>NC_082639.1:40825000-42075000 GCF_028023285.1 Balaenoptera ricei | reverse complement strand
AGAAAAATTAGGTTCAAACTAGGGAGAGATAGTTCACACAAGTGGAATGGAAGGAAGTTAGTTCAGAAGATTAACTGAGAGTGGGCTAGAGGAACATGAAGAGAAATATGGTTTGAGTTAGGCCCTGGTTATCTGGAAGAGAGTCCTTGCTTGAGAATAGCTCACTGTCTCATAAGAGGCAACTATAAGTTAGTGGTTAAGAGCTCAAGGTGCCATATAGCCTGAATTCAAACCCTACCTCTGCCACTTAACAACTCTATAACCTTGAGAAAACTCTCTTAATCTCTTTGTGCCTCAGTTTCCTCAATTAGTAGTTACAGATAGGATTAAATCAGTTGATACATGTAAAGTGCTTAGATTGGTACTTGGCATCTAGTAAGTACTTTCGAAATATTTTCTATAATAATAACATATAAACTGAGTTTGGAAGAATGAGTAGGAAATAATCATTTGGATTAAGGAAGAAGTTCATTGAAAAAAAGTGGAAGTGTGATAAGCTTGGAGATGTGAAATGGCTTGGGACATGTGGGAAATGAGAAGTAATTCAGCAAGGCAAGAAAGAGGTATTGGTAGAAGAAAAGGAGGAGAGAAAAGGCTAAAAATGTGCATTAGGGTCACACCGTACTTTTATGCTATGCTATAGAATTTGCACTTTAGACTGTGGGCAGTGAGTATTCATCACATCTTTTAAGTAAGAAGTTGACATAATTAGATTTGTAATTTAGGAAACTAATTATGATGGTTATGCTATTTGCTCATCACTTTGTTCATATCTTTATGATAGTACTTATTTTGATGTTATAATTATCTGTTATTTTTTCTTTTTGAGGTACAGTGCTTTTCAAAGTGTGGTCCATTGAGCACACATTTGTTAAAAGTACAGACTTTTGAGCTTCCATTGCTAGACCTACTGAATCAGAATCTCTGCAGTTGGGCCAGAGAATCTGTGTCTTCACAAGTCTCCTATCTAACAAGTGACTCCTTTGTATCTTAAAGTCTGAGAACCACTGGTTTAGTGGAAAGAACACAAGCTTTAGAAACAGATAGACCTAAGTATAAAAGCTGATTCAGGCCCATACAGGCTACACACTATGGACAAATTATGTAGCCAGTCCGAGTCTCAGTTTCCCCGTAGTGAAGTGGAAGTAATAATTGCAGTTTGTGAGGATGAAAAGAAACAGCATCTTGTAAAATAACTAACCCATAATAGGCCCTCATACATATTGCCGTCCTTTCCAATTTTATACATCGATCTCCTACAACTAGTGAGAGAAGGAAACCACATCTTACTTATCTTTTTTTTTTAACATCTTTATTGGAGTATAATTGCTTTACAATGTTGTGTTAGTTTCTGCTGTATAACAAAGTGAATCAGCTATACACATACATATATCCCCATATCTCCTCCCTCTTGCACCTCCCTCCCACCCTCCCTATCCACCCCCCTCCAGGTGGTCACAAAGCACCGAGCTGATCTCCCTGTGCTATGCAGCTGCTTCCCACTAGCTATCTATTTTACATTTGGTAGTGTATATATGTCAATGCTACTCTCTCACTTCATCCCAGCTTACCCTTCCCCCTCCCCTTGTCCTCAAGTCCATTCTCTACGTCTGTGTCTTTATTCCTGTTCTGCCCCTAGGTTCATCAGAACCTTTTTTTTTTTTTTTTTTAGATTCTATATATATGTGTTAGCATACGGTGTTTGTTTTTCTCTTTCTGACTTACTTCACTCTGTATGACCGACTCTAGGTCCGTCCACCTCACTACAAATAACTCAATTTCTTTTCTTTTTATGGCTGAGTAATAATGCATTGTATATATGTACCACGTCTTCTTTATCCATTCATCTATTGACGGACACTTAGGTTGCTTCTGTGTCCTGGCTATTGTAAATAGTGCTGCAGTGAACATTGTAGTCCATGTATCTTTTTGAATTACGGTTTTCTCAGGGTATATGCCCAGTGGTGGGATTGCTGGGTCATATGGTAGTTCTAATTTTAGTTTTTTAAGGAACCTCCATACTGTTCTCCATAGTGGCTATATTAATTTACATTCCCACCAACAGTGCAAGAGGGGGTTCCCTTTTCTCCACACCCTCTCCAGCATTTGTTGTGGAAAACATAGGCAGAATACTCTATGACATAAATCACAGCAAGATCCTTTTTGACCCACCTCCTAGAGAAATGGAAATAAAAACAAAAATAAACAAATGGGACCTAATGAAACTTAAAAGCTTTTGCACAGCAAAGGAAACCATAAACAAGACAAAAAGACAACCCTCAGAATGGGAGAAAATATTTGCAGATGAAGCAACTGACAAAGGATTAATCTCCAAAATATACAAACAGCTCATGCAGCTCTATATCAAAAAAACAAACAAACCAATCCAAAAATGGGCAGAAGACCTAAATAGACATTTCTCCAAAGAAGATACACAGATTGCCAACAAACACATGAAAGGATGCTCAACATCACTAATCATTAGAGAAATGCAAATCAAAACCACAGTGAGGTGTCACCTCACACCAGTCAGAATGGCCATCATCAAAACCTCTTAATCATTGTTTCCATTCCCTAACATAAAGCTTAACGTATATAGTAGGTGAGCATAAATGTTTTATAAATGTGTAAGTGAATGAATGGATGAATGAATTTTATAGGAAGGGACTGGAAGTTAGGAGACCTACTAAAAGGCCAATGCCATTGTCTAAGCAAGAGATGACCAGGGTCTGAACTGAGACATCATGCTTGAAACACGTTCAGATTTCCTCCTACGTTACCAGGCAGATAGGTAGATTCTCTCTGGATAGGTTTAGCTTAACATAAACTCTCTCACAAGTTGGCCCACTCCCTCTAAAGCAGACACTGAGACGACAGTTCATCATTTGAAATCCTGCCACTAAAGAAATTAGCAAACCAGTCTTAAATCCAGCTTTTCAACTCACTCCCACATACCACTTCTATCCAGATGAAAAAGAATCTTTTCTAAACATCTCCACCGGAAATTCCAGAGACTTACATTCTAGCAAAGCAAGACAGTCTTAGTTAGGACTTGGAAGTTACTTGCTACATGTGAATTC
The DNA here is from genome assembly GCF_028023285.1 of Balaenoptera ricei. NCBI lineage: Eukaryota > Metazoa > Chordata > Mammalia > Artiodactyla > Balaenopteridae > Balaenoptera > Balaenoptera ricei. Next base: position 42,071,920 of record NC_082639.1, on the reverse strand, counting down.
ATCTCTCTGTTTTCATAGTCCTGCAGTAGGACTGTGATAGATAACAAGATACAAATACCTTGAAATTACTCTGTTTAAAACTTTTGATAACTAGATTTTTAAAAATAACCAGTTAGTCTAACATTTAGGCTCTGTCCTTGATATAACAGGTATCAAACCTATTCTTTCAGGTATATAACCTGAAAGAATATCAAGTGCCAGGTTTGCCATAATCCTTATTTCACCATTTTTGAACACTAGCAGGTCATTAATGATTTTACAGGCAAATCAGTTAAACAAATATAAACTTATAATGCAGATGTCTGGTGGAGTCAAAATGCTCATTCATTGTTCCGTTTTTAAGGATCTAGGAAGTACCAGGCACTGCTTGGGATTGGAACTAGGGATACAGAGATAAACAAGGAAAAGTCTCTTCAATTTGCTCAGGGTCTGAAGAGAGAAATAGGCATGTAAATAGATGATGACAACTCTACAGGATAATACAAAGCTGGAGGTACCTATTCGTTCTATACCATCTTGCTCTTCTAGGTGGAGAGTCCGTTGGTAATGAAATAAACTAAACCTGTATCTGTTTTTCCTATTCAGTTTATTCAGCAGGTGAAAACAGTTTAGTCCCAAGAAAATCATTCCATAACTATTCCCTACACTGATTTAAGGACTATATTTGCAGTGTTTGGAAGGAAGAAAATTTAGAGAGGGAGAAACACAATAAGTGTATAGGTTGAAGAAAGGTGAAATGGCAGAAAGAGCTCTAAATGAGGTAACAGGTGGCCTACATTTTAACAAGCTGAGTGACCCTGGAAAAATCACTTGAAGTTTCTCAGTCGCAATTTCCTCATCTCTAAATGGGGATCAAAGTCTCTTCCTGGCCAACCTCATTATTGTGAGTATCACGTGTGAAAGTGCTTTGTAAACTTGGAAATATAATTCTTTAAAGGATTAAAAGTCTTAGATAAAGATATAGGCTGGAGGATATTCATTAATACTTACTACATTTTCTTGCAAATACTTGGTTAATGGTAGCTTTTTTAAAAATTTATTTTTCTTTTCTTTATTTTTTCTTTATTTATTTTTGGCTACGTTGGGTCTTCGTTGCTGATCACGAGATTTCTCTAGTTGCGGCGAGTGGGGGCTACTCTTTGTTGCGGTGCGCAGGCTTCTCATTGCGGTGGCTTCTCTTGTTGTGGAGCACAGGCTCTAGGTGTGCAGGCTCAGTAGTTGTGGCTCATGGGCTCTAGAGCGCAGGCTCAGTAGTTGTGGCACGCGGTCTCTAGAGCTCAGGCTCAGTAGTTGTGGCGCACAGGCTTAGTTGCTCCGTGGCATGTGGGATCTTCCGGGACCAGGGCTCGAACCCACGTCCCCTGCATTGGCAGGCAGATCCTTAACCACTGCGCCACCAGGGAAGCCCAGTGGTAGCTTTAATTAACAAAGAAGTGAGAACTTTTAACGCCATGGAAACCACAGTGATAAATTAGGCCTAAGGCCAAGGAATTCTTTCTTACCACAGAGTAAGATGAGGCCTTCTAAGTCATTCCTGATTCTATTAACAAAATGATCATTCCTTTCAGTCTGGAACCTTAGTCCATTTCAGAGCACTATCCCACCGTGTGTTCTTCTATTTAATTCTCACAGCCCAGGTGTCTCGAAAATAGAGCAAACTTAAGGGTTTGTCCTGGGCCCTCATACCAAAAAGCCTCCCTCCTCTGCAACTTAGAATGTGATTACGTAAAGGCAGACCAAACATTTATAAAATAAGCAAAGTAGGTTCACCAAATAAATAGGAAAAATATATGTAGACAGAGAGATACCTTTATGAAATTTAATATTTCAGAAAAATCAAAGTAGTCTTAAGAAAAATTAGAATTTTATCAGACTTCTGAATACACTTTAATATTGCTTTTCTTCTAAATTACATATGGTGCATAATCTCTGCTTAGGACCTCTAATGTTCTTTTTGGGCCCTGGGACATCTGTCAGAACCCTGGTACATAGACTTGATAGGGTACAGCAGTCAGCTATGGAACAATGGGAAGATGCTTCAGAGACCTGAGACTCGTGTCCATATAATTATTCTTGAACCTTCCCCTGTTTACCCTCCTCTACCACTGCCAATTTACCTATCAAAAAATGATGCTGTTAATGAGGGATGATTTGCCCCAGGCCCTCCCCAGGCAGTCCTTGGAAGAAATTCAGAGAAGTTAAACTGTTTGGCCTGAGGTTACACATCTAGTTATTACAAGGAAGAGGATTAACATTACTAGGATGATGATGATGGTGATGATTATTAGGGTAACGTTTATCAAATGCCCATTGTGCTAGGTGATACGTATTCATCATTTCGTTTCATCCTTCCAGTAATCCAACAAGGAGGTATTTTTCCTGTTTTGGAGATAAAATTGTTCAGTGTTGAAAGAGTTCAAGGAAGTTGCCCAAGGGCACAGAAATTAATCGGCAGACCTAGAATTCAGACCAAGTTGAGTTGTTTGTGTTTGAAGCTGTACTTTTTCCCTGTACTGGTTTGCCATCAGGATGGAACAATGACTAGAATCCAAGCTGTTTGGCTGGAAGATGAATGTCCTGGCCACAGTACACCATGGAGCCAATGCTACCAGGCAGTACTTCTTTTGAAGGCCAATTTAACACATTTTTTCAAGCAGTGCCCTCATCGTTTATACTTCAAGTATAAGTATTCTTCTCCCTTCTTACACTGTAGAGTGCTTTGTTTTTATTTAGTTCTTGGCTCTGTAATTTGATACTTGGTTTATTTTTAGGCGAAATCCAGGTAACATAAAATGAACCATTTTACAATTCCGTGGTGTTTTGTACATTCACAGTGTTGTGCAACTACTACCTCTATCTAGTTCCAAAATATTTTTTTCACCCCCAAACCCATTAAGCAGTCACTCCCCCAACCCCCTCTGTCCCCCCACCAGCCTCTAGCAACCACTGTGCTTTCTGTCTCTGTGGATTTGCCTATTCTCAATATTTCATACAAATGCAGTCATACAATATGTGACTTTTGTGTCTGGTTTTTTCACTTAGGTTCCTCCACATTGTAGCATATATCATTACTTCATTCTTTTTATGACTAAGTAATATTCCATTGTATGGATATATCACATTTCGTTTATCCATTTGTCTGTTAATGGGCATTTGGACTGTTTCCACTTTTTGGCTGTTGTGAATAATGATGGAATGAACATTTGTGTACAGGTATCTTTTTGAGTCCCTGTTTTCAGTTCTTTTGGGTATATAACTAGAAGTGAATCACTGGGTCATGTGGTAATTCTGTTTAACTTTCTGAGGAACCACCGAACAGTTTTCACAGCGTCTGTACCATTTACATTCCAACCTGCAGGTTACAAGGATTCTCCACATCCTCGCCAACACTCATTTTTTCTCTCTTTTTAAAAATGATAGCCATCGTAGTGGATAAGGTGGTATTTCCTTGTGGTTTTGATTTACATTTCCCTAATAATGACTAATGTTGTTGAGCATCTTTTCGTGTGCTTGTTGGCCATTTGTGTATCTTCTTTGGAGAAATGTCTAATTCTGATACTTTAAAATATGAGATACTATTTAAATGTTTTGTAAACAAGATTATCAGAATATCCTATGGCCTGAGAATTTTCAAAAATAAGATCTTAAATATCTGAACTACAATTCTGTTCCAATTAGACCATAAGGTGGAGGTTTAAAAAAAAGGGGGGGGATGCTTTTTGCCTCCCAAATACTAAAGAAGAAATTGAGGCAGTCTTACATCTTTTTGGTGCCTAATGAATTAGCCCCTTAAGAATAATTTAATAACTAAAATCTCTGCTTCCTCTGTTCTCACACCAACCAGGTATTCACTTAGAAAATAAAATGATCATTTTAGCTTTAGAGGCAGGCTTTGAAAACTTGGCTTTAAATGATCAAATAATTGAATTATTTTACTTTTTTCTTTTTGACATCACTGAATCTACAAAATTGCTAGGGATTGGTTTATCTGTTTTAGTGACTCAGGAAGAGTCAGTTAATTGTCCTCCCCGTTCAATTCAGTCCACATTTGTAGAATACCTACTATGTGCCAGGCACTGTGCCCAGTCATCACATGAAGAGTCCCCTGAAAAGAAATTTGTCACCCTTGCAGATTATGTTACAGAAAGAAGATAGTCCTGGAATAATCTAGCACCCTACACAAGAGGATAATTTTCCTCAGTAGAACTATTTTCTTATTCCCGTCCTGCCTATTATTATTTCTTTCAAGGCTTCTAGCTATGTTATAAATCTCAGAACCCAAATTAGGGTAATGGTAGCAAGAGGGAAGTAAAACAAGAGCATTTAGCTTGCAAAGGCTTTTGGCCTTTTTTGAGGTCCATGACAGTTCCTGGAGCAGATACCTTAGCTCCCTTTCCCTTTCTTTCTTCTTTTATGTATAGTCACCTCTTTTCTTTCCTCCTTCCCTCAATATATCTGAGGATTATATAAGATAATAATGTAATTAGAAGAATGCCTGGCATATAGGAAACATTCACTGAATGTTAACTGCTATTATTATCTATCAAGTGCCAACTTGGTAGTGTTAACTTATGCTGGAAATTCAGAAATTAATAGAACAGTATTCCTGCCCTCAGTGCTCAGTCTACTCTGAGAGAGAAATATGTAAATATATGATTAAATAATACAGTGTGAATTGAACACAGAAGTGAAGCCATTCAGCCCAGAGTGAGGTACCTGTGAATGCCTAGACACTTAAGTTGAGCCTGAAAGATGAGTGTGATTTTGCCGAAAGAGGAGTGATGAAGAATTTCCCAGGCAAAGGATAAAGGATATGCAAAGGCATAGAAGCATGCAAAGCCTGGTCTGTTCAGGGAGCTGTGAGAGGGCTTGTATGGCTAGAGCATAGCGTATATGGAAGGGGGACGTGGGTAATGAAGGTGATAAAGTAATTGAGGGCACCTGTGCTAGGAAATTTAGACTTTATCCTGAAGGTGTGGGGAAATCATTGAAGGTTAGGAAAGAGGAGTGTTATGATGTGATTTTCACTTTAGAAAGGTAATAAGTCTGACACTATGCTTTTTTTTTTTTTTTTTTAATAAATTTATTTATTTATTTATTTTTGGCTGTGTTGGGTCTTCGTTTCTGTGCAAGGGCTTTCTCCAGTTGTGGCGAGCAGGGGCCACTCTTCATCGCGGTGCGCGGGCCTCTCACTGTCGCAGCCTCTCCGTTGCGGAGCACAGGCTCCAGACGCGCAGGCTCAGTAGTTGTGGCTCACGGGCCCAGTTGCTCCGCGGCATGTGGGATCTTCCCAGACCAGGGCTCGAACCCGTGTCCCCTGCATTAGCAGGCAGATTCTCAACCACTGCGCCACCAGGGAAGCCCTGACACTATGCTTTTAACAATAGAAATTTGATAACAGCAGGATATAACTACAAAATCTCCATAAAAATAGCCCCACCCAAATCATTTGTCCCTTTCTTTTAGATGAAATTTAAAACACTTTTTAAAGTAGGACTAGTTTAACATATGTCTTTCCTACAATACCTGGCCCAGTGATTACTCATAGTAGATGTTCAACAGAGTCATTGCCTAAAACTAAGCCAAGGCACCAAGTGGTGCAGAACAAAAAGTTCTATACCTAAGCCTCTAAGACAGATGATTTGTTCACATGTGTCTAGAGTTAGAAATCATTCCTCCACATTTCCTAGATACCTGGAAACCTGTCCAAGTATGTAATTCTCTTGCATTCTTACATTTAATCAAATTATTTTTATCTATGATATGAACTCCCTTTCAAGACCTCTTATTGTTAGCCCATGCAAAATTTGAAATATGCTGCCATGAGACCTTTGACTTTAAACCTTTCATACTGATGTCAGAGCTAGTTTATGGCTTCTGATTTTTTTGTATGTAATAAACAAATCAGTTACTCTTTCCATCTGACCTTTTACTGAAGCTCCCCCTAGACTTATGAACTTTAAAATCTCATTGGGGTTTTATTCTCTACTTACTAAAAGGTAAAAATTAAAAAGGCTGAAACCAACATTTATAATAATTTTGAAGGGTCAGCAGACATTTTCTGTGAAGTGTCAGATAGTAAATATTTTCGACTTTGGAAGCCATATACTCTCTGTCACAACTATTCAACTATGTCATTGTAGCACAGAAGTAGCCATAGATAATTCATGAACAAATAGGCATGGCTATATTCCGGTAAGACTTTATTTACAAAAATAGGCTACAGGCCAGCTTTGGCCCAAAGACCACAGTTTGCTGACCTGTGATTGAAAGTAAGCCGCCTCCTCCTGTCTTATCTGTCTCTCTTCAGGAAGGAACCCTGACTGGAGAAGTGGCTACAGAATGTAGTATTTAGATTTTATCAAAGACCATTACATCATCTCTGTTGGATTCGTACACACACACACACACACACACACACACACACCAAAAAAATCTCCAGAGCATTTAGCTTGACTTTCCATGTAAAAAGATAGGTCCTGGTCCTAGTATTTAACTATTTTTCTGCAGCAGAGTGGATGAACTTTCCCCATTTATGGCTTTCCTGCAGGCAAAAATAACATCCCAACCACTTGTCACTTAAGCAATATACATTACTTTTAAGCAAAGCTTCTTTTTTTTTTTTTAAACCCAGATTCATAGAATTGCCATTACATGATGCTATCTTTTTTTTTTTTTTTTTTTTTTTTTTATTTATGGCTGTGTTGGGTCTTCGTTTCTGTGCGAGGGCTTTCTCTAGTTGTGGCAAGCGGGGCCACTCTTCATCGCGGTGCGCGGGCCTCTCTCACTCGCAGCCTCTCTTGTGGAGCACAGGCTCCAGACGCGCAGGCTCAGCAATTGTGGCTCACGGGCCTAGCTGCTCGGCGGCATGTGGGATCTTCCCAGACCAGGGCTCAAACCCGTGTCTCCTGCATTAGCAGGCAGATTCTCAACCGCTGTGCCACCAGGGAAGCCCTAAGCAAAGCTTCTTAAGCAGTGCTTTTCTAAATTAAATGTGCATAGGAATCACCTGGAGAATTTATTAAACTACATATTCTGATTCAGTCAGTCTCGGGTGGAGCCTAAGATTCTACATGTATGTCAAGCTTCCAGTTGATTTCAGTGTTGCTTGTTCTTGGACCACACTTTTGTTAGCAAGGTTCTAAGTACTATTTCTGTTATTACAACCCAGTCATCCAAGGTCTTACCACTGGATCCACAGAATCAAGAGCTGGTCTTCTTCAGGTGACGTGGCATTCAAAGCTGTGTTTGACTATGATGACTTCAGACAATTTATTTGTTTATTCAGTTTGGTAGTTTCTATAGAACTAGAGGTTACCATTTGAAGTGGTCCTTGGCTGCTTATTCTTATCTTTCATCCATACTGGAAAATTTGAAAACATTATCTCTTTGAGTATTGCCCCATTCTTTATATGCCCTTCCAGGGTTCCTAGCAGATGCATATTAGGCACTCTGATTATATCCTCTATGTCCTCTTAACTTCTCTATCATATCTTATTTCTCTGTGTCTCTCCATGTTGCAGTTTAAGTAATTTCTTCAGATTACTTCCACTTTATTAATTCTCTCTTCACCTGTGTCCAAGCTGCTGTTTAATCCATGCATTAATTTTTTCAGTATTATTAATCACTTATTTTCTAAAGCTATGTTGAAGTATAATTGTATAAACTGTACCTATATAAACTGTCCAATTTTAAACAGTTTTGACATACATATACACTAATAAAATCTTTACCACAATCAGAATAGTGAACATATCCATCACTCTCAAAAGTTTCCTCATGAACCTTGTAATCCCTTCCTTCTGCCTCTACCTCCCAACCATTCAAGTCCCATGCACCCACTGATCTTTCTGTCACTACAGATTTATTTGCATTTTCTCAAGTTTTATGAAAAATTGAATCATACAGTATATACTCTTTAGTCTGACTTCTTTCACTCAGCATAATTATTTTGAGGTTAATCCATGCTGTTGCATGTATCAATAATTCATTCCTGTTAATTGCTGAGTAGTACTCTGTTGTGTGGACATACAGCAATTTTGCAAATTTTTTTTGATTCTAGTAATATTTTTTTAATAGAAGCAGAATTCACATAGCATACAGTTAATTATTACAATGTGCATTATTCGGTGACATTCTGTGTATTCACAATGTTGTGCAGCCAGCATCTAGCAATGTTAGCAATGCTACCTTTAAGAATAATTTAACATTTGCATTACAATTTTTTGCGTAAGTGCCTTTTTAAAAGCAAATTAAAGAAAATACAGCAGATAGCTCAAATTACTCAATATTGTTCTTTCAGATTAGCTCATCTCTATCTCTCTCTCTCTCACACACACACACACATGCATACACACACACACACAAGAATGCTTGAATATTCCACTATACTGAAATGCAATATTCCAACTGACCCCAATGCTTCATTCATTGTTAGCTATCCTGGATCCTAAAACAGGATGCCAACATATAGAACAAGTCTAGTCTCCAATCCATTGTGCAATATGATGACTATAAAATTTGTGCATGCAAGGGAACTGCCTCAGCTTAGTACTCATCAGTCACTGAAACGAATACTGCAAATTTTACTTGATTCATTCTAAATACTGATGTGCCCCCTAGTCCTCAGTGGAAAGATTGTCAGTCTGCACTTTGATGCAGCCCTGTGTGTGACCACCACCATCATCATCATTTTCATTTAGTAAAATGAAGCAGATAAAGCTAAGAATGGGTAGTTTCAGTTCTCACCAAACTGTATCTTCTCTTTATCTCCTCTGTCTTCCCTGTTTTGAGAGTGAAGCTGGGTGGTCTCATTTAACCCTGCATTTATTTCAGTGCTGTCTTGGGTCTTGAGAGGAGCCCACTTTGTATTGGTTGCCTTCAGTAACTGAACCTAAATCACTCACTTCTGAGCATACCTCTTCTTTTGAGTCTCTGAGATTTGGTCTTCATTAGAGAACTCAGGTCTCCAAACCTACTAATCATTACCTTAAAATTTACATAAAAGTCCCTGGTAAATGGCTTACTACGCTCATTCTCTGAAATCCTATGAAGGGGAATTGTTATATTATGCTATGAACAAGGAATGGTTTGACAAAGCCCCTACTGCTGCTTTCAATAGTGTTTGTATTTTTTCACGTTTTGAAAAATCTGTTCACTTATTCATGAACATAATTAGAATATTTCCTAGTTTGGGGCTATTACAAATAAAGCTTCTATGAACATTCATATACAAGTTTTTATATAGGCATATGCTCTCATGTGTCTTGGGTAACTACCTAGGACTGGAATGACTGGATCATATGGTAGGTATATGCTTAATTTTTTAAGAAACTGCCTAAATGTTTTCCAAAGTGGTTGTACCATTTTACTTTTCCACCAGCAGTGTGTAAGACTGCCAGTGGCTCCACTTTGTATGTCAACACTTGGTATGGTTAGTCTTTTTTAATTTTAGACATTCTAATAGGTTTATAGTGGTGCCTCATTGTGGTTTTAGTTTGCATTTTCCTAATAACTAATGAGATAAAGCATCTTTTCATGTGCTTACTATCCATATCTTTTATTTTAAATATTTATTTATTTATTTATTATTCATTTATTTTGGCTGCGCCTGGTCCTAGTTGCGGCATGCGGACTCTTAGTTGCGGCATGCAGACTTCTTAGTTCCGTCTACGGACTTCTTAGTTGCAGCATGCATGTGGGATCTAGTTCCCCCACCAGGGATCAAACCCAGGCCCCCTGTATTGGGAGTGCAGAGTCTTACCCACTGGACCACCAGGGAAGTCCCACCATATCTTTTTTGATGAAGTGTTTTCAAATCTTTTGCCCATTTTTAAAATTGAGTTCTCTATTGTTTTTATATCTAAGAGTTTTTTAATACGGTCTAGATACAAATCCTTTATTTGATAAGTAATTTGCAAAGATTTTTCGTCCAGTTTTTGACTTAATTTTCATTATCATTTTCAGCTGTCTTTAGTAGTGCAGAAGAATTTAATTTTGATGAAGTCCAAGTTAGATTTTTTTCCTTTTTTATGTTTTTGCATCATATCTAAGAAATATTGACCTAACCCAAGGTCACTGTTTTCTCCTATGTTTCTTCTAAAAGCATTATACCTTTAGATATTATGCTTAGGTCTATGATCCATTTGAGTTAAATTTTATGTATAGTATAAAGTAGGATTGAAGGTATTTTTGGTTTGTTTTGTTTTGTTTTTTTTCCGGGAGGTAAAGGGAGATAACGGATATTCAGTAGTTCCAGCACTATTTGCTGAATTGCTTTTGCATCTTTGTCAAAAATCAGCTGATTGTATATGCGTAGGTATATATCTAGACTTCATTCTATTCCATTGTTCTTTTCTGTGTCTTACACTAATACCACATACAATTACTTTAGCTTTATAATGAATCTTGAGATCAAGTAGTGTAAGTCCTCTGAAGTTCTTCTTTTCATAGTTGTTTTGGCTATTCTAGGTCCTGTCCATTTCCATGTGAATTTTATAATCAGTTTGTGAATTTCTAAGAAAAATAATACTGCTGGTATTTTTATTAGAATTGCATTGAATCTAATTTAGAGAAAATCGACATATAAAAATTGACTCTTTTAATCTATGAAAAGGATATATGTCATGTTTATTTAGGTCTTCTTTAATTTCTCTCAGGTCGTCTTTAATTTCTCTCGGTAATGTTTTAGAAATTTTCAGTGTACATCTTTTTTCAAATTTACTCCCAAGTATTTCATATATTTTATGCTATATTATAACTGGCATCTTAAAAATTATAAGTTCTGGGACTTCCCTGGTGGTCCAGTGGTAAAGAATCCGCCTTCCAGTGCAGGGGACGCTGGTTCAATCCCTGGTCAGGGACCTAAGATCCCACATGCTGCAGGGCAACTAAGCCCACACACCACAACTACAGAGCTCATGCGCCTCAACTAGAGAGCCTGCGTGCCACAAACTACAGAGCCCACGCACTCTGGAACCCACACACCACAACTACAGAGCCCACATGCCCTGGAGCCTGCGTGCCACAGCTAGAGAAGAGAAAACACACACCACAACTAGAGAGAAGCCCGTGCACCACAATGGAGAGCCCGCGCTGCAATGAAAGATCCCACATGCCTCCACAAAGATCCCACGTGCTGCAACCAGACGCAGCCAATAAATAAATAAACAAATAAGTAAATAATAGCTTTTAAAAATAATTATAGGGCTTCCCTGGTGGCGCGGTGGTTGGGAGTCTGCCTGCCAATGCAGGGGACATGGGTTCGAGCCGTGGTCTGGGAGAATCCCACATGCCACGGAGCGGCTGGGCCCGTGAGCCACAACTACTGAGCCTGCGCGTCTGAAGCCTGTGCTCCGCAACAAGAGAGGCCGCGATAGTGAGAGGCCCGCGCACCGCGATGAAGAGTGGCCCCCGCTCGCCGCAACTAGGGAAACCCCTCGCGCAGAGACGAAGACCCAACACAGCCAAAATTAAATGAATAAATAAATAAATTTAAAAATAATTATAAGTTCTGATTATTTGTTAGTGTATAGAAATACAGTTGCTTATTGTATATCAATTTTATATCCTGCAACCTTACCAAAATCACCTATTAGTTCTAATAGTTTTTTGGTAGAATCCATAGGATTTTCCAGATCCCTAATCATTTTATCTGAGTAAAGAGAGTTTTTCTTCTTCCTTTTCATTCTTGATGTCTTTTATTTCTTTTTCTTGCCTTAGATTTGAAAATCAGTCATTGTGATTCACCATTCAGTCATCTCAATGGATGCAGAAAAATCATTAAACAAAAGTTAATCCATTCCTGATAGAAACTTTCAGTAAAATAGGAATAGAGTACAACATGATAAAGGGCATCTATTTAAAAACCTACAAGCCAATATTTTGCTTACTGGTGAAAGACTGAATGTTTTCCTACTAAGATCAGGAAAGAGGCAGGGATGCCTGTTCACATCACTTCTATTCCAGATAATGTGAAATTCTTTCAATATAAATACTTAGAGATAGTAGATAAAATATAGCAAAAATGTTAAAAGTATTACTCAGCATGTGAGAAAGAAAGAACAAAGAAGAATTCCTAGGTACCAGAAATAAAGAGGAAATTAAAAATCAGCCCTGTAAATGGTGAAGTAACACGGAACCTGACTGGAGATTCTAGCCGGTCTAATAAGCAATAAGTCTCCATTCCCCCCTCCCCTCTAAGGTACCTTCTGTCTCTCTGAATCTGCCTATTCTGGCTACCTCATGTAAGTGGAAACATATAATATTTGTCTTTTTGTGTCTGACTTCTTTACTTAGCATAATATCTTTTAAGGCTTACCTGTGTTATAGTATGTATCAGAACTTTGTTCCTTCTTATGGCTGGATTCCATTGTATGTATATACCACATTTTGTTTATCTGTTCGTCCATTGATGAGTATTTGGCTTGTTTCCACCTTGTGGCTATTGTGATTAATGCTGCTATGAACATGTATTTATTGACCATTTATATATCTTCTTTAGAGAAGCATCTATTCAAGGCCTTTTCTCATTTTTGGATTGGATTGTTTTTTCTTTATGTTGTTGTTGAGTTGTAGAAATTCTGGATATTAAACTCTTACCAAGTATATGATTTTGCAAATATTTTCCATTCTGTGGATTGTCTTTTCACTCTCTTGGTTATGTCCTTTGATACACAAAATTTTTTAATTTTGATGAAACCTAACTTATCTATTTTTACTTTTTAATGCCTGTGCTTTGTATCATACTAAAGAAATCATTGCCTAATCCAAAGTCATGAAGATTTTTACCTATGTTTTCTTCTAAGAGTTTTATAGTTTTAACTTTTTAATTTTAGATCTTTTATTCATTTTCAGTTGCTGTTTTTGTATATGGTGTAAAGTGAGGATCCAACCTCGTTCTTTTCCATCTGGATATCCAGCTTTCCCAGCACCATTTGTTGAAAAAACTCCCCTTTCTCCACTGAATGGTCTTGGCACCCTTGTTGAAAATAAATTTACTGTATATATGAGAGTTTATTTCTGGGCTCTCTGTTCTATTGCACTGGTTTAGGTATATATCCTTATGCCAGTGCCACAATGTTTTGATTACTGTAACTTTGTAGTAAGTTTTGAAAATGTGAGTCCTCCAACTTTGTTCTCCTTTTTCAAGATTTTTTTTTACTATTTATGGTCCCTGAGTTTCCATGAATTTAGAATGGATTTTTTATTTCTATAAAAAATGCCATTGAGATACACTCAATTGTTTCTTAAAGAGATTTAAATAGTAAGGGGAAAAATGTCTATTAATTTACCCACGAAGTTCCCATTTTCAGTTCTCCTCATTCCTTTGGGTAGATCCAGATTTCTGACTGGTATTATTTTCCTTCTCCTTAAAGGACTTCCTTTAACTTTTACTGTAGTACACATGCTGGTAGTTAATTCAGCTTTTGTATATTTGAAAAAGTCTTTATTTCATCTTCAATTTTGAAGATATTTTTACTGGGTATAGAAAGAATTCTAAGTTCACAAGTTTTTTTGTTTTTTTTGTTTTTGCTTTTTCTTTCAGTGCTTTAAAGAGGTTGCTCCACTGTCTTTCTCATTTGCACTGTTTTGGATGAGAAGTCTGATTGCATTCTCATTTTGTTTCCCTGTACCTATTATGTCTTCTCTTTTGTCTGATTGATTTTAACATTTTTCATTTTAATATTAATTTTATGCAATTTGGTTATGATGTGCCTTGGTGTAGCTTTCTTCATGTGTATTTTGCCTGATGTTCATTTACATTCTTGGGTCTGTGGCTTTATAGCTTTCATCAAATTCAAAAAATTGTTGGCCATTATTTCTTTTTTTTTTTTTTTTAAGTCATAAGCAAATGGCTGTATTTTTTCTTTTCTTTTTTTTTTTTTAATTAATTTATTTATTTATTTTTGGCTGTGTTGGGTCTTCGTTTCTGTGTGAGGGCTTTCTCTAGTTGTGGCGAGCGGGAGCCTCTCACTGTTGTGGCCTCTCTCGTTGCGGAGCACAGGCTCCAGACGCGCAGGCTCAGTAGTTGTGGCTCACGGGCCTAGTTGCTCCGCGGCATGTGGGATCTTCCCAGACCAGGGCTTGAACCCGTGTCCCCTGCATTGGCAGGCAGATTCTCAACCACTGCGCCACCAGGAAAGCCCCAGCCATTATTTCTTAAAATAATTTTTCTCCCACTCTTCCCTGCGCTCTATTTCCAGACTCCAATTATACTTACATTAGGTTGCCAAAAGTTATCCCACAGATAACTTTTCCAGCTTCCTACCTTGCTTGCATCCAAAATGAAATCTTCTGGTTCCAACTGGGCTTCTAGGTTACCAAGATGGATAATCTGCCTGTCAGGTTCCATATTACCTCACCATTTACAGTGCTGATTTTTAATTTCCTCTTTATTTCTGTTACCTAGGAATTTTTCTTTGTTCTTTCTTTCTCACATGCTGAGTAATACTTTTTAACATTTTTGCTATATTTTATCTAGAGATATCTAAGTATTTATATTGAAAGAATTTCACATTATCTTGGTCCATATCTCCTTAGCGACAGACCAGGACCATTTCCCTGTTTTCAAGGTCCTGCTTATTAAGGCAAAGAACAGTGTGTGCATTCTAACCCAGGCATTCAGAAGAACAAAAAATACCATATGTATATATGTATGTGTATATTTGTGTATGCAATTGGTTATTATTTGAAACAAGCCTAACCACTATAGTTTGCTTCAATTTGATAATGTGAAACTTTGCATTAGCCCTTTGAGAATTAACTGATGATTACTCATTTTAAATGCTACTGAGGAGTAACAAGTTACACTTAAATCCCATTTCTGGTTAAATTCCTCATTTAGGAACCATTTGATAGCTCATAAGATGTTTTCATTATTTTTAATGGACATTATTTTTAATGGGTTGTAGAGAAATCTAATTCAATGGCCATTGTTTCAGAGATGTAAAACTATACTGAGCAACCCAGAGTGCCACAGTGGAAAAGAAGCACAGGCTTTCGGGAGAGAAAGACTAGGTTTGAATACTAATTCCAGCACTTCTTAACAAGTCATTATACTATTCAGAATAGGAAAAATGCACTTAAATAAAAAATTATTAGTCTGAAGGATACTTAGGGGTTCCAGAACTTCAGGTATAAAACTTGAGCACTGATAATTCCACTCATTCATTTACCGAATATGTATTGAGTGCTTACCATATGTAAGATGGTGGCCTAGATGCTATAAGAAATATAGAGTCCTTTCCCTTTGGGAACTTACAGCTCTGGTAGGGAGTAGTGAGACAAGTATACAGATGAGTGTAGCGTAAAGCAGCATGGGAGCAGTAACAAGTATGCTACAGATGAAAGGCTCCAGTGGAGGTTATCACTTCGTTCTGAGCAATCCAGCTTCTCACTGTACTATAACAAGGAGTGTTTTCATACCAAGTAGCCCAAGCCATAGCCCAGGCAGCACCTGAAAACTATTCCTGAACCTGATCATCCAGCTGTTCTACCTCCACACAATCAACAAAGTATTTCTAATCACTTTGATGTGTCCTCTAAGATGCAGCAGGGGGAACCTCTGCAAGGACAGTATTTGTAGGACACAGGAGAAGTTCCAAGAGGCACATCTACAGTTTATGAGAACAAATTTATACATGCACTGTTAACCACAGCACCTGGAATTTTCTTAAAAGTCTAATTATACAGAATAATATGAGGGAAAGGCTAAGCAAAGTTCTCTAAATCCCCAAATTAGAAATGACTGTGAATAGGACAGTTGGAGAGGCAGTTATAAAAACTACAAGACAGAAAAGAAGAAATAATAGCCATTCACAAGCAACTACCAAACACGCAAGAAGCTATGACCATGATGAGTTTAGGAAAATTCATCCTGAGCCACACTTCTGTCTGTGACGGTCAGGGAGAGCTGTGGATAAGGGAAAGAGCAATTAGATTGCCAGGAGAGAGGAGAGGAAAATGTCGGAGATCTGGATTCACATCTCAGTTCTGCCACTGACTTAATGGTCTTTTGTAAATTATTTACCCTCATATGATTTCAGTTTCTCCATTTGTATACTGGCTTTGTTGGACATGTTGATCTCTTATATTTCTAAAAGTATATGAAGGGCTTCCCTGGTGGCGCAGTGGTTGAGAATCTGCCTGCCAATGCAGGGGACACGGGTTCGAGCCCTGGTCTGGGAAGATCCCACATGCCGCGGAGCAACTAGGCCCATGACCCACAACTACTGAGCCTGCGCGTCTGGAGCCTGTGCTCCGCAACAAGAGAGGCCGCGATAGTGAGAGGCCCGCGCTCCGCGATGAAGAGTGGCCCCCGCTTGCCACAACTAGAGAAAGCCCTTGCACAGAAACGAAGACCCAACACAGCCAAAAATAAATAAATAAATAAATAAATTTTTAAAAAATAAAAGTATATGAAAAGCTGGTAGGATTTTGAGTGATAGAGCCATTAGAACAAGAAGTTTTCCAGATGGAGACAGCGACATTATTTAAGGAACAAAAGGAAAGTAACGCAAAACTTGAATACTGAATTCTTCACAATAAAATCAGTAGACTCCATAAAATAATGATGAAGGTGGTCCAAGCATGATTATCTATGTCTTACTCGAGTAAACTGTGCCCTGCCTCTATAACCCCACTACTAGTGTGATGCCTAAAGTAAAATTGGTGCTTAATGAATATTTGTGAGAAGGAAAGGAGGGAAGAGAAATAAAAGAGAGAGACGTGGGGAGGGAAGGAAGGAAGTTAGCTGGTTCAAGAAGTCCTCTCACAACAGGTGCCACATTTTGTGGCAGGGATCCCTGTATTTAATGGCCTTTCGTATCTGCAACAGTCTGTTTTAAAACAGAGCTGTTTACTTAGAATGCTTTTATTACAAACTGTATTTGTGCTTAGAGAGGGCTTCCAGCTGTGGTAGCTTTTAGAAGGTCCCTTTGTGTGTGTACATAGTGTCATAACGGGTCATTTCTGCCTAACCAGTCAATTTCATTGACTCAGATGGGGCCACTTTATGAATGAGCTATATCATTTTCCTCCTTAATTTTTACTCTAGACAATAAATGTTTTATGCCTGGAAAGATGGTTCATTTATTCAACAGATGCTTAGTAAATACCTCCCAAAAGCTAAGCATTGTGTGAAACACTTGGAATACAGAGGTATGTAATATAGACAAGGTCCTTGCCTTTATGGTGCTTACAGTGTCATGGGGGACTCTCACATTAAATAAATAATCATATGATAATTGATACAACTGTGATAAATGTTTTAAAGGGAAAGGACAGAATGTTACAAGAGAAATCCAAACTAATTTGAAAAGGTGGAGTCAGGAAAGTATGTTACAGTTAAAACCCTAAACATCTTAAATATTTCCCTACTTGAAATGTAAAAAGATAAGATTACTCCCATAGGTTGCTGATAATATTAGGAATATCTAAATTTGGAAAGATAGGGTTGTTCAGAGAGGCACAGATTCCTTAGAAATTCAATTCTTTAATTTAATAAATGACTGAAAAGGGAGACAGTGTTTACCCAAGAACACACAGCTTGCTACTAGCAGGGCTAGGAGTTGAACACAGGTCTTCTAATGTCCTCATTACCTCTCCTTGGTGACATAAAATAATGAAGACATTATACATCAACTATAGATCAGCCATGGCCAAATGAACTATCAAGTGTCCAGTCTGTACAAGCTTGTATATTGAGTGGGCTAAGGTGTTTACATAGTAAATGCAAATGCAAATATAAACAAAAACATACAGAATATGTCCTATTAGGCTGATTGTACCTGGTTATAGTAAAACTGTAGTATATAGACCAAAGTAGGAAATACCCAGTTGGAATCAGTGAAAATATTTTTAAAGGAATATGCTTCTGTTTCTTTAAAATAAAAATACTAATGGCTAAGTACGTCTCCAAGTAGGAGTTTTTAAAACCTGTTTTTAGTCATGTGTAATATTACATGACACGTAAATTGTCCTGACTACTTTGCAGCCTAAGTGGTCTCTCAGGTTAAACATTGTTCCTGATATTTTGTCCCAACATATAATTTCTCTGGCATACTCTTTTATCACAGATGGTATAGCAGTTAGCTTCAGGCCAGCAACATGTAATTTTTCCTAATTTTTTATTTGAAAGATTAGGAATCAATGAAATGCTACTATTTATACCAGAGATTGTGGACTTAATGGAATCATTGAAACCAAAAGGAGTATGAGGCTTCAGGGAGAAGGCCAGCTTGAATAGATATCAGAGGGAGTACCTAAGACAGTGCTGAGTATATACTCAGCCTGAGCAAGCATATATTGAACTGAGGAGACAAAAAGAAAGAATTAAGTTAAACCATATGAAATTTCCATTTTTATAGGTCAAAACCAGTCAAATATCGGTAACTTATGTATGATTCAGCCTATTGTGCAAAATGACCGGAAAAGGAACCTATACTCTAATGTCAACAGGTGTGGATATTTATTAAATTTAAGGACATGTATATTGGCTATACTCCAGAATTTAACAAATAAGAAATTCTGGTTATTGAATTAACTTTTAATTTTATATGAAGTCACAATTTAAATGTAGGCAGATGGCATAATCACTTCAGACACTAAAAATATTCTAAAAGATCTTCAACTTAGATAACTTTTACTTTATCCACACTTCATGAGTGTGAATGTTGTGGGGAAATACTTATTTGATAACCAAGCTTTAGTGGTGTGATGTGGACTAAAGTTAAGCAGGGTATTTTGCTTTCAACCTCTTTCTGTGCTGACCAGATTACTTCCTAGTCCTTTACTCTCTCCCAGCCCTTAGTCCCAATGCTGATAATCTCCAAGTTTATCTTAGAAAAATCAGGAGTAAAGGAGAAGGGAACTAATCAGTGAAAATGAACTAAATGTCAGGTACTTTGCTAGATAGTTTATATATCATTGTGTTGAATTCTCACAACCCTATGAGACAAATGTTATTTCTTTTTTACAGTTGAGGAAACTGAGGCCTAAAGAGATTAAATAACTTGCCCAAGGTCACACAATTTGTAAGTGGTAGCCTAGGCTTCAAACATTCTTATTTTCACTATCTACTGTGCTACTCAACTTAATTATTTGTTAGCTTATTTACACTGTACACTTTAAAAGTGCCTTGTTTAATTATAATAAATTTACACAGGAGTAAGACAAGGGGATTATTATTTTTTTCTTTAAAAACAGTAATGTGGTAAAATGCATTTGAATATTTTCCTTTCTTTTAAGGATGAACGAGAAGCCAGAGAAAATGTGAAGAGAGAACAAGACGAGGCCTATCGCCTTTCACTTGAGGCTGACAGAGCAAAGGTAGGTTTGGTCAGGGGACTTCTGGGATAAAGAACTCAATCCTAAATAGTCTTTCATTATTTAAATGCCAGCCCTTTAATCATTTTGAAACCTAAGAGAGTTGGGTTTGCAGTGGAGAAAGCTAGTTTCAATTAACAGAAAGAATATAATTCTATCTCTGGTTCTTAAAGCATGGTTCATTTTGACAAGATAAATTTTTTTAAGAATCATGAAAAGTGAAAGCAAAAATGGGCCTAATGTTTACTTCATTTGTTTTTAATCAGTCTATGGTAAAATCTAGCAATGTTTAAAAAGCTCTTCAGGTGATTTTAATGTGCAGTCAGGGTTGAGAACCACTGACTTATTTAATGCTTCTTGAGCACCTGCTCCTGTACTGGGCACTGAAGGAAAGGAAAATGAATAAGCCACTCTTTCTGCCTTCAAAAGAAGGCTCACATTGTGCTGCAGAGTAGATTCAGTCAAGAGCACAGATAGCTGGAGCACTTAGGCAAGGATCCTAAATGTTGTAAGGGAAGCACTGAGTTCTGTGAGAGTTCAATGAACAGGATTTTCAGTGGAAAGTTTTTTCCAGCTTTTTTGGAGAGCCAAGAAATGGGAATGTACTAGGGAGGGTTTCATAGAAGAGACTGTATATTTGAACTGGATAGAGAAAGGGGGGTAGGAGAGGAAATAATGTATGCTAGCAGCAAGGGGCCAGAAAGCATGGGTTCAAGATAGAGGCTGATGTGAATAGAGTTTGATATTTGGGTACAGGGGAGGTGGCAGAAAAGACCAGAAAGGAAGACCAGAGAAAGGTCTGAAGGATCTTGAATGCTACACTACCCAGAGCTACCTAAATGTTTGAATAGGAACCCACCATGATCGTAGAGATATGCTTTGTTGTTGCTTTTATTTCCATCTTTGTTCCAGAGAGAAACACTTTCATTACCACAGTGTACCTCTGGGCCATGCTGAAAATGAACTTTTCTTCTTTTCTTTTTCTTTCTCTTTTTATTTCTTTTCTTTTTTTAAAAAAGGAGGCCAGTGTTTATTGTGTTGGATTCCTTTCTCTTTTATCAACAGAGGGAAGCTCATGAGAGAGAGATGGCAGAACAGTTTCGTTTGGAACAGATTCGCAAAGAACAAGAAGAGGAACGTGAGGTAGAGCATAATTTTTAGAAAAGTTGTTCAAATGCTAGGTCTATTTCCATTGCATTTGATTCTAAGGATGTTAATATTTCCTACAACTTACTTCTTTCCACTTTTCCCAGATTCATTTTAGTATGGAAGACTAATTTTCTTTAGAAGAATCATTCCCGATCTGTTGTGTTGAACTCTTAGAAAATTTGACCTTGTACTAGATTCATGGTTTTCTATTCTTTTCAATTCCTCTCCCCTTCCTTGCCTGACAAATACTCCCATCCTTCCTAAATATTGTCTCACCCAAAAAACACAAAGACTGTATTTTCTCCCCTTTTCCCAGGCTTTACTTTACCCACCAAAAGACACTGGGAGTTACTTCTGCAACATCTTGCACTGGGCCCCTATATGTGAGAAATCCATTTAGCTTGGCTGATTTTTTTCCGCCCTGAGTTCACGTCATGTCTGTGACAATATAGAGAATTTTTTCATTCACTCATTTGGCAAATATTTTTTTGACTACTTAGTGTGTGCCCAAAATCTGTTAGGAAGTAGGGATACAGATGTGGGTCCTCTACTCCAGGAGTTCATAGTCTTGTAAAAACAGAATTACATACTATATGTAAAAGTTATTATAGAGATTTACCTAAAGTGCAGTGGGAAAAAAGAGAAGGGGTGTCAAATGACTTCCTAGGATGACTCACAAAAAAGGGCTTTTAGAACTTTCTTCTAGACATGGGATTAATGGCAAGATTCACTTATAAAAAGAGGAAGCCATCTAACAAGTGATAGAAAGACCTGGAGGGCCCTAACTTGGGCTGATGAAAACTCCATTAGTCATCACTCTTGGTCAGAGGATGCCACCTCGTAACTTATTCAACAAATTTTTTTAATTAAAGTATAGTTGGTTTACAATGTTGTGCTAGTTTTAGGTGTACAGCAAAGTGATTCAGATATATATATATAGATAAAGATATAGATATAGATATATAGATATAGATATATAGATATTCTTTTTCAAATTCTATTCCATTATAGGTATTCACAAGGCATCGAATATACTTCCCTGTGCTATACAGTAAATCCTTGTTGTTTATTTTATACATAGTAGGGTATATCTGTTAATCCCATACTCCTAATTTATCCCTCCCCACCTCTAACCCCCTTTGGTAACCATAATATTTGTCTTTCTTGGTCTGACTTACTTCACTTAGTATGATCATCTTTAGGTCTATCCATGTTGCTGCAAATGGCAATATTTCATTCTTTTTTATGGCTGAGTAATATTCCATTGTATATATATAGCACATATTTTTTATCCATTCATCTATTGATGGACACTTAGGTAGCTTCCGTGACTTGGCTGTTGTAAATAGTGCTGCTATGAGCATTGGGGTGCATGTATCTTTTCAAATTAGAGTTTTCGTCTTTTCCAGATATATGCCCAGGAGTAGGATTGCTGGATCATATGGTAGTTCTAGTTTTAGTTTTTTAAGAAACCTCCATACTGTTCTCCATAATGGCTGCACCAATTTACATTTCCACCAACAGTGTAGGAGAGTTCCCTTTTCTCTACACCCTCTCCAGCATCAGCAAATGATTTTTGAGCAAGAACTATGCTAAGCACTGAAAGAGAAACAAAGGATAGTAAGACATTTTCTGCCTGCAAGGAGAGATTACATCTTGTAGGGAAGATACAACATGTCTACAAGTAACAGCAAATCAAGGAAAAACATGCTAAATAACATAAGAGAAATAAAAGCAAAATAATTAGAGTTCAGGGGCAAAATAAAAACCTTTCACAGCTTTTGGAATCAGTCAACACTACAGAAGAACTGATATTTGAACCAGGTCTTGAGAGATGTGTAAAACTGCATTTAATATAACATCTTGTATTTATTATTTAATACAAATAAATTATAAACTATATTAAATATATGTCATTTACATCATATTAATCTACTGTCTGCCTAGTTTTAAATACCTATTTTTTGCATTTCAATGACCAAGTACATTTGGGGTTACCTAGAAATCGAAGATAATAGTTACTGGAAGCTTAATCAGTGATATTAATACAATAAATGCATTTTTCTAATCAATTCTGACACTAAAAAATAAGAATTCCCAATGAGCATTCATTTCTATAAATATGGTAACATCACCATGAAATTCTTAAACCTGTGAAATTTTTAATTGACTAATACTTCTAAAAATGCAGTTAGTAAGTAGTATGACCAAATCACAGATCACCAGGATTTCTAGCAGGATTTGAAGGCAGTGGAGGTGAAGAGCATTTCAGGAAAAGACCTGTCAGTGTCATTTGCCTGCTCTTAATATGCCTTCTCTTCTCAAATCTCTCTTCCAGAAAGTACATCTGTCACATTTCCTTCTCAGCAGTAACTGATATTTGAGCCAGGTCTTGAGAGATGTCTTGACAGATGTGCAAGACACTGTTTGGAAATCAGAGTTTATTCATGTTCAAACACTTATCAAGTGCCTATCACACAAGTACAAAATACTATGCCTGACAAACTCTAGTATCTGTCCATGCTGAGGACTCTCAGTAATGGAAGGTAGAAAATATTTTGTTGAACATCTTCTGTGTATCAACTACTCTGCTACCTGCTTTAGCTATGCTTACTCATTGACCATTAAAACAAGCTACAAGGGAAGAGATTTCTCTTTTTTTTTTTTAATTATTTTTATTTAGTTATTTTTGGCTGTGTTGGGTCTTCGTTGCTGTGCATGGGCTTTCTCTAGTTGCGGCAGGCAGGGGCTACTCTTCATTGCAGTGCGCGGGCTTCTCATTGCAGTGGCTTCTCTTGTTGTGGAGCACAGGCTCTAGGTGTGCAGGCTCAGTAGTTGTGGCTCATGGGCTATAGAGCGCAGGCTCAGTAGTTGTGGCGCACGGGCTTAGTTGCTCCGTGGCATGTGGGATCTTCCTGGACCAGTGCTCGAACCTGTGTCCCCTGCATTGGCAGGCAGATTCTTAACCATTGTGCCACCAGGGAAGTCCAGGGATTTCTCTTTACAAGTGAGAAAACTGAAGCTCATTGAGAAGTCACACATAAAAATGGGAACAGCTGAAATCCTCACCTAGGTCTTTATGCCTACATACCAAGCTCATGCTCTTTTGCTTATTCCATCCCCAAACAAGGCCATATACCATTGTATGTGACTATAGGAATCATGTATGCAGAGTTTCACAAAAGTTTAGATGAGAGATTTGTCACTATACTTTTAAGCTGTTTCAAGAAATATATTTTTAAAAATTAGGACTTTCACTCTCTCATGCTCTATTTCACAAATGTTCTCTCTCTTTCTCTTAATAGTATATCTTCAACATATACTTGCTAAATGTCAAGTGTATACAAATAACTGCATGTTCTGGATCTAGAGCTTGGTAACATATGTACTTTCTTCTGATGATTTACCTTATTTACCCTGGGTTAAAATTTTCCCTCTTTCCAAATGTAGATAAAACTTGTCCTCTCATAGAAAACCCCATAAATATCTTTTAGCATACCTCAGTGTGTATGTTCCAGCTGTAAACATGTGCGAGGATGGAAGGCAGGGGGAGAAAGGACAAGTCATACTTTGCAGCTAGTCATTATTTGCATTTGTCCATTGATGTGCTCCCAGAAACACATGCTATGTGCTCTGTCCTCTCCCCCAGAGAGTCACATTAAATGCTCTTGTAAATCCCACCACTGAGAAACTATTTATCTTCTGTTTATCTTAATTTAATTCAGTCCTATCCAGACTTTTTTGTCCTTTTTTATCATGGAGCACCAATTAACATATTTCAGCACACTAGTGTATAACAAACGACTCTTTGGGAAAAGCTGGTATTGTGCAACCTCTGAAGAAACTGAGACCCAGAGAGATTATACAGTTTGCCTGTGGTCACCAAACTGGTTGGACATATAATCTGGACTAGAAGCCAGGTCACCTGACTTTTCACAGTAACACCGCCTCCCGTTCTAACCAGAAATCCTAACCCATGTAATTGCATTGAGAAACAAGAGTGGTTTTATTATTTTTATTATCTCTAGTATTTCAAATCCTTTAGAAAAATGAAATATTGAATAGTTAAATCACCTTGGTTATAGGAAAATTCCTTCCTTTTGCTGTGTGGTAAGTATTGGAGTAAAATCAGTAAAATCTGGGAATGTGTTTTGATCTGGTCCTTGGCCATGATAAGGTGAAAGTCTGTAAGACTATTCTGAAGGAAAAACAAAGAAATGACAACAAAAATTTCTGCTATTTTGCAAATTTATGTATCTACTTATTTTTTCCAAAATGAGTTTCAAGTAACTTACATAAATACATGCAATTCAAATGGATTAAGAAACAAAAGAAAAGATATAGAAATCAGGACAGGGTCAAATAAAGGAAGATAAAGCCAAGGGTAAGATTAGTATGTTGACAGCACAGGCACCAAATCCAGCACAGGCACCAAATGCATGTGACTGGGTTCTGTACATTTGCCACAGAATTTGTTATATGCCTCTCTTGAGCTAAAACAAAGGAAAATATGATTGTTTACAAGTTTGACTCTGTAACATCAGATAAAAGCTGATGTTACAGTCTCTCAAAAGGTGTCCAGAGTTTTCAAGCGCAAAGACCTTAGAGCGATGTTTCCTGTGGTTCCCCTTCAAGAGGAAGCTGCACAGTATGGTGAATACTATCCTCAGCTATATCCAGTAGCTGTAATAGAAATAGCAAGTCATGTATAACAGCTTCTTACAACTTTCTGTAATTTAAAGTCATAAGGCCAGAACACAATTTAGTGAAAGCATCTCTCCAAAGGCCCAAGCAATACAATTTTCTGATAGTCCAGTTTGAAGGACGGACTTTATAGCAACTGAAGAAATGTATGAACATTCCTTTAAGAAATCCTTCCTGAATGTTGTTTTTTGCCACTGAGTTTGGGGTAAGTAGAGAAGGTTTCAGCAAAGATTTTTGACTCCCAAGTCTTTTAATCAGTCAATATTCAGCAAATATTTATTAATCGCCTATGTAAACATCAATAAATCGGGTCCTGCGGCTACTATACAATTAGTGTGAGACGGCCTCTGCCCTCAAGGAGCTCACTGTTCAATACACCGTGGTAGATGATACAAAATAACTATAGGAAAAGATACCATACATTGTAAAAACCATTAACTAGTGGGTTTGGAGGAAGAAGATGACTTCTGACTAGGAAGGCAACAAGGAAGGCTTCACAGAGGGAGGAAGCTTTGGAGGATTGATAAGACATTGGTGGTTAAAGATGAAGTAGAAGAGATTTTGGATGGGTCGATAAATAGATGGGTGGCCGGACGGATGGCGAAAGGTATGGGCCAGGTAATCATGAACAAAGGGAGAAAGACACAGGGCTTCCTCGGAACAGTAAATGGACAAATTTAGAACACAGTCTTAATAATTAGAGCTAAGGCTAAAGGGCCAAACTTTGAAGAATCATGGGTAGGAGAGAATGGGCACAAAACTATTCCCTTTTGCTGCTGGTTTCCTCAAACAGAAAACTTAAAAGTTACATTTTTGCCCATCTATCCAGAGTTGGTTCCTTTCACATCTTGATGCCTCTTCAAGTAGAAAATCCTGAGTGATATTAAAGACCATTAAATGAGAGAACAGAAGAGCATGGAATTAGAAACATTGGCACTTCTCTTCAGGTCTCTGATTTAATCTTCATAACCATACTACAAATGGGTAAGGGAGATAGTATCATTACCATCTTACAGATGAAGAAAGTAAGATCATAGCAGGATTAAAAAGCCTATTTTTAAATCCTTACCTAACATTTGTCTGGTAAAAGCAGAACCAGAGCTCCTATCCAGTATTCTTTCTACCTATTAGCCCACACAGGAAGAATAAAGGCAGTACCATGTATAGGTTATTAAACTAAAACTGCTTTTTATAATCTGTGTTTTCATCTTATGTAAGTTGCTTCTTATCACGTCGATAACACCACTACGCTGGGCCATAATGATAATCATCTTTGCTATCAGCATGTCACTATCTGTTGAGCAATTAATAGGTCCTAAACTCTGTGCTGAGCACTTTACAGACATTATCTTATTGAATCTCTGCAACAACTTAATAAGGTAGGTGCCAATATATAAATACACCTTATTATAATTATAGAGAGCATATATCCACAGTTTCTTAGGTAGTTCCAACTTGGAGTATTCTGCTGCTAGCCTCATGAACCATTAAAATAGACTAGAAATTTCAGTTTCATAGTACCCAAATCACTACCTACAGCCTGTTCTTCATATCCAGAAGCAGCCCAAAAATCATATATCTGAATTTTAGTTCACAAAATATGATAATTTGCCTTGATTTACTTAATCCAGCAGTGAGGCTGTATTTTTAGTAAGCTATTCTTGCCCTCTAGATGGATGATTGGTTGCCAGGAGCAAAGAATGGCTGCAGGATTGGGTCAGACCAACTGTTCCCATATAAGATCCATTATACTCCTTTGATCATCTCATTTATTATCGTGACTTTAAATACTGTCTATACATTTGAAGAGCCCACACGCTGCAACGAAGGATCTCGCATGCCACAACTAAGACCCAAGGCAGCCAAAAATAATAAATAAATAAATATTTTTAAAAGAATAAAATAAAAGCTAAAATCTTTACAGTGATTCCTTGGCAGGAAAATCAAAATCTTTGCAGGATTTTTTTTTTCTTTTTTTTAGAACTTGACAAACTGATTCTAAAATTTATGTGAAAAGGCAATAGAACTGGAATAGCCAAAAAACAATTTTGAAAATAAAAGGAACAAAGTTGGAGTATTTACACTACTAGAGTTCAAGACAATATTATCAAGACAGTATGGGATTTGCCAAAAGGACTGTCCTATATATCAATGAAACAGAACAAAGAGTCCAGAAATAGACCCACACATATATGGTCAATTGATTTTTGACAAAAGTGCAAAGACAATTCAATGGAGAAAGGATGGCCTTTTCAACAAATGATGCTGCAAACTAATGGATATCCGTATGCAAAACAAAATTGAAAACAAAACAGTGAAAACACTTCCAATCCATATCTTGCATCACGTGCAAAAATTAACTCAAAATGGGTCATAAACTTAAATGTGAAATCTAAAACTATTAAAGTTCTAGAAGAAAACATAGGAGAAAATCTTCATGGTTTTGAGTTAAGCAAAGATTTCTTAGTTCTGACACCGAAAGCACAAGTCATAAAATAACAAATATCTAAATTAGACTTCATCAAAATTAAGAACTTCTACTGTTCAAAAGACACTGTTAAGAAATTGAAAAGACAAGCCACAGACTGAGAGAAAATCACCTATCTAATGTCCAGAATATATAATGAACTCTCAAAACTCTATAATAAAAAAACAACCCTAGTTTAAAAATGGGTGAAATATTTGAACAGACACTTCACCAAAGAAGATATACACAGGGGCAAGTAAGCACATGAAAAGATGTTCAACATTATTAGTCATTAGGGAAATGCAAATTAAAACCACAATAGATACACACCAATTAGAGTAGCTTTTTAAAAGAAAAATGGACAATACCAAGTACTGACCAAGATGAAGAGCAACTGGAACTCTCATATATTAATGGTGGGAATCATTAATGATATAGCACATTCACTTTGGAACTTTCTTAAAAAGTTAAACATACACATACCATATGACCCAGCAGTCCACCGAGGTTCTTATACAAGTGAAATGAAAGTAACAGTGAAATGTATTTTCACACAAAAGTCTGTACTCAGATGTTCATAGTGGCTTTATTTGTAGTTACCCCAAACTGGAAACAACTCAAATGTCCCTCAACTGGAGGATGAGTAATCAAACTGTAGTATATGTATAAAATGGAATACCAATCAGCAATAAATAGGGGTGAACTACTGATATATATACATTCAACAACATGGATGAGTCTCAAATGCATTACACTAAATGAAGGAAGCCATTTATATGACATTTATAATTAAATTTATATAACATTCTGGAAAAGGCAAAACCAGGGACAGAAAACAGAGGTTGCCTGGGGATAGGGGAATTTGGGGGGGGGGGGGTGATAGAACTGTTCTTTGTCTTGGCTGGTGATGATGGTTAGACAAATGTATGCATTTATCAAAATCACAGAATTATACATTTAAAAGGATGAGTTTTACTGTATATAAATTATGCCTAAATTTTAAAACGGGAAAAAAACCATTAAGTGGACTACTCAAGGCATATATGATCTAATCACTCCTCTCCTTTGCTTCCTCTCTGACTTCAACTCCTACCCCTTTCCCCCGATCATTCTGTTCCAGCCACATTGGCTGCCTTGCTATTCTTCCGTCTAGCCAGACACCAGGGCTTAGCATTTACTGTGACTTCTGCCTATAATACTTCTCTCAGATGTAAATGTGACTCCTTCTCTCCTTTAGGCCTCTTACTCACTGAGGCCTACGGTATTTGTATTGAGGTTTACAGTATTTAAAGTTGTACCCCTCCCTCCCTCTACCAATACTCCCTCCACTTTTCTCCATACTGCTCATCACTATGTGACAAACTATGTATTTTCCTGTGTGTATATTTGTCGTTTTTCTCCCACCCTACTAAAATATAGGCCTCACGTAAGCAGAATATTTTATCTATTTTGTTCACTGTTATTTTCCCATTATCTAGAACAATGCCTGACACATAGGAGGTGCTCAGTAAGAATTCATGGAATTAATGAATGTTGGCTTTAGCCTATTTCACACTCTGCTTCAGCCAGCTATAAACTGTTATTTGGTGGGTACTCATAACTGCCTAGAAGATAGTGTGCGTGTGCATGTATTTATGTATGCGTGTGTGGGTGTAAATTAAACCAGTCTTTGATTCTTATTGTAAAAGATTGGTGTAAGTATATCTTATCCTTCCTGTTTAAAAAATATAATTGGGTATCTATCTTCACTGCCTAATTTCACTTCGAAAGTCCTTATTTCTCACCCCTGAGATGTGAATGCCTTGACTATTCATTTGGCTTTAGTGAAACAAAAAGGCCCAAGATCAGTTCATATTTCCAACTTATACTAGGTTTTCTTGTTTTGTTACAAACCTAAAATAATGGAAATAAAAAACTATTTGTTGAGCTAACCAAATTGAAGTTTAACAATGGTGTTTACTATGACTGCTATTCAAGAGTAGGTGTTATTTATGTCATTGTTTTACCACAGTATTTACTTACATGAGGCCTTTGTTTTAGCCAGTTGAAACTGAGCTACTGATGTATTTTTATTCTTTTTTACCAGTAAAACTTGGGTATTCAGATCCCAAGGTTGCTGACTTACCTAATATCTCTTCATTGTTTTCCACATTGTATCATTGGTGAGGGATGTCTAAGGTCTGTTTTCCTTCTGGGGAAAAGCCCTGGAGACTGGGTGCACTGAGCAGCAGACATTGTCTGCACAATGAATGGGGTAATGAGCTACTGTTGTTTATTTGTCTATAGTACAATTGGTTGATTTCAGACAATAATGTAGCATCTGTTATTATACTGTGCAGGGAAATGTCAAAATAGAAAGCAAGCAGATAGGTGGATTAAAGGAAGAACAGGAGGAGAAACCAGGAAATATCACCTTAAGTTCTGATTTAAAGTAGGTGCAAAGGGAATAATGATAATGATAACAACACCAACAATGACTGTCATCTGTTGAGTACAGTGTTACAGCATGAAGTTCAATGCTGGGCACTTCTCACTGATTGTAGTGCTGACCATGTGTCAGCACTTGCTAAGTGTTTTATATACATGACTGCATTTTATACAAAGGAAGATATTATCAGCCCTGTTAAATAAGGAACCTGAAGTTCATAAAGACTGTCATATGCCTAATGGCCAGGATTTGAACCTCTGGCTGTCATACCCAAAGCCTGTTTCCTAACCATATATTAGATTTAATGTAAAGATTAAAGTTTTTTAAACTGCAGTGTTAGAAGTCAGGATAGTGATTAACTTTGAGCAAGGTAATTCTCAAGAAGGGGGCAAAAGGGCCCTGAGAGGCTTGATCAGGGTGCTAGTTATACAGGTATGTTCACTTACTGAAAATTTATCAAGTTGTACACTTAAGATGTGCACTTTTACATGGATATTTCAGTAAAAACTTTAAAACGACAAAATACATGACTTTGGACAAAAGATGAAGCTGTGTATATCGCTGATTCAGAAGAATTTTTTTAAAGTTTAAAATATATATTTATATGAAAATATGCATGAAAATTAATGGAGAGAGTCTGAGGTGATGAAGAGTTTTAGAAATAGATAGTGGTGATGGTAACACACATTGTGAATGTACTTAATCCCACTGAATTGTTCACTTAAAAATGGTTAGAAAAATTAATGAGTGTAACACTCAAATGATGGCAGTGGCTATCTCTTGGTGGTGAATCTAGAAATTAATTGTAATGTTTTCTTATTTAATCTGGTTTTTGTGATAAATATATATTACTTTTATAATCAGGAAAAATGTTTAATCTCAAAGAGACGGTTTTAAAGAACCACCAGTGTTAGAGAGAAATAGTCAAATGATTCCATTAATAGTTTAGAAAATGTATGTAACTAATCCATAGAGGTAGTTTATCCTACAAACAATTCTTGGTTAGCTAGCCCTTACAGGACACATAATGTGGAAAGTTAATCTGAACGGTTGATGCTGGAGGGAGTCAACCTCAGAGAAAGGAAACTCAGGATGTTCAGTTCTTGGTTCCTAGAAATAGAAGCCGTGATATTCAGATTCTTTTAGCATTTACTGATCACTTACTATGTGCTTATCACCATACTAAGCACTTTTACATGCAGTATTTCAGTTAACATGTTAGTTTACTCCTCTTCTTATCAAATATATACATTGAGCATCTATTTTGTACTATTCCCTATACTTGGAATTAAAACTAAGACATATTTCCACATCCTTACAGAGCTTGCAGGCTAGTGGGAAAGCCAGACATTAAACAAATAAGTAATACAGTATAGTGAACGCTATAATAGACATAATTGGAACTTAATTTTGATATACACAGGTTCATCTCTTCATTGGGTTATTAATGTATGACAGTGTTACTAAAATAGTTTAATATTTGAAAATATTTAGCTGAAACTCATTGCTGACCCAGAACACTAATATTAGATAAACTTCCACTCATAGTATCCAAAAGAAAGATAAAAGTAACTGGTTTAACTTTCTGTTCTTCTGATTTTTTAACTATATTTTTTGTCTCCATTTCTGGGTATCAATTTCCCCATATAAAAAATGAGAGTGTAAGACTGTTTAGCCAGTGTAACCCCAAGCAACCATTAACCAAAGCCTGTTATGTCTCAGATACCACACTGGGAACTTTACATATATTGTGTATGTAATTCCCATGTTTATAATCCTCTATGAAGTAGGTGATATTATCCAGTGCCTCCAGAAGGAAAATGACCTCGGTATCATAGAAAAGACTAGCTTTCTCTGTACACTGCAGAAATTTTTAATGCTCTTTTGAAAATACTTCAGTACTCTAGAACCAACCAGATTATCCTGAATAACACAGAAAGTAATTTCTCATACATAATGGAGTCTGAGCAAACTTTGTTCTGCTATTGGTTGTTTTAAATATATTTTAACAGGTAATATATTTTATTTAGTTATTTTTGGCTGCGTTGGGTCTTCGTTGCTGTGCGCGGGCTTTCTCTAGTTGTGGTGCGCGGGCTTCTCACTGCGGTGGCTTCTCTTGTTGCGGAGCACAGTCTCTAGGCATGCAGGCTTCAGTAGTTGTGGCACATGGGCTCTAGAGCGCAGGCTCAGTAGTTGTGGCGCACAGGCTTAGTTGCTCTGCAGCATGTGGGATCTTCCTGGACCAGGGCTCGAACCCATGTCCCCTGCATTGGCAGGCGGATTCTTAACCACTGCGCCACCAGGGAAGTCGTAACAGGTAATACATTTACATGAATCAGAAGTAAAAAACATAAAAAAGCATATTCAGAAAACGCCGTCACTTCTTCCACCCTGTTTCCCCCACCCCCTGTAAGTTACCATTTTTGTGTTTCTTTTTATTTGTTTGTAAGTTTATTGATTTTTCTCCAGAGAAGCAGCCTATTTATTGGTTAGCTGGTTATGTTTTTCTTTTTTTTTCTAATGCATTACTTTATGCTTTTAGTTTTATTATTTTCTTCTCAGCTTGCTTTCCATTTGTTTTATTGGTATTTTTTGTTCTGCTAGTTTTTTAAGTCTAATTCTTAATTAACTTTTATTTTTTATTTATTTATTTATTTATTTTTGGCTGCGCTGGGTCTTCATTGCTGCGCACAGGCTTCTCATTGCTGTGGCTTCTCTTGTGGAGCACAAGCTCTAGGTGCACGGGCTTCAGTAGTTATGGCACACGGGCTCAGTAGTTGTGGCTCGGGCTTTAGAGCGCAGGCTCAGTAGTTGTGGTGCAGGGGCTTAGTTGCTTCGCGGCATGTGGGATCTTCCCGGACCAGGGCTCAAACCCGTGTCTCCTTCATTGGCAGGCGGATTCTTAACCACTGCGCCACCAGGGAAGACCCAATTAACTTATTTTTATTCTTTCGTTTTGAATGATATAAGAATTTTAGGGCTATGAATTTCCTCTGAGCACTGCTTTAAATGAATCCCAGAGATTCCAATATGAATATGAAATTTCAACAGTCATTGTTTTCTAGATATTCTGTAGTTTTCATTATATTTCCCCTTTTACCTAAGAGTTGTTTAATAGGGTTTTTGTTGTTGTTGTTTTTTCTCCAAAGGGAGTGACACCAACTTTGAAAATTGTGTTGAGATTTTAGAGAACATATATCCCAATTTCTCTCACTCATGTTAATTGGGGGAAATTTTTGTTTTTCCTATTGATGAAAATTGGGAACATAGAAATGTGAAAGTAACCAGGAACACAATATAACTGTGAAGCTGAGCATGCTAATACCAGGCTTACTTGTCTAAGGAACCTGCCACAGTTCTAGGAACAAAAAGGTTTTAGTGAATTTCTGCCACAGGCAGGGACATCAGAGATCTTTAAACTCCTTCCACTGGAATATCTTGAATGTGAAACAGCGTAATACTAGATTGAGAACTAGAGCCCAACTCTAGCCATGAGATCTCCCAACAGTTTACCCCACCTGTTTGAGTCTGTGCAACATCTAGGTCCAGAAATGTGGACTTGGCCAAATCTCACAGCAGTTTAGTGGCAAAGCTGGAACTAGGACCATAGTCTCCTGCCCCCAATAAGCCTGATATTTTAATTTCTTTCCATTCCATTTTTTTATTGTAGCAAAATATATGTAACAAAAATTTGCCTTTTTAACCATTCTTAAGTACAGTTAAGTGGCATGAATTACATTCACAGTCTTGCAACTACGACCATTATTTCCAAACATTTTCATCACCCCAAACAGAGTCTTTCCTCCATTTTGTTATTAATATATTATCCAGAATTCTACAAAATCTTCAGTCATTTCTACTTGGGAAATGTATGTTCTCTCTCTCTTCTGCGCGCGCGCGCTCGCGCTCTCTCTCCCTCTCTCTCTTTTCCCCACTCCCCATCTCTCTCTCCCTCTCTCTTTCTCTCTCCACCCCCTATCTGTGTGTGTGTGTGTGTGTGTGTGTGTGTTCGCGTGCGCATGCGTCTTTTGCAAATGCTTCTCACAGCCTTAATTCATACCCTAGAAAGGAATCACAAATACCTGAGCCCTTCAGTAAAAAATAAATTACCTTTCTTTTCTGTGTAGTTACCTATCAATTTAATGTGTCATCAAGGTGGGATTTATTTTAATTAATTGCTTATTGGGCTAATATTAAGAAAATGAAAAACACATAATTCTGTTGTCCAAGCATTAGGCTTAGTTAATAAATGGGCAATAGCTTTTTGATGAGTTTCTAGAAAGCAGCAGGTTTTTTCTTGTCTCTCCCTCCCCCACCCCCCCACAGTTCCATCCATCAACAGTTTAACACCTGATTTTTGCCCTCTTTAGGCCATCAGACTCTCCTTAGAGCAGGCCCTGCCTCCAGAGCCAAAGGAAGAAAATGCTGAGCCTGTGAGCAAACTGCGGATCCGGACACCCAGTGGCGAGTTCCTCGAGCGGCGTTTCCTGGCCAGCAATAAGCTCCAGATCGTCTTTGATTTTGTAGCTTCCAAAGGATTTCCATGGGATGAATTCAAGTTACTGAGTACCTTTCCTAGGAGAGATGTAAGTTCCCATGCCTATCTCAGGAAGTGTGTCCAGATGGGAGATAGCCCATCATTAGGGCTGGACAAAGTAGTCCAAGAAAAGTGCCATGGCACAACTTACCACAAGACCACACACTCGGGAGTCCTTCTTTGTTCTGCACACCTTTCTCTCCTCAGCCTTTGGAGAAGGTATGGCTTCCCAGGCCAGCAGACATGTGCGTAGTAGCCTAGGTAAGAAATTAGGTACTAGGTTTTCCTTCCTAGTTGTTTCCCCTATTCCAGCACTCATACAGGCTTTCCCAAGGTTTCATCTTTGTATACCTTAGGGTAGATCTGAGAATTATGTGCTTAACAGCTTAACAGTCAGATCAGGGTCAATGATTATAGGTTCGTGAACAAGTCATGCTAAACCAAGAGTATTTTGTGATTTGACAGTTCTTACTAGCCTGGGAAGTCAGGGAGGGTGACCTATATTCACTGTGTATCTGTATTTCAGCAAGGCTTTTGATAGTCTCTCATAGTATTCTGGGGAAAAATAGAGAGATGTAAATCGACAGGTAGATTCATTGCTGATTAAATGGATGTGTCCAGAAACTGTTGACTAAGAGACTGCCCTCTTCCTGGAGGGAAACAAGAGGCTCTATATTTAATTCTTTATTACTCATCACACTTATTGGCAACTTAAATGAAGACGTTATCAGGTTTATGGATTATGAAAAATAAGATTCAAGAAAGCCTTAAAATAGTGAAATAATAGGCAAAAATGAACCTAGAAAAATTTTACAGAAATATATAGACATAGAAAGAGATGCCTGCATAGGCTTAGAAAACCAATTGCTCAAGTTTGGGATGAAAGAATCATGCTTTAGTAGAGGTTATGGTGGTTGAATTAAGCTGAATATACATTAATAATCTGTTGTGACTCCCAACAAAAAGCCAGCTGCATTTTTAGAGGTATAATCCTAACAAGAGAATAACAAGTCGTAGTCAACTGTTTACGAAGGTAAACTACCCCTGAGTAGTCCTTAGACTCCATGCTGAAACTCTGTGCTGTCGCCTGAAGAAACAGGAGCTTGGGAGTTCCCTGGCAGTCCAGTGGTTAAGACTCCACGCTCCCAATTCAGGGTGCACAGGGTCGATCCCTGGCTGGGGAACTAAGATCCCGCATGCCGCATGGCGTGGCCAAAAAAAAAAAGCAACAGGAGCTTATCTAGGACAGGGCTGGTAGGAAGGGAAGGGAAGTGGAAATCATATCATTTGGGGAAATATTTTCCTCTAGAGAAGGCACAGCCATGGGAGATGTGATTGTTGTCTTCAGCTACTTGAAAGCCTGCCGTGAAAAACAGGGATCTGATTTTGTGCAGCTTCAATGATAAAGTGGGACCAGTTAAGTTGAAAGTTATTGGGAGGCAAATTTGGCCCAATGTAAGAAGGCCACTTTCTAAGAAAAGAATATTTTGTGTTGTGAGACAGTGATTTTTCTATTTTTGGAGATAACGAAGCACTACTGAATTATCACTTTTTTTATAATAATGGATAAATAGGGAGAAGGAGTCGTTCCTGGAGTTCCTACTTTCTATGTTCCTACTTTATATGAAAAGGGGCTTAGACTAGCTTATCTCTAAGATACATTTTATTTTTTTTTATTTGGGGTATATAGTTGCTTTACAATGTTGTGTTAGTTTCTGTTGTACAATGAAGTGAATGGGCTACATGTATACACGTATTCCCTCCCTCCCGCCCCCATCCCCACCCCATCCATCTAGGTCACCACAAAGCACCGAGCAGGCTCCCTGTGCTGTATAGCAGGTTCCCACTAGCTACCTGTTGTACACAGGGCAGTTCACATATGTCAATCCCAATCTCCCAGTTCATCCCCCCCGCCCGCCCTGTGTCCAGCGTCCGTTCCCTACATCTGTGTCTTTATTCCTGCCCTGCAAATAGGTTCATCGATGCCGTTTTTCTAGATTCCACATGCATGCGTTAATATACGATACTTGTTTTTCTCTTTCTGACTTACTTTACTCTGTATGACAGACTCTAGGTCCATCCACCTCACTACAAATAACTCAATTTCGTTCCCTTTTATGTCTGAGTAGTATTCCATTGTATATATGTACCACATCTTCTTTATCCATTCCTCTGTCAATGAACACTTAGGTTGCTTCCATGTCCTGGCTATTGTAAATAGTGCTGCAGTGAACATTGGGGTGCATGTGTCTTTTTGAATTATGGTTTTCTCAGGGTATATGCCCAGTAGTGGGATTGCTAGGTCATATGGTACTTCTGTTTTTAGTTTTTTAAGGACCCTCCATACTGTTCTCCCTAGAGGCTGTATCAATTTACATTCCTACCAACAGTGCAAGAGGGTTCCCTTTCTCCCCACCCTCTCCAGCATTTATTGTCTGTAGATTTTTTTTTTAATTTTTATTTTATTTATTTATTTATTTTTGGCTGTGTTGGGTCTTCGTTTCTGTGCGAGGGCTTTCTCTAGTTGTGGCAAGCGGGGGCCACTCTTCATCGCGGTGCACGGGCCTCTCACTATCGTGGCCTCTCTTGTTGCAGAGCACAGGCTCCAGACGCGCAGGCTCAGTAG
The DNA here is from genome assembly GCF_028023285.1 of Balaenoptera ricei. Taxonomy (NCBI): domain Eukaryota; kingdom Metazoa; phylum Chordata; class Mammalia; order Artiodactyla; family Balaenopteridae; genus Balaenoptera; species Balaenoptera ricei. The sequence continues at coordinate 42,034,683 of NC_082639.1, read as the reverse complement.
TTGTGGGTCATGGGCCTAGTTGCTCCGCGGCATGTGGGATCTTCCCAGCCCGGGGCTCAAACCCGTGTCCCCCGCATTAGCAGGCAGATTCTCAACTACCGCGCCACCAGGGAAGCCTGTCTGTAGATTTTTTGATGATGGCCATTCTGACCAGTGTGAGGTGATACTTCATTGTAGTTTTGATCTGCATTTCTCTAATAATTAGTGATGTTGAGCATCTTTTCACGTGCCTCTTGGCCATCTGTATGTCTTCTTTGGAGAAATGTCTGTTTAGGTCTTCTGCCCATTTTTTTTATTGTGCTGTTTGATTTTTTGATATTGAGCTTCATGAGCTGTTTGTATATTTTGGAGATTAATCCCTTGTTGGTTGCTTCGTTTGCAAATATTTTTGCCCATTCTGAGGGTTGTCTTTTCATCTTGTTTATGGGTTTCTTTGCTGTGCAGAAGCTTTTAAGTTTCATTAGGTCCCATTTGTTTATTTTTGTTTTTATTTTCATTACTCTAAGAGGTGGGTCAAAAAATATCTTGCTGTGAATTATGTCAAAGTGTGTTCTTCCTATGTTTTCCTCTAAGAGTATTTTGTTGTTGGTTTTTTTTCTTATTTTATTTTTGGCTGCATTGGGTCTTCGTTGCTGCACGTGGGCTATTCTCTGGTTGCGGCGAGCAGGGGCTACTCTTCGTTGTGGTGTGCAGGCTTCTCATTGTGGTGGCTTCTCTTGTTGGGAGCACTGGCTCTAGGCACGTGGGCTTCAGTAGTTGTGCCGCAGGGGCTTAGTTGCTCCACGGCATGTGGGATCTTCCTGTACCAGGGCTCGAACCCGTGTCTCCTGCATTGGCGGGCGGATTCTTAACCACTGCACCACCAGAGAAACCCCCCTCTAAGAGTTTTATAGTGTCCAGTCTTACATTTAGGTCTTTAATCCATTTTGAGTTTATTTTTGTGTATGGTGTTAGGGAGTGTTCTAATTTCATTCCTTTACATGTAGCTGTCCACTTTTCCCAGCAATACTTATTGAAGAGACTGTCTTTTCTCCATTGTATATCCTTGCCTCCTTTGTCATAGATTAGTTGACCATAGGTGCGTGGGTTTATCTCTGGGCTTTCTATCCTGTTCCATTGATCTGTATTTCTGTTTTCATGCCAGTACCATATTGTCTCGATGACTATAGCTTTGTAATACAGTCTGAAGTCAGGGAGTCTGATTCCTCCAGCTCTGTTGTTTTCCCTCAAGTTTGCTTTGGCTATTCAGGGTCTTTTGTGTCTCCATACAAATTTTAAGATTTTTTTGTTCATAAAAAATCATTTCTGTAAAAAATGCCATTCATAATTTGATAGGGATTGCATTGAATCTGTAGATTGCTTTGGGTAGTATAGTCATTTTCACAGTATTGACTCTTCCAATCCAAGAACATGGTATATCTCTCCATCTGTTTGTGTCATCTTTGATTTCTTTCATCAGTGTCTTATACTTTTCTGAGTAGAGTTATTTTACCTCCTTAGGTAGGTTTATTCCTAGGTATTTTATTCTTTTTCTAGCAATGGTAAATGGGATTGTTTCCTTAATTTCTCTTTCTAATTTTTCATTGTTAGTGTATAGGAATGCAAGAGATTTCTGTGCATTAATTTTGTATCCTGCAACTTTACCAAATTTATTGATTAGCTCTAGTAGTTTTCTGGTGGCATCTTTAGGATTATCTCTATGTATAGTATCATGTCATGTGCAAACAATTTTACTTCTTCTTTTCCAATTTGCATTCCTTTTATTTCTTTTTCTTCTGATGCTGTGGCTAGGACTTCCAAGACTATGTTGAATAATAGTGGCAAGAGTGGATATCCTGGTCTTGTTCCTGATCTTCGAGGAAATGCTTCCAGTTTTTCACCCTTGAGAATGATGTTTGCTGTGGGTTTGTTGTATAAGGCCTTTATTATGTTGAGGTAGTTTCCTTCTGTGCCCACTTTCTGGAAAGTTTTTTTTTTTTTTTTTTTTTTTTTTAAATGGAATGGTTCTTAAGTAACCACTTCTTTTTTTTTTTTTTTGAAATTCACGTTCTTTTATTTATTTATTTATTTATGACTGTGTTGAGTCTTCGTTTCTGTGCGAGGGCTTTCTCTAGTTGCGGCAAGTGGGGACCACTCTTCATCGCGGTGCGCGGGCCTCTCACCATCGCGGCCTCTCTTGTTGCGGAGCACAGGCTCCAGACACGCAGGCTCAGTAATTGTGGCTCACGGGTCCAGTTGCTCCGTGGCATGTGGGATCTTCCCAGACCAGGGCTCAAACCCATGTGCCCTGCATTGGCAGGCAGATTCTCAACCACTGCGCCACCAGGGAAGCCCAAGAGTTTTTATCATAAATGGTGTTGAATTTTGTCAGAAGCTTTTTCTGCATCTATTCAGATGATCTTATGGCTTTTATTCTTCAATTTGTTAATATGGTGTATCACATTGATTGATTTGCGTATATTAAAGAATCCTTGCATCCCTGGGATGAATCCCACTTGATCATAGTGTATGATCCTTTTAATGTGTTGTTGGATTCTGTTTGCTAGTATTTTGTTGAGGATTTCTGCATCTACATTCATCAGTGATACTGGTCTGTAATTTTCTTTTTTTGTTGTATCTTTGTCTGGTTTTGGTATCAGGGTGATAGTGGCCTAATAGAATGAGTTTGGGAGTGTTCCTTCCTCTGCAATTTTTTTGGAAGAGTTTGAGAAAGATGTTTGTTAGCTCTTCTTTAAATGTTTGGTAGAATTCATCTGTGAAGCCATCTGGTCCTGGACTTTCGTTTGTGGGAAGATTTTTAATCACAGTTTCAATTTCATTACTTGTGATTGGTCAGTTTACATGTTCTATTTCTTCCTGGTTCAGTCTTGGAAGGTTATATACCTCTCTAAGAATTTGTCCATTTCTTCCAGGTTGTCCATTTTATTGGCATAGAGTTGCTTGTAGTAGTCTCTTATGATGCTTTGTATTTCTGTGGTGTCCGTTGTAACTTCTCCTTTTTCATTTCTAATTTTATTGATTTGAGTCCTCTCCCTCTTTTTCCTGATGAGTCTGGCTAAAGGTTTTTCAGTTTTGTTTGTCTTCTCAAGGAACCAGCTTTTAGTTTGATTGATCTTTGGTATTGTTTTCTTTGTTTCTATTTCATTTGTTTCTGCTCTGATCTTTATGATTTCTTTCCTTCTACCAACTTTGGGTTTTGTTTGTTCTTCTTTCTCTAGTTCCTTTAGGTGTAAGGTTAAATTGTTTATTTGAGGTTTTTCTTGTTTCTTGAGGTAGGATTGTATCTCTATAAACTTCCCTCTTAGAACTGCTTTTGCTGCATCCCATAGGTTTTGGATCGTCGTGTTTTCATTGTCATTTGTCTCTAGGTATTTTTTGATTTCCTCTTTGATTTCTTCAGTAATCTCTTGGTTATTTAGTAATGTTATGTTTAGCCACCATGTGTTTGTGTTTTTTACATTTTTTTTCCCTGTAATTTATTTCTAATCTCATAGCATTGTGGTCGAAAAAGCTACTTGATGTGATTTCAATTTTCTTAAATTTAGCAAGGCTTGATTTGTGACCCAAGATGTGATCTATCCTGGAGAATGTTCCGTGTGCACTTGAGAAGAAAGTGTAATCTGTTTTCGGATGGAATGTCCTATAAATATCAATTAAATCTATCTGGTCTGTTGTGTCATTCAAAGCTTGTGTTTCCTTGTTAATTTTCTGTCTGGATGATCTGTCCATTGGTGTAAGTGAGGTGTTTAAGTCCCCAACTATTGTTGTATTACTGTCGATTTCCTCTTTTAGAGCTGTTAACATTTGCCTTATGTATTGAGGTGCTTATATGTTGGGTGCATATATATTTATAATTGTTATATCTTCTTCTTGGGTTGATCCCTTGATCATTATGTAGTGTCCTTCCTTGTCTCTTGTAACATTCTTTATTTTAAAGTCTATTTTATCTGATATGAGTATTGCTACTCCAGCTTTCTTTCGATTTTCATTTATATGGAATATCTTTTTCCATCCCCTCACTTTCAGTCTGTATGTGCCCTTAGGTCTGAAGTGGGTCTCTTGTAGACAGCATATATACGGGTCTTGTTTTTGTATCCATTCAGCGAGCCTGTGTCTTTTGGTTGGAGCATTTAATCCATTCACATTTAAGGTAATTATAGATATGTATGTTCCTATTACCATTTTCTTAATTGTTTTGGGTTTGTTTTTGTAGGTCCTTTTCTTCTCTTGTGCTTCCCACTTAAAGAAGTTCCTTTAGCATTTGTTGTAGAGCTGGTTTGGTGGTGCTGAATTCTCTTAGCTTTTGCTTGTCTGTAAAGTTTTTGATTTCTCCATCGAATCTAAATGAGATCCTTGCAGGGTAGAGTAACCTTGGTTGTAGGTTCTTCCCTTTCATCACTTTAAATACATCATGCCTCTCCCTTCTGGCTTGTAGAGTTTCTGCTGAGAAATCAGCTGTTAACTTTATGGGATTTCCCTTGTATGTTATTTGTCATTTTTCCCTTGTTACTTTTAATGATTTTTCTGTCTTTAATTTTTGTCAGTTTGATTACTGTGTGTCTCAGCATGTTTCTCCTTGAGTTTATCCTGCCTGGGATTCTCTGTGCTTCCTGGTCTTGGGTGGCTATTTCCTTTCCCATCTTAGGGAAGTTTTTGACTATAATCTCTTCACATATTTTCTCGGGTCCTTTCTCTCTCTCTTCTCCTTCTGGGACCCCTGTGATGCGAATGTTGGTGCGTTTAATGTTGTCCTAGAAGTCTCGTAGGCTGTCTTCATTTCTTTTCATTCTTTTTTCTTTATTCTGTTCCATGGCAGTGAATTCCACCATTCTGTCTTCAGGTCACTTATCCGTTCTTATGCCTCAGTTATTCTGCTATTGATTCCTTCTAGTGTATTTTTCATTTCAGTTATTGTATTGTTCATCTCTGTTTGTTTGTTCTTTAATTCTTCTAGGTGTTTTTTCTTTAATTCTTCTAGGTCTTTGTTACCCATTTCTTGCATCTTCTCTATCTTTGCCTCCATTCTTTTTCTGAGGTTCTGGATCATCCTCACTATCATTATTCTGAATTCTTTTTCTGGATGATTGCCTATCTCGACTTCATTTAGTTGCTTTTCTGGGGTTTTATCTTGTTTCTTCATTTGGTACATAGTCCTCTGCCTTTTCATGTTGTCTATCTTTCTGTGAATTTGGTTTTCATTCCATAAGCTGGAGGATTATAGTTCTTGCTTCTGCTGTCTACCCTCTGGTGGATGAGGCTATCTAAGAGGCTTATGCAAGCTTCCTGATGGAAGGGACTGGTGGTGGGTAGAGCTGGGTGTTGCTCTGTTGGGCAGAGCTCAGTAAAACTTTAATCCGCTTGTCTGCTGATGGGTGGGGCTGAGTTCCCTCCCTGTTGGTTGTTTGGCCTGAGGCGACCCAGCACTGGAGTCTACCAGCTCTTCGGTGGGGCTAATGGTGGACTCCAGGAGGGCTCACGCCAAGGAGTACTTCCCAGAACTTCTGCTGCCAGTGTCCTTGTCCCCGCGGTGAACCACAGGCAACCCCCGCCTCTGCAGGGGACCCTCCAACACTAACAGGTAGGTGCGGTTCAGTCTCCTGTGGAGTCACTACTCCTTCCTCTGGGTCCTGGTGCACACACTACTTTGTGTGTGCCCTCCAAGAGTGGAGTCTCTGTTTCCCCCAGTCCTGTCGAAGTTATGCAATCAAATCCCGCTAGCCTTCAAAGTCTGATTCTCTGGGAATTCCTCCTCCCGTTGCCAGACCCCCAGGTTGGGAAGCCTGACGTGGGGCTCAGAACCTTCACACTAGTGGGTGGACTTCTGTGGTATAAGTGTTCTCCAGTTTGTGAGTCCGCCACACAGCGGTTATGGGATTTGATTTTATTGTGATTGCACCCCTCCTACCATCTCACTGGGGCTTCTCCTTTGTCTTTGGATGTGGGGTAACTTTTTTGGTGAGTTCCAGTGTCTTCCTGTTGATGATTGTTCAGCAGTTAGTTGTGATTCCACTGCTCTCGCAAGAAGGAGTGAGTGCATGTCCTTCTACACCACCATCTTGAACCAATCTCCTGAGCTTGTCTTTTAATGCCCAGTCAAATGTCATCTCCTTTGGGAAGCCCTCCCCATCTCCCAAGCTCCTCACCTATGTACCCATTGCAGTTTATACATTCCTCTCTCATAGGACTTGTCCTATTGTTCTGTAATCATTTACAGAGACTGTCCATATCATGTTCATGTCTATCTCCCCGGAAGTTCCCAGCATGGTGCCTCACACATAAGTATTCAAGTTACTGTTGTCAAGTGTTAAAGACCTCACGTCTGATCCTAAATCCCTGATTCCAGAGTGAACTAGAGAGGCTGTTCCAAATGAGAACCGGTGCCATAGGCCCACCCAGATTCCAGACCCAGACCTAAACCCAGAGAGCCCACCCAGGACTCATTAGACCTCCTACACCTAGGGGTGGGATGAGAGTTAATGGCCCTTCATCCTTCTCTGAATGCTCTTTCAAGTCTAATGACTAGTGTTTTTGCAAGGCTATTCTGTGACAGCCATCTGTGTCTGCAAGGATTAGGGATCTAATTTGTAAAAGTCATCTTAAATTACAGCCAAACTAAAGACTGTTAAAAAGCACATCTTAAGACCTTGCCTTTTTAATAACAAATAACATAAGACTTAACTCTAGGAGTCTTACTGTGTCTTTAGCCTTTTTTCCACAAAGCAGAGACTAGTTTCTCACCAAAGGACCTGTTAAACTTTCTTCTGCGTCCCCACCCCCAAATCAAAACAATACTTCATGTTAAGATTTCCCAACTGTCCAACTATTTACTAAATGTCTGCTGGGTATACCACTGAACTGAGCGCTGTGGGACAACCAAAATAGCAGCAGACACAGGCCTTCCTGGGAGAAGCTGATTGTCAAGATACTGAGAACACTGTGTTATTTGTTAGTTTTGTTATGTTGGTTTCCATTTTGCTAATAACAGTTACTAAGAGAGGAAGTAGTATTCATTTCAGAGCTGCCGTCATTAAGCCCTACCTGGTGGGTATATTAGAGCCATGTGAACATCATTGGCCCATTTGCCTTACTTGGGCATTGCCCTGGCAGTGAGGTAATTGAGTCTAAAAGCTGACCCCCCCTTACTACTCACCCTTTCTTGGAGTCAGAGTAAGGGGCCCCTCCAGCCCCAAATTGCCCTCTGGACCTGCAACTGTCTGGCGCCACTCAGTGTGAAGTTGTCAATATCTCCCAGCCTTCCTCTTCCCTTTTCTTTCCTCCTTTCTTTCCCACCGCTCCATCTTCTTTCCAATTCTGTTTCACCCTTTTAACCCTCTCCCCCTTCTTTCCACTCTTCCCTCCTTTTTTTTCTTTGTTTGTTTAATCCCACAACTCTTCTCCTTCCTGCCTCCTCTCTTTTCCTTCTTTTCCATACTCATATCCACCTCACTCAGAGAAGCTGCACCTGCAACTGGAACGTGAGGTCTTTCTATTTATCAAAGGAGTGCAGCCTACTGGGAAACATGGATGGTGATGGCAGTGAGCTTCAGGACTGGTGGCCTGTGTGCCTTGTCACTTACATAATCACACAGCCCCCATTCTTGCCCCAAGAACATCTCTTCCTCCAGATCTATAGCTGTGAACCCCCAAAACAGACAAACATGCATGCAGAAATACATTATCAGAAATTTTATATTCTAGAACAAAGAGGAACAGGAGAGTGAGTATAAACAAACTCCTAACAGGGTTTTTTACAAAGTACACCTTCAGTAAAGGTTTCTTTGAATGAACTGGGAGGAAAGCCTTACAAATTTAGGGTACACAGATTCCTTCCTCAGTCACCCATCCACCTTTGCTACACTAAGCACCAAGCTAAGCACTAAGCTCAGCACTGGGAACACAGTGTTGAAAAACAATGACATAGTTATTACCCTTGTCGAACTTACAGTCTGTATCCAGAAGCTACTGCTGGAAAAAATTTGACTTCATTGGTAATACAAGGATATCCTATTTGCCACCATAAGGAAATAGAAATAGGTTAATCTGCATGTCATGCTTGTATTCATTCTTTCATAGAGTAAAACATTTGCTGAGCAACCGCTTGGCCCACATCCATACCAGACACTGATGATATAGAAATAAAAGGAATTGTTACTGACCTTGAAGGGTTCACATTCTAGTAAAAACACACATGTAAAGCAAATTGCATTACAGATCATACCAACAGTTGGAAGGATAGGTAATTTCAGCCTGCAGTGATAAGACATTATAAAGGAAATGAATTTGACCTGAGCCTTTCACAGAGAGCTGTTGGGTGAATGGAAACGGAATAGCTTAGTTAAAAGTAAAAGTTTCAGTGGTACTTAGAGCTGTATCTGAATCTCACCTCATCACATACTTGTTTTACGACATTGGGCAACTTACTTGGCCCTGCTGAACTTTTATTTCTTCACCTTTAAAAGAGAATAATATCTAGCTCAGAGAGTTGTGATAAAAGTTAAATAAGTGAATGTAAACTACTATGTCCCTGCCATGTAATAAACAGTATCTGCTATAATTGTCCTAAGTGGAGAGAGGCAGAAGAGGTGGGACAGGCTTACAGCTAAAGAAAGCATGATAGCGGTGAATTCTTCCACAAGAGCAATGATGGATATTTCCATTTAAAATATCCAAATGCTCTAAACCAGACAAAAGAATGTATCTTTGGAATCATAATATCTCATGTTTGAAAAGAATCTCAGAGATATCAAAGCCAACTGTCACTTTACAGATGGTAGAATCAAAGCATGGTAAAATTATACACTTTCCTTAAGTCACATGGTCAATTATAATAGCAGAGCTGACCCTGAAACCCAAGTTTTCTTATGGCCGTTACTGTTTAAGATCATTGGCTCCTTTTAAAACTCTGTTAATAGATTATAGAGTTCCACCTTAAAATTAGAGCCAAAGAACAATAGAACTTAAAAAATCAACATTAGAGACCACCTAGTAAATGCAATAAATTGCAGCTCCAAGCACCAATATTTTAAAATATTCTGTACTTCAGTGACTTTCATACGTTAATTTCTCTAATATTGCAGTGGAACTGATTTCCAATTTATGTTAGACTGAGTTTGATTTAAAAAAAAAAAAAGAAGAACCAGAAGGAAAAACTTTAATGCCATTGAACTACCTATACCTTAAAAGCTTTGATTTCAAGATAAAGCAAGATGAAGCATGTAATCAATGAAATACATGTTAAAGTTACTACTGCTGAGCTTGTTCCATTCCCCACAGATATTCTATATCACCATATCTAATTATTTGAGATTTTCCAGTATCCCTAAATAGTCGAGATTCAGAGAATAAGAACTATGATTGTGGAATGGAATGCAATTAGTATCTAGTTGGTCACAATATTAATTCTGACTCTAAACTTCTCTCAAATCTGTTTTTTTCTTCTCCTTGCCCCCACACCACTGCCCAAGTCTTCATGGCCCAGATTAAACCTTACAGCATCCTAATTCATCTCGCTGACTCCAACCTTGCCTACCCCACCTCCTGTCAGTCCTTCCTACTGTCTCTCAAGTTATTTTTCTGAAACATAGGTTTGATGATATCTCATCTCTCTCCTGCTTAAAAGCCTCTAGTGGTTCTAATGCCCTACAGGAAAAAACTGTAAACTACTTACCAAAGCATACAAAAGCCTTCATAATCTCATACCATCTCCTCCCCCATCCCCAACCCCTCAGTTCTTCTCACTCCCTCCATTACTTTTCTACCACATGCATCCCACCATTTAGCCACAATAAACTTCTTGACTGAAAGAAACCAAGAGATCTTACTAAGATGCAGATACATTCACAGTTATCGCACTCCTCTTCTTGTCAGCTTTGGGAAGTAGCAAGATAGGTGGTAGTCGTGCCATTCAACAGATATGCGGGCCTGAGGTGAAATGACTTGCTTGAGAGCACACATTCAGTTAATGACCACTCAGGACTGCAGCCCAGGCTTCTCAATTGCTTTATTTCCAAAAGTAACTTTGTGAGGAAAAATGGTCCTGGAGTATTTTGACCACAGGACACTTGAGTTTGTAGGTTGAAGTCATTTGGTAAACTGTTTACATAATATTTACAAAAGAAACGAAATAGCAAGGGATTTAAAAGAATAATATAGCTGCTTCTTAAATAAGTCTATATATGAAACTCTAATCTGGGGTAACAGCAGTCTAATTAAAGGAAAAAAATATTGTTTCTAGCAAGGGTGGTTTATATTTCTTCAGGTTATTCATTTTTTTTAAAGAAATCTATTATATTCTAAATTGTAAGTTTCATTTTTTTAAGTAATGAGATGAAGCATCCTGTGCCTTAATAATGCCTTACATGCAGAATCAATCTGAAAATTCATAGCTTTTTGGGGCCTCTACTTTATCGTTGGAATGATTGAAGAGAGGGGAATAGAGAGAAAACAATGGTATAGAGGAAGGAACTTTGGACTGGGAATCACATGATTATTAGCTGTGCAACCTTCAACAAGGTGCACCCTCTCTCTGTATCCCAGTTTTCTTCTCTATAAAACAGAAGCAATAAATTCTGCTTCTCCCAGGACCATAGCATGGCTCAAATAAGGCAGTGTATATGAGTGCTTTGTAAACTGTGAGATACTGTCCAAATATGAAGAGTAATGATGATCATGATGATTCTCCAATAGCCAAGTGTGCAGGATAAAAAAAAATTTTTAATAGTATTTATTGAGGGCTTACTATGTCCTGTATGCATTATCTCATTTAATCCTAAAAACTATTCTAAAGGTCAGTATTCATACTGTACGCACTGAGAGGGGGAAACTCAGGCACAAAACTTGCCCAATGTCCTAGTATATATCAGAACCAGATACAAACCTGTGTGTGTGTGACTCTGGAGTCTGTGCTCTTAATCCCTATGCCATCACGCTCCTGAGCCAGGTAAAGAATAAATTAGTGAGGTAGTTTATCATCTAGAAAAATACTTTCAATGTGTAAATGAAGCTCAGTTCTATACATTTGGAAAGATTGCATTATCTCTGATTTCTTTATACTGTCTTTGTAATTTTTATTCCTAAGTCACAGCCAGATGTAGGTAAAGTATACACTTGGTTGTATTTCATACTCTGTTTATCCAGGCACTGTGCTAAGTACTAAGGAATGAGGCACAGTCCTTCCTTTGAGAATACTCTGGCCTCTCATATAAATAATCCTCATAGTGCAGGTCATGCAGTGGGTCCTAAGAGTAGTCAGACCAAAAGGGCAAAAGAAGTCAGAGCTGGCCTGGGTGACCAAGAAAAGCTTTGTAAAGGAGGTAGCAGATGAACAAAATTTTGAGATGATAGGATTGCTGGTGGGCTGATGGGGGAGAACATTCTCCAGCCCTTGGGCCAGCTTGAAGAAAGAATCTAATGTTGGAAAGTTCAAGGCATGGCTAGACAATGGGGCATAGACCAGATTGATTGAAATATGGAGTTTGTATCATAAAGTTCTGAGAAAAGGCTGAATGGGGATTGTATAAAACCTAGAATACCAGGAAAGGGAGCTTGGCTTTATTCCATGTAGTTTGTTGAGGAAGGGAATGACATGGTCATCATGGTTATCTTCAACATAAGAACAGTTAGCCCTACACTACTCCATAATGTACAAATTCACATTGCCTGGCACATAGTAGGTGCTCAGTAAATGTCAATTCTCTGATCTCTTTCTACCCTCAATATCTAGGGGATCTCATTCATCTTGTGGCTTCAATTACCATATATACAGTTGCAGCTCTGAAGTGTATATCTCCAGCCCAAGCTTTCTCCTGAACTCCAGACATTTATACATACTCAACATCTCCATTTTATGTCTGATTGGCATCTCAAATTAAACATAGTCAAAACTGAACTCCTGATTTCTACCCTCCCCCAAATCTGCTCCTCTCGTAGTCATCCTCACCTCGTTAAATGACAGCTTCATTCTTGTTGTTCAGGCCAGAATCCTTGGATTTATCCTTGACTCCTCTTTCTCTCTTTTTCTATCCAGCTCATAAGCAAATTCTGTTGGTTTTACCTTCAAAATGTATATCCAGAATCTACTTCTCACTGCCTGCACAACTAAACCCTAGTCCAAGCCACTACGGTTTCTTGTCTAGATTATTGTAATGGTGTCCTCCCTCCACCTGCACACCCTCCCCCTTTCAGTCTTTTTTTCTAAAAAAACAAAACAAAACAATAGTTTTGTGTTTTTTTTAATATAAAGCAGATCGTGTCATTTCTCTTCTCAAAACCCTGTAATGGCTCCCCACCTAGTTGTGAGTTTTTGAAAGGCCCTCCCTGATGTGACGCCCTGGCATTTCTCTGACCCAGCTCAATCTTTTTCAGTCACCCTGGCATCCTTGTTGTTTATGAAAAACCATGAAATGTTTTCCCACTTTGGCTCCTTGTACTTGTACTGTCTTCCTCTAGATATCCATATTGCTCATGCCATTACTTCCTTTAGGTCTCTGCTCAAATATTGCCTTTCCACTGAGGCCTTTTCTAACCAACCTATATAAAAGAACAGTCCTCCTTCCCTCTTCTCTGTTGCCACCTTCCCTACCCTGCCAGACTGGCAATCCGTATGCCTCTTACCCTGCTTTATTTTCCTCCACTGAACTGATCACCATCTGACATAGGTAATAATAGATTTTTACTTGTTTATTATCTACACCCTACTAGAATAAAAGCTTTTTGAAGGTGGGAACTTTACTTATTCACTGCTATATAGCTGGCACCTAGAACTGTACCTGGAACTTAATCGATGATCAGTAAATATCTGTTGAATGAATGAATGAAGCAGACAAACAACCTGTGAAGTAATAATAATGCTGCCTACCACTGTGTGAGTTCCCACTGTGTGTTGGGCAGCTATGCTATGCACTAGACAGGTATCATTTACTTGAATCCTTACAACAATCCTATGAGATTGGTATTATCCTTACTCCATAATTGAAAAAATTAAAGGCACAAAAAACCAGATTTAAAACCCAGGTCAAGAATCTATTATACCAAGCAAATATTATCTCCATTTTAAAGATACAGAAAGTGAAACTCTAAGTGTTTTGACCAAGGTCACCTAGCCAGGAAGTGGCAGAGCTGGAAATTAAATATGAAGGTGCTGATTCTTTTTCTGTTCTATCTCACTGGCAGTTTGGAAAGATGAATTGACATGGAAAAAGACTGAAGCCAGAATAGTCAGGGGATGTTGCAGTACTTAAAATAAGACTGATAAAAATGCAGCCAAGCAGGGGAAGATTAGGGAGATGGTTGTATGTAAACTCTAACGCCTGGACTAAGTATTGTGATAAATGGTTCCATAGCTTTTCCTGCCCTCCCTATACTTGGAGTCAGATGAATCTTCATTCTAATGCTGGCACTTCTATCCATTTTCTGAGTTACACTGAGTAAATGATTTCTATTTTCTATATTACAATTACTTCATCTTTCAAGTGAGGATAATATCAAGCATCCTCACAGATATATTACGATGATAAGATCAAAAGTGATAATGAAAACACTTGGTAAATGGCAGAGGGCCATGCCATTTGATTTGGTAATGCTGAGTTTCTTTGATCCATCTCCAGGAAGTCACTGCTTTTGACCTGTCTCTTGCCTTTAAAAAATAAGTTTTTAGACACATTCCTCATTCTTAATGTGAGGTGACCTGCACTTTGTCACTTGGATTATAAAACACCCTTCCTTGGAAGAAAGTCCACTATTTATTGTAGTTCCTTTAGTGCAGGAAAAATGTGTTCTGAGCATTGGCATTCATGATGGGGGAGAGAGCATGATGCTATAGTATAAAGAACGAGTTATCAGGTGGACCTTGGATGCGTCACATAGTCTCTATAAAATGGTTCCTTCACCTGTAAAAAGGCAGATAATAATAGCCACCTATGGGGTGGTTGTAAGAATTAAGTGAGGTGATTTGAGAGCGAGGATATGACACGTAGTAGGTACTCAGGATATGTGAGGCTTTAAGACGTGTAGACCTTGTGCTGGGAAGGAATAACACAGCTCACCATGCTCATGCCCCTGGGCAGGGCACTGTGTGTAGGGTGAAACCACACCATCCCACTTTCAGTCAGACTTCCCTGTGAGGAAGTGTATTCTCTCCTCCTCCTTCCACATCACTGTTTCCATAAAGCAGAATCCTCTTAGTTGGGATTGGATGGAAATGTGACTAAACACCACAGAGGTTTTCAGTAAAATGTGTTGCTACAATTTTTTGCTTAGTTTCAAGACAAGTTGGGTCTAAGCCTTCCAAAAGTGAGTGGATTGCTGATGTGAAAGTTTTCTTTGAAATTTTTTTGCCTGATTTGGTGATCTCTTTGCTTCTCACAGCCTTTTCCAGCTTTCAGTGAGACAAGGATAATAATAATTATTAACGTGCCCCTCTGTGCCAGACACTTTAGAAAATATTCTCCCAATCTTTATACAAACCCTAAAGCATAGATAGTAGCCCCATTTTACAAATAAGATAACTGAGGCTAAGAGACAGTAAGTACCATTTCCAGGGTCACGTACATAGTAACTGACGTAATTGTGATTTAAACCTCCAGAGCCTATACTGTTTATCCTAAATGGGAAACTTGTTCATATAATGTGTCGGGGGGTCCCCAAGACCCACCTCCAGGTTCCGTGATATTCTAGGAGGACTCACAGGACTGAGCATAGTCATATTCACAGCTGTGATTTATTACAGCAAAAGAATACAAAGCAAAATCAGCAAAGAGAAAAGGCACACAGGGCCAAGTCTAGGGAAAACCAGGCAAAGCTTCCGAGGGTCCTCTCCTAGTGGAGTCACACAGGATGAGCTTAATTCCCCCAGCAGTGGTTTGGGACAACACATGTGAAATGTTGTCAAGCAAGGAAGCTTTTTAGGGACTTAATGCCCAGGGGCTTAGTTGGGGGCTGATTATATAAGTACCCTCTGCCTGGTACATACCAAATTCCAGAATCCGAGAAGGAAAGCAGGTGTTCAGCATAACTGTATTGTTTGCACAAACGATTTAAGGTTAGTGAGCTACTCTTATCGGTTCTAGGAATAGTGGGAACCCTCCTAAAAGCCAAGTTCCCAGACACCAGCCAAAGGCTGATCTTGTAAGCAAGCCTTTCAAAGAATAGCAGTCAGGCCTGCTATATGTTAACTCTTTTCTGCAGAGATCATGCCTTTTGCTCTTGACCGAGGCATCTTTACAGAAAAATTACGATCAGTAGGAAGCTACACACAGAGAGAGAAAAACCTGTAGTATTGATCTCAGTTATTTATGCTTTTTAGGGATCCTGGACTCAGCCAGTTAAAACAAATTCCGTTAACCATTAAAGTCTGTCTTAGAAAGCCAGATGGCTTCCTCTTTGAGTTTCTGTATTAATCCTTTTTCTCACTTTGCCCAAGGCATCGGTTCAGGTACAGCACAATTCTAGCCAAGGTGAAGCTGACCTGACCGCCTTCCAATACTGAGGCAGTGTCATGATATCAGGGTACACACCAGAAGTACAATTACAGAGGGCATTCGTGGTACCCCTGGAAACAAAGTTTACAAGTGTTAGAGCACCCCAAGCAGGACATACATTAGTCAGGGCCACTGTGATACCTCCCACCATTGGGTTCTCAGTCAGCAATTTAGTTCAGCCCTTGGTTTCAGAGGGACTGCCTAAGGCAGTCTCAGTTTTGCTTATCCATGACACCAGTTCATTCACCTCATGAATGTAGACGGCATCTGGAGGCGTTCTGCTTGGAAGTTAAGGAGCTGAGGCCACCTCCTGCTGTCTCATAGTCACCACTGTCATGTGTGATTGTAGACTCAGCAGTCAGTTTGAATTCAAAGCACTTGAAGCAGCTTGGAAAGGCAGCATGGGGAGTTTTCCTTCAGGAAGAGGGGAACGTTTCCAGGAACAGTTTTGAAAAGCGAAGATTTTAACACTTTCTTCCTCCCTTGCACCCCCCTCCCCCACCAGGTGCCAGGGTTTTGATTTGTTTTGCTTTTTCTTCTTTGTTACAAAATCGTTGTGTCTCAGCAGTCATAATTTTACTTTTTTTTTTTTTTATAATTATCCCCTACTTTCATCCAGACCTTTCCTCAGGAAGGACTGTATATGCAACAGGGCCAAAGATTTTTATAGAAAATCATTTTTATACAGCTTAACCAGAAAGGCACATCATGTTTAGGAATTGGTTAGTACAAAATCCTTAATTATGAAAAATTTTCAAAACAACTTTATATAACCTCCCACCCTTTTTGTCCTGTTCATTTATCCAGTGAGCAGCCTAGAAAAGATCAATCCCTTTTTGAGAACAGTTGTATTTAATAATCAGACTGTCTTTCTAAGGTGTGTGCTCCCAGAGAAAGGTGAAAGAAGTAGAGTCAAGCTATTTATTAGTCCACTGTTGCAAACTGCCTGCAACTATTCTGGGAAGTTGAACACAAGTCATCAGCAGTGAGACATCCCCCAAAGGAAGTCGAAAGTCCATTCTGTCAGGAGTGGGCAAGGAGGTCACACTCCTTGTGATATGCCCTCCCCCAGCTTGCAGGAATGCATTCAGTCTCTGCATCAAATATAAACCCGTCAGCGGCTTGATTTTATTTATTTATTTTTAAAAGTAAATTTATTTATTTATTTATTTTTAAAAATTTATTTATTTATTTATTTATTTTTGGCTGTGTTGGGTCTTCATTGCTGTGTGCGGGCTTTCTCTGGTTGCGGCGAGAGGGGGCTACTCTTCGTTGCGGTGCGCGGGCTTCTCATTGTCGTGGCTTCTCTTGTTGCACGGGCTCTAGGCGCGCAGGCTTCAGTAGTTGTGGCACGTGGGCTCAGTAGTTGTGGCTTGCGGGCTCTAGAGCTCAGGCTCAGTAGTTGTGGCGCACGGGCTTTGTTGCTCCACGGCATGTGGGATCTTCCCGGACCAGGGCTCGAACCCATGTCCTTTGCATTGGCAGGCAGATTCTTAACCACTGTGCCAACAGGGAAGCCCAGCAGCTTGATTTTAGATGGTCCCATCAAAAAACAAGCTCTTTCCTGTTGGCATTTGTATGTGACCCAGATGATACAGACAGCATCCATGATGTTTTCACAATTTCAGGCCCCACCCAGAGGTATCCTAAATCTACAGTGGTCCCAGAGTCAAAGTCCTGTTCATTGAGCCTATGCTTGATTGCAGTTCAGCACAGTACATTCTGATGCTGAAGCCACTCACAGCAGGCAATATCAGGTTTTAGTTTAGAGTCAGGTCTGGACAATTAGGATTTGTGGAGTTAGGATTCCAATAGAAGTCAACATCTTTTCTTCAGCAGCAGCAAAGCCAAGATGCTATAGGGACAGACAGCTGTGTTACAAGTTCAAGTGACAAGCAGGCTTTCCTAAGCCGTTTTGGTCTTGTCCAAATTTACCTACTCAAAAATATGCACAGTATGCTGGAAAATCATTAGCCTCTAAAGATCAGACATCTGATTTTATAAGTACCATTATCAAACTAAAAACTGCTTTTTAAAACTCCCTACATGTATCTCTATCTGGAGATTGCCTCTCTTGTCTGTGTTGTCTCCCTTTTTTCAGAGCCTCCAATAAGCAAAAATCATTAGTTCTGGAGACTTGTTCTGTTATTCAAAGAGTTTAAATTCTAACCCATTCACCAGCAGCAAAAAGCAAGGCAATCGTGTTCTACTAACACTCTTTCTTTGCGGCTTTCCCTAATTGAGCTGATTCCTTTAGCATTTATGAAATTAATTAGTGCTATATAATGTTTTATATCAATTTTTACCATATACCCAAATGTAGTAGCCACAAAACGATTATTTTTTTAATCCCCGCTTTTTTTCCTCATTGCAAATTTACTTAACCTTCCAACAGTAAATTTAGCATTTACAAGGATGATATTAAAGTTGCTGGGGGAAGATCCCTCCTGGAATGCAAGGGAAGTCAGGAAGGGAGCCATACTAGGCTGCTGCAGCAAGGGTAACAGCAGCCAACTGAAGAAATGGCTGAAGTATTTTTCTCCCTTAATTTTCCCGCTCGTTTATCTAAAATTGTGCTCCAGTCCAGGGAACTGATTTAACATTTTTTTCCCTCCCACTTAAAGGAGAGAACAGTACAAACTTTTAACATTTTTGACCCATCCAATCTCTTGCCACCTGGAAAAGAGAAAAAAAACCAAAGGCATTACAAGGCTGCACCTTTTTCCCCTCACGTCAGCCAGTACAACCAAAAGCAGTAAGGGGAGCCAATAAACCAACTCTCCTGGAATTGGATCTATCATTTTAAAATTCCATGAGGTAAATTTTACCTATTACAACAGACCATCAGCTGAGCTGCTGTTTCATACCATGGACAAATGACTCTATATCCACCCAGGCACCAAAGGTTCATCATTCCCTGCTTCTTCATCCTTTTTTCTCCCCAAAAAACAGTGCTTCCACCATATTTCAATGAGCCGGGTTAGACTTTTGAATCCCACTTCTGACACCATCTGTGGGGCAGGGGTCCCAAGACCACTCCAGAGTTCCATGATTCCATAGCAAAACTCAGCATGTAGTCATACTCACAGCTGTGATTTATTACAGCAAAAGGATACAAAGCAAAATCAGCAAAGAGAAAAGGCACATGGGTTGTCTAGGAGAAACCAGGCAAAGCTTCGAAGGGTCCTCTCCCAGTGGAATTACACAGGATGAACTTAATTCCCCCAGCAATGATTTGAGACAACATGTGAAATGTTGCCAAGCAAGGAAGCTTATTAGGGACTTCAGTGCCCAGGGGTTTCATTGGGGGCTGATCACGTAGGTACCCTCTGCCTGGTATGTACCAAAATCTCAGAGTCCCAGAAAAAAAGCAGGTGTTCAGCATAAACTATGTTGTTTGCACAAGCAGTTTAGGCACAGTGAACCACTATTATCAGTTCTGGGAATAGTGCAAATCCTCCTGAAAACCAGGTTCCCAGATGCCAGCCTTGTAAGCAAGCCTTTCAAAAGAATAGTCATCAGGCCTCTTCTGTGCACATATAGTTTTATTTTTTATGATAGACACATCTCAGATTCACTTCTGGGGTTTACTACTGGATATGGAGGTGGAACTCTGTAAACTGGGAAGCTTCTAAGCATTTGACTTTGCCTCTCATCTTCACTTGTAGCAGAACTTAGTCCTGTAGTGAAGGGTAAAAGTAGCTTCAGGATACTAACAGGCATCAGTTAATCCTGTATTTTCAGAGGAGACTTTCAAGAGAACCCGAGGGAAACTCAGTCCCTGGAGATGGCCATCTCCTACTTTCTAGGGTGCCAACATATTCAATGTAAACTTGCCCCAAAATCTGTAGTGGTCTGCTCAGGGCTCCTGCAGTTGTTCTTGAAGCTGCAGCTACTTTCCCTCACCACAGAGATATAATACTTTATACAAACTGGCTACTTAAAATAAAGGGGGAGTTGTTGGTATTTATTTTTCCTTGCTTGTCTTATAAGCAAGTATAAATCAACACTGTAAGGATGATTTATTTAACAGTACCTCTTCTTTTCAATCACATTTCAGAGGCATTGTAGTCTGAAACAAGAGCATACACGAGCCTGGAGTCAAATGGACCTGGCCTTGAATTCTAGATCCACTTTTCACTGAGTGATCTTAGAGGGATTACTTAATCTCTTGGTAAAATGAGAGTAACAGTATCTACTTTAAAGGGTTGTTGTGAGCATTAACTGAAAGAATAAATGTGAAATGTTTAATATATATAGCATTTAACACAGAGTAAGAATCTAATAATGGTAATTGGTATGATGGTAATGGTGATTATTTCTCTCTTCACTCCCACTCCATCTTTCCTATCCTTATTTTTTCTTTCGTGTTTTGGTTTCAAGAAGACAAGGAATCTTTATCCACTGTTAACTGTTTGGAAACTACCAGCTTTTCCAGGAAGGATATCAGTCTACCTTACATGCCCAATAACAAAAGGTTGAGAGGGTGTTCAGGTAGAAATATCTAGAGTCTAATATCTGCATTCTGTTTTACCAAGACAGCAGATTTCTTTCATAGTTGGAAACATTCCTGAATTAGTTCATGATATTTTCCCTAGGGTCAAAGACAGGCTTATTTCCTCATGGAGACTTACTTCATTTATGTCAGGGTCCTCCAGGACCTGCTCTTTGTAAACTCAGTTAGGGCAGTAGCTATACTGTCTTATTTGCCTTTGCACCCCCTGTTTCTGACACAGGGCACACACAGGCCTATCACAGAGTAGGGGCTCCCTGAATTGTGGGTGGATGGAGGATGGGTGGATGGCACACACTGTGGAGGATGTGATGATAATTATAACATGGCCTTGGTCTACAAGGCCAAGTCTGGTAGGGGAAATAAGGCAGGAGATCATCCTACCAGGCAAGCGGCACATATCACCAAACAAGGCACAACATGAAGCATACACAGATTTGGCTGAACAAAAACGTCTGTGTCAGGGGTGCAGATTGTAGTGAGCAATGTACCTGAAGCTAAGAAATTACAATTTTATTCTGAAGGCTGTGGGGAGCTATTGGTTTTAGAACTGAGTGTTACAGTCAG
Source organism: Balaenoptera ricei (assembly GCF_028023285.1). Taxonomy (NCBI): domain Eukaryota; kingdom Metazoa; phylum Chordata; class Mammalia; order Artiodactyla; family Balaenopteridae; genus Balaenoptera; species Balaenoptera ricei. Next base: position 42,014,127 of record NC_082639.1, on the reverse strand, counting down.
TTTTTATGATTTGCAGTAGTTATGTTGTAGAAAGTGTCACAAACACTAAATTAGTAAATAATCATTGCCTCAGGGGAAATATAGGGTTAAATTACTATGAGCCTCCATTTTCATCAATCAATGCATAACCTTGTTTTATGTGTGTTTCTGTTTAAAGACGGTTTATTTAATATATAATGTTGATTAATTAATATTGAACTCATGGCCAACAGTACTACAACTCATGCCTAAATGAAGCTTATCTAACACACACACAGTCTCCATAAGGCACATCACAGCCTTCTTACACTTAGGAACACTAGGTAGCACTTCAGCACTATGCTTAGGGGCCACTGACTGGGGATTGCACACAGTTTGCTATGACTGAATTTAGGATATAAAGTTGGGCATGGAGGAAAATGAGATAGGAGATGAAAAATAGTGGAGAGTTTTCTTTGCATTAATCCAAAGAATATTTGAGTACCGCTTATGCATAAGACATTGGGGATACAGTAGTGAATAGGCTAAACAAAGTTTTTGCCCTCACAAAACCAATTCTAGTGGAAATTTGAACTAGTTAAGGTAGATGTTGAGCCTTGTATTAAAGATAAGGAATTTAGACTTAGAGCTGTCAAATGTCTAACAAATTGGGTAGCTAATAAGTTGCAGAGCAATAGCTCCAGCTAGGTCTTTTGATGCCACATTTCTGTTTTTTTCTCAAACCTGTTGATTATTTTTATCAGAAAGGATTAGAGTAGTAGAGCCTGGGAAAGGGAAACCAGATAGGACTTGAAGTCGACCAGACAACAGGTTTATGGGAGTCAGAACTGAGATGACAGCAATGAGGATGAAGAGGAGGCACAGAATCAGGAAGAAGAAAGAATCAGTGAGATCTGGTGGTTGTCTAGCTATGTCCGGGTGCTGGGTAGGGTAGGAAGAAGGAGTTGTCAAAGGTGCTTAGAGGTTCCCAGCCTGAATTACTAGGAACATGCTAGTTACCATGTGCAGAAATCCAAGAAGACAGATGAAGACGCAGGTTCACTTTTGGATTTGTTAAGTCTGAGGTGCCAGGAGAAAGTCTAGGTGGTGCTTTCTAAAGAGGATAAAGAGATTTAAACTGTGAGACTAGTTTTATACCAAAAAAAGACCCCTGGCAGTAACGAGTAGATTTGAAGGAGATGAGGAACATTTGAAGGAGATGAGGGACAGAGAGACAGTACAGGACAGTAGTTAAAAGACTTGAGTTCTGGAGTCCCAGGCTGAACCTCAACTCTGCATTTCCTAGCTTTTTAATCTTGGGCAAATTACTTAGCCTCTATGTAGCTCAATTTCCTCATCTATAAGAAAAGGATAATGATAGTACCTACTTCACAGGGCTGCTGTAAAAATGAAGTGATACTTGTAAAGCACTAGTATACAGTAAATGCTCGGTATATCTAAGCCGTCGTGATGAAGTTGATGGTAAGGAGAGGAAAGGATCTTGCTAACCCACAAAGGTATTGAGAGAACCAGTGATATTATATAAGAAAACCCATCATTGTATGCCCCTGACCAGATCAAAGGAATACACAAAGGAGTTTTTAAAATATGTTTGAGGTGATTGCAGGCATTTCATGGAAGCTGAGTGGAATTCAGAGCCTTAATAAAATCTACCTTTGCCCCTTTTTAACTCATTTACAAAGTACTTGGAACAGTGGGAGGTTATAACAATGACTAAAGTCATTTATTTTATTCCTATTATATGCACAATCAAGTATATTAGTTTTCTGAAAGATGCATATCACCCCCATTTTACAGATGAGGACACACAAGCTTAGAGAGCTTAAATTTTCAAGGTTGCACAATAAATATCAATACCAGTATTTGATTCCTAAAACCCAGGTTCTTTCCCTACACCATGCTGAAAATAAAATGGAGTGACTATTAGGATTGTGTATAGGTATGTTGATGTATTTAAACCTTCCAAATTACTTACTTTACGCCAGAACTTAATTTTATAAGGTGCTTATAAAGCACTATATCATTTGAAATTGCTCTATCAGAAATCAAATAAACTTTTTAAGGGTATACATACAATCCAATCTGGCTCCATCTGGCCATAAATAAAAAATCATTAGTTCTGTGCTCAGTATTCCAGGTGCTTCTGCAGACACGTGTTGCTCACTTAAAGTCTGTATAATAACCCCATTCTAAATACAAACAACTGCAAATGTGTATATGCACAGATTAACCTTTTCTAGACACTCCTTGTAATTTTCAAAGCCAGTGCTGGAGTTCCAGTGCAGTAGCATGTGCATCATGATGCCAGATCCCCCAGGCCTCACTGCAATGCCAGTTCCAGCTCCAGCTCCAGCCCCTGCCTACTTCACCCAGACCACACCCTGCTCTTCACCCAGAACCAGGACCTCAAGGATTCAGGTTTAATGTCTTTGGCTGAATCCCAAACCTGAAGATTCTTTTGATATTTCCAAATTTATTTCACTTTCCGTCCTCTGGTTATAAGAGCCTTGTGTGAACAGGCCTTCCCCATGCATGCATTTTAGACTGTGAGAACTAGAAAAGACCCTTATTTTATAGATGAGAAAGCCAAGATGCAGAGAAAGAAAGTAACTTGATCAAGGCATAGAAAAACCGAAGGCACCAAAAGCAGAAATGGTTGACCCAAGTTTACATAGTCACAAAATGAGGGTAAGATACACATTTTTTTAAACAAAAAAAAGAATTGTTCACATGAAGTCTGAAGTTAATTGGGATTATGTCTAATTCATCTGAATGTTCCCTAGTACAGTGCCTGGCACATAACTAAGCGACTAATACTGGTTTATTGTATATGAAAGTATGTCAGTAAAATGGTTAATTAGATTGTAGGAAACAGTTGTGCATATTAGAATGAGACAAGGAGGAAAGAGCAATATGTAGTTGATTGACACACTAGGGCGAGTTAGGTGTTTGCCTTCCTTGTGCTCCCCTGCTGCCCTCTTCCATATCGTAGCCCTTTACTGTTCTGAATTGCTGTGGGCCAATTTCTTGCGCGTCCTGCTCTAGACTCTACACTCCTTGAGGGCAGAGATAGTGCCGTGTTCACTATTATATCCCAGTACCCAGCACAGTTTCTGATATTGTAGTAAACACTCAGGAAATATTTGTCTAGTAAATAAATGAGAAGAAATAAAATATTCCTACCCATTCATGCATCTACTGTTTTGGTATTTCTCATCTCACCAGGCAGAAACTCATATATAATTTATGGTATCCTGATGGTTGAGGAAGGCATCCATATATCTATATAAATATATATATATTCTTTTTCAGATTCTTTTCCACTATAGATTATTACAAGATATTGAATGTAATTCCCTGTGCTATACAGTAGGTCCTTCTTGTTTATCTACTTTATATATAGTAGTATGTATCTGTTAGTCCCAAACTCCTGATTTGTCCTTCCCGCCCCCCTTTCCCCTTTGGTAACAATAAGATTGTTTTCTATGTCTGTGAGTCTATTTCTGTTTTGTAAATAAGTTCATTTTTATCATTTTTTTAGATTCCACAGATAAGTGATATCATATGATATGTGACTGTCTCTCTATCTTACTTCACCTAGTGTGATAATCTCTAGGTCCATCTATGTTGCTGCAAATGGCAATATTTCATTCTTTTTTTATGACTAATAGTCCGTTGTATATGTATACCACACCTTCTTTATCCATTCATCTGTCAGTGGACACTTAGGTTGCTTCCATGTCTTGCTATTGTAAATAGTGCTGCTATATGAACATTAGGGTGCATGTATCTTTTCGAATTAGAGTTTTCGTCTTTTCCAGGTATATGCTCAGGAGTGGGATTGCTGGGTCATATGGTAACTCTATTTTTAGCTTTTTAAGGAACCTCCAACAAAAGCATACAATATGCTGCCTACAAGAGACCCACTTTAGGGCAAAGGACGCACATAGATTGAAAGTGAGGGGATGGGAAAAGATATTTCAGGTGTTTCTTAACAGCCAGTTGTCAGCCTCTTATTTTGACATCTCCAGCAGGACATTCTCAGAAGAATGTAGTGGAGAGGGGACTAAGCTGGGAGCCAGGCAACCTAGGACAGAATTTTCACTCTTCCATCCATTTGTTGTGTGATCTCAAGGAAGGTACATACTTCTCTGGGTCCTGTTTTCCTCATCTGAAATATGAAGAGATTAAGATAAGTGCTTTCTTAATCTTCTGTCAGCTCTGATACTATGTGATTCTATAATTAAATGACCTGGATATAGATAATACCTGCTCCATTGACAACTCTCTTCTGAAAACTAAAACAAAACCATTGGCTTCCCCGTCCTACTGGCTTTATTTAAGATCATCTTCTTTCACTCCTTTTATATGAGAATGTCTCTGTCCCAAGCAGTTTATGGGGACTTAAGCTTTTATTTACTGTAGCTGGCAGCTCCTATAAGCTGGGGCTTTGACAATATTTCACATTTATTTATCTGAGCCAGAGCTTAGGATCAGGTGGCAGTTAAGTCACTTAAGGTTATTCAGATGCATTGAAAATGTTGCTTAATAATTCAGAACCAGTTTTCTCTGTTTAGAGTATTAAAGATTTTTTAAATCCTTCTAATTATCCAATTCCAACAGCAGTTTAAATAGACAGGGAAAAATCTGTCCCTTCTGAAAGGGCAACTGATGCAAACTTATTTTCAGTCCCTATGTCGGTGCAGCAGGGCTGACTGAGGTAAGGGCCAGAGAGAGTCCAGAGCTAGAGGACTTGCCTGGGTGACCTGTTGATGGTATCACTGGCAGGCTCTGCCTGCCATAGGAGTGAGGCTACGGGAAGAGGTCTGGGGCTATGGCTTCTTTTGACTTTGGGTCGGTGGAGGCTTTAGGGAGGAGTGGGGAGCCTTCATTCAGTCATTCAGTAAGTCAGTCTTTCAGCAAACATTTGTTGAATTCGTACTGTTTCCAGCAGTATAGTAGGCCCTGGGGATAGATAGCCAGTAAGACCTCATTTATGCCCTCGGAATTCAATGTAACTGGAGAGACAGACTCATAGACAATTGCAAAATAACGTGAGAGACAGAACAGACAGATAGCTCAGTATGAGACTGTAGCTGATCCTTTGGGGTAGGTCCCCAGAAATGGGTTGCCTTGCCTGGTCAAAGTATAGGAGTACTATTTTAACAAAGGACAAGGTTGGCATTGCCTGTGCCTGTTTTCCAGTTTAAACACTGACCTTGAGTCTGCCAGCAGACCTTTAAGCCACCTTGTCTGAGAAGCGTAAGGGGAAGCAAAGGTATTAGTTAAGCAAATATGAATTGGCCACATGCGGGGCAGTGGAATAGGAATATGATGGAGAGACCACAGTGAACATGTACGGCCCCTTTGTCACAGGAGCCATGGCCCAGTGAATCGGAGAAGATGCTCTGTCACTTAGGCCTGGTTTCACGGGAGAAGTAGCAGTTGAGCTGAGCTTTGAAGGATGTGTAAGTTTTCAACAGGTAGGACTGGGCGGAAAGGACAGTCCAATGGTGGAAACAACATAAGCAAAGGTTCAGAGAAGAGAAGCACGAGACATAAATGGGGAATAGCAAACTGCTCTGGTCAACTGGAGCATAAGGTCTTTGAGGAGATAGTATTTAGAGATCAAAATAGTAAAGAATGTTGGGGCCAAGCCACCACCACCCTTTCAAAAAGTTTAGGCCCAGATTTTACTTATTTGATTTTTTTTTCAAAAGAAAATAGAATAAATGTCTATTTTGTGACTTACTCCTAAAATGTTAATAAAGGCTTGCTCTGTATTTTTCGATGTTCCATGATGTACATTCTCTGGTTTGATCATTTTTTCAGCAAGCACTTATGAGAGCATATAATGCACCAGATTCTTTGCTGGATGTTGGGGATACAGGAAACAGTCCTGCCTTTAAGCTATTCAGTCTTATCCAGGAGATGTTTGCATGATGACAGGCTGTGGTGATGCTCATTGCAGGCCCATAAGGTGGTGCATCAGATGTCAACATCCTTGTTTAACAAACAAGGAAACTCAGAGGAGGAAAGGTGACTTTTTCGTGATCACACAGTTGGTCAGAAATAGTATGCTGACCTAGGGTTAGGAGCCAGGTGTGTGGTCACTCAGAGGGTGCTTATTCCCTTCTCTCCTCCTCTACTCTGAGGCCTGACCTTCTGTGGACATCAGGACTGAACTGATAGGAAACAAGCATGAAGAAATTTCTGGCCAGGTAAAATGCATATCTCCAGCCACCCTCAAGTACCACTTTCTTAACATCTTCTCTCCTAAATCCTTTTGTTTCTCATCACGGTACTTTTCCTTAAATCCACGAGTTTGGGAGCTGGTATAAGTTTGGCATAGTACAGGCGCCCACTGGACCAACCTTCAAAGAAAACACCTGCTCTGTTCATGATTCCTGCCTTCCAGTTTCATAAGCTTTGGGTGGGTGAAATGTAATATCAAAATAGCTCAGATAGAGCCTTGGTAACATTTAAGATATTGAACGTGCTGCATCTGGTAACTAGAAAATTTAATGATCTCCTGCTGTTTTGGTAATTGGATAAGTAAATACATCAGAATAAATCACACCAGCAAGTCTTTTGTATGTCGTTAGGGACTCAACTCTTTTAACTCCTGTTCAAAGCTCCAGCTCTTGAGCGGTGTTTGCGTTCAGAGTTACGCACGCACCAGCTCGCATGGCCCTGCTTGAGTATTAAAATGCATTCAAAATGCTTACTTTCTCCCCAGCTACTCTGCCTGAAGAGTACATCTAGTATGCCACTCCAGATCTCTCTGAAGCCAGGGAGAAAGGTTTTTTCCAGAAGTTTAAACTAAACATAATAAGGCATTTTAGCCCTTCACAATCTATCTCCAAACTGTCTTTCTGGCCATGTCTTCCACTACAGATGTGTTATGAGCCTAGCCAGAAACACCACCCATTCACAAATTGGGGGAAATGAGGTCAAAGCAAAAAGGAATTATCCTGTTGTAGCAAGGAATCATGTAAGAGTTTTAAGTAGGATAGAGGCAGGCTCAGATACTTTGTTCAACTCTCTCTCAAGTGGCAGGAGAGACCCAGAGAGAAATGATGTATTAGAGCTTATTGGGTGTTGAATGATGTTGTCATTACAGATGAGAAATTTGGGTCTTCTGGAGGTTAAGTCACTTGCTCAGGAGTATTCTTGCAGAGCCAAGATTCAAAATCCACCAGAACTTTTTCTTACTGGCTCCCTAATTAGCATTTAATCCATGTCTACTGGTGATCTGGGGCAAACAATAATCAGGGTTTCTCAGAGGGTTTTTAGGCTGAAGTAGCAGTTCTAACCTGACCGGTTAACAGGTTTCTCTCCTTTCATTTGTCTCTTAGTGTCCTGTTCCAAACACAGTGGTTAGTGTTGTGGACCAATCTTTTAACAGAGGCGTCCTCGGAGCCTTTTATACAAGAGCCCGCTACCTTCCATGATACCAGCCTCTGAAAGTGAGGCATGTCCCCTCGATCATTGCTTCCCAGCCTGTGTCAGATCATCACACACACTGAAAATGTTTGTGTGCGTCATTGGGGTAATCATACCAGGTTACTCAGGGTCAAAGGCAACTCAGCCCTGAGGATTCTGGCTGCTTTGAGGGATGAGACCAGTATCGTGGTACACCTGTAACTGGCACACCACTAGGGCTGATCTGCACTAGATTTCTGTTGCCACACTCCAGAATCCTCATTCATGATTTGCCTATACCCTGTTTATAAAGCTTTCAGAAACAGTGAGCTTGCAAACCACTCTGTAAAGCAGGACTTCCTCTTAGTTACTTGAAATTGTGTCTTCCAGAGCCCAAGAGGGACAGGACTTCGATCTTCTTGTGTTTCTAGACTGAAGAGGCTTTCCGCCCCACCCTACCCTTCTTGATAGAAGTCCCTCTGTTCCCTCTGGGCCTTCCCCCACTAACATTGTTTAATAGTATAGTGACCAGGCTGCTCTTGCCTTATGAGGTGGACTGCATTCTGCCGTTGGAATATGTATCTCTCTCAATAAACCTGCTTTCACTTTTTAAAAAAACTCGTATAGTGACCAAAACCACCATCAGGTATACCAGTGCAAGGAAAGCGTCACATTTTTTGTTTGGTGCCTAGGATCTCCCTGACAATGTGCCAAGTTTGAGGCCATTGTGACATTAGCAACACTTTAGAATTGGTATCCTCATTTAACAGCCCATCTAAAGGCACAGGCTGGGAATGAAGACTCCAGATTTGGTCCCAGATCTGCCATGAGTGCTGAGAAACATTGGGTAAGTTCTTTCCACTCACTGGGCTTTTCTTTCCGCATCTGTTACAGAGATGACCTCTAAAGACCCCTCCAGCTCTAACAATCACTAGGTCTGTGATAACTGAGGAGCTAGATGAGTGAAATTTCCCCAGATGCCCGAGGTAGTAATATACTTTGTTGTGGGGAGGTATATGCTTCAGTTACATGAAGGGATAGTCTTTCCAAGCAAGAGACTTAGAATAAATAGTCTAGTGTATGACTACAGTACTAAAAGTATCTAGTGTGGTGGTTAAGAAAACAGACTTTGGAGCCAGACCTAGTTTTAAATCCTTGCTCTGTCACTTCCTGCCTGTGCAATCTTAGGCAGGTTATATAATCTCTCTGAGCTTCTATTCCTCATTTTTAAAGTGGAGGTAATAGTACCTCCCTCATAGGGTTGTGTAGTACTTATAAAATACTTGGAACAGTTAGCACCTAGAAAGCTCCTAATAAATGTTTTGGTTTTTTTTTTTTAATTTATTTATTTTTGGCTGAGTTGGGTCTTTGTTGCTGCGCGTGGTCTTTCTGTAGTTGTGGGAGCGGGGGCTACTCTTCATTGTGATGCTCAGGCTTCTCATTGCTGTGGCTTCTCTTGTTGTGGAGCACAGGCTCTAGGTATGCGCACTTCAGTAGTTGTGGCACGTGGGCTCAGTAGTTGTGGCTCGCGGGCTCTAGAGCACAGGCTCAGTAGTTGTGGCACACAGGCTTAGTTGCTCCGTGGCATGTGGGATCTTCCCGGACCAGGGCTTGAACCCGTGTCCTCTGCATTGGCAGGCGGATTCTTAACCACTGCACCACCAGGGAAGTCCGGTTTTGTTTTGTTTTTAAGTAACAATTTTTTTTTCTTTATTTTTTTGGCTGCGTAGGGTCTTAGTTGCGGCACGCGGGATCTTCATTGAGGCATGCGGGCTCTTCGTTGTGGCACATGGGCTTCTCTCTAGTTGTGGCTCATGGGCTCCAGGGCGCGTGGGCTCTGTAGTTTGCAGCACGCAGGCTCTCTCATTGAGGCATGCGAGCTCAGTGGTTGTGGCCCACAGGCTTAGTTGCCCCGCGACATGTGGGATCTTACTTCCCTGACCAGGGATCAAACCCACGTCCCCTGCATTGGAAGGCGGATTCTTTACCACTGGACCACCAGGGAAGTCCCCCCAGTAAATGTTAACTGTTGTTATCATTATTATAATATGATAAAACAAGGAACAGATAGGGCAGCCTATGCCTTAGTTTTCTCTCCCTTTGTTCTTCCTTTAACTTTTCTTTCATTCTCCCTTCTTCCCAACTAAAAAAGTCAAGGAAAGGGATTTTCCTGGTGGCGCAGTGGTTAAGAATCCTCCTGCCAATGCAGGGGACACGGGTTCGATCCCTGGTCCGGGAAGATCCCACATGCCGCAGAGCAACTAAGCCCATGCACCACAGCTACTGAGCCTGCGCCCTAGAGCCTGAGAGCCACACTACTGAAGCCCGTGCACCTAGAGCCTGTGCTCCGCAACGAGAAGCCACCGCCATGAGAAACACCCCACGCACCGCAGAGTAGCCCCCGCTCGCCACAACTAGAGAAAGCCTATGTGCAGCAATGAAGACCAAACACAGCCAATAAATAAATTAATTAATTAATAAAATTAATAAAATTAATTTAAAAATTTAAAAAAAATTAAAAGTCAAGGAAAGAAAATGTCGTAGAGGCATCCTGTGCTTTGCAGCCACAGAAGACCCACCCAGCCTCACTTTCTAGCACCCTAGCTGTTCTACTGCACTTTAATAATGGAAAGAATAGCATGTGACACTGTTTCCTGGAAACCCTCACCCCAGTGCCACTGCTTGTCTGTGATCCAATGAGGCAGATCGGTCCAGAAACTACACCAGAAGCTGGGATGTAAATAAGCCAGAGTGTAATCCCATAATGGGACCCTTCCAGATTGGAAGTTCTTTTTGGGGTTGCATTACCACCTGCAGCAAATGTAGAGGAGAAGTTAGTAGGAGCTACAACTGGTGTTGTGGATGATGATGATCAATCCCTTATGTTCGCAAAAGACTTTACAGTTACCAAAGCCTTTTCACACCCTGATCAGCACATGACCAGCAGGTTGGCTCTTAAGTTCTCCCTCTGATACTTTGTAGGTGTAACTGCCCTCTTTAAGGATTCCCAGCTCATCAAAAGGTGTTTAAAGAAAATGGACAATTAGCTATTAGAACCAAGTTGACAGTAACGAAAGATAGCCTATGTTCCCGTGGGGAACAGCAAAGCTTGTGCCACAACAGGGACATGAGCCAGGACAGCTGCAGAATGCCTGCTTTCTTTATGGCCAAGGGAAAGCCTTTAGTCACATTAACTGTCCCCTGTTTAGAAGTAGGATCAGAGGTTAAGAGGCAGTGAAGGGCAGTGCATCAGATACAGGCTAAACGCTCACAAACCTGGGTGCAAATTCCAGCATTATCTTTCCTACCTACCTACTCGGGCAAGTCCCTTAACCATTTTTGACCTCAGAGAATTCATCTATAAAATGAGAATAATAGCAGTACTTATCTCATAGGATTGTTGTGACCATTTAATTAGGTAATATATAGAACAACTAGTATAGTTCCTGGCACTTATAAAATGCCAAACAAATGGTAACTTTTTTGGTACTGATGACATTAACAATTATTTTTTAAACTTGTAATATTTAATATGCATGTTTTATAACAAAATAACTAACAAAATATGTTACTCATAGCTTACCAAAAAATTAGTTGTTCTCCCAAGTTTAAAGTAAATGCTAATTTTGAACAAAACCAAGGGCAGATATATTCAGCTTTACTATAATATGGGAATTTACATATGCAGCCTTTGTGCTGCCTCATAGAGTAGAAGGAGCTCAGGATTTGAGTGAGAAGACCTGAGCTCCACCAATTTCTAGCTGTATGACCACGTGTAAGTAATGTCCCTATTTGAGTTTTGGTGTTCTCATCTGCAGAAATGAGGATAAATTAGTCCAATCTCTTAGGATAGCTCTAAGGTTTAGCTAATATATGTGAGAGTACCTTGAAAGCTTGTTAGCACTGAATAATATTTCGTTGTCTGGATGTTCCAGTTTACTTATCCATTCACCTACTGCAGGACATCTTGGTTGCTTCCAAGTTTTGGCAGTTGTGTATAAAGGTGCTTATTAAACATCTGTGTGCAGGTTTTGTTGTGGACCTTAGGTTTTCAGCTTCTTTGGGTGAATACCAAGGAGTGCGATTACTGAATTATGTAGTAAAAATATGGTTAATTTGGTAAGAAACCACCAAACTGTCTTCCAAAGTGGCTATGCCATTTTGCATTCCCACTAGCAATATATGAGTGTCAGCATTTGGTGTTGTCAGTGTTCTGGATTTTGGCCATTCTAATAGGTGTGTGGTGGTATCTCATTGTTGTTTTAATTTGCATTTCCCTGATGGCATATGATGTGGAGGAGCATCTTTTCATATGTTTATTTGCCATCTGTAGATCCTCTTTAATGAGGTGTCTTTAAGGTCTTCAGCCCATTTTTTAATTGGGTTGTTCATTTTCTTATTGTTGAATTTTAAGAGTTCTTTGTGTATATGTATATATATTTTTTCCTTTTTTAAAAATAAATTTATTTATTTATTTATTTTTGGCTGTGTTGGGTCTTCGTTGCTGCACGCAGGCTTTCTCTAGTTGTGGCGAGCAGGGACTACTCTTCGTTGCGGTGCGCAGGCTTCTCATTGTAGTAGCTTCTCGTTGTGGAGCACGGGCTCTAGGTGTGCGGGCTTCAGTAGTTGTGGCACGCGAGCTCTAGAGCATAGGCTCAGTAGTGGTGGCGCACGGGCTTAGTTGCTCCGAGGCATGTGGGGTCTTCCCGGACCAGGGATCAAACCCGTGTCCCCTGCATTGGCAGGCGGATTCTTATCCAGTGCGCCACCAGGGAAGTCCCTTTGTATATTTTGGATAATAGCTCTTTATCAGGTGTGTCTTTTGCAAGTATTTTCCCCTGGTCTGTGTCTTGTCTTCTCACTCTCCTGACAGTTTCTTTGGCAAAGTTTTTAATTTTAATGAAGTTTAGCTTATCAATTATTTCTTTCATGAATTGTGCCTTTGGTGTTGTATCCAAAAAGCCAACACCTTACCCAAGGTCATCTAGATTTTCTCCTATGTTATCTTCTAGAAATTTTATAGATTTGTGTTTTACATTTAAGTCTACAATCCATTTCGAGTTAATTTTTGTGAAGGCTGTAAGGTCTGCACATCTAGATTCATTTTTTTGCATGCAGATGTTCAATTCCAAAATCAGTTGTTGAACCTAGCATTTTTTCTAAATGTGAAAATATTAGATCTAGACTTTCCTTTATTCAATTTCAAAATAAAAGCTTACCTTAGCAAAATTAAATAAAATAAAAAGGATTGATAATAATGCTGACCCTACAAGATTGTGATTTAATGTTTGTGTAAATATCTTACAAAGTATAAAGTACTATACATATATTGCTGCTACTGTTATTTTTAGTATTACTCAGCTCCTGCCCTCAAGTAGCTCCCAGCCTAGTAGTAGTGTTATATTTATGCTCAGGTATTTTTTTTTAAGTGAGAAGCAGAATAGTGTGACTAGAAAGAACCCCAAAACAGAAGTCAGAAATGGGTAGAATACTGAACTTATCAACTGTGTGATCAGGGCCAAGTCACTTGACCTCTCTGAGCCTCAGGTTGCCCACTTGTGAAATGAAGGGGTTGGACTATATGGGATTCAAGGAGCTTTCCCACCCTAACATTCTGGGACTCACTCAGAGTGAGTGGCCTAAGGATGAGAATCTGTCACATTGATTAACATTTTTCTCAGCAGCAATGTTATACTTTTTCAGGGAAAAAAACAAAAGACAAAAAACTGAAGCCCAGGGAAATAATAGAAGTACGATGTACATGAAAAGTTCGAACTGCTGAGAAAAGGGACCTAGAAAAGAATAACTCTCTTTGGCAAAGAACATGTCCCATTTTTGTTAACATAGACAAGTTTCACAAAGCCAATTTGCTAAAATACTTAGGTTTCCTAAGTATTGTATAATGAATAAAATGTCAAGAAGGTTGACTTTCCTTTTCTAACATAGACAAAGTTAGGCCATACCTCTTATCTGAGAATGCCCCTCTTCCCCCAGGGAGTCCCAAAGGGTGGGTTTCTCTGTTGATTTAGAAAGTCAATAATTCAGTAAAAATCCCAAGTAAATGGCAGAACATAAGCTCAGATTGCGTTTCTGTATTCGTATGTTATAAACATTTCAGGATTTTTTCCTTGACCCTTGACCTTTTGCCATTCTTAAAGTGAAGATCTTATGTCCTAGAAGCTTGGTTAGAAAACAACCTCAGGGTCATTTCATCCAACTTCTTTCTCTGTGTGGACTCTACTCTTAGCAGCACCTCTGGCAAAATAGTCCAGTAGTTAAACATATGGATTCCAAAGCTAGATTGCTATGATTCACATTCTGTCTCTGCCCTTAACAACTTTGAGACCTTGAGCAAGTTTTTAATTTGTTCCATGGCTCAGTTTCCTCATCTATAAAATGGGAATAATAATTATACCTACGTCAGAGGGTTATTATGAAAATTAAATTCTTTTATAAATGTTAAATGCTTGGAATATGCCTGGTACAAATTAAATGCTCAATAAATGTTAGCTTTATCATCATGATCTTCTTCCACAAATAAGCCCCTATTTGAATGCTTCTAGGGACAGCAGAGAGTGCCCTCACCTCTCCCCTCCCTACCCCTTTATTTTCCCAAGGTAGCCTGTCAACATGTAGGCCAGAAGCATTCTGGTTATCATGAGCTTTGGAGTCAGATGGACTTGAGTTTTAAACCTTATTCTATCTGCAACCTTGAGCAAGATAACCCATGGTATCTTCAACTTTAAAATGGCAATAATACATACTTTGTTTGGCTGTTTTGAGGACTAGTTAAGGTATTTTATATAAAGTACTTAGCATGGTTCCAGCTACACGGGAGGCACTAATACGACTGGCCCTTGAACAACATGGATTTGAACTATGCAGCTCCGCTTACATGTGGATTTTTTTCAGTAATAAATACTACAGTACTACACCATTCGTAGTTGGTTGAATCTTGGATGTGGAACCCCGCCTACAGAGGAACCACCAATATGGAGGAACTGCATATATGGAGGGCTGACTATAAGTTATATGTGATTTTCAACTGCTTGGAGGGGTGGTGCCCCTAACCCCCAGGTTGTTCATGGGTCAACTGTAATTGATGGTTGCTACCATGATGATGATGATGATGAAGAACAAAAAGAAAATACAAGACAGGAGGGGAAGGAAGAAAGGTAAAAGAAAGAGAAGTCATAGCCAAACCAGCAGCTGCTGCTCTGTGAAAAAGTTTTTTCTGACCAGCTGAGTTCTGCTCCCCTACAATTTTACCTCACCAGTCTCAGCTCTACCCACTGGAACTGCAGAGGACACATCTGCTCTGTCTACCTGTCCTACTTGCCAGCCCTTCAGACATTCAAAGAGGGCTGACACAGCCCTCTCCCTGCCCCTATAGCAGCAGTGCCCTCTCTCAGGAAGACATATCCCATTTTTCAGATGTGTCTTAGAAAACATGGTTTTTAGGCTTCTCTCCAACAGGAGGTCCCTCCTGGCACACTCCCCATCCTTCCTGAATGGGGCCCAGAACACTGCAGGATCGTTTCACAATATGGCCACTCACAATATAGTGTCCTGCATCTCCCTAGGTTCCCTACAGTCTCTCTGTCCACTCCAGGCAGATGAGAATGGAAACAGATTTGTCCTTGTTAACTTTAAATTTCTGTCTGAAATGACCTTCAAAGAAAAAAATTGCTTGTGATATGGGGCACCAGAGGGAACAGCCCCAACAAAACCATCTTTAATGTGAAGCAGTCCATTGATGGCACAGCCCCACTGAAGCTATAGAAGGGGGTCTCCAGATACTGAGACATTACCCTATCAGGGAAAAGGGAGCCCTTCTGCTGAGGAGCAAGATGGAAATAAGAGAGACAGCCTAGTGCAGGCCTGGGCTCCCGGAGACTTTGGGGAAAGAGCTCCAGCTGAAGTTAGACAGACTAGGGCCCTACCCAAGTCAACGCTCCAGCCAGTAATGGCTGCTACCAGCTGAGCACTTACTGGTTCAGTCTCTGTACCAGAGCCTTCATCAACATCATTCCATTTAACTAGCACAACCTATAAAAGAGAAACTCATTATTCCCATCTTACAGGTGGGAAAACTGAGGCTCTCAGGTTGTATTACATCATCAAGGTCATATAGGTAGTAAGTAACAGAGCTAGAGTTTAAATCTTAGTTGCTTCACTCTTTTTTACTATCAATATTATACTGTATAGACAGACCCTCACTAACTATGTGACCTTAAACAAGTGGCAAACATGCTGAGCCTCAATTTTGTCAACCTTGCATGGTTGTTTAGGGATTAAATGAAATAACATATTTAAAGTGCCTGGCATGTAATAGGTGTTCAAGAAATTCTAGTTTTCTCCTTCTCAAGTCCCAACTCTCCCACTTGAAGTGACTGGGGAAAATCACTTAACTTTTCTCAGACACAGTGAAAACTGGATGTGTTTTCTGAACATCTAACCTTGCATATTGACAACATGGCACCAAGGCTCCAACCTCCCAACCTCTTTTGCTTCCTAGCATATCTTTTTGCCAGTATGCACAGCTCTGGAAGTATTATGATTTTGGCTTCTCCCAGCAAACATCATATTTACGAACCACAAATAACAAAGTAGAAGATGCCGGAAGAGCTCTGGCATGTTAATTAAGAACAATAGCAGAAGCAGCTGGGCAGAAAATGCCAATGAGTCAGAAGCAGAGGCAGGGTAGCTCTGTTTGTTGACAGAAGCCAGCAGAGTGTTGTATGTTAATTGGGGAAGTGGGTAAACATTTGCCAACAGCTTGCCCCCGGATGCATTGGAAGACAGACAGCAGGCTAGGCCCTCCCCACCACCTTGCCTGCCCATCTGCCCAGAGCCCAAGAGATACCAGTAGAGCAGCCTTGCTATGGGTTCCTTATAAGCACAGAGGTTTCTGGAGGCAGATGTATCTCCTTAATGACCCTCCTGGGCATACCAGGTTTCCATCTGGATACAGTCAAAGATAGTGTTCCTCCTTCAGCTCGCCGGCCTGCCTGTGACACTCAGGCCCCTAGGGCATCCCCTCCCCATCGGCCTGGAGAAGACAGCGCAGCCATCTCATCAGGTGTGGCTTGAGTTGAGCAGAGGACAAGATTGTCCGTCTCAGGTGCTAGAGTCTCTGCCCAGGGGCCCAGAGCTCCTGTACGTGTCTGACAGAGCAGACTGCCCGGCCTCCCATCATGCACACTTGGAGCTGTCCATTTATCTGTGTGTCTGTTGTCCATCCTTACAGTTGCTCACATACACGGCAGCCCTCATTGCACACCTGCTCTGTGCCAGACCCTGTGCTAATTATTTATTTTTTCTCGCTTAATCCTCACATCAGTCCTACAGGGTTGATACCAACTCCAAAGCCACAAAGCTAATAGCCAACACAGCTGTGATTTAAACCAGACTCTTTCTGGTTCCAAAGCCCATTGTCCTAGTATTTCTCAGCTTTTTAAAATTTATGTTCCCTTTAGGAAATTTTTGGGTTTTTTTCTCTCACTCTCGGATTCAGAAAACCTCCACATCACATCCTTGCCCCTGACCTAGGAGGCCATAAACCTAATGTAGGGTTCCTATATGATTAACATATCCCAACTGAGCCAAGAAGATTTTGTCTAGCTTTATTCTCTATAGTTCATATTATAAAATAATCATTTTTTTATTTCTAAAATATAAAGTCATATTATGACCTTGACTCATTTTTTGGAACTAAATATCTTCACCACCACCAACAAGGAGACTGTGATATGCCTCCCTAGGGAGCCTCTCCTCAGCAGGGGAGATACTCATCTTTGGGCACGGCGGGATGGGCACTCTCTAGTTTACTACAGGTATGTTTAGCATGAAGATCAGCCCCCAAAGCTTAGCTCTTTCCCACCGAGCAGAAAAGGCCCTTTCCGCTGTCAGGAGTTAACCAAGCACGGGTCCCCAGCAATGCCAGTGAGTTGTTTGGAAACCAGTACCCTTTCCTAAGGCCCTCCTGTTCTGCTGGCCAAGCTGAGCTGTGCAGGAAGCAGTGGGCCTCCACCTGCCCTGAGGTCAAATGCTAGTTCTTCCACTAAACTATGAGACTTGACCTCTCTGAGCACTGGTTTCCTCGGTTATAAAATGAGAGTAACAGGACTTCCCTGGTGGCGCAGTGGTTAAGAATCCGCCTGCCAATGCAGGGGACACGGGTTCAAGCCCTGGTCCAAGAAGACCCCACGTGCCGCGGAGCAACTAAGCCCGTGCGCCACAACTACTGAGCCCGTCCTCTAGAGCCCGTGAGCCACAACTACTGAGCCCGCATGCCACAACTACTGAAGCCCGCACACCTAGAGCCCGTGCTCCACAACAAGAGAAGCCACCACAATGAGAAGCCCGCACCCTGCAACAAAGAGTAGCCCCCGCTTGCCACAACTAGAGAAAGCCGGCGTGCAGCAACGAAGACCCAACACAGCCATAAATAAATTAATTAATTAATTAAAAATTTAAAAGCTTATTTAAAAAAAAGCAGTAAAAAAATGTAAATTAAGATTTTTCTAAAAAATGGGAGTAACAACACCTACCTCACAGGTTATTTTGAGGATCAAATGAGATAGATGTGAAAATGCTCGTGCCTGTGCAAAGTAGGCTCAAAATCAATGTGCAGGATAGGATCTGAATGCCATGAGAGAAAATAGTGCTTCTTCCAGTCTTTTGAGTATGTGTTTTCTTTCTTTTTAGGTAACCCAGCTGGACCCAAATAAATCATTATTGGAGGTAAAGTTGTTCCCTCAAGAAACCCTTTTCCTTGAAGCAAAAGAGTAAACATGGCCCAGCAGTGGAACCAGCCGTTCCTTGACAAGCCAGAGGCCTGCATCAAGAGAAGGGCTCCTCGCCAACCCACCTACACGCTCGTCTCACTCAGTTCAGTGTCACACTTCTGCCTCTTGCAAGATTGCTGGAAAAAAGTAATAATAAACATAGCTACTTAACATTTCCCATCCACGAGTATATGTTCCCAACCCTCATTGTAGAGAAATATAGCTCTGCCTCTCTTGCCCCCTTCACCTCGCCCTCTTTCAGTGACTAATGCGCTGTTGAAGTGTGAGTGATCATGAAGTAGGATTTTTACCTCTCCAGTGCCCATCTTCCCCACAGTGTCTGGGACAGTTCTGTCTGACCTGTGACACCAAGCTGCTCTGTATTTGATGTGTCTCATTGAGCCAGGGCTCATACACCTCTGCCTTTTTCTTCTCATGACTGAATTTCTACTTTGTCACCTAATTTCAAGAGGCAGGGGGAAAAAGTCAAATGGGACTTCTTGGCATGGAGATTAAACATTGTTGTAGGAAAAAAACATATCATTTTTGTTGGTACTTCCTGACTTCTTTACTAAGACGTAAGGTTGTGTTTGAGGACTGCATTTGACATATATGCAACATATTCATTTACTGCTCCTGCCTTGGGTCCCCAGGTTCCATCCAGGAGGTATTTGCTGTTCCATTACAGTGTAAGAAACTGTTTAAACTTTGTGATGTGAATGTTGAGATAGTGTGAAGAGGACCAGTACCAGGACTTCAGTATCTGGCCCAGCTGCAGGAAGCTGCGGTTAGATTTGCATTTGGGCAGTTAGAACCTCATGGATACCAGCTCCCAGGTTGCTGGTCCATCCGTGTACAGCGAACACAGCTCTCTCCTGCTCTCTGCTCCCTCTATTCCATCACGCATTTGGACCTTGTCACTTGGTGCTTTAAGCACCTGGACTGTCACCAAAATCTGATCAGCCACCCCATGGACTCTGAGCCCAGCTGTCATAAGGAACCGGCTCCACTATTTCATCCTTTTAAGGTTTCTGTATTAGATGGTAGACTCCCATCTCAAATGAAAGGGATCTCATTCTACGGCTGAAAATTCTGACTTCATATATTTAAGAGAGCAAACTTAGGGGCTTAGCTCAGAAGACACGTGTTGCCTGAACTTGCATATAAGAATTTGGGGTGATTTAGTAAATGTGGATTCTTGTTAATGTATGGATTTGGGGTTTGGAGTTTAGTTCGTGGAAGCACTGTTTATACCTTCACCACCAATGACTTCTTTTCAGTCTTGAAATGTTGCTCCGTATCTGTTTTTGTGTCCCCTGTGGTCTCTATCCTAGGGTTTGGGATCCTGATTTGACATTTTGTACTTGTCCAAAAGAGTCTGAGCGCTGGGTTTTTTCCCCCTGGCCCAAGCCAAGGGGTTCTCAGAAGACTCTAACCACAGCCTGAGATATGCCTGGTCATTTTCCATCTGCCCAGAAGTGGGTTTGGCCAGGAAAATTCCACCTTGTGTTTTCTCTCTGACACTACAACCAGGGACCTCCCCTGAACACTCTCTTCAAAGAATGTGTTCCTAACAGACTAGTGCTACACCTGCCTGGGCGCAGGCCTCCTCTGGCCCCAGGGGTCTCTCCAGGGAGGCTGAAAGGAAAAGAGAGCCAAAGTGGGGGAGTTCAACCTGAGCACTTCCAGTCCAGCTCCACTCCCACCTTCCTAAACTCATGGCCCCACGAGACAGTCATTTCCAATGCTACAGATGCACTAGGGCACCAGCTTTTCTTTTTCCAGGGAGACCGTGTTCTGTAGCTGCCGTGGAGAAGCCACAACCCTGAACTCAGGCCATGCTCAGGAACAGCAGCAATGTGTGGGTGGGGATTGGAGGGACGTGACTCTGAATTCACTTTCATGTTTAACCTGTTCCATCTAATTTGGGTTTGACTTCATCATATTGTTCCCCCCATCATCTTCACTTCTGCATTCCAATAATATAGACTTTACTCTGAAACCAATTTCATAAAAGTTATTAAATGCTACTTGAATGTGTATGAAGTTTACACACCCTTTTTCAACCCTGCCTTGGAAGGTTCTTCTTGCTCAGTCCCATGAAATCCTATCCTATGGGCCCCTTTGCTAGGAAAGGCCTCAGCTAATTATCACTGTTCACTCATGCCATTCTGTTCTACTGAGCTCCAGAACAGGAGGCCAGAGCAATTTTATGCCCTTTCTTACAAATACAACATTAAAATGACTTATCTAAAGTTAGGATCCAAGAAAGGCATTAAGTGACTTACTATCACCACAAAAATAGCAAAGTCCTTTGTAATTCTTCCTCCTACCCTTACACTTCCTTGGGCTTTACATCCCAGCCTCCAGACACAGAAGTGTGTCAATCAGAATATGTGCTCTGTGTTCTTATGCCCAGCTGTCTGGAATGAAGTTCCAGGGCTGCTGTCATCCCTGCCCCATTCCAGTTCACTCCTCTGTGTTTCTTGGATTATCACTTGTATGTTTGGAGCATCAGTTTGAAGGTTTAAGGAAGTATTGCCAATTTCCCACTACCTCTCAGAAGGTGCAGTTTGGGGGAGTTTTCTGGTCTGCTATGTTGTCATGCTCTGGCACCACTAGTTTTATGGGACATACAGGTGTTCGTCTTTGAATTGCAAGCATCTGAAGTCTGAGTTCTTTTATGAAATCTTTCCTTTTCAGTGTAGGAGAATAGGAATCAGGCTTTTATGGATTTTATTGGTGACATTAAAAACATAAAATAAGTTTGCAGTTGCATTAAAATTGCTACTCCCAAAGCTAGACATGCTGAGTTGAGTGTGCTGGTCAATGAGATGCGTTTTAAAGAGGTTGCAGAGCTCTGGCAGATTTCCCCAAAAGCATAAAATTTGTTCATTTGGATGTGAGAAGGGGTCTTAATTGTCATAAGCAAGCATCTCTGATTGGCACACTTCCACCATCCCTCTCAGCCCTTCATCCAACCAGTCCTGGACCCCACAGGCAGATGGAACATGGAATCCTGAATTCAGTCTAGGAGTAACTCACATGGGCATTGCACTTTATAGTCCAGGTAACCCTTCCACGTGCATTAGCCCATTTGATCCTCTTCTAAATTCTTGGAGGCAGATCTACACACACAAACACACACACATACACACACACACACACACACACACATATTCCAGAGACCTCAGTGTCTTTCAGTTTGAAACTTGGTTCTGCCACTTAATAGCTGTGTGACCTTAAGGTGAGTAACCTCTCTGAACCTCAGTGTCCTGATAACATTCACACAGCACTTGCAGTTTACCACACCTTCCACACCCATCATCACAGTCCACTGCAGTGAGGGAAGCAGGGCAGGCATGATCACTCCATATGTGCACATGAGACTCAGAGGGTAGGTACTTGCCTGAAGTCACACAATGTCAGTAGAAGAATCAGAACTCAAGCCCCAGGCTCTGACTTTCAGGGCCACAACTATTCTATAAAGAACCTCTAAGTTTCATGTCCAAGAATGGATCTTAGAATCCCCTACAATTATATACAAAAAGTTAGATGTGTACTTTTCTAGGAGGGGAGTCTGTATTTCTCAGATTCTCAGTGGGTTCAATTGACCCGCCAAAATTTAATAGCCACCACTTACATTATGCAAACAACATCAGACCATTTGGGAAGTTGAATTTGTCCATTCTTCTTCTCATCAAGCCATTTTTTTTGGTCTAAAAGCCACAAAGAGGATGAGTTGCAACAACTAGGCTTTCTTGCCTTGAACCTCTCTCTACATTTAGTGCTTCTCCCTTGTCTCACATAATCTGCTTTGGAAGATAACCCTTAACAAGCCCAACTGGCCATATAGCTCTTGCATTTTGAAAGTGTGCTCTGAAAGGAAACACCAAAAAAGAGACTTGCTCTCCAGTCTTCAGTCCATTAACTCTTAGTTTGCACACTATTAGTTGTGGTTCTCGGTTTTGAGAGGTGACATAATGTGTGGTTAAGAGAATAGCCTCTGGGGCCTTATTGCCTGGGTTCAAGACACTCCTCCACTTACTAGTGTGCCCTTGGGAAGTCACCTCACCTTCCTGTGCCTCAACTTTTTAGCTATAAAATGGATAATAAGAGTACCTGGTTGATAAAGTTGTAGCCGATTCATTGAATTAACACTTAACTGTTAGCTAACATGTAAAGCAGTTAGAACAACTACTATCTGGTCTGCAAACTCATGGGATTACAAAAGGAAAAGAGAATGGGTGATGGCAGCAGTGAGAAGTGGAAGTTTATGGGGGAGGACACAGAAAACATGAAAAGCGGTTACAAGAAGTCCAGGAGCACTGCTCTAGGGCCCTTCAGGGAAGGTCAAAGAGCCCTGCACAAAGTGTCACTGCGTTACTGGTGTCCGTAAGGATCAGCCCGGGGCATCATGGGAAGGAGGAAGGGGGCGGAGGACTAACTTGCTGAGCACTCAGGATAAGCCCTGTACTGTGCTCAGAGCATTACATATGTTACCTCCTGTAACCCCGCAACAGCCTGCTGGGTGGGTGATCTTGACCCCATTTTTTTTTTTTTGACCCCATTTTGAAGAGGCAACAGGCTCAAAGAGGTGAAGTGACTTGCCCAAGTTCCACAGCTAGTAACGAGCAGAGCAGAGTCTGGGACCCAGACCTTTGACTCCAAAGCTCCTGCTGTGTTTATGACGATGCAGTGCTACCTCCAAGGAAATTATGACATAACTAAGGCATTTCAAATAGTAATTACAATAACAACATCTTTTAAATGTTGGAGGATGCTAAAAGGGATAAAAAGTCAGTTTTATAAAAAACTCAGCTTTCCAAAAATGACTCATTCCCCAGTGTGTCAAGAGCCAGAATTTAAGCAATGCCTTTTATTTTTAAGTACATGCAGTGATTTAAGAAGGTTCCCATAGCTTCTGCCTCTGACATCTCCAAACTCCACTCCCTACTCCTTCACCCTTTGTCCCACTGACATTTCTTCCCTCCAGACCTTTATCATTTCTCACCTGGGTTATAAAACCACATCCTAACCGATCTCCCTTTCTCCAGTCCCTTGTCTTCTAGACCAGTCTCCACCTAGCTGTCAGAAACAGCTTTCTGAAGCACCTGCCTCACCACGCTACACCCCTGCTTCGATGCCCCCAAAGGCTTCCCATTGCCCTCCAAATAAAATCCAAACTCGGCTTGGATTTAAAACTCCTGTCATCTGTTCCCTACCTCCCTCCCCGTCTGTATTTCCAGCCATGCCCTCAACACACATACCGAACTACCTTGCAGTTTCCTGAAGGCATCAGCTTTCTATCACCTCTGTCCTTGCACGTTATTCCCTCTGCCCTGAGTGCTCTTCCATCACCATTAGACTCCTACCACCATCCATCCAGCCTTCACTTTCAGTTCAGACTTCACTTCCTCCAAGATGGCTTCCCCGACCATTGCCACACCCTCTGCACACTCTCCAGGTTAGGTGCCTGTGCTGTGAGTCTTCAGCCCTCTATTGACTTTCTTGAAGCACTGGATCGCTCTGAACTATAACTCTCAGCTCACATGTCCTCCCTCCCCCACCCCCAGACTGTGAGCTCCCCAAAGAGTCTGAGTCACTTCATATCTTTAAGGCCTAGTGAAATGACTAGTACATAGTAAGCACAGAGTACATTTGTGCCTATTAACTGAATTCAAACAAAGAAATAATGATGGTCATGTACTAATAAGGTGGTCACTTCCATCTCTAACATCCAGCCTACCTGGGAACATTGTGAGGGCAGAGCCAGGTCGTAGTCATCTGTTTATTCCCCTAGCCAGCCCAGGGTCTGGCACGTAGCAGTCGTGCACCCAGTAGTTACTGAAGCAATTAATTACTTGGAGCTGGAGCAAAACCAGCTGGAGCTGGTGAGGAGAGACAAAGAGTAAGGGAATTGGTGTTGAGCACCCAGGTACGCCCTGCACTGTGCTGGGGGCTTTATGCCCTGTTCTCCCACAGCTGCCTCAGAACCACTGTGAGGTCACTACTGCTAATGTCCTCATTTTACAGTTAGCAAAACGGAGGCTCAGAGAAATTATGTCACTGTCCCAGAGATAGGTAGGGAGAGAAGCTGACCTTCCAGTCTGGATCTGAGCCCAACCCTCATGCCGGCTCTGTCTCCCCTCATCAGTGAGGCTCCCTCCCTGAGCTGCTTCAGTAGCTATAACTTCTAGCCCACAGATGATAGAGTATAATAAACATTCCCACACACTCCCCTCTGCCTTCCAGGATGCCACACTTCGCTAGTTTTCCTCCCACCTCTCTGAAAGTTCCCCCTCTGTCCCCTCTGTTGTTTTCCTGTTCTGCTTGCCTGTGAAATGTCAGCAGCCCCTGAGTTCCTTCCTCTGCTCTCTGCTCTTCCAAACTTTCCTTAGATAAGAGGCAATTTGTACTTTGATACTCAATTCAGATTTTACCTAAAGTATAAACTCCATGAGGGTAGAGTCCATGTCAACCTGATTTTTTGTTTTATCCCTCAGCATGGGCCTGGCACTGTGTAGGTGCTTGATAAATGGCTGTTGGTAAGAGCGTGAACATCTATATCATGTCTACTGAACTCATTTATTCCTCACAACAATCCCATGAAGTAGGAACTATTACTCTCCCTGCTTTATTGGTGAGCAAACTGAGGCACAAGAGAGGTCATACAGCTAGTAAACCAAGAGGGCAGATTCAAACACAGGCAGTTTGGCTCCAGAATTCAGGCAGTTATCACTCCACCCCACTACTTCTCCTCCAGGAAGCCTCATGGAATCCCCAGGACAAGTTAGGGCCCCTTCTAATCCCCGTGTTTACCCCTAGTAGAGCACTTATGACATTACTGTGATTATATGCACAGAAGTCTCCCCTGGAGACCATGACAGGTCTGTCCCCACTGGGCCTGACACAGGGCACAGACAGTAAATGTTATACGAATGAACGAACTACAGAACTGCCCTCTGAGGTGGAACATACGATCCCTGTCTCTTACATTAATAAACTGAGGCTTAGAGAGGTTAAATCACTTGCCCCAAATCTCATAGCTACTATATAACATACCCTGTCTAACTCCAAGGTAAATGTTTTTTCCACCATGCATTTTCATCAGACCAGCATTTAATTTAAGTACTTTTAAGTTCCCTTTTCCGTATGGAGATTGGGTCAGTTTTGACTCATCCATCCATTCATCATTTAGGCTTTTTGTTAAACATTGATTCTCAGCCTCTACCCTTGGCCCAGAACTCCCAGGCTGGGGTGGGTCCACCAACTTCAAGGCAGTGTGGTCAATGCTAGAGGAGTTCCAGGAGCTGTGGGAACCCAGAGGAGACCCCTAGTCTGGTCAGTCAGAGGGCTTCTGGGGAGGGGTGAAGCCCATCTAGGAGCTCTGGCCAGAGTCTGCTCTGTAATGAATGGGGCCACCCAAGCCCAACAGTCAGATCCCAGAGTTAGAGAAGGTAAGCAGCCTACAAGATCAGACTGGAGCCTGCCCCTCTGGGCTCGGGTCTCCAGGCCCCTGGAAATGTTATTGCCTTACTTGAGCACACACTGGTAACATTTGCATAGGACTTTCCTGAGGAGTTGGCAACAAAGAGAGTCTTACTGAAATTTTTCTGTGTTTTGGGAGTTGGGTGGAAGCACATGCAAGGGAAACCAGGTGTGGAGGCCAGGAACTTTGCTCTATTTCCAGAGGTGGATGCCAAGGCCTCAGCTGGATGGAGCATCCCACATGGGAATCGTCTTCTTCCTAGCTGGGTCTGCATAGTCCTTTTCTCATTTCAGAGCATTTCCAAATCCAGCAGGTCTACCTTTTCTCATTCTACAGATGAAGAAATGGAGGACCAGAGCAGTGAAGTGACTTGGCCAAGGCCTCCCTTCTGGCATGCCTTCAACTACACCAAGCATCAGTGGGGAACTGGCTTGCACAGCTGTTGCCTACATGCCTCAGTTTCTTCATATAAAAAAGGGGTGCATTTTACAAGTTTTTTATATGCTATGGGAGGTCGTGAACACAGAGAGAAGAACAGGTTCTCTGGAATAAAAGTGGTACTGCGACACGGGGGCACAGAGCCCAGCCCATGCCTTTGGGGAGCCCCACTAAGAACCAGCAGTTGCCAGGGTGTGTTCCAAATAGTGGAGGAGAAGAGATGGGTGGGGGATGCTTCCAGAGGCTGGGGGTGGGCCCAGGGCTGGGCTGCTCCTTTCTTACTGACACAGTAACAGTTTGTGCTTTGTGCTTTGTGACAAACATGTTCTGGTTAATGGAGCCCCTGGAGAAGGTGGTGGATGGAGTGGGGAGGGAGGGAGATACCCTGGGCCCGCCAGAAGATCTCTGAGCCATGCAAATCCATCAGAATTCTGATTTTGGAGGGAGTTTTCAGATTATGGTTCAAGTGCAGAGGCATTTCCTGTCACCAGCTCCCAGCTCCCCAGTCTTCCTTCTAATGGAGGCAAAAAGGTACCGAGAAAGGAACGGTTTTCCTCTCTGCAGGCAAAAAGAGGAAATCATTCAAACAACAACTGCTAACAAATAATAATACCCAGTATTCCTGAGTGTTTGCTACGTGTCAGACACTGAGGACTTTACATCAATTGTGTTACTGAAGCCTCACAATGATCCCATGAAAGCATTGTTTTTACTCCCATCTTAGGTAGGAGGAAATGTGACAAATGTAGGACTCCAGCCCAGGTCTGTTTCCACACTGGCAGCCCTGCTCAGCCAGGCCCTGTGACCAGAGGTACTGGGGATGCATGAAGGGTGGTGCCAGACTCTTGCCCGGCAGTGAGGGCACAGTGTGGTCAGTCCTGAGGGGCGAAGGGGGGTTCTAGGTGCACAGAAGGGAGTGAAGAAACCCCCAAGAAAAGAGGCTCCAAACACCTTCCTCCACCCCTCCTCTACCCATCCCCAGGGGATCAGTTCAGAGAAATGGGTGTGAAGGAAGTGGCCTCAACTCCACCTCCAAGTCTCCAACCAGTCTCTTCTGTAGATGCAAAGAACAGTTCTCGTGCCCCCCCACCTGCCCCAGCTGTGTGACCCTGGGAAAGTCACTTCCTCTCTCAGTTTCCTCCGGTATGAATTGGAGATGAAGATGGGTGACTGCGTGGCTTGGGAGAGGGGGCAACGCAGAGGCACTCGGAGAGCTTGCAGGGTCAGCCTGTGCCTCTGACAAGTACAGGGGGCAACCAAGGGGCTGGGTGCTAAAGAGCCAGTAGAAGTTTCCCAGGTAACTGACTGGCCTGGGCCTGGGAACCTGGAGAGGGCGTCTGTACCGCGTTGCCACCCCAAGCCTGGAGTCTGAACCACCCACTGGGGCAAAAGGGCCTACTTGTGAGCCAGCTTCCCGACCCCAACCCTGCCACCGCCCTGGCCAGGAAAGAGAGTGAACATGTTGGGCTCCAGGCCAACCAGTATCCGGTCCTGAGCCAGTCATGCAGCTTGGAACTCACCCACCATACACAGTATGGAAGAAGACTGGGCGGTCCCAGAGCAAAAGAAGGGGTGGAGGGAATAGGAGGTGGGGCAGTGGTGGTGGAAGTCAGAGTAGGAGAGCTCTTTTATCTGAGGGAGATAGGCCCGGGGGGCGGGGGGAGTCTGGGGCTGCCAGCGAGGATGGATTAGGTCTCTCCCTCCAAGCCACACCCCTCTCTCATGTCTCCATTTTGGTCAGTGACCTGGGGATTACAGGCTGGGAGCATGCGGCTGCTGACAGATGGTCCCTCCACTTCTGAAGCGGGGTCAGGACTCAAACCCGGCTGATTCGGCCCGAGAGCCGAGCCCTAATGCCCTTCCTCTTCGCATTTTCTTCCCCCCAAATGCGGTAGCCTGGCCACTGCCATCCTCCAGGCAGTCTGATTCCAGTGTGGCCGGGAGGCAAGCCCAGAGCGGGTCACAGCAGCGGTGGCTCCCGAGTCTCGAGTCTGGATGGCGGGGAGTCTGGTTGGCGGGTCGGCCCCAGGGCTGATTCCCGGAATCGCAGTTTCCAAAGGCCCTCTTGGGAGATGGAGGTCAGGAGAAGGAAGGTCCAAAGAAGAGCACCCTGCGTGTACACACCGTCCCCAAAGTCCCAGGAGGACCTGCAAATCACTTGGGCCTTTGCACCGTTTTGTCTGGGCAGAATCGCGCCTCTCTCCCTCCCTTCCTCGGCCTGGTCAATTCCAGGTCCTTCCAAACTCAGCTCCAGGAAACTGTGAGAACTAATTTAAAAGGGGGAGGGGTCAGAAAGGAGGCCGGTTTCAAGATAAGTCTACTGTAATCCATAACTTTCTTCTGCTCCTGTCATAACCAGTTAGACATTGTAATGAGTGAAAAGATTCCATTCACAATAGCCACATGAAATGCCAAGGAATGCTTAAGGAACAGAACTATAGGAACAAAACGACAAAATTTACAAAGAGACATAAAAGTTGTGAATAAGTGAAAGTCATTCTGGGTCCTAGATGGAAAAATACCTTATTGTGAAGATGTATAATCTCCCTCAAATTAATTTCTAAAGGCAGTTAAACCAACTTTCCAAAGGGCTTTTTAAACTTCACTTTCTTTTTGGAACTAGCCTTAAAAATTCTAAAATATTTATTCCGAAGACTGTTTTTCCAAAACAGCCATGAGAATTTTGGAGAAAAAAAAAAAAAAAAAAGAATCAGGAATCAGAAGGTGACTTGCCTTTCCAAGTATTACAGAACTACAATAATTAAAAGAGTGATACTAGTGCAAAAGGAAATAGCTCCCTAGATGAGAAAGCACTGAGAGGACCTAATTTCACCTGAGAATGCAGTGTAAGTATCTGGTCAGTGGGGACAGAGTGGGTTATTAAGTAGTACTGTAATAACTGGCTAATCATTGGGGCGGGGGGAATTAAATCACAAACTTCACATCTTCCACCAAAATTAATTTCAAATAAAGATATAAATGTAAATAATTTTAAAAGCTCTAATATAAAATATAAGAATGCTTTTAGAAAGTTGGATTTGAAAAACCCTTGTTAAGTATGACCTATAAATAGAATCTATAAAGAAAAAATGACAGATTTGACTACATGAAAAATTTTAATTTTGATATAACGATAACAAAACAGGATCAACAAAAACAAAAATGGAGAAATGCAGCATGTGTCCAGATAAGAGGATACTGCTGCCTTTACTATATAAACAGCTATTACAAATTAAGAAAAAGAGAAACTATATGTTAGAAAAATAAGCAAAGATATACATAGATTTTTTAAAAACATGAGTGACCAACACATATAGGAAAAACTAAGGAATCACTAAGGAAATGCAAATTACAGTGACAATAAGATACATTTTTCCTGCTTGAACTGGCAAAGATTAAAAAGATCAGCAGATGCACTACTGTTGAGTGTGTTCATTGATACAACTTTTCCTGAGGGCTGACAGGTAGCTATCAAACCCTTAAAAAGAAAAAAGCCTCTGACCCTCTGACCATCAATCTTATTTCTAGGAATTTATCCTAAGAAAATAATTAGGCAGGTTCACAAAGGATGTTCATTGTAGCATTTTTTCAGTACAGCAAATATTGGAAACAAACTTAAATACCTATTAATAGGGAATTGGCTAAATAAATTAGGGTACATTCATACAATGTACCTACAGTTCATAGCAATGCTTTTAAAAGATTATGTAGATATATTGACTGATAAGAAAAAATGCTTATATTTGTAAATTAAAAAGCAAGTAACAAAAAGTATATTTTTGTAAATGTAGGCACACAGAAATATATATATTCCAGATATACTTTGCTGAAATGTGTAAAATGTTTTATAATGTTTTACTTATCAGAACAGGCAATAATAATGTTTCCATTTGGGAAACCTGACATCTTGCATCAGGGGTCCCTTTCTTCAGAAGCGTCCCTTGACCCTTCTTTGCCCACTCCCACCGCAGCCCTTTTCTCACTGTGAGGTCATTGACAGATGACTGTGTCCACAACTGGCCAACGAGCTCTTTAGCGGCCCATCACGACTGATTTATCTCCAGTCCTCAGGGCCAGGCACATACTAGGTGCTCAATATTAGTGAAATGAATGAATGAATGACCAGTATTCACGTTTTCATGAATAATCAGCAAGTTGAATGGAATCGTATCGGCTGAAAGCCACCAGGCCTGATCCTACCCGCCCAGAACTGAAGGTGAGAAGAAAAATGCCTGAGAGTGGGAGTCGGATCTGGGTGCCTCTCTTCCTCTAGGCTCAGCTGCACTGCAACCCGGGCAAGTTACGTTGCCTCGCTGAACCGTGGAACCTCGGCCGACTCAACCCTGAAACGCGGCAAGTCACACCTCCCCCAGGGACTGCCTACCAAGCAAGACAGCACACACCAAGCGTTTAGCAGAGTAGTGGTACACAGTAGGCGCTCAAAACTAGAAGCAAGTAGTTGAGCAATGAACACCACTCTGCGCGTTTGTCCCAGGCTCAGATGCGCTCAACGAGAAGGATGTGGAGACAGGAAGCCTGGCGACACTGGGCGGCCGCCTCCCCTGCGCGTGACCTGCAGACACCAGGGCTGGATCCAAAGGAGGGCTGCCGCTGTGGCTCTGCACTGGGGTTCCGGCCGCTCTCCGCGTGGACGCCCTGGCTCCCCCGCCCTCAGCTAGGGCCCCAGCCCACTCCTTCCCTGGGGGTGGAGAGCCGGGGAAGGGGCTGGTACTGCGGGCGCGAGGTAAGTGTTCCGAGAGGGGCCTCAGGCCAGACCTCCGTCCACCGCACCCAGCCCGAGCCTGAGCCTAGACCCCGGCAGAACTTGGGCCTTGGGTAGGGGCCTCCCCTGGTACGCCTGGGTTCGAATTCTGCTCTGTCCTGTACCAGTTGTAAGATGTGGGTCAAGTCGCCTCACTTCTCTGAGTCTGTTTTCTCGCCTGTCAAGTGGGATATAACTGGACTTGCCTCTCAGAGACAGAGCGTGGTGCGACTTAAGACACTGTGAAGGAAGGGCGAGGCGCGGGGTCCCTCACAGGAAGAGCGTCTGAGAAGTCAAGCGCCACGATGGCAGAGGGTCTTTCTGGCTGCAAAGTTGTACCTGGGTCCTTGGTCCTCGCCTAGGCCGGATCTGTGGCCTTGACCACGCAGAAGCCGTTTTAGCGGGCTGGGGACCTGCCCCGCAAACCAGGCCGCGCTTCTCCCTGTCCATCTGGGGGTGCACGCGGCTGACAGTCTTAACGTGGCTCGAGAGTTGACCCGGAGGAAAATGTTGTCGTTGTGTGTCTATGCGTGTACAGGTGTGTGTGTATCCACGCGCGTGTCGTATGTACTAGAGCGTCCGTGGTTGTGCACGAAACAGCGTGCTTGGGGCGGCCCGCATAGAATCCTTCTCCCAAAGGCACCTTCCCTCTTTTCTCCACGCCCCCCTCCGGGTAAGGAGTTTCAGCCAAACTAACGGAATCTGGCGCGGCCAGGGGAGGGGTAGGGACGGGAGGGGCGATTCCGTCCCGGAGCCACTGGTTTGAGGATAATTACTTTTAATGTCAGAAAGATTTAGTTTAATATCATCTCTATTAGGCTGCCGGGAGGGTAATTAAACGCGACGCGCCGCAGCCGGCAAACAGATGGCGTCTGCTTGCTCCGAAGCCGCGGGCAAACAGCGCAAAAGTCAATGCCACCCGGGTTCCCCACCAGCGCCCCCGGCCCTGCTCCTACTCTGCGCCACGGCGCCGCGACTCCAGCCCCCTCCACACCCTCAGTCCCCAACCCCGGCCTCACCCTGGGTCTCCACCAGGGCTACCCCTTTGTACCCCACCACTGCCTGGGCAGGGGCGAGGGTTGGGGACCAGTCTCAGACATGAAGGAGGTGGATTTTCGTTGCTCAGAGCGCTCCCCCGGCGCCCTCACACCCTGGCACGGCAGAGGCGTAAGCAAATGAGTTTGAGCCAGGAGGACGTGCATGAGTGAGTGTGTATGTGTGTGATTGTGTGAAGATGGGCTTTCTGCCCTCAGCCACTTCATTTGTCCCGTAGGTCTGGCTTTCTCTACTCAGGGTCCAGCGGCCCGCAAGGCCCTCGGGTAGGGTTAGGTCCGTGGACGAGCGATGGCGCAAGTGCACGAGCATATGCTCCGGTCTGGTGTTCAGCCACCGAGATGGGAATCTGTGAACACCTGGGTGAGAGGTCACACACTGAGTGAATGTCTCAGAATAAGGACATGCTTATGAGAGCGCTGTGAAGTCCATCAAACTTTCCGAAGGGATCCTCTCGGGTGGGAGAGCAGCGTCAGAGATGCATGCACCCTCTGGGCGGACACTCCGTGCAGGTATGAGGTGTGTCCAAGACTTGTGCAGAATGAGGTCACACGTGCACACTGTGTCCAGCTGTGAAGCCACACTCTGGTGTCTGTCAGGGGCGTAGCCCCTAATGCCTCAGTCTGGGCATGCTCTCCCCACCGCTGGCAGCTCTGTCCAGCCACCCCCTTCTGGTCTGCTCCCCTCTGAGAGCACAGGCCAAATCAGGACTAGCTCAGAGTGGCCTATGGAGGTGTGAGTGCAGTGACTTCGACCAAGGACGGTTACTCTGACTCCTTCCATGACACATTCACTCCCATGAGCAGGGGGGACATCAGAACCTCGGGGCTATCAAAAGAAAGGTTGTGGGTCCCGGACCTGTTGGGCTGTGAACCCGAGGAGAGAGGTGACCGCTCTAGGGGTGGGCAGGTTCCCTCTGTTTGGGCTGGGTTCCAGGATGTGTCCTCTTCCCAACTTAAGAAAATGAGATTCCTTCTAGGCCAGCGGGAAAACGCGGGGATCCCGAACCCTGGGGCTTGACCCTTGGCTGCCGCAGGATCACTGGGACCGGACTGGGGGAATCTCACAGTGGCCTGGCCTCAAGTGCGAAGAGGGGTGTTTGGGCCAACGCCCCCCGGAAGCTAGGCAGATTTCTATGGTTCATTTCGTTTGGGGTTTAAAATAATGTCTCGAAAACTTTATCCAAGGTAGCTCTGGGAGGAGGCGCCGGATTCTGTCGTCTCTCCTCCACCCACCATCCTGCCAGGGTGCAGTTAACGCATAGATTTCCTTGACCTCATAACCTCAAGTTGTTGGAAGGTGGGGTCTGGGTCCTTCGCTCCTGCAGGATTTTTATCCCAGACTCACTCCCTTACCCTCAGTCCATGCGGGAGACCCAGCGGGAGCTGACCCCTTTCTCTCTCCCAAACACATTCTCAGGCTCCAGCGAGTGGAATTTGCTAGGAGCGAACAGCCGGGTTTCTAGCTTTATCGCAGACTGTCAAGGTCTGAGCACGCTGCGCGCGGCCCTGGCCAACTTTCTGGAAGCAATCTGTCCGAATCTGCCTGGTTCTTGCGCGCACCACCCCCTCCCCCGCCCCGGTCCTCGGCTTGGCTTCGCCGAGGAACCTGCGCGAGGTTCCGCGCTGTGCGGTGGGGCCTCGCTCGTCTCGCCTTCCTACCCCAATCCCCAGACCCCGGCGTCAGAGGCGTTCGGGCTGGCAGCAGTAGACCTGCCAAGTGGAATGGGCTGCGTTCCGAGGCCCCCGGCCGAGTCTGCACGCCCAGTACGTCCGAGCCCCGGCTGGCGCGGGCCAGAGCCTGGGGGCCCTGGAAGTTCGAAAGGGCAACGCGGCAACCCTTGGTCGGGAGTGGAGGGAGAACGACTGGAAAACTCATTTTTTCTCATGAATTAAACGAATTTTCTTTACTCTGAAGGAGAGAGAGAAAAGTAGAAAAGAAAAATGTGTGAGAGAACATTAGAACGAGGAAAAGACAGTAAAGGGAAAGAGAATCACAGCTAGAGAAACCCGAGGCGATCCCGCCCGAGGACCGCGGCATTAATTCCAGATGTTGCCATTCAAGAGGGAAACAAAATCCGAAACTGTTACCTCCTCTGCGCACCGAGCTGTTCCTCAGAGCCGTGACGTCAGGACGGGAGGGTAAGGCGAAAGTTAAAACTACTCATTGGGGCCCGCGGCGACCTTGTCTCTGGACCGGAAGAACAGATAGACTGATGTGCGTCCTGCGTCCAAGAGGATATGGGGAGACAGAGAGAAGCCACTTTTTACTTTCGTTTAAAAAAGAAAATCAAACTGTTAAC
Source organism: Balaenoptera ricei (assembly GCF_028023285.1). NCBI lineage: Eukaryota > Metazoa > Chordata > Mammalia > Artiodactyla > Balaenopteridae > Balaenoptera > Balaenoptera ricei. The sequence continues at coordinate 41,979,886 of NC_082639.1, read as the reverse complement.
TTAAAACAACGACGAAAAGAATCCCACCACCACGGAAAAGTTATCTAGATGCTGCAGAAGTGAGGAAAGGAAAGAGCAAAATGGGCAGAAGGACGGGGTTAGGGGGGCTGGGAAAGGAAAGGCGCAGAGCGCACTGCCCCGGCGGGCGCCGACAGGAAGCGCTATCTCATTTCTCCTCTCCCGGCTCCTTAAAAACGAAAATTCTCAAGCCACACTTACCCTCTGTGATGCCTAGCGTACCAGGACTTTTAAAATAAAGGATCTGCCTTTTAAAGGCGGCAGGGCTGGGGGGGGGGGAGCGGGGCGGGGGGGGAAACAGCCTCCACTACCCCAAACGCGTTGGACTTGGGAGCATGCCGAAACAGAGCCGGATGGAGGGAGAAAAATCTTCCTGGCATTTATGCCATGAGCACCCTCCCTTCTCCACCCCCGCGCTCCCATTCCACCCCCACCCCGACCGCGGTAATTGAATTGTCACCTGCCCCCATCCCGCCCTGGGCCGCCAGGGCTACTTGGGGAGGTCGGCCTTGCCAAGCGCCCCCGGCCAGTGAGAGCGGCGCAGCGGAGCCCGCGCCCCAGAAACCGAGGGGTTACACACGTCTACGTAGAGGCGCACCGGACACGGTAATTAGGCGCAATTCACACGCTCTCGGGCACACGGAAACTACTTGTCACGGTATTTTCAACGCTCCTCCTTGCCCACTTTTTTCCACTCCTTCCCTGGAGCGCCCCCTCCCCTCCCCGAGGCCCTCAGAGAAGCTTTTGGAGTTTCGAATCTTTCGGACACTGTAGAATGCGGGGCTCCCCGGGCGCGGGCCCGGCCAATCAGAGCGCCGTCTGCCTCCCCTGGCCAATGGCAGGCGCCACATTGTTGGCCAATTCTGTCTAATGGAGCCCTAAGGAGCAACAATAGAGCGGGGGAGCTGCTCATTGAGAGTCTGGCAGCGCCGAGCACCTGGGGCCCGGTTGTGTGCAGCGTCCGGCGCGCTCCGCGAGGGGACGCGGCGCGGCAAGGGCCGGGTCGCGGGTTCCAGCCAGTCGATCCCTAAACTGTTCCCCGGCTCCGATTTCCGACGGAAGGGTTGGACTGCGCAGCGTTCTGAGGGGGTCCGGAAGTTCGGACATGGTGACTGAAGGAGGGTGACGTGGTCAGATAAGGGGCCGGGGGCAAGGGGAAGAGGCTGAGAGCGCCAGCGTCGCGAGCGGAGCTGGGAGGCGCGTGCAGCGCCCGCGGAGGAGGATCCCCGAGCCCAAGGCAGGTAGTTGAGGGCCGCAGGGAGGGCAGGGGAGGCGGCCCGGCCTTCCGCCCTGTTGATGAAGCCCGGGCCACTCTGGCCTCAGGGACTGCGCGGCTCGGGGGGCCTGAGGGAAGAAGGCAGCGCGCAAAGGAACGGGGTCCAGAATTCTTGGGCGGAAACACCAGGATTCGGGCTCAGGCGGGGAACCGGGGACCCAGAGGAGGCCGCGGCGGAAGCTTTGAGTTGGGCCCGCTTGGGCCTTCTGAGGCCACGGCGCAGGGGGGACCCCTGCGTTCTCTCAGACCCAGTTCCAGAGGCGACTCTCACGCCTCGGTGGTGCCTGCTGGGCCATTCAAGTCCCAGGAACCCAACTCCGAGACCAGAACTTGGGAATCTGCTCCCAAGCGGGGTCCCGCGGTGCCCCAGAATGGAGAGGGCGTGTCTGACGACTGGATCCCTAAACCGGGAGGGGAGGGGAAGGCCGGGTGAGTTGGTCAGCTAAAAGGCTCTCCCTCCTGCAATGCCTGACTTTTGCAAGATACTTTTTCCTACCCGACTACTCCAGACTACAAGGCTAAAAACTGTGCCACAGGTTTACTCCATCTCCAAGCCCAGCCTATGCCTGAGGGGTTTTTTTCACGCACACCCCTCTCTCCCGCGTGGACCCTGGGTCCCAGACCCCCATATTACCTGTTTCTCGCTGTTTTCCTCGCCCCGCAAGCTAATCCTCGGGCTGGGTTTGCCTATCGAAAGAAAGATCCTTCCACTGCATTTTCTCTGTAATCCTCCTCCCCAGGCCTCCTGAACTCAGCTCCACACCATTTTCTCTTCCTCCCTGGAGGCCCGCCCCTTAGAACTTGGACCCCCACATTTCCACGGGTCCCTGGGCCCCTGGGCCTAACTTTGCCCCTGAGTTGTTTCCTAGCCTTCACTCCACTTCCTAGAGCTTTTTTTTTTTTTTTTTTTCGTTCCTGAGTTTTCTCTCCAGCTCTTCTGCTCCCACCAGCAAAAAAATCTTCCAAGCCCAACCAGCTGAACTCTATGCCTTGATATTACCCTCCTCTTCACCCTTCTACAAAACTGAACGTTTCGCCTCGGGTTTTCCTGCTTTGCTCTTGGCATCAGTCTAACTGTTGGGTCAAAATTTTCTAATTCGAGTCCCATCAAACAAACATTTCTCTCTGCCTGTCTAACCTCAGTTCTGCTAAACTCTGGGGGATCTTTTTTTTCCCCCCAAACCCTTGTTACATTCATCTGAACCAATGACTTTCAAACTTTATATGTCTTTTAATTTTTTCCAGTGGAACCACTGATTCAGATGAAATCTTACACTCAATGCATAACTCAGTTATAAGAACTCCGGTGGGAGTGGGGTCGGGGAGCTGGGCATTTACAAGGGAGCTCCAAAGGCACCTCCTCCCAACAATTCGGCAACTGCTAGCCAAACCTCCCGCTGCCGAAATGCCCCTCTCTAAACCTGGATTCCTCCAGGGTGCGCTTTAGCTTAGCGCACCATGCGCTCCTCACCGCAAGTTTCTCCCCTCTTCCCACGGTGTTCCACGCCAGGTCCTGCCATGGAGCTGCGCTCCGAGTTGCCCAGCGTACCCGGCGCGGCGGCGGCGGCTGCGACAGCGACGGGGCCGCCCGTGGCTTCGGTGGCGTCGGTGGCAGCGGCGGCGGCGGCGGCCGCTTCGCTACCTGTGAGCGTGGCGGGCGGCTTGCTACGAGCGCCGCCGCTGTTGTTGCGGGCTGCGGAGAAGTACCCGCGGACCCCCAAGTGCGCGCGCTGCCGCAACCACGGCGTGGTGTCTGCGCTCAAGGGCCACAAGCGCTACTGCCGCTGGAAGGACTGCCTGTGCGCCAAGTGCACGCTCATCGCCGAGCGCCAGCGCGTCATGGCGGCGCAGGTGGCGCTGCGCAGGCAACAGGCGCAAGAAGAGAACGAGGCGCGCGAGTTACAGCTCCTCTACGGCACTGCCGAGGGCCTGGCGCTGGCCGCCGCCAACGGCATCATCCCGCCGCGACCCGCCTACGAGGTCTTCGGCTCTGTGTGCGCCGCTGACGGCGGGGGGCCGGGAGCGGGAGCGCCCACGGGGACCGGAGGCGGCGCCGCGGGCGCGGGGAGCTCAGGTGAGGAGAGGGGAGCAGGAACGGGGTCCAGGGGCGCGCGTTCCAGGGACTTGGTACTGAAAGAGTAGAATCCCGTTCTCCAAACGCCCCACCTGGTGGAGTTGGCCGCGCACCAAGCCCCTGATTTGAGGCATAAACACACAAACTTTCCTTTCTCCCCTTTCTGAAGCATTTGCACTTTATTCCTTTCTCTCACCGCAGGCCCAAATGTAAACGCTTTAATCTTATTGCCTCTACCCAAACGCAGCCATGTCCCAGCTTTCTTGCTCACTTCGCTGGGTCTTCTCCCCAGCGCGAGAACCCACGCGTGTTATCTTTTCTTTCGTTCTGCGCTTCTCCACACGCCGCAGATCCCTCCGCTCCTTCCCAACTCTCTTCAGCAATCCGACCCTCTCCAAGTCCCCTCCCCCGCCCCGCTTCGCTTTCTCTAGGTACTGAGGGCGACGAATTCCCTCCCAAGCCCACTCCCCCCCCCCCGCCCCCGCAGGATTCCTTTTCTCCTGTTCCTAATGTTTCCTGGTCAGCCGCCCTGCTCCTTCTTTCTAGCTTCCTTCCCCGCTCGTCTCCCTTTTCTCAGAGTACGCGCTCTCTCCCTTCTCTCAATCCCCTTTCCTCTTCCCCGTGCACTCCCTGTCCGGCTCTGGCCGCACCCTCTTCTTCGAGACGCCCTAGGCTTTGGGGGGAGGGGGTGCGGAATTAGGCCAGGGCTCACTCAGCTTCCAGCTTGGGAGGGAAGAACTTCTTAGGTCTTAATTGTTTTTTAAGATTTTTTTTTTGATGTGGACCACTTTTAAAGTCTTTTTGTTGAATTTGTTACAATATTGCTTCTGTTTTATGTTTTGGTTTTTTGGCGGGAGGCACGTGGGATCTTAGCTCCCAACCAGGGATCAAACCCGGACCCCCTACGTTGGAAGATGAGGTCTTAACCACTGGACCGCCAGGGAAGTCCCACTTAGGTCTTAATTTTGGAAAGGATGGGTTAGAAATAGAGGCTCTACTTTTGCCTGTAGAGAGGCTTGGGATCTTGTAAATGCCCAAGGTGCATTGCCCTCCAGGCTGTGCTGCCCAGGGCCACAGAGCACCCAGGGCTGGGTTGGCTCTTGGAATCACAGGGGTGGAGTGAGGTCTTCTATACAGTGTGCGGTGCAGGTGCAAGCAGTGTTGGCTCCTGTTTGACTTCTGGGTCAGGCCACTTCTCCAGAGCAGGCCAAGACTAGGAAGGGTGAAGGTATTGGGCACAGATGTAGGAAGAGGGTCACTGGACACTGAGTTTACAGGGCACAGGTGGTTGGGGTTCTGGGTACAGAAAGAGAATGCGCTCTGTGAGCCGAGAAAGAGCCAGGGCTGTAGGGGCTCAGAGGGGAAGGAGTGCTGGAAGAAAAAGAAAGAAGGGTTTTGGAGCCAGTGAATGAGGGTTGTGAGGCTCAGAGGGAAAGGAAGCTGCAATCCAAAGGGCTCTGGTGCTGTGGGGTGCGGTCACTTCCCTGCTAAACGCTCCTTTACATACCCCTTTCTCCCCTCCTAGAGGCCAAGTTACAGAAGTTTGACGTATTCCCCAAGACGCTGCTTCAGGCAGGCCGCGCAGGCAGCCCGCAGCCGCCGCCGGGAAAGCCCTTATCACCCGACGGCGCGGACTCTGGTCCCGGGACATCGTCCCCAGAGGTGCGAGCGGGCTCGGGCTCGGAGAACGGCGACGGCGAGTCCTTTTCTGGGTCGCCCCTGGCCCGGGCCTCCAAGGAGGCAGGTGGCAGCTGCCCAGGCAGCACTGGCCCCGGAGGCGGCGGCGAGGAGGACAGCCCGGGATCCGCCAGCCCTCTGGGTTCAGAATCCGGTTCCGAGGCCGACAAAGAAGAGGCAGAGGCCGCGCCCGCGCCCGGGCTGGGCGGGGGCCCGGGTCCACGGCAGCGGACGCCGCTAGACATCTTGACGCGCGTCTTCCCGGGCCACCGGCGGGGTGTCCTGGAGCTAGTGTTGCAGGGCTGCGGCGGCGACGTGGTGCAGGCTATCGAGCAGGTGCTGAACCACCACCGCGGGGGCCTGGCGGCCGGCCTCGGCCCCGCCGTGCCCCCCGATAAGGCCGCGGTGGGGGCAGTAGCAGCAGCGGACGACGCGTGGCCTGGCCGCGTCGACGCCGCGGCCGCCGGGGGGCCGGGGCTGCCCGCGCCGCTGCAGGCGGGCCCAGCCGCACCTCCGCACCACAGACCTTTGCTGGCCGGCGCCATGGCGCCCGGAGCGCTGGGCTCGCTGAGCAGCCGCTCGGCCTTCTCGCCTCTGCAGCCCAACGCCAGTCACTTCGGCGCCGACGCGGGCGCCTACCCGCTGGGCGCGCCGCTCGGCCTCAGCCCCCTGCGCCTGGCCTACTCGGCGGCGGCGGCGCACAGTCGCGGCCTGGCCTTCATGGCTCCCTACTCCACCGCCGGCCTGGTGCCCACACTCGGCTTCCGCCCGCCCATGGACTACGCCTTCAGCGATCTCATGCGCGACCGCTCGGCCGCCGCCGCTGCTGTGCACAAGGAGCCGACCTACGGCGGCGGCCTGTACGGGCCCATGGTCAATGGCGCCCCTGAGAAGCAGTAGGGCGAGCGGCCCGGCAGTCGGGCGGCACCCAAACAGGGACCCCAGGCTTGCCCCGCGGGCCGCCGGCCCGTCCTTGCCTGGCGCGCTCTCTGCGCCCCGGCTGGGATCCTCTCGCTCCAAGGTGGTCTTCAGTTTTGTTTTGGACGGTGGGTGGGGAGAGCTGAGCAGAGAGGAGCAGCTTCAGATGCAGACGTTCTCGGAGGGGATGTGAGACCCGGATCCTCGTCCCGCGACCCCATCAAGGCTCCCCGTCCCTTCAGAAGGCCGGGACTTCTTGAGAATTCAGAGGCTGCAGCCGCTGCGCAAGCTCCTGCCTCTCCTGTCGCTATGCTCGTCTCACCTGCCCGCGTTCCCAAATGGTTGGCAGGATAGTCCGAGAGTCTGTCTTCTGTGTCTCACCCTCCCTTAAAATTTTTTTAATATTCGCTCTAACAAATATAAATTTAGGATGTATAAATCTCTTGGCACTGAGTCGAGTCTTTGGGACACACATATATATCGATATCAATTGTAAAAAAAAAAAAAAAGGAATCAAGTTCTACGGTGCACTTTCCTCGTTGCGGTATTTGTCGCTCTCTTTGTTGCTTATGCCGATAAGCATGGGTTTCCTTGGTGCAGTGTGAGTTTTTATATATGTATAAATCTATATATAAACTATACATATATATACAAGCCAGTGTATAATGTTATAAAATGGAATTCTAAGTTATTAATTGTAATCTGTAGGTGACCTCGGTATTAACGTGAAAAATATTCAAAAACAAGCAAAAAAGAGGACAAAACGGAAAAAAATTAGACTATGCGCGCATTGTACTTATCAGGTTTTATAGATTAAATATATTGTAATCTCGAGATGAATCCTGCCCACCCGCCCCTCTTGCCTGAGGCCTGTCTCTCCCTAAGGAGCGGTCTAGGTGCGCGCTGGAGCAGGAACGGAGTGACCCGTGACTGAGCCGGAACCGCCCGCCGGAGGGCCCATCCCCGCCTCGCGGGACTCGCCAGACACCTCGGCCGAAGGGCCGGCAGCGGGAAACGCTGCTGCAGAGAATGGCTCACTTTGTGCTTTCCTTTGCCTAGACATGAGCTAGAAATAAATGTTATTTTCTAAGAAAACAGCAACGAATCCCGTCCCGCTTCTCGGGCGGCCGGGTTGATAATCTTAATTCCTCGCCGGAGCCGCGGGATCAGGGAGAAGCTCGACCGAGGTCCGGAGGGTGCTTACGACCCTCGGGGGTGCGGGGCGAGGCAACTTCCTGCAGCGCCAGGGGGAGGCGCGCGCTCAGCACTCCGGGAGGGGCGGCGACCGCCGTGCTTGTGGGACCTGGTGTCCCTCCCACTCCCCGCTCGGGCGCGCGGGTTGCGGCGGGGTCGCCTTGCCAGTGCTCTCGGTCCCCGGAGTCCTGCGAGGCCGGCGGCCGGGTTCCCGTTCTCCCCGGGGCGCAGATTTGGACGCCCAACGCGCGCCTCCCTGTTCAGGTTTGGAGTGAACGGCAGCTGAGACGGCGGCTGGGGAGGGAAGGCTAAGACCGCTCTCTCACAGAGGCCAGCGGCCTGGGAGTTATTTTTGGGGTGGTGGGGCGCTGCCTTCGCCCTAGACAGTGTAATCTGAGAGCGGCGGTGAGGACGCGCCTTCCGGCCCGACCTCACTCCGCGCCCCTTTTTTACCTTCCCTCCTTAAGCGGAGCTGAGGAAATTGGCGGCTCCGGGGCCGACACCCGCCTCCGGCCTCCCCAGTCCCTCCCGCTTCCGGCTGGGTGACTCCCCCTCTCCGAGGAACAGGGTGTCCCCTCCCCTAGGCTGGGCCGGAGACTTCCCAAGGTAAACTTCTGGGGCCGGCTCGAGTTCCGCCAGGCGGTGAAACTTAATAGCAGGACAAGAAAACGGTTTAATAAAGAAGGGCTTTAATAGGGAACTAATTTGATTGAGTTGCCTAATTCCACTTTAATTGGAAAGGGGTTTGGCTGTTTGGTTATAGAGTGCGAGGGTGATGAGGAGCTGGAAGTGGGGGGAGAAGGGGCGAGAGAAGAGAGATGGGGCAAGAGAGAGATGGGGCGAGACAGGCAATGAAGATAGGGAGGAAAGAAGAGAGAGACGAGAAAGAAAAGAGGGAAGAGTTACCTAGGAAGTAGAGAGGAAGGCGGAAGCAAGTGCGCGGGAGCTTCTAGAAGTGTGAACTTTCTTGTGCTTCAAGGCTGCGCGCTCTCAAGCCTCCCACTCCAGGTTTTCCCTCCTCCCACTCCAGGTTTTCAGAGGCCTCGCGTCCTCTCTCAACGCGCGCTCCAGCTGCCCCCTCCTCGGCATCAGCCCTCTTCCCCACTCTAGGTGAGCTTAAGATCGGTCTTGGTCTCTTGGTTTCAGGAGGGATCTATACTGGGTCCTCTGAAATTCTTGGTTCCTCTGGTGCGCAAGCCAGACGGAGAGAGGCGGCCTGTGGGCCCGCGTTACCCACTCTCTAGAACACCTGGAGCTTAATAGCTTTCAAGGTCATTATTTTAGTTTATCCTCACAGCAAACCCGGGAAAATCCAGTGAGTTGTTTATTATCGTCTCCATTTTACAGAGGAGGAAACCGAGGTCCGGAGTGGTTCAGGGACTTGTCCAACCATCCGGGGACCTTGAACCTCTTTTCCTTTCCATTCTCCCAGTGGGCCCGCTCCTCCCTCTCCTCTCATGAAGCGGTCTCGGCTGGCCGACGGCGGGGGCTCTGCGGTAACCCATCTCCTGTGTACACGTGCGGCCCAGAGAGGAGAAGCGGCTTGCTCCTGGCGCCCAGAGAGGCCGCGGCCTCAGCTTTGGGCTTCAAGCGTCGTCTTCCGTAGAACTCAGAATGGTTCTCCAGCGGTGGAAACTAGAGGGGGTGGAATAGTGGGGTTCCAAGGTTCCTCCCCCCGCTGGCCCGACGATAGAAACCCAGGGTGGTCAGCCACAGCCTTGGCGCCTGGCCAAGTCCTGCACCCTCGGGGCCCCGGACTCCGCTGCCCACGGAGCGGTCAGGAAGACTAAGGCTCAGAGGCTGACAGTGACCGGCCCAGGGTCGCACATCCAGGCTCTGAGGAGCGAGAGTCAGAGCCCAGGACGCTCAAGCCGGGTTGCTAGGTTGCAGCGGTGGGAGTGGCAGGGGCGGAAGAGTAGGCACCTCTGGTTCAGGGAGCTTCCGCAGCGGGGGAGGGGGCTGGGGCCTGAGCTCCCCTGGGAACCGTATTGGAGAGGAGCTTGGGGTTCTCGCTTGGGGCGTTGCTCTCACCCCTGATGGAGAGGACAAAGGTGGGAGCATCACCTCTTTTCTCCTGGGAGGGGAAGATGGGACAGGAGTCCCCTTCCTGATCTCTACTGTCTGTGTTTATTTCCAAACTCTCCCCTAAGCCTGCTGGAGCAGACCCAGTCCTGTGCCTTGGGGGAGACACACTCAACCGAAATAGTAGTCCTTTTAAAATTATCTTCTTCTCCTTTTCCTCCTCCTCCCTCTCCCCCTTCCTCCTCTTCCTCTTCCTCTTCCTCCTCCAACAGCAGCACTGTGTGCCTACTGTGTGCCAGGTCCTGTACTAGGCACCTTCCCTGCACAGGATCCTGCTCAGTGGGTGAGAAAGAGCCAAGAGCTGGGATCCAGGCTCTGTCGCTGGCTAGGTTTATTCATTCACGGATTTCTTAAGTCAGCAAATATTTGCTAAGTACTTACTGAATGCCAAACCCAGTGCAAGACAGGTGCCATCCCTGCCCAATAAAAACTATGTGTTGGGAGTTGAGGGGGGAGACAACTAAACAGGCAAGGAGAATGCACTGATCAGGGCCAAGGAGGTCTGCCAGGGAGGTCAGGGAGGTCTGCCAGGGAAAGGCAAGTTAGGCAAGGTGCTTCACCTTAGTTTCCTTCTCAGTTAAATAGGGCTAATAGTAGCGTATGCCACTTTGGGTGTTGTGAGGATTAAATGAGGTATTGTGCAAAGAGCTCTTAGCTCAGTGCCTACTCACTAGGCTCCCGTTATTATAATTCTCAGATTCTTTGGTGTGGATATTGTCCCATTTCACAGAGGAGTGAACAGCTCAGAGCAAGTTCAGCTTATAAATCCTCTAAAGTGTCACAAGTTATGGGAGGCATCCTGCCCAGAGCAAAGGGCCATAGAGAAAGGTCATCAAATTGGAGAGTGTGGGTTCTGGAGGTGCTTCTGAGAAGGGGTGAGGCTGCAGCTGGGTTGCGAGGGGCTTGATGAGGGGCAACATTGCAATTCATGGCGGGAAATTGGTGAGGGAGTGAGGGGTCCCTCTAAAGGAGCAGGTGGAGAGGGAGGAGGTGGGGGCAGGCTGTGATGTTAGAGGTTAGAGGTCAGATCATGGAGATCCTTGAACTCCAGAATAAGGGGTCTGGCTTTCAGAGTGTGGGTACTGGGAGCCATTGATAGCAGTGCCTGGTGAGATTTGCGTTTGGATTGGATAGATTGTTAGGAGGAAGGCCAAACCCCTCCGAGGAGGAGCCGTGAGAGATGGCAGCACCAAAAAATGACCAGTGGGAGCAGGGACAGGGAGAGAAAAGGTTGACTTCAAGAACTGCTGGGACCCAGACTTTCCACTGTTGATCCAATACGGGGAGTAAGCTGGGAGGAGGACTCATGGCTGATTTGCAGGTGTCTGGGCTGGATGACTCACTGAGGGTAACACTCAGCGTTGTGTGCTCCTGGAACAGAGGCAAGATTGGAGGGTGAGGAAAAAATTTTCAATATTTGGAATACAGACTTTGGGGACTTCCCTCATGGCCCAGTGGTTAAGACTCTGCGCTCTCAGTGCAGGGGGTCTGGATTTGATCCCTGGTCTGGGAACTAGATCCCGCATGCCCAACAAAGACCCGGCGCAGGCAAATAAATAAATAAATATTTTAAAAAATAAAGTACAGACTTTGAAGGGCTTATAGGGCCTCTAGGAATGGACACCAAATGGTAGAAAGAGTCAACATGTGGGTGGCAGCAGGGCCTTGGGAGGATGAAACAGGCCAGCACCATCCCTTCCCCCCCATAGGACACAGGACTCTCTTAGTGGAGGCCATGGGCCAGGGAAGGGTGTTGAGACCCCAGACATTGGAGTTCTGCCTTTCATCATTTTTGTTCATGCCTATTAAAATCATTCTCCTAAAACTTTGCACCCTTTAAAGGTCATTGTACTGGGGCAGGACCCTGGGCAGTCAGTCATGTATCTATTGTGACACCAATGTAACTTAAAACTTAAACTTCAGGACTCCTTGCCTGTACAGGTTCTTTTCATTTTGTGCACATGGTCAAGCGGCTTCTTTTTCTTAAAAGTTTCAGGCTCCATTAAAAACTGCATCTGCCACCACACAGCATAGGTCACACCTTCTGGCTTCCTGTTTCTGTTAACTACTGCTGCATAGCAAATGGCCCCAAATTTAGTGACTTAACACAATAACCATTTTTTTAATCTCATAATTTCGTGGGTCAGGAATTTAGACAGCGCATGGCTGGATCACTCTTCTGTTCCATATAGTGCTGATGGAGATCTCTGGGTGGTATTCAGCTGGTGGATGTGTTAGTCTGGAGGGTAACAGCTTCAGTCACATGTCTGGTGTGTTTGCATAGATGGCGGGAAGGCTGGGCTCAGCTGGACCATTGATTGGAGCACCTACATGTAGCCCCTCATCGTGGTAGCCTCGGGGTATCTGACCTCTTACATGTCAGGGTTCCAAGAGCAGATATTCAGTGAACAAACTGAAAGGTACATGGCCCTTTATGACCTAGCCTTATAGGTCAAGGAATGTAACAAGACTCTTCTATTTGCAAGTGACTGACACCCAAGTCACACTGACTTAAAAAGAGGTAATTGACGTCCTCCCAGAAGCTAGTCCTCAGTTACCAAGGCTTCTGCAGGATATAGAGCCTCTGGAAAACCAAGCTTTCAGGACAGCTGAATGTTTGCCCATTTTAGCCCTGCTAGGCTTTGTTTTAGCATTTTAGGGTGGAAGCTTTATAAAACATGCTACACGCTTTTCCATTTTCTTTTTCAAGGGACAGTGAAATACTCCAAACTTTCTCTGATTCAAATTCATCTCGGATGTATCATGATAGGACTGTGGGGTCTTATTGGAATGAGGGTTCATTGGCTGTGGTACTAAGAGACTCAAAATTTCTGGCATTTTCTAATGCATTTTTTAAATTTTGAAAACCTTTTATTATGAACGATTTCAAGCATATAAGAAAGTAGAGAGAAGAGTATGATAAACCTTTACATATTCATCACATAACCTTAATAATTATTAACATTTGCCATACTTGTCTGGCCTAAATTTTTCTTTGAAGTATTTAAAAATAAATTATCAACATTATGAAATTCCACTGTGAAATGCTTCAGTATGCATTTCTAAAACATGAGACATTTTCTTACAGAACCACAGTATCATTAATACACTATCAATAGGAAAAATAATTCCTTTATATTATCTAATACTCAATACATATTAAAATTTACCCAATTGCCCCCACTGAGGATGGACTTATTTGTTTGTTTGTTTATGCATACATACATATAACATATAACGTATTGATCGATTGTTCGAACCAGGATTTGGTCATCTATAGCAGATGCTGTCAGAGTCCCACTCATACCCCTTGGACCTTTTAGTTCACTGATTTCCAGCTTCCAGAAACAGTTTCTCTATGTCTAAGGTCTTTTAGTTCAGAACCACAGAAGCAGGTGGCACACCAGAGTTGGTGTAGTGGGAGCCATCTCCCCAGAGTAGGCAATTAGAGGGTGCATTGTTCGTAGAGAATTTTTTAAAAATATTTATTTATTTATTTATTTGGTTCCACCGGGCCTTAATTGCGGCAGGCGGGCTCCTTAATTGCGGCTCGCTGGCTCCTTAGTTGCAGCACATGGGCTCCTTAGTTGTGGCATCTGAACTCTTAGTTGCGGCATGCATATGGGATCTAGTTGCCTGACCAGGGATCGAACCCAGGCCCCCTGCATTGGGAGTGCAGAGTCTTATCCACTGAGCCACCAGGGAAGTCCCTTGTAGAGAATTTAAAACAATAATAAAACTGACCACAAGTTGGTCAGCTCTTTAAATTATCACCATAGCCCAGCAATTCTGAAAAATTTCAGAAAGAAAATATTACTCACCTCAAAAAAATTGTTGGTGGTCAAAGTTCTAAACAGTCCCTGCAGTGATTGTGTGTGTATACAGATAGATACACACATATGTAAACTATATTCATATATTTTAAAATTTGATTTATTATTTTTAAAATTTTATTTATTTTTAAAATATTTGTTTTGTAGTACATTTCTAAATGTTGGAACACACAAATAGATGTGCGTAACCACCATCAAAATCAGGATTCAGAACAACTCCATCACCCCAGAAAACTTCCCCCTGCTGCTCCTTTATAATCAAACCTTCTCCCCAACCTCTAACCCTTGGCAACCACTGATCTGTTCTCTGTCTTCACAGTTCTTTCTTTTCCAGAATGTTATATAGATAGAATCATATAGTATGTGGCCTCTTGAGATTGGCTTCTTTCACTCAAAACAACGCCTTTAAGGTTCAACCAAGTTGTTGCATGTGCCAATATTTCATTCCTATTTATTGCTGCATAGTATTCAATTGTATGGCTGTACCACAGTTTGCTAATCCATTCACTGTTGAAAGACATTTGGATTGTTTTCACTTTGGGCGATTGTGAATAGATGAATGAAACTGCTATAAACCATGAGCAGGCTTTTGTGTGATCACAAGTTTTCATTTTTCCAGGGTAAATACTTGGGAGTATGATTGCCAATTCATATGGTTAAGTGTATGTTTAACTTTATAAGATATTACCAGAGGGGTTATACCATTTTTCATTCCCACCAGCAACATATGAGAGTTGCTGCATCATCACTCTTGGTTTGTCTGCCTCATTTTTTTGAAGCCATTCTGATAGTAGTGCAGTGGTATCTTATTGTGGTTTTGATTTGCATTTCCTTAATGACTAGTGACCTTAAGCACCTTTTCATGTATTTTTTATCATATATCTTCTTTGCTGAATTGTCTGTTCAACTATTTTGCCCAGTTTTTAAAAAGTTAAATTGTTTTCTTACAGTTGAATATTTTTAAATAACAGCTTTTTGGAGAAATTATACATATACTATACAATTCACTTTTTAAAGTGTACAATTCAATGGTTTCTAATATATTCCCATAGTTGTGAAACCATCACCATAATCAATTTTAGAATATTTTCATCACCCCAAAAGAAATTCTGTGTCCATTAGCAGTTACTACTCATTTGCCCCAGACTCTCCAATGCTACATAGCCACTAATTTACTTTCTGTCTATAAATTTGTCTGTTCTGGAAAATTCACATAAATGGAATCATAAAACATGTAGTCTTTTGTGTCTGGCTTCTTTCACTTAGCATAATGTTTTTGAGGTTCATCCATTGTAGCATGGATAAGTACTTCATTCCTTTTTATTGCTGAATAATATTCCATAAAATGGATATACCACATTTTGTTTATCCATTCATCTGTTGATGGACATTTGAGTTGCTTCCAGTTTGTGGCTATTATGAATAATGCTGCTATGAACATTTGTGTACAAGTTTTTCTGTGGACATACATTTTGATTTCTCTTGGTTATATACCTAGGAGTGGCATTGCTGGATCATAACTCTATATTTAACCTTTTGAGGAGCTGCCAAAATGTTTTCCCAGCAACTGTACCATTTTACAATCCTACCAGCAGTGCAATAGGGCTCCAGTTTCTCCACATCCTTGACAATACTTGTTATTACCTGTCTTTTTTATTCCATCCTAGTGTGTGTGAAAGTGGTATGTCATTGTGGTTTTTCATATCACTGATGACTAACGATACTGAGCATCTTTTCATGTGCATTTTGGCCATTTGTATATCACCTTTGTAGATATGTCTCTTCAAGTCCTTTGCCCATTTTATTATTTTTTAAATTAATTAATTTATTTTAATATGAACAAGGTTTTATTGACATATCTATATTATATATATATAATATATAATATATTATATATATATATACACACACACATATATATGTACATAAAGCTGGGAAAGAGAAGGGCCCATTGAGGCAAATGCATAGGGGGAGAGAAAGCATCTGAAAACAGCAGTGGGCATCCTGCCAGTTCCAAGTCTAGGGAAAACTGGCCGGGAGCTTGGGTCGGCCAAGTTAACAGTGAAGCCAGGGATGGCACAGTGGATGATACAGGCAGCTCTCTTCCATTCTCCTAACTGGAACTTCTCAAGTCTGGTGTAGTTCTGAACTGGGCTCATATGCGCCTCACCTTCCAACACACACACACACACACACACACACACACACACATACACACACTCTTGCACACCCCTGAGGTGTGGTCCTCCGGCTTGCTGTAGAAAGAGAGGAGGTTAAGTTTCACTTAAAGGGGCTGAGCCGCTTTCCAGTGAGACAAAGTCCATTCAAGTGAGACAAAGTCCATTCATGGTTACACACAGTTTGCAGAATAAGATCTGCTCTTCATTTGTTGAGTTTCTTCATAGAAGAAAGGAATTCGCTGATGGCTCCTATGAAGCCCTGGGCAGGTTATGAGGCTGCCAGACTCCTATGAGCACAGGCACAGCTGCCCTGACCAGGAGCCTCCAAACACAATGCTGGCTCGTCTAAGTCAGAGGGGCGTCCTGACTTGGGGACCCCAGTGTCCTTCCTGAGAGTAGAGCTTCCTCTCTAAATATGGATGGTGCTATCCCCCATGGCACCACCTGGGTTTTGACCAGGGGGGGCCCTAGGTGCTTTGTATGAATGTGGCACCAGAAGTGTATCCAGTCACAGCAGGTGTGGTGCTGTCCCCCATGCCCCCCCACCCCCGGTTCTCAGCACAGATGGGTTCCAAGTCTGATGGCAGTTATTGACACAGGGCCTCCCAGCACCGGTGAGATGTTGTGCCCTCCATCCGCACCACCTGTGTATTGGCCAGGTGGGTCCCAGTTGTAAGCGGAAATACCAGGTCCTCCAATCATGGGAATGATGTTGTTCCCTCCTATACGACCACCACCTGGATTGTGGGCAGGTGGGCCCCTTGTATTTGGAAATAAGGTAGAACTAGAAGTGTGTTGAAACCCACGGGTGGTACACACACTTGCAACTCCAACAGATGTGGTGTGCTCTGATGGAAGGTGGAAACTGACATGTCCCTTGACACAGATTTCTTCTCCTTGGTGATGGAACTTTTAAACATAGATTTTTTATGTACAGATGGGCCCTGGGTGCAGTGATGGAAAGTGGCCTCCAATCGTGGGGATGGTGTTGTCTCCTGCCATCACCGTACCACCTGTATTCAGCCCAGGTAGGCCCCAGGTATTTGGATTTAAGGTGGAATCATGTATGTTCCCAAATGCTGGGATAGTGCCTGCCCCTCCTACTGCAGCAGCCTTGCCGTGGTCGGGTAGATGGCAGGTTGTCTGGCCCGAAGTAGGAACAGAGGCGGTGCTGGGTGCCCCACTTAGCCCTGCCCCGAAGTTAAGTGGTCTGGATGCCTCTGAATGAGTGAGGCCTGGGGCTGACACACCGACCCCAAGGCTCCCACCGGCCGTAGGGGCTGCAGGTCCCATGAACAGTGGGCCCGGTGTGGTATCGGCAAAGAGCCAGCTACTGTCCCCAGTACTGGGCATCCTGGTGGCAACTCCAAAGCCATTAGCAATGGACACGGCCCTGGGGAGAATGCCTGGGTTGTCGCCAAAGGCCGGCTGCGCATTGCTGGTGGTGGCGAATAGGGAAGCTGGCAAAGCTGACTGCATGGCGCTGACTCGCGGTGGCTGGGCTGCAGGAGCCACTAGGACTTTATCTTGTGCTGAGGCTGCGGGTTTCCCAACAGAAAATAATCGTTAGGCCTCTGCCCATTGTTAGCCCCAAATGTGGCCTGAGACGGGAGACCTGGGTCCAAGAAAAGCTTGAAGTGTTGGTCCATCTGTTGGCCGGCGTTGCAGGTAAATGAGTTGAGGCATGGGCTGAGGCATTGCTACCACTGGGTGGTGTGTTCCCAGAACTAGGAACAGCCCTGTGAAATGCCTATTGCTTCTGCCTGGAGACAGGGGCAGACTGGAAAATGACAGCCTAAGAAGGAGGTGTGGTGTCCATAGCTTTGGTGTCAGAGGTGCTGCCTACTGAAGCACCGATGATGGCCGAAGCCATAAATGGGGGGCTGGGGAAAACAGGAGCACCAGGGGGAGAGGCTCTCTGCTGCCCATCAGAGGTCCCAAATATGGGCTGAGGGTTGGTTTTGAGGCCAAAGGGATGGTTAAAAATTGGGGTGGCGCAGGGGACCATCGGCGCAGGTGGGGTGATGGACACTGGTAACCCTGCAGGGTGCCTCTGCTCCACCCTGAAACCTGGGGGAGACCTAAAAATGACAGCTTGGGAAGGGGCAGTAGTGTCCATGTCAGTGACATCAGGATCTACAGTAGGCTGGAAGGTCAAACTTCCAGATACCATGACCATCTGGTGGAAGGGATTGCCATAGAAGTCATGGGCTGCCCGGTTAAAATAGGGGGATCGATGGTAGGGACTGGAAGAGGGGTAGGTAAGTATAAAGGAGGGGTAGAATCTACACAAATGGGTGTTGGGGGTTCCTTTCCATGGGACGGTGGCTGGAAGGAGAAAGCTGGGATGCTAGGAGGTGTGGTGAGGTCAGAAATAAGAGGTGTTGTGGCTACGACTGAATGAAAAGGGCCTTCATCCTTCTTAAGTGGAATTCCCAAAATGGGATGGGAAGCTGAGGGAGGGAGAGAATCAGCGGGAACAGCAAGAGGAGGGTACTCAGGGACTGTGTATCTTGTTTCCTGATCAATATTAGGTGTCGGGGAAGGTGGAGGGAAAGACAGGATGGGGGACCTGGGATATAGGTCGGCCAAGTCGGTGGTAGTAGCAGGGACCTCCTAAGGGTGAGTGGCCGGGGGCAGGGAGTCTGCAGCCTCTGAGGCAGGTGGGGAGAGAGAAGGGGCAGGCTGAGGGGCACTGCAGTCTTCCTTGACCTTCCTTATACAGGATCTTGTTCCACTGACGCTCAGTGTTCTTCTCCAAGGTGCCTGGGTTTTTGGCAAGAGCTAAGCACGGAAGCTTAGGAGAAGGGGCAGCTCACCTCGATCACATGTCAGTGGCGGGGGTGACCTCAGTCCTGGCAGCGGCAGAAAAAGCGGCAGGGGAATCTTCCGCTTGCAGGGCCTACTGCTGGTAGATACCAGGGAAAGGGAGCTTCCTGATGGGATGTCTGAACATTTTTCACGCTGCGGCTCCTTCCCAGACATCAGTGAGCCTGATGAGCTGGGCCGGTGGTCTTCACCCAGCACTTGGCCTCTCCAGCAGCAGGGAGCAGCGTGCAGTTGGGGCAGAGAACACCGTGGCATGGGATTCAGGCTTCCAAGGAGGCAGGACATCTCCAGCATCTCCATCTGAGCGGATGACATGGCTTTCTGAGGAGGAGCTCACTGGAGACATCTGGGCGCTCTCACTCAGTTGTCTTCTGGGTGCTCGGGAAGGAGGTCCAGAGGCTCAGGATTGCACTTGAGGGAAGTGAGGACTCCACTGGTCTCCGGGGCCTAGACGTCAATGGTATATCCCCATTGCTACGGTGGCCCCTCTTCCGATCGTCCTCTCCTTCGGTCTCTGTGTGATCCTCCTTCTATGCCATGCCTCTTCGAGGCTCTTCTTGGACCTTCACCTCACTCTCCTTTGGGCAAGGAAGTGGGAGGTGACTGGATGGTACCGGCTTCCTAATCTTGACCACCTGCTCAGGTGGTGAACGCAGGAGGGTAAATTTGCGCCCGGGTGGAGGACTCTTGATGGTTCTCGAGGGGCCGAACATCATGGAATTACGAGCAGACGGCACGGGCTTCTTTGGCGAGTCCCTCCAGTTCACCAAGGGAAGCATCTCCAGCCGGGAGTACCTGACCTGCTGCATGGGATACTGCATTTTTGGCGCGATGTAAAAGCCAGGCGATAAAGGCACTCGATCCTGGTGGGACAGCCTGCGACCAGGGCAGAAGGCAGGCGCTGGAGCAGCGGGGTTGTCCCCGTCAGATGTGGCAGCTTCCTGGGAGGGAAAAACCAGCGGGTGACAGCCCACCGGGGCCCCACTGCCGGGCTGGCAGCAGCGGAGCCAGGTACGAAATTTACAAAGTAAATTGCCCCTGTAGAACCGGTTGTGCGTCAAGCGATCCCAGAATAGAGTGTGAAACTGGGAGAGCTTCTCCCTAGCTTCTAATTCCTCTCGAGGTCTAGCACGAACTGGACGCTGGACAGCTCAGGCTGGCGCTTGTGAAAGGGCGGGCAGGGTGGGGGGTAGGGTGGGGTAGGGGGCGCATGCAAGCCCAGCCATGAGGAAACCAGGCCCGAGGGCAAAGGGCGGGGCCCCAGAGCCCGACCCCTTCTGGACTTTCTCGAGGCTGGGACTTCTTGTTGTGGGTGGCAGGTGTTTGGCGCCGGATGGGCCACCATGCGGAGACCGTTGGGGACTGTGGAAGCCTTCTCCTCCAGAGCTCACCCTGCCTAGGCACCGGCTCTGCAGGGCCCTCAGCGCCTGGGTATGTATCGGCCAGCCCTTCCCCTCCGTGGGGCCCAGAGGCCAGAGCCTGATCAAAGCTGAGTCCTTTGCCCATTTTAAAATTGGGTTATTTGTCTTTTTGCTATTGAGTTGTAAAAATTCTTTATATATCCCAGATAGAGCCCCTTATCAGCTAGATGATTTACAAGTATTTTCTCCCATTCTAGGGTTATCTTTGCACTTTCTTGGTGGTGTCTTTTTTTTTTTTTTAATTTTTAAAAATTAAAAAAATTTTTTTTAAATTAATTAATTAATTTATTTATTTTTGGCTGCACTTGGTCTTCGTTGCTGTTCGCAGGCTTTCTCTGGTTGCGGCGAGCTGGGGCTACTCTTCATTGCGGTGCACGGGCTTCTCATTGTGGTGGCTTCTCTTGTTGTGGAGCACGGACTCTAGGCTCGCGGCTTCAGTAGTTGCAGCACTCAGGCTCAGTAGTTGTGGCTCACGGGCTCTAGAGCACAGGCTCAGTAGTTGTGGCGAACAGGCTTAGTTGCTCCGTGGCATGTGGGATCTTCCCGGACCAGGGCTCAAACCCGTGTCCCCTGCATTGGCAGGCGGATTCTTAACCACTCTTGGTGGTGTCTTTTGCAGCACAAGTTTTTAATTTTGATAAGGAAAAATTCATCTGTTTTTTCCTTGTTGTTTGTGTTTTATATTTAAGAAATACTGCCTAAACGAAGATCACGAAGATTTACACCTTTATTTTCTTCAAAATAAAGTTTTATAGTTTTAAGTCTTAAATTGAGTCTTTGATCCATTTTGAGTTAATTTTTGTATATGTGTAAGGTAATGGTCCTAGTTCTTTCCTTTGCATGTGGATATCTAACTGTACCAGAACCATTTGTTGAAAAGAATGTTCTTTCCCGCATTGAATTATCTTGGCACCCTTGTCAAAACTCAATTAACCATAAATGTGAGGACTTACTTTAGACTCTCAGTTCTATTCTGTTGATATATGTCTATCTTTATGCCAGTACCACGCTGTCTTGATTACTGTGGTTTCGTACTAAGGTTTGAAATGGCAAAGTGTGAGTCCTTCAGTTTTGTTTGTCTTTTTCTAGATTGTTTTGGCTATTTTGTGTCCCTTGAATTTCCATATAAATTTTAGGATTAACTTGTCAATTTCTACAAAGAAGTCAGAAAATTGATGTGGGTTGTATTGAATCTGTGGATTAATTTGAACATTCTCATCATAAAAATACTAAGTCTTCTGATTGACGAACATGGGATGTCCTGTTTATTTGGTTCTTTTAAAATTTCTTGCAACAATGTTTTGTAGTTTCTAAGGAATAAGTTTTGTACTTATTTTGTTAAATGTATTCCTAAGTATTTTATTCTTTTTGATGTTATTGTAAATGGAATTGCTGTTTTAATTTTATTTTTGGATTGTTCATTACAAGTGTATAGAAATACGATTTTTGTATATTAATCTTGTATCCTGCACCCTTGTTGACTCAGTTTTTAGTTCTAATAGTTTTTTGTAGTTGGTTCCTTAAGGTATTCTATACAAGGTTTCCCTGGTTAGAATCTCCAATAAAATGTTGGTTAGAGCCACAAGACTGGACATCCTTATTTTGTTCCTGATCTTAGGGTGGCATCATTCTGTCTTTCACCATTAGGTATGATGTTAGCTGTGCATTTTTGGTAGATGCCTTAATTAGGCTGAGAAAGTTCCCTTCTATTCCTAGTTTGCTGGGTGTTTTTATCATGAAGGGGTGTTGAATTTTGTCAAATGTTTTTTATGCATCGAGATAATCATATGGTTTTATCATTTATTCTGTGATATGATGTATTATATTAATCAATTTTTGGATTTTAAACCAACCTTATATGCCTGGGGTAAATCCCACTTGGTTTTGGTGTATAATCCTTTTTGTATGTTGATGGATTTAGTCCATTTTGTTGAGAAATTTTGCATCTATATTCATAAGGAATATTGGCCTGTAGTTTTCTTGTGATGTCTTTGTCTGATTTTGATATCAAGGTAATACCAGTTTCATAGAATAAGTTGGAAAATATTATCACCTCTTCTATTTTGGGGAAGAGTTTGTGAAGAACTGGTATTTATTCTTCCTTAAATGTTTGGTAGAATTCACTAGTGAAACAATATGGGCCTGGATTTTTTTCTGTGGGCAGTTTTTTGATTACTAATTTGATCTCTTAAGTTGTAATTGATCTATTCGAAATCTGTTCAAATTTTCTGATACTTCTTGTGTCAATTTCAGTAGTTTACATCATTCTAGGAATTTGTCCATTTC
The DNA here is from genome assembly GCF_028023285.1 of Balaenoptera ricei. Lineage (NCBI taxonomy): Eukaryota > Metazoa > Chordata > Mammalia > Artiodactyla > Balaenopteridae > Balaenoptera > Balaenoptera ricei. The sequence continues at coordinate 41,958,098 of NC_082639.1, read as the reverse complement.
ATTGAAGTTATCTAATTTGTTGGTACATAGTTGTTTACAATATTCCCTTATAATCCTTTAAAACATTTCTTTAAGGCCAGTAGTGGTATCCCCCTCTTTCATTTCTGATTTTAGTAATTTGAGTCTTTTTTCTTCAGTCTTGAGTCTTTTTTCCTGGTCAGTCTAGCTAAAGGCTTGTCAATTCTGTTAATCTTTAAAGAAAAAAACCTTATTTTTTATTCTGCATATTGTTTTTCTATGCTCTATTTCATTAATTTCCACTCTAATCTTTATTATTTCCTTCCTCTATTTTCCTTGGGTTTGGTTTATTCTTTTTATTATTGAATATTGAGCACTTGTTTTTATATATTCTGGATACAAGTCCTTTGTTGGATATGTAATTTGCAAACATTTTCTTTCAGTCTATAGCTTATCTTTTCATTCTCTTAACAATACCTTCCACAGAGCAAAAGTTTTAAATTTTCATTAAGTTCAATTTATCAATTTTTAAAGAATTATGTTTTTAATATCATATCTACAAACTGTTTGCTTAACTCAAAGTCATAAGGATTTTCTCCTGTCTTTTCTTTTAATATTTTAATAGCGTTACATTTTAGTTTTCACCTATGTTCCATTTTGAGTTAATTTTTGTATAAGGCATGAAGTTTAGGTTGAAATTCATTCTTTTGCATACCAAAAGAATGACCAAATGTTCTAACATTATTTGTTAAAAAGACTATTCTTTCTCTATCGAATTGTCTTTGCACCTGTGTTGAAGGAATAATTGGCCATGTCTGTGTGTGTCTATTTCTGAGTTCTATTTTGTTCCACTGATTTATGTATCTATCCCTTTGTTAATACCACACTGTCTTCATCACTGTAGCTTTATAGTAAGTATTAAAATTGGGTTCCACAAATCCTCCAACTTTATTCTTTTTTTTTCCAAAATTGCTTTGATTATTCCAGTTCCTTTTAGCTCTCCTTATAAACTTTAAAATATGTTTGTCTGTATCTGCAAAATTTCCTGCTGGCATTTTGATTAGAATTGTGTTGAATCTATAGTTCAGTTTCAGTTTCAAGGAAGAACTGAATTTTAACTCTATTGCGTATTCCAACCCATGAACATGATATGGCTCTCCTTCCATGTAGATCTTCTTTCATTTCTTTCATCAGCATTTCATACTTTTCAGCATGCAGATTCTGAATTTCTTGTGTTAGATTTATACCTAACTATTTCATTTTGGGGGGAACCATTGAAAGTGCTCTTTTAAACATTTGGTTTCCAATTGTTCAGTACTATTATATAGATATAACATTTGATATTTATAAGCAGACATTGTATCTTATAACTTTGCTAAATTCACTTACTAGTTATAGGAGCTTTTTCTGTATATTCCTTGGCATTTTCTACATAAATAATCATGGGATAGTTTTACTTCCACTACAATGCTGATTGGGAGTTATGAGAGTAGAGATCCTTGCCATGTCTTAATCTTAGGGGGGAAAGATTTAGTCTTTCACCTCTAAATATGATATTAGTTCTGGGTTTCAGGCTAGCTTTGAGTCCAGGCTGGGAGATACTAGAGGAGTAAAACAAGAAGACTCACCACTGGATTAGTGGTTCTTCAAGTTCTGATTTCCTTCCTCAACCCTCCTGCTATTCTTTACTTCTCAGAGGAGTCCTCAGATAACTGCTCCATGTGTTCTTTCTGGAATATTTTGGTTGCATACAATGGCAGAGATAGGGTGGAATGTGCTTACTCCATCTTAACTGGAACCAGAGCCAAATGATCACCTTTTAATTACTTACATGTTAACAAGCACATGGAAGTTAATTCAGGACAATCCAAGGTATACAGTCAGCCCTCAACATATGCAGACTCAGCTACTTGCATTTGTTTCAAAAATAAATTAGTAAAGGTTTGGAATCATTGGAGCTTGCTTAGGATGCCGTCCATTACTCCAACCTCTGTGGAACTACATATTCCTGTGCTTAAACAGCAGATTTGAAATAAATGATGATAGCATAGTGAGTGTAAAGATGAAGAATGAGAACTTGAGTTAATTTTGTCACTGTATGTGACCTCTTGGAGATTTTTGTTTGTGTTTGAAATTTAAAACAGTAAAACAAAGTAAAATTTGAGGTGCAATATTTTGGTTTGGTAAGCATGCTGTAGTTTAGGTAAAAATCAAAGATATTAATTCCAAATCCTTATTTGTGCCTTTTACAATATTCTCCAAACTTTTATGGAGTTCACACTTTTGGAAGTCCTTTTTAATATGATTTTTTTTAAACTTTGGGAAAAAAATTATCCTTTCTTTTCAATATCACCTTGTCTACTAAAAATGCTGCTGAATGTAGGTATATTAGTGAAATGACTATTCCAGGCAAATGAAGCTGTGTGCACAATAAGAACAAAGTTTGAAAGTTAATGTTAGCTTTTGAAATACTGTGCAATCTAAAAGAAAGCATAGACATAAGAGGATCAACTCATAATTTCTTCTTTGCCCCACATGGTTTGTTTTCTGAATTATATTTTATTATTTGGTGTGAAATTTTAGATGAGGTTAGTAAGACACAAATGTTTGCAGAGGGCCAGAATCAACCTTGAACAATGTATAGTAAAATTCATGCTTGAAGATTGGCACATAAAAATTGTAGAGAAGGTCATTGGCTATATAACAGAAAATGAAAGGAATGAACATTTACAAGAAAAAAAGAATCAAATTTTGAAGAAGAATTCCAGGAGAAATGACAAAAGATGCCAGAAGAAGTAAAAAGGCAATGTTTGAATACTTTGATCATTTCTACCAAGAACTGGACACTCATTCTAAAGCAATGACTCAAATAATGTCAATGTCTGCTATCATTCAGCCATTTCATCTTATTTTGCCGAATAAAAATGGAGATTTTTACCAGGCATAGTAGAATGGTGAAGATACTCTAGTGGAAATTTTTGACTCTGGAGACAAACTGAAATCCACTAGCATGCATCCTCCAAAAACAAAGTAATATGCAGCATTATGGTTTCTGGAATTTGTTGTGAAATGGGTTTTTAAGACTCTCCATCAAAGTATTTATGGGTTGCTTCATGTAAAAGAGATTTTTCAAAATTAAAACTGATAGAAAGGAGTAAAGACAGATTGATAGGTTATACTGTCTATTTAACATGCATACGTGAAGAATATAATTTTGATGAAGCCACTCGCAAATTTGTAAAAGTTAAAGCTTGAAAATAAACTTTATTGTTATTATTCATTATTGCAATAGATCAATAGGGGGTATGTTTCCCCCGTTTTTTAAAAACCACATTGATGTATTTAGAAAGCATTTATCTTTCCTTTTTACTTTTTGGTATTATAATACTTGTTTTATTTTTTATTATTTTAAATTTTAATGGCATGATTATACATACAAAGTTCAACAAAAGAAACTTTTCACTATATTTCTTTTCTATCTGATTATTTTTCATTTTATTTCATACTAATTATTGAAAATAATTTTTCATATAGTGAAAGGGGTTAAACATGATCCATTGCAAGTATCAAATATATATAAATATATATACCACTGTACAAGGTTGCTTTACCTGCTTGCCACATGCCAAGGAATTAACACTCCCAGGGATCAGTCCTCTACAAATGACTTTTGCCAGTTGGTATATAACTGTTCCAGCTCCCTTGCTTTTTGGGTGGGGGTAATTCTGAGTCTTATGTTTTGTGCCATTTCAAAGAGTTTCCACATGAGATTGAGATCCAGCTGCCCACTGTTGTAGCTGGCTTAACAGTAAACCCTGCATTAGCACCTTTCCTTCCCTGCATCTCTTCCTTGCTTCCCTACTGGTACTCTAGTACCTCCCAAATACACTCAAATCCGTATATCAGAGTCTTCTTCTGGGGGAACCATTACTATTTAATCTAGAACAGCCATTGGGTTTTTTTTTTTTTTTTTTAATGTCAGTGATTTACTAAAGAAACTGAGGTAATTTTCCTGTTTCTTCATGGTGTCATTTAATTCTTTTCTTCATCCCCTGTATTTCTGGTAAACTGGAAGTTAGTTATAAAAGGTCGTTTAAAGTCATGTAAAACATCCTTGTTAAGAATATTTCATAGGTGATGCTTTTTATTTCATACTACACAACATCAGAATGCATACCACGTCCGTCTGTTGTCACACCAATAGTGATGCTAAAATTGATCAATGGGTTTAGTTGGGGACAATCTGACTCCTTGATTGATAAGGTGCATTTTCCCCCTTTATAATCTCTAAGTAAGCTGTAATGGATAATCTGATACCTTGCAATCATCTAGTTCGTTATTGTGGTAAGCAAAATAACACCTTCCCCCCCCCCCCACCCCGAAGAAGTCCGTGTCCTAATCTCCAGAATTTGTGAATATGTTATGTTACCTAGAAAGAGAGAATAAAGATTGAAGGTGGAATTAAGGGTGATAATCAACTGACGTTAAGATAAAGAGATTATTTTAGATTATCCATGTGAGCCCAGTGTAAGCATAAGGCTCCTTTAAAGAGGGAGGCATTGGGCTTCCCTGGTGGCGCAATGGTTGAGAGTCTGCCTGCCAATGCAGGGGACACGGGTTCGAGCCCTGGTCTGGGAGGATCCCACATGCCGCGGAGCAACTAGGCCCGTGAGCCACAACTACTGAGCCTGCGCGTCTGGAGCCTGTGCTCCGCAACAAGAGAGGCCGCGACAGTGAGAGGCCCGCGCACCGCGATGAAGAGTGGCCCCCGCTTGCCAGAACTAGAGAAAGCCCTCGCACAGAAACGAAGACCCAACACAGCCAGAAATGAATAAATAAATAAATAAATTTATTAAAAAACAAACAAACAAACAAAAAAAAAAAAAAGAGGGAGGCATGGGGGGAGGGGTCAAAGTCCGAAAGAGATTTGAAGATGCTACACTGATGGCTTTGAAGAAGGAGAAAGGCAGCTAGTCAAGGAATGCAGGCGGCCTCTAGCACCTAGAATAGTCCAGGAATCAGATCCTCCCCTAGGGCCTCATAAGGAGCACAGCCCTCATGACATCCTGATTTTTAGCCCATTGAGACTCATTTCAGACTCCTGACCTCCAGAACTGTAAAATAATAAATTTATGTTGCTTTAAGCCACTAAGTGTGTAGTTACAGTAGCAATAGAGAATGAATACATCCACCAAACTTTGATCGAATGTGTTTTGCATCCATTGCTCATCATTACCTAGAACATTATTCCATGAGGGCTTGCAAAAAAGTGTTTTTCTAATTCCATCATTCCATCAACATTTTCTAGTTGAAATTCTTTTGTAAGGAAAGACCATTCCTCATCAGCCAAGATATTTGGTTATATGCAATTTGACAGGCAGTTTGAGTCGAAAAGGCAGGCTAAATGATTTATATTTTCCCATTAATTGCCAAAATTCAGAATTAGGAGTGTGTATAATAGCTACCTCCAATGGTGATAAATGCATTTTTAAAGAGGATCATTATGATATGTGTTGACCTCAGTCCAGATAAATTCTGTAAGCCTTCTTTACCTCATCTGCAAAATGGGGATGATGGTGGTCTTACCTCAGAGTTTGCTGTGAGGACATAATAATAATAATAAATTTATGCACCTAATAACAGATCCTCAAAATGTCTGAAGGAAAAATTGACAGAATCAAAGGGAGAAACTGTTCTACAATAATAGTTGGAGATTACAATATCTCCCTTTCAATAATGGATGGAAAAACCAGACAGAAAATAAGGAAGGCAGACTTAAGAATGAAATTCTGATACATGCTACAACATGGATGAAGCCTGAAGACACTGTACTTAGTGAAGTAAGCCAGTCACGAAAGGACGAATATTGTATGATTCCACTTATATAAAGTACCTAGAATAGCCAAATTTATAGAAACAGAAAGTAGAACAGGGACTTCCCTGGTGGTCCAGTGGTAAAGAATCCAACTTCCAACTCAGGGGACGTGGGTTTGATCCCTGTCAGGGAACTAAGATCCCACGTGCCACGGGGTAACTAAGCCCGCAGGCCACAACTACTGAGCCCATGTGCCTAAACGAGAGAGACTGCGTGCTACAAACTACAGAGCCCACGCGCTCTGGAACCCGAGGGCCACAACTGCAGAGCCCACGCGCCCTGGAGCCCGCGGGCCACAACTAGAGAGAGAAAACCTGCATGCCACAACTAGAGAGAAGCCTGCGCGCTGCAACAAAAGATCCCCCATGCCTCAACGAAGGTCCTGGGTGCTGCAACTAAGACCTGACACAGCCAAATAAATAAATAAATAAATAAATAACAACAACAACAACCAAAAGAAAGTAGAACAGTTGTTACCAGGGGCTGAGGGGAAGAGAGAATGGAGAGTTAGTGTTTAATGGGTACAGAATTTCAGTTTGAGATGATGAAAAAGTCCTGGAGATGGATGATGGGGATGTTTGCAATGCGAATGTAATTAATGCCACTGAGTGAGTTGTACACTTAAGAATAGTTAAAATGGGGCTTCCCTGGTGGCGCAGTGGTTAAGAGTCTGCTTGCCAATGCAGGGGACACGGGTTTGAGCCCTGGTCTGGGAGGATCCCACATGCCACAGAGCAACTAAGCCCGTGCGCCACAACTACTGAGCCTGTGCTCTAGAGCCTGCGAGCCACAACTACTGAAGCCCACGCGCCTAGAGCCCGTGCTCCGCAACAAGGGAAGCCACTGCAATGAGAAGCCTGCACACCGCCACGAAGAGTAACCGCCACGAAGAGTAGGCCCTGCTCACCGCAACTAGAGAAAGCCCATGTGTAACAACGAACACCCAACGCAGCCAATAAATAAATTTATAAAAAGAAAAGAATAGTTAAAATGGTAACATTTATGCATATTTTACTGCAATAAAAATAAATTAAAAAAATATAATACTAATGTAGAGCTTACTATGTTCTAGGCACTGTTCTAAGCACTTTACATAATATAAGCACACTTACTTAGTATGTAAATAATACACTCTGGCACATAGAAGGCGCTGATAAATGGTAAATGGTAGCTAATAATAATAATTACTGGTTGTTGATGATGACAATCCCCATTTTGAAAATAAGAGACTGAAGCTCAGGGAGTTTAATGGACTTGCCCAAGATCACTCAGCCTGAAAGTGATGGTTCAGGGTCCACTTGGTTGCCAGACTCCAAAACCCTCACTTTCCCACTTTTCTGCTTCCCATGAATTATTGTATTTTATAGCCAGCACTGAGAGCAATGGAAAAGATAGAAACAATTCCATCAATGCAGACAAATAGCTGTTAGCAACCAAGATTATCAGTGCAATAAAAAAATGATACAATCAGAGAATCTCTACATGCAAAGATGCTCAATATCACTATCACCAGGGAAATGCAAATGAGAACTACAATGAGATGCCACTATCCAACCACTAGAATGACTAAAGTGAAAAAGTGATAATATCAAGTGCTGACAAGTTTGTGGAACAATCAAAACTTTCATACATTGCTGGTGGGAATACAAAATAGCTAAACTACTTTGAAAAACAGTTTGGCAGTGTTTAATAAACACACACTTATCATATTTTCCCCAAATCCTACTCTTAAGTATTTATTCAAGAGAAATAAAAACATGTCCTCATCGAGACTTGTACTGGAATGTTTGTAGTCACTTTATTCATAATAGCCCCAAACTGCAAACAATCCAAAGGTCTATCAACTGATGAGTGGATAAACAAATTGTGGTATATCCATACTAATTCAGCAGTAAAAATGAATGTAATATTAATATGCAAAAGTATGGATGAATCTCAAAAACATTATGCTAAGAGGTCAAACAAAAAAGACTATATATCATATACCATTTATATAAAATTCTACAAAAGGCAAAACTAAAGTGACAGAAAGCAGATCAGTAGTTGCCAGAGGTTAAGGGTCAAGAGGTGGGACCAGTTGCAGAGGAGCATGAGGGAATATTTTAGGGTGTTGGATGTTACACAATTGTATACCTAAAACAAGTGAAATTTATTGCATGTAAATTATGCATCCATACAGTTAGTATTAAGACGTCAAAGGAGTTAAGTAAACCTCCTATAATGTTAACTTGAATTAGTAATATTAGTATAAATTCACAATTTGAAAATACGCATATTTCTCCACTCTGTTCCCCCCTTTCTCTTGGAGCCACCCCTGAATGGGCTGTAGTGTAAAGTGCATAAATACATTGAGTCTACCCGTCCATGAACCAGGCCTGGGTTTCTCTCCTTCCCATCAGCTGCTTGTTGCAAACCTCCTCTGAAGCCATAGGTCAAGCTGATGGAGAGGCCTCAATGCAATAGAGGTAGGAGACATGGAATTTGGGTCCTATTTGTACCTTCTGGACCTTCTCAAGCCTGGTACCAAGTGTACCATTTAAATTATATCATAGAATTGCTGGTGTATCTGATAATACCTATCTCTTGATAAGCATCTCTTATTTCATAGTCAACTGATATTCTAGGTCAGGTGCTTGGTTTATATCCTAAGGTCCAGTAACATGCCAGGAACTTGTCTTTGAATAGTGAAGACTTCTCTGCTGCAGAAATGTGAATACCATTCTTCTGGAATCCTAGAAGCCTACACTGAAACCCTTATTTTGAGGCTAGTCAGAGATTCCGCATGGTCTTTTTGTCTACCATGGACACCTCTAACATCACTGGGTCTACTGGGTCATAGAGCCCAGGGTCAGGGCAGCTTTTACAGCAACCTGAACCAGCTGTAGAGAGCTCTCAAAGTAGGTAACCTTTTAAGTCACCCAGAAAATGGATTAGAGCAGTATACCTAAGTGTAGGCTGGCCTGCTAAGGGCTGTGACTCTTAGTTGTAGGAGATTAAAGGGCAATAACAGCCTTTACTTTGGGGTGGTGGGATGTCCTCCAATGCCCTATGCCATTAGACTACTAAAGTGTTGTTAATGTGGCAGGCCCCTTAATCTGTGTAGGGTGAATCTACTCTCTGGCACACAAGTTTCTTTCCAAGAGTACTTCTGCTCATGAGATCTGATTAACAGGATATCATCAGCTTGGTGGATCAGTACGATGATATTCTGTGGCAATGTCAGAAGGATCAATGTTCCTTTGACTTATACTGAGACAGAAAGGAGGATTATCATTGTCCTGGGGCAAGAAGGTCAATGTGTACTGCTGCTTATCCTAGGTGAATGTGAAATGAGAACTGTGAACTGCTGATCTTCCTTTTTGATGGGGATTACAAAGAATACATTTGTGAATCAGTAACTCCATACCAAGTGCTGATTGATTCTAGCAGAGATACTATATCCGGCACAATGGCTGTGGTTGGTTAAGTCTCTGGTAGTCCACTATTGTCCACCATGATCTATTTTTTACAGGGGATATAATGGTCAATTAGAGAGGGTTATGGTAAGAATCACCACCCCTGTAACCTTTAAATCACTGAGGGTAGAACTAATTCCTGCCGTTCTACCCACGATGTAGCACTGCTTCTGAGTCCTTCTCTTGGCCAGGGCAGGGGACAGTTTCAGGGGCTCTCACTTGACCTTTTCTCACGGGATGGGTATTACTGTAAGACGGACTTGGACCAGGACTCCCTGTGTCATCTGGCCTCCATACAATCCCAGTCCAGCAAGGGAGCCATGACGGCATACTGGGATTCTTGGTGAGACTGCCCGTTCAGGCACTTTATTCAATAGCTCTCAAGGGACTTGGGTGTTTCCCTTTCACCAGTATGTAATTAGTCTTATAACTGGTTATAGGGCTTTTGGGGGAAAGGGGGGTAATATGTATTATATATATATTTGCTATGACAGTGCCAGCTCCTTCCTCAAGGGGACCGGGCCTCTCCTTCAATTAATGGACTCTGGATCTGAGAACTGGCTCAAGTCTAGAAACTGGGCAAGGGACCGTCATTTTCCACTGTGGCAACTGATTATCAGTCTCCTGCTTCCATGCTTTGGTACTTTTTGGTTTATAAGTCTACACTCTAGAAGGCTGCCTATCTATCTCATCTCTGGAAACACTGGTCTATTAGCCATCACCACACATACTTATGGGTCAGAGCCTCTGGTTACCGTTCCAGTTTTGTTGCCCATAACACCCACCTTGCCTCTGATGTTTTAAGTGCTACCACCTGGCCTCTGAGAGTTCCGATTTCTGTATTCCCACCGCCACTAGGTAGCCCAGTTCCATAGCTGTGTCTTTACCATCGACTTGGCTTACAGAGGAAGCCACCACTGAGTTTCTTCTAGAACCTCCCTTGTTATTCCGCACATCCACTTAGTAAAATGAGTGTCTTCTAGCCCTCCTACAGAGCTTAGTCAGTTGGTGGCTGTCTGGCCTTACATCATAAGTCCATTCTAGCACGCCCACTACCCTGAGCCTCTGACCTCTTCCACAATACTCTGCCGAGGTTGCTATGGTACTTCCACCTCATTTACTGTAGGCCATTGTCATCTCCAAGTTTCAAGGAACCATCCTAGCAACGTGTTAAGGTTGACTTTGAACATCCTTGTCAGGTTGTGAAGTCTTGAGTGACAGGAGCACCCACTTCAATAAACTATCTCCTGTCCACCCTTAGAGTTTTCTTCCACCACAGTCGAACACTCTCATGTATAATCTTCCAGTCCCTCCTGGAACTATTTATTAGGTAGTTCCTGTAGCTCTGATGGTGAAGAATCTGTTATCTTCCATATAAAGGCCGGTACTGCTCCATCAAGTCACGCTGAGATCAGACCATAGTTTTTGGTCCACATGTTATGGGCAGTGGGGTGGCATTGCCGGGGGGTGGGTGCGGGGGGAGGCAGGAGGAGAACCATTGTCTTGGGAGACATTTGTCTTAGGTGAGGACGTTGCGTGGCCTCTTGGCAATGGGAGGCTTCTCTCCTCTGTGAGGGGAAGAAGGGAGGTATTTGTGCCAACATACAGGGTTCAGGAGAATGTGGAGGTCTGAAGATCTTAAACTGAATCCCAAGTCTCAGGGTCTCTTCTGCCCCGTGGACCCTAACTTTAGCCCAGGACTTCCTGGGGCTGTGGATTCAGTCTCTTTGGTAACCCGGCCATGCTTACAATAAAATCTTGGGCTGATTTTTGGCACAGTCTGTCCTCCAGCTGCAAGGGATAAATGTCTCTTTAAATTGTGCCATGGAGACCTTCTAGTTTTCACAGTGTGCCCTGAGTTGCTGGTGGACTTTACTGAGCCAGTGAGATTCTCTCTCTTCAAGGCTTCTGAGGCAGATAACGAAAGCTAACCAGCTCCACGATCCTTGTAGTTATCGCTGCCTCCATACCTGTCAAGTGCTGGAGCTGTTACAAAGCTTTTTAAAAAAATTTTTATTTATTTATTTATTTATTTATTTTTGGCTGTGTTGGGTCTTCGTTGCTGTGCAAGGGCTTTCTCTAGTTGCGGTGAGAGGGGGCTTCTCATTGCGGTGGCTTCTCTTGTTGCAGAGCACGGCCTCTAGAGCTCAGGCTCAGTAGTTGTGGCACACGGGCTTAGTTGCTCCGTGGCATGTTACATAGCTTTTGATTCCCTTTCCACTTATATATCTGCCCAGTCCATCGCAGGTGAGAGTCATGAATTGTAATGCTGCAAAAGCATCCCACTTCCCACCAGAAATGGGATTCTTTTTGCCATCTGACTGGTTAGTGATATAATTCTGGAATCTCCTCCTAACATCTGCTTTCTAGGGTCATTTCTGTTACCAGCTACTCAGTTTGGGTTTCCCGGAAAGTAGATCTTGAGACAAGAATTTGGATGTGAGTAGTTTATTTGGAAGGTGATTCCAGGAGGCACAGTGAGGGAGTATAAAAATGAGGCAGGAAATGGAGAAAAGCGAATAAAAGTTATGCTAATGAGTGGGTTGCCTCTGGCATCACCTGGAGCTCAGTACAAGTGGGGACCCTCTAAGGGCTAGGAGGCGGGAGGTCTTACCCACCAAACTCCCAGCTCTTCTTGGGTTAGGTTGTTTCTGGGGTATTAACTCCTCAGTGTTTCTGGCCGGCCCTGCATGTGACTGAGAAGACTCCACTACTAGAGAAAGTTCTCAGGCAGAGACATAAGCTGTTGGCACTATGCAGGGTAGGGGAGGGCTCCAGGCAAACCACATCTCCTTTCTGATCCCACGACCTCCTCCCTGGTGTGTCCCAAGGCTCCACGCTGACCATGCCATTGTGCTGTTTCAAATCCTACAATGACTTCCTGTGGTTCTCAGGATGGAGTAGCTGCAGTTCCCTGAGGGCCAGTGAAATGCCAGATGCTGTATAAAGGTTTGCGCTTGCATTAGTATGTTTTATCTTTACAAGAGCCTCATCTTGTTCATTTCACTGAGGAGAAAACTGAGTCCCAAAGAGGTTTGAGTGCCTCTGATTGGCACAGAGACACTCCTTCATAACGCTGCCCCTGCCTGCTCCTCCTCCCTCTGAGCCCTCTCCTTTGTCTCAACCATACCAAGCCACTTGCAGTTCCCTAAACAGACCCATCTTCATACCTTCGTACTTTTCTCTGTGCAGATTTCTTTGTCTAAAAAGCTTTTTCCTTTCAATATCTTACAAATGCCTTCCTGTCCTTCAAGACTCAGCTTAGGTGACACCTCCTCCAGGGAGTCCTCCTGCCCTGCCAGGCTGAGTTAACCCCTCCTTGGTGCTACCACAGTCTCTGGGCTCTCTATCAGACCACTGCCCCCTTGGTGTTCTGTTTGCCTGTTTACGTGTTTGTGCCCCTGCCAGGAGAGGCTGAGGGAACACTCAGTGGATATTTGCCAGGTGAATGAAGGATTAGCCCATTTATTTTAGGTCTCACTCTTTGCTAGCTTGTGCGGTTTCCCCACTTTTTCACATTCCTAAGTTTTTCCAGGGCCAAGCTGTAGGCTTCTAGGGAGGCAGCCATCTCTGTTCTCTTCCCTGGATTGGAAGCTCCCGGAGGGCAGGAGACATAGTGGCCTTCTCTCATCACTGTCTCCCAGCACCTAAGCCAGGCCTGGCCCAAGAGGAGATGGCGGAGCTCGACACACACAGCTGAATAAATGAATGACTAATAAGTGTTCTTCATGATGTGCCCATTCACGTGCTGTGTGCTATGGAGATGAACAAGGCAGACGGACCATGTCTCTGTCCTCAAATCTGGGTTCCTCCAGCAGCTGACCGGAGATAATGGCTCTTGTGCAAATAGGTTATCTGAGAGGTGATCCCAGAAAGCACTTTCCCAGGACAGAGAGGAACTGAGGCAGGCAGGCAGAGAGCCACCTGGGGGTGTGTCACTGAAGCTCATGTCCCCACAGTGAGCAGCTGGAGCTTCACCGCGCTGGGAAACCCTGGGAACGCCTGTGCAGAACACACGCCTTAGAGCTCTCACGCTGAGGGTGAGGGAGCTGGGCTGTTTATACAGGGACTCTGGCTGTCAGCGGTTGAGGGCGGTCATGAGGGTGGGGAAAACGGGCTCTGGTAGCCAGAGGAGGCCCTTAGGAAAGCAGTGCAGATGCTGGCTGTGGAGTGGTAAGGACAAGGGCTGTGGGTGGAGAGTGGAGAGTGACTGCTACATGCAGCCAGTGACAGTCACATATACATGTCGTCACTGTAAGGCCAGCCTCCAGGTGAAAATTCCAAGGACCTGATAGGTGATGTGAAAGAGAGAAATGCTTGGATGGAGAGCAGTTGCCTCTTAAAAGTTGCCTACCCTCTGCTTTGCCAGCCCCTCTTACTCTGACAGAAAGTCACTGCTGGTTTTAAGGAGGATGCATGTGGGTGGAGGCTGTCTTTGATCCTGGGCTGCTGTCAGAGTTGTTAGACCCCTTGGGGCAGGGACTGTGGTGGGTGGACGGCGTGTGCCCAGTGTAAGTGCGAATGAGAAGGCTTTTCTGCTCCAGCCACTCGTCACCACGTGGGAGTCTGGGGTGCAAGATGATGTGGGGTCAGATTTTTTTTTTTTTAAAGAAAAGTGGTAGTCTAGAGATTTATGCATAAGCTCCTGATTTTAAATGTACTGGGTTTAATAGTGCCCTCCTCACCCCCCCTCCCACAAATTCATGTTCATCTGGAACCTCGCAACATGATCTTATTTGGAAATAGGGTCTTTGTAGATGTAAGATGGGGTCCTATGGTTTAGAGTGGACCCTAATCCAATGACTGTGTCCTTATATGAAGAGAAAACAGGGACTTAGATATGCAGAGGGAAGATGGCCATGTGAAGACAGAGGCAGAGATTGGACTTGTGCTGCCTCAAGCCAGGGAGTGCCAAGGATTGCCAGCATCCACCAGAAGCTAGAAGAATGAAGCGAGGATTCTTCCCTAGAGCCTTAGGCGGGGTTGGGGGAGGGGAAGGCCCTACTGACACCTTGATTTTGAACTTTTAGCCTCCAGAACTGCGAGAGAATAAATTTCTGTCGTTTTAAGCCAACCAGTCTGCAGTACTCTGTCACGGCAGCCGTAGGACACTAATACAGTTGGCAGTGACTCATTTTTAAATGCTTTGTGCTGCCCCCATGGTAGGGGGGTAAAACACATCTGGAGGCTGGTCCCTGAGTTGCCAGTTTACACCCTTGGCTTTGGGACCTACTGTGACAGAGGGCAGGGGAGCTGAGGAGGAGGGGCTAGGGGCACCTGGGACAGCAGGGAAGGTTCCCCAGGGGACGGGTTGGAGGAAAGTGTCCCGGTTGACTGGGGGAAGGTGGACCTGAGGAGGCAAAGGCGAATTGGTTGGGGGCGGGTGAGAGCAGGAAGTGCTGGGTTATGCTGAGCTTTTGGGCTTGGTTGACAGAGGGTGTGGAGCCGGCCATGTCCAAGGTGGGGAGGACGAGCAGTTTGAGTGGAAGTCAGCTCAGGTTTTAACATTTTGAGTTGGAGGTTTCTGTGGGCCACACAAGTGGAGACGGATGGGGCATCTGGGCATGTGGGTCCGTGCTTAGGAGAGGTCTCTGGGCTGGAGACAGAGATTTTGGGAATTGTCAGCAGGGAAGGAATGTGGCCAGAGAGGTAGGAGGGAAACCTGGGGTGACCACATCAAGGGGGCATGGGACCTTCTTGAAGGAGGGAGGTCAACACTGCCACAGGCTGCCAAGGGGTTGCTTTAGCAAATAGAAAGAAGGTTTTCTCTCATTTGCTTGTTTGAAAAACTTGCAAAGCTTTTGAGAGAGGGTCAGAGACAGGTGGGGTCAAGGACTCTGGTCGAGTGGGCTGGGGATGGAAGCCGGGGGAGCGGGAAGAGGCACATGCGGGCTGCAGCGGAGGAAGCAACGACTGTGGGAGGGCCACCTGCTGGTGCTGGGGGGCAGGCTTAAATGCAGGGGAGGAGGTGCCCAGAGAAGGAGGAGCTGATGGAAGAGGTGCATGGGCTGCGGGGTGGCTTTGGGCAGGAGGACGGATCCTGATTTTCAGAGGGACAGAAGGACAGGGGCAAGGATGGCAGAGGATGCTGACAGCCGGTGAAGGGGAGAGCTGGGGAGGGGTCCTCTGTTTTGGGGCCACAGCTGACTGTGAGGCAGGGTCTGGGGTCACCTGCTGAGAGTGAGGGCTGGGGGGTGGGGGTGGTGCACAAGGAGAGAGCACCATTTACCACCAGTGGGCACAGCAGGGGCTGACCAGGGCCTCCTTGGGGGAGCCCCAAAGCTCACTCTCCTACAAAGGCCTCACTGTTCCGTGCACACATTCTTCTTGAAGTGCCTGGTTGGAGGGTGCCAGGGGCTCTGTCCACAAGTTACAGCTGTTGGCTGACAAGACTGACCTGTGTGGAGGCGTGCATCCCCCTGGGGGTCTCCAGCGCTCCAAGGCATGGCAGCAGGTGCAGCTGAAGACCCCTTTGAGCATCTGCTGTGTCTGAGGCACTGGAACATCTCCATTTGTTTTACTCTTTGAAATAATCCTGTGAGGGTATCACTATTCCTCTTTTAGGAATAATAATGGAAATCCTTGCTTGGAGCATGCTGTGCACCAGGTTGGCCCTTGCATTTGTCACCTCCTTCCACCCTCCTGCCTGCCCTGTGGAGGAAGAAAAGATCATCGTTATCCCCATTTTGCAGATGAAGAGGGCGGGGTGGGGGAGGGAATTTAAGTACCTGAGCCAGGGGTGCCCAGCTACACCTGGGGCCCAGCTTTTGGAGACCAGGTGCAGCCCTCGTCCTGCTGCAGCACGTGCCCCTCCCATGCCACCTGTTCGGTGTGTTCACTGTCCAGATGTTCGTCCCTGACGGGGATGCTGAGCGCATCAAAAGACCTCGCACCGCTGTCCAGCGCTGTCCTTTCAAGCCAGTCAGCAAGCCTCTTGAGAGCAAAATACCATGCTGGCCACCGCGGAGCCCCAGCCAGGGCCTGGCATCAGGCTGTGCTCAGCAAGACAGTGGAACCAAATTTTAGCCACTTGGGCTGAGCAGGCACTTTCTGTCCCCTGCTGAGTCAGCCAGCTGTGGAAGAAAAGGTCAAAGGACCTTATTTTAAGTCCTGGCTCTGGCCTTCCCTGGCTCTGGATCCATATGCTAAAGTCATTGAATCCCTCTGAGCCTCAGTTTCCCCATCTATAGGATGGAGGGAATATTTTCAGCAGCACTGCGCAAACTTGGAAACCAAGGCCCCCGCTCAATGTTTTGAGATTATTATTTTTCAATAATCATTTTGTTAGTTACAGAAGAATCTCCACTAGTATTTACATAGTGCAAAAAAGCTGTTATTACTCCCAAAATGTGATATAAAAATTATCTTTCACACAGCAAAAACACTAAGATGAAAATCCCTTCATGTTATAATTCATCCTAGTGTTGTTTTTTTTTTAACACCTTTATTGGAGTATAATTGCTTTACAATGGTGTGTTAGTTTCTGCTGTATAACAAAGTGAATCAGCTATACGTATACATATATCCCCATATCTCCTCCCTCTTACGTCTCCCTCCCACCCTCCCTATCCCACCCCTCTAGGTGGACACAGAGCACTGAGCTGATCTCCCTGTGCTATGTGGCTGCTTCCCACTAGCTATCTATTTTACATTTGGTAGTGTATATATGTCCATGCCACTCTCTCACTTCGTCCCAGCTTACCCTTCGCCCTCCCCATGTCCTCAAGTCCATTCTCTACATCTGCGTCTTTATTCCTGCCCTGCCCCTAGGTTCTTCAGAAGCATTTTTTTCCCCTTAGATCCCATATATATGTGTTAGCATACGGTATTTGTTTTTCTCTTTCTGACTTACTTCACTCTGTATGACAGACTCTAGGTCCATCCACCTCACTACAAATAACTCAATTTCGTTTCTTTTTATGGCTGAGTAATATTCCATTGTATACATGTGCCACATCTTCTTTATCCATTCATCTGTCGATGGACACTTAGGTTGCTTCCATGTCCTAGCTATTGTAAATAGAGCTGCAATGAACATTCTGGTACATGACTCTTTTTGAATTATGGTTTTCTCAGGGTATATGCCCAGTAGTGGGATTGCTGGGTCATATGGTAGTTCTATTTTTAGTTTTTAAAGGAACCATCCTAGTTTTTTTATTCGAGCATTACAATTAAGACATTAAATTATAAATTCACGTGGTATATTTAGAAATTAAGTTACAAAACAATACAAATACTTTTAAGGTGTGATGTGCCAACAATGTTAACATTTTTATCACTAACTAGGATTCAGATTTCAGAGTAGGCAAACAGTCTGGTTGATTCTGTGATATGTGTAAGGGTTAAAAGGGGCAAGGGAAGAGGAAGATGTCTGTAAATAAATTATTTCACAGAAAAAACTTAAAGTAAAAGAAAAGAGATAATTAAGTTTTTTTTAAATTTTCTTTTTTTAAAAAAAATTTTATTTATTGATTGATTTTTGGCTGCACTGGGTCTTCGTTGCTGTGCGTGGGCTTTCTCTAGTTGCGGCGAGCGGGGGCTACTCTTCGTTGCGGTGCGTGGGCTTCTTATTGCTGTGGTTTCTCTTGTTGCGGAGCACTGGCTCTAGGCGCGCAGGCTGCAGTAGTTGCAGCACTTGGGCTCAGTAGTTGTGGCTCACGGGCTCTAGAGCGCAGGCTCGGTATTCGTGGCACACAGGCTTAGCTCCTCCGCGGCATGTGGAATCTTCCTGGACCAGGGATCGAACCCATGTCCACTGCCTTGGCAGATGGATTCTTAACAACTGCGCCGCCAGGGAGGTCCCGATAATTAAGTTTTTAAATGGATAAGTTACTGTTCTAACCTGTTGGCACAATGTACAAAACCATAATAATAATAGTTGGTGTTTATGGAGTGCTTACTATGTACTGAGGGCTAGTCTCGCACTTTACATATGTTATTTCATTTAATCCTCATAACAACCCTGTGAGGTAGTAAGGAAAGCGAGGCAGAGAAGTTAAATAACCCAGCCAGGAAACAGTCTAGTGCCAATTCCGTGTCTTTACAGCTGACCACGTCCTCTCTCTTCCTCAGTTTCTTCGTCTATGAAATGGGTTCACAATACTCGATAACAAGCGCCAACAGCACCTTGAGGGATCACTGTTACGTTTAGTAGTGCTTGGTCCCCCTGTGCCTCTGGGGCCTCCAGGCTCGCTCTCACTGAGTGTCTATCTGTCGCCCCTCCCTTCATTTTACTGCCTTCACTTTCTTTTTTTTTTTTTTGGTGTATTTTCTAGCTCTCTCTAGATCTTTTCTTTCTCAGTCTGCTACCCTCTCCCACCCCCATCCCCAAGAACCTCTCAGTTTTCTCCGCCTGTCCTCTGCTGCCCTCTTGTGGCCCAAGGTGGAAAGGCCGCTCCTCGCGGACCCCACCCGTCTAGGGCGCTGCGCTCCGGAGGACGCAGCTGGGGGCGAGCGCTGGTGGATCCAGATGTGGAACCGCGCTGGAAGCTCGCCGTCTGCCCCCTTCGGACGAGCGTGTGGGTTTGGCCCCCAGCCTTGGACTTGGCTCACCCGCGGAGCTATGTGACCTCGTCTAGGTGCGGGCGCCAGAGGCCGGGCTCTAACCTCGGTTCTGTGTGAACCCCGTCCCTCCCATTCCCCCCACCCGGAGCAGCTGCGGTCGCTGCCCGGCTCCTTGCTGAGCCTCAGCCTGAAGGAAGGCTTTGGCCTGGGTGCGCGAGCGTGCTGCCGCCTCTAGAATTCGGTGAAATTTGAACTCAGGAACTATGATGGTCTTTCGCTAGCCTCATTCCGCCCAAGGACCGCTCTCCCCGCCACACCCAGTGGTCTCCCTTTTAATTGCTGCTGTTGTAACTGGAAGTCACAGTGGTCACCATGCGTACGCAGAGGAATTTACTCGCCTTCGTGGCACAGGGCCAATGAGCGACAGCGCACGGACTCAGAGCGCTGGCATCTCGAAAAAAATACTTTTCTTACACTAACCAGACCCTTCGCAAAGCTGAGGTTTTCTCCCGTCGGAAACCTGATGAACACCCTCTTCTTAAATTGTTTTATATGGTTTCACAACATTTAACTCACGTGCTTAAATATATTTTAAAATTGCACGAGCAACGTGTGGTCGTTGCAGAAACATTAGAAAACCCAGCAAAGGGCTGCCAACTAAAGATGACAGGTTGGAAACGTACGCTCTTTCCTGAAACTCCACTAAAATGACAGCAAGGAGATTTGATTAATATATTTAAAGCTACAAGGACAGAGAGAACAGGAGAGGGGATGCCAGCAGCAGCATTTTGCAAGCTGGGAGCAGAGAGCACGTTTGAGTCCCAAGACTTCAGAAAGCTGCATGTTACACCCCAGTGGGTCTATACAAACAACTGGATTTACACTGGGAGCCCTCCCAAGGCTCAGGCACTTCTAGAAGTAGGTGGGCTGAAACAAAGAGCAGTTAGACCCCCTGATTCATTCCTCCGCGGCCAGATGACCCCCCCCCCTCCCCAAGTGGGCAGAAAACGAGAGGTTTATTCTTTAGAAAAGGTAAAACAGAGGGTTTCTGACCTGGGGGGAGGGGAGACTTGAAGGTGGGAAAACAGGAGATTAAGTGAATGTTTACATGCTGAATGTTGAGTCCCCACGATAACACCCCTTTCTCTGCTCCCCTCAGCTCCTGGCACCTGGCAGCCAGGCACACACCTTGATAGATACAGGAGATTGGAATCTGATCCCAGGAAGAGGGGTGGCACACGGCCTCCACCCCAGGGATGCCCACTGTCAACAAGCCCCACCGATGGGCACACAATTCCCAGTCAGCTTTTTAATTTTTTCTTTTAACTGTTTTTTTTTCTTTTGCCTGATTTCAGACTTAGAGAAAAATCGCAAGAATTCCTGTCTACTCTTAACCAAATTCCCCTAATACGTACTATTATTATTATTTTTTTACTGAACATTATCCCTTTATCCCTGAATAATTCAGTGAGTGTTTCTCAAAATCAAGGACGTTCTTTTGTTCTTTTTACCATTGGTAATAACACTGATTCAGGACTATCATCTTATCTACAGACCTTATTCAGATTTCACCAAGTGTGCCAATAATATCCTTCAGAGCAGAAAATTCCAGATCGTGTGCTGCATTTAGTTATCATGTCTCTTTAGTGTCTTTTCATCTGAAGCAGTTCCTCAGTATTTCTTTGCCTTCATGACACTGACATTTTTTTCAAGAGTTCAGGACAAGTATTTATCAGAATGTCCCTCAGATTGGATTTCTCTGGTGTCTCCTCCTAATTTATGCACTGTTGGCATGAACATCTCGGAAATGTGTTCTCGTTATATCATTCAGGAGGCACATGGCATCTCTTTAGCCCATTGTCAGTGATGTTAACTTCAATCACCTGTTTAAGGAGGTGTATGTCAGATTTCTCCAGTGTTAAGTTATTGTTTTCTCCTTTATAATCAATAAATATTGATCACTCACTAGTTTCAGCATCATTGATTCTTGTTTGACTCACTTGTTATCATGATGTTATCTGGTGGTAATTTGCTAATTTCACCATTCCTTTTACATTTATTAGTTGGTATTCTAGGATAAGGAAGAGCTTCCTCTTCTTCCCGTATATTTATTTATAAAGTTATATCAGTGTGGACTCATGGATTTTATTTCAATCAATGAGTTATAGTCTGTTACTATTGAGATTTCTATCAGTCTACATCTATATCTACTCTATTCCAGATTTATCCTGTGAGAGCTCCTTCAAGCTGGTTCTTATGTCATCATTATGTCATTCTTTGAGCACATCTGTCACAAAAATATTCTGGCCTCATCTACTACTTTCTCTCCCCTAGTTCAAGAATCAGACGTTTCTTCAAGGAGACTTCATTCTTTTAGTAATGTTTCAAATGAAGACAACAAAGGATTGCCAGAGAGCCAAGGAAAGTGTCTAGTAGAAAAGATAGAGACAAGACAAAAATCAATCAGTCAATCAATCAATCAAACACAAACAGATAAAAGCTACTTGGCAGAAACAGGGGTTATGTAGGAAGATAAAAACTTAAAAAATATTCAACACACTATCATGAATATTTTCAAGGAATCAAGAGAAGCCATTGCATCCTGTAAAGAAGAACAGGATGCCATAAAAAGAATGATTAGTGGAGAAACAACTATTGGATGTTAAATATTTGAGAGCATAAATGAAAACCTCAATTGAGGGGCTATGAGATAAAGATGAGGAGATATCCTAAAATGGAAGCAAAAAGACAGAGATGGAAAATATATGAGCAAAAATAAAACAGAGGTCCAAATTCTGAAAGGTAGGAGTTCTAGAAAAAGAGAAGAGAGAAAATGGTGTTGAGGTCCATGGTAAGAGAGGTGGTGTGTTGGTAGACATGGGCAAACCTGGTCTTTTACCGAACGAGGGATAGAGCTGCAGTTTTCAGGTACGCTATTTGAGAGTTGTTGGGTAGGGGTGTGCTGAAAAGTTTTTTTAATAACCAGCTCTCCAAAAATGTGTGCATGTGTATGCATCCATAAGTTTATTATAAATTTTACTGATATGAGTAACACAAAATTTACAATAATAAAATATACAATATTCTTTGTCATAAATTCTGTCTAGCTGATTGATTCTCACAGAATACTTTCATTGATTTTTGCCAAATTCTTACATCTGTAGCTAATTGATGGTTGTGATTCAACCATAATTTGACAGAGTTGCATTCCAATCTGCTCTTTTTCCATATAAATTTATTGTCATTAAATCAGATATATGTTCTTCTGTGAAATCGTTTCCTAAACCTCATACAAATTGTTAGTCATTAAATTTAAACCTCTTTTGGCTTCAGTACTACACATTTTGGAATTTCACCTGTTTGTGAATGACTTTTTTTTTCTGCATTAGATAATAGCTTTCAAATGCTGGAAAAATATTTCTTCAATATTTTGTGTGATTTACGATGTAACAGCTATAGACCCGACGTGTTAATAATCCACAGTATTAACATTTTCTCCATCACTTTCTTTGTCTGGACCAGAGGTCAGCAAATTCTTTCTGTAAAGGGCCAGAGAGTAAATATTTTAGGGCTTTGTGAGCCTCCTATGGTCTCTGTTGCATATTCTCCTTTTGATATGGTTTTTTAGCATTTTTAAAAATGTAAAAATCATTCTCAGGTCACCATACAAAAATAGCATGTTGGCTGTGGTTTGGTCTAGACAATCAACAAAACAGTAACTCAAGCCTGACTTTGTAGTGTTTACTGATTTCTGTGGTGTAAATACTCTCATCATGGTGATTTCAAGCTACCAGTGTGACATCCCTGGGGACGGAGATGGGGAGAGAAGCACGGCAGCTCACCGTTATGCAGTACTTGGGCCATACAGATACAGTAGATTTAAATATCCTCAAGAGTGTACAGAAGAGTAAAACATAATAAAATAATTCAGCAGTAATACATTTTGAATATGTATCACCTTTGTTTTTCTATACAGCTTAATTGTAAATATGTAGAATTTAGTTTTTAATAATGGCTGTATTTAACAACTGGGGAGAGGTCAGGGTCTGGTGGGCTCTGAGGGTGGCTGTAGTCTCTAATTAAGGTCAGAACTCAGTCTGTGGATAAGGCCAGGCTCAGGCTGTGACCTTAATCGTGGCCCAGTCTTTGCAGGGCTCCATCTGGGGTTAATTTTGGGGCTCGATATATGACCTGAGAAAAGTTGAGCATTTCTCCTGGTGAAGCAGACTGACCCCTGCATGACTGGAGTCTCAACCCCAGGCCTCTCCATTTACAAGCCTGGGAACCACCTCGCAGACCCCAGGCTGAGCAGAGGCTCAGTTACTGTGGATTTTCCCTGTCTTCTGGGTGAAGCCTCTCCTCCTGTCATCTCCACATTTTCCACTAGAGGGCAGCAGAGACTTGACTAAAAAGGAAAATGTCAGTAAAACCTTCGCCCAGCGACCAGTGGATGAAGCCTGCTGCCAGGCTTGACCATGGGATCTGAGGGTGGGCAGAAGGATTCCCCCTCTACTTGCACGACTACCACGGTTCCAGGCACAGCCTTGTGGCCGAGGCTCTGCTCCTAGGGTCAGGGAGCCAAACTCTGGAAACCTGACTGACCCTGACCCTACCTAACCCCAGTCTCAGCCCTGGCCCTGTCTGCCTGGTTAAATCATGCATTCTTGGAAGTTGGGGGTGGAGTGGATTGCATCTGTACTCCCAGTGCCTGTCATAGAGCCCAGCACTGAGTGGGTGCTTAGGAAATGTTTATTGAATCAGTACTTGAAGGGTGGGACAGTGCAGTATGTGGGAAAGAGCCTGGCTTTAGAATCAGATAGACATGATTTAAACTCTAGCTCTAGCTATATGACCTTAAGCAACTTACTTAGGCTCTCTGAGCCTTTGATTTGCCATCTGTAAGAGAAAAATACTGGTACCTAACTTGAAGGGCTGTTTGAGGATTAAATGAAATGACATGGGGTTGGACGAAGTGCATACTAGTTTCTTAATAAAGGGAGAAATTATTATGATGCGGTTTTGAGGGATGATGAGTAATTGGGTGTGGATAAAGGAATAGATGTGAGATGGAAGTTGTGCTTGTCAGAGAATGAGCCTGAATGTCATGTTGAGGACACAGGGTTTTCTTCTCTCTACAATGAGGAGCCCCTGAGGAGCTCTCCATCTACTTGGTGAGACGGAACTAAGACACAGGCAACCTCTTATCTCAGCTCTTTGGCAGTCTCACATTGAGAATCCAGTACACACACACACACACGCACACTTAATCTGGAAATTATTTCAAATTTACAGAAGAGTTTCAATATAGTCAAAAGAATACCGTATCCTTTTCATCTTGAATCACGTGTTGTAAATTGTCACATTTGCTTTATCATTTCCCCTTCCCCCTCTCTCTCTGTATGTTATTTATTGTTCCTGAACCATTTGACAGTAGCATACATCGTGATCCTTTTCCTCTAAATATTTTAGTGTATATTTTTGAAGGAGAAGGATGTCTTCTTACATAAACATAACTGATAAACAGTTATCAACTTCAGTAAATTTATCATCAATGTCATCCTTTTATCAATTATTGACTGAGTTGGCAGAATAATGGCCCCCAAAGATGTCCATATCCTAAATAAATCTGTGTTGTTTTAAGCCACTAAATTTGTGATAATTTGTTATGGCAGCAAAGAAACTAATATTAATGCTTTCATCAATTCTGACTGTATTCCAATTTTGTCAATTGACCCTGTAATGTCCCTGATAGCAGGGGTCCCCAACCCCTGGGCCGCGGACCAGTACCGGTCCGTGGCCTGTTAGGAACGGCGCTGTACAACAGGAAGTGAGTGGCGGGCAAGCGAGCGAAGCTTCATCTGTATTTACAGCTGCTTCTTATCGCTTGTATTACCACCTGAACTCCACCTCCTGTCTGCATTATGGTGAGCTGTATAATTATTTCATTATATATTACAATGTAATAATAATAGAAATAAAGTGCACAATAAATGTAATGCACTTGAATCATCCCGAAACCATTCCCCGACCCCTGGGTCCATGGAAAAATTGTCTTCCACGAAATTGGTCCCTGGGGCCAAAAAGATTGGGGACCGCTGCCTTATAGCATTTTCCCCCTGTAGTCTATGGTCACACATTGTGCTTAGTTGTCATATCTCTTTAGTCTTCTATAACTTGGAACAGTTCCTCAGCACTTCTTTGTCTTTTATGACAATGACATTTTTTTTTTTAAGTTTTTTTTTCCCCGCAGTTGCATTTTTTTTTTAATTAATTAATTAATTAATTTATTTATTTTTGGCTGTGTTGGGTCTTCGTTTCTGTGCGAGGGCTTTCTCCAGTTGTGGCGAGCGGGGGCCACTCTTCATCGCGGTGCGCGGGCCTCTCACTATCGCGGCCTCTCTTGTTGAGGAGCACAGGCTCCAGACGCTCAGGCTCAGTAGTTGTGGCTCACGGGCCCAGTTGCTCCGCGGCATGTGGGATCTTCCCGGACCAGGGCTCGAACCCGTGTCCCCTGCATTGGCAGGCAGATTCTCAACCACTGCGTCACCAGGGAAGCCCCCCAATGACATTTTTGAAGATACAGTCTGCCTGCTTCCTGCTCCTTTTTCAACTGAATGTTTCTCCTTTTGTGTTTGTCTGATGTTTCCTTGTGATTAGATTCAGGCGCTACCCCTGTGGCTGGAACACTGCATAAGGGATGTTGTGTCCTTCTCAGGGTAACATCAGGAGGCACTCGATGTCCATCATTGGTGATGTTAACTTTTGATGCTGGATGCCACCGAGAAGAGGCCCATGTGGTGGGAACTGGGAATTTGCATCAAGGTGGTCATCGCTCTGCTGGGAACTGGGCATGAGGAGACAAGTGATAACTTAATGCCTGCCCTTGAGGACTACATAGCCTCCCAAGAAACTCCCAGGCGAGTGGGTGGAGAAACAAGTAGACTCCTTCATTCATTTATTCATGCATTCATTCCACACACATTTACTGAGCACCTACGTGGGCTGGGGCTGGGCTACAAAGGTGAGCAAGAGAGAGCTGGTGCTTACCTTCATGATGCTTACAGTCTAGCGGAGAGGATGACTGATGAAAAGATTGCTGCGTCCCCAGCATCTAGACCAGTGCCTGTCACACAGTAAGCAGGGGTTGACTGAACGAATTGCTGAATATCAGAGCTGCATCAACCCTTCCCTAGAGGCAGTGTTTTGCTCTGCTCCCTTAACAGGTGAAGAAACTAAGGCTGGGAGAGGGGAAACAACCTCCTGTGGCTAACCAGGTGGCTCTGGGCGTTTTAAGTCCTGATCTTCCTAAGCAGAGTGGGCCCGCAAGTTGGAGTTTCCTGCGGGTGGGCAACTGGGGGCTGGCTCATCTCGGAAGGAGCTATCTCCCCCTCGTTCCTGCTGCGCTGCCTCCTGCTCTGGGGCCTGGGGCCCCCGGTTGGGCCTGTGGTTATTTAGTCAGCGATAATATTGGATTTACTTTCATCTCTGAATTGCATCAAGTGTCGCCAGTGACATTTAGCTGACACACAAGGAGGAGGCTGGCATTTTTAGACTGTCAGCGTGTTACAGATGTAGAAGTGGATTGTGTTGGCGTCTGGTTTATTGTTAATTAGATGGAGCCTCAGTAAGCGGGTGGATAAGCCCTTCAATAGCTCCCGCTTCAAACCCCCTCCCAGAAATTAATGAGGCCCTGCCAATTTTCCCATTGTGATGAGGAATTCATTTCAGAAGTTTGGGGAGCAAATGACGTGAGTTGTTCTCCATCTGTGGACCTCTTTTATATTTCAATTATTCCCTGACAAGTCACTGTCTTTCTCCTTTACAATAGAGAGATAAAGTGAAAGGAAAACGTTCCACATTTGGATAGCAATTCATATTAGTTCAACAGTTACACATCAATAATATTTATTGAATGCTTACTAGCTGTCTGACTCCAGGGTAATTCCTTAACCTCTCTGCCTCAGTTTTCTCATCTGTTAATTGGGATAATAATAACACCCCCCACCCAGGGTTGTTGTGAGAAGTAAATGAATTTAAACATTCAAAGTGCTTAGAATAGCGCCTGGCACATAGGAGGCACTGTGTCCCTTTCTGCCACCTCTATGAGCATTCCTATTTTGTGATTAGTGTGGTGGGTGCTGAGGAGATATGCACTTGTGGGAGATACACCCCGTCCCTCACATAACTTATAATCTGATGGAGGAGGTGGATGTATCTATAACCAACTCTTCAGAGTTCAGGATTTTATTATTTCAAAATTCTTTGATAATGGGACTTGCAAGTTCTAGGATTTCATATTTTTAAGATTCTCTAAATTCATGGCCCTAACATTCTATGGGTCTATGATTCTAAGGTTCTGTGATTCTAAAGTGCTGAGAGGTGATCTGAAGTGACAAACACTGGCTTGTTGTTCACCAAACCTGTTTCCCTCTCCTCCTGAGCACACAGACTGTTTCTCCAGCCTCCCTCATAGTTAGGTGTGACCATGGGCTGAGTTCTGGCCAAGGAAGGAGTGTGGAAGTGATGTGGCCACTGCCAGGCCTGTCCCAGGAACCTCCCATGACTCCTGCATGCCCTTGCTTTTTCCATCTCTTGACTGAATGGAGAGCATACCAAGGACCTATCAGTGGGCAGAGCAACAATGTAGAAGGAGCCTGGGTCCCTAGATGAGTATGTGGAAGGTTGTCCAGCCAGGAACGTGAGCAGGAACTGAACTTTTATTGTATTAAGCCACTGATATTTCAGGATTTATCTAATTTGGCAGCTGGTAATTTGGGGCAGATGAGAAGGCAGATGGGAAACTTTCCTGATAGAGCTTCCTTCCCATCCTTTCCCTATGATCTCCCACCTTCGGCATTTCTCTCTCATCACCTTCAACAGCCCTGCAGCTGGCTCATGATGACCCCAACATGCAGGTCCAGGCCCTCCCCATCCTGAGCCCCAAACTCAGCTTTTGGCAGGAAGGGCTTAAGACTGTCTGCTATGGTCACACCTCTGTGGCTGAGTCCCCTCCTCTTCTCACCCTGTAACAAATAGGAAAACCCTGGCTGGAGTTGATGTTGTCACTGCTCTGACTGTGGGGCTGAGGACCCCATCCTGAGGGTGGGCCCAGGCCTCTCCCCGCTTCTCTTTCTCTGTTGGAATGAGCTGGGCCCAGCTCTTTCCCTTGGCGGGGGGGTGTTGGCGGGGGGTGGGGCCCCTGCCTGTGTGCTCCTCTGTATCTCCCCTGTTGCCTGCACCTGCACGACCCTCCCCCTCTACTCTGAGTGTGCCTGCCAGGCGGTACAGGCTGCTTCTTCCTCTTGGATAAAGTCACCTCCAGCTCAGCTGGAACCGGGGCCTGAGGACCCAGGGCCGTCCTCAGGAGAGGGCAGAAATCGCTTCAACAGAATTAGGAATACAGTCTGTTCCTTGTGGAAGGAAACTTTTTGTAATTTATGCTTCAACTGCACTGGGAGAGATTGTGTT
Organism: Balaenoptera ricei; assembly: GCF_028023285.1. Lineage (NCBI taxonomy): Eukaryota > Metazoa > Chordata > Mammalia > Artiodactyla > Balaenopteridae > Balaenoptera > Balaenoptera ricei. The sequence continues at coordinate 41,929,838 of NC_082639.1, read as the reverse complement.
TTCAGCTTGTACTAGCTGGACAAGTAAATGGGCACGTGGATAAGAACCTTTGCTTCTGCCAGGGTGTGGCTCACACCCGGGATCCGAACTTTAAAAATAACTGTATGAACTTCACCACTAGGCTACAAAGGTAGTGGGGGTCAGGGGAGAAGGGCACGTGGAACCCTGTCCTTTCTACATGGAAGACCCTCCTTGTCTTCCCTATCTGGCAACTAGAACTCCCAAGCCACCTCCTCCAGCTCGCCTTCCTTCATTCCTGCAGAGTTAGCCACTCCTTCCTCTATGCCTCAGTTGCCTCATCTGTAAAAGGGGCACACTAAAGATTAATGAGATGCTACACATAATATGCTCAGACCTGGGCCTGACCTCAGTGAGCATCCCATTCTATCAGCTGTGGCTCTTGGGTTGGGTGTTGGTGTTGGTATTAGGGTGGCTCACTAGGATTCCAGTCTTCGTGGAGATGCACTAACTTTCTGGAAAAAAGACCAAGAATGAAAACATTAGCTTCCAGACACTAATATTAAGGACTTGAGTCAAAGAAAAGGGGACTCTGGGAAGGGTGTCCAGGAGAGGCAGCAGCTGGGCTCAGTCAGTCATCTGTCTTCAGTGAAGGGAAGCACTTCTGAGCAGGGACCCTGAAGTGGCTTCCAACCCAGCCGTCCAGCAAACACTAGTCCTGGGTTCCTAAAGAGAATGGCAAGGGTGCTTAGTGGAAACCCAGAAATGAGAACTGGGGCAATCTGGTTTTATAAACTGGGCCCAGACAGTTTATACCCGAAGAAGCTGAAGTTCAGAGAGGGTAAGTTACCTCCCCAAAGTCACACAGCCATTAAGTGGCAGAGCTGGTGTTGGAACAGCAGTCTCCAGGTCTTTCCCTTGGTTTGGTGCAGGACCCACATGGAGGAGGTCAGCAGATGCAAGGGCGGAGAACTCCCAGCTGGCAGTGCTGGTACAGGCAGCTGGAAAGCTCTGGATGCCACCAAACAGAAATCATGAGCCTCCCCAGGGACCAACAGAAGGAGGCTGGGGCCTCCTGGACTCATCATTCCCTGTCCCCAGGATGGCCTTCCCCTCCAGCTGGCATGGCCGAGAAGTCAGCAACATTACATGTGATGCCTGCTCCCTACAGATTAGCGCTTGTTTGCAAGGGCCATGTACACTGCGCATTTGTCCTGTGTAAATAATGAAATAAAAAAGGCAGGCTCTGTCACCGTGCAACTCTGCAGTCCCTGTGCAATTTCGCTGTCCCTTGGAGCAGAGGGCTTCCAACTGAAAGATGTTTAGATGCTAATGGATTCTACTTGAGTTGCCTTCTAAACAGCAAACATCTTTGCAGCTGCATAAAAGCTTCCCCATTTCAGATGGGTGGCAGGGGAGAGACGGCGAGCTGGGCGGAGGTGGACTTTACAAGCTGTTATTTTTAGAACACAGGAGAAGGCCTTAGAGATTTGAGAGAAGTTTTTCAGTTTGGATATAATCTCAAAAAATGGAAAGAGGCTGAAAGAGGTGGTGATTCTCTAATGGCTGAGCCTGAGATAAAAGGCTAAAATATTTATGTCACCTTTTTAACCTGAGTTTTATAGGGATGAAATGTAGTATCTATCTTCCATTAGATGTTGTTAACCTTATGGCAGCGCCCAGCCGCAGCTGCTGTGATGTGCAGCAGACACTTAATTCTCTTGTTCACAGGAGTCCTCCCTGGAATCTCACCGAATCCCTGACTAGTATGTCTGGTAATTCGCTCGATTACCTGTGTGTGAGAGGTGCCCTAAGTGACACAGAGCTTTGAGTATATGGAAGGCCTGGTTTGTTTGTTTGTTTCCCTTGTAGTTGCTGCAAAGTCAAAAGATATGTGGAAATCGATCTCTGATTAATGGGGAGCTCATAAATAACCTCGGAACAGGGATGTGTCCTGAGAACAGGGAAGGAAGTCAGGGGGAAGGAAAGTCAACCCAGGGAGGGGAGATTATGGGATGGCCCCAATCATGTTTTCCCCTGAGACACACTGGGCTGCGGTCTCAGATCTGCCACTTTTGCCTGTGAGGCTGGGAAAGTCACTTCACCCCTCTGAGCTTCAGTTTTCTTATCGGGGAGCAGGTAATAGTTCCTGCCTTACAGGGATGACATGAAATAAGGAATGCAGAGTCGCAGTAACCAATGGATGCGCGACAGTGCTGGTTTCCATTCCCTCTGGTGACAGCTGGGTTTGCTCTAGTTTGGGTTTGCTGTATTTCTCTGTTTTCTTTCTCTCTCTGTGTACTACTGACAGAGAAGCTGAGCTGAGCAGAACAAAGACTCTGGGGGTGAGGATACTGTGACTCCTGTTTTCTACCAAACATCTGACATTTTCGAAGTTTGGGATGTTGTGGTACAGACTATTTCTTGTCATAAGTAATTCCTCAGCTGTAGATTAAAACTTAAAAGACTCAGTCCGTGGTCCTTGGCTCACAGAGGGTCCTCAGTAACTATCTGGGATGGAATGTTGACAATCAAGGCCCCGTCCTCCAGGACTTCATATCACACAGGAAACACGTATTGACCACCTGGCCCTGGAAGTGGCCAAGCAGATACTATTATAAAACACTTTGGACTTGGATTGGTCTTGAGTTTCCTCAACTGAGGTTCTGCACAGCATGTCAGGGATACACTGAGCAGAGAGGCACTAATGGTCTGGGGAGTCAGGAAGGCTTCATAGAGGAGGTGACATGTGAGCTGGGTCTTGAAGATGCACAGGAGTTCTCCAAAAAGAGAAAGAGGTAGTATGCAGAAAACTACAAGACACTGATGAAAGAAATTAAAGAGGATACAAACAGATGGAGAGGTATGCCATGTTCTTGGATTGGAAGAATCAACATTGTGAAAACGACTAAACTACCCAAAGCAATCTACAGATTCAATGCGATCCCTATCAAACTACCAATGGCATTTTTCACAGAACTAGAACAAAAACTTTCACAATTTGTATGGAAACACAAAAGACCCCGAATAGCCAAAGCAATCTTGAGAAAGAAAAACGGAGCTGGAGGAATCAGGCTCCCCGACTTCAGACTATATTACAAAGCTACAGTAATCAAGACAGTATGGTACTGGCACAAAAACAGAAATATAGATCAATGGAACAGGATACAAAGCCCAGAGATAAGCCCACACACATATGGTCACCTTATCTTTGATAAAGGAGGCAAGAATATACAATAGAGAAAAGACAGCCTCTTCAATAAGTGGTGCTGGGAAAACTGGACAGCTACATGTAAAAAAAATGAAACTAGAGCACCCCCTAACACCACACACAAAAATAAACTCAAAATGGATTAAAGACCTAAATGTAAGGCCAGACACTATCAAACTCTTAGAGGAAAACATAGGCAGAACACTCTATGACATAAATCACAGCAAGATCCTTTTTGACCCACCTCCTAGAGAAATGGAAATAAAAACAAAAATGGGACCTAATGAAACTTAAAAGCTTTTGCACAGCAAAGGAAACCATAAACAAGATGAAAAGACAACCCTCAGAATGGGAGAAAATATTTGCAAATGAAGCAACTGACAAAGGCTTAATCTCCAAAATTTACAAGCAGCTCATGCAGCTCAATATCAAAAAAACGAACAACCCAATCCAAAAATGGGCAGAAGACCTAAATAGACATTTCTCCAAAGAGGATGTACAGATTGCCAACAGACACATGAAAGGATGCTCAACATCACTAATCGTTAGAGAAATGCAAATCAAAACTGCAAGGAGGTATCACCCCACACCAGTCAGAATGGCCATCATTAAAAAATCTGCAAGCAGTGAATGCTGGAGAGAATGTGGAGAAAAGGGAACCCTCTTGTACTGTTGGTGGGAATGTAAATTGATACAGCCACTATGGAGAACAGTATGGAGGTTCCTTAAAAAACTAAAAATAGAACTACCATATGACCCAGCAATCCCACTACTGGGCATATACCCTGAGAAAACCATAATTCAAAAAGAGTCATGTACCACAATGTTCACTGCAGCACTATTTACAATAGCCAGGACATGGAAGCAATCTAAGTGTCCATCGACAGATGAATGAACAAAGAAGATGTGGCACAGATATACAATGGAATATTAGCCATAAAAAGAAACGAAATTGAGTCATTTGTAGTGAGGTGGATGGATCTAGAGTCTGTCATACAGAGTGAAGTAAGTCAGAAAGAGAAAAGCAAATATCGTATGCTAACACATATATATGGAATCTTAAAAAAATAAAAAAGGTTCTGAAGAACCTAAGGTCAGGACAGGAATAAAGACATAGACGTAGAGAATGGACTTGAGGACACAGGGAGGGGGAAGGGTAAGCTGAGACGAAGTGAGAGAGTGGCATTGACATATATACACTACCAAATGTCAAATAGATTGCTAGTGGGAAGCAGCTGCATAGCACAGGGAGATCAGCTTGGTGCTTTGTGACCACCTAGAGGGGTGGGATAGGTAGGGTGGGAGGGAGACACAAGAGGGAGAGGATATGGGGAGATATATATATATATATATATATATATATATATATATATATATATATATATATATATATATATATCTGATTCACTTTGTTATGCAGCAGCAACTAACACAACAATGTAAAGCAATTATACTCCAATAAAGATGTAAAAAAATAAAAATAAAAAGGAGAAAGAGGTAAAGATTGCTCAGGCAAACAGCACATGTAAAACCCAGAGGCATGAAAGGTGAGCTGCAGTCCTTACCTAAGTGAAACCTAGGAGTGTTGAGACAGCAGCTCTGCAACCCCCAGGGGTGGCCGGTGCTTCCGATGGACAGAGTCCCCCCATGGAGCTGCATCTGGGGATGCTGCTCATCATGATATTTGTTAGCGTTTATTGAGCACTTAGTATGTCCCTGGCAGTGGAGGTACTTTACACATATTAACTCCTTTAATCTCCATCAAGTTTATGAGGTAGCTGCTCTCTATCTATCCCCACTTTAGAGATGAGGAAATTGATGGCCGCGGGGGCTAAATAACTTACTGAAGGTCACGTAGCTACGGGTGATAAGCACCCCTCTCTCCCCATCCTCCATTTCGGTGCACTGCCTTATTTGGAGTCTGCCCACAGATTTGTTCTATGATAAGGCCAGAATGAGCCACTAATTTGGAAGTCATTGTTCAGCTGGGAATGGGGACGGAAGAAGAAATCGCATGTGATGACAAGATGGAAAATTAGAGGTGACTAAAATTAAGTGATATTACTCACATGCCACAGACCTACTCCCACACCTGGTTTTCTTCCTTTTTTCCCCCTGGGTTTTGAGTAGGGCTGGTCACAGGTCGCTGGTGATGAGAAACCGAGGGAATTGCAGTGTCCAGAGTGGCCTCCTGCTGGCACCACTCCGGGAGGCAGCACCAACCCTGGGGCCAGAGCCACTTTAATTCCCCTCCTCCTTGGTCTTTCCCTTCTGAGGCTCGGCTCTAAATGAAAACATTTCCCCTTGCTTGTTGAAGGCACTGGGGGTCAGGAAGTTTGTCGGGAGGGGTGGTGGTGGATGGGGGTGGCTGTGGGATGGAGGGGGATGGGAAGGAAAGAAATAGGTGGGGGAGGCGAAGAGGAGGGAACTGAGGGGGAAGGGAGGAGGGAATGGTGGGGGGGGAGAAGGGAAAGAGGAGGGATGGGGCGGGAGGGCCAGGGGAGGGGGAATGGTGGAGGGAGAAGGGAAAGAGGAGGGAAGGGGTGGGAGGGGCGGGGGAGGGGGGAATGGTGGGAGGGGGAATGGTGGGAGGGAGAAGGGAAGGAGGAGGGAAGGGGTGGGAGGGGCAGGGGAAGGGGAATGGTGGGGGGGAGAAGGGAAAGAGGAGGGAAGGGGTGGGAGGGGCAGGAGAGGGGGGAATGATGGGGGGGAGAAGGGAAAGGAGGGAAAGGGCAGGAGAGGCTGGGGAAGGGGGAATGGTGGGGGGGAGAAGGGAAAGAGGAGGGAAGAGGTGGGAGGGGCAGGGGAGGAGGAAGGAAGGGCTGAGGGAGGGTGTGAGATGGGTGGTGCTCTGGGGATCCTCTTCTCCCTGACTTTCTGCCTGCCTCTGGGGTTCAGAAGGTGGGAATTGTCCTTTGCATCCACGAATCTCAGTGCCCCGGGAAAGGCCTGGTGTTGGACACAAGGAGGCAACTTGTGTGGGTCTGAGCAGAGTTGTAGCTGCTCAGTGACTGTGTTGAAGTGAACAGAATGGATACATTCACTGGAAGGGGCTGGGGTGATGGTCAGCAACTGTGGGTGAGGCTCAGTCTCAGAATCTAGAGGAGGGATGGCCCTGGGGTGGGGTGGGTGGTGCTGGGTTTTAGACTCTAGTAAACCTGTATTCAAATCCCAGCTTCTACCACTTACCAGCTGTGTGACCTGGGCAAGATTCCAAACCTCTCTGGACCTCAGCTTCCTTTAGGGCTGTTGTGAGGTTTACATGACATAAATTATGCAAATAACCTGGCACGTACGAGTTCCTTCCTTTCTCTCTACTTGTGTGACTCTGGTCATATCATGCCACTTCTCCAAATCTCAATTTCTTGATAAAATGGGAGAAATAATGGACAACCTCTTGTGCCTCCCTCACTAGGTCAGTGCAAGGATGAAATGACATAAGGAGTACTTAAAAATCTACCTTTAAAAACTTCAAAGAGCTGACTGATAGGAGAAGTAATTGAGATATCAGTTGTGTTGCTTCTATCCGAAATCATTGTTCTCAGTGCTGGGGTCGTAGAGCCATAGGGCTGGGCCTACTCTTGCTTGACTGTGTCCCTGAAAACCTTAGGGTTTAAAGAACAGTGGAATTACTCTGTGGCAAGGGAGGCTTCTGGGGTGTTGTCATGCTCTGTATTTTGATCTGAGAGCTAGTTAGACAGGCAGTGGGCTTTGTGAAAATTCATCAAGCTGCATACTCATGATTAGTGCACTTTCTGTATCTACTTTATACATCAACAAAACAGTTTACTTAAAAATATTTGTGTGTGCTGATTGCATTTTTAATGATACTAATAATTGTTAAAATTTTAAGGTAGGCTAAGGGTATTTTTTTAAAACAGAAAGAATTCTTATTTTTTTAGGTACCTGTTGAAATGTTTAGGGATGAAGTGAATGGAATTTGATTTTAAAAAAACCCCCAACAACCAGGGGCTGGGGGGGAGGGGGAGTGGGTAGAAATGTAGATGAATCAAGACAGGCCAGCGGTTGACAGCTGATGAAGCTGGGACATGGGTTCATGCAGGTTTACTATACTCCCTACTTTTGTATATTTAAAAAAATGTCCACAGTAAAAATGTTTTTATAATATTGAGAAGTTTGTATACACTGTGACCAAGTGGTATTTGTCCCAGGTATGCAAGGCTGATTCAACACTTGAAAATTAATTAATGTAATCCATCACATCAACAGACCAAAGAAGAAAAATCACATGATCATATCAACAGATGAAGAAAAAGCATTTGACAGGGACTTCCCTGGTGGTCCAGTGGGTGGGACTCCACGCTCCCAATGCAAGGGGCCCGGGTTCCATCCCTGGTTGGGGAACTAGATCCTGCATGCATGCCAAAACTAGGAGTCTGCATGCTGCAGCTAAGAGTCCGCATGCCACGGCTGAGAGGTCCGCATGCTGCAACTAAGATCCCCGTGCCGCAACTAATAACTGGCATAGAAGAGAGAAAGAAAGAAAGAAAGAAAGAAAGAAAGAAAGAAAGAAAGAAAGAGAGAGAGAGAGAGAGAGAGGGAGGGAGGGAGGGAGGGAGGAAGGAAGGAAGGAAGGAAGGAAGAAAGAAAGGAAGGAAGAAAGAAAGAAAGAAAGAAAGAAAAAAAGCATTTGACAAAATTCAACACCCATACATGATAAAAACTCATGGTCATTTTTAAGTCTTTTGTCATTTACAGACAGTTCTGGGTGTACTCTGATGATTTTGCAAATATGTTCCTATAAAAGGGTTTCATCTTCAAGAAATTCATGGAAAAGACTCTGACAAGTACAGGTTTCTGGTAACTGACTGTACTGCTGAACTGAATGAATAAGCATTTTCAGAACTCTAATGAAAAACTGATGAACTCATAAAAGTGCTAACAAAAGATCAAGATGAAAAAAAAAATTAATTACATGGGACTGAGTGAACTGATGAGTATGAGTATAATTTTTGTGACTTTCTGTCTGAATTTAAAAAAAAAAAAAAAATCCCACAAGGACCCAGAGGCAAAGAATATACAAATCAATTTTCACTGCAAAGTAAAGGAGCTGTTACAGTGGAGGATTACTGGACTGAATGTCAATATTATGACATAGTATGAGTGTGTTTCATGTTTGGTACTTGCAATCATTGTTGCTTTGGTTGTGGTCATCCATGTACAATGCTTGGTGTCAGTCTATTTATCTCTTGTAAAAATAAAATACAGTGTGTGTGTGTGAAAAAAAAAAAAGATAATATACACATGCTTAAAAGAAAACCAATAATAAATGAACTGGTTATCAAAAAAAAAAAAAAACTCTAAGCATATAATCTATAAAAATATTGAATTACTATGTTGTACACCTGAAGCTAATATATTGTAAATCAACTGTACTTCAATAAAAGTTTTAAAAAAATCTCAGCAAACGAGGAATAGAGGGAAACTTCCTCAACTCAATAAAGAACATCTACAAGAAACCTACAGCTAACATACATAACGGTTAGAAACTATCAGGTTTTTTGCGAAGATCAGGAACAAGGCAACAATGTCCCTCTCACCACTGCTCTTCAACATCACAGTGGAAGTCCTAACTAATTCAATAAGACAATAAAGGAAATAAAAGTTACACATTTTTGAAAGGAAGACACAAAACTGTCTTTGTTCACAGATGACATGATCATCTATGTAGAAAATCTGAAAGAATCTACAAAAAAGCTTTTGTAACTAAGCAATTTTAGCAAGGTTGCAGGATACAAGTTAGTATACAAAAGTCAATCACTTTCCTATATACCAGTAATTAACAAGTGGAATTTGAAATTAAAAACACATTATCATTTACATTTAGCAACCCCCAAAATGAAATACTCATATATAAATATAACAAAATATGTACAAGATCTATATGAGAAAAACTATAAACCTCTGAAAAGAAATCAAAGAGGAACCTAATAAATGGAGAGATATTCCATATTCATGAATAGGAGGACTCAATATTGTCAGTTCTTCCTAACTTGATCTATAGATTCAATGCAATCCTAATGAATATCCCAACAAGTTATTTTATAGATACCAATAAACTGATTCTAAAGTTTATATGGAAAGGCAAAAAGAATCCGAATAGCCAACAAAATATTGAAGGAGAAGAACAAAGTTGGAGGACTGACACTACCCAAATTCATGACATTATGAAGTTACAGTATCCAAACAGTATGGCATTGGCAAAAGAATAGACAAATAGATAAATGAAACAGAATAGAGAGTCCAAAAGTAGACTCACTTAAATATAGTCAATTGATCTTTGACAAAGGAGCCAAGGCATTACAATGGAGAAAAGATAGTCTCTTCAACAAATGGTGCTGGAACAACTGAACTTCCACATACAAAAAAAAAAAAAAAAAAAAGAATCCAGATGCAGACTTTATACCCCTCACAAAAATTAACTCAAAATGGCTAATACACCTAAATGTAAAGTGCAAAACTATAAAACTCCTAGAAGGAAACAAAGGAGAAAATTTAGATGACCTTGGGTTTGGTGATGATTTTTTAGATACAGTATCAAAGGCATGATCCACAAAAGAAATAATTGATAAGCTGGACTTTATTAAAATTAAACATTTCTGCCAGTGAAAAATGCTGTCAAGAGAATGAGAAGACAAGCCTGGGAGAAAATATTTGCAGAATTCACATCTGACAAAGGACTGTTGTCCAAAATATACAAATAACTCTTTAAACTCAAAAATAAGAAAATGAACAAACAACCTAATTGAATATGGGGCAGAAGGCCTAAACAGACACCACATCAAAGAAGATATACAAATATCTTGCAAAGATAATAAACATCATATTGTTATTAGGGAATTGAAAATTAAAACAACAGTAAGATACCACTGCACACCTATTAGAATGACCTAAGTCCAGAACACTGACAACATCAAATGCTGGTGAGGATTTGGATAAACAGGAACTCTAATTCATTGCTAGTGGGAATGCAAAATGATATAGTCACTTTGGAAGACAGTTTGGCAGTTTCTTAATAAACTAACCATACTCTCACCATATGATCCAGCAATTTCACTCTTTGCCATTTACCCAAATGAGCTGAAAAGTTATGTCCACACAAAATCCTGTACATGGATGTTTGTAGAAGCTTTATTCACAATTGTCAAAACCTGGAAGCAATCAAGATATCCTTCAGTAGGTGAATGGATAAATAAACTATGGGACATTCAGACAACGGAGTATTACTCTGCACTAAAAAGAAAATGAGATGAGCTATCAAGCCATAAAAAGACATGGAGAAACCTTAAGTGCATATTGCTAGTGAAAGAAACCTACCTGAAAAGGCTACATACCACATAATTTCAATATATGACATTCTGGAAAAGGCAAAAATATAGAGAGAGTAAAAGAGTCAGTGATTGCTAGGGATTAGTAGGAAAGGAGGGATGAATAGGTGGAACATAGAGGATTTTTAGGGCAGGGAAACCATTCTGTATGATACTATAATGGTGGATACATGTCACTGTACATTTGTCAAAATCCATAGAAAGTACAACACCAAGAGTGAACCCTAATGTAAACTATGGACTTTGAACGATAATGATGTGTCAATGTAAGTTCATTGATTGTAACAAATGTACCACTCTGGCTCAGGATGCTGATAGTAAGGGAGGCTCTGTGTGTAGGCTTTTCTACTGACTTGTAGCCTCAGTTTCCCCCAACTGTAAATAAGAAGATAATGCCTACCTCTTCGAACTGTTGTGATCACTAAAAGGAACAATACATATATGCCCCACTTTCAACAATGGACAGATCATCTGGACAGAAAATCAATAAGGTTACACTGGATTTAAACTACATGTTAGACCAGATGGACCTACAAACATATATAGAACATTCCATCCAAAAGCAACAGAATACACATTCTTCTCAAGTGCACATGGAACATTCTCCAAGACAGATCATATGTTAGGCCACAAAAATGAGTCTTAATAAATTTAAAAAGATTGAAATCATATTAAGCATCTTTTCCAACCATATTAGTATAAAAGTAAAAATCAATTACAAGAGAAAAATTGGGGAATTCACAAATATGCGTAGATTAAACAACATGCTTCTGAACAACCAATGAGTCAAAGAAGAAATCAAAAGGGAAATAAGAATTATCTTAAGACAAATGAAAATGGAAACGCAACATGCCAAAACCTTTGGAACGCAGCAAAGGCAGTTCTGACAGTGATGTTTATAGCAGCAAATGCCTATATTGAAAAAATGAAAATCTCAAATGAACAACTTAACTTTACACCTCAAGGGACTAGAAAAAGAACAAATTAAGCCCAGAGTTAACAGATGGAAGGAAATAACAAAGATTAGAGCTGAAATAAATAGAGACTAGAAAGATAACAGAAAAGATCAATGAAACTAACCCTGGTTTTTTAAAAAGAAAAACAAAATTGGCAAACCTTTAGCTAGACTAAGAAAAAAGGAGAGAAGAGTCAAATAAATAAAATCAGAAATGAAATAGGATACATCAGAACTGATAACACAGAAATACTAAGGATTTTAAGAAACTACTATGAACAACTACATGTCAACAAATTAGATCATATAGAAGAAATGGATAAATTCCTAGAATCGTACAACCTCTCATGACTGAATCATGAAGAAATAGAAAATCTCAACAGATTACCAGTAAGGAGGTTAAATCAATAATCAAATATTTCCCAACAAAGAAAGGGCCAGGACTAGATGGCTTCACTACTAAATATTTAAAGAAGAATTAGTATCAATTCTTCTCAAAGTCTTCCAGAAGATAGAACAGGAGGGAACACTTCCAAACTCATTTTACAAGGCCAGCATTACCCTGATACCAAAACCAGACAAGAAGACAATTACAGGCCAATATCCTTAATGAGCATAGATGCAAAAATTCTCAAGAAAATATTGCCAAATTGAATTCATCAGTACATCAAAAGGATCATACACCACGATCAAATGGGATTTATTTCAGGAATGCAAGGATGGTTCAACATACTCAAATCAATAAATGTCATATACCATATTAACAAAAATCATATGATCATCTCATAAAAACTATCAGCAAATTAGGTATAGATGGAATGGCCTCAACATAATAAAGGTCATATATAACAAGCCCAAGCTACAGTGAACATGGGAGTGCAGATATCTCTTTGAGATAATGATTTGTATCCTTTGGATATATACCGAGAAATGGGATTGCTGGATCATATGGTAGTTCTGTTATTAATTTCTTGAGGAATCTTGGTTGTTTTCCATAGTGGCTGTACCAATTTACATTCCTACCAACAATGCACAAGGGTTTCCTTTTCTCCACATCCTTGCCAACACTTGTTATTTCTTGTCTCTTTTGATAATAGTCTTTCTAATAGTTGTGAGGTGATATCTCATTGTGGTTTTGACTTGCATTTCCCTGATGATTGGTGATGTTGAGCACTTTTTCATGTACCTGTTGGCCATTTGTATGTCTTCTTTGGAAAAATGTCTATTCAGATCCTTTGCCCATTTTAAAATTGGTTATTTGTTTTTTTGGTTTTTTTTTTGCTACTGAGTTGTATGAGTTCCTTGTATATTTTGGATATTAACCCCTTATCAGATATGTGGTTTACAGAAATTTTCTCCTATTCTATAGGTTTCCTTTTCATTTTGTTGATCATTTCCTTTGCTGTGCATAAGCTTTTTAGCTTGATGTAGTCCCACTTGTTTATTTTTGCTTTTGTTACCTTTGCTTTTGGTGTCAAATCCAAAAACTCATTGCCAATGTCAAGGAGCTTTCCCCCTATGTTTTCTTCTAGGAGTTTTATGGCTTCAGGTCTTACATTCAAGTTTTTAATCCATTCTGAGTTGATTTTGTGTATGGTATAATATAGTGGTCTGGTTTCATTCTTTTGTATGTGTCTGTCCAGTTTTCCCAACACCTTTATTAAAGAGACTGTCCTTTGCCCATTGTTTATTCTTAGCTCCTTTCTCGAAAATTATGACTATATGCGTGGGTTTATATTATCTCATGTAATCCTCACAATAGCCTCAGATTCAATATCCCCGTTATATAGATCAGAAAACTGAGGCTGAGTGGTGACTTACTTGAGGAAGTGGTAGAGACAAATTGAGCCCAAGTTTTCAGGGACAAAATGCCCTTTGGGTAGTGTTTTTGTGAAGAAAATAAAAGCAAAAGCCCAGAATTTTATCTCATAAAGGATTAAACTGGCAATGCTTGTGAATGATGCAGCCTTAAAAACAATTCTCCCCTTAAGAGGGTCCTCAAGGCAGATTTCCCCCTTCCACATCTTTGCCTGGGCCAGCTTCTTGGTCTGGAACGTCTTTTCTGCTTCACTGGGCCCATCATATTCTCCCATCTCTCAGGGCCAATCTCTAGCTCCACTCCTCAGGAAACCCTCCAGGAGGACTCCGGGCCCAGCATACCCAGGAAACGCCTTCCAGAGAGGGAAACAGTTTTGCCCAGGATCACCAGCTGCAAAAGATCACAGCCAGGAGGCCGGACTCAAATCCAGTCCTCCTTGTGACCCCTCTCCTCGCTCCTTCATGGGTGCCACCCGAGTTACCCTGTGCCCCATGGGCAGCTGTGCCCTGCCTTCTGCAGGCTGTGGTTCCCACCCTCTCCCTCTCCCTGCTGCTCAGATTTCCTTCTGGGAAGAAAAAAAGTTTTTTTCTCACAGAGATGACTCTCTTCTTGTGGCCATAGATTACTCCTGACACCTAATTACCGTATATCATTGTGCCGTAAAATGATGATTGGAGGTGTCAGTGTCTCAAATTTGCCCTCATAAAATATGTGCTCTTTTTGTTTTCCTCCTCTGCATTTGTTTGGGAGAAAAGACAGGCAAATTTATTCCAACTTTTCAGAGGAACTTCAAAGCACGGGAACAGAGGAGTTTTAGAGGTGGGTCATTTAAAAAATACCCTGCAGAGGCAGGAGGCCCCAGCCTTGCTGATTTTGTGTGGCCTGGGAAGGAAATGAAGACCTTGGTGAAGATGTTGACTCCTTCTAACCTGCCTTTCTCTGCCTTTGCTGGCCTGGCAAAAACCCCTCTTCTATCCTTTCTTCCTTCCTGTCCCCCATCGTCACTACCTGCCCCTGGGCTTCTCTAAGAAAGCAATGGAATGTGGTGGGAAAGGTTCCCATTCCAGTGTCACCTGGATTTGGGTTCAAATCTTTCCCCTCCAGCTTTCCAGCTCTGTGACCTTGGGAAAGTTATGCCACTAATGGAGTCTTAGTTCCACTACATATAAAATGGGGAATAACAAATGCTACCTCTACCTCATATGACTGCTATGAGGATTAGTGGTAGAGGTAAAGCACCTACTAAGGGCCTGACAACTGTAGAGGTAAAGCACCTACTAAGGGCCCGACACAAAAGAGGGCTCAACAAATGTTTGCTCCTTTTCCTTCCCTCTGAAAGCTCTCCTGTCTGTTCTCCCTAAGAGGGCCCTGAAGTCCTAAAACCACTCCTTACCTGGTTAACATGCCTCTTCTCCTACAAGCTCAGGCTGCAATCAGGAGCCACTAGGAAAGCAATCTGATTAAACTGGTTGGCACTAGGGGAGAGGGATGGGTGTCCCTTTAGCCCTTTGGGAAGCATCAACAAGAACATCTTAAAAGAGCAATCCTTTTTATCAGTGGAAGGAACCAGGAAAGTCAGACTGTCCCATCACCCGCTCCACACACAAGCTCCCGCTGGTGGCTTTCCAGCCTCTTGCTCACCTCTGATGGGGTTGAGTTGTTTGCTTCCAGAGGGAGGTGTTTAGAGTTTCCCTCCCTCAGGCCTCAAGCTGGGCCCCCAGCTCTCACACAACAAATATCGGGTTGGCCAAAAAGTTCGTTTTGGTTTTCCTGTAACAGCTTACGGAAAACCCCAAAACGAACTTTTTGGCCAACCCGTTATTTCCTCTGGGTTATGGGGGTGGTTTTTTAAACCAAGATAACTTGTGCATCCAAACCAACCTGCAGGTGATTCCCAGCTTTAGATGGGGGACTTGAGCACTTCCAGGTGGGGATGGAGAGGACGGCTGCCACAGGGGTCCCTTACCTGGTCTCACCTCTGCCTGGCAAATACCTCACCCCCCTGGCTCAGCCCAGAAGCTACGCTGTTTGAGTGCCTTCCTCAGCCCTAGCTTGAGGTATTTGTTTCCTACTCCGGGACCTCTCTGTACTGGATTCCTGCATCTATTTTACACGTTTCTCAGTCACCCTTGGATCATTGGCCATGTACGGGTCTGGGCCACCCTCTGGTCTGGGATCCGGACTCTCAGAGCACCCTGTATGTTCCTCAGGCCTGTTCAATGTCTGTTCTCTAGGCTGCCAGCTTCACAAGTGCAGTGACTCCGAGGTGTTTAGTACAGTGTCTGGCACACAGTAGGTGCTCAGTGAACAATCACAGTAACACTGACCCAATGCTTACTGCCACACACTGTTTTGAGCACTTTACATATTATCAGTTCATAAAATCTTCACAACAATCCTATAATGTGGGTACTGTTATCATCCCAGTATGACGATTACGAGCAGTGATCCTGGAGCTGGATTACCTGGGTTTCTGTCCTAGCTCTACCACTTACTTCCTGTGTGACCTTAGTTAAGTTGCTTAACCTTTCTGTGCCTCACTGTTAAATGGGGATAATAACTGTACCTACTTCACAACAGGGTTGCAATGTGGTTAAATGAGTTCACATACACAAAATGTTACATATTAGGTATTATCCTCACTTTGTGGTGGCAAAAATTGAGACACGGAGTTTTGGTAACTTGCCCAAGGTCACACAGCTGAGAAGGGACAAAAGTATGACTCAAACCCGGTTGTTTGGGCTCTAGAGTCAAGGCTCTTAACCACCTTATTGTGTTGCTCTTCCTGAAGACGAATTTGAAGACCTGGCTCCCTCGTGGGAACACTGCGGAGGTCTCTCCGCATCCAAAACCTGCAGTTGGGAAGGGTGTTTAGGCGTCTTATGCCGGCCCAGGCCCGTGTCTGAGCCTGTTTGCTCGCCGTGAGCGCAGCCCGATGTACTCCTGCCTGCTGATGCTCACGCTGGGCGGGAGGGGTCCCACCCACTCTGAGCGGGCGCGGTCAGTGGGGGGGTCGCCTCGCCGCCAGTCCCCGGCGCTGCGACTCTTCCCTCGGCCAGCAGGGGTCAGCCCCGGCCGCTGTTGGCGTCTCTGGTGAGCGGTGAGCGGCTGCCAAGCGCGGAACACAGCCCGGCTCACCGAGGCCCCCGGGTTGGGGGAAGTCCCGCCCAAGGTCCGCCCAAGGTCACCCAGGAGTCCGTGCTAACAGGGCGGGACCTCAACTCCCTTCATCCCTGGCTCTTCCCCAAAGCCTAAGAGGCCAGTTCGAGGGGGCTCTAGAAACCAGGAGGTTTGGGTCCCTGGAAGGTTCCACAGGAGGTCTTGGTCCTAGTCCCAGTTGTACCATGGACGTGCTGTGTGACCTTGGGCAGGTCGTCACCCTCTCCAGTCCAGTGTCCGTCCAAGGAAGGGGTCCTGTAATTCTAGCGAGGGTCCCTCTGTCAATACCGCATCCCTCGGCCATGGACGGTCCAGAGTCGGCCCAGGCGGGATCTGAGCCTACCCGTGAGAGCCACACGAGTAGGGGTCCCATCCCTTTTCCCGGAGTACAGCGCGGGGCTGGTTGGGAGCGGAGCGCCCGGCGTCCGGCAGGGGGCGCTGCCGCACTGTGCGCGGCTCCCCGCGCGTCTTCCCAAGGACGGTGTGGACGCGGCGGGCGGCGCAGGGGCAGTGGCTGGCTGAATCCTGCCGCGCCCACACTGCTGCTGCGGTAGTTCCGAGACACCGTCTGGGGCGTCGGGATTGGGGGCGAGCCACCCGGCGCACCCACTGGCCCTCCGCCGGTTTCTGGAGCTCGGTGTGTGGGTGGGGGCAGGGGGCAAGGAACCAGCTCTGGGAGGTCAGGTCTCACTCGCTCTTTGACCTTGAGAGGTTACCGCCCCTGTCTGAGCCTGAGTTTCCTGTCTCTGCAAGGGAGTTTCTAAGAAGCCTATGAGATATTGCATGTGAAAATGCTTTAGGAAATCTGAGGCCCGGGCCAGATGCTTTTATTGAAAAATAGCTATACCCTGCTCACCCAGTTCCACACCCGGGTAGCAGCTGTTTGAGCCCTTTTAACTTGTGTTTTCTAATGTTTACCTATATATTTTGAAGTAATACGCTTATACTGCTGTTTCTCCGTTTACCAACTTCAGACATTATCTGTTGTCTTCCTGTTGGAATAAATAAGGAATTAGCTGTGTTCCAACCCCATCTATCTACCCAGTATATCTGGAACACTATTTTCAGGTAACTAGGTGATCAACATTCCTGTTAAGAAAATGTGGCTTTTCATTTCCCCAAAAGCTCTATCAGAACTTCCTTCCACCTATCAACGCATATCTTCCCTCACAAAAGCTCTGTCACATTCCATATTTGGACTTGGGCTTCCTTTTCCCAGGGGTGTTCCCCCCCAGACTGCACTGTCCAGCCATCTGCAGGGGCTGTGTTCCCCAAGGCTTTCTCCCCATGTCCCTGTTTCTTGGTCCTCTGTTTGTGTTGGTTTACTGCCTTCTTTTGGAAACTCCATTTGCTTCCTAAGAAATCGGGCAAGGGTGGGGAATTTTCATGTATGTGGACTTAATCTATATTCTACCCTTGTACTTGATCGATAATTTAGCTAAACATAGAGCTCTGGGTTGGAAATTCTTCTTCTTCAGAATTTCCACACTCTGCTCCATTGTCTTCTGTACCTAGCATTACTGTTCAGAAGCTTCATGCTTTCTGATTCCTTTTTATACGTAACTTTTCTCTTTCTCTCTTCCTCCCCCTTTCCGTTTTTCAGGATTTTCTCTTTATCCTTGGAATTCTGGAATTTCACAATGCATGTGACATGTTGGTGACTTTGTCATTCATTGTGCTGGTCCTTGGGTGGCCCTTTTCAATCTAGAGACCCATGTCCTTCAGTTCCATGGAATTAAAACATTTTTTTCTTTAATAATTTTCTTCTCCCTGTTTCCTCTCTGGAACTTCTATGAGCTGGATCCTGGACCTGATCTTCTAGGTCTCTTTTCTCCTATTTCCCTTGTCCTTGTCTTTCTGTTCTACCCTCTAGATTATTTACTTAAATTTTTGTCCTAATCCTTCTATTGAATTTTTAATTTCAGCTATTATATTTTTAATTTCCAAGAGTTCTTATTTGTTCCCTGTTCTCCCCCTGCCATAACGCCCCCAAATAAAACAAGAGATATAACCTCTTTATCTCTCTGAGGATATTACTTAGCAATTTCCCCCTCCTATTCTCTGACTTTTCTCTGCCTCTAGTTTACCTGTTTTGTTTGTTTGGTTTATTGTGGTCTCTCTCTGGCTCTATGTCCCTCCTCATGTTGGAGGTTGCTCAGATGTTTAGTGGTCCTAGGTTTCTGTACACAATTGAGATGAGGGTCCAAGAAGTTGACTGGCATTGGATGTCCTGTGAAGGCAGTTGTACCAGTTTCCCTTTAGGTGGACGAGGCAGGGCCTGGCCTTTTGGTTAGGAGAGAGAGAAATATCAACGAGGGGAGTTCTTTTCTCTGGGACAGCTCTGTAAGGCAGGATGGATGTGGTTAAAAGTATGGATTCTGGAGCCAGAATACCTGGGTTTGAGTCCCAGCTCTGCCACTTACTAGCTGTATGACTTTGGACAAGTCACTTAATCTCCCTGTGCCTCAATTTCCTATCTGTAAATTAGACCTAATAAGAATATTACCCCATGGGTTGTTGGGTTTGTAAAGCTATTAGCCTGGTACATAGTGATGGGTCTTGGGGTCACTGCGCTCAGCCTCATTCTCTACAGAGTAGGGGAGAGGGCTGTGGGGTCTGACTGTTCCCCTGGGCAGATTCTCAGTTAATCCTCCTGTTTTCTGACCTTTCTGGTCTCAAAATCTTATCTCCTGCTCCCTGCCCCCTTCCCGGCTCAGCAAAGCAGTTGGCTTTCTTCTCAGTGGTATACCTTCTGCAGGTCTTATTTGACTCAGTAGAAACTAGTGCACGTTCAGTTCATCAAAAAATTGTTCCAAGCAAGAAATCATTAAAAAATGAAACACACATTGTAAACATTTTATTTTAACCTGAAACATATAAATGCCTATTCCCTTTTATTTGAGTATGGGTCTGTTCGCAGGAACTCTGTAAGGTCTTTCTTGAACAAACTCCAGAGCTAAAAGCATTGTCTACCAGATCCTGGTCTGTTTCTTTATAGTACAGCTAAACATAAAGGAACTTAAGGAACAATCTGAACGCAGATTCCTTCTAGATTTATATAATTTCCTCCCAATCTGTTACAATGGCTTGTCTGTAACTCATCTGAACATTTTTTTTTAATAGCAATCTGTCTTCACTGAGTTTTTCAAGGCATTCAACTTAGTTTCATAAAACAACTCCCTTTCACAATCATATCTTATTGGTTTATTAATATTAAATTGAATCACATAATGACAAAAGCAAGTATAACTGGAATAAACAGGTTTGGGAATAAGCAATTGTTTCTGGGAAAGCAGATGAGTTAACTGGAAGAGATATATATATAGGGGTTCTAAGGAACATCCTACCAGACAGGGGTTTTCAGCCCCTAGAGTTTGTAGAGAGAAGGCAAGTGTGGCTATTCTGAGAGCACTCATTCGGCGGTGGTGGAGCGTGAGAGCTTAGGTTCCATCACTCTGCAAAATAAGTACCACTCACTCCTTCGGCCCCTTTCAATCTTATAGAAATTTGTTGAACTTTCTCATCCATTACGACTCCTCTTCTTTTCTTCCTGTCCTCTGGGTTTATATCTTCTCTTTTCCTTATTGTCATTTTAAGGGAGGGGGTGTAGAGAGGGAGAAAAGATAAGCATTAAAGTTCAAGCTGCCATTTTTATCCAGACAATTCTCTCTTATTTAAGACTCCCAACATCCAGTGAATGGCAGAGACTATTATTACCTCCACAAAGGTCACACAGCTGTAAGTGACAGAAGCAAGTTTCAAACTCAGATCTGTCGGAGGCGTTAGTGGATACTGTGGTGCTTTGGCTAGATCCCCTCTCCAGGGTCAGCCCACCATCCTCCAGCTGCTGGGGATATTGGTTGCTGGTGGCTTGCTGGAAACTGCCCTTGGCTGTAGGAACTGCCTCACCCTTGCACGCGCTTCACCTCAGGGGATCACCGTGGCCAGGAACTGGCCCACGTCGGGGTATAAGAGCCCAGCCCTCTTCCCTCATTTGGGATAATTCTGAGGGGCCATCGCAGCTCCAGGGCTCTTTGTGGGATCTGCTGAGCTATCAGTTGCAATTCATTGTGGGTCAGCTGTCCCTCTGCCCAGTTACAGGTGTGACTCCAGAGAGGACTCCTTTCTGTACACGACTCCTCACTTGAGAGTCTGTTTCTAGGAAGCCCAAGGGAAGGCAGAAGCCACGGTCCTTGATTTTTTGCTGCCTTGTCAGGGAGTGGAGACCCTGAGCTCCCAGGCTGTATTGGGGCAGGATTCATCAGCAGGGTGAGGAAAGCTGGGCTGAGGGTGGTTGTTGCAGAACTCGGGATCCAGCAGGGGCTGTTGTCCGTGCAGCAGGGGCAGGGATGCCACATTCCTTGGTGTGGCTGGAGGGCAGGGCTGTGTGTGGAGTGTGTGGTGGGCCATGAGCTGAGCAGGCAGGTGCTATGCGGGTCCAGGTCCTGGAGGGATGTATAGTCAGTGGGGAGTCATAAGGGGGTTTTACATAAGGAGTGACATGATCCGATCTGAGATTGAGCAAGATGAACTTGACTGCAAGATGGATAGCAGGGGGCCAGGTCGCGGCAGGGAGGGCAGTGAGGGGGCTGCTGCAGTGGTCCAGGAGAGAGAGGATGAGGCCTGGTTCAGGGCAGTGAGGGTGCAGAGAGGGTTCTCAGTGACCGACCGCTGTCCACGCAGGACCCCAATCTCTACTACCCCGCTCCTTTTCTGTACTTTTAAATGCGCCGCATAATTAACTTCCTTGATATCGTTGTTGTCTGTCTCCCTCCACTACAGTGTAAGTTCCACAGAGGCAGGGACTTTTCTCTGTTTCGTTCACTGACACATCGTCAACCATAAAAGAATATCTGGCACATGGCAGGTGCTCAGAAAATAATAATGGATGGAGGATGGATGGATGGATCCTTGCGAGGTATGAGGGACTGGGACATGACATGAGGCTTGGTCCTTTGGCTTCTGCCTGGGTGCCTGGGTGGATGGTGGGGCCTCCCTGATACGAGGTTGGGAGGAGGGGCTCCACTTTGCAGGAGGTGAGGGGCAGGGCATGGGGGTGGGGGGAGTCCCCCCTGCTGATGTCCAGCAGGTCTCAGTCCCTGTAAACTTGAATTTTTCAGTGTTGCGAGGAGTGATGGGTTGTCTGTAGGGTGACCAGAGGGCTTGGCATGAAAAGGGTCCTCCATTTGTAGTTTAAAATGCCACTTTTCTTTTGCCTCCTTGTCCCAGTCTCTCTCAGCTGAGAACCCTGAGTCCTGAGCTCTGCTGGTGGCTCTGCCAGGGATGAGCTCTGTGCTTGGTGGGCTACTTCAGCTCTCCGAGCCTCAGTTTCCCTGTCAGGTGAGGTGAAGTCGTTTCTCTGAGAAGCGCTCCTGGACCCCTGTCAAGGTTTCCTCCCTTCTTTCGTGGTTTCCAAGGTACCGAATGTTACTGCATCACATCTGAGTCACCATGGGACTGGGGAAGCTGTTTGTCACAGATACGGAACTGGCTTACGGACAGGAAACAGAGGGCAGAGATAAACAACTGCTTTCCCAGATAGGAAGCATAGAGGGTAGAGCTTTCTTCCATGGTGGTGTTGGAACTTGTTTGGTTTTGAAGTTTTCCTTAAATGACCTGGAAACGATCTTTCCAAGATGCATTGATTTCTGCTTGGATGCTTAAATGCAAGAGTCAACATGTGCAAAACCCAACTCGTCACTGCTCCTCCCAAACTGCTCCTCTCTCTCTCTCTCTCTCTCTCTCTTTCTCCCTCTCTCCCTCTCTCGATGGCATCACTGTCTTACATCTGCATGATTGTAATCCCCTCCTGCTTCCGTATTCTTTCTTCTGTTGCTGCCGTCACTTGGAAATATCTTTATTTTGCCTTTGCTCTTTATAAAAAGATTTATAATGGAAAATCCAAACTCATACAAAAATAGAGAGAATAATGAACCCCTGGGTACCTGTCACCCAACTTCACAATTATCAACCCATGGCCTGCCTTGTTTCATCTACTCCTGCCCACTCTCCCCACCCTACCATGTGCCCAGATTATTTTAAAGCAAAGCCTAGACGAGATAACATATCATCATGCCTATAAATATAAGGATGCATTAAAATACATAACTGTAGACATTAGCCAGTCACAAAAAGACAAACACTGTATGATTCCACTTATAGGAGGTACTTAGGATACTCAAAATCGTAGAGACAGAAAGTAGAATGGTGGTTGCCAGGGTCTGGCAGGAGGGGAGAATGGGGAGTTAGTGTTTAATGGGTACAGAGTTTCAGTTTTACAAGATGAAGAGAGTTATGGAGATGGATGGTGGTGATGGTAGCACAACATTATGAATATATTTAATACCACTGAACTTTAAAAATAGTTAAGATGGTGAATTTTATATTCTGTATATTTTACCCAATAAAAAATTGGAAAAAATATATAACTATAAAGTCATTACCATACCTAAAAATAAAAAATTCCTTAATATCATCACATATGCAGTTAGTGTTCAAATTTCCTGAGTTAATTCATAATTTTATTTCTTTTAAATTTTATTTGATTCAGAATCCAAATAAGTTCTATATGTTACAATTGGGTTATAGTGTCTTTTAAGTCTTTTTTAATCTGTAGGTTACCCCCTCCTCTTATTTTTCCCCAGCTCTATATTTGTTGAAGAAACTGGGTTGTTCATCCTGTTTCCCACATCTGGACTTTGCTGATTGCATCCCATGGTATCATTTGGTATGTTTATTTGTCCCCTGTGCTTCCTGTATATTATTAGTTAAATCTAGAGGCTTCATCAGATTTGATTTTTGAGTATTTTAAGAATACTTCAGAGGAGGTGGGCTGAACTTTTATCATGAGGCACAGAATTGTCTAATTGTCGTGTTTCTTTTTGTTATTAGCTGCCATCGATCCATTATTTCGTCAGCGTTTGCACAATAATGATATTCTATCATAAAATAGTTTTTTGAAGATCTTATTGGCGTTATTCAACAAGTCATGAATTGGGCAGGACCTTATCTAGCAGATAGAAAGGAGCTCTGCGGAGCTGAACAAAACAGAAGGCGTTTACAGGCAGAAGGGAGCGAACTGGCTCTGGCAAGGTCACCTTCCTTTAGGGGACGGCAGGGGCCTATCAGGCAGATTGCCTCCCTAGTTCTGACCAGGTAGTTCCTGACCGACTGGTTGAAGATTCCATTCTTGGGAGAGGCTGAAACTGTAATTGTTAAATATTAAGTCTTGGTTTGGTGACGTGGGGCTTAGTGTAAGTGACTCCATTTTGGGATGTTGTCTTAATTGAGAGAGCCTAACAGAGACCTGATCAAAATTTAGGGCCTTAGCACCACTCCCTGCTACTGCTCTGAAGTTCTTGCTGTTTTTGCTAATCTTGTGTGGGGTTCACAGGTCATGATGTCTTTTTGCAGATTCTCTGTGGTATTCATAGTTCATGACTTCAAGTTCACATTTTTGGTCATTTTCTTCATTCCTTTTCTGATGTTCCAGTCTTAGGAAAATCATTTGCTTGGTGGTTAGTGGCTGCAAACATGCATTTAAAGGTTTTGAGAGAATACAGTGCTCCAGGGAGACTGTAATGATTGTTATAAACAGCATAATTCCTAATATCTGGAGTGCACTTCAGAGCCAGAGTCCCCAAGACCCAAACCAGTCAACATCAAATAAGTCAAAGAAAGACCCCGTTGAAGGAGTCACTTTCTTAAGCCAAGTGACTTGTTCAGTAATCTTAAGTAGCTGGGCTTCAGCTTCCCCAGAAATATTAGTCTAGCTGTAGCAAGTGGTATTGGCCACAGTAGATACCTCCTAGCTCAGCTGAAAGGTAATCAAGGACTATCCTATTATCAAGAACAACTTTGGCCAAAGAGGCTTAGGATTTTTGTTTGGCAGCTATTGCTTTAGCAGTGGATTTTGCAATATCTTCAAGAGTTGAGGAGAGTTTCCTGATTATAGCCTCATTCCCACTCTCTCCTGAGCAAGGAAGTAGGGACCTGCCCAAGGAAGCGAATCCTGAATCATGAATGCCTTCTGGGACCCTTCTAACTCGATGATATAAATTCAGGGGAGTTGACCAACGAGGTGTTTCAGTCTGATTATGGGCAGTTTGGGGGCACAGGTGGATAACCTAAGAGGCATTGCCAAGTGATATGTTAGACATCTAGGTATTCATAGGCTCAAGGGGAATGATAACCACCACAGTGTCATTTTTTTGCTTTGCTCTTTAGCTGGACTTGTTTAAAGAGTAACATCCTCTCATAAACTATTTGGATACCCTGAGGTACAGTTCATATAGGAAAGGCAGGATAAGTGCTTGGTTCTTTCCATTTATTTTCAATTTTAAAAATAATGAGTTAGTTCCCTAACATTATCCAAAGGTGACTAATGAGATGATATTGTATCATTATGAACTCATGGATTTAAATAAATGTGATGTGTTTCAATCCATTTCAGTTTTTATCTTTATTGATGCTCAAATGGTCCCATCTCTGGTTAATGGGAACCTCTTCAATTGGGCTCCCAGGTCCTTTTGATTTTGACCTCAGTAGTCTCTGCTAGCTTCCCTGCTTTCTAGAATGACAAGATGTTCCATTTTGTGCATTTCCTGCCTCACACCTGCAATCAGCCATTTCTCCAAGGGCTTGGGGTGAAAAGGGGCTTCAGTAGGCTCCTAGTTTAAAATGCTACTTATCTATTGTCTCCCTTTATTTTTAGTGGGAAATGGTATTTAGAGACCAGAGTCTGGATACTAGGGGTTACATTATTTTTTAATATTATATTTGATACCTACAAACAGGATATATACCATATATATAATTATGAAGCATCATAATAAAATGGCTATTCATCAGCTACTGCCCATTTTAAGAATTGGAACGTTATCAACAACAGTTCATTGTGTAGGTCCCCCTCCTTTATCTTAGACCTCAGTTTCCCTCTAAGAGGGTGGATTGTGTATTTGTCATTCTCTTGCTTAAAAAAAGTTTTATCACATATGTATGTGTCCTTAAATATGCGTGTTTATTTTATAGGTTTTTTTTGAGCTTTATAAGAATGATATTGCAAAGTATGTTCTTCTGTGATCTGCCTTGATTTTACTCAATGTAAATCAAAATAAATCTGAGAAATATCCTGTTGGTTTTTTAGCTGTAGTTCATTTATTTTCATTGTTGTATAATATTCCACTATGTGACTATACCAAAATAATTTTATCAATTCTCCTGTTTGTGGACATTTCAGTTGTCTCCAGTTTTTGCTACTACAAATATTTTGTGAAGATAATGCTGTTACAGGTATTCTTGTTCATGTCTCTGGTACACATGGGCAAGAGTTTGCCTAAGGCAGTGGTTATCAAACATTTTAGTTTCAGTATCCCAAAGAACTTTTGTTTATGTGAGTTATAGCTATAGATTTTACTATATTAGAAATTAAAACAGAAAAATATAACTGTATTATTTATTAATTCATTTAAAAATGGCAATAACAAACTCATTACATGTTAGCATAGATCCTATATTTTAAATGAAAAATCACTACATTTTCTAAGACAAATTAAGTAAGAGGAGTAGCATTGTTTAAATTTTTGCCAATCTCTTTAGTGTCTGGCGTAATAGAAGACAGCTGAATTCTCGTATCTGCTTCTGTGTTCAGTCTGTTGTGATATCATACATCATGCAGCCTCTCAAAAACTCCTCTGTATATTTGTGAGACAATAGAGAAAAAGTCAAGTAATGTCTTTCAAATATATTATGAAAATGGTTTTGACTTCATGGATTCCCCTGAAAAAGTCTCAGGGTCCCTGGACTACACTTTGAGAATTGCTGCTCTAGGGAATATTGGTCTAAGAGTGAAATTGCTGAGTCATAGGGTTACATGTGAACATATGCAAATGTTCAACTGTATAAATTAATGCCAAATTGTTTTCCAAAATGGTTGTGACCATGAACACTTCCACCACTAGCATGTGAGAATTTGCATAGATTCATATTTTCCCCAACACTTGATGTTATCAGACATTCTATTTTTACCCATCTAATGAATGTGAAATGTGAAATGTGAATATTTCATTGTGGTTTATCTGTGCCCAGTTTCTTCTCATTTTAATCCATCCTCCTCACACTGCTGGATTAATACTTCTGTGATGATATTTTGATCATGTTATGTTTGTTCCTCCTCAAAATGTTTCAAAGGCTTTTCCTTCTCTTTCTTGTTTTTTTCCTCAAAAGAACTAGGAACAAGTGTATCATTCCTCCATTCAAGGCTCTTTCACCAAAGGCTGACTCAATCAGCTGAATCTTCTACATCGTTACTAGTATCATACATTCCAGGCAAATGGAAATACTTGCTGTTCTCAAATAGGAAATTTCCCCCTCCAAGTTTTTGCCCATAATATCCTTCTGCCTCGAATGCTCTCTCTATTCCATCTGCCGGCTGGAATCCAATCATCTCTGATGACATAGCTGAAATGCTGCTTCTCCCAAGAAGTCTGCCCACATCCTTCCCTCTTCTGAACCCCTGCCACACAGGCTTGTCTCTCTCTTACCCTTTTACCATGCCATCACGGATTCTAGTTAGGAGTGGATGTGTTTGCTGCCCACACTTATCCAGGAGCTCCTGGAAGTCAGAGACCATGTACTTTTGTCTTTGTATTCCCCGCACCTCTAACATAAAATAGGTGCTAAAAATCTATTTGCTGACAATACAAGGTGCTTTCTGTTAAGGATTTTTTTTTTTTTTTTTAACGGCCAATCTATTAAATGAGGAAGCAGAGAGAAAGGGCTGTGGGAGCTCAGAAGAGGGAGGGGCCTAGGGCGGACAGGGAGGGCTTCCTGGAGCCAGCAGAACTTGGAACGGGCTTGGGGAGATGGGGCTGTGGAGGAGTGAAGTGGAGACACACTGGGCCTGGGGCCGTGGGGAGGAGAGATGCGGGCCTAAAGCACAAGGCTAAAGGATTTGGGACAGATTCCAATGCACAGAAGCTGTGCATCTTGGAACAAGTTCTCACTGCTGTCTGTCCGGCAAGGGGATGGCCTGGATGGAGCAGAGACCTGGGGACAGCAGGAGATGAAATGTGGGCTCAGCATCTGGGGTGCGTCGCAGCTCTCACACCAGCTGCAAAGGACTGGATCCCCAGAGGCTCTGGTGGAGTACGGGGGTAACTCTGTTGGCCTTTAGAGGACAGCTGATCTGCGGGGTCCTTTGTGGGTCTGGGGAGTTTTGGAGATTTCAGAGGTGATCAAGGTCAACCCATGGTGTAGCTGCACTTTCTTCCCTGCTGCGGTCCTCCTCCATCTCTTGATATTGGAGTTCCTTCGCTCCCTGGTTCCTTGGCAGCTCGCTTTCTCCCCCAGGGTATCCACACTACTCGGGGCATCAGGCAGCCTCTCTCCTCTGCCCTTGGTCTCCTCCCATGTTTACCCAGGTACAGAGGGGCTGTTTGCTGGGACTTGGGTTTGGTCATGGGCTGGAATAACTAGTCAGGGGCCTGCCTAGGTCCTGTTCCAGCTCACTCACATGAAGGAGACTTCCCATAGCCCAGCCCAGTTCTCAGCACTGGGTTTGGGGCCAAGGCTGCATTTAAAAATCAGTGTAACAAAGCCATTCCTTTTCTAGTTATTGTCTGGGTTCTTTCTTCATTCAGGGACTTGAAGGAGATAGGTGGAGGCAGGGCAGGGTTTGGGCACAGTAATATCCAGTGGCACTTGGATTCACCCTGGTTTCTAATAGTGTCCCCTGACCCAGCAGGATAAACATGTTAGGTGCTTATTCAGGGGTCCCCAAATCTCTCTGAGGCCTTGGTCCCACTCTGCTGAGAAGAGATTTTGTATCATCATCATCAACACCACCATCACCACCACCATCATCGTTGTCCAACAGCTTCTGCTTACAGAGCACACCTGTGTGGACCAGGCTTTGTGTCCTGTGTTAGGTACCTTATGTGCAATAGTTTACTGAATTTTTGCATAACTTTACAGAGCGGGTATTATTCCTCCCGGAGAGAGATAGGTCAGGAAATGGAGGCTCAGAGTGGGGAAGTGACTTTCCTAAAGTCACACACCTGCTGCCTTGTGGAGTAGAAGGTAGAAGCTAGTGCTCCCTCCTCTTAGTGCAGGCCTGTTAGTGGCCAGAGCAGGGGGTCACTATCCCACGGCTCATGTGGTCCTGGGCTTTTTGAGAGATATTGAGGCAAAGGGCAGGTCCAGCTCACAGGGCCAAAGTTTATAGATTTAGCTGGCTCATCCAGACCCTCAGCAACCACAAAACTACTTACCCTCCCCTGTCTGCTTCCTTGAGTGGGCTTCTGGGGCCCACTGGATACTGAAGCAGGAAGGGAGGAAGTAGAGTCTGCAAGACCTGTGTGATCCAGGGCTCAGCACCTAGGCACCTGTGCCTCAGTTTCCTCTTCCAAAACTAATACCAGGACCAACTCTGCTGCTTTCTCAGGACTTTTGTGAGGAAGAAACAGTGCTAAACAGCAATTCATTTGATGCCTATATGTCAAGTGTTATGCCAGGCTCTATACATTATCTCATTTAATCTTCACAGCAACCCTGAGCACTAGGTATTTTATTATCTCCATTTTACAGATGAAGAAATGGAGGCTTAGAGAGGCTGCATGACTTGCCCCAAATCTTTGATCTAAGAAGTAGTGGAGCTGGGGTTTGAACCCAGGTCTGTTTGGGCTGCTGTGAGTTTCGTAATAGTAATGGTGCAGCGTGTGATAGCGTGGGGTGTGATTTCACATGAATATGGGCTCTGGGCCATACTGGTTTGCAAAGAGCCAGGCTGTGTACAGGAGACAGACCAGGGTGGGTCAGACCAGCTGGTGATGTTTCATTTGCCAAAAGATATGACAGAGAAGAGTAAAGAAGAGTGGGTTCTCAGGAGGGATGTTGGGTGGTGGCAGAGGCAATGCACAGCCAACAGCCATTGGGCACTTGCTCCATCCCAGGCTCTGGGCCAGCCTTTGAGGTCCCAGCAATGGAGCTGACTTGGTCTCACCCTCAGGGCGCTCAACTGGGAGAACATACATCCCAACAGACACCAGTCGTGTGCTGTGTTCTATCAGGATGCAGAGGTTGCATTCCAAAGAAATCCTGTGTTATAAAAAATGGAATTATAGAGACAATTGCTTCAATGGGGAGAAAGAGGTTAAGGCCTAGGTAGTTTCAGACTTGCCATAACAAAGTTATTTTTCCTTCAGGAATGTCAATAATAAAGATGCTTTTACAGCTATAAGTGTATGGCTGTAAAACCTGAACATCACCAAGCAAATCCAGCCTTAGATATTCCCCATGCTTTTGCTTAAGAGGAACAGCCTTTCTTTTTCTGTCACCCCAGCACTGTCCTAGGGCATATTTCTCTCTCCTTCCTTTACCTTGACCATCCACTGCTGGAGTAACAAAGGGCCAGGCCCCTCTAAGGAAGCATCCTAGAGACATCAGGGCACTGCCATCCCCCCACCCACCTCCTCCACTGTTCCCCTGTAGCAGATTCTTCCTCTCCACTGTGTTATAACCAACCGTGATCTGCTCAGTGTAAATTGTGCCCTCTAATTAAAGGATCACATTATATTTAATTTGCATTTAAAAATCTCACCATAGGAGACGTTCTTACCTGGTGTAAGAATAGTGATGGGGCTATGCAGAGGCAGCGTCATGTCATCATTAAGAGCAGGGTCTCTGGAGCCAGTCTTTGTGAGTTCAAATCCTAACTTTGTCACTTACGAGCTGTGTGACCTTGGGTAAGTCACTTAGTTCTCTGTGCTTCATCTCTGAAATGGGGAGAATCGTTGCTTCCACTTCATGTGGTCACGAGAATTCAAAGAGATAATGATTGTGAAGCCTTAGCACAGAGCCTGGCACATAGTGAGTGCTCAATAAATGTTAGCTAGTTCATAGTGCAGAGAGGGGGGGGGGTCCATTGAACCCGGGGTGTGGGGCATGGGGGGCAAGGGAAGTCGCTGTGGAGGAGGGGAGACTGGAGCTAGACTTGAAGGGTGAGTGGGATTGGACAGGAGGATGAGGCGGAGGGGACAGAAAGACACAGCAAGGCTCTTCGGAGGCCCTCAGACAAGTCTGGACTGATCAAGGCCATGGTTTCTGCCTAACACCAGCTGCTGTAACAGACAAAACTCTAAAAAGTCAATGGCAAGAGGGGGGAGACATGGAGATGTATGTATATGTATAGCTGATTCACTTTGTTATACAGCAGAAACTAACACACCATTGTAAAGCAATTGTACTCCAATAAAGATGTTAAAAAAAAAAAAGTAAATGGCTTAACGTAATAGGTATTAGTTTCTTTCTCACATAAAGTTCAGTCAGTGACAGTGAGGGAGTAGGGGTACTCTGAGCCTCACCATTATTAATCCAGGCTAACAACCTTCCCTGAGGCTCTACAATCTTCCTTGTGGCTTCCGAGGTCACCCTGGGCATATACCTCCAGCTGGCAGATGGGGGAAAAGTGTGTAGAGGATCATGCAGGAAGTTTTTATGGGCCAAGCTTGGAAGTGGCACACATCACTTCCTCTTACATTTCATTGGCTAGAACTTAACACATGGACACATCTAGCTGCAAGGGAGTTTGGGTAATATAGTCTAGATGTGTTCCCAGAAGGAAGGCAAAATGGATTTGGTGACTAGCTATCTGGTCTCTGCCCCAGGTTCTGGGTGTTAAGAGGTGACCCCACCCAGATGAGCAGGGGTCAATGGTGAGGACTTAGGTGAGGAGCCAATGCGATGGATCTTGATTTGAAGACAGTGGGGAGCCATTGGAGGGAGGTCATCAGGGCAGCAATGTGGTCAGAAAGTGCCAGAGGATTACTTGGCTCACTCCACTGCAACGTGGAAGGATGTGGGAGGGTGAGGAGGACAGGTTCAATGTAGAAGACCAGTGAGGGGCTGTTGCAGGGATCTAGGCAGGAGTCGATGAGGCCAGCACTCAGCCATGGCCATGGGGATGGGAAGGAGGGGTGGCTTTGCAAGAATTCACCAGGCAATAGTTACTTAGAAGACACCTGTTATTCTATGATCCTAGTGCTCAGAGCTATGGAGAATATAAGGGAAATGAACCAGGCCTTATCTGTTGGGAACCTATACTCTATTTACAGACACGAAACTGACAAAGATGTCTTTTTTTTTTTTTTTTTAATTTGTTGTATTTTTTAAATTAATTAATTTATTTTTGGCTGTGTTGGGTCTTTGTTTCTGTGCGAGGGCTTTCTCTAGTTGCGGCGAGTGGGGGCCACTCTTCATCGCGGTGCGCAGTCCTCTCACTGTCGCGGCCTCTCTTGTTGCAGAGCACAGGCTCCAGACGCGCAATCTCAGTAGTTGTGGCTCACAGGCCTAGTTGCTCCGCGGCATGTGGGATCTTCCCAGACCAGGGCTCGAACCCGTGTCCCCTGCATTGGCAGGCAGATTCTCAACCACTGCGCCACCAGGGAAGCCCCAAAGATGTCTTTTAAGTGTCAAAACTTTGGTGTGAGCAGGCCAGGCTTATCCCAGAGTGGCCTCCTATGGACTTGAACAGTCATCTGCTTCTTCCTTCTCTGCTCACTGTTGCTCTCTCTCTCTCCCTTTCCATCTTTCATCTTTGCTTCTCTCTGCTTCTGACTTCATTCTCTCAAACAGGTTGCCCCCACCAGGCTAGAACCACAGCTGAAGCCAGGTCCAGGCTTATATTCACACATCCTAGCAACAATGAGGTATACATGTCTGATTACGGCTTAGAGCAGTGGTTCTCACACTTACCGTGCATCAGAATCACCTAGAGGGCTTGTTAAAATACAAACTGCTAGGTCCCAGAATTTCTGATTTAGTAGGTGTATTAGTTAGCTAGGGCTGCGATAAGAAAGTACCACAGACTGGGGTAGCTTAAACAACATAAATTTATTTTCTTACACTTCTGGAGGCTAGAAGTGTGAGATCAAGGTGTTGACAGTGTTGGTTTCTTCTGAAGGCCTATCTCCTTGGTTCATAGATGGCCATCTTCTTCTGGTGTCCTCACGTGGTTCTCCCCCTGTGTGTGTCTGTGTCCTAATTTCCTCTTCTTATAAGGACACCAGGCATGTCAGATCTGGGTTCACTCTAATGACTTCACTTAACATCAATTACCTCTTTAAAGACCTATCTCCAAATATAGTCACATTCTAAATACTGAAGAGTTAGGACTTCAACATGTGAATTTGAGGGGGACACAATTCAACCCATAACAGTAGGCCTGGGGTGAGGCCCTAGGATGTGCATTTCTAACAAGTTCCCAGGTGATGCCAGTCTGGGGACCATACTTGGAGAACCTCTGGCTTAGAGTGGTTACCCCTCTTTCTGGTATATATGCACCTGAACAGGAGCAGACTTGGGCTCAAAGAATTATAATATTAATTGGAAGGAATGCCGAACATTTGTTTTTTTTTTCCTTCAATTTGAATTTATTTTTTTATTTTATTGAAGTATAGTTGATTTACAATGTTGTGTTAATTTCTGCTGTACAACAAAGTGATTCAGTTATAAATGTATATACATTCTTTTTTTAATAGGGCAATTTATTTTTATTTATTTATTTTTTTATACATTCCATTTAAAATATTCTTTTCCATTATGGTTTATCATAGGATACTGAATATAGTTCCCTGTGCTCTATAGTAGTAGGAACGCTGAACATTTGTAATTGGCAAATGGGGGAGAGGGTTTGGAGAGGAGGAAATTTCTGGCATTTCCAAAATTACATGGCTCTGATATTATGACCTTTTAGCAGCATGTGGCAGGAGAAAGAGCTCAGGTTTTCACATTGGAGACATCATGGATCCAATCCTGGCTCTGTCCTTTCTGAGCTAATTTTTAGCATGCCACATAATCACTCTGAGTTTCAAATTTCTCATCTATAAAATGGGAGTGAAAATAATACCTATAGGGTAGTTGGAGTTAAATGTAATAATTTATGTAAAGGGCTTGGCACTTGGTACATGGCAGCTATTACTGTTGTTTTTTATTTATCCATTTGCTCATCCAATATGTGACTAGGAGTCAGAAGACATGATGTCTAGTCCCAGCCCTGGAACCTAGCTGTGTGACCTTGGGCCCCACTTAACCTCTTTGACCCTCAGGGTTTTTTATCTGTCAAACAGTAAAGAATGCTTCCTCTTACCACCCCCAATCATCCAATCATGGTTGTTTTTTTTAAAAATAAATTTATTTATTTATTTATTTATGGCTGTGTTGGGTCTTCGTTGCCACGAGCGGGCTTTCTCTAGTTGCAGTGAGCGGGGGCTACTCTTCGTTGCGGTGCGCGGGCTTCTCATTGCAGTGGCTTCTCTTGTTGCAGAGCACGGGCTCTAGGCGCACGGGCTTCAGTAGGCTCAGTAGTTGCAGCACGCAGGCTCGGTAGTTGTGGCACATAGGCTCTAGAGTGCAGGCTTAGTAGTTGTGGCGCACGGGCTTAGTTGCTCCTTGGCATGTGAACCTGTGTCCCCTGCATTGGCAGGCGGATTCGTAACCACTGCACCACCAGGGAAGTCCCCATGGTTGTTTTTAAGACCAAATAGGATAACGTGAAAATGGAAAATTGACTATACTGTGCTAGACAATGGAAAGCACTCATATAATTTTTTTTTTTTTTTTTTTTTTTTTGGTAATAGTCACCAGTAGGAGTAACTGCCTGATTCATAGCAATTCCTTTTTCTAGGAATAGTGTCTGTGCTATGTAATCCCACCCACCTGGTCAGAGGTGCATCCCTAACTCAGCTGGGCCAGTTGGAGGGCTTCTCTGGGATTTTTCAAACTGGAATGAAAGGAAGGAAATCTTAGGTCCCTTGTAAGAGTGGGAGTTGTTGGATGTGAGGCTTGGGAGGTGTAGGTTGTCACATTTCATGCCAGATGGGGGAAAGCATGCCTTTTTTGGATGGAATGAAGCTGATATGCAGAGAGAGGACGAGACGGGTGACAGAGAGACCTGGCAGCATTTGAGGCCCTGGCTCCTGTGGTTCCTGAGGCCCAACTACACCTCAGTCATAAGGGACACCCTGTATCTTTCCCTTTGTTATCTTGGCAAGTTTCAACTGGGTTTCCAACACTTGTAACGCTGACAAATATTTTATTCACTGAACAAGTATTTATTAAACACCTATGCTACGTTAGCCACTGAGCTAGTTGCTAGTCAAATGGTATAAAAGATTGGTAAGGCCGTTTCACTACCCCCAAGCCCGTTCTGCCTGCCTTCTCTTTACTCCTTAGCAGGAAACTGCAGAGTCCATCTCCATCCCCTGCTTAGCCAGACCTCTGGGCAAAATCACAGAATCATAGAATCTTAGTCTCTCAGAGCTAAAGAATAATTAAACCTGAATTCTCACAGACTTTAGGGAAAACACTTGTTTTCCCTAAAGCCCTCCCAACTCATACCATGGGGGTGACTCTTCCACACTCCTCACTGGGACTTGGGATGGAGGTGGGAGTCAATGGATATTTCAAAGGGGTCCTCTTGCTTTTAGCCACCACTGCAAATTGGAATCAGTTTCAGCATTTATTTAAAAATAGAGTCCTGGGTCCCTGCTCAAACCATTCAAATCAGAATCTTTAGGGGCAGGACCTGGGGATCAGTATTTTCAAGAACTTCAGAAGTGTATCTCATGCAGTCAATCCCTAGGCCTCTGTGGTGGAGACCCATGGGTTCCTTTCTCTCCTCTTCTAAAGACAAGAGAAACTGGATGAGGGACCAAGGCACAAGACTCACAGGGACAAGAGAAGGGCTCAGCTTGGGGGTAAATTGACTTGGGGGCAAATTGCTTCCTCTCTTTGAGCTTTGTTTCCTCATCTGTCAATCAGGATTGATGATAACTTCGGCCTACAGGGTTGTTATGAAGAATTTATTCCCTTCTCCAGTGGTTAGGCCTCTGCCCACATAGGAGAGTGAAGCCTCTAGGAGGGCAGGGCTTCAAACATTTTCCTTGTTCCCCCAAAGGATGAAGATGCAAATGGTGTCCTGTGGATGCTTGCTGACGGGCCCTCCCCTCCTCTCCATCTCCACAGCCATCAGGTGAGGCCTCATCCTCTGCCCCCTGGGCTGTGGCCCAGCCTCCTTCTGGGTCTTGCCCGTCCTTCCCAGGGCTCATGCAGGGAGGAAGCCTGGTTCTTCCCAATGGCTCCTTCTAAAAACTCCGTGCGATTGCCCAGGCACGCTGTCTGGGCCAACCACTTGCACCTGGGCCTCTATTGCTCAGGAGTTCTGGGTCAGTCCCCAGTGGGGCTAGTTGGGGTTTCCTCGTGGATTCTTCTGGTCTTTAATCTCAGTCCTCCAAAAGGGCTAGTGATGGATGGCACAGCCTCCGGCTTGGATCTCAACTCCAGAGCTTCTTGAAGCCTTCTTTGTAACAGAGTGAGCTGAGAGGAGACACTTGGAATCTTGGGGTCAAATTCCTAGCATGTTGTCTCTGTTTTTGGGGGTGCTCAGTTTCCTTGGGTGTCAAATGGGGGCATGCCAGGGCTTGTCATGTAGGATTCTGTGAAGGTTAGAGATACTGTAGACATAGTGCCTGGAAAAGAGAAGTTGCTCAGTGAGCGCAGCTGATTCCCTCAGATGGAGGCATTTGTTATCTGTACATTGGAAATATTTATGTGTCTCAACCGAATTAGTGAACAAGCATAATAATAATAATAACGATAATAATAATAAAAAAAATAATAAAAGTCATCCTGGAAAGGGAATTGCTGTTAGAAACAATTATTTAGACAAAACACCGTTTGTTTCCAGCTCTTGCTGCTTGCTAGAATGGTGGGCCACTTGTTTTGGTGACAGACGCCTTTTGGCTGGGGTTTTGGAGCATGAGCAGCTGCGTGGGGCAGGGGTGGGGGCTGGAGCTGGCCCACTCTCAGAGGGCCTCTAAGGGGATTCTCAAGGTCTCCTGGAGGTGGGGAACTCTCCGCCCACCCCGTAACCATGGGGACCCCAGACTTCTGAGGCAAGCCTACACCCTCTGTCCTGATGTTACCCTATACACTTTGACTCAGGACTGTGGTCCTGAGATCACGGTGACTTGCCTAGAGTCACTCAGAAAGATGGTGGCAGAGCCAGAACTAGAATCCACATCTCCTTGTTCCTTCTGTGGTGGCCTGTGGGCTTCTGAACCAATGACGATGTCAACTCACCTGGCTCTAGTATCTGTCTACCTGCCCTTGTACAAGGCTTGTCAGGAATTACTAACTCTTTGTGTCCTACCACTGACCCAAACATTACTATCACCCCCTGGCCTGGATGGATACTAGGGGGGCTAGTGCTTTATGTGGCCTAGCAGAACAAGCATTCAGGGGCATGCAGGGTAAGAGGGGCTTGAGTCACATATGATGCTTCTGGTCTTGGTTGTGTGACTTCCTTGCTTGTGTGTGGTTAGTGGGTACCTCCATTCACCAGCATGCTTTGATCTCAGGTTCCTCATTTATAAAATAGAGCAGTAATCTTTCTCCATACCCCATTCACATGGGTGCTGTGAGGATCAGCTATTTATAAACTGCTTATAAACTAAAGAGTGATATAAAAATATTATTAATAATAATGGCCAACATTTACCAAGCACTTTCTGTGTGTGTGTTAGTTGAGGTATTAACGCTGCTGCTGGAATGCACAACCTTCAAATCTCAGTGGATTAAACAATAAAGGTTTATTTCTTGCCCTTCATAGTCAGAGGTTGGCCAGATGGCTCTTGGGAGCAGCTCTTTTCTAACTTTATTTTCCTGGAGTCTTTCCCTTTTGGTCTCACTGACAAGGGTGAGAGAAGCATGGAAGGTGCATGGTGGATTTAGGGCCAAGCCTGGAGGTGGTACACCTCGCTTTTGTCCACATTCCATTGGCCAGAATTCAGTCCCACGGCTCCTTGTGGGAACTGGGAAATGAAATGAAGCTGTGTGTCCAGGAAGAAAATAAACCTATTTGGTGGACACATGGCATTTTCTTAGCTACAGTGTGCCATGTATCTTATTAATGCTTATAACAATCCTCTAAATGGATTTATTATCCTTTTTTTTTTCCAGATGAGGAAATAGAGACTCAGAGAAGTCAAATGACTTATTGAAGATGCCAAAGTAATGGGAGGGTGGTGATCTGAATTCAGTCTATCTGGATGCACAGTCCCTGCAATTTTACTTTTTTTCTAGAGAGAACTTCCAGCTGCAGGTGGATCTGTTTAATTGTGTTATTTATTGAGTGCCCACACTGTGCTGAGCTCTGTGCTATCTCCTGTAAAATGTCGTAATCATTCTTTTTCCTCTTCCACATGGCTAGACTACTATTTCTCCAGAAATTCTAATTCTGTCTAGGTTTTAAGGTTCAGCTTCAGACTGTTCCCTTCAGGAAGTTTCCCCAGATTACCCCCAGGAATCGCTCTTTTCTGAACCTCTCCTGTGCTAGCCTCAATTCCAGGAAATAGTGTGTAGGAGAGAGTGAGGTGCAAAGTGGATCCTTTCTTCCCCAGGAATTGACAACTAGAGTTTACAGCTTAGAAAAAAGACACCAAGTCTCTACATTTTAAAGAGACTGACCAGGAGTCAGGATGACCACTGCTGGCTGAGAGTCTCCTGGTTTAGAAAGTCAGTCCTACTCTGACCTCTTCTCTCTAGAAGAGGAGGATTGAGAGGGGGTAAAGCTGTTACTTTCCCATCCCGTTGCCCTGGAGGAGACAAAGGATTTTCCCTCCCTGAGACACGGCCCTAAGGAAAGGGTAGACTGACTTTTTGCTTCTCCATGTAACTACCTGGCCTGGCTCTGGTACAGCAGTGGAGGAGCAAAGGAGAGACAGGCGGTGGTTCGGTCAAACAAAAGGGGCAAGGACAGCCCCCCTGCCCCATTCAGTTCTCAGATATGCTCACAGGCCTCTGAGCGGGAGCCACAGAGACTAGATGAGATTAAGGGTCTCATACAGTGAGGGGTATCAGGGGACTGCGTTGTGAGACAGGATGTGAGGGTGTCAACCTGTGATGAGGCGAATCTCAGTGGGGATCACCAGTGCATAGGGGAGCTGCTTGGGGAGGACCCTCATCGCTGAGTTTATGAGAGCCTCCCCACCACTCACAGGGATCCCAGAGGCAACATACCAGGTCAGTGGCTAAGGCACAGTTAGGAGAGGACTCCCTCACTGTGAGCTGTCACACGAGGAGTCCACTACCTCTTCCTGCCCCCCTTGCACCCCAATATCAGAGCAGTAGAAGAGGGGGGAGGAGGTGAGTGAGAGCAGACCCTGCCCCTCCCACCCAGAGTCAGATGCTTGATCTGGGTTAGGGATGGTAGGGGCGGCGGGCAGGGAACGACAGGGGCTGGGTAGGAAGAGATTTGAACCCAACATAAGAATAAAAATAAATAAATAAATAGGGTTGAGTCCTAAAGAACCCAGATGAGACTGTCCTCACAACTGAAAGTGCCTGAAAAGTTGTGGCCTCAGGTTGAGAGTTTGTTAAGGCGGCCTGCTACCCAGCGGGGAAAAGGAGGGTTCATCCAAGCACAGTTGGTAGCCGTTATTGGAAAGAATAAAACTATTCCAGGTTTATACCCCAATGAACTGAAACTTCGCGGTAAATCTGTTTCATCCTCATCCATTTAGCTACTATTTGCTGAGCTTCTAGTCTTTGCCAGACGTGCTCTTGGCACTGTGATTCCAAGGTGAGGAGACAGACGAGTAAGAAAGGAACCGTTCCGTGTGATAAATGCTACGAGATAGGATGGTAGAGTGCAGTGGGGCATGGAGGAGAGAGGGGAGGGGAGGGGTTGGGGAGATTTTCTGGTGTCTTGAAGAATGTATGGGAGTTGACTAGGCAGCTGCATTGGGGAAGGATCTCTGTGGACAAAGGCACAAAAGCATGAAGTAATGGGGCACGTTAGGGGAACTGTGACGTGTGTGTTGCAATGCATAACAAGTGTTCATTATTACCATTTTGCTTCTTGTTATCATTTTGTTTCCTTTGCCCAACTGGACTGTCAGCTCCTTCAAGGAAAGGCAATGTCAAATCTCAATTTTATCTCCTTACTACAAATAGCATAGGTGTGCAAATGTAACACTGAGCTGCTTTCCACTGGAGGTAGTCCAGCAGAAGTTGCCTGATTCTCAGGATTTACGGAATCCTGCAGTGGGAGGGAGGTAGATGGGTCTGTTTGTGGCTTAGGGCAAGTCAGCCCTGTCTAGGACTTGGTTTCCCCCTTCATATGTAAGAAAGTTGACCAGACGATCACTAGAGTTAGTTTGAAAATAGCCTGAATTTAGAAATTGGGAGATGAGAGCCATGGATTGGAAATCAGGAGACTTGGTCCATAGTTTCAGCTCTGCCATTTGCTAAGTATATGACCTGCCCTTCCCCCTCCAGGCCTCAGTTTCCCTATATGTAAAATGCAGGAGTAACACACTATAA
The DNA here is from genome assembly GCF_028023285.1 of Balaenoptera ricei. Taxonomy (NCBI): domain Eukaryota; kingdom Metazoa; phylum Chordata; class Mammalia; order Artiodactyla; family Balaenopteridae; genus Balaenoptera; species Balaenoptera ricei. The sequence continues at coordinate 41,890,008 of NC_082639.1, read as the reverse complement.
AAGTCTTACCTTCTATGCCTTCCTGACAGAATTCAGTTGACCTTGTCCTGGCCTGGTGTCCTTGCTCAGGAAGGCCTCACTTTTCTCAATATTCTTCAGACACATTTTCAAACTCTGTGGGGTAAGGGAGGGCGATTAGGGCCAGGAGAGGGTATTTGAGTGAGGCAATGAATATTTATAATAGACTCTCCCACCAGAGGACACATTAAATCTTGCAGCATAACAAAACTGAATTACCATGAAATAAACTTTCTTAATTAAAGCAATTAAATTTCTTCCCAGTATGTAATTTAGAAACTCTGATAAACCCTGGTTGAAAAGGTTTGTTTTAGCCTTAAGCTGGCTGAGAAAGCAGGAACATCTGGTTGGTGGTGGAAAGGCCTGTTTAGGCTCCAGGCCATGAGGGCAGTGCCATGGAGCTATCCACGGTGCTGAAACAGCCGCTGCCTCACGGCCTCGAAGAGCACAGGCAGGCCAGGGCCCAGTAGTGCTTAGGAGATGTGCTTTTTGAGGACAGCATCTTCCACTCTAGGCACGGTGCGCTTTCCTATTCTTATGCTCGACAGCAGCCACTCAGAAGTTAACCATGTGTTCTTCCCACTCCCACAGATCCTCCAGAGTTTGAAAAGATGTTGTGAATTTTCTTATGTTTATGGAATCTTAGACTCTCAAATCTGGGAGGCATGGACTGGTCCAAATTCCTCATTATAAATAAAGGAAATTGGTCTTCAAAGAGTTAAAGTGACTTGACCCAAGGTTACTCAACTTCTAAGTGACAGAACTGAGATTCAAGCCCAAGTCTCTGACACTAAATTCAGTGCTTCCTCCACTACGATGTTCCTGTAGTCAGAGAGGCCTTTGAGGGCAGGGCCCATGTCCTATTCACCAATCTTAGTGTCTGGAAAACTTTTTGAACAGATGAGTACATGCATGTTATTTCTATTCCTCCCTAGTCAAACACATTCAATAGCAACCATACCATAATACCAATTACACGAACGTAATTCTTTATATTTGTAAGGTTATTATGGTTAACAAAGTGCTTTTTAATCTGTTATCTACTTTGATTATCACAATAATTCTGGAGGCAATAATATTAGTTCTATTTTATAACTAAGGAAACTGAGGCTCATAGGTCTAGTGGCTTATTCAAGGTCACACAGAGAGTCAGTGAGGAAGCTGGGAGTTGGATCCAACTCTCCTGACTCCTAGTCATGAACCCAGAGCTGCACTTAGCACATCGGGGAGCAAAAACTGAAGGGTGGTATATGGATGCTCCTCCCAAACTATTAAACAATCCAATCGTGGAGATAATCTACACCATCTGATGTGTGGGAACAAGGTACAGGTACTCAGGAAACAGGTAATGGATGAGACGGTATGGCCAAGGGCTGGCGAGTAGCACAGAGAGTGACTGCTCCAGCATTTCAGGAGAGGAAGTGTCTCCAAAGTCCTGTGGGAGATTGGAGAAGTCCTCAGAGAGCGGGTGGGAGCCAAACTGGCACTGGAGGGTGAATGTGATTGTGATAGGTAGAGAGAACATCATTCGCATGAAATCAGGCAATTTTAATGCTGGAAGAAACTTAGAGGTGATCATTTCCTACTCCCTCATTTATAGACAGGGAAACTGAAATCGAGAGAATTGAGGGAGTTGTTCAGTATTATGAAGTCATTTAAGGCAGGCTTTTTATGTGTAGACACTGGAGACACAGGGAAGGTAAGACAGAGTCCATGCTCTCAGAAGTTCCCCAGGCTAATAGAAGGAGGGATATGGAAACAAGTAGGTACATTCAGGTGTCACAGAGGTAAGGATAGAGTCTATGTGGGGCCTGTGCAGTTGCAAAGAAGGGGTACACATAGAGTAGCACACTCACAGAGTAGCACACTCAAAGGTCAAAAGGATTCACATGAACTGGTCAAGGTCAATCAAGGTTAGGTAGCAAATGCCAAAATCCACTTCCCAACTTCTGCAACCACTGACTAGAAGGAATTTCTGCCTAGGAGTAGCTTAAGCTGGAACAGTGGAGAGAAGCAGACACTTCTGTCTGAATCTGGAATCTGAAGGGCTGAGTTCCAGTTTTGGTTCTGTTTCTTTCTGGCTGTGTGGCATTGAACTTGCTACTCCCACTTCTAAAACCGTGAGTTGTTTCAATATAAAATCGAGGGAGGGACTACTTTGTGCCTTTCAAGGTTGTGGGATGATCGTAGAAAATACCTAAGTGTAAGTGCTTAGTTAATTATAAATATATAATATTTGATATCATTTGATATATGATAAAGTAATATATATGTTAATTGTTATTATTCCTCCTGTATAGAGCTTGATGCAGAAGAAAAAATTCTTCTAATTCTCATAGTTGAGTCACCTCTCTGGTCTCCTGCTTTCTTGTCTATGGAATGAGATGATACCTGTCCCAACTACCTTAAAGAAATGGTATAAAGTGAAAAATACCCATGATAAAATGATAGGTGTAAACAAACAAAAGGTATGACCATATTCCTGGATGGGGATCAGTGATTGAATAGAAAGCAAACTGGGCATTGCTACTGTAAACTTACATTTGTACCTTGAAGCCATTCACAAAGAGCATTCACAGACATTATCCCATCCAATTCCCTTAACAGCTCTGTGAGACGAGCCTATAGGGATGAGCCTATCACAGATTATTAGCCTCATCTCACAGATGAGAAAACTGAGACTCAGCAGAAGTAATGAGCCCGGAGGCTGAATCTCAATATAGCCTCAGCATCACCTCCCTTCCTGCCTTTCCAGCCCACCCCCAGTTTCCTAGTGCCCAGAACTCTGCTTTCATGCAAGTCAGTTTGGAAGACAGGCCAAAGTCTTGTTCTTTTGGACTTCTCCCTTGCCTTGGGGAGCAATACTGGTCTTTGCCCCCATCCAGTTTTTAGCCCTAGGGGTGCTTGATAAAATCTCTTTCCCAGAAATTGGTTAGAAGTCTCACCTGCATGGGGTGCCCTTGCAAACTAGTAAATGAAGTCACCTGTACCTTTTTCTTTGTTCAAAGGATTCCAGATGGGAGAATGACACAGCTGGCACACTCCTTAGTATGCTTTCAGTTTCTTAGGCTGTTTTAGCCAAGACATGCTCTCCTTTGTTCCTGATCTCAGTTGAGGACTGTCCTCTCCATTATGTAGGCAGGAACCTAGGGGTTATTGTCTACATCTCTGTTCATGCTCCTCTTTTGCTGAAACCTTCCAGTGGCTGGATTAAGCCAGGCCCCATGTGTGTTCCTTTCTCCATAAAGATCCTAAAGAAGGGAGAAGAGGAGAATTATTCTATTTTGGGATTTGGGGGACATAATTGAATTATGTTTTGGTAGAAGGTTTACTGCAAAAAATCTCTTTCACACTGTGGCCCTGGAACTTTGGGAGACTGTTAAGCTGGAGCCTTCTATGAGGCCTGAGTATTGAGAATCCAGGAAGTAGGGTTTTACTGAGTCTTCTCTCATCAAGGGCAGGATCTGGGTGTGAAGCATACAGATCCAATTAGGAGGGGAAGGGATTATCAGGACCAGAGCTGGTCCAGGCACAGGAAACACTAATGCCTGCCTCCTGGGGAACAATTATTGACAGATGATTATTTTTCAAGGGCAACCCAGGCACCCCTTCTTTCAGGATTCATCCCTGATCTCCAGGCTGCATTGGGGCGGTTCTTCTCCGGGCTCCCAGATCCCTGCGCTTCTCTCTGTCCCAGCCCTTATCACACTGTGTGGTTATACAGTTAGTGACTCTCTCCTTCCACGAGACTGTGAGCTCCTCTGCTGCTGTTGCTGGTTTATCTTTGTATCCATCTCCCAGCACAGGGCTTGGCACATGGTGGCTTTGGCATTGTGATAAGGAGTGTGGGCTCTGGAGCCAGCCTGCCTGGTGTTTGATTCCCAGCTTGACCACTCACTAGCCTGAAGACCCAGGGCCAGTCACTTAATGTCTCTGGGTCTTCATTTCCTCATCTGTAAAGTGGGAGTAATAATGGTAATTATCTCATAAGTTGTTACAAGGGTTAAAAATGTAAAGCATTTCAAACAATGCCTAGCACAGAGTTAAGTGCTATATAAGGGTTGGATGTTATTATTTGGGGTATTTGGGGCCTTTGCATTATGTAAAACATGTCTACCTACATTAGAAACTATGATTCTATTTCTCCCTTCCCCCAGGTCTAGCTGTGAGAATGACTTCCAAGTGTCTGGGGCTGGAGGGCAGAGCAGGCAAGGAAGATTGCACAGGAGAATTTATAACTGGTTTTTGCAAAATTTGACCCTTAATGAAGTCTCTGTGTTATGTGACATGAAATGCAATTAGATTGACTCCTTTCTCTACCCTTAATCTGCTCATGTGACACCCATCACCTGCGTCCAGAGGATTCTGAGAGGCATTAGTGTTCTCTACAGCAATAGGAAGGCCTTCTGAAGGCTGATCCAAACCGGCCTTGGCTGGTCTGTGTTGAGTGGCCTGGGTGGGAGGAGAGGTTGGAGGGCAGCCAGTGGAGAAGGGTGAGCAGAAAGTACGAGAATGCTTCCTCTCGGGGAGGTTATGGATAGGATAGTCCTACCAGATATGTCTACAGAACACAGTGTCTGGTACTGTATAGTGTTTGTAAACTAAGCTAAAGTAAACTAAATTAAACTGAACTAGAATAGAACAGAATAGAATAGAATAGAATAGAATAGAATAGAATAGAATAGAATAGAATAGAATAGAATAAAATAAAATAAAATAAAATAAAATGAAACCTAAATCAATTTGGTGAGGCAGGCCATTCCAGGACTTTGGAGTCTGGAGTCCTGGCCCCTGCCACTTTCTGGTTGTATGACCTTTAGAAAATTAATCTGCCATTCAAACCTCAGTTTCCTCTTCTGGAAAATGAGGGACTTAAAATCAATATTCTCAAACAAAGTGAGCATTCTTAAACTCAAGCAGATTCTCAGGCCTCACCCCAGAGACTTTAGTTAATTGGGCATGAAATGGGGCCCAGGATTCTGTATTCTGTACTCTGCTAATAAGAAACCATATGGACTACACTCCTTGTGAACAAATTGGTTCTTCCTAGATTTAATATATTGTGGGTCTATAATTTTCTTAAGATTAAGTTACAAACCTGACCATATTGGCCCCTGTGTGTAACTCTTCAGTGACTCCTATTGTTTTGGGGATAAAGACCTACTTTCTTAGCCTGGCTGGGTGCTGGCCCCCAATTCCGTGTCTGGATTTATCTCACACCATGTCCTCGACCACGCCATATGCTAGCCATGCAAAGACTGCAACATGTGTGTTTCCCACCTCCACCCCTCTGCTCAAGCTGTTCTCCCTTTCTGGTGCGTTCTCTCCTTTTTTTCCTTTTAAGACCTTGCTCAGTCTTAGTTTTTCCTGGAAGTATTGCATAACCACTCCAACCACAGAGATTTTGTTTTCCTCTGAGCTACAGAGGCACTGACATTTTGTACTACTCACTGGTCATGGGCAGAATGCCTTGTATAGTTATTTATTTGTGTCTTAGATTTATCCTCTCCTCTCCCCCATTAGACCGTGAGCTCCTGAAGAGCAAGGATTCTTTCACGTCTCTCTACCCACTGCTTTCAGTTAGCAGAACATCATGGACATTCAGCAGATGTCTGAAGGTCAGTGGTACCCTCTCTCTTAGAGAGGCCCTAAGCCTCTGAGTTTACTAGTTGATTGTCCATCTTGGGGTGAACCAGATTGTTCCCTGTTTCTTAGCTGGGAAACATACTGTAATAGCCAATCACAGAATAAAATAAAATTTCATGATTAGCAATATTATTTTCACTTCTAAACTGACCATCCTGAAATTATCACCCATTAATTAGAATGAGCTGTTATAATTTGTTAAAACTGGAAACAGTTCATAGTTATTATTTCAAAATACTATAAAATGTTATTATATAATTTAATAATAATAATGAATATTATTATTTTCCTTAGCTGTTTGGGGAAAGTGTGCTTATGTTCACATGTATCCGTTTAATAGACACAACACAGTTAAGGGGTGTCTGTGGGAGATGAGTTTACTGAGCACTTCTGGGCTCTGAAAGCCCCACCCAGGACTCCTTTGCCCTTGCCTTCTGCCTCCCTCAACCTAGGCCACATGGCTGTCATTAATTGTACATGCTAACAGCACTGTTACCTAAATAAATAATTACGATTTTCAATTAAGGAGCCCAGGACCTCTGGGAGCCAAGCTGACCCAGACACCGAGAGGCCCTGTGGCCCCATGAGGCTACAGAGGCAGCTGCAGTTCTGCCCTTAGCTAGACCAGCCAGACCCAGATTCAAAGGGGTTTCCAGATCCTGAAGCCTTGGACCCTCATGACCCACTACCTCCACTGCCAATCATTGTAACTTGGGGAAAGCAGCTCTGGCCTGGGGGTCAGGTGACTTAGTACTAGTCCTGTATGGATCGCTTGCTGGTTAGACCTGTGCTTCTCAAACTTGAATGTGCCTAGGAGGCACCTGGAGATCTGGCTAACATCCAGATTCTGATTCAGAAAGTCTGGGATGGAGCCTGGGATTCTGCATTCCTAATGAGCTCTAAGGTGACACTGATGCTGCTGATTCATGGACCACACTTTGAGCAGTCAGAAGCTAAAGCATGAGCTTTCCCCTCTGAACCTCATTTTCTTTATCTCTGAGGCACTAGACTTGGTGATCTCTGAGGACCTGTCCAGCTCTGATTTTCTGCGATTCCATAATAAATAATAACCGTGGCTTTTGTAGACAATGTTTCTAGCAGCTATTCATAAGAGCCAAAATATAGAAACAACTCAAATGTTCATCAAACTGGGGAAAGAATAAACAAATTGTGGTATACCCATACAATGGAAAACTACTCATCAATAAAAAAGAACGAACTATTGATACATTCAACAACATGGGTGAATCTCAAAAGTATTATGCTAAATGAAAAAAGGAAGACACCAAAGATGGCATAATGTGTTATTCCATTTATATGAAATTCTAGAAAAGGAAAGCAATAAGGACAGACATCAGATCAGTGGTTTCTAGGGGCCATGAGTAGGGGGAGGGTATTGACTGAAAGGGAGCAGGGGCAAAGTGTGACGAAGGGGTGATGGAAATGCTCTATGTCATGACTGTGGTGGTGATTACATAACTGGATACATTTGTCCAAACTCATTGAATCATATACTTAAAATTGGTGCATTTTATGGTATGTATGTTGGTATACTTCAAGAAAGCTGATGACTCCCCCTTACAAAATCAAACGCCCCTAGCTACTGTTTATTGAGTATCCACTACGTGCCAGGCATTTTACAGAATTTGTTTCCCTTCTTTTTAATACCACTTCAAGGTGGGATTATCCTCTAGATGAGGAAACCAAAGCTCAGATGGGAACTGACAAAGAAGAGGTAGAATTTGAACTCAGGTCTGATGACTCTAGGACCTGGGCTACTTCTGGATGTCTGTCTTGAGTCCCATATCCCTCAGTCCTTTCTTGCAGCCTAATGAGTTCTAAAAGGTATCCCAGGGTCATGCCTGGTTCCTGACCTCTCTACCAGGGACTTTCATTTTTTTTTTTTTTTAAACATCTTTATTGAAGTATAATTGCCATACAATGGTGTGTTAGCTTCTGCTTTATAACAAAGTGAATCAGTTATACATATACAATATGTTCCCATTTCTCTTCCCTCTTGCATCTCCCTCCCTCCCACCCTCCCCATCCCACCCCTCTAGGTGGTCACAAAGCACCGAGCTGATCTCCCTGTGCTATGCGGCTGCTTCCCACTAGCTATCTATTTTACATTTGGTAGTGTATATATGTCCATGACACTCTCTTACCCTGTCACATCTCACCCCACCCCCTCCCCATATCCTCAAGTCCATTCTCTAGTAGGTCTGTGTCTTTATTCCCGTCTTGCCACTAGGTTCTTCATGGCCTTTTTTTTTTTTCTCCTTAGATTCCGTATATATGTGTTAGCATACTGTATTTGTTTTTCTCTTTCTGACTTACTTCACTCTGTATGACAGACTCTAACTCCATCCACCTCATTACAAATACCTCCATTTCATTTCTTTTTATGGCTGAGTAATATTCCATTGTATATATGTGCCACATCTTCTTTATCAGGGGCTTTCATTTTAAGAAATATTATAATTATCCATCCCTTTGTTGAGCACAAAACCCACCTTGGTTAGAACATGCTCCTAAAGTGACATCGGCAGCCTGGAGGGTGCAGTAAATCATTAATACATGTATTGCTTTATATGATTTTTAAGTAGAAAAAAGGTTCTTTGGGGAACACACAGTATTTGGGGGAGTGGGCCCAGGGGGGAAGGTGGAGTAGGTGGAGTTTCTGATTAGGATACATGGAAAGGACAGCCCACTGGCCTGTCACAGTTTACCTGGGAGGCTAGGATTACTGTCTTCTTCATTTACATACTGACACCCTGAGGCTAACAGGGGCTGAGCAACTTCTCTGAGGTCACACAGCTTACTAGTGGCAGAGGCCAGGCTTGAACTCTGTTCTTGTGGCTCCCAGTTCCATGCCTTTCCCTTTATCCCACAAGCAAGAAGAAGGCTGAGCTTTGCCCTTGAAAATTTACAGGGATACCATGGCTAACTCAGAGCCATAAAAGAAAAACAGGCTATAATCCTGTGGACTCCATGGAGTGCCAGAGAGTAAAAGGAATTCAGAGGTGAATGGAGCCAGGGAAGGCAGAAGCAGTCAGGGAGGACTTCCTGGAGGAGGTGAGGCCTGGCTAGGTTGGCCATGGAGGTCGGGTACACCTAGGGCAGGCAGAGGCGGTGGAGTAATATTTGTGTCCCTACCCCAGCTCCCAAGGAAGACCTTGATCTGAACCATGGGGAGAAGACCTGAACCATGGAGAGAAAACTTGGGAGGCATTAGGCTTGGACCTGGCCAAGATGACTGGAAAAGCTCTCTGCTGTTCTTTTTCCTCTGGTTCTGTCCAGAGGGCCTTTGTGGGAAGGGGAAGCAGCAAGAAGGGCATCAGCTACAGATGGGCGGAAGGGAAGTGGGAAGGTGTCCTCAGGGCCTTTCAAATGGCCTGCCTCTCAGCAACGCCAAGATAGCCAGCAGGTCTCCCCACTCAGTCAGGCTGGGCGCCGGATCGTGATGGCACAGTTACTCCAGATGTGCCTAGGAGCTGCTGGGTATTACTCCTCTACCCCCAACCCTGATCCCACACCCACCTGGGACCAGGCCACTCTTCTGGGCACCCAGGTGGCCTGTTGGCTCCAGCAGCTGGTGCGGGATTAATAATTGAGGTTCTCTCCTGAGCCCTGCATCCACCAGGGACTAGTCCTCCTGCTGCCTGCTATTATTGTGCTCTGATCAATTAGTGAGGAAGAAATGAGGTCAGAGAGAGCAGGTGTGGGCTTGGCTTTGTTTACGGGGAAGGGCTAGGCTGGGCTGGGGCTGGGGTGGGGTGGGGTGGCAATGATGAGGAGACAGTTCTCAGGGCTTTCGGCCCTGGGCGGTGGAGAGGAGATGCAACCACAGCAAGTGCACGACTTTTATCTCAGAGGGCTTGACCTCACTGTTGCCAAGAGATAAAAACAGCATTTGGAAAACATTCGTGCTCCAGGCTGCACAGGGCACTGGGATGGGCCCATTAGCCGCTTAATGTCCTGGATAATGACCCTCGGCTTCCGAGAATGTCAGCTGGAAACCCAGACTCTACCAATGGTGTGGAAACAGGCCAGTATCCTTGGCCTCATGTTCAAAGCCCTCCTCATCTAGCCAACCAACCTCACTTGCTTCATCTACAGCCTTCCTCTCATGCAGCTCTCTGCTCCAGGGACCTGAACATGTCCTGGGCTCTGTTATTTATTTCCCTTCCTTTGCTTAAAATGTCACTCCCTTCTGTCCCACTTTGTTCAATCTCTGCCTGGTGAAATCCTCCTCATCCTCCACGCATCACAACCTATGCCGGCTTCTTCATGAAACCTTCTTTGGTAGCCCTTATCAGAAGTTGTCTCTTGCCTCCAACCTCCGGGATGCCAGCAACATTTTACCTTATATTAAGGGGACTGAGCTTGTTCTCGTCTTTGTTTCCTGCACAGAAGGCCGTCACGTGTCCAGCTCTGGATGGCTGGCCTTGACTGTACGTGACTTGTTCAGAAGACCATGACTTGGCCAGCATGCCTTCTGGCACATGGTAGATCTGAGGAACTGTTTGTTAAGTCTAATACCCATCTGCACATGCAGTCTATTTCTCTATATTACTCTGAACACCTACTGAGTGCACAACTTCTTTTTCCCTGGCAAGATTCAGCTCCAAGTCAGGTAAATCTGTGGTCTCTGTATCTTTTACTCGTCTTCGATGGTGTGATTCACACCGTGCTGTGAATAAGGCAGGCTTTTTCTCCTCAAAAGACGTACAGCCTGGCAAGCCGGCAAACAGCTATAGTGCAAATCCAGGGCCCGCTCTCTGGGTCTAGGATTTGATGTTGTAAAAATTCAAATGGTATAAAAGTGTAGGTAATAAAAGATTTATTTTCTCCAAAATCAGGGCTGCTGCTGTATTACACAATTCCAGGGGACACCATTGCTATTGTGGTCTAGATGTGTGGCTCCATCTGGGCTTGCACAGTGCACAGGCTTTACAACCATACCTGACAGCCCCGCTCCAATCCTTCAACTGTAGTTCCATTCCCCAGAGGTAACCACTGTTACATTTCTTATGCATCATTTCAGATGCTCTATACATATCAAACATTTGTGTGTACATGCGTGTGTGTGTGTGTGTATCCTTTTATACACAAATGGGATTATGTCATACATGGTGTTTTGCACCTTGCCTTCTTAATACATCTTGAAATTAATTTCCTATCAGAACATCTGGATCTGCTCAGGTATTTTTAATACCAGCATACTATTCATTATATGTGTATACCATAATTGAATCACCCCCAATGATGAACATTTAATATTTTCACACGCTAAACAATAGTGCAACAATAATGCAACAGACATCCTCATAGGTATGCCTTTGAACAATTGTAGATGAGCTTGTCTGAGGGACAAATTCCTAGAAGTAGAATTGTTGAGTCAAAGAGAAATGTGTGTTGTATGATACCAAATTTGGCTGATACCAAATTTCTCTTCAAAGACTGAGCTGAGTCTTTTCAGATGAGTAGGAACTACTGAGGTAAAGTCATGGGCGTAAGGGGCAGCATGAGCAGAGGCATGGCACTTGATAAAACAGAGCCTGTTTGGAGGAACCGAGTAATATTGATGTAACTGTGGCAGCACGATCTGGTGCCCAGCCTGACTGAGTGGGGAGACCTGCTGGCTATCTTGGCGTTGCTGAAAGGCAGGCCATTTGAAAGGCCCTGAGGACACCTTCCCACTTCCCTTCCGCCTGTCTGCAGCTGATGCCCTTCTTGCTGCTTCCCCTTCCCACAAAAGCCCTCTGGACAGAACCAGAGGAAAAAGAACAGCAGAGAGCTTTTCCAGTCATCTTGGCCAGGTCCAAGCCTAATGCCTCCCAAGTTTTCTCTCCATGGTTCAGGTCTTCTCCCCATGGTTCAGATCAAGGTCTTCCTTGGGAGCTGGGGTAGGGACACAAATATTACTCCACCACCTCTGCCTGCCCTAGGTGTACCCGACCTCCATGGCCAACCTAGCCAGACCTCACCTCCTCCAGGAAGTCTTCCCTGACTGCTTCTGCCTTCCCTGGCTCTGTAAAACATCATTGCATGGTGAGTGACAAGGCTAACCTCTGTGAGGCAGTGGCCAAGTCACTCAGGGCATGGAGGTTGGTTTAAATCACAGTAGTTGGAAAACTATGGGTCTGTGGCCAGATCTGGCTCCTTGCCTGTTTTTATGAAGAGAATATTATTGAAACATGCCATACCCATTTGTTCGATTATTGTCAATGGCTACTTTTGCTGCAATGTCACAGTTGAGCAGTTACAACGAGTACATATAGCCCACAAAGCCTAAAATATTTACTACCTGGCCGTTTACAGAGAATGTTTGCTGTTCTAACCAGTCAGATTAACCTGAGAGTAGTGGCAAGCACTGAAGAGTTCCAAAGAGTAGAGGGCCTTGATCAGATTTGCATTTTGGAAAGATGCTGTGCAGAGAGGATGGGGGTGTGGGTGGCTGAAAGTCCAGGAGGGAGGCTGGTGCAGTGACCCAGGTGAGAAACGATGGGGCCTGGAATGGGGCAGAAACACTATGAAGGGAGAGAGGAGGGTAGAACTGGTGATGCTTGAAGAATGGCTGGGTGTCTGAGTGGGGAAAGTCCACTCGAGAAGTCAAGGATGTCTGGGGAGATGCTGTGTTCTGGTGTTGACACGTGTGACAGATGAGTCAGGCAACTCAGCACCTCTGACTCTGTTCTGACTGCTGTTGTCAGTGCTCAGGATGTGGCTGTGCCGGACTTAGGGTCTCTGGTTTCTCTTGACTTGAAGGACCAGCCTCCTCTAACCCTTAAGCTGGCATCAGCAGAAGGAGACCCAGGGATGTCTTATAAGGCTGTCCTCAATTTTTATCTTCTCTTATAGCACTAATTCAGCTTTGATGTTGTATGTAACCTATCTTTTTGATATTTTGCCTGTTTAAAAGTTCGTCATTAAGATGACTCAGATGATCCATGAAGTGTGGGAGAACTTGGGCTCATCGTCCAGATCAAGCTGCTATTTTGCTTTTACCCACCTCCATGAAGATAATCTCCTGGTCACTTCCCACAAGAGAATAATTTCCTCCATCTTTGAGCTGGTGGGGGATCCCATTCAAATCTGAGGTGTTAAGTATAAAGAGCAGGTGAAGATCTGGGAACAGTGATTCACCAGGATTTGAAAGAATCATGACAAGAGGTCTTCGGGGGCATTGGAATCAGCCTTTTTGGAAGTTAGTGACGCAGTCTCAGAATCACTACTGTCTGAGTCATAAGGATTATGTCCTAATAACAACACAAACAGATAAAAATAGAAAATAAAGAACAAACTTAGTTCAGAGAGGCCTGGGGTAGTAAATGTCTGACTTTTAGAACAGAGCAGTCTGGGACATCCTCTGGATTGACATGAAGTCCAGTGAAGCAGAGAAGAGAGAAGAAGGGACAAGGAGGGAGAGCAGAGGACAGAGAGAATGAAGACCAAGTGTTTAAGAATAGAGATGGAGAAGAGGAAACTAAGTTCCCGCGCACAGTAGGTGCAGGTGAGCTCTTTACTGCACCAGGAACTCCACACCCACAACTCATTTACGCCTTGTAAAAACTCTCAAGTGTGGTAATGTCATCATGATCAGGAAGGGCAAGAGACGCATGCAAAATTTCTCAGACGATAAGTGGCAGAAGTTGGTGGGCTTAAACCCAGGGCTATCTGACTCCCCAAACTGTGCTCTTTCTTCTATACTCTACAGGGCCAAGAGTGGGTAATGGGTAGACTAGGGCAGAGGGAAGGGAATTTGGGAAGGCAACAAGGCTGGAGGAGGCTCACAAAATCCAAGCGCTTGCCAAGCCTAACCGCTTATGCCTGAGCGGCTGGCTGATTTTTCATAAAATAAAAGAAGTCCCTGAATTGAGAAATATGTGTGTCTCCTAGATTGGATTGTGCAGTGAACAGTAGCCAGAGGGGCAGTAATCCATCCCGGCCTGGCGTTGGCAGGTGCTGCCAGCCGGAGCCCTGGTGGAACTGTCATGAAGGTGACCTTGGGAGAAAGCCAGGGTCCAACTTCCAGCTGCCTCCTGGGAGTCTGGGAATGGGGTGGAAGGGAGTTGGGTGACGAGTTCCCTGCTCTCTACTGTGGAGCTGTTTTTCTCCATTTTCTTTTCGGTGCTTTACATGTTTCGCCAATGCTGGTCGGGCAGTGGCTGGCCAGGTCCCAGGAGGTATGGATGGGGCTGAGCCTGGAGAGATGGATTGAGCCAGTAAGACTCCCACATCTTACACTGAGACTCAACTTATCAGGCCTTGTGACCCCAGACCTAACTGTCCTTCCTTGTTAGCTGAGGGTCCTGCTGTGGAGCCAATCAGCCTGAGATGAGCCCTGGAGGGCATCCCCTCACCCAGGGAAGGCCAGTGGTTAAAGATTCTGGCTCTGTAGTCAATCAGACCTGAGTTCAAGTCCTGGCTTCATTGCCTACTTACTATCTGTGTGACTTGAGCAAGTTACATAACCTCCTAGCCTCAGTTTCTTCATCTGTAAAATGGGGATTCTTAGTGTACTTCAGAGAAAGAAATAGGATAATGTAGGTAAAGCCATTAGTTAAATGCCTGATGCACAATAAGTATCTTGACAAAATGGCAGTCATTATAATAATTCCCTTGATTCCTCAGGGCTGCCCTGTCAGATGGGGATTACTTATTCTATTTTACAGAGAGCCAGAGATGTACCCCTCTGTTCTTTTGTGGGTTTAGAAAAGACAGAGAACAAAAGTCTTGTTTCCTAGAACCATGGTAAGCTTTGATATATTATGGTCTCCTGTGAATGTTGTTGGACTTTCTGGCCTCCTGAATTCTTGGCTACCATAAACTGAGTGATCACCATGTTCCAGATACTACACTAAACTCTTTGCAAATATTAGCTTTAGTTAGTGTATGGAATAGCTTTAGCTAGTGTTAGTGCTAGTGTCCAGCAATAGCTGCTGTAACAAGCAAACCCATGAAAGAATAATGGTTCAAATGTTATAGAAGTTTATTTTATCCTCTGGTAAAGTCCGGAATGGTGTTCCTTTTTTTCTCTTTTCCATTATGGTTACTGAATATAGTTCCCTGTGCTATACAGTAGGACCTTGTTGTTTATCTACTTTATACGTAGTAGTTTGTTCCTGCTAATCCCAAACTCCTAATTTATCCCTCCCCCACCCCCTTTCCCCTTTGGTAATCATAAGTTTGTTTTCTATGTCTGTGAGTCTGTTTCTGTTTTATGATAAATACATTGATTTGTGTCATATTTTAGATTCCACATATAAGTGATGTCATATGGTATTTGTCTTTCTCTTTCTGACTTACTTCACCTGGTGTGATAATCTGTATGTCCATCCATGTTTCTGCAAATGGCATTATTTTGTTCCTTTTTCATGGCTGAGTAGTATTCCACTGTGTATATATACCATATCGTCTTTACCCACAGAATGGGTGTTCCTGATTGAGAGGAGGCTCTCCTCCAAGTGGTGAGTCAAAGACCAAGGCTCCTTACACACTGTGGGTCTGTCAAGTTCAACATGTGGCTGTGGAAGCACTCTCTTGTCTACACCCAGTAACAGAAGGGGAAAGAGCGTGGAGGTTTCTGTGTGCCAGGTCAAGAAGTGGCACTCATCACTTCTGCTCACATTCCATTGGCCAGGATTGAGTCATATGGCTTCTCCCAATGACAGGAGACTGGAAAGTGTGGTGTAGCCATGTGCCCAGAAGAAGAGGATGTGGGGTTGGTAAAGAGCTAGCCAGTCTCTATTACACCTCATTCTATTTTATTCTTATAATAATCGAGAGAGAGAGAGAGGCTGCTATTTCTGTCCTAGCCAGCATCTTTTTATGAATTCTTTTTCAGCCTTCCAATATCTGCCTGTCCCTTTAACCCTGATGATCTCAACTGATCCCCCTTTTCTTCCTTCTTCCCCCTTTCTAAGTTCCTTTGTTCTCATTATTTCTGATAAGGTACCAGATATTTGTATAAGACTCACTGCGTCTGTAAAGAGTTTTCTGTAATATATCTTATAGTAGACGGTGAAGGTTATTCTGTAATAGTAGACAGCACTTATCGAGTGCTGATGATGTGCCTGAAAATTTCCAAGCATTTTACATATATTAACTCATTTAATCTTCACAACCATTTACAAGGTAAGTTCTATAAGAATCCCATCTTATAAATGAGAAAACTGAAACTCAGAGAGATTAAATAACTTGTCTGAGGTCACCCAGTGGTGGAGGCAGAATTGGAATCCAGCCAGTCTGGCTGCAGAATCTGTGCTGTGGACAGTATTATTGTTGAGCATTATTGTGGGTGAGACTCAAAGTTAAATACTCCACATGGATTAACTACAAGCCTA
Organism: Balaenoptera ricei; assembly: GCF_028023285.1. Taxonomy (NCBI): domain Eukaryota; kingdom Metazoa; phylum Chordata; class Mammalia; order Artiodactyla; family Balaenopteridae; genus Balaenoptera; species Balaenoptera ricei. The sequence continues at coordinate 41,873,995 of NC_082639.1, read as the reverse complement.
TGAGGAGGAGATAATTGTCATGGTTGTCATCTTACATATGAGGAGCTCCAGGCTCCTAGGGGGTAATTGACCTGCCCAAGGTCACACATGTAGTAAGTGACAGGTCTGAATGAGACCAAAGCCTAAACTATTAACTGCTAGACTCTAAGAATACTAAGGAGATGGGGATCATAATCGTATTTTCATTTTCCACTGGGAAGTTGAAGGACTTATTTTAAAGGATGAGAGGGCGGGTGGTTAAGTGTGTCATTTCAGGTGGTGTGTGTATATTTCAGAGAGGGGAGCAAGCAGTGAGGGAGTGGAAGTGTCCTCCAGTTTGCTGACTGTGACAAGGAACCTTGAGTTCTTCTGAGTCCCATTTACATTCTTGTATCCAGGAGCCTGCAGTGCTCGCAGAAAACTTGTGCATGTTAGCATCCAACATAACTATGTTTAAATCCCAGATTTGCCCTTGATCTTGAACAAGACTGAACCTCACTGAGTCTTATTTTCTTATTTCTAAAATGGTGAGAATAGTGTCTGTCTGCATTGTAGGTGTGTGTGTGTGTGGTATTCTTTACATAGTCTGGCACACAGTAGGTGCTTAATAAATGGTTGCTTTTGTTGTGTGCCAGCTGAGGGGTTGTGTAGCTGGCTTGTTACCACAGAGCAAGAGATGGGCCAAGAGCAGAAGTGCCATCCTCAGGTGAAGTGCAGAACGGTCCTCCACTAAAGATGAGGAAACTGAGGCTAAAGGTCAGAGAACTGACCTTCCCAAGGTCATACAGCCAGTTAGTGGCAGCAGCAGGACTCCTGGCCCAGAAATCTTTCCAGGGCTCAGCCTTAAACAACAGCCTTTTGATTCCATGCTTTGCAGCATTTCTTTGATGGGTTGGATGATAATCCAGGGGCCTTCTAGAACTGCTCTGACCCACAGAGTCCCTTAGTGAAAGATAAATGGCGATTAATCTTCTGCAATGCGTTGGAGCTACTTCTCCCTTTCCTTTTCAAGGCCTGGAGGTTACAACAGTGGCTCAGATAGATAGCCATGCCTAGGAGCTGTACTGTGGGCACCACCAATAATCTTCCCCTGTTTGTTGGCTAAATGCGTGAGGATTAAAATCCTCACCTGTCAAGTTCCCCTTGGCTCTCAGATGCCTTCCGGGTTCCCTCGATCCAGGAACTGAACAAATTCCTGCTGACCAAGTCTGGCCTAACGTGGCTCATGTTCTTCTGAGATGGTGCTGCCCGCTCACACTGCCCAGCTTCCCTTCTCTCTGTCTCACTGGTCACTCCCTGCCCTCATCCTCATCCGCCCTGCCCAGGGCCCAGCTTGGCCTCCCTACCTCCCATCTGGCCCCCTCCAACTCAATGTCCACACTGAAGCCAGATCAGTTTTCTTGCCACGTCACTCACCTGTCTAAAAAACACTTTTAGTTTTTCTCTGCCAACCGAACAAAACTCCAAACTTGTTGGCTGGGCATCAGTGTCTCACCCTTCTCAGTCTGAGCCCTGCCTGCCCTCCAGTATCATCTCCCACATTCCCTGTTGGCCCCGTTCCCTCCATGTGCCCCGTACATTCCCAGTTCCAGGCCTCTACCCTTGCTGTTCACACTGCCTGTGGTGCTGGTTCCCCCTCATCTACCCAGCCAAAGCTCCACAGCCTAACCAAACAACCACCCCGCCCCTCCACCACAACGGCCCAGGTTCTCCTTCACTGGACTCCCATCACGCTTTGCATGTGGTCCTTTTATAGCACTTGTTTCATTGGGTGGTAACTGGTGTTTACCTCTCTGCTTGGCCCCTTAGTTCCCCACTGGGGAGTAAACGCCTGCAGGACAAAGCCTTAGGTCCCCTTCATTGGTGTGGCCAGGGCTAATGGCTGCGCTATACCAACAGAGCCCTGCTGACTGCCAAAATGTTGAAATATTTTTACACCGGTTGGCAGCAGCTGTCCTGGCCTTTCCCTAGGACCCTTAGCCTTCCTACAGTCCAGCACGTAAAGAGTTGATACTGGGAATGGCAGGGAGTTCCTGATTGGTCAAGCTGGTGTGACATTTCAGTCTTTCACAGGGAATGGGTCCTGTCCTTCTCTACCAGACAAACACCTCTATTCTTCCCAGGTATTGACTTCTAACTCATGAACAGTCTCACTGGCTTTGCAGGCCCTGCTCTCTGGAAAGTAGCGAAAGCCCTCCCTTCAAGATGCCCAGGTCTGAGAACACAGGAAAGTGTGGTGCTTCTCTGGGGGCCTAGCTTGGAGGCAGGCGCTGAAAGCTTTAGGTTTCAGGCCACAGGCTCTAGGTTGGGGCAGCCTTGGTGGCTCCACTCAGTTATGGAAGCCATACTGCATGCCTGGCACCGAGTGATGCACCTGGGCTCCAGAGCGGCATCGGGATGGACCCTGCCATTTAGAGTGCACAGCCTGGATGGGGAGACAGACATGCAAACGGACAAGAACAGTATAGGGTCATAATAGAGGAGAGGGTTGTGGTGGGACTTCCAGAAGCCTAGAGTCAGGAGAGCTCCTTGGAGAATGGAGAAAGTAGGCCGGAGCTGAGTCCTGGACCACACAGAGGAGCCCTGCCCTGTCCCCAAGGTCATGCCCACAGGCCACTACCCTCCTGGAGGAGCAATGCCCAGTCATTGCTCTGTCTTGTTGCTGGTCTTCTGCTAAACCACAGTGTGAATAGTAACAACAATAGCCACAACTTAGATAGTGCTTATCATGCTTTAGGTGCTTTGTGTATAATGATCCATTAAATCCTCACAATGACCCTCTGAGGTAGTTGCAATCACTCTGCCTATTTTATTGATGGGCAAACTGAGGCAAAGAATATTTTGAAACTTGTCCGAGGTCTCAGAGGTAGTATGTGGTAGAGTAGCCAGGCAGCCTAGTTCTAGGGTCTCTGTGGGCTTAACCAGCATACAACACAGCTCCAGTTTCACTGTTGGGGCCCTCATCTCTGCGACCAGCGGCAGGAGGAGATGCCTCAAGCGTCTGGAAGGGCTCTTCCTCTGGAATGTTTCATGTGGTTAGTAGCCCCACAGTCTCGGCATCAGCCACCTTCTGACACAAGCTCCTGAGAGCCCAGGGCATTGTGTATCTGTTGCAGGGAGTGGGATGTGTCACTGTGAGGGCCCCAGCCGTGGTCAGTCACACACCATCCCCTCCAAACAGGAGTAAGCTCACGACCTACAGGAGCCCAGCCCTGACAGAGGGTCCCTGAAGCTGCAAAAGTCTGGCCTCGTTCTTTCTCATACCCATGTCCTCACAATGTCTCCTCCTCTCAGAGAAGGCTGTGAAGGGGAGGTGACATCTAAGCTGGATCGTGAAGGGTGAGGAGGAGTTTTCATGCAGAGGAGAGGAGCGCAGACATTTCAGGTAGAAGGAGCTGCCTAAGCACAGGCGTGAGCACGTGAAACAGCACGATGTGTCTGGGGAATGGGGAGGGCTAAGGTCAGTGATAAGGCTGGCAAGGTAAGAGGCTATGACCTTGGCCTTCAGTCAGTGGGCAGAGGGGAGTCATGGAAGAACATGGAGCAGTGGAGCTGCATGACGTATTTGTGTTCTAGAGTGACCACAGAGCATGGTCAGAGGGAGGGACCTTTGGTGGGGCAGCCAGGAGGGAAGCTGTAGGCATAGTCCGCCTACAATAATGGTCGGAATTAAGATGGTGACAGAGAAGGCGGCAGCCAGTAAATGCTTTTGAGGACTTAGAACGGTTGATTGTGGGGTGCAGGAGGGGAGGAGTTGAGGCTGATTCTCAGCCTCCTGACTTAGGTGACTGGGGGATGGGTTTCCAGGAGGAGGGGGTGCATTTGGGTGGATGATAGTGAGATCTGTTTTGGTCTCTGACTCAGGTGGGACCCGGGTGAAGATGTCCCTTGGGTTGTTGCCTATACAGGTGAGCTCAGGAGTGGGCTCTGGTCTAGAGATAAAGATCCAAGAGTCCTCAGAGGAGGGAAGAACCTGAAGGCATGGGAGGGGGTGAAATTCCTCAGGGAGAATGTTGGTGACACCAGGAAGGATGATGAAAGACTGGACCTGGAGGGAGACCAGCAGCACAGGGGTGGGCTGCAGAGATGCTCTCTTCAGCTGTAATTCATTCATTCATCAAACTGAGCCCTGTCTGTGTGCCAGGCTCTGCCCTTTATGCTGTGAATGCAGCAGAAAATAAGACAGGAAAAAAACCTGCCCAGTGGAGGTGCCTTCTAGTGTGGAGAGGTGGACATTCACAAAAGTGAAATATGTAGTATGAGGGATGATGGTAAGTGCTCTGGAGGCTCATTAAGTAAAAGAGTTAGGGAGGGTCAGGTGGGGCTGCAACTGCAGATAGAGGAGGTCTCACTGAAAAGGAAACATTTGAATGAATATTTGAAGGAGGTGAGTGAGGTGGATGTCTGGAGGAAGACCGTTTTAGGAGAGGAAACAGCAAGTGCAAAGGCCCTTAGGCAGGAGTGTGCCTGGCATGTGGGAGGGATAGCTAGAAGGACACGTGACTGTCACCAAAAAGTGTATAAGTATTACTATTATATAATTATTATATAGTTTCTAGTATCTACCCCTGCTCTCTATTACCATGATTTTTATAAAAGTGATCTTGGGCGAGTCCTTTAACCTCTCCATGCCTCAGTTTCCTCATCAGTAAAACGGGGATAATAACAATATCTCCTTGTTGGTTGGATCAAATGAGTTAGTGTATACAAAGTACCTTGCTCAGGACATGGCACAGAGTAAGTGTTTGCTGCTACTCTATTAGTAGCATTATTATTATTTTTATCCTCACCATCTCCCCCTGTCAAGACTGCAAGCCCTTTAAGGACAATGGCTGTGTGTGGTTCTTCCTCACGGTCCAGAGCCAGCTCAGGGCAAGGCTCATGATATGGGCTCTATAAGGGGAGTTTTTGGATAGAACAAATAAAAATATAAATGGCAGGACACGGAGGGAGCTAGGTCCCTGCTGGCCGCCACCCCCCAGATCCCCAGGTCCCATAAAGCTGGCCAGAGCCTGGGCAGCTGGGGCTTGAAGCAGGCCCAAACTCAACAATGGCGCATGCAGAGCCTCCGGGCCTGACAATCTATTTGCTATAAGGGCAATAAATAAACAAGTTGCTTGTCAGCACGGGGACTGGCACGAGCGCCTTAGAAGATAAATGCTGCCTCTGAAATAGACAAATATTTACCATCCAGAGGAAGTTGTCAGCCCTGCTAAAGGCCTCCGGGGCCTTAGAATTAAAGTGAACGTTAAGATTTTTTTCTCCCTAATGGAAATATATCAGGGTACTTCTTCATAACAAAGAATGTGAAACTGCCTGTGTGAGCACCTACTATGTGCTGGGGCTTCCGTCAAGCTCACCACAACCCTTTGGGGGTAGGGACCATGATCTCCCTGTTTCAGGTGGAGAAACTGAGACTTGCATGAATGACTTGCTGAAGGCCACACAGCCGGTGGTGGTTGAGTTGGCATTTGAACCTGACCCCTGGCCCAGGATTTGGGTTGGAGTTTCCTGTAGCCAGTAGGTCAGGATTCTTAGCTCTGTGGGAGGAGTGGGTGGCAGGAAGACAAGCTCCTCTCCCCTGATGATGCTGGGGTCACTTTTCCTTCATGGAAGAGACAAATGAGGCTCATGAGGGACTGTGCATCTGAGTGAGGTGGTTACAGGAGGATGGATGAAGTTGAGTTATAAGACTGCAGTGTCAGAGATGGGAGAGGCTTTAGAGTTCCTTGTACAGATGGAGACCAAGTTCTGGCCCAGTCCTAATACATTAGCTTCTGCTGTGTGTACAGGAATCAAGTGATGTGGCCCCTCCATTTTACAAATCAGGAAACTAAGGCTTGGAAGACTGGTGACTTGTCCAAGACTACATGGCCATGAAATGGCAGCCCCAGGGTTCCAAAGTGGAGCATCTCCAGATTGTACAGGTAGAGTTAGTGGGGCGCCTACCTGCCAGACTGCCAAGGTTCAATCCTGGTGCTGTCAATTGTTAGCTGCATGACCTTGAGCAAGTTACTTGGCTGTTTGTGCTTCTGTTTTCTTATCTGTAAAATAGACATAGTAATAACTTGTAAGGTTGTTAGGAGGGTTAAAAAAGTATTAAGTACTTAGACTGTGCCTGACACATAGCAAACTATTACTAATTATTATAGTAATTATTATCATCATTATTGAGTTAGTAATTATTATCATCATTATTGAGTTGGTTGTGTGTCAACCATTCATTCAGCAAAATTTCTAAGTATCTGAAGCAGATGCTGTCAGTGCCCACCCACATGCCCCCAGCATTTACCATTTCTGAGCACAAGGGGTAGGTCAGAAGTACCAGGGGTGTTAACATCCCACCTCCCCCAGAGCAGCTCTCAGCCAATGAAGGATGGGAAGTGGTGGATAAATACCCCAGCTCCCTCACCCCCAGGTGGGGAGAACTCTGAGACAAGAGTTCTACACTGGCTCCCACAGTTAGGTTCTACTTACTCATGGGGATGGCTTGCTTAAACATGCACCGTTTTTTGGTGCCTTTCCCTCCCTGTCTCACTTCCCAAGTTTCCTTCTCGTGTTTCCTAGGACCCTTTGCCAAATACATGACCTCTACTTGAATCCTTGTTTTAGAATCTGCTTCTGGGGAAACCCAAACTAAGACAGTTCCTAATGTGTATCAGATTTTTTGCTTGGGATTGGGGTAGATGAAGTGAGGTTTGGGAGATGGGAAGTGAATTTCTGACAGAGGGAACAGTATCTGCAAAGGCACAGACATGTGAACAATCTGTGCTTGGTGAATGGCCAGGAGAGCACTATGGCTGGGGCAGAGGGCTTATCAAACCTTACAATTTGACTTTCAGTTTGGCCATGACGGGGACAGGCTTAGGAAAGATCCCTCAGATGGCCATGCAGAAAACTCTGTCCAGACAACAGTCTCAATTTAGTATTTGAGGACCTCTCTGCAAAGGGTGGGGTGTCTATCTGCATTTCTTCTGGAAGTCTCCAAGGTGTTCATCAGCTTGAGGTTGGTTTTAAGTAGTTGAAGTTCATTAGAAAACACCAGTAATTGCTGATGAACCCCATTGCAAAAGGTTCAACCTAGAAGCTGAGAAGGCAGCTGAAAGTTGTCTGGAACTGGTGTGGGCAGGAAGGTCATTGCAGTCCTAGAAATGACCTCTGCACCCCTCAAAAGGCAGGCGCAGGGTCTAACCTCTTCCCTTCCCTGAACAAAGCTTTCATTTCCTCATGTCTCTCCTCCAAGAAGCTCTCCTTCCACACACACACACACACATACACACACACACACACTACTGATCTTCTCATGCTTACACAGTTATTTTTGGGCGAGCTCTCTTTTTGTTATTCAGTTCATCAAACAGTCCCTGAGCTTGCACTTGAGCAGGACTCTGTGCCAGGCCCTGGGGACCCAGTGATGCCTCAGATGTAAGTCTTTGCCCCAGGGAATCTCTCACTTTGGACAAGGCGATGGACATGTAAACTGACAGTGGCTTATATGATGAGGAAGATGTCACAACAGAAAGTCAGAGGGAGAGACTGATCACATCTAGGGAATAGGTCATGGAAAGCATCTCAGAGCCAATGAAGTTCCAGCAGGGTTTTAAGGATGCTGAAGAGTTGGGTACCGCACTTTCTTGATCAGGTGTGTGCCTTCCTATGAGGATGAGCATCTGTCTCTACCAAACTTTTAGCTTCTTCCCCTAGCTCACACCCCTCCACAGCAAGACACACTCAGGCTCTACCTCTATCCTCAGCCACACCAGGAGTCTTACTTCTTCCTGGTGGGGAGCAGGAAGTAGCTGAGAGCCTGGACCTGGGACCAGTACTGCTCCTCCCCACCCCCACTTTGCTATTGAATCCCTGAGCTGGAAGCTCCCCTCCAAACCTTGGGAACCCTGGGGCTCCTTTAGTTTCCCCGTTGAGACCCTCATATTTCAACTCTCTCTTACTTCAAAAGGAGCCTCCGCCCTAGTCCTCCATCCTGAGTTTAGACAGCCTTTATTTCCTCTTCTAGTTTGTAACTCTTACATGAGCATCAGTTCCAAAGTTCCCTTTACCATTTCTTCCAAGGTTCTTGGAGCCCCACTGTAGAAAGATTTCTACTACCCCAGGATTCCAAGGTGGATATGCAGAGTAGGTCTCCATGGTGACACCCACCTGGCTTCAAGTGGAAGGCAGCATAGCTTAGAGATGGCACATGCAGGCTTTACCCTTAGAGAGGTGTTGGTTAGAATCTATGCCTGCCGTTTCTTTGCCATACGACCTTAAGCAAGATATTAATATCTCTGAGCTCAGTCTCCTCTTGTGTGAAATGGAGACTTAATAACCTACCTCACGACAATAATAAATAACTTACATAAAAGGGTAAGCTTAGTGCCTCTCAGAGAGGCAGGAGGAAAAGGTGACTTCATGCCTGCTGTCAACACACAAATAGCTCTCTTGCTCTGGCCTGGAACCTTTCCTACAGAGCTGGGGCATCCCATTTCACCTGTTTTGTTTCTTTGCTGTCTTTCCCCTCCAGACTGTGAGATCGGTGACAGACTCCAAATCCATCATCTGATTTATTTTGTCCTCACAATATGAGATGGGCCCAGAGGGGTGGAGTGAAGGTGGAGTGCCGGATCACATACCCAGGCAGTGTCTGAGTGGATCCTTGGACGTGGCTCTGGCTGAGCCCATGCTACCACTCTGCTAAGTCAGTTGGTTAGAGCCTGGGGGATGCTAGAACATTCTGATAGAGCATTCCAAAACTGCTGAATATTTCAATCAACCAACCTGGTTCCAATCTCAGCTTCTCTCCACTAACAAATTCACAATTTGTGATAATTCAGAATTTGTGAGCTGGCCTGAAATTTGCCTTTGCATTTTCCATGAAAAGTCTCAACAAAGGTGAATATTTCTGAGGAAAAAATTACAATGGCGATATTTAATTGATATTAAATGTATTAACATGATGTGCCCATGGCAAAGATTCATATCCATTCTTAGAAGTGAGTTATTCTAAGCATGAGTTTGATGGGCAGTAGAATACGCCACTTGCAGAAATGCAGGGCAAAACATATTTCCTTGCTTTCATACTGTAATTCACACTTTTCTTTGTTAGAGTCTCTAAACATCTCCCCCACAATCAGCCACACTAATTCTGATTATTTCTTTTTCAAGTGTTTTTATAAACGGGACAGCCCCTGACTCTGCCAATTGTTGTGCCACTACTCATATTGAAGATGAGGGGAAAGAGGCAAAGGGGAAGCGTTCAGGAGTCCAGTCCTAGATCCCCCACTAACTCTGTGTGCTCTTGGATAAGCTATTTAACCTCTCTGAGTATTTAAATGGCATTCAAGTCTCTCTTTACTTTGGCCCAACTTACTTTCATAACCTCAGCTCCCACTTATATTCCATGTATCCCCTAAGCCCTCCAGTCAAACAAACTTACTTCTCATTCCAGGAACATGCCCCATGCTCTCCCGCTTCCTCCTTCACCAGGATGCTTTTCCTTTCTATGCCATTAAAATCCCATGCATCTTTCAAGACTCAGATGAGAGGCTGTTTTCTCCATAAAGATTTCTTCCCAGTTGGCTATGAGCTTCCCCTACCATCCTGTTTGGGGGCTTTTAATCACATTCTACCTGGCAATAGAGTTCTTGTAGACATGCCTTTTTTCCTATTAATAGAGTGCAAGCTCCTTGAAGACAAAGCTAATATCTTCTATAGCCTCATAAATCCACACTGGGGACTTGGGTTGTACAGCTGTAAGTGAAGAAGCTGGACTTCACAGTTGGGGGTTCTGACTGCAAAATCCCTGCTTTTGCCTCCCCATGGCATGGATGAAGGAACCTGTTTCCCTGGCTTTCAAATGCAGACAGATATAATATTCTCTGCTTTGTGTTACTTGTAAAGATGAATCATAAACTCTGAAGTTCTGTCATTCTCAGAAGGTTATGAAATGGCTAGGGCTTTCTTGGATGAAAAGGCTGAAAATTCAGCAGGAATGCAATAGCTTATCTATGGGGCTTCACCATGGAGCCCAAGGCTGGATCTTGGGCGTATCCAGGACTGAGACTGACCATCTCTCATTATTGGGCTCTAGAGCTGGGTGGGGCTCTGAAGCTGGTTCACAGTCAGCCTTCTTATACTTCAACACCCACTCCTCCAACCTCTTCACCATCCAATGTCTATTCAAGGAACATTGGTTGACCCCTTCTATGTATCACACATTGAGCTAGGCCCAGGAAATACAATACTATCAACCAGATACTATCTTTGCCCTCCAGGGGGAGGCAGACATGTGAACAAAAAATGAACACCCAAGGAGACATACATTATGAAAGAGGGCAGCCCAGAGGTCATGGTGGCCCAGAGAAGGGAGCCCAAGGGATATGAGAGATCACACTTCCTGCCTCTCTCTCTCTCTGTACTATGGAGGACATTAACTTGCTATGAGATCTTAGATCACATTTACCCTCTGGCCATGTTTTCATTTTTCACACAGCAAAGCCTCTGGGCTCAGTAGTTTCCCCAGATCTTATCCCACAATACTTACCTCTTGCTACTTACTGCGCTCCTGCTGATAGGCACCATGCCAATCTTCATCATACCATCCATGTTTCTCAAGAAGGTGGAGGCCTCCTCCGAGCTCCAAGTCCTATTAGGCGGAAGTGCTGGCATTGGGAAGTTGACTCTGGGACTGCCAGAGAGGTTTCAAGCCTTCTGTTGGTGTCTCAGTCAGTGCTGGATATGGCCAGGCCTACTTTGGGCACATTGCCTACCTTCCTGCTAAGTCATGGCAGAGGCTGATCTCTGTGAACATTGTGCCAGGACCTGGGAGTGCAGAGGTGAGCAAAAGCAGATGTAATTCCTAACCTCATGGAGTTCACAGTCTAGCTGGGGAGCAATTATTAATATAACAGTCACACAAATGAATGCATAATTATATCCTGAGGTAAGTGATTGAGAGCAAGAAACATGGTCCTAGGAGAGCAAGTATAATAAGGACTGAAAAATGCCAATGTGTTTAGCAGCATGAGGTCATTCTTGAGAGCTGTTTTGTCAGAGTGATGGTCCAGAAGCCACACAGGAGTGGGCTGAGGAGCAAGTTGGAGGTAAGGAAGTGGAGGTGGTCAGTTGTAGATAATTCTTGATCAGTGAGCGCTTAAAGGGCTGGAAGGAAACTTAGAGGACTGTCATGGCAGGCAATTTCAAAAAAGTTTACTAAGGTATCCACAGACATCATCTTCGTAACCCTTAGAACAATCTTGTGATATGGGTAGGTCAGGTTTTGTTTCCATTTGACAGATGAGAAAAATTGAGATCCAGAAAGGTTTTGTGTCTCGAGCAGAGTATTCACAGCAGATCCAGGACTGGAAGTGCCCAGAATCCCTGCCCTCCTTCTGCTTTCCAAAGGCTGCCTGTTAGAGGTTATCTGAATGTGGATTGTTTTCACCACACTCAAGGTTTCTTTATTACTTCCTTCTCCTCTCCTCAGAGCTTAAAGATTCAGGACCATGGCCAGCACCCAAACAGCCTCTACAGACCCTGAAATCAAAGTGTAGAGCCTTAGCCAATGAGATCAGCACTGCTTTTGTAAGTTGGCTTTCTCAACAAACATGGAGTGAACATCTACTCATTATCAGGTGCTGTGAGAGGTGCCAGAGACACGGATGGAAAACTGCCCTAGACAGAGCCCACCATCTAGGATGGAGAAGACTTAGACACAGATAACCATAACAAAGTGTGAGGTGTACACAGAGGTCGTGGGATTAAAGAAGGCTTCCTGGAGGAGGCCCAGCCTGAGATGAATCTTGAAGAGAGCAAATGGCAGTGAGGAACCATGGAGGGGTTTTAAGCAGGGTCATGACAAGGTCATATGTGTGTTTTAGAAAGATTCCCACTGGTGCAATGTGAGAATAAAGAAGCGGGTGAGAGAAGAGAGGGGCTGACTCAGGAGACTGAATAAGAGTACGGAGTTTCTTAACCAGGTTTTCATCTTGCTTGCAAGAGTAGATGGAAACATTCTGGGTTCTGTATGTTTCCTTTTGGCACTGTCAAGATTCACCTTGACCAGCTGAAACTGACACAGTGAGAGAATTGAATGGCTGATGGAGAGGAGGGAATTGAAGTCTGGAGAAAGGGGGAGGGACAAGAATTTGGCTGTTGAAATAGTCACTATGCATCTGCACCATGTTAGGTGCTTTTCACATTCTCGTTTAATTCTCCCAATGACCTGTGAATTCATGAGGTCCCTAATTTTCACAGAGAAACTGAGGATCAGAGAGATTAACTGTAGCCCATGGCCACACACAAAATAAGAAGAAGCAGGATTTGAACCTAGGTCTGCATGGCCCCAAACATTCCCTCCTCGTGTATATGCTGTTTCAGTGGAGAACACAGTGGAGGTCCAGCTGACAGAGGAGCAGAATAATGACTCCTGGGCACCCACTCCTGCAGCCTCCTGTTCACACATGAAGGAACAATCACATTAAGCATTCTTTTCTCAGCTCCCAAATCCAGGAGCTTCGGAAGGCCACAAATGGACCCAGGATGCGAGACATACATCGTCCTTCCTGGCCTGGGTGGGTTTTGCATGCTCCTTATCACTCCATAGTACCCTGTTTTGCAGGAAAAGATGCTTCTGTGTTCAGGGTTGAGAAGATGAGGGGTTTTATATTGATGCCAATTACCTGGTTTGACACCCCTGAGGTGCCCTTGGCCCCCAAGTTTTAGAGGCTACGCCATTCTCTCTGGGCCTTTTGCTGCGGCTGTGGCGGCATCTGCCGCAGAGCCTGAGGAAGCTTTATGGAGATGGTCACACTCCAGTGCCCAGCCTACTTGTTGGAACTTTCCAGAAATATTGCACTGCAGACATTTTCCACGCCGTTATGCTAATGGAATCAGGAAAAATCAATTGTCCTTAAGGAACAGGGGAATGAGACGTGCTGTAAATGCCACAGGATGACTGATTGGTTGATTGCTTGCTGGCGATCTGAGCACGTCTCATCCCTACATTATTCTGATGAATTTTTATGGCATGCCTCCTCTCTTGCTTGCTCCCTCCCCCCATCCCCACCCCCCTAGCTGGGGAAGAAGGTTTATGGCTTGCAGCTTCTCAGTTGATTGAATGCAGCTGGCATTGTTGCAGCAGAGGACAAATAGGTACATTTGCTTTACAGGCTGAGAAAAGTAGGTTTGGAGAAATTGCATCTCCACATCCCTCTGCAACAAAGACACACTTAAAAATGCAGATATTTTTTATGAAATGACTTTACTCTCCTTCTTGGTTGTCCCTAATCTTCCTATCAGAGGAAAGGGCAAAAAAAAAGAAAGAAAAAACGTTGGGGGAAAGAAATATATGGCTTGCAATTCTGCGGAAATCCGATTTTTCATTCTGATCACAAAGGAAGTTAACGAAGGCATTTCATTAGTATTCATTTTAGGCCGATGTGATTTTCTCCTCTTTGCTAACACAAAAATAAATAAACAGTCCAGCTATGTCTGGGAAACTGCCGACAAGGCGGCTTGGAGCAGAGGTCGGCATTTTCTGGAATGAGTGTGCACCGCATTCAGCAATGTGGCCAAGAAAATGGATCCAGCTCAAATAAGGGCCATCTGGGGTAGGGAAGAGACAAGGTTTAGGTGGAGACAGATCCGTTGAGTTTCAAAGCTGGTGTCCAGCTTGGCCGTAGCAGTTGATGGACTGGGGAAGGCAAACAGGCTGCGACTGTTGTTTTCTGCAGGAACTTTGCTGCGGTTCTAGCTGCTGGTCCTGAGGCCGGGGATGCTTCACATCTGGTCAGGGCACTAGGGAGCTACTTCTATTGTTTGTTCTTTCTTGTTTCTTCCTCAAGGGCAGCTAAATCCTGTAGAGAATTGGGAAATCATATAGGGTGATAAACCTGGGAGTGTTTGGCTGGAAAGAGGACATTTGGGGGCACAGCTGTTGTCTTCATCCACCCAAAGGGGCATTGTGGACAGAGGAGCAGGCTTATTGCATTGGGCTCCAGAGGGCTAAACTAGGATCTGTGGGTGGAAGTGACAAAGAGGCAGAGGAATCCATTACATTTGAGATCAAATTTCAGATCAAGCATTTTCTGGGTATGCCTATAGGCAAGTTATTAATGTCTCTGAGCCTCAGCATTCACATTTGTATAACGAAGTAAATGAGAATAAAACCCAACCTCTTCATTCTTTTCAAACTACTGTCAGGTATAGTAACATGCAGTGCTGGGAAGGGGGCATTAGTGGCTCCTTTGTAGAGAAGAGGAAATCCAGATTCAGAGAGGCGGTAAGTCACACAAACTCCTGGAAGCAGGCCCCTGGTCTCTGAGGCCAAAACTCTTTCCCTTCCCCAACTGGAGGCCTCCTTGTTCAGCTGCTTCTCAGGCTCCTTGGAGGAGAAGGCAAGATATACAAGCAGAAAGCTCTTTGTTCTTAGATAAAAATTCTTACTCAGTTTTTGCCTCAAATACTGTCATTTGACATGTTCCCGTCTCTTTCCTGGGCTGCATACTCTCAGAGGGCGGGGTTCCTCTGTACCCTCTGTGCGTAATTCAGACGGTTCAGCAATTCCTGACTTGCCTTAACATGCCACATGCTTTGCTACTCCCCAACCCTGGCCTGTGCTATTGCCCCTTCGTGGAATTTTCTCCCCTGCCTTTTTCATTTGGCCAAGTCTGTCCCATCCTTCAACTCTGGGAAAACTTCCTGGAGGCCCACAGAGGACTTTGTTCTCTTTGTGCCCTTGTTGGGTCACAATGCAGGTGTTTGTAGAATCGTAACTGTGACGGTGACAAAAAACTCATGGGAATCATGAAGTCAGGGTGACCTGGGTTCAATTCTGCCACTGATGTGTAGTCATGAGCGAGTTACCAAAACTCCCTGAGCCTCACTTTCCTCATTGGTCAGTGGGGAGAGTAATAGTACCACCTCAAAATGCTGTTTGAAGGAGTCAGTGAGAACTATTTGTAAAGTACTTTGCTCAGTGCCTGGAACACAGGTGGCCTTAAGCAATTCAAAATGAATGAATGAATGAATGAATGAATGAATGAAGTTACTTTCCATTTGACTAGAAATCTTGATAGAGAGGGCTGAGGACACATTTTTTTCAGTTCCCTCAGTCCTGTCCATATTCCCCTCACCTTACCTCTCCTTGTATGTCCCGTGAATAATAATTAACCCCACAATGTGCCAGGAAGTTAGTGGCAGGCCCAGGATAGAACCAGAGTCTCTTAGACCCTAGTCATTTGCATTGTCTCTTCTCCCAATCAGTACTGGTCACTGGTCAAGGGCCAGGGTCCCACCTCCCTCACCGGTCTCCCTTGCAGTGCGTGTCACAGGTCAGGCCCCACTGTGGGTGGTCCATGAAGTGCTCTGACAGGAGGGTCATGGGGCTCACTGGCAGGGAGATCTGGAGCCCAGTTCAACCCCTGCCTGCCTGTGTGACCCCCAAGGCCGTCAGTTTCTCATCCATCATGGGTGATAATACTTCCTGCCAGACCTACTGCTTTGGGTTATTATTAAAGAGAGAGAGGAAGACCAGGAAGAGCAGAGCGCTCTGTCGGCTCTCAGGCATCCAGAAGTTGAAATGACCGCTGCTGTTGCTGTTGTCGTTATTGCCTCTCAAAATAAAAAAGTCCCCACAGCCCGGGTCCCGGAACCAGTCTCTTAGAGGAGATGGCTCTGCCCTTGAAAGCCGCTCTCTCAGTCTGGCGTTTCCTGTGGGTAATTTGAAACTGGGGCTCAGAGAACTGAACTCTAGCTAATGGTTTTCAATAAAGAATTAAGTGCTGCGCGTCAGGCTGGCGCTGCGGGCCCGGCTTCCTGGAAGGGGGGAGAGGGCTGGGGGATGGGAGTGCAGGTTGCAAGCGTTTAGGGATGCGTTTGCATTTTCTGGTCAGTTAGGTAGCCTGATGAAAGAGGGCTGAGATCAGGCCACAGCAGCCAGAGGGCAGAGTGGAGGGGGGGCCGGAGAGACGCAGACCCTGTGCTGGGCAGGCAGCGGGGAGGGTGTAACGGTCACTGCCGCTAGAGCTAGGTCAGCTGTTTCCACAAAGAGCCTGTCCGCTGGGCACGCGGCAGGCGCCCCCTCCCGTCGGGGCAGCCCCTGCAGGCGGGGTGCTGAAGCTCCTTCTGCTAGCGCCGCCTCCCACATCGGACATCGCTTTCATAACAGCCACAAATCCTGCTGCGTGCTTTCTGCGTAGAGTAACTCCTTAGAGCCTCATCTACAACCCTAAGGGGTTGCCATTACTTTTCTTCACTCTTGCTTTGCAGATGAGGAAACTGAGGTATGGAGAGGTTAGGAACTGGCCCAAAGTCACACAGCTTCTGAGCGACAGATCTGGGCTTCAAATCTATGTAGTCTGATGCCAAAGGCCATGCTGTAAAGCTACTATCTGGCAGAGTATAGCATTCTATTCCCTACTAGGGTCTCTGAATCACTTTTATCTCCAGCCCCTGAGGTTGGCAGAGGAGGGTCATTAGTTCCATCTCACAGATGAGGAGACCGAGGGTCAAGGAAGTATTGTGCCTGGGCAGAGGGGACTAGAGAGAGAGGGAGAGGTAAAGAAGGCATCCAGACATGGGGAACGAAGTAGAAAGGCCCCGTGAGAAAGGCATTTGCAGCAGGTATCAAAAGCCTTAAAATATTCATACCCTCTGACCTCTTATTTCTGTTTCTGGGAGTCTGCCATAAGGAAATAATCCTGCTGAAAGAAGACCATTCTAAATAAAAGAAAGAAGAGTGATTATTTATAATATCAAATCATTGGAAGCAACTTAAGTACCCAACCATGGGAAATGGTTAAGTAAAGTCTGGTATTTACACCTGATTTGACAGTCTACAGCCATGAAAAATAATGGTTTTTGAAGGCAACACAGTTACCTGGAAAAATGCTTATGATATAATGTTAAAAAAAGAAAAAAGTAAGATAAAATTTTATGAATAATAAAATCCCAAGTATATACCAAGCATACACGAGCTATACAAAATAATAGCTGCTATGTCAGGATGATGAAATTGTAAGCCCTTTTCGTCTCCTTTTCCAACTTTATATAAGTTGCTTAAGTATAGATAAATTGGTGGACTTAGTCCAGGATGTCACTGGATGACCTTGGAAAGGTTACATCTTTCTGTGCTTCAGTTTCCTAATCGATAAAATGTGGATAAAATCCCTTTCTTTTCAGGATTGCTGTATTTAATGAGATAATATATAAAATATACCTAGCACAGCGCCTGTGCATTGTAAGACTAAGTGATGTCAATGACTCCCCTGAGGTTTCTTCCATTTCTCACGTGTTGTCTTCTGACTTATTGAGGTTTGCACAGTGAAGATGGGACAGCAGGGCCCAAACCTGAATTCTAGAGAGGGGGCTCCTCAGAGTCAGGTGTAGACATGTCACACCTCCATTGCCTGACACCAGCCAAAAGAATGAAGGCTAGACACTCCAAGGAGGGTCAGCTGGACCCCAAGCTCCAGGACAGCCCCTGACATTTACTCTCACCCAGGTCCTCTCAGCAACACAAACCTCTAGGCGAGGCCTCTGGGTAGCATCTTTCCAGAACTCTGGCAGGGCAAAGAGACTTGTGTAGTTCTGATGCTACCTGCTAGGGGCCCACAGGTCATCAATTCCCTCAGCCACTTGTTCATTCATTACTCACTCATTTACTCACTCACTGAGTCATGTCCAGAGTCAGCTACAGTAGATCTTTATTGAGTGTTGAATTTATGTTTACTGGGTGTGGGAGTGAGGATGTCCGTATCAGGAGTTTTCACTTACCTTAGCTCATTGAATCCTCATATCTGCCTTGCAGAAGAGGTTCGCTTAGCAGAGCTTGGCAATTTTAAAAAGCAAGATATAAATGAATGTCTCCTCCCATGGTTTGTCAGTCAGTCCCTGCCAATTCTGCCTCCTTCGTACCTTTCAGATCTAAGCCTCCTGCTCCAGGCCTCCGCTTCAGCCACTCTCTCTCTGCTGGCGTTATCTTTAAAAACCAAAACCCAACCGAGGAGAGCACCCCAGATCTTCAACCTGGCACAGCTGGTTTCCTGAGGCCTGATCCCCCACCACGCACCTCAGCACACAGCTGCTTCCTGCTTCTCTCTGCTCCTCCATGCCCCTTTATGTCTTTACGGTTGACAGACTCTTCCTGCTTCCTAGATGGCAAATTCTTACCCATCCTCTAGCACATAGCTCACCCTCCCTCTCCTCTTTGGCTCCCATACAAGGTTTGCTGTTCCCCTTCTGTGCCCACCTCCCGTTGCACTGCAATAATTTCCCAGTCTGTTCCCTACGGCTCCCCCCAACCCCAAGGATAGTGCATCCTCAAAAGCAGGGACCGCCTCTTTCTATATCGATGTCCCTGGAGCTTGGCTCAGAACTTGGCACAGGCATGAGGCACAGTGAGTGTTTGTTGAGTGAATTATGGATGACAGGGTGATCTCAGGGCCCTCACCAGGGAGGAACAAAAGGGCCCCTTGACCTCTTGGGGATGGGAAATGTTCACAGCTGAATCCTCCTGGCAGACACTCTTCAGCGTCACCAGCTCACTCCCCGGAGGCCCTGGGCCTGCTCAGCTGCCCGATGGGTACAAGGACATTTGGCCAGAAACCTACCTACTGTGGCATTACAGCCACCACCTCACGGGAAGCTCACCCTGAGAAAGCCTTACCTGGACAGCCGGGGATACAGGGAGTCTCCTGGTGTGGCCCTGCCACATCTCAGCCCCATGCCATGCCTCTCTGCACCCTCACGCTCCAGGCTACCGCCAGGCTGAAAAGTTCCCTGAAGACACCTTGTGATTTCTCTTTTCTTTATGGTTCCTTCTGCCTGGAATTGTCTCCACCTGCCCATCCCCTCATCTTTGCCCAATGAATTCCTACTGGCTCTTCTGCTGGGTTCAGGTGTCGCCTTTCCTCGGAGCCAGAGTCTTGCCCTCTGTATCTCCTGACTACTGTGGCACCTCCATCATGGTGCTTTTCACAAGGTGTCATTATCTGTCTATTTTCTCAAAAAGCCTGTGGGCTCCCTGAGGGCAGGGACTTGGTCTAATTCACTTTGGAGTCCGAGTTCCTGGCTCGTGACAGGTACTCAGGTCTGTGCTGGCCGTCTGGCTCTGTGCGTACATTGTGCTAGGACCTTCTCTGTGGCTCAGAGTCAAACCTTAGTGTGCACGAGGTACGAGGTATGAGGCCGAGGGTTACAGCACGTAAGAAGATACACCCAACCCTCAGGCTCGCAGGGCAAATCAAACACACTGTCATTAGGGGAGCTGAGAAGGCGCAGCTGCAGATCGGAGAGAGACCTGGGCTTCAGTACCACCCCTGCTTCACGCTGGCTCTGAGCAATCTCCTCACCTGTCCAGACTTGTTTCCTGAGCTCTGAAAGTGGAACCACAAGCCCTGCTCAGCCTACCTCGCAGAGTTCTTGTGAGAATCAGGTGCAACAGTGTCCCTGAAATTACAATAAACTGTGAAGTGCTGTGCCCGTACTTTCCCTCTCTTTGAGGGGAAGCTCAGCACTAGAATGCGGCAGTGCCCACTAGAGGGGGTGGCAGAGCAGGCCAGGCCCTCCACGTCAGAACGCTGTGGGCAGGAGGTGCCAGCGCTGAGAACCTGGGCTGGCCCGGAGAGAGGGGATGCAGGGTTCAAGACATATCACGATGAGGTCCCAGTCTCCCTCTGCTCGCCTTTCTCTCCAGATTCAGATGACGTCTGGGCTATCGCTGAAGTGCTGGAAGAGAAAGAAATAGAAAAGCCCAGGCTGAAGGCACAGGGGGCAGCCCTAACTCTCTGCTTTATTAACGGGGGCGGCTATGGGCAGGGTGAAAGTGTAAGACCTTGGGTTCTTTCCTTTGAGCACTGTTTTCTCTGATTAGCTCAGGAGCCTGGACCCCAGGGCTCTGAGGCCATTGTCTGCCTGGTGTAGGGCACATTTCCCAGCTTCTGGAGTGCCACCTTAGTGGAAGAGGGCTGAGATCTGTGCCACCTCCCTCCATGGAGGCCTGAAGCCTGCAGGCTTGGCCTCACAGTTGATTAGCTCCCTCTTTGCTGGGGTGGGTAGACCAGACAAAGAGGCCAAATGGAGGAGAGCTCTGTAACCCAATTTGCTGTGCGGAGAAGCCAGTCTGTCTGGCAAGAGCTAATTGGAAAGCTGCTTCCTCTAAGCTTGGACCCAGGAGGGCACTAGCCTGGCTGGGCGGGGCCCCCTTGGCCAGACCCACATGGTTTAGTGCTTTGTGTGGGTGCTCCCAGCGGGAGAGCACTTAGCCCTGGTAATTGGCCAGGCAGGCTCATCACTAATTCATGGCAAATTGTATTTCTTTTTTTTTGAGAGAGAAAGAGAGAGAAGAGTGGGGGTAGGTGGGAATAAATGAGGTTTTGAAGGGAGGGGTCTGATTTGGGCTTGGTCGAAGCAGCTTCAAATTGGGAGGAAGGAGGTCAGGGATTCATCTGCTAACTTGCTGTTGATCTGAGCAAGTTATCTTCCCACAGGAGGTCTCGGTTTCCTAATCTGTGGTAGGAGACGATAACCATGATCTATCTACCTCAGAAATGGCTTTGAGGATTGAATCCAGATATGAGAGATGAGTGTTCATCACATGGTCATTTCAACATGCCTGGGGAGGAAAGGGGCCATTTATATTTCATGTAATTACTGATGTAGAGTGCGGGAGATTTATGTCTGTCATCTTTTGGATGGACAGTATTTTTTAATGACTCCATTTTATCTCTTTTATTGGCTTATTAACTCTTTGCTGTGCTGTTTTAGTGGTTGCTTTACGGTTTATAGTAAACATCTTTACCGTCACAGTGTAATTGGAACCCTTCACATAGAGTATAAGACACTTCCAATAGTGTACTTCCATTTCTCCCCCTCTGATATTTATGCTAACTTTGTCATGCATTGTGCCTGTAAATTCCACAATACATTGCTATTATTTTTGTTTAAACAGTTATCTTAAATTTTTTTTATTGTGGTAAAATACACATAAAATTAACTATCTAACCGTTTTAAGAGTACAATTCAGTGTTATTAAATACATTCATAATACTGTGCAACCATCACTGCCATCCATCTCCATAGCACTTTTTCATCTTGCAAAACTGAAATTCTATACCTATTAAAGTCAATTATCTTTTAAAGAGATTTAAACAATTTAAAAATCTTATACATTTAAGTAGTTGCCATTTCTGGTATTTTTCACTCCATGTGAGGAACCATTTTTTCCATCTGGTTTCATTTTTCTTCTGACTGAAGGACTTCCTTTAACATTTCTTACAGTACTGTTCTGTTAGTGATGAATTATTTCAGCTTTTGTATGTCTGAAAAAGATTTATTTTGCTTTTCCCTTTGCAAGATATTTTCACTAGGTATAGAATTCTAGGCTGACAGCTTTCTTTCTATACTTTAAAGGTGCTGCTCCACTGTCTTTGTCTTACATTGTTTCTAATTTAAAATCTGTTTTCGCCTTATTTTTCTTCCTCTGTACTTAATGTTTCTTTTTTCTATGGTTGCTTTTAAGATTTTCTTTTATTACTAGTTTTGATAAATCTGATTATGATGTGTCTTCTTGTAGTTTTCTTCATTTTTTGGTGTGTGTTTGAGGTTCACTGAGTTTCTTAGATCTATGAGTTTATAGTTTTTATCAAATCTGGAAAATGTTTGAGCCATTATTTCTTCAGATAATTTTTCTTCCCCCACCTTCATAGACTCTAATTATACATATATTATGTTGCTTATACATATATTATGTTGTCCCACAGGTCACTGATGATCTTCTCATTTTAAAGTTCTTTTTTTTTTTTCTGTCTGTGTTTCCTTTTAAATAGTTTCTATTTCTTCAAGGTCACTGATTTTTTTTTTGTGGGGGGGAAGGTCTAGTCTGCCTTTAATCCAATCCAATGGATTTTTCATCCTAGGCACTGTAGTTTTCACCTCTAGAAGTTTAATTTGGGTCTCTTTTTCATGTCTTTCATGACTCTATTTAACTTTTTGAACAGAGGAAATTTAATCATAATACTTATTTAATGTCCTTGTCTCCTAATTCTAATATCTGTGTCAGTTCTGACTGATTTATGTTTCTCCTCAGTATGGCTCATATTTTCCTGCCTCTTTGCATCCCTGATAATCTTTACTTGGATTCCAGACACTGTGAATTTTACCTTGTTGGGGGCTGGATATTTTTTGCCTTTCTTTAAATATTCTTGAGATTTGTTCTGGAATATGGTTAAGTTACTTGGCAACAGTTTGATCCTTTTGGGTCTTGATTTTAAGATTTTTTTTAAGTCAGGACCAGAGCAGCTTCTAGTCTAGAGCTAACTATTTCCCATTATTAAGGTAAGACCCTTCTGAATGCTCTACTCAATGCCCTGTGAATTATGTGTTGTTTTTTCAAATTGACTGGTGGAAACAGACACTATTTCTGGCCCTGTGTGAGTGCTGGGCACTGATGGGTCTTTCCTGGGCCTTATGTAATTTTCTCACACACATGCACTCAATTCTCAAGGAGAAACCTCCATAGATCTCTGGATTTCTATGTGGTGCTTCCCCTCCCCAGTATTCTGTCTTGTGAACTCTCATTGCCTTGCTCTCTCTGGACTGTCAGCTCTGACTTCTTAACTCAGGGAGTCCACCAGGTTCTCCTTGGGTACTCCCTCTTTGTTCTGAGGCCTAGAAACTCTCTCAAGGCGGTAAGTTGGGGCAATTGTAGGGTCTACCTTGCTTGTTTTCTTTAGGCTGACTCTGATATTTCAGTTCTCTCAGAGTCCACTGTGAATTTGGATCTAGAAAGGACAAGAAACACCCATGAGAAGTCATTTTGCCCAAGCTCTTATATATAAAATGAAATCATAATGCTCTCTTTATGTTATAATGTTGTTTGTCTATAACTTGACAACACATTTAATCATTCAACAATTATTTATTGACCAACTACTATGTGCTAGACACCTTTCTAGTTGCTGGGGATAAATTAGTGGATAGACAGTAATCCTTGCCCTTCTGTGCCTTATATTCTAGTGGTGGAGAAGAGATCATAAGTGGGAACTGGCTGAAGTGCCATTCCTAACAAACCTACGTAATGCCTATGGAGAGAATGTGTGAGGCTTTTAGGACTGGCAAATGGAAGTCTTGTCAGTACCACGGAGAGCTCCAAGGGAGGCCAACCTCTGAAGAGAGCGCCTGAAGCAAAGCAGTGCCCTGGTTGCCCACCAGCTGATTTGCCCAGCCAACTAAACCCTAAGCTTGAGTAACTCTGTTCTAAATTCAGGTTGGGCTGCTATCTGAGATTCTGAGTCTGAGTCTGAGAATTGGAAGCTAGTCCACCTCTGCCTTACATCTATTGCTGTCGGAGTGGTTGGCAGAATCTTGTAGTAATAAAATCTCTGGAATTATCATCTGAAGACCAAGGTTTGAATCCTAGTTCTACCACGAACTGTCTGCACGGCTTTGGACAGGTTAGTTAGTTTCTCTTCTGTAAATTGAGGATTATGATGCTTGCAGTGGTGTTGTAAGGACTGAGTAAGACAGATCTAGCAAAGCACCTTGTGCAGTGCCTGGAATGTACAGCTAGCTTGCAACACTTTGTTGAAAGGTGAATGAAATCTCTGGTAATGTTAGGGCCTCTCTGGAGGTGATACATAGGATCTCATGGGTGGATAAGAGGGAGAAGACATTCTAGGCAAAGAAAACAGCAGGACCAAAGGCAGGGAGGCATGAGAGTGGATGACTTGGCCAGGAAATGGAGAATCATTTAATAAGATTGAAGCTATTCAGCTACCACTTTTATTCTGAGGCCTCCCGAACCGCTATTTTCAGCACAGAGCATTCTGTTGAACCTCCAGACTTTATTTCCAGCTAGCCTATTGTGCATCTCAGTTGAAAGATCTATGTGTACCTCTGACCTACCTTTCCAAAACAGAATTTATCACTTTCCTCCAATGTGCTCTCCTCAGATGGCATGTTAGAAGGAAGAAGTGTGTCTTATGAATGGTCATAAATTGGATGAAAGTTTCATAGAGGATATGGTGACCTTATTCTCCTTTCCAAGTGAGAGCAGAAAATGAGAATGGTCTAACCTAAAGCATGGGATAATTGGGTTAGAGAAGGTAGAACTTCCAGTATCATAGATTGTAAAGAACTCAGAAGGGGTGATTAAAGGAAGCCATGCATTTCTCTTCCCTGAAGAAGAGGAGACATTATCCTCTCGCTGGAATATTCTTCTTCTTCATCACTATGTAGTTGTTATTGTAGTAATTAAATTATTAATATCCTTTTAACAGCAGTTTACATTTGTATACAGCTCTACAGCTTGTAAAAGGTTTAATTTGATCTTAATCGCCACCCTCTGAGATTATCAAGACAAGGATTATTAACTCATTCCCTTTCTGCCCTCACTTTATACACAGAGAAACTAAGACTGCAAGCCACAGAGGTGATACGATTGGCAAGAAACCAAATAGTACAGTCAGGAACAAGGCTCTGTCTCCCATCTCCCACCCAGACCTAAGCTTTTTTTCCAATACAGCACTCTGGCTATCAACTGAAAACAACAAGAGCAACAATTGAATATATGACTAAAGATTCATAGAGTCCCTCTTCCTGTTATTAGTTGCAGCAAGGAGTGGGAGAAAGAAGGCTTTACCTCAAGGAATTCAGGAGTCTTGGTTCAAAATCCCAGAGCTAAGTTATTAGAAGGGAAAGGGGGCCTGATGCCATGTTAACTTTAATCAAGAGAATTGGCAGTGCTATTTGTCATGTGGCCTAGAACTCGACAGTTTACAAAGCATTTTTACACTCTCTAGTAGCTCATTTGATGTGCTCCCGCCACCCTATGAAGGGCGTGTCATTGTTAGCACACATTCTCTAGGCGCGGATGAGGAGTCGCAGAGAGGTGAATGAGTTTCCCTGAGGCTCCTGGTCAGCGACTGAGCCGAGATCTGAATTGCTTTCTCTGGCCTCTTGGTTTAAACTCTTTCTCTTGCATTTTCTGCCACATCCCAGCTGCCTCTGGCCAGACCTGAAAAACAAATCCTGTAATTGAGTTGGAATGTGGGTGCTGGGGCCCAGGAGACAATGTTTCCTGCCTTTCAATCTGTTCTTAATTTATTAAAGTGATGAAATAAGGAAGAGGCCCAGAAGCGGTGGATGTTTTCCATCAGTGAGTCACGGGAAAGTGCAGAGGCAGAAGGTCAGGAGGAAGGCGCTGTTGCTCTGGCAGCTCCCCTCCCCTGGCAAAGCCCACACAGGCGTGCTTGGGGGTCTACGTAGAGCCGCTCCTTAGAGTGAAATAAGCCAGGAGAGAACAGGCCCCACGGAGGACTCCCTCCTGTCCCATAATGTTGCCACTGACTAACTGAGCACCTTCCTTCTCAGCTGACAAATGCCCAACATCCAAGGAGAGGGACCCAGGGAAGACAGGAGGGGGCCTGGCCCAGCCTGAGGGGCATCAGGGAAGGCTTCCTGGAGTGGGTGACATTGAAGCTGAGATTGAAATGTGAAGAGATGTTATCTGGGAGAAGAGGATACTCCCAGCACAGAGTATGATTGGGTGGTGGGTGGGGGAGGGAGAGGAAGAAGCTGGTTTGGCTCAGGCCTTGGCGACTTGGCCCAGGTGTCCACTTCTGACACTTGTCTGTGTACAATGGATTTGAGGGCTGCATTCTCTAATCACCATTCTTACTCAGACTGCTTTCCATCTCTTAGGCAAAAACTTTTCTGTGCCAGGCTCTGTGCTAGGCACTGGGCACGCAGTGGTGATTCAGAAGTGAGCCTTGACCTCCAGGTGAGAAAATAGGCATATAAATAGTGATGACCATATGGTGTGATAAGGCTGGGACAGAGGACTCGCCAGAGCCCAGAGAGGGCACCAGAGGGAGGTTGGGAATCAAGAGAGGCTTCCTGGAAAAGGTGACTCCAGAACCAGTTCTTGAAACCTGGGTAGGAGTTAACTGGGTGATTGAGGAATAACAGGCAATCCTGAGGACAGAAAGGGGGTTGTGAGAGAATATGGTATGTTCAGGGAGTCTATGAGGGGAACCAGGCCGGAGGAAGGCGGGGCTGGGCTTTCCTGGCCTGGTTCTTTGTGCACTCTGCTCTTTCAAAGTAAGATGTTTTTCTCTTTGGCCCACCTCACACCACCCTTCAAGGTCCACTTTAGATTCAAAGTCTCTCTTGAAGCCTTCCTTGATCCTTTCCCTGGTTCCAAGTAATTTATTTTGAGGACCTACTAAGTGCTCTTTACATACTTCATTTCATTTATTCATTATGGCATCCCTCTGAGGTGAACTGGGCAGTTCAGTTCAACATCTGTCTAGTCCCTACTATGTGCCATGCTCTGAAAACATAGAGATAAATCATACATTGTTTTTGCCCCCAGGTAGCTCACATTCTAATGGAAAGATACACCTATCAACAGATTATTTTCAATAAAAATCATATTGGTGATCCAAAGTTCATAGTAGCATTATTTACAATTGTCAAGATATGGAAACAACTAAAGTGTCCATCAACAGATGAATGAATAAAGAAGATGTGATACACACACACACACACACACACACACAAACAATGGAATACTACTCAGCCATAAAAAGGAATGAAATGTTGCCATTTGCAACAACGTGGATGGACTTGAAGGGTATTACTAAGTGAAATAAGTCAGACAGAGAAAGACAAATATTGTATGATATCACTTATATGTGGAATCTGAAACATAAAACAAACTGGTGAATATAACATGAAAGAAACAGACTCACAGATATGGAGAACAAACCAGTGGTTACCAGTGGGGAGAGGGAAGTGGGGAGGGGCAATACAGGTGTAGGGGATTAAGAGGTACAGACTACTATGTATAAAATAGATAAGCTACAAGGATATATTATACAACACAGGGAATATAGGCAATATTTTATAACTATAAATGGAATATAACCTTTAAAAATTGAGTCACTGTGTTGTATACCTGACACTTATATGATAGTGTACATCAACAATACCTCAATGATAAAAAAATAATATTGGTGCTATTATCTCATTTTTTGCAGATGAGGAACTCAGACTCATATTTATTTATTAACTGACTTTGCCCAGGCTCATAAGGACAGTAAGTGGAACCCAGCTCTGGGTGGTGTTGAAGCCAGCGCTCTGCTCCCTGCTCCTAAGACACTTAATCATGGTCTGTCTGCCTTGAGGAAAGGATGTATAAATAGAGATGCTGATAGACTTGACTTACCCCTGTACTTGGTTTTTAACTCATTGGAAGCAGGATCCAGTGTTGTAGAATGCTCCTGCGGAGAGAGATCTTGAGGAGGGGATGAGAACTAGCACTTAGGAAGTGCCCACTGACAGCCTGGGCTTCTGATGCCAGTCCCACTTCCCGCTCATGTGCCCCTTCCTCTGTGCTTCCAACATGCTCCCACCCTCATCGCCCCTGCTTCTTATCTCATGATGAACAACTCTTGGTCCTTGCCCATTCATTTGTCTGTCTTCCTTACTGGCTCAGTTTGGAATCTTCAGAGCCCAGCATAGTGTGTGGGCTGCTGTCAGAATGTGGTAATCTTGAACTGGATTGATTTGAATTCTCCTTATTGATTTTCACACGCTCTTACAGAGTTTGCATGTGTCTCTGTGAGCATTTGTGTGTGTTGAGTCTGTGGTTTTTGTGTGGGCTCATTCGTAGTTTGCATTGCATGCGTGTAGCTCCTGTGTGGGATCTTGCATCTGTACGTTTCCTGTAAGGGCATCCAGAGCCCCTTCTGAACCCTATGCCTCTTCGCCTCATTGGCATCATATCCTGGCCAATCCTAAATGTCCCTCTTTTCCAGAAGTACATTTCAAGGTAACTTTTGTCTCCTAGCCATGATTGAGATAGTTCTGAACACCATGGGGTTTAAAGTCTGGCCTCTTGGTGCTTTATCAAGAGCCTGCGTTTGCCGGCTGAGCTCCCCAGCTCTGTGACTGCCGGCAGTGAGAGTGGGCCGGCTTGGTCCTGCAGGGGAGTGGGCAGTAAATGGTAAAACTGTGCTCAAGCCCCTGCCTTGTCGGCAGCCCCCAAATTACCCAAGCTGCTTTACAGTTTCTTTAAGGGGCTAAGCTTTCGGAGGGAGGGATGGAAAGGTAGGAATTTGGAAATTGTTGTCTTCAGACAGTTTGTGTTTTTGGGTGTATAAGAAAGTCATGTCTCCCGCCCCCCCAACAAACCCCCCCAATCAGGGTGTTTTAATGATTCAAAATCATGAATATTAAACCGATGGAAAGTTGACAGTATTTAAATGAGCATCATTAAGAGACACATAAATTAACAGGGTTTTTAGTTCTTGTGGAACCGCTGTTTCAATGTTAATTAAACAACCGGAGTGCTCGGGCGCTTTTGCAGCAAAGTGTCCCCGAAGTGTGCTGCAGAATATCATTAGGGGTGGCTGCCTTGCTGTTTAATTATTTCCAAGTTTTTTTTTTTTCATTGCTGCAATAGTTTTATGCTTGTCTTGCATTTGGAAAAGGTGATGGGGCTGAACCTCCAAGGAAGAGGTAATGTGATCTGTCGGCCCCATGGTGACGACCTGACTTGAGCAGTGCTTGTCCCTTCATGCCAGCCCCTTGTGAAGGAAGCCCCAGCTGACCCTTCGGGCCTCCTGATGGACTGGTCCATGACTGAGTCTAGAAGGCACCTGGATCCTTAGTTGCAGATAATCTTGCTCTTAGAAAGTTGGGGGCCTGAATTCGGATAGAGCCCCAAGCTGGGGAAGGAAAGGCAGGGGAGACAGTGAGACAGGAGGTATAAAGGCCTCCACAGCTATATTTGAGGCAGTGTGGAGTGAAGGAGCCAGGAATCCTGGATCTGCTCTTGACTCCATAGGTCTGAGCTAAGTGACCTTGAGGCACTGCCTTGCACTCTGTGGTATCAGTTTCTTCGACTGTAAAATGAGAAGTTTAGATTAGATCCTGCATTCTCAAAGGCGGCAATATTGCCCCCAAGAAAGTGGCGATATTTCACCCCAAGAGGGTGAAAAGTGGTTCTTGAGGGTTGAAAAAAGCTTACTCTTTCAAAAATGTATAAAACACAGATACACAGAGTACACAGATACACAGTGTATCTGTAGTATTAAAATTTCATGGGGCAGAGGGGATTAAGAGAAAAAACTGTTTAAAAACACTTCTTAGGTAGTAAACAATGGAAAAAAGATTGAGAAATAGCGGACTGGATGAACCCTAGGATCTTCATCTGTAAAGAAAAGAAAGCCCACTGTGAGGTGGCCTGATGGCCACATGCCCTGGATACAGAAATGGTCTGTTATTACCTGTGTGAATTTGGCTGAGCTCTTATCTCCCCTGGGCCTCAGGGGCCTCGTCTTTCAAATGAGGACATTCATATCTTGCCAGTCCAAAGGCAGAGGGCTGGACCAAATGAACTTTTGGCCTTTAGATGCCAGGGAAGTGGCTGGTGAAGTAGAAAGATGCAGTTCTGAGTCCATACTGGGCTGCAAAGGCAGAGGGTGTGGCTTCTGGAACCAGACCACTGGCATCAAAGCTCAACTCTACCACTTAAAACTGTGATTTGCTGATCCCCATCCTATGCAAGTATTTCCCTGGAAATACTGAGGGAGGAAGGGGGAAGGGAGGCTTCAGCATGGTCCTGAGTCCCTTGATCACAGCACCGTCTACTAGAGGGCTGGTCTCACCAATATTGCCAACACCCAGCATGAAATGCTATAAGAAGGAGGCCCACTTCACTCATTTATTTGTTCATTAAATATTGTCTCCTATGTGCCAGGCCCTCTTCTAGATGCTGGGGTTGCAGCAGTGACCCAAACAGACCTGAATCCATGCGCTCAGGGAATGTACATCCTGGTGAGGGGTAGACAATAAAGGAAATGCATAAGAAGACAAGTAAAGCTGAGGAGGGTATGAGGAATATCTTGTGCGAAGTAGTTTTCAATGGGGCGGTGAAAGATGGTCTCCTGAAGAAAGTGATATTTGAGCAAAGACTTGGAGGAGGTGAAGGAGGGGAGGGTGTGGGGCAACACAGAAATAAACAGTAGAAATGAGGAAGGAAGCAGTCCATGGCGAGGGAGGTACGTCATGCAGGAGCCCTGAAGAGAGCACTTAAGCCTATCTGAGGAGGTCAAGGAAGGTTTCCCAGGGGCATGATGGCTGAGTGGGGACTTTGGAGACAAGTAGGAGTTTGCCCAGTAGGCACAGACAAAGGGCATTCTAGCAGAGGAAGAAGTCTGTGCAAAAACATCATGAAGCCATGAAACATGTGTCAGGGTGAAACATGAAACCCGGGCCCAAAGGGGCTCAGTGACTCACTCAAGGCCACTTAGTAATAACAATAAAACAAATTAATGTTAATAGTGGTGGGTAGAGTCAACACTGAGTGAGCTCTTAGTGTCTGTCGGGCCCTGTTAAAGTCTTTCTTTGTGTTGATTGCCTTAGTCCTCACAACAACCCTACAGAGTATGTACTGTTCCTAACTCCATTTTGTTAATGGGGTTCAGAACTCCCCCAAGGTTGCACCGGAAGGCCCAGACATGCTTTACTGTTAACTAAGGTTTTCACTCCAAGCTCCAGGGAGCTGAGCTGGGCCACAGGGTAAATTTCTTTCCCTAAGCTCATCAGGGCTGTATTTCCCCAGACTGCAGCAGGCCACTGATGCTAAAATCCAGCTCTCAGATCTTATCACTATGATTCAAGGAAATACTAATCCAATGCCCAGAGAAGCGGAGGGAGGGAGTGACAGTGGGTGCTTGTCCCTATGCTTGGTTGCAGTGGGAGGTTGGGGAT
This sequence comes from Balaenoptera ricei, assembly GCF_028023285.1. Classification (NCBI taxonomy): domain Eukaryota; kingdom Metazoa; phylum Chordata; class Mammalia; order Artiodactyla; family Balaenopteridae; genus Balaenoptera; species Balaenoptera ricei. Next base: position 41,843,239 of record NC_082639.1, on the reverse strand, counting down.
GGAGAGACCCTCCAAACAGAGGTGCTTGGGTAAACAACTTCTCTGTTTTTTTAAGACTTTTTTTTAATGTGGCCCATTTTAAAATTCTTTTTATTGAATTTGTTACAGTATTGTTTCTGTTTTAGGCTTTGCTTTTTTGGCCCCAGGACATGTAGGATCTTAGCTCCCCAACCAGAGATCCAACCCGCACCCCCTGCATTGGAAGGCGAAGTCTTAACCACTGGACTGCCAGGGAAGTTCCCAAACAACTTCTCTTTTATGGTTCTTTAATATTCATTTATTTGTTCTATATCCTTCAAGGTAGATTTATTTAATGGCATGTGACAGTTTTCCTAATACATTGTTAAATGGAGAAAAGAAAAATACAAAACTATCTATTTAACTATCTATTGTTTATCTATATCTATCTATCTATCATGTCTATCTATCATCTATCTATTGTCTCTCTATCATCTATCTATCTATCATCTATCTATCTGCCTATCTATCATCTACAGCTATGTAGGTATATAGGAATGTATACATTTGAATGAAATCCACTCAAATGCTACTGAGAGGTCCAATTATCCATCAGGTTGTGCATTAAAACATCTGTGAGAAGGGCCCAACAGGAGATCTGGTAACAGAAAACAGACTAGATTTGGGTCAACATCAAGTCTGGGCTGATATAAGTAGGGTCTCTAACCTCTCTCTAATAGTGTCCACCTGGGGAGGCCACATAATGTGAAAGGAACACAGCATCAGTCTTTTCAGGAGAGGCCAAGACCTGGGTCTGGCGTTGAACTAGGGTTTCCCCTCCTTTGGTCTTGGCCTTCTGGCTGGGCCTGGGTTTGTTCACTGGGGACCCAAGTTAAGAGGGCCTCCAGCCGGGGATCTACCTTCCTTCTTTCACAAACCCATTTGGACAAGTAAATGTTTATTTAATCTTGGGGTTATGGAAGGCTTTAAAAGTCAAGACTCTAAAGACAGAAATCAGAAAGGAAAAGATTAGTAAAGCCATAAAAACATAATACATATCAAATTATTACAGATACTTGTTTAAGATGTTTTCTATATTACACTGTAAATTCCATGGGAAAAAGTATTGTGTATACTTTTTCCATTGTTATTTGACTGGTCTCTGACACATAGGAGGTGCTCAGTAAATAATAATAACATATAATAATAAATAAACCACAGGGATTTCACCACACTCTTAGTATATGTTATGGTTATAGGGAATAATTCAATTAACAAAAATAATAAAAACTTTCTTTGGAATGTTCTCCATTCTTTCTTCCTAGCATATACCAGGATTAATAGAAAAAAGTTCATAAACCTTAGGGTGGATTGCAAAAATGGCCAAAATGCTTTAAAATTCTTTCATCAAGAGGTGTAGTGCATTTCAGGCTGGTTTTGTCTTGCTTTGGCCAATAGAATAAATGGCATTGGGAGAGTTTTAAGTCTAGGCTTCAAGAGGCCTCACAGCTTCCTCTCTTGGTGTTCTTGAAACACTGAGACTACCACCATGTGACCAAGCCCAGGCTAGCCTGCTAGCTGATGAAAAATATGTGGCTCTGTTGACCCCCTTACCCTCAGTTGATAGCCAGTGAACCCCCCAGAAACAAAGCTTCCTAGCTGACCCACAGCTATACACTGACAGATGAATCAGCCCAGCCAAGACCAGCAGGAGAACCCACTTGAGGATAGCCCAAATTGCCAACCTACAGAGTCCTGAGCCAGGGCTGTGCTAAGCCACTAAGTTTAGGATGGTTTATTACACAGCAATCGATAACTGGTTAAGACCTCTTCAGGGGGATATTCAGGACTAATTAGAAAGTGTTTCATCTTACACCCTGCCAGTAGAATCACAAACAAAGCTCATTGGGAGAGAGTGTGTAATGACTATCTGGTGTAGGAGCAAAATTTTCAAGAAGAACCAGTTTGAGCAGGTTTTTCCACAATGCATAGCTGTCTAAGGGAGAGATCGCTGAAGTGTGGTGGTGGTGGTGTTGTGGTTGTATGTTGGTGGTAATGATTATGAAGGTCCAGACGTTTCTCCAGTTTTTATTTTAAATTTATTTATTTACTTATTTATTTTATTATTTATTTTTGGCTGTGTTGGGTCTTTGTTTCTGTGTGACGGCTCTCTCTAGTTGTGGCAAGCGGGGGCCACTCTTCATCGCGGTGCACGGGCCTCTCACTATCGCGGCCTCTCTTGTTGCAGAGCACAGGCTCCAGTCGCGCAGGCTCAGTAGTTGTGGCTCATGGCCCTAGTTGCACCGCAGCATGTGGGATCTTCCCAGACCAGGGCTTGAACCCGTGTCCCCTGCATTGGCCGGCAGATTCTCAACCACTGCGCCACCAGGGAAGCCCTCTCCAGTTTTTAAAGTACAAGTTGCCACAACTCTTCTTCCTCGGCCCCAAACAGATTTTGTCCACCTATTCCTAACGCCACTGCAACTCTCATGCCAGAGAAAGTCCCCATTACCTGTAGAAAAGTATTCACAATTCCTCTATATTATTTGACCTCAAGAGACTTACCCATTCCCTCTCAGGTCTCAACACCATCCCATATACACAATTGTCATCCAGACCAGTCTTGATGATCTAAACACACCTCTCTTTTCATGCCTCTGTGTCTCTATATATGTTCCTTCTACCCAGACCTAGTCTTCATCTGGCAAGTCCCCACTCATCCTTCAGGGCACAATTATACAATGTTACCTTCTTTGGGAAACTTCCTCATTAGATGACATAAGTCAAACTGTCTCTGAGCTCCCAGATCTTGATTACAGCATCTTGTCTCATTAGGAGCTAAACTTTTCTCCTCTCCTCGTCTCCTCTCCTAAACTTGTCTCCTCTCCATCTACAGGTAGAGTCCCCATCTAATTCCTGTTTGTAGGTGGATTTCTAGGACGTGGCCTGGCATAGTGTAGGAACTCAGAAATATTCTTTGAATGAATGAATAAATGAAAACTAACCTTGGAGCAGGGTTTTGCAGCATACAAAGCATTTTTATCCATTGTCTCAGATATTCTCATTAACCCCATTTTCTAAATGAGGAAACTGAGGCTCAGAGCAATTAAATGACTTGTTGGAGGTTTCTCAGTGAGTAAGCAGAAGAGTCGGGAATCAAGGCCTTTGAATTCCAAAGCCCAGGCTGTGTAATGCATAGTCATTCATTCATTTATTTATTCCACCAATATTTAATTTGTGGCCACTCTCTGCCAGGTCTGCTCCTATACCTCTTCCCGCCTTACCCCTATGCTGCAAATACTGCCAAGATAACTCTTTTCTGCCATATTTCCTCTATATCCTTCACATTAGTCTCCCTGGGAAGTCTTCATTGAACCCAGGTTGGGTCATGTACCTTATCTCTATTCCCAAAGCTCTTAGATTTTCCTGTCATACCCCTGTCTTCCCTACTGGGCTATGAGGAGTTTGAGGGCTCCCCAGAACCCCATATGATCTCCATACCAGCAAGTTCTTTGTTGGGTTAGAGTGAGGGGGCCACGTGAATGATGAGGCTTGGGGTGTTCAGCAGAGGACAGATCATGAAGGGGCTTCTTAATCCAGTGAAGGGACTTGGACTTTATCCTGTAGGCAGTCAGGAGCCAGGGAAAGGTTTTAAGCAGCTGAAATACCAACATGTAAGTGATAGAGAAAGTGGAGTTCTTATAGGAAAATGAGAAGGGTTGCCGGAGAGACTGGGAAACCAATACACAGGCCGGGGGAAACCAACACAAATGAAAACCTCTACACAGGTCTCCTTATATACCCACCCCTCACTTCATGTGCTTCAGTGGCACCTGTGACTTTTCTTTAGGGGACGGCTCTCAGGCTACTGGATGCTAGCACTAGCCCACTATCACGTACAGCCAAAAGTATCTGGGAGTTGACCGATGATTGTTGGGTGGTTGCAAGGGAGAGTGTGAAAGCCCAGCTCCACTCTTGAGTTGGGACAACTTACACTCTGGAGTTCTCCTGCAGGATCAGGCTAAAATATACTCTGTGTAGGACTTGTACCTGAGCTCACACCTTTGTTTGGCTCCTTTCCCTTCCTGTCCTGCTTTTCCTACTTCCTTACTAGTTTCTCCTGGGAGCATTTCCTTAATAAATCACTTGTACATGAATCCCCATCTCAGAGTCTGCTCTGAAGATGCCAATGTAAGACACATACATGGGTATACACATTGATATACAATTGGGCATACAAACTGTGCTCATGCCCCAGAGCAGTGGCTCAGAAGCACACACTCCCCACTCCCCACACACCAGGTCTGTGAATAGATACAGGGGACCATGGATCCTACCTCCTAGGACCCCAGTGAGAATTGACCAATCCCATAAAGCTGAAATGAACTTCTTCTGCCTTCTTACATCAGTTCTTTCACAGGGCATCCAAAACGTCCTGCAATATGGGCAAGGATTGCTTCAGCTCCTTTTAACAGGTGAGGAAACTGAAGCTCAGAGTGATTGGGTGACTTGCCAGAGGCCACAGAACTCACCTGGTTTCCTTGATTTCACTGTCTGATTTTCTTTACCATTCTGTTCCTCTGAGGGACACTGTATCTAAACTTAGGGAAGAGGTTTATACCTTTGTGCTACAAGATGAAGATGAGTAGCACAAGGGAGTAAATGGATTCCTGCATAGAAATCCAGTGCATCCAACCAAACCAAAGACACAAAGGTGTCTGGGAGTTAGTGTCAGGGTTAAGCAGAGCACCTGAATGGTGGACAGAAAATACTGGGAAGTACCGAGGTTGAAGAAAACTATGTGCTCTTCAGGACCTTGTTGGCTAGAGGAAGAGCAGGAGTGTCCCTTAAAACTAACTCTGCATTCACAGTGTACTGGGGGCAATTGAAGAACGTACTACGTGAATGAGGCCACATGCTCAAAACAATGATATAATAAAGGACATTGAAATGAAGCTGCTCAGGTTCTTATGGACTCACAGTTCTAGCATAACCTTCTCGGGAAGGTATTCCCTGGCCTCCAAGACTGGACAATCTGGCCCTCTCTTGTGTTCTTATTGTTTCCTGTTACCCTCTTTCACAACTCTTAATAGTTGGTAATTTCAGTTTACTGTCTCCCTGACTAGACTATGAAATCCCTGAGCAGGGACTAGGTCTAAATCATTTATGGGGACTTCCCTGGTGGTCCAGTGGTTAGGACTCTGCGCTTTTGCTGCCAAGGGCGAGCGTTCGATCCCTGGTCGGGGAACTAAGATCCCACTTGCTGAGTAGTGTGGCCAAAAAAAAAAGTCGTTTATGAATCCTATTGTCATGTCACAAATTGAGCCACGATCCCGATCACAATTTAACCTGGCTCTGGCCAGAGACTGATTCTGGACCCCAGGTCTCAATCTTGGCCAGAGACTGAGCCCTAATCTTGTTCATAGCCTGAGTCTTGATCTTGGTCACAACCGGAGCCCTGACTTTGGTCCCAGCCTGAGTCTGATCCTGGCCATATATTGAGCCATAAACCTGGCCCCAGACTGAGTCCTGATCTTGGTCGTAGACTAGACCCTGGATCCATCTAATACGCCCATCATTTCACAAGGGGCTCAGTCCAGCCAACTCTCTTGCTATTTAAACTGTTCCTTGCATATGTTTTCCCCTTATTTCACCTGTTTCAGCCCCACATCTCTACTAGCCCTTGAGCACCCCCAGGGCATGTCTGCCCCACAGGCTAGCTCAGGGTGGAGCCTCTGCAGGCTGCTGAGAAGGTGTGTTTACTGTGGCTGCACTGGGCAAGAAACAGGAACCAGTAAGGTCAGATCATAAAGGAACTTCCTGATTTCCTCTACCCTGGCCATCTCTGTGATCAAAGGACATTTGAGAAGATTTATCTTTTTACATGCTACAGAATCCCATGTAACAGAATCTGCTTTTCCTTAACCAAAAGTCTGCCAGAAGTATGAGAACCGTCAGTAACTTGAGGGCAAAGCAAGTGGGAAGGAGGACTTTCGCCCTCCCAGGCAGAAAATTAATTATAAAATCAGATTGTGTTACCAGAATTGTTTATATCTGTGTTTAAGGAATTTGCCATCTTCTGAATCTAATAGATGGAGCAGTCAGAGCTTGACTGCTACAACAGTTTTAATTTGTTTGGAAATTAGTCCAAATAATGAAGAAATGCTTTTCAATACAACACGAAGGCAATACAATTGGCATGTTTCCTTTAAACAACAAGGACAATACAGTTCACAACGTTGAATAATTAAAGAAATGCATATGTCAGAAACAGGTACACTTCTCGTTTGGATGGATGCCTCTTCTAAGGGGATACTAACACCTAACAAGGCTTCATAGTTTAGTCTTTGGTGTCTGTATCATTTTTGCCCTTTAGAATAGACATGGAAGTGGGTAGGCCACCTTACCTTCCATTTCAGAGCAGGAAACTCAGACTGAGAGGATGGGGTCATCTGCCCAGGGGCACAGAGCTGAGCTGGTGCTCTCAGCACCCTCCATGCTGTCCCTTTCTGGGTTTGGTAAAGGCTTTGCCCTGGCAAGAAATAGGTAAATGGTTTTCCCTGGTAACTTGTGGGTTTTAAAAATGGGTAAATTAATCCGAAGTGTTAATTGTGAATGGTGATATAGACAGAGTCCATACATTACAACCTCAGAGTCTATTTTCACATAGAACTGTGTTCCTGCCCCAGTTTTATCATTATCAAGCCACTGTGTGACCCTGTGCATGTCACTTTTCCTCTCTGAGCCTCAGTTTCCTCCTCAGCAAATGGGGGTAATATCTACTTCACTGATTTGTATGGAAATTAAAGACATTGTGAATATGCTAACAAATAGTTGTGAATTAGTTAATTGGCGGTTGTGAAGTGTTAGACACTGGTCAAGTCCAAGATGCTATAGTGCTTAGAGCCATGCTTGGTGCCCAGCAAGTTGTGAGCCATGCCTTCTGGGGTTGCCCCTGTGCCCATCCTCAGGGCATGCCTGTCCTTGAGGTGAGATGTAGCCCCTCGGTTCCAGGAGTCACAGAAATGGCATTCCTCAATAAATGATTGAGCTTTGAGAGATCTCATCATAAAGTTTGGGAAAGCTTCTCAAACTCACTCCTGAAGAGGGGAAGGTTGCTCCTTGGTTCCCTGCTCCTTCTTTTGCTGGGAAATTTCAGTAGATTCGGGTATGGCCTTGGGGTTGGGGGGCAGGCTTGCCTGTTGGAGCTGAATTTTATTTTATTTTTTCTGGGTCCTGAGAGGTAGACCAGATTTCAAAAAGCAAACAGCTGGAGGAAGGGTTTGCCAGGCAGACACAGCAGCCTGAGCAAATGTGCAGAGGTTCAGGGAGCAGGGGAGGGAGAGGCTGGGCAGTGGGTGGGGGCCAGGTGGGGCTAAGGAATTAGACTTGTTCTTCTGACAATTGGGAGCCATTAAAGTTTGGGGGAGAAGAGTAGCATTTGCTGATTTCCCAATAGGCACTTTGCATATGTCAGCCATTTAACCCTGTGAGGTAGGTATCATCATGCCCATTTTACAGACTGAGAAACTGAAATTCAAAAGGCAGAAGTAACTTGCTACAGTCCCACACTTTGGAAGGGTGAGAGTCAGGATTTGAAGATTTGAGGCTAGTTCTAATCATTTCCAAAACCCTTGCTCTTTCTAGCACAGCTCGCTGCCTCCCAGTGCAAAACGGTATATACTCAAGTGGGAAATTGGTGAGGTCAAGTTCCTGCGGGTGGGGACCATGAGGGATTGAGCAAAAGGAGAGACCAGAACTGCCAACTCCTGATTTCCTCTGTTCCTCCCAACAGGAGGCTCAGAGGCCTGCAATACCAGGTGGGCAAGGCAGTATTCTCCCCTCCTTCCCTTCTCTCATCTTCTCACCCCTGCTGTTCTACTGGCCTCCCTTCCCCACCAGCCTGTTAACCAGCCTTTTATCACACTCCGAGATGTCTGGGGACAGCCTATTTCTGTGGCTGGGTCTCAGTCCTGATAAATGATTTGCATGCACAACACACAGCTGAGAAATGGTGGAGCTGGGCTGGAATCCAGGAAGTTAGAGCTTTTTGCATTGCACTGTTCTCACCATGCCTAGCACATAGTACGCGCTCAGCGAATAGTAGCTCTTTCCCTTCCTGCAGGAGCCAATGTCCATCCCACTGGAGGGTCAGAATTTCAGAACCTGAAGCTACATTGGCTCCACCTTTCCCTTTGGAGGTAGCTCTTGTCCCTGGCCAGATTTCAGCTTTTTCTGGAGGAGTAGGAGTGCGGGGGTTTTCCTGGGTCCACAGCTTAGGCTGAGGAGGCTGTGGTCCAAGGGTCTGGCCGTGGAGAGAAAAAGGGTGGCTCAGGGAGGCCCTGGCTGCTTTGCATGCGGGATGAGGTCTCCTCTGGTCAATTTGCTTTCACTAATGTCAGGCCCCTGCGGCGCTGTCGTCGGTTGCGTAGCAACTGACCGAGCAGCACGGCAGAGGTGGCCATGCATAAAAGATGACACATGATGGTGGGGCATGGGGTGACGATTTGAACATTTAGATACAGTCGCAGCAGGAATATGAACTGGGCGCTCCACATGCGGCATGGGGGTGGGGGACTCTCTTTGTCTCCTCCCACGTCATTCAGAAAGCCGGGTTCCCACCATATTTATAGAGGTTTGGGGAAAGGGAGCAGAAAGGGGAAAGGGTGGTGTTCGGCTCCAGCCCCCAGAGAGCCAGGGGCTGAGTTGGTGGGGGCTGAGAGGGGAACAGGGAAGGAAACAGGATGGGCGGCAATGCCAGCATGGACAGAGGGCCTCAGGGCACCCTGAGGACCTTCTCTGGCAGCTTGGATCCTGGAGACCATCCCTGCCCTGGTGCAAGAGTAGTGAGAGCGGCTGGTCTGGATACCCCTCCTCTCGGGTGGGTCTCCTCTGTGCTGCTCCTGACAGCTGCGGGGAGATGAAGTGTGCTGGACTTGGCATCTGCAGGTCTGGATTCTAGTCCCAGTCTTGCCTTTTCCTGAAACTAAGAACTTCAGCAGGTGACTTTAAATTACATTCAGTTTAATCCATTCAATACCAATTGAGCACCCGCTATGAGCTGCGTGCTGACCTAGGGCCTGGGGACACAACATTATAAAATACAGTCCCTGCCCTTGAGTAGCTCTCAGTGCGGTGGGAGAACAGATGTTCAAATCAATAAATTATACTCCAGTGCAATGAGTGCAAAAATAGACGGACTAGGGAGGAGGTGATTTCTGCTCTGAGTTTTAAAGGTAATATAGGGCCTGGCCAGGAAGGCAAGGACCGGAGGGGAGCTCCTAGGCAAAGGAAGCAGCGTGTGGTCTCAGCAGGAGATGAAGGGAACTTGAAGATGTTTGATGTGGCCAGGCAGTAAAACTTAGTGCCTCAGTGTCAATGAGGTCATCTCTGGTCACCTCTAAAGGTCCTCCTGGATGTGTGGGCTCAGCTTCCTGCCCACTCCCACCTCATCATGCAAGGGAGAGATCCCCTCTAGGAAAGAGTAACCAACCACACAATCACTGACGGCCACTTAGAAGTTCCTGGAAATCCATCTGACCCCAGCTCCTGATTTTCGAGAGAAGGAAGCAGGCCCAGGGTAAGGGAGGGATGGGCAGAGGCCACTCCTGAACCTGGTGGGGGCAGGGGAGGGAGAAGAGGGGACAGCAGTCAGTGGGGTGGTGGGTCCCTGTCAGTGGGGATCCTGAGGTTCTGACGTGTCAGGGAATGTGGTGGTTTCATAGAGACTGGCTTCTGCAGGAAGAGCTGGTCTGGGAAATAACTCCACTGCAAATGTCACCTTCAAATGTAAACTCTGAGAGAGCAGGTCTTTATTTTTTGTCTGTCCTAACATCAACAGGCACAGGTAGGTGCTGGTTGAGTAATTGTGGAATGAATCATTTCTCTTTTGCCCAGGGCTTCAACGAGCTTTTGATCTTTCACAATCTTTAAGGTGGGTATTGTATGCCCATTCTTCAGATGAGGAACCAACTCGGAGAGGAGCAGGGACTTGTCTAAAATCACACACAGTGTCAGATGCTGACCCCAAGTTTTCTGACAGCTCTGCCGTGCCCTTGTGCCTCCACACCTAGGACTTCTGTTCTGAGTGAACCGAGGGTCAGCTTGACACTGGTGACAGATAGAATTATGATGTTGGGAGTTTGGCCAGAAAGTTGGATTTGAGGCTATCCCTGAGGAATAAAACTGCCCAGAAAAAAGATGTAATTTGGCTAAAAACTTTGTTTGGGCCTCCCTGTATGGGCTCATATATCAAAATGGAAACTCTGACCAGGCAAGGTGGCTTCCTTTGTACCTCCTCACAGTTTTTCATCACTCAGGGGGACCATACGGGAGTTCAAATTCCAGCTCTACCACTTATTTGCTAAGTGAACTTGAGTCATTCTTTTTACCTCTATTTCTCAGTGTCCTTCTCTGTAAAATAAGGACACTAATAGTACCCACCTTGTGGTGGTGTTGCAAGAACTAAATAGATCAATATATGTGGCATGTTTAGAGCAGTGCCTGGCATGTGGTAAGTGCTTAATAAGATTATTATTATCATGGAAGGATGCAATCCAGCTGGGAATAGGAGTTAGAAGATGAAACTTGGGGAAAGACCTCCGAAGGGATCTAATAACATGGGTTGAGTCTAGGAAGGTATAGGAGTTAACCAGTCGAGAAGTGGAGGGAGGACTTGCCAGACAGGGGGAACAGGAGGTACTAAACGTCAGAGCCTCCGACCTTTTATTTAGTGGATGGGGACCTGAGGTGCAGAGAGGGTAGCTTCCCTGTGGAAGGTCACACGCTACGTAGTAGCAGAGCCAGGCTGACCTCCAGGCCCAAGGCCTGAGGGCAGAGAAGAGCTCTGGGTACCCCAGGGGCAGAGCCTGCACGTAAACCCAGCCTCAGCCCTCTCTGCTGGACTGTGTCTGGAGGCCAGAGGGCAGGGGAATGGTGGAGAGGCGAGATGGGCCTTCTTCAATGTCCAGCGAGTCAGAGGGAAAGCCAGGTCCTGCTTGACCTTTGAGCTGCCTCCTGGGAAGAAGGGAGTGGTAACTCAAGTGGGCTGGGGGCGCTGATGCTTGGAGCCTCTGGCAGCTGAGGGACTCACTGGGCTGCCAAGTAAACGGGTCAAGCCCTGGCGTTATTTGTAGATCTGGAACCTGAGTGTGGGAGCAGGTGCTGGTCTGTTTAAGGTCTCAGGAGGCGCCCGGAGGAGGCAGATGCCCCCACAGTCCCCATCGCCCTGTGCAGGGTCTGTGCATCTCCAGTTGCCTTTATAACCTCTATGGGCTTTAGCACCTGTGCGGGGCTGGACGGAGATTCTCACCTGGAAGTTCCCTGGGTGAGTCCTTGACTGACCTGAGCCAAGACTGACACAACGTGAACCCTTGACTGACATGCGCCTAAGAATGTTGGTCTTGGAGACAGCCTCTCTCGTAAGATGTATTCTGGTTGATCCTGCGAATTGAGTCATGGTGGCCAACGGGAGTGGTAGCTTCTTGGGAACAATTGCTGTCTAGAGAAATGCACCGAGGGTTCAAATCTCTGCTCTACCTCCTCCTGGATGTCTGACCTTGGCCAAATTACTTAACCTTCCTCCCTTTCCTTAGCCATAAAATGAGGATAGTAGTAGCACCAGCCTCAGAATTATTCAGAAGATTAAATGAGACTGTGTAGGCAAAACACTTGGCAAATGAACGATCTGATGCAAAGGAAATGCTCAGCCAATGTTAACTATTACAGTAGGTTTCAAATTTAACTCACACTCCAGCCCAACTCTGCAGAAAGATTGCATTATTTTTTCTATTGATGATCTGTCCTTCCTTTTGAGACTCCCTTCTCTCCCCCTGCTAGTTGTGGGGAAGATATAGCTTTTAGTTCCAGCCAAGATAAAATTCTGGCTATTATTTTAATGTCAGAGGCTACATATTACTTCATCTTTCTCTTGGAATTCTTTCTGGAAGATTCTCAACTTTACATTAGACTGGACAAGTCTCATGTACTTGGAGAAGCAAAAGAAAATAATGCATTAATAATTTCCAAAATGTTGCCTCTGCTACCCTTTTATTATTGTATTAAAGATGCAGGGCTCGCACCATCCACTCTAGGCGGTGGCTAAGGTTGCAGCACATCTTATACCTCGAGGCCAGAACCAGGCACAGGCTATCCTGGGCGGGACTGCTGGAGTGGGGCCCCTTGAGGGCACCTGCCTGCACTTGCAGAGGCAGCTGGTCACAGAAGCCCTCAGCAGACGGCCCCTCGTCTCTCCACAGGCCCCATCTGCACCCCCTGCTGCCACTCCTGTAGGAAACACAGATCCAGCCACCTGATCTCCAGCTGCAGCCCTGGTCTGGTCCTCAGAGCACTGTTCAGAGACTTCCTTCAACAGTTAACAGAGAAAAGCAGCGGCTCTTGGGCTTGTGTTATATTTCTTTATTTTTTAAAAAACCAAACACCCCAAAATCCACTCCCTTCTCTCCTTCTGGAAACTCTTCTCTGGATCAGCATCCAACTGTCTCTCCCCCACCGGCCATAGAACCCAGACTCACAGTCAGACGGAGAGCCCCAGAGGGCCCTGGAGGAGCGGCCTGATGGGAGCGGCCCACAGATGCCGCCTGCAGGAATCAGCCGGCAGCTATTCAGAACTCTGAGTCAGAGCAGTATCCCTTGCCACATGCCTGCAGCTCAGGCCTGGACAGTGGCCTGGGCCACTCTAACTCACCAAAGCATGCTTGATTTTAGGTGATATGTAAGGTGGTTTGAGGTGACCTTTTGCAAGTTACTGAACCTCTGTGTGCCTCAATTTTTTCTCTCTAAAGTGGGAAGAATGCTAAACCACATAGGACTATTAGATGAATTAAATGGATTAAATAAGTCAATTTTTAAAAAAGCTTTTAGAACAGCCTCTGACACATAGTATGTGCTATGTAAACATTTGTTATTTGTTAAATTTGTTATTTGTTATAACAAATATATGTTATAACATATATATTATAAATAACATTTGTTATTTATTTGTTAAATAAATAAACTGCAAAGGACATTGCATTAAACAGCACTGAACTCATACGTTGAGAAAGTGGATTCCATTTAACTCCTCTTCCAATCTGTCTGATTACATCAAGAGGTACATACACCTTGGTTTCACACTAATATGTCTTGAGCGTCTCTCTAAGACTTGCTTTTTCCCAAATAGAAGGCAGGCTTCAGACTCATAACCTCTAGCAGGCAAGGACCTGTCTAGAATGTAATAATTTTGTTTTCAATGTAATTAATTTTACATTTACTTTTCTCTTCCTGGTATGTAATACTGATTTTCCATTTATGACGTGATATAAAATTTATTTAAGATAAAAAGGGAATAAATTTAAAGAAAAATATAAATTAAATAATGGTATTGGTGACTTATGGACATGGCAAAAATGGCGATACTGGGAAATATATCCTGGAAGTTAGGGAAACACAGCAATGAAAAAAATCTGTCTATCTATCTATCTATCATCTATCTCTATCTATCTTCCTTCCTCCCCCACCCCCATCCCTCCTCTCTCTCTCTCTCTCTCTTTCTCTCCCTCTCTCACATCCCTAAAGAGGAGTTAGGACATCAATCTTCGGATATGCTTTGAGGAGTGTCTTTCTCTGCCTGTGACCCACGTGGGCCCAGCCTGGCAGAAGCCATCCTAGTGTACCAGTGTGTGTGGCCCAGCTCTCCAGACATGCCCCAGGCTGGTGTCTCTTGAGGCTCTGCCACTGCACATCTCTCTCCCCTCATTCTCTCTCTCCCTCTCCTTTAATCTTCTTGCCTGGCAGAGTGGCTGTAAATTACCACATTAATTTCCAAATCAAACCAAGTTCCATAGTAACGGAACAGCTTCCATCCAGACCTGAAAAGATTCATTAGGAAGTTGATTTGCTAAGTGCCCTCAACTTACTCCTTCAAAAGAACTGCTGCATTTACCCAATTGTGGTAGCTCTCCAGGGACCAGGGCTCCAAGTAGCTGTGAGCCTGACACCCAGGCTGCAGAGTGAGTCCTTGATCCAGTGGGGTGGGAAATTTGGGGATTCAGTAACAGTGGAATGTAGACATTGGGTGGACATCAGAAATTTGGGTACATCGGTGGGGAGACGCTGATCTGCCTGTCCCCTTTGAGACCTCCTGGATGCCTTCAAGTTCTGTTTGTAGGTGGGCTTGCTAAACTTGCTGGGAGAGGTGCCTGAGGAACACTTTAGGAGGGACAGTCAGGTCCCAGGATGCTGGGATTGTGATAGTGGGGCAAAAGTAGGGGCATAGGACACCCCAACCTCTTTATGTCAGGGGGAGGGCCTGAGTAGCCAGGGAATATATTTCATGGTTAAAAGTGGCTGGTAAAATATTTGTTTTATAAGGTTCGAGTCATTTTCGATGTAAAGTGTCCCAAATAGGCTATTGCTTGGAAGCCTTCATATTCTCATCTATAAAATGAGGATAGTAATACCTTCTTACAGAGTTGCTTGTTGTGAGGCCTGAATGGGATCATGTATGTAAAGCCCTTAGTACGGTGCCTGGCCTGAAATGACTTCTCTCTATCGATGATGATGACAGTGACGATGAGCAGTGACGAAGGTGACGATTCACGGTCCACGTTTCTGACAGCAGCGCTACTATCTCCTCATCCATCCATCCCTCTCCCTCAGCACTCCCTTACTTAGCGAGTGAACAGATCCTGAAGGCGCCCCTTCCGAAACATCTCTCCGTTCCACCGCCTGCTCTCCCCTCACCCGCAACTGCTGAGGCTGTGGTCACGTTTCATTTGGATGCTGGAAACAGCTTCCCAACAAATGTCCCTGCCCTAGTCAAAGCTGAGAGGGGTGAGCGAAGCAGTTTCTCCTCCTTCCTCCCTCCCTCCCCTCTAAGAAGTAGTGGTTAAGGTTAGGCTCTGAAGTGATTCAAACTCTGGGGAAGAAAGACACAGAGTCTGGTCAGGATCCACTGCTCAGTAGCTGTGTGACTTCTGGTAAGGGACTTGACTTCTCTGAGCCTACATAAAACTATGTGGTGCTTCTTCTTACCTTACGAAGTACTATTAGATTCAGTGAGATTGTGTTTGTGAATTGGTTAGCCCAGAGCCTTCCGCAGAGCAAATGTCTGGTAAATTTTAGCTGTTCTGCTCATTTTCCTGAGCTGGGCCTTATGCTAAGTCCTGGGGCCCAGACCTGACAGTCAGAGGTCAGCCAGCCTGGCCAATATATCTGTGAGCTGTGAGGTCTTTTTGAGGGAGTGACGGTAGAGCCATTCTTTTAAATTTGAGAAAATATTTTGAAGAGGCATCATGTTTATTGCTTTCACATATTTTACATGATTTAATTTAACTGTGAGGAAGGCAATAATAACAACAATAGCGACAAATTACTGAGGACCTACTATGTAGCCCAGCTCCGACTAAGTGCTTTTCGTGTATTGTATTTTTTGATTCTCAGACAGTCCCATAGGGTTAACATGACTGTCGTTTCCCCATTTAACTGGCGAAACAGAGGCTCAGAGAGGTTAGACAGCTCAGGATCACGCAGCTAGAATGTGGGGTCTTCCTGACTCTGGATGGAGTCTCAGCTCCTCACCATTATACTAAGTCTCCTGGTACCAGAAGACCCAGTTTGCAGATGGGAAAACCAAGGTTCAGAGAGGCGGCAATCCTTTTGGAAGGGAGTTGCAGGGCAGTGGTGTGACATGGGGGGGTGGGTAGGTTCAAGGACTGTCTGTGGGGGAAAGCCAGGGCTGGTGCGGAGGGCCACCCTTCCAGGAATAGAAACACGGTGCTGCCCCTCCTGGCAGCATCTTCCGTGGGGAGTGCCAGCAGTTTCCTTTGAAACAACTTGAGGCCAGTGTGCAGGCTCGCCCAGCAAAGTCTTCCTAATGGCATTCCATATTTGCATTACACATTCCTGTGTGCCATGGTGGTGGGGGGTGCCCTTGTTTGAATTTGGCAGAAATTAATAAGTCTGAGCAGAGAGACACCACACATCGGGCTTAACATGGCATTGTCACCCCCTCTAATCTGTTAGGCAATACAGCCCTACCGCAGCTTCCAGTGTAGATGAGGAAAATAAACACATGCATATTTATGACTTTAAAAGATTTCTCTTTATCCAAGCGTGTCGCTTTCTTTTTATTCAGCATATCATCAGATCAATAATTAGTCCCCATACATTTTAATAACTGGAGTTTTCACTTATGATTGTTTTTTCATAATTTTGCATTTATGTTTGACAAGTTCAGGAACTTGTTCAGTTTGAAAAGGGAGGAAAGAAGTCAGGGATGTTTTTTTCTTGTGCTGTATGTCCCAAATCTAAAAAAGCAGAGGAGGTGTGAGCTGAGAGTGGCTCACCGACATCTGGGGAGTCTCTTGGCCTGACTCTGTTCTGAGTGGTTCTAACCTCAGGGCTGTGTGTGTTGGAGTTGGGGGCAGGGATTGTATTCTTCATTATCCACTGTTTTTTGTTTTATAATTAGCAATAAGCTCCGTTCAGAAGGAGATCCACTGGGGAAGGTGTGGAGTGGTTCTGCACGTGTAGAACTACAGCAAAGCTTATTCAAGAGGTGTCTTGGTTGCACACACTTCTAGCTTTGAGCTCCTATCTCTTGTAGGAAAGGCCATTGTCCCAGTGGTGGTTGGTGGGACGGACCTAATATCCACTGACACCTACTTTATGCCAGATCCTTTCTGTATTGCCATTAAACCCATGATAAAGTTTTCTGCAGGTACTATTACCCCACTTTACAGAAGAGGAAACTGAGTTCCATAGAGGGTACATGAGTCACCCTGGGCCACACAGCTGAGAAGACTCTGAACCGCAGTCTGCTTGACTCTGGTGGCTGTACTCCTTTTACTGTATATTCTCACTCTTTCCTTGGCAAGTGGCTCTTTTCCACTTTTCTGTTAAGATCCAGCCCATGAGTAAGTTCTTCCAGAGAACCTCCTCTGGCTGCTCAGGTGTCCTCTGTGGCCTCCACACTACTGTGCTTCCCTCTGTCATGGCGCTGGTCTCTGCTATGGGCACGTATCTCAATGCACCATATATGCACCCATGTGTTGTGGACATCTGTCTACACTATGTCTCCCCCATTAGAAACTGGACTCCTCAGAGAAAGGACTATATCTTATTTACCTTTGTGTTTCCAGGCTTGGAAAATAAGTATTTGTGGGAGAAAGGAAGGGAGGGAAGGACAGAGCAAGGTGGGGAAAGAACAATAATTATATTAAAATAAATTGAGCAGATTCTAGAGTTGCAGTCTTTCTCAGTGCACCATATTCAGGCTGAATGGAGGAACCTCATTTCTCTTTCCCCATCTTCATTTTATTTTTTATGAATGTGAAGGTTTATTTATTATTAAAGACATATGATTATTTTTAAATGAACTAGGTGCTCTGAGTAAGGCAAGGAAGGCTACAACTCGGTCTTTACTTTCTCAGACCTTATAATGGAGCTTGAGAGACACACACACAGCATATGTTAAATAAGTAAATAAGGGAGCTTATTAGGCAGGGTAAGAAGGAGTGGGAATGCACAGTTACTTAGCATCCGCAACTGGCCAGGAGCTGAGCTAGGTACTTCACATACATTATCTCCCTTAATCCTCACCCTTGTGCAGTGGGCATGACAGCCCCCATTTGATAAACAAGGAGTCTGAGGCTAGAGTGGTGTAGGGGCTGAGTAAGTGATTAACAGAACTAGCTGGTCAGGAATGTGGACTCAGGTTTGTAAAATTTCCAAAGCTTGTTCTCAGTCAAGTTCCCAAATGAAGAGAACAGTCAACCCAGAGTATGTGAGCGTCTAGGGGTAGTGGAGGCTGGGAGAAGATATTCTGTTGGCTTTTCATCTCCTAGCCTGCTCAGCTGCCAGCCCCAAGGCACTCAGGCCCTGAGCCATCCTGATTCTGGTGGGATGCTTTGGGGCTCAGCCTCAGTAGTGGGTGGGTTCTGGAATTAGGCTCACAGCCTGAGCCTAGCATGCTGGATACCTGCTGGGAGCCCTCTGACCTGCAACCTCCTTTCTTGGTGTTGGCCCAGTGGATGCTTGCCTCAGTTTCCCCGATGGATCTCCATTGTCTGCCAGAGGCCTCAGCTTAGCCTTCAGCCTGCTCGGCTGATACCTTGATTCTATATATAACTGGTTATTCATTCTGATTAAAGGGGTACTAAGAGCGATACCGTGTCAGCAGGTGTCTAGTCGAGAAGCAAACCCCTCTAGATATTTTAAGCAGAGAGACTTTGTTACAAAGCTATTGGACGGGCTGGAGAGTAAAAGGGGATTAAAGGGGATGCTCCCCAGAAATCAGTTACTGAAAGGCAGGCATTACTGCTCCTCAGTCTGGAGAAGTAAAAGGGGGAGAGTGGAGGCTGCACCCCTGCCGACACTCATGGAGCCGATGTCAGTACAGCTCCTGGAATCCAAGAGTTCATACTCTCGCAGGGATGGAAGCTGAAAATGGCTTCAGTTTTCTTCCTGTCTTCTTATGGCTCATGTGTGCCTTCCAACTGCAGAACCAGACTGGAACCCAGCTGGCACGGAGGCTTGAAACATGTAGTTCTCAGGTTTCCAGCCCTAATGGTGCACAGAAGAGTACAGAACAGCAGGTGTAGGGCTGAAGACCAATGACAACATCCAGTGCAGGATGGAAAGAGCAAGGGCTTGGGAATCGGATAGCTTTGGGTTCAAATCCTGGCTCTGCATTAATGGGTCCTTGGGCAACTTACTTAACAACCTCTGACTTAGTTTTCTCACCTGTAAAAAGGGAATAATAATAATAATGATACCGTCCTTTTAGGGCTAGTGTGAGGCTTAAATAAGATTATACACATAAAGCACTTAACAGTCCCTGTCCGTAGTAAGTACTCTCTATAAATGTTAGCTCTTGTCGGCAAGAGTGTTTCGGTTCACTTCCCTTCCATATGCACACAACCCTATGTTTCCTGAACTGCTTATCTCTGCTTCCTAAACATTATGAATCAGTGCCCAAGTTTACCACCCACGGGGGCTTTTAAAAACAGGCCAGGTCCTTGGAAGATATTGTACATTTGCAGAGAACCTTCCCATCTACGCTGCAATGAAGTGGGATCCTACCCAAAGTTGTGCTTTTCCTCACTCTCTTCACCTCAGTTTCCCTCTGTGATACCAAGAAAGTTAACAGGGGTTTAGCAAGAGTAGAAAGTGCCCATTATGTGCCCACATCTGTGACCTCCTTGACTGCCCCTGACGACCGGTAGAGTAGGGATTATTGACTCCATTTCCTAGAGATATTGTAGATTCAGGTGACCTACCTTCTGCTTGCCACCTACTCCTGCCTCCGAGGCCCCGTGGTAGGAGTTGGAGGGCTGGACTGCTTGGGTGGCGCTCAGCTCCTTTCAGCAAGTGTTTCCTGGGCGCCCACGGCTGGAGGGCACACAGCCCGGCAGCCACTGCCAAGCCCATCCCATCTGGAGTCAACTCATGAGACTCACGCGGCTAGGAGGGGGCTGGCAGCAGGAAGAGGACGGTGTGAGAAAAGAACATCTCATGCTCCCCTTGCCCACGCACGAGCCTCTCCTGGAGAAGTTGGATCCAGACACTTGATTCTGCTTTCTGGCTCTTCAAATGCAATACTGGGCTGGTTCCAATTCAATCCCATTTTATGTGGGTTTGCCGAGCATCTGCACAGACAGGTCAGGCCCAGAGTCTACCCTGGAGGAGCTCAAAGTCTGGGGAGGCAGATGTGAAACAGGAAGAAGACACTGTGTGGTCAGCTCGATGTCAAGGAGGCACACGGCTTGTGGGAACACAGAACATGGGCTCCTAATTCTGCCTGGGGGGTCAGGCACAGCATCTCAGAAGCTGCGGCTTGAAGGAGACAGAGCATCTGGTTTGATAAAGGAGTTGGGGATGGTGTCCAGGCACAGAGATCAGAATATGCAAAAGCCATTTGGGGAGCTGAGAAGTGCTCAGGTGGCTGATGCATAGAGAGCAGAAGCAACTGAGGCAAATGCTGAGGCTGTGAGAGGATGGAAAGAGCTGGCTCATGAAGGACATTGTGAGTTCTGTCTGCAAGCTTAGACTTCTTCCTGGGGACAGTGGAGCGCCACTGATGGGTTTTAAGCAGGGAAGTGACATGGCCAGATTCATGGTTCAGAAATAGCATTTCGGGGCCAGAGTGGAGCAAAGGACTGTCCAGTGGAAGACATGGAGGCCACGGAGGGGGAGGCTGCCGTGTCTGGGGAGAAATGGTGGTGGCCTGGATTGGGGCAGTAGAACAAGGCATGGAAAGAGGGGCAGGTTTGCCTGGGTGACACTGAGGAAGTAGAAGCAACCAATATAATAACCTTAACCATAACAGCAAACACACAGAGCTCTCACCATATGCCAAGCACCGCTCTAAGCACTTGACATATGACTCATTTGGTTCTCACAATAACCCAAAGAAACAGGCCCGGAGGGGTATATGTCATATTCCAGGTTATATGCCTAGTAAGTGGTGGAGACAGGATTCAAAGTCAGGCAGTCTGGCTCCAGAGTTCATGCTCTCAACCTCACACTCTACTGCCTCTTGAGATCGCAGTGCTTGGTGGCTGATTAAGTGTGGGACAAGGGAGAGTCCATGATGCCTCCCAGTTTCTATAGACGCTCATGCTGTCCTGTGCCTTTAAGCAGAGCAAGGGCAAAGCTGGGGGAAAATAGAGAAGGAAACACGGCTGGACTCCTCTGTGGCTCCTGACCACCTAGACTCAGATCCCATTTTCTTTCTGGGCCCAGCTCTTTGTCCTCCCTTTTTATATAGATTGAATATTTGTGTCACCCCAAGATTCATACTTTGAAAACTAACCCGCAATGTGATGATATTTGGAGGTGGGGCCTTTGGGCAGTGATTAGATCATGAGGCAGGGCCCTCATGAATGAGCTTAGTGACCTTATAAAAGAGACCCCAGAGGGCTCCCTTGCCCCTTCCTCCATGTGAGGACACAGCAAGAAGATGACTCTCTATGAACCAGGAAGCAGGCTCTCACCAGACACCAGATCTGCCAATGCCTTGATCTCAGACTTGTCAGCCTCCAGAACTGTGAGAAATAATTTTTTGTTGTTGTTGTTTAAGCTGCCCAGTCTGGTATTTTGTTATAGCAGCACAAACAGACTAAGATACCTTTCCTGGCATTCTGTGGGAGCCTTGGCATTGTTCAGAAGCATCAACTCCTGATGAACCCTGGGACTTCCTTTCCTCCCCAAGGGGTCCTGAGGACACAGAGATACTTCAGACATGGCCTGTGTCATTGACAGTCTTTCAGGGGACATCCCTGCTTCCTCTCTCCCACTCCCTAACATGCCCCACTCATTAGCATGTCCTCTAAACTATCTGTGGTGAAGGACCTTTTATTTTTCCATTTCTGCTATGTTTTGGACCAACACTCTTGTAAAATATAATAAAAACGTCTCAGCAATATCAGATTGCTATAAAGGTTTCTAAGTCCCTACTCTCACCTTTCCCTTTTTGTACTTCTGTCATTACGGACTGGTTACAGCTCACGGACGAGCCCCAGTTCACAGACCACACTTTGCTGAGCACTGCTCAAGTCCGTTTCCAGTTCCACTACCACCACTCTGGACTAAGCGAACGTTGTTACTTGCCTATTTCTGCAACAGTCTCCTAAATGGTCTGCCCTCATGCATTCTGGTCCTCTCCAATCCATCCTCCCCCTAGTAACTAGATGGATTATTCTAGCACATAAATCTGACCATGTCACGCCCTTGCTTAAACCTTCCTGGGACTTCCCACTGTCTTCAGCGTGGTTCATGATAGACGCATTCCCACTTCTTGCTTCTTATATAAATTCTCACTTTTCTCCTCATTCACACACACCAGGGTTCAAGTCATACGAAACTGCTGCACTTTTTGAAAATGAACGCATCCTCTCATGCCTCAGGGCTTTCGTACAGGCTGTTCTCTCTACGTGGAATGTCTTCTACTAAAAAACCATTCATTCTTTTAACCGACACTTATGGGCTACTCACTCTAAGCTAAACATGCAAAGCACTGGGACTGCCAAGGTGAAGAAGATACAGCCCCCATCCTTTAGGAGGCCGTGATCCAGTGGAGGGAGAGAGGCAAGTAGACTGACAGTGACTGCACAGTGGGGCAGGGCAGTGACAAAAGAAAGCACAGGGGCAGTGGGAGACCAGAGGAGGATCTTGCAACCCAGTCTGGGGTCAGGAAAGTCTGCCTGGAGTAGATAACACTTGGACAGATCACCAAGGAATCATTCGGAGTAGCCTGGCAATAGCAGAGGTGGGAGTGAGGAAAGGTGATCTGGGCTGAGGAACAGACTACGCAAAGGCTTGGTGGTACCAGGCAGGAAAGGGGATGGAGGAATGGCAAACGAAGTCTTCCTCATTGCCCAGTTGTTCATTGTCACGCCCTGTGCAAGGGACACAGCAGTGGTGCCAAATATCCCACACGTGAACACACACCTATGACTTAAATACACACGGATGTAAAAACATATATGGACAACCTCGCAAATATTATGCTAAGTGAAAGGAGCCAGACACAAAAAGTTATATGATTGTATTTATATGAAATATCAAGAATAGGTAAATCCATAGAGACAGAAAGCAGATTAGTGTTTGCCCGGGGCTGGGGGGAGGGGAACGTGGAGTGACTGCTTCATGAGTACAAGATTTCTTTTTGGGATGATGAAAATGTTTTGGAACTAGAATGGAGGCGATGATTGTACAACATTGTGAATGTGTACTAAGTGCTGCTGAACTATACACTCAAATTGATTAATTTTATATTATGCAAATTTTACCTTGATTAAAAAAAAAAATATGTGGAAACCCACAGACATATTCACTCAACAAATAATTACCGAGTGGCTTCGGTGTGCCAGGCACTGTATGAAGCACAATAGATTAGGGATTGTTCCTACCCTGAAGGTCCCACACAAGTAAGTCACACGGATATGAGCCCATACAGACAAAACCACAGGCCTCATGAAGACATGTGTGCACCTTCACTTAACGTTCATTTAACAAATATTTATTGAGTGCCTACCATGTGTCAGGCAATAGGCGGGGTGCTGGGCCTGAATGGGGAATGAATAGACATAATTACTGTCCTCGTGGCTTAAGGACACAAACACACCTCTGTAGGCCTCACCTACAGAGGCACACCCAGACTGAAGTACACAAACACACACATACCTAAACAAGGACGCAGCCAAAGTCCACCAGCCAAATACGTGTTGGTTGAAATAAATGAGCAATAACACACAGACAGGCGAGCGTAACCCCATCTCCCCAACCTGTACACATCTCTCATGCAATCAATAGGAGCTCCATTAACAGTCAGATTAAAAGAGGCTCGGGATTTCAGAGCCTTCTCAGGAGAGGGGAATAAGCAGGCCTCAGTAGAAGGGCCTGGAGCATTAAGAAAAAAATCTCCAAGTCTCACTTAAGTGATTTTTGGCAGAAATCAAATTAACGGCGAGACTATGGACTGCTGACAAGGTGCTCCATCACGCTCTGCTGTGTGAATGTGTTTCTTACACATGTTGTTTTCATTAGCACTTCATTTGATAATGATAAATGGCATTTTCATTTGAAAGGAAAATATTAAAAAGTTCTGATTTGCAAGAGTGAGTTAGAATAAATGATATTATTATGTTCTGCCACTTGTGTGGCTCAGAGAAAAATAATAATAATGATAATAAAAAACCCCAACAGCTTTCCCTGCTGAAGAAACACAAGCATTTTATTTCTCCAGCGGGCCATTTGTTCGCCATCAAATCTGTCCTTGGCGCAGAACCTGCTGAAAGGCGATGGTTTAGAAGAGTGGGGGAGAAATGCTGGAGACATCAAAGGCCATCAGGAAAGGTGACCTTGGGAAGTCCTGGCCCCCCACAGGCTAGCAGGAGGAGCGATTACGCACTGGCTGAGCCTCTGTTGGGGCCTGGAATGCACTTTCTTGTCTTTGAGTCTGATTTCAGCATTTTCTCCTTCAGTTTGTAGAAATCTGGCCTCTTCTGGACCTACTTCAAGGACCCTGGGGTCATTTTGAGGGTTGACCAAGTCACTACCCTGTTTACAACCCACAAAGGGCTCCTATCACCTACAGGATAAAGTCCTAACTCTTTAGCTTGGCATCCAAGGCCCTTGGCTACCTTTTCCCTGGCCCCAGCCTCAACTCCCACATTCCCCCACGCTCCTCTTATGCTCCAGTTACAATGAACTCTGTACCATCCCCTGTACATGCTTTCTTTCCTACCCACATGCCACGAGGAACCCCTGGACGACTCCTTGGGTGAACTCCTACTCATTCCAAGAGCCAACTCAAGCATCTCCCTATGAGACCTTGTCTGAATCCTCTTCAGGAAGAGGCTTCACTTATCAGTTCCCAAGCCTCATTTTACATACTTTATCATGGGTGTGATTGCATGAAATGGCCTGGAGCAGATGAAAGGCTGCAGGTCATTGGCGTGGTGATGCAGAAGATGCAGGCAGGTGCAGAGAAAGAAACCCTGTGGCCGCAGTCAGGCCCAGCCTGTAGAGGGTCTGGTACCTTTAAAACCTCTTTGGCCTTGCCCCCCTCAGGCTAATGAGTGTTGCCTTCTCTGGCTCTCACAGCACTCTGGGCTACCCCATCCTACGACCCATCACACCCAGTTGTCTGCGTCCACAGCTCTGCCCTTTTCTTGCCCCTAGACCAGGAGCTTCTTTAGCACAGGATCTGCTCTGTGTTCTCTTGGTGCTCTCAGGGCCTGGCTCAGGGTCTGCTCAAAGTGAGCATTTGTTAATCATATAAGTGGATGGTGGCCTCTCTAACAAGGGCATGTCACCTAAACCTAAACAGAAGTTGGGAAAGTTGAAGCCTGGGGAGAATTGTTGTTGTTTGGATGACTTTGTTCTTGGTATTTCTTCATAGCAATAATGTAACCTTTCTTTTCTTCAGAGGTGAATCAGAGTCAAATAAACTTGTTTGAAAACCCAGCACATCCTAGCAAGGTCGATGGCATTAGCATGCACTGGGAGATTTCCAATGTCTGGCATCAGTCCAGGCAATTGATGCATCTCCCTCCTGTCTCCTCTGCAGCAGTGGGAGCTTGGCATGAAGAGAGAGGGCTGAGAGTTTGCTGCCTCTGGTTGGAGTGAGAGCGGCTCAAGGTCAGTGACCATGGCAATAACGCAGGGCTTTGAGGCCATCTTTGGTCTTTCTTCCTAATCACGCAACCATCTACCACCTCATTTGATGCCCTCCAAAAGCCCAGTTCAACTAACATGAAATGAGCTCCCACTAAGTGCCAAACATCCTACCAGGTACTATTGGCAGGAGAAGTCTGACTATTCCCATTTTAGAGATGAAGAGACTGAGGTTCAGAGAGAGGAAGGGTGTTGCCCAAGGTCACATATCTGGATAGTAGATGAACTAGGACAGGAATCCAAGTCTGTCTTGCTTTTATCTAGGTTAAGGGTCTCCCTCTTCCAAGCGTCCATAGGTATTCAGCCCTGGAATGGGTGCTGGCGGAGAGAAAGGGCTGAATGAGTTGGGGAAATAGGGACAGAGAGGAGAGTTTGTATCCTGGCTGACACGGAAGGTATCCATAGCCAGGCTCTACTTCTGCTCATCCCACATCTCAGCCTGTACTCCAGTCACACCTAAGCATTCTCTAAGCAGGCCCTGCCACCTTCTTTTTTTTAATAAACTTTGGGTTTATTTATTTATTTTATTTATTTATTTATGGCTGTGTTGGGTCTTCGTTTCTGTGTGAGGGCTTTCTCTAGTTGTGGCAAGTGGGGACCACTCTTCATCGCGGTGCGCGGGCCTCTCATTATCGCGGCCTCTCTTGTTGCGGAGCACAGGCTCCAGACGCGCAGGCTCAGTAGTTGTGGCTCACGGGCCTAGTTGCTCCGCGGCATGTGGGATCCTCCCAGACCAGGGCTCGAACCTGTGTCCCCTGCATTGGCAGGCAGAATTTCAACCACTACGCCACCAGGGAAGTCCTCTGCCACCTTCTTTACTCTATGTCTTTGCCTCCTGCCTGGCAAGCCCTTCTATCGTCTTCACCTGTTAAGATCCCTAGCATCCTTTAGGATCCAGCTCATATTCTACCTCCTCCAAGAAACCTGCCAGCTACACTTGGTTCGTTATCCCCACAGCACTATGAGCCATGTGGGGTCATGGATCTCTCTAATTCATTCTTGAATTATGCCTGACACATACATAGTAGGTGCTCAGTAAACGTATACGTAGTGACAATCACCATAGCATGTTCATCATTATTAACATTGTAATACTTGTAAGATTTGTCTAGAATGGTGCTTCCCAGCCAACTTTGGGTCACTTTCTCCCTTGAAAATCTGCTACTGGGAGTCACAGACCCTCCTGCCACAAACACACAGAGAAGTCACATCTTATGCAGGAGTTGGATTCTAAAGACAGTCTGTGAGGCAAAAATCATATGTAATCGAAATTACCCTTGCAAATCCTTTGAATTTCCTCTAAAGTCCAGAGTACATAGTCTATACAGCAGATAGTCGGTTTACATTTGGGAACCATGTTGCATGAAAAAGCCTTTCTTTTTCTTTTCTTAATTTTTTTTCTCATTAGTCATCCATTTTATACACATCAGTGTATACATGTCAATCCTAATCTCCCAATTCATCACACCACCACCCCCACCCCTGCCGTTTTCCTCCCTTGGTGTCCATACATTTTTTCTCTACTTCTGTGTCTCAATTTCTGCTCGGCAAACTGGTTCATCTGTACCATTTTCTAGGTTCCACATATATGCGTTAATATACGATATTTGTTTTTCTCTTTCTGACTTCACTCTGTATGACAGTCTCTAGATCCATCCACGTCTCTACAAATGACCCAATTTCGTTCCTTTTTATGGCTGAGTAATATTCCATTGTATGTATGTACCACATCTTCTTTATCCGTTCATCTGTCGATGGGCATTTAGGTCGCTTCCATGACCTGGCTATTGTAAATAGTGCTGCAATGAACATTGGGGTGCATGTGTCTTTTTGAATTATGGTTTTCTCTGGGTATATGACCAGTAGTGGGATTGCTGGGTCATATGGTAATTCTATTTTTAGCTTTTTAAGGAACCTCCATACTGTTCTCCATAGTGGCTGTATCAATTTACATTCCCACCAACAGTGCAAGAGGGTTCCCTTTTCTCCACACCCTCTCCAGCATTTGCTGTTTTTAGATTTTCTGATGATGCCCATTCTAACTGGTGTGAGGTGATACCTCATTGTAGTTTTGATTTGCATTTCTCTAATAACTAGTGATGTTGAGCAGCTTTTCATGTGCTTCTTGGCCATCTGTATGTCTTCTTTGGAGAAGTGTCTATTTAGGTCTTCTGCCCACTTTTGGATTGGGTTGTTTGTTTTGTTAATATTGAGGTGCATGAGCTGTTTATATATTTTGGAGATTAATCCTTTGTCTGATGATTCACTTGCAAATATTTTCTCTCATTCTGAGGGTTGTCTTTTCGTCTTGTTTATGGTTTCCTTTGCTGTACAAAAGCTTTTAAGTTTTGTTAGGTTCCACTTGTTTATTTTTGTTTTTATTTTCATTACTCTAGGAGGTGGATCAAAAAATACCTTGCTGTGATTTATGTCAAAGAGTGTTCTTCCTATGTTTTCCTCTAAGAGTTTTATAGTACCTGGTGTTACATTTAGATCTCTAATCCATTTTGAGTTTATTTTTGTGTATTGTGTTAGGGAGTGTTCTAATTTCATTCTTTTACATGTAGCTGTCCAGTTTTCCCAGCATCACTTATTGAAGAGACTGTCTTTTCTCCATTGTATATCCTTGCCTCCTTTGTCATAGATTAGTTGACCATAGGTGTGTGGGTTTATCTCTGGTCTTTCTATCCTGTTCCATTGATCTATATTTCTGTTTTTGTGCCAGTACCATATTGTCTTGATTACTGTAGCTTTGTAGTATAATCTGAAGTCAAGGAGTCTGATTCCTTCAGCTCCGTTTTTTTCCCTCAAGACTGCTTTGGCTAGTTGGGGGTCTTTTGTGTCTCCATACAAATTTTAAGACTTTTTGTTCTAGTTCTGTAAAAAATGCCATTGGTAATTTAGGGATTGCATTGAATCTGTAGATTGCTTTGGATAGTAGAGTCATTTTCACAATGTTGATTCTTCCTATTCAAGAACGTGGTATATCTCTCCATCTGTTGGTATCATCTTTAATTTCTTTCATCAGTGTCTTATAGTTTTCTGCATACAGGTCTTTTGTCTCCCTAGGTAGATTTATTCCTAGGTATTTTATTCTTTTTGTTGCAGTGGTAAATGGGAGTGTTTCCTTAATTTCTCTTTCAGATTTTTCATCATTAGTGTATAGGAATGCAAGAGATTTCTGTGCATTAATTTTGTATCCTGCAACTTCACCAAATTCATTGATTAGCTCTAGTAGTTTTCTGGTGGCATCTTTAGGATTCTCTATGTATAGTATCATGTCATCTGCAAACAGTGACAGTTTTACTTCTTCTTTTCCAGTTTGGATTCCTTTTATTTCTTTTTTTTCTCTAACTGCCGTGGCTAGGACTTCCAAAACTATGTTGAACAATAGTGGTGAGAGTGGACATCCTTGTCTTGTTCCTGATCTTAGGGGAAATGCTTTCAATTTTTCACCATAGAGAATGATGTTTGCTGTGGGTTTGTCGTATATGGCCTTTATTATGTTGAGGTAGGTTCCCTCTATGTCCACTTTCTGTAGAGTTTTTATCATAAATGGGTTTTGAGTTTTGTCAAAAGCTTTTTCTGCATCTATTGAGATGATCTTATGGTATTTATTCTTCAATTTGTTAATATGGTGTATCACATTGATTTATTTGCATATATTTAAGAATCCTTGCATCTCTGGGATAAATCCCACTTGATCATGGTGTATGATCCTTTTAATGTGTTGTTGGATTCTGTTTGCTAGTATTTTGTTGAGGATTTTTGCATATATATTCATCAGTGATATTGGTCTGTAATTTTCTTCTTTTGTAGTATCTTTGTCTGGTTTTGGTATCAGGGTGATCATGGCCACAGAGAATGAGTTTGGGAGTTGTCCTTTCTCTGCAATTTTTTGGAAGAGTTTGAGAAGGATGGGTGTTAGCTCTTCTCTAAATGTTTGATAGAATTCACCTGTGAAGCCCTCTTGTCCTGGACTTTTGTTTGTTGGAAGATTTTTAATCACAGTTTCAATTACATTACTTGTGATTGGTCTGTTCATATGTTTTATTTCTTCCTGGTTCAGTCTTGGAAGGTTATACCTTTTTAAGAATTTGTCCATTTCTTCCAGGTTGTCCATTTAATTGGCATAGAGTTGCTTGTAGTAGTCTCTTAGGATGCTTTGTATTTCTGCAGTGTGTGTTGTAACTTCTTTTTCATTTCTAATTTTATTGATTTGAGTCCTCTCCCTCTTTTTCTTGATGAGTCTGCTAATGGCTTATCAATTTTGTTTATCTTCTCATAGAACCAGCTTTTAGTTTTATTGATCGTTGTTATTGCTTTCTTTGTTTCTATTTCATTTATTTCTGCTCTGATCTTGATGATTTCTTTCCTTCTGGTAACTCTGGGTTTTGTTTGTTCTTCTTTCTCTAGTTCCTTTAGGTGTAACGTTAGATTGTTTACTTGAGATTTTTCTTGTTTCTTGAGGTAGGCTTGTATAGCTATAAACTTCCCTCTTAGAACTGCTTTTGTTGCATCCCATAGGTTTTGGATCGTCGAGTTTTCATTGTCATTTGTCTCTAGGTATTTTTCTATTTCCTCTTTGATTTCTTCAGTGCTCTCTTTGTTATTTAGTAACGTATTGTTTAGCCTCCATGTGTTTGTGTTTTTTACGTTTTTTTTGCCTGTAATTGATTTCTAATCTCATAGCATTGTGGTCAGAAAAGATGCCTGATATGATTTCAATTTTCTTAAATTTACTGAGGCTTGATTTGTGACCCAAGATATGATCTATCCTGGAGAATGATCTGTGCGCACTTGAGAAGAAAGTGTAATCTGCTGTTTTTGGATGGAATGTCCTATAAATATCAATTAAATCTATCTGGTCTATTGTGTCATTTAAAGCTTGTGTTTCTTTATTAATTTTCTGTTTGGATGATCTGTCCATTGGTGTAAGTGAGGTGTTAAAGTCCCCCACTATTATTGTGTTACTGTTGATTTCCTCTTTTATAGCTGTTAGCAGTTGCCTTATGTATTGAGGTGCTCCTATGTTGGGTGCATATATGTTTATAATTGTTATATCTTCTTCTTGGATTGATGACTTGATCATTACATA
The DNA here is from genome assembly GCF_028023285.1 of Balaenoptera ricei. Taxonomy (NCBI): domain Eukaryota; kingdom Metazoa; phylum Chordata; class Mammalia; order Artiodactyla; family Balaenopteridae; genus Balaenoptera; species Balaenoptera ricei. The sequence continues at coordinate 41,813,001 of NC_082639.1, read as the reverse complement.
GTGTCCTTCCTTGTCTCTTGCAACATTCTTTATTTTAAAGTCTATTTTATCTGATATGAGTATTGCTACTCCAGCTTCCTTTTGATTTCCATTTGCATGGAATATCTTTTTCCATCCCCTCACTTTCAGTCTGTATGTGTCCCTAGGTCTGAAGTGGGTCTCTGGTAGACAGCATATATATGCGTCTTGTTTTTGTATCCATTCAGCAAGCTTGTGTCTTTTGGTTGGAGCATTTAATCCATTCACGTTTAAGGTAATTATCCATATGTATGTTCCTATTACCATTTTCTTAATTGTTTTGGGTTTGTTTTTGTAGGTCCTTTTCTTCTCTTGTTTTTCCCACTTAGAGAAGTTCCTTTAGCATTTGTTGTAGAGCTGGTTTGGTGGTGCTGTATTCTCTTAGCTTTTGCCTGTCTGTAAAGCTTTTTTTTTTTTTTTTTTAAAGATTGATTGATTGATTTCTATGTTGGGTCTTCGTTTCTGTGCTAGGGCTTTCTCTAGTTGCGGCAAGTGGGGGCCACTCTTCATCGCGGTGCGTGGGCCTCTCACTATCGTGGCCTCTCTTGTTGCAGAGCACAGGCTCCAGACGCGCAGGCTCAGTAGTTGTGGCTCACGGGCCTAGTTGCTCCACGGCATGTGGGATCTTACCAGACCAGGGCTCGAATCCGTATCCCCTGCATTGGCAGGCAGATTCTCAACCACTGTGCCACCAGGGAAGCCCTGTAAAGCTTTTGATTTCTCCATCGAATCTGAATGAGATCCTTGCTGGGTAGAGTAATCTTGATTGTAGGTTCTTCCCTTTCATCACTTTACGTATATCATGCCACTCCCTTCTGGCTCGTAGAGTTTCTGCTGAGAAATCAGCTGTTAACCTTATAGGAGTTCCCTTGTATATTATTTGTCGTTTTTCCCTTGCTGGTTTCAGTAATTTTTCTCTGTCTTTAATTTTTGCCAGTTTGATTACTATGTGTCTCAATGTGTTTCTCATTGGGTTTATGCTGTATGGGATTCTCTGCTCTTTCTGGACTTGGATGGCTATTTCCTTTCCCACGTTAGGGAAGTTTTCTACTATAATCTCTTCAAATATTTTCTCGGGTCCTTTCTCTTTCTCTTCTCCTTCTGGGACCCCTATAATGTGAATGTTGTTGCATTTAATGTTGTCCCAGAGGTCTCTTAGGCTGTCTTCATTTCATTCTTTTTTCTTTATTCTGTTCTGCAGCAGTGAATTCCACTATTCTGTCTTCCAGGTCACTTATCCGTTCTTCTGACTCAGTTATTCTGCTATTGATTCCTTCTAGTGTATTTTTCATTTCAGTTATTGTATTGTTCATCTCTGTTTGTTTGTTCTTTAATTCTTCTAGATCTTTGTTAAACATTTCTTGCATCTTCTCGATCTTTGCCTCCATTCTTTTTCTGAGGTCCTGGATCATCTTCACTATTGTTATTCTGAATTCTTTTTCTGGAAGTTTGTCTATCTCCATTTCATGCAGTTGTTTTTCTGGGCTTTTATCTTGTTCCTTCATCTGGTACATAGCCCTCTGCCTTTTCATCTTGTCTATCTTTCTGTGATTGTGGTTTTTGTTCCACAGGCTGCAGGATTGTAGTTCTTCTTGCTTCTGCTGTCTGCCCTCTTGTGCAAGCTTTCTGATGGGAGGGACTGGTAGTGGGTAGAGCTGGGTGTTGTTCTGGTGGGCAGAGCTCAGTAAAACTTTAATTCATTTGTCTGCTGATGGGTGGGGCTGGGTTCCCTCCCTGTTGGTTGTTTGGCCTGAGGTGACCCAGCACTGGAGCCTACCCGGCTCTTTGGTGGGGCTAATGGCAGACTCTGAGAGGGCTCACACCAAGGAGTACTTCCCAGAACTTCTGCTGCCAGTGTCCTTGTCCCCACGGTGAGCCACAGCCACCCCCTGCCTCTGCAGGAGACCCTCCAACACTAGCAGGTAGGTCTGGTTCAGTCTCCCATGGGGTTACTACTCCTTCCCCTGTGTACTGATGTGCATACTACTTTGTGTGTGCCCTCTAAGAGTGGAGTCTCTGTTTCCCTCAGTCCTGTCGAGGTCCTGCAATCAAATCCCTCTAGCCTTCAAAGTCTGATTCTCTAGGAATTCCTCCTCCCATTGCTGGACCCTCAGGTTGGGAAGCCTGACATGAGGCTCAGAACCTTCATGCCAGTGGGTGGACTTCTGTGGTATAAGTGTTCTCCAGTTTGTGAGTCACCCACCCAGCAGTTATGGGATTTGATTTTATTGTGATTGCATCCCTCCTACTGTCTCATTGTGGCTTCTCCTTTGTCTTTGGATGTGGGGTATCTTTTTTGGTGAGTTGCAGTGTCTTCCTGTCGATGATTGTTCAGCAGTTAGCTGTGATCCCAGTGCTCTCGCAAGAGGGAGTGAGCACACGTCCTTCTACTCTGCCATCTTGAACAAATCCTCAACTTCCAACTTCTTGTATCGTCATTTGGGGAAGGCAGAAGGGACCTCAAAGCCTTTCTTTAAATAATAGAATCACCACCCACACACCAAGATGCTTATCTGTAGAAGAGGCATGAAGAAAGTCAGATTTTTTGCAGGATCAGCAGATCTCTGCCCGTACTTACAAATTTTGGCGTCAACTTCAAGGGGTTCATGGACTTCAAAGCTTAGGCATGGACCTCAAGTTCAGAGCTTTTGGTATAGAGCTTTATTTTTTATTCATTTATTTTTTAAATTTATTTTTTATTTTTGGTTGCATTGGGTCTTTGTTGCTGCGCGTGGGCTTTCTGTAGCTGTAGCAAGCAGGGGCTGCTCATCGTTGTGGAACACAGGCTCTAGGCACACAGGCTTCAATAGTTGTGGCATGTGGGCTCAGTAGTTGTGCCTTGCGGGCTCTAGAGCGCAGGCTCAGTAGTTCTGGCCCATGGGCTTTGTTGCTCCATGGCATGTGGGATCTTCCCAGACCAGGGATCGAATGTGTGTCCCCTGCATTGGCAGGCAGATTCTTAACCACTGCAGCACCAGGGAAGTCCCTGGTATAGAGCTTTAAAATGTACAAAGTCTTTATCATGCAGTAGCCTATCTTAATCTTCAAAACTATCCTTTGAAATGGGTATCACTGATATTATTCCTACTTTATAGATGAGAAAATTGAGACTCAGGGAGGCAAAATGACTTTTAGTCCAAAGATCTGGCCTCTTGTCCAATGACTTTCCCTAAAGACTTCCCTACTCCACTGCCCTGATGGCCACATTGAAGGTTTGAATTAATCCTTCATCTACTTGTCAATGGACTAGGAGGCTGTGTGATCTTAGACTAGTTACCTAACCTCTCTGAAACTCAAAAGCTGTGTTTGCAAAATAAAGATAATAACACCCACTGAGTAGTGTCCTTGTAGGATTAAATGAGCCATTGGATGTGAAATTGCCTGGCAGGGTGCCTAGGATATTGCAGAGACTCCCTAAGGGTTAGCTTTTCTTCATCTCTCCTGGCATTCCTGGGAAATCAAATAGAGAAAAGGCTTCCTCTGCGCAGTGTCATCTCCCCTCCTGACCTCCAAAGGGCTTCAAAGACTTGGAGTCTTGGGCAAAACTGCTTAAAAATATGCAAATACGTTTCCTTGTCTTTGAAATCTCTGGCTCCTCCACGCCATTTATTGAACACTGAGTAGAGAGCAGAGAAGCAGACACCAGGGGTCTGTTCAATCACAAATTTTGTGTGACTTTGGGCAGGTGTCTTCAATTCAAGAAATACTGATGGAAGCACAAATGCTTCATCTGGGCTTTGCAGGCCCTTCATGAACCTCTACTTGAACCCTCCAATGGCTGCCCATTTCACTTAGAGTAAAAGCTCAAGTCTTACAGGGACCTATGGAGCCTACATCAGTCAGGGTCCAGCTGGGAAAACAACCCACACCAGGTAATTTACTAGAGATTGTTTAATACAGGGAGTTAGTTACAAGGGCATTAGAAGAGCTAAAAGGGCAACAAAGGGAAGGTGAGGCAACCCAGAGATTTGCAATTGCAGGGGAATGCAACTTCCCCTAGGGATGCAGGAATAAAGGGAGCCCAAGGGCTGGAGCTGCCCCACTGGAACCAGAACCAAGGTGGGCCTGTCTGGTGGGAGCTGGAGCCATGGGAAGCTGTGGCCCCTACTAGATATACCACTTGAAACAGAGAAGAGTGGGAGATATACTTGGCTTTTCTTCCCTCTCTCTCTAACCTCCTGCCAGTGCCTCCCACTGGCCAAACCTAGCCAGAAGCCAGAGAGCAAGGGAGAAGTACAGGGAAGGATGAATATGAGAGGAAACCAGCCATTGATGGCACACACCCTCAGGATATGGTACACCCCTCTCCAGCCCCCTATTATCTCTTTGAACTCATGTCCAAAATCTTACAATTCACTCCCTGTGCTCTAGCCATATGGGCCTCCTCAGTGTTCTTTGGACACACTGGACCTTTACATTTGCTGTTCCTTCTGTCTGTATTTTGTCCACTAGATATCCACATGGCTCCCTTCCTTTTTCTATCACTTTCTAAGTGAGGGTTTTTCTGACTATTCTACTTAAGTTTCTAACCCCCTCCCCACTGGCCCTCCTATCTCCTTCCTGCTTTATTCTTCTCTCTAGTTTTTATGACCATTTAACAGTCTTTGCAATTTACGTTTGTATGTATATATTTTTAATGTCCTCCTCTTCTTTCTAGAATGTAAGGTCCATGAGGGCAGAGATTTTTGTCTGCTTTGTTTACTGCTATATTTCCAGTGCCCAGAACAGAAAAGTGCCTGGAAAATGCTCAATAAATATTTGTTAATTAAACTAATGGATAACTCAAGATCCAAACTCCCCCTTTATTTTTATCCATTTGTTCCTGCAGTGAACTCTAGGATACGTGTGGGATACGGGTTGGAGAGGGGCATGTAAAGAGGCAGTCTGAACAATTAGGATGCCCTTCTGATTGCTGGGCCTTTGTTTCCCCATCCATAAGGCAAAGGGGCTGAGCAGGAGACCTCAAGAGACCCTTCCAGCCTCACCATTCTACAAATCTAAGAGTATTTCCCTGGCAGAAATACTTGGAAGATAAAATTAATCCTCTCCTTAATCAGCAGTTCCCATCTCTGCACGTGACTTGTCAGGGGAACTTTTCTCCGATGCTCACACGACACGAGAACTTGTCACATCTTCCATCTCTGGGAACATCCTCACCTGAAATTGAAAGGTAAATATTTCAGTTGTGAGTCTCTCTGTCATGACTCAAATAATTTTAAAATTGCTTAGATGTCTTTGCCTAACAATGTTCAGATTGTTCTAATGCAGGGGAAAACGGTAGTTTTAGACACAGTAATATTGATAGCAGCTAGTAATTTCCATGTATTTCTCACGGTTATTGGCGCTGTGAGGATTACCAGGCAGAATTTTTTACTTATTAGAAAGACATTCTATGTCGAGGGCCTAGCATGGTGCCTGGCAATAGAAGATGCTCACTAGGTGATGACTTTTGCAATCATTATTTTCACTGAGTTGGGTTAGAAAATAGCCATGCTTATTTCCAGGATGCTATTTAATGTCTGCAGGGATCTCAGCTCCAAGGGATTTTATCCCCAGTAGACGCCTTTAGAAACCAGGACAAGCCCACTGCAAGAGTAGCGGAAAGTTTGTAGGGCAGAAAAGAATTAAAGGATTGAAAAGTATTGAGAAGAGTTTACGACTAGGGGGTCAGTGGAAAGACAGCCCAGGGTTGGCGCAATCTTTCTCTCATTCATTCAGCAGCTAGTCTCTTGTGCCTTCATGAAAATCAAACTCTGTCCCTGCCCTCAAGCAGCTACCGATCTAGTCAGAAGGACAAGATAATGTGCTGTAAATATCAGTTAATGGGCCTCAATGCAGTGCTAGGGGAAGGTACAGAGCATTTCTTTGAGTCTTTAGAACATCAAAGAAAGATGTTTAAAACTATACATTGAGGGAATTCCCTGGCAGTCCAGTGGTTAAGACTTGTTGCTTTCACTGCTGTGAAAACTGTGAGCCCAGTTTCGATCCCTGGTTGGGGAACTAGGATCCCACAAGCTGTGTGGTGTGGCCAGAAAAAAAACCCAAAACCAACTATACATTGAATCAAGCACAAGTTTTGTTTTGCCACTTTCACTCACCAGTGCCAGCAAAAAGGAAAAAGGAACTAATATAGTAAGCAATTATCACCATTTAAATGACTGTATTGTTTATTCATGTGGTCATTTTAATCATCTGTTTCCTTCTTGAAGCTAGATAATTTTATCTGCTTTGTTAACTGCTTTATCCCCAGCCTCTAGAATCATGTTGAGTGCATAGCAAATCTCCAATAAATATTTGTTGGCTGATGGACTAGACCAACCCCACTGCACAGAAGAAATAAAACTGGCCCCTGGTCAGGAGAGGAGGTGTAGCCAGATCCTGGAAGGCTTGAATGCCAGACCAAGCATCTTGACCCTGTGTTCTGAGGCCCTAGAGAGACACTGAAGGATTTTTTGCTGGAGTGAGGTCTTCTCAGACTCCTGTTCCAAGACCTCTTTCTTTCCAAGTTCCTTTTTTGTGTGTTGCTCGTTTTATTTGACTAGGCGAGTCTTACTTGGGAGTTCCCTAACAAAAGTCTTTCAGCGAGTGAAAGGGACCTAGTTATCTGTTCCTCCCTTTCCCAAATTCAAGCCCACGTTCTTCCTGTAGTTAAACCCAAACTCCAGCTAAATTAGGCAAACATTTTTAAATGGCAACTCAAGAAGGATGTTTTAGTAATTGTGTGATGAAGATGGCAGATCTTTGTCATCTTATTGCAGCCTGAAGGACAGCTGGTAGGGAAGTTACTTTGAGAGATTTTAATAATGAGTCCAATTCTTGCTGTGTATAAGAATGATGACAGCTGGATGCCAGCTTCAGAGGATGGGTCAAGCTTTGGATTTGTGTATCTGTGCTACTTGTCATGTATCAGCGTATTTTTTTTATATTAACAAAACAGTTCATATTGACAAATATTTCTTAACCATCTACTAGGTTCCAGACACTGCCCTAGATGCTGGCGCCAGGGATTCAGTGTTCACAAGAAGCCATGTCCTTGCCATCAAGGATCTTTTAGTCTGGTAGGGAAGATTTAACACATGGTCATAAGATCAGCATAACAAAAATAGCTTTCTTATCTACTATGTGTGATTGACATACATTTTCTTATTTAACTCTCACAGCAACTCATTAAGGTTAATACTTTTATCTCTTTTATTAGACAAGGAAACCAACCATTGCAAAGTCAGTAAGTGACCCAGTCAGGATTTGAACTTAGGTCTGACCCCAAACCCATGCTCTTTCCACAGTGCCTGTGTCTTACCTTAGAGGAGAGTTAGTTTATATATGTGGAATGGGGCTGGGAGAAGGGCAGCTATGCAGCATGTCAGGGGTTCTTAGAAAAGACGAAGGAAGAGATGGAAACTGGCTAGGACAGGGAATGGGAAATTGAAAGGGATAGAAGTGTTGGTCTGCTATGGAGGTGGGCAAATCACTGAGTTCCAGGGGTCCTTCCATATGGCCAAGTTCTACCATGGCAGACTTCTGACCCCTCCCGCTAGTTACACCTCACATTTCTGATTCTCTGCTTCCGATCTACCACTTCCATTCCCTTTGATCCCTGGGAGAGGCCCCAGTGACAGTTCTGCTTCTGTCACCAGTGCCACCCCAGCACACATCTCCCACATACATCATAGTGGGCAGGTTTCACTGCAGGTTTCAGCTGTTCCTTCCAGTGATAGGAGAGAAAGTGCCACTTGCAAATGGAAATGCTTTTCTTACCCAGTGTTTGCAGGAGTAATTCTGCTGTTGAAATTGCCTGGCCCTTGTTGGCCCAGAGTTTCTTCTTAGGCACTCCCTCCCTCCTCCATTCATTCAGCAAGCATTTACTGAGGCCAGTTCCGTGACGGGCCTTTGCTGGGCTCTGTGGGCACACAAGGGTATTAGACTTTGCTGCTCCCTCCAGGAGTTCACATTGCAGTGAGGAGACAGAATGACTCTGAGGCGTACGTGGTGGGCGGGGTGGAGGCCTCTTCCAGGGCCTAGAGTGAGGGAGGACCAGACCCTGAGCAGGTTCACTGCTGATGCGAGTGGGAATGTGGGTGGAGAGGGCCAGTGAGGAAGGAGCATCCCAGGCAGGGAAACCGTACGTACAAAGGCATAGAATTCCTGGGGTCTCATAACACTTTGAGGACTTCGGGGTTCCAGAGGGAAAGGGGCCAAGACAGGAGATGAATCTGGAGAGATAGGCAGGCGTGAGGTCACGGAGTGCCTTGAATACCAAGTGCGGTCATTGCTGGGGTCACCAAAATCTCTACGTGATTCCTCTTCTTCCAGAGCACAGAGCTTGACTGCATTCCCAGCCCCTCCTGCAGTTAGAGTGGCTCCACAGAAACTTCAACACGTGATCCTCTTTCTCTTCCCCTGTCGGCTGACTAGATGCAGAGGAGTCCAGGGCCCCAAGATGGAAGGAGCTTGGCTCTACATATTTCCACTCAAAGGAGAGCTTCCTGCCCATCGGGAACACCCATTAGGACTTTGTGTGAATGAGAAGTAAACGTCCCTGTGTTAAGCTACTGGGTGGGTGAGCTTATCTGTTACCGTAGCTAGCAGATACCTTTACTCAGTGATCCTCAAATTCAGCATACACCCCAATCACTAGCAGAGCTTGTCAAACACAGATTGATGGGCCCCACCCCAAATTTCCAATCTAATAGATCCTGAGATGGGGCCGGAACACTTGTATTTTTTATACAGTTTATCAGGTGATGCTGGCGCTGCTTGTATGGAGACCACACTTTAAGAATCACTGCCTAAACTCTTCTACCAGGTTCCAGGGTTTCACCCCAATGAGAGAGGAATAACCTGGGGTCTCCTGAGCGTAAAGGCACAGCTGCATAGGAAGGGATCTTGGTTAGATGATGATGATAATGAAAACAATGACGATGATGATTAGGGTCAACATTTATTAGGCACTCACTGTGTGCTCGCCTGTGTCCGAAGTCATTAAATCCTCCCGACAATATGATAAAGTAAGTATTCTGAAATTTCCACCTTGGAGGGGCAAAGCCTTCTGTTGCAAAAGTGCCTTAGCTGTCCCCTCCCTCAGGCTCTGTGAGAGGAGGAAGAAGCAAATATCCTGGGAGAGGTAATGAGATTTAGCAGAAAGAGTACATAAAATTTGGAGTCAGACTGGGCTAGAATCCCAGCTTCTCCACGGACAACCTGCAGATCCTGGGAGAGTCACATGACTCCTCTGCATTTCACATTCCTCACCTGTAAAGTGGGAAAAATACTATGTACTTCAAAGGGGTGTAAGAAGATGACAGAGAATGTATGAAAGCTCCTGTCTCCTGGTTTGTACTCAGGAAAAGGCATCATTGTTATTAAGTCTGCTCTGAGCTCCCAGACCCCATGCCTGGGCTTGGCCTGGCCATGTTAGTGTGTGCAAGTCTATTCCTTTTCCCTGAACTGCCTCAGTTTCCTTTGGGCACCTGTGGGCAACTGTATGAAGATGGAGGGGAGGAGCTGTAGCTACCTTTAGCCACCACCCTGTCCAACCGGTGTTGAGCTAGAACTCCATCCAGCCTGGCTCCCTTAGGTCGCCAGTGCACATAGGTCTGGCCAGCCTGATTCAGATGTCCTAATCCTTTTATAATTCTTCTTGGGGCTGTCCTGACTTCAAGGCAGTTTCATTAGGTTTATATTTAACTCTCCCTCAGCACAGAGATGGGGCCCAACAAGTCTTTGCAGAGGGAGAAGGTTGGGGGTGAGGGTTAATGGCCAAGCCAGAGCTGGGGGTAGGCAAAGCAAGCCCCAACTTTGTGGCCTTAACAGGACAGAACTCCAGGCTCCAGGTACTTTCCTGTCAGTAGGTCACTTCTCAACCTGCCTTCTCAAATGCCAGGAACATAGCTGGAATCTTGGCTGGAAACCCCCAGGCATTGCTAGAAAATGCCTTTTCACTTGCACCATAGCAGGACAGTCCTTGCTCATTTAAACTATATTTAACCTCTTTAAATGCAATCCATTTCTAGCTTTCCCTTTTGCTTGGTCTGTGTCTTTAACAATCTGGTTAAAATGTCCTACAAGCTCTGGCAATGACACTTCTGAAGATCCCTGGCTAATCTCACTTGAACCTGAAAACAGTGCTACAAAGTAAGCAGGTCAGAAATGGTTATCCTGAGGGAGAGATACTTGGTAGAGGTCGCATAGTGTAAGCCTGGCAGAACAGGGATCCAAATCCTCAGGTCTTAATATTACTCCATACTCTTTATTTAGAAAGTTGACAAGACATATGAAGTCAGTGACCTTAGAATAAAATCCACAGTCCTTACTCAGGTCTGCAAAAGCCTGCATGATCTGGCCAGCTCTCCAATGTCTTCTGGCATCTCTGTCCCTTCCCTCCCTGTTCTTCTGCCCTTCTGGCCATCTGTTATTTCCTAGAACCTATTCAGCTCTTACTACCTCCAGGACTTCGCACTGATGTTCTTTGCCTGTCTCTTTCACAGTGACTCCTTCTCATCCTTCAGGTCTCATTTCAAAGTCCTTTTCTCAGGGAAAAGACTTTTACCCTGCCTAGGTAGAGCCCCTCTGCTATTTCTTCCATAGTATTTTCCTTCCCAGCCCTTATCACAATCTGTAATTATTTTAATTATTGAATGAACAGATGGATTAATGACTTGGTACCCAAGTCATTCAATTCAATTAATTTAATTATTAGGCAAACATTTATGGAGCACCTACTAAGGGCCACTCTTTTAGGAGCTGAGGTTACAATAGTGAACAAAGATACAAGTCTCTGCACGATGGGGAAAATGTCTAGGGAAGGGAAGGAAAACAAATGGAGTTAAGGGTCACTCCAAGGGTTTTGGCTTGAAAGACTAGAAGGATGGTGCTGCCATTTGCTAAAATGGGGAAGAGAGCAGGTTGAGTGGATGAGAAGGCAAAAAGGAATGGTGTTTTTGGCTATGTTAATTTTAAGATGCCCTTTAGACAGTAAGGTGGAGATGTCAACTTGGCAATAGTATATATGTCTCCAGAGTCAAGGGGAGAGATATGGGCTGGAAATATATTTGGGAATCTTCTGAACATTAATTATATTAAAAGTCATGACCCTGGATGAGTGATTCTGAGAAGTGAATGTAGTTAGAGAAAAGGTCCAAGAGCCTCCAATATTTAGAGTTCAAAGAGATGAGGAAGAAATTGAGAGATGGCCAGAAAGGTAGGAATAGGAAGCAGAGTCTTCACTTGAGAATGAAGATGAGGGAGGAGGTACTGGAGGTTTGAAAGAAAGAGGAGAAAGCAGGAAGACATCATCTAGGAGCGAGAAAGTGTGAATGAACTAGAGTGCAGTGAAATGAGGGAGGGCCCAAAAAAAGAATGTTTGCAAGGGTGGGATTATATGTTTGATCATGGATTTAAACTGAATAGGAAGGGAATTGGGGGCATGGGGGGTGGGAGGGGGACGGACAGTAAAAAGTGAATTGAAGGTCCCAGTGGGCTGAAGGGTTATTTTGAGTCAGGGTACTAAAGAGAGTGGGATAGGAAGTAGGCATTGACAAGAGGATGCTTGAAATTGAAATTCAGGTCTTAAGGCCTAAGGTATGAGCAGGAAGGGGAGTAACAAGGGGGAAGGAGAAGCAGAGGTTGAGGAATTCAGAAGCTAGGATATTGTAAGGATCGTCTATGTGCATATTGAAATCATCAAGAATTATGACAGATTAGTTTTGGAGAGTCTTAGTGTGGTTTTGGGGAGTATTTATGGGAGATAAGGTGGGTGCCTGGCACACAGTGGGTTCTCAATCAATGCAATTTGATCACTTATTTGCTTAATATTTATTCAGGGCGCTGGGGCTTCTCCCTCAGGTGCTTCCAAGGGAGGGCCCCGTGGAGGGTTGTGACATTACATTTCAGGTTGGGGTGGGGGTTGGGAGACAAGGTTAGGGCACGATCCTGGCCTCAAGGGAACCTGTGGGTCCCTGCTGCGAGGCTGCCCCGTAGTCTAGGGTGCAGGCCCTTCTGCGGGCTTCAGGCTGGACTCCCACCACAGCCGCACGCCTTCAGCTCCGCGACGGCAGCAGCAGATGGTGAGAAGTGGGTGGGCTGGGGGTATCTGCAACTGATCCCACAGTCGCTGGATTAATGAGGCCTCGTGCCCGCCTTCTTTTCTGCAGTGTGCCAGCCGACAGTAGCTTCCTTTGCTGGGGTGGGTTTGTTTGTGGGAAATTTTTTGGCAGTGAAAGCTCAGCACCTGATTGAAAACTTCCTCTCCCCCTCATTTTTCCCCCTCCCCCAGCTCCTAGACTTGTTCTAATGTATTCTGGGGCCTCAAGCCTGCCCCCAGGGTTCTTCCTGGTATCAGACTGATGAAGCTAAGATCAGGTAGTCCTGCTCTTGCATCTACAAATGGGGAAACTGAGGCCTCAAGAATTTAAATATTCATTCTGTCACAGGAGGCTCAGGACCCTGCACATATTCTAGGCCCTTCGGGTGTCTAGCTGCATCCCCAGGTTACCATAGATCCACAAGTAAGAACTTGGATTGTTCATATTTGAGGTTCAGATGTATATAAGCATATCTGATGGATATTGAGATCGTGGGGAAAGGAAGCATTGGAAGCCAGATCACAATGAGGACAAGGGGGTCCCGAGAGAAAGCATCACTATAAGTGTGGAGGGAGGCTGGCACAGAGGACCAGGTTAGTAAAGTGGCTTGCAGATAAGGAGCACTAGTTGTGGGCATAGTGTAAAGCTCTTCTTAGCCCACTTTGGTCTGGCCAAAAAACTATTTCAGTAAGACACTCGGGGTCCAGCAAAGTGAGATAAGAGAAATAAAGTGTGCACCCCTAATGATAAGCAAGAGTGAGAGAGCAGGTGAGAAAGAGAGATAGCCCTGGGGATCTGGAGGTGAGCGAAGATGCTGAGTTAGTGGGATGGCAGGGATTGAGGCCACACAGAGCATGAGAGGTCAAAGATAGGTCATTGCCACTGAATGGGTAGCCCAAGAGGAGCCCTGTCTGCACGGCAGACGGATGCAGGCAGCAATACAGCAATGACAATCTGGAGGTGAGTTGGGATGGAACTCATAGCAGTGGAGACAGTAGGGGCAGTGGACATCTGGGGTGAACCTGAAGTTCAATATAGGCTTCATCAAAGTGGTCAAACTGAGAGACACAGGCAACGGCCAAGTGGGACAAAGTAATAAGCAAACTTAAACCGCTGAGACAAAGTTTTCTAATCTTTGTCACATAGTGGTGTATGTACAAAAATATTCATTTGTCCCAGTAGGGTAGAGAGACAGACTGTTTGGGGCCAGAGATGACTGGGGGTTGTAAGAGCCCAGGGCTTGGGTTGTAAAAGCCCAACCCCCTGGCTGCTCAGAGGGTTCAGGAAATAAACTGAACAAATCAATAAGAATGTGTTCACTGGTTGGGAAGCTCTGCAGTAAGGAATGTATTTTTCTCAAGTAAGAAGAGGTCTTGGGGAGATAATCCAGGGTTGCTGTAGCAGCTTAGAGATACCACTGAGGACCTAGGCACCTCGTGTGCTTCTAATCTGTTGTTCATAGTTTTTGACTATTGCCTTCATGGTTGCAACAACACACTTGCAGTTCCAGACATCACATGAGCATTCCAAGTGGGAGGAAGGAAGAGGGGAAGGAGGGCAATGGCAAAGGGAAAACACTGTGTCATCTTTTAAAGAGCTTTCCTGAAAGCCTCACCAAGGACTTGTTACATCTCATTGGCCAGAGCTGTGTGATGTGGCCACATCTAACCGTAAGGAAAACTGAAAGGTGTTTTGTAGCTAAGCATTTTGTTGCCCCAATAAAATCAGAGTTCTGTTAGAAAGGAAGAAGAAATGTGGGTAGGCCTGTGACAAATGCTGCATGTATTCAGGGAACAGTACATAGTATTGCATAGTTGGACCACAAACTGTGAGGCAGGAAGAGGAGAGGGATGTGGCTAGTTGAGCCATCAGAGCCTAGGTGATGCAGGGCCTTGGAAGTCATTCTCAGGCTTCTGGACCATATCACCTTGGTGATGGGACTCCACTGATGGGTTGTAGGCAGGGAAGTGATTTGGTCAGATTAGTGTTTTTGGCAGATCATTCTGGCTGAGGGGATGAAAAGAGTGCAGATGTTGAGGAGGGGAGGTCTCCTGTGAGGTTAGTACCAGAATCCATGTACATATATAGAAGGTCTCCAGTTAATCTCTGAATGAGATGATAAGACTTAAACTAGGATATCAGCCATGAGGAGGGGGAGGAGGGGAAGAATCTGATAAATTTTCAGGGATAAAAATGACAGGGTTTGGTAAATGATTGTATAGTTAGGGGAAGGGGGTTGGAGTTTAGAAATACCCCTGGATTTCCCCCATTTATTAGGATGAGGAATACAAGAGAAAAAGTAGGTCTGGAGTATATGGTTGACACTTGAACATCATGGGTTTGAACTGCATGGGTCCACTTATACATGAATTTTTTTCAATAGTAAATACCGCAGTACTATACAATCCATGGTTGGTTGACTCCGGGATGCAGAGGGCTGACTATAAGTTATGTTCAGATTTTCAACTGCCAGGAGAGTTGGCACCCCTAATCCCTGAGTTGTTCAAGGGTCAACTGTATAATTCGTTCAAAATCTCACAGGATGCTGGTGGCAGAGCTGGGAACTGAATCCAGCTCTCCTGGGCCAGTGTTCTTTCCATTACTCTATTCTCCAACCTCTATCCTCTGGAGCCAGGAAAAACAGTCCACTGATGTCATTAGATCCACTGATTCTTCTCCCCCTTCTCTACTCACCAAGTCATGAGAGCCCAGAGATGAAGTTAATGTGACGGTGGCACCTTGCTCCTGGAGGGCCCAGTTTGACGAGGATGTGCTAAGGGGGTGGGCAGATGGGGCCAGCATAAACCCCAGCCCTGCTGTCACTGATGCTGGGGATCAGGGAGGGCCTGAACTGAGCATTAGCTTCTCCCCACAACTATTCTTTCTCTAATCCCTGCTTCATGGTTGGCTTGTATGTTAATTTCCCATTGCTGCTATAGCAAATTACCACAAACTTTGTGGCTTGAAACAACACAAATTTATTCTCTTATAGTTCTAGAGGTCTGAAGTCTAAGATCAAGGTGAGGGACTTCCCTGGTGGTCCAGTGGTTAAGAATCCACCTTCCAACACAGGGGACGTGGGTTCGATCCCTGGTCGGGGAACTAAGATCCCATGTGCCACGGGACAACTAAGCCCGTGCTGCAACTACTGAGCCCACGCGCTCTGGAGCCCGAGCAACAACTAGAGAAGCCCATGCGCTGCAACAAAGAGCCTGCATGCCTCAACGAAAGATCTTGCATGCGGCAACTAAGACCCGACGCAGCCAGAAATAAATAAACAAACAAATAAATAAATATTAAAAAAAATAAGATCAGGGTGAGGACAGGGCTGTGTTCTTTATGGTGTCTTTATGGGAGAATCCATTTCCTTACCTTTTTCAGCCTTTGGAGGCCACTTGTGCTCCTTGGCTTGTGTGCCCTTCTTCAAATCACCAGCACATTTTGCTTCCATCATCACATCTCCTACTACTGACTGATCCTCCTGCCTCCCTCTTATAAGGACTCTGTGATCACATTAAGCTCACCTAGATAATCCAGATATAATAATCCAGAATAATCTCTCCATCTCAGCAGAATCACATTTGCCAAGTACTTTTGACCATGTAGGGTAACATATCCTTGAGGTCCAGGGATTGGGATGTGCACGTCTTTGGAGGGGCCATTATTCAGCCTACCACAGCTGAGCACCTTCATTCTTTTTGTGCTCAGCCTTGTGCCTGACAAATAGAGCACAATCCTTGCCCTTGATGAACTCACGGTTTAGGGGCAAAGGCAGAGAAGTCAATAGCAAATTACTGTGCAGGGTGAGAGAGGGAAGAACAGGGACTTTGGGAAGCCAGAGGAGTGGTACATAACCTGGTGTGGGCGGTCGGTGGTGGGGAGGGAGCTCCAGAAGAGACAGTATCCATGCTGAACTTTGAGGAATGTGTAAGAATTAACCAGATGAATAATAATGATAATAATAATAATAAAAGGAAACATTTATTAGTTACTGCTATCTGCCAGGCTGTGTTTTAAGCACTTAATGCATATTAATGCATTTGATCCTCTCAATACCATGTAAGGCGGGTACTTTATCATCCCTATTTTATAGATGAGTAAACTGAGGCTTTGAGAAGATGATCCATCGGCCAGAATTTAGGTACTTCCCACTACTCTTTTTTTTAAAAAAAAAATTTATTTATTTATTTTGGCTGTGCCGGGTCTTAGTTGTGTCATGCGGGATCTTCGCTGAGGTATGCGAACTCTTAGTTGTGGCATGCAAGCGGGATCTAGTTCCGTGACCAGGGATCGAACCTGGGCCCCTTCCATTGGGAACACAGAGTCTTACCCACTGGACCACCAAGGAAGTCCCCCTTCCCACTACTCTTAAGGTAAATATCAATGTCTGTCCACGGCTCATGAGGCCCTTGGTGATCAGGTCCCTTCAACCACTCCCATCCCAGCCCCATCCCCACCTCCAATGTTGAGTCACTGGGGGCTCCTTTCAGCTGAGCCTCGTTCCTCTCCACCTCTGGGCCTTTGCCCAGGCTATTACCCTCTGCCTAGGATGGGATATACTCACCTTATCCTTCAGATCTCAGCTGAAATGCCACAGTATCAGGGCATTCCTGTCCTCAGCAGGCAGGTGTCCTTGTTACTCACTGTCAGAGTAGCCTGCACTTAACCTTAACAACACTTACCCCCTACTGTATACAAACATCTCTTTTGTCCCCTCATTGTATTCTCAGTGCTATATAGTAGGTGGTCAATGAATATTTGCTGAATCAATAAAAAATATAGGGGAAGATGAGTCTAGGAGTAAGCAGGGGCAAGACTGTCAGAGAGAACCTAGTCCAACCCTTTCCTTAAAGCTTTGGGAAACTGAGGCCCAAAGAGGTGCAGTGACTTGCCCAAGGTCACACAGTCAGTCAGAGGAAGAGCTGAAGATTCTGACCCCTGGTTCTGGGTTACTTCCATGGTTCCCAGAGTGATGCACCTGAACTTGCCCCAGTGCCTGCCTGTCCAAGTATGATTTATCCTTCAAGATATAGCTGATTCCTAAACATCTCTAGGATGCCTTTCTTTTTACACCTCAATTTCATCCCACCCTGCCAAAGTTAGAATTGACTGCTCTTTTCTCTGTGCTCTCCAAACACCCTCTGGCTTTGATCTCGCCCTGTGATGCTCAGCTTACATTTTTTTTGGGGGGGCTGCTTTGGGTCTTTGTTGCTGTGCGTGGGCTCTCTTCAGCTGTGGCGAGCAGGGGCCATCGCTGTGTGCAGGCTTCTCATTGAGGTGGCCCCTCTTGTTGCAGAGCACAGGCTCCAGGCGCCCGGGCTTCAGGAGTTGTGTCTCACGGGCTCTGGAGCACAGGCTCAGTAGTTGTGGTGCACGGGATTAGTTGCTCCATGGCATGTGGGATCCTCCTGGACCAGGGCTCGAACCTGTGTCCCCTGCATTGGCAGGTGGATTCTTAACCACTGCACCACCAGGGAAGCCCTCAGCTTACATTTGAGCTCTTCCAAGGCAAGCACTGTGTCTGATTCCTCTGTACAGATGTGATGTGTGAAGTGTGTTGTGATACAGGAAAGCAGAGAGAGGTGGGATTGTCCAGGAATCCCTAACCCAGACTGAGGGTCAGGGAAGGTTCTCGGGAGGCAGTGAATCAGGAGCTGAACAAGCTGGATTAGCCACGTGGGTGGTACATGTATGTTTGTGTGTGCTTTGAGTGAAATGCGGCCTGGTGGTGGAGGGCAGGGCATTCTAAGGAGAGGAATCTTAATGTCTGTGAGTTGGGATAATGAGATATCCACATGGTGGGTGGGTTGGGGGGCAACCCAAAGCCCCTTTTCTCTGAAGGATTCAAATAAGGAGGTTGAACTGACTTCCAAGGACTTTCCATAGCTAACAAAGCAGGCAAGGCCAAGACCAATTGGGTGACAAGTTGGGGAGGGCTGCCCTTTACAAATAGTCTGATTGGATCATCTTGGGTGAGACAGAACTTATGACTCTTGTGCCTACAGCCAAGAGGAGTAGGGCTTGGGGATAACAGTCTTTTCCCAGGTATTTGCTTATGAATGGAAGTGCCTCATCCTCTGCTCCAAAGCCTTCTGGCATCCTGCTTTTCTAAAGAAGTCCCCTGCCTCAGCCTGAGAATTCAACTCTTTTTCTCTTATTCTGCTGCCACCCACCCATCACTGCCTACCTAAGCTCCTCAGCACCTGCTTTCATCCCTTCACCAACCCCAGGAAGGCCTGTCTTAGCTCTACCTTGCCCAACCACTCCCCACTGTACTGCACAAGCTGCTCAAGCTGCCTGCCCTGCCCAAGCCATTCTTTACCAGCGGGCCATGTTGTGTAGCACATGACCCCAGCCCTGGCTTCAGCTATTTGGACCAGGTTGGGCTGTGAGAAGGCGAATTAATGGTACCAGCAACTTGTAAACACCAACCAACCGGGGCCAATCTGGTCCCTCTCTCTGGAATTTGAACTGTTTATTCAGGGAGAAGTGGACCTCTGGTAAAGAGAAATCATTGAAGAGCCACAGGGAGTAAGGAAGTGAAATGGCTGAGTCACTGTAGTGGCCAGGCTCCAGAGGACGGACCAATTTGTTCTCTGTTTGCTGAGGAGCAATCAGAGCCTCTGCTGGTGTGCGGCTGGAGTTATTGTATTTCGAAAGCAGCTGAAGTGCCATGAGACCAAGTGAGATTTCCAAGAGCTTATTCCCACATGCATCCCTACTATTTTGCCCCTCCTTTACTTGAGGGTTTCTCTGTTCTTTACATCCAGGGGTATCCACCAACCTGGCCAGTCGGCCCTGTCCAAGGTCTTTTCCTCTGGGAATCTTTCTGGCTACAGTTTAATTCCTACTATTCTTCACTGAGTGCCAGAGACTTGATGTATTTTATCTCTGATCCTTCCTTCTCTGATCAGGAATCTCAGAGACATTAAACAATTTGCCAGGGAATTCAAACCCAGAACTTTCTTTCACCAGAACTCTCCTCTTACCTCCAGGTCATATTCTCTTCCCTTTCTGGGCCCCGGAATACTCCTTTCACTCCCCACAGATTTTATAAAATTTCCTATGAGTCTCCTTTCAGCACAGAAACTATCTGGCATGGCTAAATAATTGTTTCATATGTCTTGTCCTTGTAACAGAATCCCAAACTTCCATTCCTGTTTCTTGTTTGTTTGTTTTCTGTCATAGCCTAATGCACACTGTCATGCACAAAATAGGTGGAAGAAAAAAAAAAGGCTGAATATGTTTACTCATTGTGTGCCCCTAGCTCAGTGCCTGGCATGTGGCAGATGTTCAGGGTAAGGATTCTAGTGTAGACAAGGCTTAGGTGGGTTTCTCCCTGCCCCCCACCACCCTGCCGTACCTCACAGGTAAGTGGGTATTCAACTGATGGTGGTGGTCACATTAAAAGGCCGTCAGTGTGCTTTAGTGGAAAGACAGTGGATTGGAGCCAGATGGCATGGGTGTAAATTCCAGTTCTGCCACCTGCTGTACAACCTTGGGCAAGATACTTAACGTCTCTGAGTCTGTTTTGTCAGATGTAAAATGGGGATTATGTTATGTGCCTCCCAGGATTGTTTTGAGGATTTGGGGGCAACACAGGTAGTGAAGGAGCTCCCACCACAGTAATACTGGTTCACACAATGCTTTAATTTGTAGAGAGACTCATAGGGCCAGCTCCAAGGGCAGCTAAGGTGGCTTGTAAACATTCTTACCTTCTGATCCTATCCTTGACTCTTTTCTACCTCAATGACTTTTGGTGGTTTAAATAGATCTGTCAACAAATAATCTTGTTTTTTGGCACTGCTGAGCAAACAGTGTTTTAAAACTATTACTTTTAGTTTTTCTTTGTCAGTTTGCTTGTAAACCAATACTGTTGGATCTGTTTTTCCATTAAAGATTTGGGGAGAAGGTTAGCCCCAGGCACAGGGCATTAATGTTATTTCCCTTGTTCGTTACATAACAGGACTCATCTCCACCTTTAATTGAAATGAAGCTCTAATTATGACAGAATTGGATCATAGCCAGGGTGGTATAACCGGGGGCTTCGGGGCCAGATAGGCCTGGGTTTGAATTCTGTCTTCACCACCTACTCACTTGCACAAGATACCAAATCTCTCTGAATCTCTTCGTGCTCAATGTTAACCGGTGATGTTACCCTTCACTGGGTTGGCAGAAGGACAAAATGCTAAATGTATAGTGTCTGGCATATTGGAAGGATAATAAATGCTAGTGCTCTTTCTAGAAACCATTTCTTAAACCTCGAGGACTTTGCTGGAAACTCTTTAAAATAATTACATGGCATCTTGCAGTGGCATGTGAATCCACTTTGTATTTGAACTACTAGTAGATCAAGCTGGACTTGCATAGGGAAGCTTTTTGGTAATTAACCCGGGGTTGGGTGATTTTTAAGCCAGTTTTCATTCTGCTGCAGAAACAAAAAAAGAGGAGACTGGAGAAGTGCTATTCCTTTAATTGAAGGAACACTTTTATGTTCTCAGGTCTATTTTAATCTTAAGTGCCGATTATGCATCATTCTCTCCTGTTAACAGACACTTCTGTAAGTGATCTGCACAGAGAGAAGTATGATTCTAACATAAATACTGTACCATGAGAAATTATCTTATTACCTAATATGCCAAAAAGTTAATAAGATAAAGGAACAGTACGAGCCATTTTTGGACAATATTAAAACTTGATTTTAGCTCATGGAAATAAAATGTAATTTCCTGTTATTATTCTCTTTTTCAGGTAGAACAAAGGCAGTGAAGGGTGTAAGGATATTATACAGCTGTGTTCTGTGAACTCTTGTTAAGGCTGTGGAATGGATCCAGGAAGGATGGCCTCAAATTAAGATTTTAATAGCTCTTCCATTTAGAACTCACACTCTTGCTTTTAATGCTGTCTTGTTAGATCTGATTTTTGACTTTGCAGGTGAAAGTAGAAAACCCCATTTCCTATTCAACTGTACAAATGTTTGCCTCTGTGTGTTTGCATGTGTATGTCTGTTAGGGAACAAATGCATTGTGCCTACAGAAAGTCAGGACAAAACAGTTTCAAGAACTGAGAGTTTCCTGAATCATCTACGGTAAAAGGCAATTAAATGCTGAATTTTGACAAGGATAAAGTAGCCAGACCCAAATACTGACTGAGTAGGGGCCCCAAGAGACTTTGTGTCAAATGTACTTTTAAATGTTATTCTTTGGGGTTTAAATGTTTTATTCAATAAATAATGATTAATCTTGATGAAAGAAATTTAAACAGGACTCAAGTGGATAAAAACTGCTGGCTGCAACCATCATTTGGTCAGTGCTTGATCTTTGGTAGTGGATGTAAGTAGTTTTGATGCTGGTGGTGATGATGCGGGGTGGTTATAGACACTAGCATGTTGTTTTTGGCCCTCTTCTCTTCCTATCACTTTGACAGAAATAACACTAAGTAAATGACCTCAACCTTCTCTGGCATGCAATTCTTCATCCAAGCAAAACATAATGTACCTAGGACCTGAAAGAAATGTAATAATCTCTGCATTCTTGTGATTTGTTAGACCTTTCCTACAAACACCTACAGAAACTATACAATGTTTGCCTGGAGATTTGAGGTAACAGGCTTACACTTGCAGCAAGATGGATTTTTTATTAGATGTTAGGCAGACAAGTTGTGCTGATGATGGGAAGTGTTGCCAAGAGAGTGTATGTAGAATGTCCTTCTTTGGATACTTTAAAGATCTATTGAAACACCTACAGCTAATTGTGAAACTTTCAGGATAGATCTGTTGGAGGCTGGGGAATGAACTACATGAACTGGTAAGAGTCCATCAACTTCCAATATTCCAAAATAAGTATCCATTTGTTTAAAGTGCACTAAAATGACACCTTTAAGGAGCAGGGGTGGTGATGATTGGTAATAACTATCATAGGTTTGGCAGCAACATTTTTAGACCCTATGTACACATTTGCGAAGCTCTGTTATTCCTGGGGGTAGTAATTAGTTTGAATGCCCATTTCTCTTCAGAAAAGGAACATAGCAGCTTGTCTTTAAGACAAAACTAAAAGGAGAATCTTTAAGTATGCGAAGTTCAGGCTGACTGAGAGTTTTAATATTTAGCTTGGTTAATTAAATCCTATTCTTTGCCCTGAATTTAATTATCCCAACCATTGAGGTAATTTAATATAATAATAAAAAAGGAGCTAATGAGAAATGGAAGAGACTCTGACTATTCCTTCATCTGGATCAGTGGGGGCATTTCTTCTTCAAGTGTCAGTTTGTGGGTGGTGATGTGATGTTTTATGGGGTATTATGAATTTTCAATTAGTGAGAAGATGAAAAAGACAGGCAGTAGATCATCAATGAATGATCATATCAGGAAATCACTGAAAAGCTCATCTGTAAAGTTCAGGGCATATTTTAATATGACTTCATGATACCTTAGGCAGTCTTTTCCCCCTAGGCTGAGCTTAAATCACGTTCTTATACGCAGTATGAAAAAGTCCTTGTTTAAGGTTTCTATTCAAAGGTAAGAAAGTCAGATATTTGACACTTCTAAGCAAAAATGAGCTTAAATAAAGAGGTGACCTTTCTTTTCACTTCCAGTACAAGATGGTCTGTTTCCTTACTATTGCGCAAGCTCTGCCATCTCAATGCTGAGGTGCTGTGCAGTTGTATCAGACTTGGAGTCAAATCCCAGCTGAAAATTTGCTAGCTGTTTCAAGTTAATCTCACTGAGCCTCAGTCTTGTCATCTGTGAAATGAGGATAGTGCTATCTCCTTCTTCCAGATGGCTGCAGGACCAAGAGAGAGAACGTAGAGGGCACCACACAGCCTGTCTGACGCATAATAGAAGCTCTGCAAATAGTGACTCCCTTTCTTCTGCACAAGTCACAAGTATGCTTATAAATGAATAACAGACACTAGTGCATCACAATGCCAAACACAATGCCAAATCTGTCGGCTCATTATCAACCAGGACAGTGCTCCTCACACTTTAAAGTACCAGTGATTCACCTGGGGAGCTGGTTAAATATAGATTTGCATTCAGCCAGAGATTCTGCATTTTAACAAGCTCCCAGATGACACTAACTGCTGGTTGGAGACCGTACCTTTAGTAGTGTGGAACTAGGGCAATGACTTTTGAATACTGAGTTGACTTTGAGAGACTGGGCTAAGTTGCAAAACAGAAATTTACTCTACCTTTTTTTGTTTGTTTGTTTAATGGTAAAAATATTGGGGAAATCTGAAGATGCTACAGAAAAAAAAGTGTGAGTGAACACATTTAAAAATCTGGGAAGCTCAAATCCATTCTACACACTTTCATTTATTGTCTGGACAAAGTACAAATAATTCAAACACAACAAGATTATGAAAAAAAAAAACATTTACAATACTTTCCCTCAGAAATCATCTAAACTAGCAAGATTAACATGAAGTCATTCATTATAACTAAAGTATACAACTGCCTGGTCCTAAGATTTTTTTTCCTTTTTTTTTCCCCCCGCCAAGAGTGAACACTTTATAGAGAAGAGATTTTGGCATGCCTTTCCCACTAATGCTTAGCAAGTGCATCAAACTTTGCCAGCAAACTGAGTTCATTCATAGCAGGTGATGTAAAAAGGTTTCCCTGAATGTTGAACGAGTGTTCTCTGAACTGAAATCTGGTGTTTTTTTTCTCAAAACTGAAAAGAGGAAAAAAAACAGAAAAAAAATTTAAAGGAGGAGACTATAATGCAGCCGTGGTTTTCGTTACCTCTCTACCACTACGGCTACTACTACAAAGTTTGCCTCTTCAGTGTGAAAACAACAGTTCTGTCTACATGCACTTAGTGGGTTCAGCATGAGAAAAAAACGCACAAAATAAGCACAAGTTATAAATAACCATAACGTTTTATTACCATTAAGACTAAACTGGTATTGAAAAGATTGTATATAACAAGACAAGAAAAGCAATAGCAAATTTAACTATCAACTAGATTATGCATAGCGAGTAACTGTTTCTATTACCCAGGGAAGAGCATGAACCCTTGTATTTTTTTGTTTTGTTTTTGTTTTAAATATATAACCGTACAAAGCACAAATATACTAAAATGATCAGTGCACTGGACGTGGGAGAATGCTCCCTCAGTCATTTTGTTCCCTTAGCTCTGTTTTGTTTTCCCCAATCTGAATTACATTAAAATAAAGACCCAGTTGTTTTTATTTTTCTACTGTGCAGTAAGAAAAAATATTCACAACAAACATGACAATATATCAAACAATAGTTCTACACAAGTTACCTTGATACCTCTTTAACTGTCACTTAAATATCATAAGAAAACATTTTAAGACATATACAAACAAAACTAGCCAAGTGTTACAACTTATAATAAATTAACCCAAAGAAAAAATAACTTTATATATATATATTTATATTGTATATACACATACACACACAACAGAATGACACAATAATATGCTTCTTCCCATAGTTTAAGTAAACAAATAAGTAGTCTAGCCAATCTAGCTATATTTGATCTCGGCCATAGGCATCATCACATCTGCGATTAAATAAATAAGTGTTTCAAGCAACATAAACAGTGTTTCAAATGTACCAACACAGCCCAATTCTATCAGCATGGGCTACAAAGTGAATTTGAAAATTCCTTAATGAATTTAAAGCAAATGTAGTTTTTGTTTTCCTCTCCTAAACACATTACATTTAACTATGATACTAAGATATGTAAATAATTTCGTAGCACCTACTGCTCAAACTAAGGAAGTTTTAGATCAAAAGGAAAAATTAATCTTTTTAATTTTTGTTCTGCTGACATCCCATACTGATGACTTAAAGAAAAACTGTCTTTCAACTCATCTCCTTGCTTTTGGGTTTTGACTGTGGGGAACTGTGGTACCCTGGGTAGAATGAACACTCCTTTCCCCTAGTAATTAATAATTTTTTAATTATTATTACATGCTATGAAAAGATATGAAGATCATCTGTTTATAGCCCATCCTTCAAAAAACAGTCTACGAATCCAGTTTAAAACACACATCTTGATCTCTAAAAAGTTACCAGTGCAGTATGAACGCGACAAAGTTGTCAATTTCCCCTAAATTAGCCAGTCAAAATATTTTTTTCTCAAATCCAGATTCTCTTGTAAAAATTCTTTATATTTTATAAAAATAGATTTTTCTTGAAACCCATTTTCAGCAAAGAGACCACCTCTTTGGCAACGTTAATGTTATTAAATTGTTAATGTCATCAGGTATCCCCCTCGCCCCCATCCCCTAACAGAAGACTGTTTTAGTTCACATGATATAAAAGAAAAAAGGAAAAATAAAAAAATTTGCAAAAGTTTTTTTAATTTTTGCAATTTTTATTATTCCTCTTTAATTTGTGTGGGTTTTTTTTTTTTTAACCAATCTGATTGGATCAACATTTTGACAAAAAAGAAAAATCTTTTTTTTTCTTTCTTTGAATCCCATTACTTTGTAAAAATTGTTTTATTTTTATTATTTTTTTTTGTTTTTTGTTTTTCTTCTTCAAATGAGCGAATGGTCATCTTAAAAAGACCCACCTTCAAGGAAGGTAGTAAAGTTAGCTGGCTGGGTAAAAATCCCTGCACGTCGCTATCTATGTATATTATAGTCAACAACGACAGCTATGAAAGAACATTCAATGCATCAAAGGTATTTTTTTGTGTTTTTTTCTTTTTTTCTAAGCATTATAAAATCCTTTCCTGGTACACCTCAGGATAATCCAATGTTTTAATACTTAGGCAACACTGGCTTATAAAGTCCATGGTTGAATATAAGCCTTGAAAAGTTTGTTTCTCTCTCTTTTGTGTGTGTGCGTGTGTATGTGTGTGTGCGCGCGTGTGTTTTGTTCGTATATATTTATATATATATTTTAATAAGTAAGGATGGGAAATTCAGGACTTGTGGGCTTTGTTGGTTTTAAAGGAAACTTGCAACACTCGGTCTCCCAGGCGGTACCCGTTGAGGCTGGCAATGGCCATGGCTGCCTCATCATAGTTGGTCATGGTGACAAAGCCGAATCCCTTGCACTTGTTGGTGTTGAAGTCACGGATGACTTTGACGTTGTTCACCGCACCAAAGGGGCCGAAGAGCTGCCAGAGGACACTCTCGTCGGAATCAGGGGACAGGTTGTAGACAAAGATGCACCAGCCTGTTCCTGTGTGACCAGGGATGTTCATTCCCACAAGGCTTGTCATCCCGTCAATGGTGATTGGGGAGAACCTGGGGGGACAAGCAGAAGGGGGGACTGGTCCAGACATCAGTCTGACCGTGGATAACACACAGATGCACAGACACAGACATGGGGCAGAGGCCTGAGTGAGTGTTTGCAGGAGAGTCTTCAGGGTTTAAAAACCAAAATACAAAAACTAATGTCTGTGGCATTTCTTCTAATGGGAACAGTTAGACTGGCTAAGGCACGTATATGCCAAGAGAAAGGCCTAGGTCAACTCCTAAAAACCACGAAGAACTCCCAGAGCAGGGTTCTGTCATACTATCAATCAAGTATATGTTCACAGGGTATCCCACTCTGACCCTCACCCTCCCTCCCCACAATAGATCGTGAGCTCTTCAGAGAAGGGGCCCTACTTCATTCATCCTTTTGCTCTACTTATTTATTCAGTGGAGCCCATATGGGAATCTCACAGACATGACACGTAGAAAACACTCAGTAACTGCTTATTGATTGAATAGGTGAATAACACTGGTGGATGTCGATGCTTGGGACATTTCATTTATTTTTTAAGCCAGTTTAGGAGATGGCCCTAGAAGTGCTCAAGTCTACCATCTTTGCAGTCCCTTGACTTAACGGTTGTCAAAGATCTCTCAGTATTATCAGGCATGGAGATACATGAGATCTCTCGATATTATGGGGCATGGAGATACATCCATTGTTATTAATCCAATGGGTGGCTTATGTTTCACTTAGCATTTATTCAAAAGAGTTCCGAAAAAAACCCTGAGCAATAATAATAAAGATGTATCACTCCTTGATGCTATATTATCTGGAATTCATTTCTAAGCATCACAGGAGTGAGATTTCAAGAGGTTTGTGCACTTATATATCTTGAATCACTGTACATTAGAAAAGCAGAAAACTGTTATTTGTCCTATTACAACTACTTTTGTATTAGGCTTCAAAATCTTCTTAGTTTTCACGTAATCTTGAAAAGAAAAACAATCCTTTAGATTCTATTCACCGTCTGATAAAATATGTATGTGATTCATGATGGATGCATCAGATGAAAACAATTAGGTTACCAGTGCCTACAGCAGAAAAAATATTTATGAACATTTTACTTTATACCAAACTCATACAGGTATTTTGACTCTATACACTGACTAGTATCCTGCTTTTCATGTGGTTAGTTTTTGTTTTTTGTTTTTTTTTGAAGTGGGGGATAGGAGGAGAGGAAGCAAAACCTGGGGAAGTGAACGGATAAAGTGTCATTTAGGAATGTTTTTAAATTACACATATATTATTAGAGATTCAAAACTCCTATGAAAGAATAGTTGTGTATCTAACTAAAATTTAGATAATCAAATGGCTGCTGAAGATACGCTAAACATAGCGACTCAACAGATATTATTTTTGGTATTGTTCACTACGTCAGTCTTCCCTCTTACTTAAAAACAAATAACAGGACAAAACCAAAAACATCATGGTAGAGATTCTTAGCAGGGCAAACCCATGTCTAATTGTTATTTGCATTATTTCTGAACATTGTCTTCTCAACCTTCTCTCCTCCAACTGAGTCAACTGACCTCTTTCGGTTTATAGGTAGAGAATGGCTAAATATTATAAGGCCAAAGTCAGGGCCAGCAAAGAGGTTTCAAGTAGAGCCTCAACTCTAGATGGTAATGTTACCTGGAGCACTTTGGTAGGAAGGACTCTGGATCCAAATCTGGGTTTAACAGGAAAAGAGAATGCTCTTACCAACTTGTGAAGTTTACTGTGGGTGGGGAACTGGAGGAGACGGCGTGTGCATGCCGCACTGCAGTTGTCTTTCCTGACCTCATCTACGTATAAGCATCACTCTCTTCATAATATTTGGTGCAACCTCACAATAGTTCAAGAGGAGCAAAGGTATTGGACAGAGCTGGGAAAAAGTGTAAAATGCGTGGGAACAGGCAAGCAGTATGCTAGACACGTGGAGATAATTCACAGTTACCCTCATGGGGGCCGGGATTGAGATTCGAGAGGCTGGCACCCTGACCGTGAAGTCTGCAGTCAAGTTACTTTCTCCACTGCGTGCCAGTTTCCAGAGCAGGGTACCTACCATGCACAGCAAGTGGTGAAAGGCCTGCCTCATACAGGGAGTGTGACTTGGACTGTTCAAGACCACATCTCTTTCCCTTGACTGCAGGAAGGGGAATTAAAGTGTGCAGCTCTACAGAGCAGGATGATGAAGATGTTATCTCCCTAGCAGCTCAGTGGGGCTTATCAAAAGTACACGTGGGAATCTCATGGACACAGTGACATAAAGCACCCAACCTCCCGAGATTCAGTTTCCAGACTAGGTCTGGAACACCCTTGTGACTACATTCAGAAAGTCCCCCAAACCTTAACACCACAAAAAGGTTTTAAATAAAAGAAACAGCAAGTTTAAAACATACATACATATATAACCAAGGGAGGATTGCTAATAACTGCTAAAACCTGTAACAAAAGAAACCCCTGGTTGAGGTGCACACAGATACACTTCATTCTCAGGCTGGGCCCTGAAATGCACTTTGAGCTGGGGGCGGGAGTCATAAGGTCATCCACGCACTTATTCATGCTTTGGCCAGGGCTGGTAGTCCGAAATCTAATTTTTCCACTGACAATCATAAGATGATTAGCGAAATGTTCTAATTTTGATTTGCTGGAATCTTCCCTCTGAATCTTGGCATTGCTAATGTAAAACAGTTGCTTTGCAAGTTTGCAAAATCATCTGGCAAAGAGTCACAGCCTTCCCTCTTAGGGGAGCCGCTCAGAGGACCAGATTATCAAAGGCTTGGTAGCTGTGGCACCTGAACCATAGGAGAAGCCCACCTGCAAATAAAAGAAAAAGTGAAACACACAAACACACTTTGTGTGCCCTAAAAGAAACAAAACCAACTGAGATCTGAAAGTAAAAGAGAATTTGACATGCTGGTGGAAGAAAAAGGAAGAATTAAAAAAAAAGTAAAGTTAGTGAATTAAAAAAAAATTCTAGCCCCAGTCTGTGCCAACACGGACATCTGGCAATCTGTGGAGTTTTAATTACCTCTTTACGCCATAGGCCATATTAAGCAAATTGTCCAGCCTGCAAAGAGAAGGAGGGTCTCTGGGTTAATGCCTCACAGATGGCAAGATCGCTCAATGGAACTATTAATAAGAATGCTCCATTTTCAAAGAAGAAAAGCTCAAAAACTTTCCCCAGTGCTTAGGAGTCTATCCGCTGGTAGTTTCCCCTTTTCCTGCCTCCAACTAAAGTAATTCATGTTCAGGTCAATGCTAGAGTTTAAAGCAAGTGTCTAATGAACCTTCCTTTCTTTCAAGGTCTCAATTAATCCCACTCCCCCCACCTCTCAGAACATTTGTGAGGATTTTATTTTACGTTGTGCTGTGAAAATTTTTAAAAAGGGGTGGCATCTTAAGTTGTTCACCTTTTACTGTAATGAAATTTATGAATAAAGGTCCCTGCTCCAGATTAACAATATAAGCACACACATCATGCATATCAGAATGGATCTTTTCTCTTAGCCTGGCTACTTTAACTAAATCTTCTTACCACACACATCTTTTTTTTTTGATGTGGGGGGAAGTTTGAGGGTTCAGATTTTTTAAAAATTAGCTTACTATTTACAACCTGAAAGCACCGCCCAGCAAACTGCCATTTTGTTATAATCTCCTTCACCTTCAGTATCTTACTTGGGGATAAGCTATTCACATCATGGGGCAGTAGTAACCATAGTTTCCACCATTAGAAGCCTGCTGGAAAGGTTTTTTACATAAATACTGCATGTACTCTCACCCAAAATAAAAATTAGATGACTTGGACTCTTCATGACATCATTAACCATTTCATGTTCGGGGGGCATGGGAGTACACTCCAGAGGCTGATTTTTCTCCTCATTGTGGCTAGATGGAAGGGCCTACTATCTTCCCATGTGATGTTTGAAAAAGAGAAAGACCTTTTCATTAAAGGGAAGTTGGGACATGGGTGGAAAAAATAATTTTTAGAATTATTATGGGTAGGTCAAGAATATTCTTATCTCTTGCATAACAGAGGTCGGACTGCCTACATGGTCAAGGTTGGACTGCCTAAATGGTCAAGGTTGGACTGCCTACATGGAGAGAAATCTGCCTTTCAGAAATGTCCCAGGAGAAGGGGAATGCCCCGTTGCACCTGGAGCTTCCTGGGGGTTGGGTACCCAGAGGAAACACTAATAAGGCTTGGACAAAGTCTTCCTCCTTGTCTTCCCGGAGTCTGCTGACAATGTCAGAGTAAAGGTAACACAGAAGAGAGGATCCCCTCTACCCCCACCAACCCAACAGAGTTACCGGCAGAGGAAGGAGGAGGGCAGACCAAACCATTCCCTCTGGCAAGGATGTGCCTCCTGGGCTGCTATTTTCTTTGACTTTACTAAAAGCCACTGCCTTAGCTTTAAGTCTAAACTGCTGAATGTGGTCACTTATCTGTGATTAACTCTTGTTGAAACTGAACCTTCTTATTTGGTTAAGTGCAGAAATTTTGTTTCAATCAAAGAATTTGAAGATTAATCACGGTCACAGCGGTAGTTTGAAAGGGGCCTTAGAAAAAGCATCTGGTCCAATCATCAACATTTTACAGCAGTGGAAACTGAGATTTGGGGGCAATTTCCCACAGTGATTCCTAGAGGCAGAGGTTCTCACCCCACCCCATGCTTCAGGGCCGTGGGCTTCCCTGGCTCTTGTCCAGCACTCGTGTAGCAGGGCTCTTTCCCCCGTGGGCACGCCTACCTGAACCTCTGAGCCTGGTGGTGGAGTGGGCCGGGGTAGCGCCGGTTGGGGGACTGGTAGAGCTGGGAGAGCAGGGCCTGGCTGGACTTCTGGCTGGGGTTGTTGGCAAACTTCACAGTAATCGGTTCCGTAGCACCACTGGGCTTCTGGCCATTCAGCCCTTTGATTGCTTCTTCTGCCTCAATCCTCTTATCAAACCGGATAAATCCCACCCCTCTGGACACTCCTGGGGAAAGAGAAAGAGCCTTGATAAAGAGTGAACAAACCAAACTGGTAAACCTCTCCAGGAAGAGATGCGCTGGGGCCCATGGATTTCCCTGGGGAGTCAGCCCACCTGCGGGGCCAGGGCTGAGCCTGGCTTCCTGAATCCTTCTCACCCATCAAAGTGCACCTGCCTGCATTTCTGCCATCATGGCCCTGGACAGTGACCCCCACCCACAGAACACAGGCATCTTTCTCATCTGTCCCTTCCAGCCCCCCCCCCCGCCACCCTGCTCAGTCCTCAGGTCTCCCTTCAGTTGCTGTAACTGATCACCCACTGTCCAGTTCCTAGTCCTCCAATGTGTCCACCACACCTGGCAACTAAATAATCTATTTGAAAAGCAAACTCTGACCATAGTATACCTTTTAAAAACATCTTTTATACTTTTTCTGCACCTTTTCAATTTTTAACCTTGTGCATGGTACCTATTCCTCATTGCTCCCCACTCCAAACACAGAAAAACAAATGAACAAAACCCACAAAAAAACCCTTCCATAGCTCCATGCTGCATACAGATGAATTCTGGACTTCTGGGCATGGCATTTAATGCCCTTGATGATCTGGCCCCAACCCCCTGCTGAACCTCACGTCAGCCATGCTGAACTGCCAGATATTTCTTGAACAGGTTATGATGTTCTTCCTCAACTCCACACCTTAGGGTATGTCCTATCCACCTATTCTACAGGATACATCCTATCCACCCAGCATGCTCTGTCCCTCCTTCTTGCCAGATAACTGCAAGTCATCCTCCAAAACTCTGGTCAAACATCAGCTCCTTGATGGAAACTTCCTTCCCAACAGTGCCCACCAGGCACAGCACGCCTTCTCCTGAGCTCTCGCTGGGCAATGGACAGCCCTAGCAGGTACTCATCGCACTGGAGTCTTGTACGGGCAGGACTGTGCCACCTTCATCCCTGGTCGCTGGTGTCCCTCTGCGCAGCGTCTGGGGCAGAGCTGCCTTCAGTGAGGGTTTGTTGTAATAGTCAAATGATAAACACATGCTAAATGGCTCCCAGGGGGTGCTTTAAATTAGAGTAGGTGAAAATCTTCTGTCATCAAAAATGCAGCCTGGGGGTAAGTCGAGGGAGGGATAAATTGGAAGATTGGGATTGACACATACACACTACTATATGTAGTACAGGTAACTAATAAGGACCTAGTGTATAGCACAGGGAACTCTACTCAATACTCTGTAATGGCCTATATGGGAAGAGAATCTAAAAAAGGGTGGATATATGTATTTGTATAACAGATTCACTTTGCTGTACACCTGAAACTAACACAACATTGTAAATCAATTATACTCCAATTAAAAAAAAAATGGGGGCTTCCCTGGTGGCGCAGTGGTTGAGAATCTGCCGGCCAATGCAGGGGACACGGGTTCGAGCCCTGGTCTGGGAAGATCCCACATGCCGCGGAGCAACTAGGCCCGTGAGCCACAACTACTGAGCCTGCGCGTCTGGAGCCTGTGCTCTGCAACAAGAGAGGCCGCGATAGTGAGAGGCCCGCGCACCGCGATGAAGAGTGGCCCCCGCTTGCCGCAACTAGTGAAAGCCCTCGCACAGAAACGAAGACCCAACACAGCCAAAAATAAATTAAAAAAAAAAAAATGCAACCTGGGTGCCTTTCTTACTGACAGGTGGTGGCAGCGGTTGCTTTTCTTTATGATGGCCAAAGTATCACAGCATCAGATCCTGGGTTATCCCTGCACTGCTACTAACTAACTGGACAGAAGTCACATGCCCCGCTTTGGACCTCTGTTTCCTCATGTGTGAAATGAGGCAGTTTGAGGTTGCCTCTAACTTTACAATGCTATCATTGGAGCCAGAGCTATACATATAGGCTCTTTTCACATACAAAAGTAATGTTATTTGGTTGAGGGTTGAAAGAGACTTTGAAGGTCATTCAGCCCCACTCCCAGCCTGATGGCTGAATCCTCTTTACAACTCTGCCAAGTAGTTTAGCTGCTGCTGGAACAATTCCCACGATGGAGATCTCCTACTTCCCAAGATGGCCCATTTTAAATTTCGGCAGTTGATTGATAAAAAGTCTTTCTCTTAGGTCAAAAATCTGTTTACTCATGACCCGTATCCTTTTCCCCAAGTAACCACTACCTCTCTGCTCCCATGGGTCACAAGGCACTGGCTGGTGGCACTGAGACACAAAATACCGACAAAAAAATACTTAACCTGTGACTTGATCCACCAGGATTCGTGAGGTGATGATACGGCCATATTGTGAGAAAAGCTGTTCCAGTTCCTTCTGGGTCATGGTTTTGGGAAGGCCGCTAACGTAGAGGTTAGCATCCCTGATTGAGGCAGAGCTTGGACGCGCGTATGAGACCTAGGAAAAGGCAAGAGGTGCTAAATCCATTACAGGCAACACCCTCTGAGTAGAGACTGAGTCGACAAATGAGATGACAGCCCCGCGTCTGTCATTCTAACTCACAGTGTCAGTTCAAATAACTCTGTAGTTCAGATTTTTAGCTACTTTTGTAATAGTAATGAGAACCAGGAGAACAGCAATAGAGGAACAAAAGGAGAGTTGGTGATAACTTAAAACAAATGCACAGATAAGGGTCTCTAAGTGCAGAACAAAATAGCTACTGTATGGCAGCTGTTAAATGCAGAACTACCCACGCATGGAGTTCTGAAGATGTACCTCCTGGATGTGGGTGTATAGATGATTTACTGTATCCAACACATAATAATCTTTGAAAAAACCAAAAAAAACCCCATGAAATTCTGCTCTGCAGATTTCTTTCCTTGCCAACCCCACCCCACCCCCATCCCCTTCTTGAACACATAAAAGCGATCAGGTTCTCTGCAAGATTTTTTTATGTCCCATCCTTTGAGTTGTTCCAATCTGTTCTCACAAGGTCTGCTCTTGCTGAATGACAAAGTGCTGGTGAAATGGGGCTGAATGAACATCTGCTTGCGAAACTGGATATGTGACCTTGTCATAACATCTGCAAGAACCAGTTGCCTTCTAACTTTGAGGCGGAGCAGATGAAACCACAATAAAAAAAAATGAGGGCAGGATGGAAAGGAGGGAGGGAGAGGGCAGTGGAGAGAGAAGTGAGCCTCACCGATGGTTATAATAAGTTCGACTTTGTAAATTTGTCCTCCCGGATCTCTCAACTGCTTTTTTTTTTTCCCCAAAAAGCTAACACAGAAGTGTAAACAGATCTGAAATTCCATCTGCAAGAAGCCAAATCTGTAGCAGTACACATAAGCAAAGCAAACCCCAGCAGTCATTAATTTTAGACTTTCATTTACTTATTTATTTATTTTTTAAGAAAACAACATCAGACATTTGAAATATAATTTACAGCTAGTCTAACAAAAGCACTTTCCTGCTAAAGCTATTTCTGGGGCGGTTATGGCTCAGAATAGATGATGAAAACAGTCATTTCAGAGCACATCTGACAATGTTGGACAGGAAGGGACCTATATGCCTTATTAGCATTTTTTAGTTTTATTTAATTTGTATAACCAATTCACAGGACCTGCTAAGACTATAGGGGTGAGTGAGTGAGTATGTGTGTGTGTCTGTGTGCTCTGCATACACAAAAGCACGTTTGCAAAAGGAATTATACATGTTAAACTGGACTTTTGGCATTAGGAACTAAACCTCCAGCAGGGAAGGAGACCTTGCATCTGAGAATGGGTGTAGCAGCGGATCACGCAAAGAGGCATGAAGGATGAGCAGACCCCCTCACCCATGGCACTCTCTCCCTTTCCATGCTGAGATGCCAGGTCCCTTTCTGGGTTCCACACCTAAAAATAGATGTTGACTCAACAGATAAAATGATGTGAGTGACTAATCTGCCTTGCTGGCCTCCTCCTGCCAATGGAGCAAGGCAGCCAGTCTGAGCATTTACCTCTTCTAGAAACTCATGGGTGGCCTCTGTAGGCTCCTTCCCAGCACATGGATGACATGCACAGAGGCCATTTCATGGAGGGTCCCTGTGTGTGTATCTGGGGGTGAGGACTGAAGGACCAAGAATCCCATGTGACTGCCAGGACAGGGCATCACTCTACACAAGGTCCTCCTACCCCTGTCCTTTCAGGTTATAACTTAGCAGAAGTATTTTTTAGGCACGAGGAGGGAGCGGTAGGGAGAAGGAAATAAAAACATCACAGTGATATGTCTATGGTAATGAGGGTCACCCTTGTCTCACCCCTGCCAATTACTGACAAATTAATTATCTGAATGATCTTCATGCTCCCCCAAAACATACCTTCCCACCTCTATGCTTTTGTTCATAGGGAATATTTTCCCACCTACTTCCTCAGGTCCTAATGCCACTCTTTTTAAGACCCAGATCAAATGCCACCTTCTCTAGACAGCTTTTCCCTAATCTTACCTCCTCCTAAAAATCCCCCTCGAAGTGCTCTTGATGAACCGCACCCATGGTACTTAAGCCATCTGACCTTGATTTTCCATCCCTCTATCTAGTCTGCTGATCTCCTTGAGGTCATGGGTTGTGTTTGTGTGTCTTATTCATCTCTGTGGTTCTAGCTCCCAACACAGAGCCTGATACTCGCAGGGTGCTTAACACCCACTGAAAGAGTGAATGAACACCCACGGATCATAATGAATGACTTGGGTATTAATGGCTCTTTGGGTTAATTGCAGCTTGGATTCCTCCACTTAAGGGGATCGCTGAGAGTTAAGCATTCTGTGTTTTCCTACTAAGTCATAGCTGTGTTTTCCTACTAAGCTAAGAGCTAAAAGACATGTTTCCCATTCTCCAGTATCTTGGGTTGGAAGGACTGAATCTTGTTCGAGAACTAGATTTAGAGGCCTCTCTTAGCAAGCATTTTCTGAGGATCTACTATGAGCCAGGCATAGTGCTGTATGCTGGGGATACACAACAAGCAAGAACAGGCGTGGTCTCTTGCCCTAAAGGACTTCCAAGTCCAACAGGGGCAACAGACAACACACAGCAGGTAGTCAATAAATAAGCTGAATGGAAGAATGGTGCATATATGGACCAATTATCATAATGCTGCAAGATGTGTGCCATTCCAGGGCTGTATATGTGGGGCTGGAACATAGAGAAGGGGAGGCTAGTCTCCCTTTTAATTAAGGGTTAAAAGGGCCAGGAAGGAGACAGAGCTGAGGTGAGACTGGTGGTGAGGCAGGTCGTATCACAGTGTGTGGTGGGGTCAGGGAGCCATGGCCTGATGAGAGCCCTCCTCTGTTGTGAGGACAAAAGAGATGATGAAGGTCAAGGGCTTAGTGCAGTGCCTGCCTGGCACCCAATAAATGCACAATGGGTGGTAATGACCTTGATCCCCTTATTTTTGGGCAGCTAGAGCTGGGGTACAGGGGAGAGCAGGCTGGGGACAGATCTGCTAGGGAAAAGGAGCTGGCACTGGAAATTCAATGACAGAACCAAAACCATTTCCCCAAAAGAGGATTCTGACAGAGGCAGAATCTCAGCGAGGGAGTTTTACTGTGACAGACCCCAGTCACTGAGCAGTGACACATCCCTAGGGTGAACAGCACCTCAATCATTCACCAAGCCTAAATCCCGCTTAGTTTTTCTCCTCTATTTGGAAACTTAGGTCTATTGTTCTCTTAGTTCCCTGTCTAGGAAACCTGCAGAAGTGGGAGTGGGCGAAAAACAACACGAAAAGGATCTTCCCACATTCAACGTCCAAATGCTTGCCCCAGTATCGAAACTTTTCAAGTTTCTTCATACATTTATTAAACCCTAACTGAGTGACTACAGGTGTCAGGCCCTTTGTTAGGCTGAAACATTTCTAAAACAATCGCTGACTTTTAGCCCCTCCAGAGAGTCCGCCATTGCTGGCTTATTAACCCCGCTAGAGCCCGAGGCTTCCAACGCTGGAGAAAGTGCCCTAAAGAACCCTGTGCCTCAGACCATCAGGATCCTGCTCACTTCTTTCATCCAGAACCTCTGAAAACAAGACTGGTATTTCTACGCCCGCACCAATCTTGCTCTGGACCTCAGGAGCTGGAGTGAGGAGATGACCCCTTTCTCTCTGGGTAAGGGTGGCCCAAAGGCAGGTGACTGTACAAATGATCTTGATGGAAGATTTGCAGTCACTCCAAACTCCTTATCCCTCCCCATCCCTGCAGGCTCACAGTAACCCCTACTCTCCGCAAGACTGACAGTACAGCACGGAGCTTATGAGACATGGGCTGGCTCCAGTACTCACTAGCTTTGTGACCTTGGGCAAGTAATTTGATCTCGATAAGTCTGTTTCTTTACTGGTAAAAAAGGGGAACAATTCTCCTTTGATGGGTTATTGTAAAGAATTAAGACGACAGACTTAATGTGTCTAGCACATACCTAGAGTTTAGTATCAACTTGGTAAATATTATTATGTGATGCCTCAGACAGACTTTTGTGGGTCAGTCTGGGACTAGCCCCCATTGGGACACGCCTTCCAATTTTACCACACAAGCAAACATCCGGAACACTACCAGTAAGCGCCTACAAAGCACTGCCCTCCTCCATCAGACGGGTGGGGGTCTGGATCATCCTTTACCACTTCGCAGCCATGAACTTCCTCTAGCACATTCCTACAGATTCCACTGCCTCACATCCACAAAGTACTTTCCACTTTCCAAAATGACTTCACAAGGCTGCTCTCTGCGGTAAGGCAGGCACTGTCATTCATCACAGATGGGGCAGCAGGACCAGGGCTGGGGCTGCCCCTTGCAACACAGCACTCACAGGTTCCTTCACCGGCTCACAGCCAGGGCTTGGCAGGGTGGGAGGAACAGCACGGCCTGGGGAAAAGCTTTCCTGAGTCATCGGGCAACACCTTGGTCCTTGTCTGACCCGCCATGGTACAGAAAAAGAGAACAGTTGGAAAGCATGATAAAGACATGATCTTGGGTGCTACGAGGAGGGTAAGATGAGAGGAAAGGGGCTTCTTGAGGAAAACACTGGTATTAGAAGATGAGAGTTCATTCATTCCTCCCCTTCTTGAACACTTACTGTGTGCCAGGCCCTGTGCTGGGAGAGTTTTAGCTTTAAGGGTTCCACAGTCTGGTGAGGGAAGTAATCAGACAAGTGGAGAGTGTAATACAGAGGGCTGCTCCTGACAGGGGGAGACTCGTTTCCCACGCCCGGCGTTTCCTCCCATGCGGAGGATATGCCCCCTGGAGTAACAGTCCAGGCCTCTCGGTACCCCTGCAGCTCCTCTACTCTGGGGAAGTGGAGCGGTGGCTCTGAATAGGCTTCAACAAGGGGGATGAGCATGTGGGCCTCAGACTCCGCCTGCTTCCTCCCTCCCGGGAGCCAGATGCCAGCCGGAAGCCCACTTTCTACTCCAGGCTCTAAGTTCTATGGGAGCCGCCTATGCTCTCCTGCGGGGAGGGCTATGGGGTCCAGAGCACCTGTGACACAGTATGTCAATCTGTCAAAGTGTGGGGTTCCAGGTTAGGAAGCCCATTGTGTCCACGGAATCCATTTGGGCCTTAATCATTAATAAAGAACTTAGGATTCCATAAGTTTTTCTCTTTTTGTCTTATCTCTCAATTGGTTTAAAACTTGGATGTACAAAACAGGGGTGTCATTTGTTGGGCCCTTTTGAATTACAAGGATCTCTACCATTCACCGGATGTTTTCATGAGCTAGGCATTCTATTCACAAAACTGCTAATCTCCACAACCATAATTCATGGTAAGTGGAAATAAGGGTGACAGGTGACACTGGTGATCTCAGCAGAAAGCATTATCCTTGAAATCTGTTTCACTGAAACTTGATGTTGGAAGTGACCTCAAAAGTTCAGGGCAGGATGTAAGACAGCTGGCCAACCACCTTACACAGTTCCAAAGACAGGAAGCTCACTACCTTACGAGGCATCCTACACCATCACTGGCCATCACTGGTTATTGGAAAGTTCTTCCTTCTGCTGAGTTCAAACCTGTCTCCCCCGTAGCGTCCAACCTTCTCCTGTTTCTATTCTGGCTCCACACACTAGGAGCGTCCTTCCTCAACACCCCTTATCTTGTGGGTCTCACTGATAGGCGATAGAGCATCAGGCAACTGTATTTTGAGGCAGGTCACTCCAAGGAGTTTCTCATTTATGTTACTTTAACTGAAATGGAGCGTCTATTCTGGAATGGAGACAGGGGTTAAGAGCAAGCGTTTTGGGGTTAGAGAGATGCAGATTTAAATCCTCATCACTTACTAGCTATAAATGGTAAGGCTTGAGGTAAGTCACTTACACTTTCTGAGCTATATCACTTGAATAACCTAGTTTAGAAGCTTTCTAATAGAGCTATTAGAGCGTTAAACAAGCTAATGCATATACGATCCTTAGGCACTATGCCCGGCACACAGTAAGTGCTAAATAAATAGTGGCTTGGATACAATTGTTGTGTACTTAGGCCTTATGCCAGACACTGGGGGTACAAAGATGAATACAACAGTCCCTGACACGTAGGACTCTTAGTCTAGCAGAGGAGACACACTCCTTTCAGAAGATCAGGCTGCAGATTTTCCCCAGTCTGTTGTAGCACCCCGTACTCTCTGAGTGAGCAGAAACTCCCTAGAGCAAACAGATCCCTGGGGACAGACATTCCACAGAGACCAGGAGGATGGCAGCAGAGAACAGACTCTGGTGCTTCCAGGGCCTTCTAGGAGCACACCCTCCCTGGGACTTCTGATCCCACCACCAGGAGCTGGGAAAGAAGAAGGAAGCCAGCTGGCTCCTAGAAACAAGAGTTTTGATTGTCAGGATCAGCTTACCCCTGTGTCTGTGGCTGCAGCCCTGCCCACAGGCAGGACAGGTGTCTGCTTATGTGGCCCCACTCCTCAAACTTCCCCCACCCACTACCTGATATATGATCTATGACTGATATGATATTCTTTTATCTTGAGAAACCTGATGGTAATGTTTCTAATGAGTTCTGATTGTGCTACTTCTTGCTGCTCAAGACCTTCAGTGTTCCTCCAGCACCTTTTGATGGAAGCTCAAATCCCTTACCTGAGCATCCAAGGCCCTCTGGGATCTGGCCCAGCCTCTCATCTCCTGCTAACCCCTCTAAGCACCCTATGCCTCAATTCAAATAAAATGTCTCTGGTTCTTACTGTCTGTTCATCCTTGTGGCAAAATGAACTCCTGCCCATCCTTCCAGGCCCAGCCTGAATGCCACCTCCTCCATGAAGCCCAGACACAAATGACTGCTCTCTCCTTGGACTCTACAGATGATACACATTTCAGTGGCAGCAGCTATC
Organism: Balaenoptera ricei; assembly: GCF_028023285.1. Lineage (NCBI taxonomy): Eukaryota > Metazoa > Chordata > Mammalia > Artiodactyla > Balaenopteridae > Balaenoptera > Balaenoptera ricei. The sequence continues at coordinate 41,772,433 of NC_082639.1, read as the reverse complement.
ACACCCTGCCTCCCATCACAGCCATCTGTGCTAACACCTCATCTGCCCAAATAGTCTGAGCATTCTAGCGGTCTCTGCAGACCCTCTGTGGCATCTAGTCTCAAAGCCTTACGTAGGGCAGGAGCACACATTCTCTGAATTGAAACAAAATGTGTAATATACTGTATGTAATGCATTTTAGCTCCTTTCCCAGGCACTGACTCTGATGTGGAGAAGGAGCTAGAGGGAACCACAGATTTGAAGCGTATCCAAGAATATCATGAGAGTACTTCTGGCACAGAGTAGGCTGGATAAATAATTCTTTTAAAAAATGGTGTGGTGATAGAATTCGTGTGCCTTAAAACTTCTTTTAAAAAGTCCATCTAATTATCAAGGGGGATTATTGGTATGAGGACCTTGCTGTCTGTCTAGTGACCCCCAGAAGGGAGAGATGTGCTAAAGGTTTTATGGCCTGGTTAGCGGAAGAGCTGGTCTCAGACTCAGGGTTTAAGACACCGAGTCTCCTCACTAAACTTCAACTCCTGAATCTTGCTATACTGGTAAGACTGCTGTGGCCACTTGGAAGCTCCACGATACTTTCCACTATACAAAGTAAGACTTAGATTCGTTCTTTATGTATCTCTGAAACATGTAGATGGGAAAAAGTCTTCCCCTCTCCCCATGTAATTTTTACCTTAGGGGTAACCCTATTCACTATCATCTTCATGCTGGGGAGCATTACTCAAGCAATCCACTATAAGCCAGGATTACCTATAAGTGAGATATTATTAGTTCCATTTTCCAGACGACAAACTCTGGCTCAGTGAGGTCAAGTACTTGTCCAAGGTCACACAGCTGAACTAAGACAAAGCTGGATATGACTAAGTTCTGGGATCTTTCCACTATGCCAGGCTATCGTGGACAGTGAAATAGAAGCTGTGTACTTGGCACAAACTGCTACTTTCCCTGGAACGTTACCAAGCTGGAGAGATCACGCTATAATATTTTATTAGCTAGACTTAAAGTTGGAAGGAACCATTCTGTAGATGAGGAAATAAGTCCAGAGAAATCAACTAAGTTGTCCAAGGTCATCCTAGTACTTTCTAACGGAGCTGGACCGGACTCTCCATCTGAACTCAGAGCTCTTTTGAGTGGACAGCAAGGGGTAAGGGGAGAGGGATGTGGCTCTATGACCTTTGACAGACCAGCTGATCTGCTCTGGGGCTTCATGGTAACCATGGAGAAGTGATCCTTTATTCCCCAGGGCCGCTGATGTTCTAGGCCAGCATTGTCCAACAGAACTTTCTGGGATCAAGAAAACATTCTAGATCTGTGCTGTCCAACATGGTAGCCACCAGCTACAGGTGGCTATTGAGTACTTCAAACATGCCTAGTGTGACTGAGGAACTGAACTTTTCATTTAATTTTAATTATTTTAAACTCAGATGTAAATAGCCATATATGGCTAGTGGCTAGTAGACAGAACAGCTCAAGGCCCAGGAACAACACAAAGTTATAGCATCTCAGAGCTAGAAGGAACCTTTAGAATCATTTAGTCAGACTCCAGTCTGGTATAGGAATCCCTCTAAGTCACCCCTGACTCCATTTGCATGTGTCTGACAATCAGGGACTCACTACCACCCAAGGCAAATGATAGACACATAGATTCTCTTTCCAGATTCTTGACATATAGGATGGAGCTTCAGAGTCACTTTTTTTCCTCTAGAGAATGGAAAAGCAACCATTGTGGAGTGAATATGTGAGTGCAGCACCGTTTGGCCATCTTCCTCATTTGCCTCTGGACAACCCTTAGAGCATCTGGTCTTTTCAAAACGTGGAGCTGAGAAATGGACAAAAGACACCAGGGATGGGTTGACCAGAGTGGACAAGAAAGGACCACTGTTTCCTGGGATCTGGAGTCCACAATTCTCCTAAGACACCTGGGGTGTGCTGAATTTTTTTTTAAGCAGCTCACGTCACACTGTGGGATCTTTTACACTTGTAAACAGCTAAAGCCCCCAAGCCTCATTCCACACACTTCTGAAAACTTAAGTGTCCTTGTAACCTGCGCCTGCCCAACTTTCTTTTGTAACACAGACACAGGACACTGTGGATGACCTTTAAGATACTGGGAACATAAGAGCCTCACTGGGCAGAGGGTAAGGGAACTGTATTTCCATCTCTCAAACTCCTACACCTGTATCTGAAATTAATCACTCAACGGAAGTTAACAGGGAGCTAGGAAGCAAAGCAGCCAAACGGAATGTGTCACAGGAGAGAAAGTGCCCGGTACAACTGGGGTAGATGGGTCTCCCGTTTCCACTGGTGTTGTGACCCCCTCTCTTCACTCCTCGGGGATTCAGTGATCCAGTCGCCCCTGCTGACCTTGGCAGGGAAGCACTTCCACACCGGCTCTGACTACAGCCATAATGGGGGAGGAGAGAAAATGCCTTTTTATTATTAATGAGACCGAGGGAGGTAGTCTATCATCTCTGGGTGGGGTGATATCTGCCAGCAGAAAATGATCTGCTAACTCTCCGGGAAGCATTAAGAGCAGTGATAGGAGAAATAATTGCTTATGCCGAGAGCAAAGAAAAGATGCCTCAGCGGAATGGAGACCTTTAGCAAGGCAGGTGGATTGCCGGCGGGCGGAGGGAGGGAGGTAAGTCTCCCTGATGACCCCTGGCAAGAGAAAGAAGCAGGAGGGGCAAACTGGAAACTGCAAAACTCAAGTATGGAAAGATCCCCTGGAGGCACCGTTAGTGCTATTAGAAGAATAACGCGAAAATGGTGAAATGGCTAAGCAACATCAGAGCAAGAGGCTGAAATAAAGGAGCTGCTCTCCTTCTCGGAGAAGCGAGGGTTTTTCCCCCTTCTGAAAAGCCTTCACTCACACACCTTCCCCTCCTCTAGCTCTGCTCCCTCTGGAACCAGGCTGTTGCCTCGCGATAAAGCTTCTTTTTTACTCTCTCACCTCCTCTCCTGACTGAGTGCCAACCCTCCTGGGTTCAGTCAGAGTGGCAGTTGCAGCTTTTTTGTCCCCTCATCCCGACCTAATCCTGAAATCACTCACACCTCCAGTTTGCACAAAGCTGCGCTCTGGGAATGCTTTCTTTAAATTCATATTTTTATAATTTGAGTAATAGCTTAATGCAATGATTAGGAAAAGAAAGGCCACAACATCATTTGTAAATGTAATGCAATGAGAAAAGGAAGGAAAAATATAAAAACGTTAATAGCATGGAGCTGGGAACGGCTGACATTGCCTTCATTACATGATAATGAATTTTCCGAATTATTTATAAATAAGCCTGTTTTGCTTTTAAAATAAGTCAAAAAGCTCCTAATAGAGCTGAGGAAAACCAAAGTCTAAGGCTGACAAAAACTTAGCACAGCAGCCTGCAAGCCGCTGGTTTCGTTCGTCAAACAACCTAAGTGACGCACCAGTGCCAGATGAACCTACTTGGAGCTTTACTTTGACTAGATCCCTCTCCTGCTCAAACCGTGCACAGCTCCCTACTCCGGCTCCTCTACCCCAATCAAGTGGGAACCCCTGCAGCCCTGTGGCAGCCCCCATCTCACTGCATTGGAGGTGCTCCTTCGCATGTTTGTGGCTCCCATGAGAGACGAGTTTCCAGAGGCAGAGCAGTGAACGCTTCTCTAATTCTGCTCCTCAAACTCAGGTTAAAACCCAAACAGGTGTCCCACTACACTGAAAGGTTTAGGATTCTAAATCCTCAAATTCCATTTTGGATCACTTTTTACTGAAGGCTCTCAGTGTAACTTGTATATCAATCCAAACTTTTGGTAAACATATCCCTCTTTTGAAGCTATTACAGAACCATCTACTTTTCTTTGTTCCTAATTAATGCAACACAGAGCTGGACTACTGCAACTGCATTCAACAGAGTGCTTCTTAGAAAGAGGCTGGAATTCAGAAGCTGCTCTTGTAAATGCCCTGCAGAGGTTCAGGACTGGGACGGGCATCCACTGTGGGGTCCAGGAGTACTGGGAATCATCTTCCAGAATCCACAGCCATTTTGCTCAGTGCTTCTCAGCGTCTAAAGTGATCTCTGTTGGAGACAAACGGGCGGTGGGATGGGGGGTTGGAAGCTAAACAGCACTTCCAAGGCCCTAAACAGGGCAAATAATCTCCACTGGGTTTATGGTTGAAATGCTGAGAAAAGACCCAATTTTGGGTCTTGGCAGGCTAGTCAGTGTAAGCCCATGGTCCATACCCCATGCCTCTCTGACTCACATGGATGGAAGAATCTCCAGGGCACTGCCATCCCTAGGTCGCCAAAGTCCTAGGACCTAGTTCAGGGCCTGGAAAGCAGGGGTCTGAGAAGATATGATCTGAAGTCAGGTCTGTCTCCTGATTGATGGCAGAAGCCCCGAACCACAAGTCTGTTTACTGAAGAACCTGGAGGAGCCATGCAATTCATCTGTTTGCTTTTTATATATCTTCCCTCACCAGGGAGTATAACCCATGTGTGCACAGAGCCAAATACACACCCACACACTCACAGAACGCATGTGCCGCTGAGCAAGCAGGCAGTGAGACATTCCAACACTGACGACCTATTGCCAGTTATTTTTAAAACATTTTTTTCTTATTCCAAATCTCACTTACTCACTGTGTGATCCTGGATAAGTCTCTTAACCTCTCTGGGCCTCAGTTTCCTCAATTGTATAAAGGAGAGAATCACTATTTTAAGAATCAGAGCCGATGTGTGTAAAGCATCTAGCCCTAGGGAAGCTTCAAGGGTGAAATGTTATTAAACGTGCGTAGGGGTTAGAATACTGTTGGACACAGAGTAAATACTCAATATAAGGTATCATCACTATCATTATTATTATTTCCTTTCAAGGTCATGCTCACATATTAAGTAGCTCCTCTTCTGGAAGAATCTTTCACGGCACCTTTGGGTGCTAACTCAGCTCAACTGCCGGCCACTTATGTGCCTTCGGACAAGTCACTTCATCTCTGAGCCTAAACTCCAAGACGGGTGGGAACCTGGCCACTTTCTCCCACTAAAGAAGTTATAATCCAAAGAACAATTCCTCTGCAGTCATGTGCTTGCAAACATGTACTAGATGGTTCCAAGGAGATCTCTGTAATGCATGCTTCCAATGAAGATACTTGTTTTTTGTCCCCAGATAGGCAAGTTATCTGCAGTCATCCACACTACTTAGAGGGGCTTACTTAATGAAGCATTCTCTTTCTCTGCTTTGATGCTGTGTCTACGCTAAGATTGTATTCTCCTTGAGGACAGGGGCCTGGTCTTGCCCTCCATGTGCCCTCAGTATTCACACACAGTCACATTACATCCCTCTTAATAAAGGGGAAACGAACATTTGTTAACAGGGAACCATCATTTGTGGGCACCTTCTCCTAGCAGCCTAGTAATGAATCATTCACTTTCAAAATGCAAAATAGTGTTTGTGCATTTAAATTTGAGTTCAGAGGCTGCAAACTGCTTCTCCGTAAGTCATCTCTTAAGTTTTGTTTGGCTTGCCTACATAATGCTCTAAAATTTTTTGAGTTGGTTTTTAACCTTTAAAAATTGGGAGATTTGGCATAAAATATCTAGCTTTTGGTTTCTATTGAATAAGTGGAAGATCTGACAATGATCTGGGTTTAAATAATCAGTAGTAGCCGAAGAACAGCTGCCCTTTTTAGTGCTCTCCAGCTCACTATAGTCTCCACTACTTCCTCAGGGCTTTCTAGAACTATCCCTGAATCTAGCTGTTCATCATTAACCTTCAAAGCTTAGGAATTAACTCTTGGTTTTCCTGCATCTACGTTGTACATTACATTTGAAGTCGTGTGTTTTGCAGGAAGCAAAAGGAGGGACAGACTTGACCCAAGTTTGCAAACATGTACTACATGATTCTGAGGAGATCTCTATGATGCACGCTTCCAAAGAAGATACTTGTTTTATCCAGATAGGCAAGTTATCTTATTCCTTCATGGGAATAAGAGCAAAGAGATAAATCTCATGTCACTTATCAAAGCAAACTGAAGCAGAAGAAGTAAATAGTGGCCTGAAAGGCAGAAAAGTAATTTTAAAAAATTAATAAATGATGAGACTATTAACAGCACACAAAAAGGGTTTGCTTTTTTCCTTCCCTTTAATATGATTTTTACCTGAAACACTGTGTCCCTTTAGGAAAGGGAAGAAAAGTTAATAAAGGAACCTATCACTCAAACTTAATTTTTAGTATGGCAAATAAACACTCTAATGAAAGAGCTGAAATCCCCAGGTTTGCACATTAAATTTTCATTCATCGTAGAGAATGGAAATTATTGATTCAGCCGTGGCATCATGCATTTTGAATCCTACAGTGCCTCGGAAGCCCACGTTGCTGCTGGGTGCAAATGTGTTGGCAGCATTTTGATGCAGGGTGAGCACAGGGTGGGTGAGGGAGTGGGGAAAGGGATATAGAGATGGGAAGGAGGCTGACTGGTTCTTCACAGAAAGAAAATAATCAATGTTCCTTGTTTCTAAGATCCACTGAGACACAGCACTTCTTCTGATGGCATCATGGACCAGGGGGGGTTGCATTCTGAGATCAGAAAAGCTGGATCCACTCAGCCTTTTGGGAATCTCCGATGGCTTCAAGGAATACTTTATTTTAAAAAAGCAGAATGGATGGCTAAGAATTTGACCCTAAGCTCTTGGGGAGGTTTGGGTTTTAAGAAAACTGTAGAGGAGAGAAAAGCATCTTTCTCAGTTCAAGATTAGGGAAGAGCATCAAGGGAAGAGCAAATGTCTGACATTCTAATGCTGAACTGGATAACACAGAAAAATCAATCAAACCCACGAAGACACCTCTCAAACTGCTGTGGCCTCATCAAAGAATCAGGTGACAAGAGCATCCCATCTCAAAGCATTGAAAATAGGTATATTTTTCCTTTGAAAGAAATTAATGCTCCTGTCTCTCAGAGGACTACCCCATAATTAAACAACTCTCGATTATTTCTCCCTTAGAGAACTCACAGGGACTGATTCTAAGCTGAGACTGACGCAATCTGTGTCAAGCCCATTTTGGGGTCTTTGTGAAGCCCAGACTGTATGAGATCAGGAAAGTGATCATCTTTAGAAAATAAGCTAAACTAAACTGCAAACGTAGAGTGGCTTAAAAGAAAGGAAAGAAGGAAGCAAGGATGGAAGGAAGGAAAGAAAGGAGGAGGGAGGGAGTGGAGGAAGAAAGAAAGAAAAAGAAAGAAAGAAAGAAAGAGAAAGAGAAAGAGAAAGAAAGGAAGAAAGAAAGAACAAAGAAAGAAAGATAGAAAAGAGAGAGAAACAGAAAGAATGATAACCACATAATATATTCCAAAAAGAGAAGGTTTCTGTTTTGTTTTGTTTTTGTTTTGATTACCTCCCAGCTAAGATTTTCTTACACCCGTAGCCTCCTGTCAGTCTGGATGTTGGAAAAGTAGCTCTGTTGAACCCAAAAGTTCTGGTTTTGTGTTTTCAAATGCTGAGAGCTGGTGCCATCTATAGCTTTCCATTCTGGGAGAGGTTTCTCTTTTGTCCTACTTTGCGTCAGACCTGCTGTCGTGAGGATAAGAGCGCCCAGGAGACACCTCCCCATGGTTTAATAGGCTATGAAGGATGGGACTCATTAATCAGCTGGCAGCTGCCCCCAAACCGGATGCTGCCTGGAGGTGGGGGAAGAAGGGAGAGGGAGGCTGAGGAAGAGGCAGGCTACATCCAGGAGACCACCACTGGCTGTCAGGGGGCAGCGGCCGAAAGCAAACAGCACCACCTCCTCAAGGACCCTCCCAAGGTCAAGTCTGAACGGAGAGAGCGACTATCCAGCCACAGAAATGTCCATTTGGAGGAGAAGGCGCTGGGGGACTGTTTTTCTTTTTGGACTTGAAACAACCCCTCCTGAGATATTATCTACCAGTCTGATTATTTTTGGATTGCTAGAATGTTTACTTTTTCATTCCTCCCCAGATGCTATAGTACCTGTCCCTCTTACACCAGTGCATTTCTTTTAAACTGATTTTTCCTTTTCAAGTCTTGTTTAGGAGGGTCCTCTTCACCTTTAGGTAAAACCAAGATGCTTGGCCTCGCATGTGAGGCCCCGCCCACCTCCTATCCTCATCTTTTCATCATCTCCCTGCTCAACCTCAGGCCATAGTGTGTTCTATATGTCGTTCCCCACTCACAATGTTTATATACATTTTCACAGCTTTGCATGTGTTGTTCCCTCTGCCTGGAACAGCTTCTTCCCTTGGCTCTGCTCTGACCATCTTTGCAGGCTTGAGCTCACAGGCTTTCTTGATGGGGGTAGTCGTCCCTGGCATCTTACCTGCTCTCTGGATTGGAGGTCCCACAGCTTGTGGTCCCCTCCCTCTACTCAACCCTCAGCTCTTTCTTCTGTAATGATCTGTGTCCCTCACTTAGTACAGTGGATGGTAAATGTCCTTTTAATAATAAATAAAGAATGCCACTGCCAGCTCCCTCGTAGCCTGAATTTATTAGATCAAAGGAATGAAATTTAACCAGTGCTTCCCAAATAAGGAGCTAACATGTAACCTCTTACCTTTATGGTTTTGGTCTGGAGTCTGAGTCCATTTAAAGTGTTGATGGCTTTCTCTGCATCCTTTGGATCAATATAGTTAACGAATCCATACCCTAAACTCTGTCCTGTGGAAACATTTTTTAAAAAAGAGAGAGAGCTCATTATCTTTATAGAGGTAACACTTCCCATTGCAGTGCATCAAAACCCTCTAGTACATGGTTCCTTTTATACCAGGGTTTACCCCCAGGTTGAGAAGTTTCTAGTTCTTCCATCTCTCACTCTGGTCAGCCTTTAAACTCACAGGAGCTGCCCCAGCTGGGAATGGATAAGTGCCCCTGCACGTCCACACCATATACACACAAGTGTCCACTTAATTGGTAAGAGGCAGGGCAGGGCAGTGGAAAAAGAGCGGGTGTGGTTTGTTAGAAGAGATCTGAACTGGAGTCCTGGGGCTTTTCCTATCAGCTGTGTGACTCTGAAGAGAATTCACTTAATCTCCTGTTTTCCCCTGACGTTTCTTCTTTGCAGATAACAGCACTCGCCACAGACAGGTTTGAGAGGGTTAACGAGATATTGAGCATGGAATGCCTACCTAGAACATAGTAGCTGCTCAACAGAAGACAGCTCTGCTATGCTCAGTCCTGTAAAATTGGGACAAGTGCTGGATGCAGTAGCTGTGTCTGCTGCCTCAGTCATGCCAGCCATGCCTACACTCAGAGGACTGTAGCAAGATCTGAGCAGCAAAGACTGGAGACATTTATAGTGAAGGCATGGCCAGAATTTAAAGCAGTTGCAACAAATCATTCATTGCCCTCATCACTCCCCCAGCCTAAGAAAAATAAAAAAAGGAGGGGGGGTTCTACTGGAAAGAACTGGGGAGCTCCTAACACAAAGGAGAGAGTGCAAATACACTCTGCAAAGAGGATTTAGCTACTTTAGGTGAAGATGGCATCAACTTGTCTGAAAAGAGAGGTAGCAAGTGACAGGGCTCCCCCTCTAAGTGAAATAAAAATAATGTGCTTGTGATCGTGCCACTGATTATAAATAGTCCATCAGCTCTGCCATGTGTCATCAGCCAAAAATATCATTAGGAAACTTTACATTTTCTGACATACTCTTTAAGAAATACAGAGCTTAGGGTGGCTGCAAAACCAGCTTGAACTTCCCAGGCAATGTTATTGATTTGTGGGCGGCAGCAGAGCCGAAGGGGAGGAAAATGGCAGGACGTCACATGTCAGGAAAGACTGATTACATAAAGCACTCTTTGGAGTACACTCAGACCAGGGCTGGGAGACAATACAGCAAAAAGTCTGCCATGTCCTGGTGACAGGAGCCCACTTCAGCAGCCAAAAAATCTTTCCAACAGCTTCTGTTTTGCTGGTAAATGTCTGTGTTTGTGTTGGTCGTAGGAGGGAACCTGGGAAAACAAGTTGGGTTCCGGATCAGAAAATGGGTGACTTTATTATCCTTTATAGGGTGGAAGTAAAGAGAATCATGAGGAAACTCAATTGCGTTTTTGTCCCCAAAATGGAAAACCCCAAATGACAATACATTAGGATATTCCTTCTGTTTTGGAATAACAGGGTTAGAACAGGAAAGACAGGGGCAAACTTCGCCAGATATGCCCTTCACCAGCCAGAATTAGTAACTGAAGAAGGGGGAGAAAATGTTGAGCACGCTGTAGCTACCGGGGCCCTTCTCTATTTCACTGTGTTATGTGTGGTGTGTGAGTGGTGTGTGTGTATGAGTGGCAAGTGCACGCGTGCACACGCACGCACGCACACACACACAAGAGAGTAAGAGTTAGAGAAAGAGGTGTGTGTGAATGCAAGACCCTGCTACATGTTCTCAGAAAATTTTTTGCAAATCCAAAAATACATGAGACTAATTCATTTGTTTAAAAATATCATTCATCCTAAATTCAGCTTCACCTCATCAAGCCTAGCTAAATTCACCTAATTAAATCTATTTTCATCATGCAAATTTATCAGTCCTATTTACCTTGTATATAAGAGAAGCCTTAAAAATTGCTGTAAAATAGTCTTACCGTTATTTCTTTTAAACGGTCATGCACCAAATTGAGGGGCTTTAGAGGGCATTTTTAAAGTAATAATCTCAATGACAAACCTTATGTGTGAGTTCTAGGAAACAGGTCAGACAGAGTCAATCTATCCAACTAAATTTAATTTGTATAAAATTACAATGAAATATGAAAAATATAGACAAAACACTCACCACTTAACTGCACTTAACCACTTAACAATGACTCATTGTACTGATGGAATATATGTGGAAGAATTTATCATGCCTACCAGTGGTGTATGTTCCCTGATATACTATCTTTCTTTCCAATTATTCATATATTTATGGAAATCTTAAATATATATAGTGGCTATGATTTTTATAGTCTATATTTTATCTTTATTTTAGAACTTTGCTTCAGGAGGAAGGAAAACACACTCAGATTCTAGGAAGGTTCTGAAGGTCAAGTGAAGGAAAGACTCCTGCCCAGCAAGATACGCCATATCTACCCACCTGCCTGTGTAGTCCCAAACCCACCATGACCTTAGTACCTGACTGCAATTAGCACAACCGTGTTATGCTCACCTGCTCTAGGTTTAGAGAGAGACTGCATTTAACGTCAGGAATGAGGGTGCTTTGGGGAAAACTAAAAACTAGATGAACACCGTTTCAGAAAGGAAAGGGATTTTAAAAGATCAGAGATTTTCCTTGATATAAAATAATGAACTGCAAACTCTAAAACAGGACACTGCACTGAATAGGAGGAGAGAGGTGGAAAGGCTTGCCTGTGAATTGAAAGATATGAGATAAACTGGCAGCACAATAAAACTACCTGTGGTTAGCCTAGTTCATGCACAGGCTTCTTTACTTGCTTCTTTGCCATCATAGAAGGAATACAGCTAAGTCTCATAAAAAATATTCAGTGGAGCTAAGCATATTCTTTTAAAACACTCTTGAGAGGATTAAATCCCTAGGTAGAAAATATAAAAACCCAAGCCTCATTTCTTTCAGAAACTGTTTTAGTAGTGAGGGAGAGTAAAATGAGGAAGAATTTTATGTTTTAATTTTGGTGGCAAAGTACTGGTGATGGGTTTTGGATTTGCATTTCTGTATTTAAATTGTACACAGACATAGAAAAATACAAATGAAACATATTCACAAAGAATACCAACACTATTTCTACGAGGACCAAGAGAGCCACCATGCTGGGAAGGCCCAGGGGACCCAGTCTGGAGCCTAGAACTAAGTGTGTCTATCTGCATCCCAGAAATAGATAAGGTTTTTTTTTCTTCTTCTTCTCAAATAGCTTCATCGTCTCCCTTTATCAGCAGCAGCAAGATTTGACCATACAGGTATGGCAACAGTAATTTCAGAACAGAAAATTAAAACAAACTTTATTTTGCTCCCAGTTTATGAGCTTATTTTGATAGCAAGCCAAACATATAAATTAAATCATTGAAGTTATGTTTATTGAATCATCAATAAAGAAAAAACAAAATCATTAAAGACAAGATAAAATATTATAAAATGAAGGCTACCTCCAATATTTAGAAACTATAGTGACTGCCTGCTCCTTGATGCCCAGGTGATCTACAACCCTTACTTGTGACCAGTCCTTGGCAGTCCGGAACAGCAGGCTTGGGTAAGAGGCCCAGTGACCATGAATGGGCAAGAAAGGCATTCTTGGCAGTTTGGGATAGAAACTTAAAATTAGAATGTAGTTTCCAAGGGAAAACTGTTATACATAATGGCTACATTTTTAAGGCGCTTCAGTGTATTTTGGATTAAACAGATTCTTGTTTTTAACAAGCTTTTCTTAAATCTGCACCTGAATATTTCTATTTTTTAAACTGTGCACATGTGCATATACACACACAAAGACACGACGTGTCCTCGTACTACAATGTGGCAATATTTCTCTTCTGTTATAATAATTTCTATACCTAACTTCTCCCCGTAGAAAGTAAACACTTCTCCCTACAAGAACTAGTTTATAAAGTCTGCATACTTGAACATGGTAGGTACTCAACAAATATTTGATAAGGGAACAGATGGATACATACACTTGTACTAATTCTCCGTTGCTGGAAGCACATGACCAGGATGTGTTTATGTTTGGAGGGAGAAGAGGATGAGAGGGGCACCTGGGGAATTCATTTCGTATTTGTGAGAAAGGGAGAACAGGACAACAAGCTGACATCAGGGACTGGAAAACACAAACAAAAAATGTCCTGGTGGGTTCCCCTCCAGCACAGATCAGGTGAAAAATAAAAACCACCCTGGCTCACGTTTCCAAAGAAATCCTGAGTTTCCAAAGTGCCTTTCCACCCATTATGTCGCATTTGAGTCTCCCAACAACCCTGTGGGAGAGAGAGTCATCATTTATAGATGTGGAAACTGAAGCTCTGAGAGAACAGTGATTTGCTCTACTATCCCTGAATAGCTGAAACTGAGTCTAGATCAGGGGTTGGCAAACTGTTTTATGTTTAGGGTGAGACAGTAAATAGTTTAGGGTTGGTGGGTCTTCCAGTCTGTCATGATGACACTGCCATTGTAGCGTGAAGGCTGCCATGTACAATATGTAAACTAATGAGCATGGCTGAGTGCCAATAAAACTTTATTTAGAAAGAAAGAGGCAATGGGCTCAATTTGGCCTTTGGGCCATAGTTTGCTCACCCCTTGGTATAGACCTTTTGACTCCAAATCTAGTCCCCTTTGCCATTACCACAGTTACTCCACTGGAACTAAAGTGTTGTTGACAACTATACTGAGGCCCTGAAATATCTCTGAAGTTGTTTTGAACCACCTGAGAAAAAAGTAAATTACCTTCAATAGTTTGTGTTAAGCACTTTTATTGTATTCAAATGCTAGGAAATGTCACCATCATAGCTGATTATAACCCCTCATTTCCCAGTCATTCTGGATAGAAGTTGCTTTCCCTTGCCTTTGGGGTCCTGGGGGTTATGACAGCAGGACCCTAAATATGACATCCTTATGGCTGATGGCAGCAGCCGAGAAGCTGTCCCCTCACAGGGCTGACCGGAAGGAGCCTCAGCATTTCTGCACTGCCAACCTGCACACATTGCTCTTTCTTTCTCCAAAGACCATCATTCTCCAGAAACCGAACAGCTACTTCCCTCATCTGCAAAGCCCCCAAGGGAGCAGCCAGATGGGTACCTGCTGTTGATGAAACCTTCTGAGTTGAGTAAGGAATTTTTGTGGATGTTAGAACCCTTAGCTCAGGCTGAAATTCTGTTCTCAAAGCACGTGATCAAATCCCCAGTCACCTCAAGATCACCTGCAGGGCAGTAATCCACATGCTGGGATAACCTCAGCCAACTTCAAATCCTAGGACTCCCTCCCTGCCAGCCCTGACATGACTTTCCCTGTTGTCCACTGCCTTGAAATCTACTTCAACACACCCTAAAGAGGGTCAGAGAGCTCTGAGGCTGTTACTGCATGTACTCATGTATGTGTGGCCCAAAACTGTACTTGCTGTATATCCTTGCTTAATTCATTTAAGCTTCACCAGCCTGTTCCCTTATCTGGAAAAACAGGGATAATCCCTTATCTTCACGATCAAAGGATCACCGTGAGGATTAACTATATTAACATGTGGATGAACAGAAGCTACAGTTTATTCAGTGCCTACTTTGTGCCAGGCACTCTGCTAAGTGGCTTACTAAAATTACCTAATTTAATCCTGTGCGAAATGGGTACCATTAGGTCCATTGTAAAGATAAGGAAAGTGAGGCTAAGAAATGTTAAATAGCCTGCCCCAAGTCAACCAGGAAGTAGGCCTCCAGTCTAGGATTTGAATGAACTCAGGCCTGTGTGACTTCCCAGCTCACGCCTTTTCTCCACAGGGTTTGGTCTCTCTGCAAAGGCACAGCGGTGTCTGGCATCAGGCAAGAACTCAAGGGGATGCACACCCCTTGTGTTGGGAACTCTTCCCCTTCTTCACAGTGACTGGGATGCTTTGAGATTCTAGAGCATCCATGGCTCTGTTCCTTCCCAGCTCACCTCTGTGGGTGTTTACACTTGCTGGACAGTCTGAGTCTCGGATTTTCTCCCGCAAACTCAGTGTTAGTAGAGCCAACTAATCAGAGGATTTATTTTCTTTTGGTAGTTCACACAATTCCCTCAAATTAAGTATGGTTTAAAGTCTTGCTACTCTAAGTGTGATCCCTGTACCAGCATCACGGGCATCACTGGGGATTTGTAAGAAATGCACCTTCAGCTTATTGCTCTGTGACCGTGGCTAAGTTAAGTGAACCTCTCCACACCCTGATTTCTGAGAAAACTACACATCTAACCCATAGTCCCAGGGAAGGGAAGCTCTGACAGGAACGCTCTCAGGACTTCTTAATATATGCTATTTCTTTTCATCCGCAGATTTTGCATTCTTACTTTGCCCCTTTTTGCTAGAGTAATCTCATCTGCAAAATGGACTTAATATTACTTTTTTCATGGTATTATTAGGAGTATTGAAAGTGATAATGCATGTAAAGTGCCTGGTATATAACAGAGGCTCAATAGATGCTGGTTTCTTTTCTTTCGTCTCCCATGCCCCAGTAGATACTGCCTTACACCGTTGCGTCTGAGGATGCTATCTTCTGAATGAGGTCCCAACCTCCTCAAAGGTAGAGAATGTTTCTGATGCTTTTCTTTCATATTGGAGTACATAGCATGCAAGAGGCATACTAATTCCACAAATAACTGACACCTACTACATGCTAGATACTACGAGTGTGCCTCCAATGACCAAGAAATTGTTCCTGCCTTCAGGTGACTTGTCTCACTCCCTCACCCCCCAATCAGAATATCAATTCACTGATGGCGGAAACCAAGTATTTTTTGTTCTCTGCTATGTTCCCAGAGGATGGTGGTAAGAGGTATGGAACCAGATCCCATGAGACACATCTGAAAGACCTGTGGGCTTTAACCTTGAAGGAGAGAAGATTCTAGGGGTGCTCAAAGCCCTTTCCAATACTTGAAAGGTTGCATGGGAAGTCAGGGGTAGGCTTGCTATGTGGTGTCCCAGGGGAGAGAATGAGAATCAGGCAATAGAAGAAAGTGAGGGAGTAGATTTTTGCCTTGATAAGAGGAAGAACTTTCTACTAATGATTTTATAAGGATACAGGCTGCCTTGTGAGGTGGTAAGGGCCCTCTGACTAGAACTACGCAAACAGAGGCCAGATCTACATTTTATCAAGAGATGTTGCAGCAGTTAACAAGATCAATTCATAAGATACCTTCTAATGCTAAGATACAAAGGTTCTAAATTATATTTATTTGAGACCCCATGCTCACAGTTTATCCTGATTTCTAACTGAGAAAATAAAAATAATAGAGAATATTTATTAAGCACCTACTGTGGGCTAAGCACTTTACATATATTATTATTTAAATCTTTACAACCTCTGAAGCAGGCATTTCCATCCCTGTTTTACAGAAGGGGAAACTGAGGCTTCAAAAGGAGAAATAACATACCCAGGGTTATTTGGCTAGAGAATAGTAGCCAGACCCATATGACTTCAGAGCCTGTGCACTTTCTGCTGTGCCCTGGTTTCTTGAATATGTGCTGATTTGTGTGTTAAACACCTGCCCTGACACAGCACAGTGTGCCTGAGACTTTGAGAGAGCCTGGGTTTTCTAGTACTATCTCCAAGTCTTCATTCTTTCCATTTAATTTCAATATATACCCCAAAGTATCCCATTCCCATCTTCCACATTGGTTGTGTCTGTCAGACTGGATCTGGTAGGTCATAGAATGACAGTCTTGGAAAGGACTTTTAACTATCAATCATCTTTGAGTTTCTTCTACAGATTTGGCAACTGAGGACCAAGGAAGAAGCAAGCAGTTCATGGTCTAGTAAGAAAATCAGAACTGTGAATCAACAACTATAGTAGAGTGTGGCTAAGTGTTGTGACAGTGAGAAGGAGAGAGGGTTTTCTGGAGGATATAATTGAGCTGAGACTAATTTGAAAAGATTGATAGGCGATAGCCAGGCCATAGACAGAGAAGGGCATTCCAGGAGGAAGGGGACAGCTGGAGCATCTATCCCTGGAGGAGAGAAGAGTGCTATTCAGTTTATGGCTATCACTTCCAGGAGGCCAGTGCTGCTGATGTCAACCTGAACTGTCAGTATCGATTCTAAGTTGAGTGCGCAGATGTATACATGAGATCTCCCCATACCTCTGGCACAGATTCAGGAATCATTTAGACATCTGAAATTTTGAATGCCTCTGCTCTCTGCCAACAACAAACACTATTAAAAAAAAAACAGGACCCAGCCTTCTTATTCTGAATTCCCAAAGTATGTAAAATTACATTGAATCAGTACTTGGTTATTTCCAGAGGCTACATTCTGGCTTCCTAAGTAGATGAAATTTCCCAGTTGAGAACTCATCATGCGGCATCAAGATGATAACAAGCAAAGCACTTGGTCCATAGTGGGCATTCAATATAAACTTGTCGAACTAAATGTATTTCTCAGTGAACCCTAAGCTCCTTAGGGCAGGGACACGGGTCTTATTAATCTTGGTACAACCAATGTCTGGCACATAGTAGGCTTTCAGTAAATCCATGTTGAATGAATGAGTGTATGAATTCAATAAGCAAATGAATAGTAACAAAATAGTTATCATTTTTTGAGTGCTTACTATGTATACTGAGTGCTTTATTTCTTTTTTTCCAGCTTTACTGAGGTATAATTGACAAATAAGCTTGTAAGATCATACACACTACCATATTTAAAACAGATAAGCAACAAGGACCTACTGTATAGCACAGGGAACTCAGCTCAATATTCTATAATAACCTAAATGGGAAAAGAATTTGAAAAAGAATGGATACTTGTATGGGAATAACTGAATCACTTTGCTGTACACTTGTAACTGTGTATTAACTATACTCCCAATAAAATAAAAATTAAAAAAATAAAATAAAGTGTACATCATGATGATTTATATATATATATATATACACACATATATAAACACCTTGTGAAAAGATTCCTCCCATCTAGTTAATTAACACATATTTATCTTCTTTTTTTTTCAGTGAGAACATTTAAATTCTACCTGACTGCTTAATTTGTATCATCTCATCTGCTTCCTAAAACAATCTTACAAGTTAGGCATGGTCACTGCCATTTACCATTGAGAAGTCATGTCCAGAGGCCTCAGATCCCAAGACACAAGTCCCTCTGACTCTAAAGCTCATACAGGCTTTCAACAGAGTTTCCTGATTTCAGAGACGATATCAACCAAACTGTTCCAGTAGATGTAAAACAATACCTCTGTTACTGGGGTGAGGTACTTGGAAATTCAGAGTATATATGATGATTTCCAGGAGTCCCGAAAGCAGGAAGGACCAGTTACAAAGCTACACTATTTCATAAAGAAAGCCAACCAACCAGTTCTCAAAGGAGTGTTTTTAAAAAAACTTAACTCTTTTCGTTTGTTCTATAAAGTAAGTTGCTCCAAGTGACAGATCTTCAAACATACACTTCAATAATAAGCCTCAATAAATGAAAAAACTGAACTAATCTGAACCTTATTTTTCTTCTGCCTGTTCAGGAAAGAAAGGAGATTCATAGGATAAAAAGCTAGTATCAAGTACTTAGACTTAGTTAAAAAAAACCAAAAGGAAAAAATATTCTAGGTAATGTACCGGGGAAAATAGAAGCCTCAGTGACAACTAGCTTACCTTCAGCATTTATCACACAAAAAGAGATGTTCAAACTGATGACCCTGGGGCAATAAGAGATTCTTAATAGAAGCAACATTAAATTAAATTATGTTCAGAACACTCTTACAGACAGGAAAGAATAGTCACATATTTAAATATTTTTAACAAGGGTCAAAACAAAAAGAGGAGGAATTTGGCAAACTCCCAGCTAGCCAGAGAAATGAACTAGAATTCTTAACTCTTGATTGGCTTACTCTCACATGAAACAGACTTCTCGATGTCAGACAGACAAGACCTTCCCCCTAGAATGGATGTGAACCAACAGGTGATTCCAGAACTGCAGCTGATGTCAGAGAAGGGTTTAGCAACAAAGGAAGAAGAGGCAGAAAAAGTTATCAGGTTAATACTAATTATATACACTGTAATCAGCCTTTGGGAAAAATGAGATTGTCTATGGGTGAAATGTCTGTGGGTGAAAGGAATTGCTGTATTTAGGCACAAAGAAAATTACTTCCAAAACTCCCATCAGACACTATTCTTATAAAGGGCAGGTGAAGGCTCCTGATATCATATTGGGATTTAAATTAATTAAGGTAAGTTATGTGAGAGGGCTTGGCACAAGGGAGATGTTTCATAAATATTAACTGAATATAAATCTATTAAAATTGCCTTTATTCGAAGTAAAAGAAAATTCATGGCTCTCAGCAAAGGAGGTGAGATAAATAACTGGTCTGTGCAAAGCTAAGTCAGGATGTCAAATATGAGTTGCAGAAGAATTTTGTCTGAAAACCTTTACCAGTGTCTTTTCTGAACTAAGGGCATAGGGTTCTCTGGCCTTGGACTTAACCACTAACGGCTGTGTGGAACTCCCCGTCCCTACCATCAAGTTCAATGATAGTGAAGTACCATCAGGAAGCTCATGACTGTGGTCTGAAAGCTCAGTTTGGCTCCAACAAATGTTGAAAAAGAAAGAAATTCCCCAGATGCATGAAAAAGAAAGAAATAAGAAGCAAAAGTGTATTTTCCCTTTTCTTCACCATTCAGCTTACAGTTAGGAAATAAGACAAAATAAAGAAATCAAAAGCCAAGAACAAAAGAACTCACACAGAAATGGGTCTGTGGAGTAAGAATGGAGGAGGGAAGCCATCTTCTTTTGTTGTTTGTTTTTAAAAGCTAAGGGCTTCTGGGGGAATGGCTGCACCAAGCAGGTGTGACCAGCTTCATTACACCGAGTCAAATACCTGGGAGAGGTGAAAATGAAGGAGTGCCTGGGATCTGTGTGAGGATCACCAAATGTAAACACCTTCTAGTGGCTCAGCTCTTTCAGGTGATGGAAAATGAAACGTCACCCTGACAGTCAGGAGACCAAACGAACCCATAATTTAAATAATTCCCAGAACATACCCAGTACTCAATAATTTTCAACAAAAATGCCTAGTGTGTGATGGGACTTTGCTGGTGCTAGAGAGATGGACCCATATGGCATCATCTTCCGTCCCTTTTGGGAGTCGGTAACACTTTCCTGGGACACCAAGGTCTCCACTTGCCCATCCACATGCAGTAGATGACCCCACCTCTTTCTTAACAAAAGAAATGAGGTCATCAGGTAGTAACTGGCTCAAACTGTCTTCTTCCCTTCTACCTGGAAAACTTATCCCTAATGGAGCTCCATTTCTCCCTCCTGGCTAAGAATGTACAGTCCATAAACTGCTGGAGAAGAAAAGCTTCTTTGGGTAATGTTACATGTTATATACCATTCTTTTAAAGATTTATAACACACATTAGCACAGACTCAGAGAAGTAGTGATAAAAAGAAACCCCTTTATAACTTGGTTTACTTCAGTTTCCCAAACTCATGCGGTCACATAAACTATTTTAAAAAACATATTACCTATTAAATACCTTTGGGAAAGACTTTTAGATGGGATTCCCAAATGAACATTACTCTTTCAAACAGGACTGAATACTGTCTCAAGATATAATTACCCTAAGGTGGGGGGGGTGTGGACCCCGACTCTGAGCTACAGTTCCTAAGATAGCAGAGGCGCCAGCAGAAAACAAGGAGACCAAGCCAGAGAATACCACTGTGATAGTCCATGATTCTGTTTCTCAGAAGACATCACACAGACTTGCTTCTGGGATAATCTAGACACAGGACAGAAATGCACAGTGGGGAGGGGGTCAGACATCTGTGTATATATTCACATGTTAGTACACATTGTACAAGTCTGGTTCTAGCTTGCTGTGTATCAGTAGTCAGCATGCGACGAGCTCAAGGTGTTTCACTAGGAGAACCAAAGATCCAGAGGAAAAACAAAACAAAATTGTGTGTGGCTATGTGGACCCCAAGCAGGAACACACACTTATAGGTACGTACATACAGGCATACACATGAACACTATCTATATTTAACTAACTAGGCATACAACCCTGGGAGGCAGTACAGTACTGTAGGTAAAAATAGAGATTTTGGAGTCAAACAAACATGGGTTCATCTTTTCCCTGCCACTTAGAAGCTGTGTGACCTGGGACAAGTTACTTAACCTTTCTGAGTCTGTTTCCTCACCTGTTAAATAGAGCAAATAATACCCACACCTCGCAGAACTGCTGTGAGAATTATATATGTCAGGTGCTGTTCTGAGTGTTTTACATATACTGATGCTCACAATAATCCTATCAATATCCCTATCTTACAAATGAGAAAACCGAGGCACAAAGAGAGTAAACATTTTCCTGTTATACAGCTAGTAAGAGGTGAGGTTGGGATGCATACAGAGGCAACTAGCTCTTAATCACTAGGTCCTCCTGCCTCACACAATCCTGGATTATAGTAGGTCCACAATATTCCCCTGGAAGACACAGACACACATACACAAATATATAAACACCCTACACCTCCTCTTCCTCTCTGGCTTTTCAAATCTGCTGTTTTTGTCATTAGTTTATTACACGATGCAGTTCAAGTGGGCAGCATGCAGACACCAGCTTCCCAAACACAAGGATCCTGTGTGGCTGCTCAAGGAACAGAAGAACAAATTCAACCCTGAGAAATGTTAGTTCATTCTGAACGATGACTCACAGCCGCTATTTTCACAAACAGCCTGCTAATTAAACTTTCTTATGAACTCTGCTAACCAATTTTTCCAATGCATGGAGAAAAATCATTCATTATAGACCGGAATCCAAAATCTAATATTAAAGTGCAAGTAGGATCTGTGGCATTGTAATTTGATCAGCTTGAGCATTAATAACAGTTACACACTGATGTCTGAGAGAGGTAATCAGCTTTTGTTGAGATGTACGCAGATAACTGAGCAAAACATTTGGAAGGCAGACTAGAAAGCAAAGCTAGCTTATCACAGGGGTTTTAGTATTTACTTTGCCCTCAGAAATCCCCTGCCTACAATATTCTATCTTCCAGGTGACCACAGTAATAGCCTGAATTGGTAGAGCACTTTAACGACTTACTGACACATCAGCAGTTCATCTGATGTCACAACACACAGTAAGGTGGAAAGAGCCAGTGTTATCCCCATTTTATGCACAACAACCTGAGCCACCCAACGGCTTGATCCACTGCAAGCCCCAGAGCTAGAGCTAGAACGAGAACTTGGTGGATCTTTCCATGTCTTCATGTTGCCACTCATAAAAGTGGCCTGATTTTTAAAACAATCTCAGAAACCATCCTGACATTTTCAAATATTGAACTAAAGGCTTTAATTTACAATCTTCCAGAACCACTAAAACTGCGTTAGTAAAGTGCATTATTACTGTAGCTATTTCTGAGGCTTACTGGGATACATCCTACACAGCCACGTTCACAACTCAGGATGAAATAGCAGAATGCAGGGAACCCTCTCTGTGAAGGACTCCTATCCCAATTGGCAGCAGCATGTGGTCAGACAGACACAGGTACACAGACAGCTTGGCCACCTGCCAACTGTGTGACTTCAGGTCAATCATTTTAAACTCCATGAGCCTTGGTTTCCTCATCTGAAGAATGGGGTCACCATTACCTCTTGGGGGCAAGGTCAGGATTAAATGAGATAACAAACATAAAGTGACCGGCTTCTAGCAGTACTTAATAAATCTGAGTTCCCATTCCATCCTCCTGCCTTCTCCTACTTGGTCCTTGGAATTACATACTGGGGACTGAACCAGGACAGAAATCCACTTTCCCACTCTTCTCCACTCCTCTTCTTTTGTCTGTTTGTTGGCCCAGTGGTAGAACACTTAGAAAAGGGAAGGAGTTATGGGATAGAAGGGGCCCCTCACATTTACAGGTTGTTTTAGTTTACAAGTGTCTTTATCTGTCATCTGGTTTGAGCTCACAAGTACTATCCAAAGAAGGTAGGGTAAGGATTTATCTTTTTACTGTATATTGAGAAAATGGAGGTCCAAGTGAATACAGTGACTTATGCAAGGCCATGCCTACATCAATTAAGTGTGTGTGTGTGGAGGAGGGGGGTTGTGGTGTATAGGACTTTGACTGATATCTGTCTCACTTCTGGTTAGTCCAATGCACTGCATCTGGTATTTTTGACCAGGAAGTTTGTGTGTGTGTGTGTGTGTGTGTGTGTGTGTGTGTGTGTGTGTTGGGGAGTGTAGAGCTCTTGGGTAGTGCTCATTTCTTTTGTACTTAAAGGGTGGCCTGTCTCATTGGGAAGGCTCCACTGACTGGTGAGGGGCACTGGGAAGAGAAAAGGCAGCTGAGGACTAGTTGCAGTTTCCAGGGTCAGGACCAGGAAGTGAGAGTGACATTCGTTTTTTCCTCTTTCTTGTCCAGCTCAGGGTCCCGGACAATGGGGAACCTGCCAGGATTCAGTGTAGGAACCCTCACCAGGGAGATGGAAGCAGAGGACTGACGTTCCTGTGTGCCCAACCTTGGGAGTGAGGGGGAGGGGGAAGACTGCGGAGACTCAGAAGCCACCAAGACCTCAGTCCAGGGCAGCAGGCAAAGAATCTCGCTTCAGGACGCCTCCTTTGGCACACGGTCTACACCCTATGTTAATGAAAACAGGGGCTCCACTCAGGCAGCTTCTCTGCGTGGCTGCCTGCTCTGGCCGTAAAAAACAGGTCGATCAATCCAACATGGATTTAATTTGAAAAAAGGAAAACTCTATGTATGTGATTTCAGGCTTCATATCCTATCCTGTAGTAGAGCTGGCAATGGGCTCCACGATCAGAGGCTCTAGTGAGTGTGGTGGGAAGGGGAGCAGCGCTGAGATCCTGGTTACCATTTGGGAAGGGGATCAAGGTTGTCACCATCCATATTTCCTTGACATAAAGAAAACACAGATTAGGGGGCCAGGTGGTCTGTTACTTCTCAGACAAGTCACCTAGTGACATATAATTTACAAATTTTCTCTCTGGTCTCCTTTTACCATTCTACACCCATTTCCCTTCTACCTTGTTTTTTAAAAAAATCTATGGCTATTTTAATTTTAGCTCTTTTCCATCTCATAAGCCAATTCAAATCCTTTTTGGATCAAATGGCATATAAATAAATAAGGAGGCAGGGCAGGAAACAAGCCAAGAAAATAAAAAAGAGAGGAAGAAAAAGAAAGGAAAATAAGAAGCCAAATGTTTTCTTCTTTGGGGTGCACTGGCCTTATCTGTAAAGTAAGTATAGACATTGCCTATATTGGCTACTTTAATAGGGTCAGAGGAGGTACTGAATATAAAAATCTTTGAAAATAAACATGAAAGGCAAATATCAGGGATTATTAAGTATATATTTTATGCTCATACTACCAATAAAATGATTTAATCTGATTTAAGACGTTTGTGATGAGAAATTCTATTAGCAGCCATAGGAGTTAGGGTAATTACCCTAATTAGCTGCATCCACTTAGTGTAAATGTTGACTTGTTCCACCAGACATCCAACCACAAAACAAGGGCCAAGCAGAAAACCAAACTTATAAATCAGCAAGAAATTGAAGTAGGTGGAAAGAGAGTCACTCAGAGAACATGGCCCTGACCTCAGCAAGAAAAACAATGATTCTCAAATCACAGACACCATGGGAAGTCTGCAAGTTGTCCACCTCCTGTGTTAGGTCAGGTTATTTATTAGCAAAGTAGAAGGAACACACTTCGGAGTCTGACAGACTTGGGTTCAAATCATAGCTCCAGAACTTATTAGCTATGGCCTTGGATAAATTACTTAAACTCTCTGAACTTATTTCATAAACACAAAGGGGGTACTAACAGAGTAGTTCTGACTATTCTATTCATTATTCCTTGAAGATATCTCTGAAACTTGGCTCAGCTGTGTACTGGTCTGTGTATACAGACTACGATGTACTCTCTACCAAGTTCAAGGCTTGCTCCTATTTGATACTTGCTCTGAGAACCCCAGCCCACAGTGATCTTTTTATCCTTTGAACACCCATAGCTGATGTTTTCTTCATCTTCATTCAGCAGAGGCAGGTAAGGTAATAGAAGGACCATAGGTTTTGCACTCTCCAGCTAACGGACTCTAAGCCTTGGCTTTCTTATCTGTAAAATGGGGACAATACCACTGACCGTGCAAAACTGGTACAAAGCTTCAATGAGATAACATATACGGCATGCCTGGCACTGTAGCTGACACACAGTAGGCAAACCTCCAACTTCATTGTTCTGTTATGCATCCTTTTGTGCTATCATTCCAATGAAATTAACAGCTAGGGCCAGGAAAGGTGAGTTTGGGCTTTGGTGAAAAACAAAACAACCCCCCCGCCCCCCCCTCCTCCCCACAAAACAGCAAGGTGGCACCACCTTTACACATCATAAGCAGGCTCCCAGCCCCTCCCAGACCTGCAGGCTGCTGTAGGGTCCTGTGATTTGTCCTGGCCTCCCCCACTCACTGGCCCTGCTAGCAGCAACATGTGGGCACAAACTATGTCTTACCCTCTTAAGCTTCCTCACAGAACCTGATACAGAATTTAAGAGAAGAGAAGGAAAGGAAATAACATTTATTTGGCCTGAGGGAGCAGACACTAAATAAATATAATTGGCCGATTGAAAATGTTTTACAAATGTAAAAGCCTTATACAAATATATGGCCTCCATCTGAATTTTATCTTCTTTCCAAACTAGAAATATCTTCTCCCATCAAAGCTCAATTTGGGGCCGTAGAAAAAACAAAAATGCAACTTAAAAAGATCTTTAGTTCTGACAAGGAATAAAAGACAGATAACAGAGTTCATCAGTTAAGAGCAGTAAGGGAAATGTGGAATGGGGGCAGGGTGGAGGCAGAGTGAAAAAAGAAATCACCACTACCACAGCTCACAGAAGACAAGAAAAAAATGAATTTCCCATTAACACATTTCAGAAAGCACTTTCCTCCTACCCTGAAGCTGACGAATTACATTTTTAGATAATGTGTGGAAATTTCAGTTTGACATTACCTTTCTGCTTAGTTCCTAGTCTCAATCAACCAGGTCATTTTACAGAGAAGGGGAAAGTGAGTAAGTGAGTGTGTGTGTGGCGGGTGTGCTTATGTGTTGGGGGAAGGAGGGGTGGTTAGTGAACAAGGAATTGGTCTTATGAACCAAACAGTCAGCTAAAGTACGGAAATAGAAAATCCTTAAAATACCCAGTCCTGATTCACATCCTAGGTAAAAATCCTTTGAGACATCTCTCTTGGGATGTGAGAATATTTTCCTACGGGTTATCTGAGTTCAGAAGCAGGGCAGAACCCTCTGATTTGGAAGGGAAGATGAAGGGAAAGATAGCCAGGGGGCAAAAGGAAAGCATACCTGGTCTATAATCCTGCCTATTGCCGTCCTGGGGAAAGAAATGTGTCGAAAGAAACAGATTGTGCCTGCACAAACTCTAAACCTCAAAGCTCCACTCAATTGCCAACCTGTCCTAATTAGAAAGGATGGGAGGTCTCTGATTGCCCTTGATGGGTGTGTAAGAGGCACAATGATTATATGGCTTACTGTCTGCACTTAACGTTCTGACGTTCTCTAAGTTCCCCTTAATAAAGCAGACCCTTATTCTCCTGTTCTGTAACTGCATTAGTTTGCCAAATCTTCTCCATACCTAAAAATTTTCCATTCACCTCCAATAATAATCAACCCCCTCCCCAAGTCAACAACTCAAAATTCTTTTATTCTACTTTGTGGAATATGTATAAAATGACTGCAGGGAGGTGATAAATAAAATAACAGATGCAAATCTGCCTGATTTTCCTCAGAATTCAAGAGGCACATTGTACTGTACCAAGTACATTTTCAAAATCAGCAGCAAAATATGCTGGTAAATGCTACTATTTCCTCTACTCTTCCCATCGTTAACGAATATCCCTCTGATATGCATGTAGAAAAGTTCATTTAGCTAATCGATATCTTGGGATTTTCTTGGATATGCATAATTGAGGCCGGGTTTTAAGTATGCTTAAACTTAAGGCAGCATCCATTTCAATACGGCGCTTGCAAGATAAAAAAAAGGAGAACACAGTGAGGGGTATTTTGTGAAGAGAGAATCTGAAGGTAAAAACCACTCCAAGTCTATGCTTCCTTGTTCAGGTAAGCAGCAACCTGCTTAATTTAAAAACACTGGCATTAGTGAGAGAGTGGCATGGACATATATACACTACCAAATGTAAAATAGATAGCTAGTGGGAAGCAGCTTCATAGCACAGGGAGATCAGCTCGGTGCTTTGTGACCACCTAGAGGGGTGGGATCAGGAGGGTGGGAGGGAGGCTCAAGAGGGAGGAGATATGGGGATATATGTATACGTATTGCTGATTCACTTCGTTATACAGCAGAAACTAACACACCATTATAAAGCAATTATACTCCAATAAAGATGTTAAAAAAAAAGGAAAAAAAAAAGAAAAACACTGGCATTTATTTAATTCAATGCATAGCATGCTATTTTCCAAAACAAAAGATTTTGAATTCTAATTATATTTTCCCTGTACTAAAAGTTCATTCCCTAGGCAATATAAGCTGAATTGGTTTGTGAAGGGGAGATGTCAGTTTAGTATTTTCAGGGAAACTGCCAGAAATAAACTATAATGGGATAACTCACAATTAGTCAGACAGCCAAGAGTTTAAGTCCCAGCTCCCCTACTTGGGAGCTAAGTCACCTTGGGCAAATGACTCAATTGCTCCTAAGTCCGAGTTTCTTTGACTGTAAAATGACTGTCTTGTGGATTATGGGAAACTCCATTTATTGGTCTCAGCACAATGCTTAGCACATAGTAAGTACTCAATAAACATTGGCTATGATTATGAATCTCCAAGAAGTCCCAATTTACTATTTAAATGAGCAACTATATGTAAAGCTTTTAATATAGTGCCCAGAACACACAGAAGGCACACAAAAACATACAAAAGCTGCTGCTATTATTTTTATTCATCTTTGCTGGGTGCTGTCAGAAATTATACTAATAAAACTTACCCTAGGGCTGAATTCACATTTCAGGAGTGAATTCAAAGCGCTTTCATATTTTAGGATTTTTTTCAGCGCCTTTTATTGTTTATAAAGTTATCTTAGAAGGAAAACAATTAAGTTCTCATAGTGTCCCTATTAGTCGTTCCTTGTAAGTATATGAGGTAACATGAGGTAACCCACAACCCTCACTCTCCTCTCCCTCTTTAACCCAAGGGACTGTATCCCATGTAATGCCTCTTGGCCTTGATGCTCTAACAGACACAGCCCCCTGCCCAAGCCCCCCACTGCTGTAGTCCACACTCCACATCTTACCT
Source organism: Balaenoptera ricei (assembly GCF_028023285.1). NCBI lineage: Eukaryota > Metazoa > Chordata > Mammalia > Artiodactyla > Balaenopteridae > Balaenoptera > Balaenoptera ricei. Next base: position 41,744,488 of record NC_082639.1, on the reverse strand, counting down.
CCTGAGAGGGACATACAGGATTATTAGCACTTTCACAAATCCGAGAAAGGCGAGAAGCTACCCAAGGTCACTGAATCAAAACTGAGATGGTTCCTTTAATTAGAGATGTGATTCTACATACAAAGCCTGTGGCAAAGAATTCACCCTGATGTCTCCAGTAGCGAAGCATCTTTTTTGCCTTATTCTGCTCTTTCCACTAAATGTTAATATTAATTAAGCCAAAGATGTGTTATGAAGGAAGAAATGAAGAGATGGATTAGAGGTGGGGTTTAGGAAATGTTGTCTTTGTCCTTTGGGGTGCAACTCTAACTGTCTTGATGTTTTTGTATGCTTAGCTTCACTTGGCAATGCTGCTTCAATATAAGACTACCGCTTCCAAAGAGGCACGTCCCGGCTCTACTTCCTTTGTCCAAAGCACAGAGGAATAAAAAAGGCTTTTGTTCTTAGACTGGAATTTTAGCTCCATTCCTTTGCTTTTCTTCCCTCTACCTAAATCCTAACCCCATCTTTCAACCACCGCCGCCCCACTCCGGCCAAGAGCTCCAGCTAACACAGACTTCACCCTTTCTCAGCCATCCACAGCCCGCATAATCTATTCCATATAGCGGTCACTCCATATATTCAGTTTTATAATCGATAGTGTTCAGTTTGGACCACCTTGTCCTCAAAACCCCCGCTTCAGAGCTCTCACTTGCCTGAAATGGACAGAAAACTCCTCTTAAAAACTGCATTGTATGGGCACATGGAGAGTGACATCAAGTAAAAATATAATTCTTTTTTTTTATCTCTATGATGCAAATAATCACACAATCTAGACAGGCAGATCAAAACTATTTGTTGTTGTACACTGATTTATTTCTGGTGATTTTTCTTTGTTACTTTTCCCCATGCTTTCTCTATTCCTTTTGGAGAGAAGTGATAACAAGAGAGACAAATATAAAAATGCAATTTAGCATTCCAGCTGTTCTGGCTTTAAGACATACCCTGAGCCGCCTAACTCTATCCTGGTTCAGCCGTATGTTTCCTCCCCTAAAATACTGATCATCTAGGAACCTGGATTCAGAAATGCAATCTCAAAGCTTGAAAAGCAAAAAGGCAACAAAATAAAAAAAAAAAAATAATATGAAACTAATTCAATTATCTGCAGTCCACGGGAATAACAGAATTTTTACCAGGGGTTTGGTGTTCTTTGCCTGAGTTCCTCAGTTGCATAAATCATTGTGGGCCACATGCCACTTTCCTTCCTCTCCAGCAGCAGAGGCTGCAGGTGGATGGAGGAGAAAAATAAACGACATACCTTCCAGAGCCTCCTTGTGTTCACAGCTGCACACAAAAGCGACTTGGGACACACGTTTTCTCTCCCTGGTACCTAGATTATCCTGATAAGCAGCCTTTCCCAGTTGGAAAAAGAAAATCTAGTATCTCTGAGAAGATATTAACAGAGATGTCCAAAAGCACTGTGAGGGAATCTTAAACCTGGCACTTTCAGTAAATTTGGGTCTCCACTGAAGGTGGAGTTATATCCCCAGAGGATGATAAATATTGTTATCTTTGCCTCCCGTTATACACAGGAGTATTGTTTTAAGCCATGGTGCATCAGGTGCATTAGGTGCAGAGCACGGCCAGCAACTGGTACTCAGAGGAACCCAGTGTTTCATTGGGTTGTGGGGTGAGGGTTCGCAGGGATCTTCAGGTACCACAGGCAGGGGCACCCTGCACATGCTTCCACATAAGATCACGCTTTTGGAAATTGGGGGTGAATCCCGGTTCTACCACCTGCTAATAGCTGTGCTGTCTGGGGAAGTTACTTAACCTCACTAAGCTTCCGTGTTTTCATCTAAGAAAATGTAGGCTGTCTTTAATGTTAAGTGAAATAAGGTATGTTCAGTGCCTAGCAAGTACCTGGCATAGCGTAAGTACTTGACAAATAATAACAAGTATGCCCTCAGTACCACAACACTTAAGTCCATGCCCAAATTCAAACGGAGAATTCGTTGACAACCCATAGCCAGGAGTGAAGCCAGCCTACTGGCAACACCATTAACAGTTTCTCTTTCCCTCCCTTCCTTCCTTCCTTCCTTCCCTTCTTCCTTCCTCCCTTCCTTCCTTCTTTCCTTCCTTCTTTCTCTCTCCCTCCCCCCACCACCACCTCGCCCCCTCTCTTACTCTCTCTCTCAATTTTAGAAGCCAGAACCTTCTAAGGGAATCTATTACATTCTCTTAGGGAGTGGTTTAGGCTGGAAAATCTTAATCTTGAATTCTTATCTCTTTGCCACTTCCCACCCCCCAAATCCTCCCACTGGATATTTAGAACTCCTTGTAAACTTCACAGGATCAAGATGCATTGAGATCTGTAGGAGGTGTTGGAGGAAAAGGGGGACTGGGGATGTTAAAAATCAGGGCAACAAAAATACCGATGATGTCATTTACCCTGACTTCTGAACCACTAGCAGCAGCCTTTTAACTTGGCTGGTGTGAAACCTCACCTCTCCCAGCCTGCGTTATCACTTAACCCCAAATGCAGGCCTCAGAGCGTCTTCCATCAGAGAGATCCCCACTCCTTCCCCGCCTCCCTACAGCCCTATCTCTCCCTCCTTCTCTGACTTTTAGCGTAGCCAATTAAACCTGAACAACGGGTGGATGGAGGAAATATGCTGCATCTATGGAATGGTACAGCAGGGACCAGTTTCACTGTTAATTTAAAATGCTAGAATTAATTAGGTAGTGTAAATGAAGAATTTAATAAGCACTCTTTACAACCACAAGTTCTACTTTTATTAAACACTGCTACCAAATGAGGGCAAATATCTCTGGTCCCTCTATATTTCCCTGCCTCATTCCCATAAGTTCTCTGCAAATAAAAATTTTTTCCCCCCTGAATTTAAAAAAATGCATAATTATAAATTTATGCCTGCATTGTATTTCTGCTTTCAACCCGTAAGCTTCTTCTTTAAGCTCAGATGCTACTGAATGTCTCTGCTTGTGCTGGAGAGGGTGCTAAACAAACCAAAGTTGACAATTTTGGTTTTGTATACCAAATTAAAGGCTGTCTTCGAAGCTGTCACTCTTATTCAAATACACTCAGTGAACTACCAAATTAGCATTCTTTCAGTAAAGGAATCTGCTTGTTTAAACATGTGTCTTTAGAAAACAAGGAACAACACCACCAATCAGTACTTCTCAAAAATCTTGCTATAGTTCTAAAGGAACTCTTTTGAAAAGGTGATTAATAATATTCACTAATATAGCTGGCAGAGTCCCTATTTAGAAGGTAAGGCTACACCAAAAATACATTTTCTATACAGGAGTGGGAGGAAGAATCATATGGTTAACTGGTTTTAATTTGGTTTGAATTATCATCCTATTATATAAAGATTCTTCAGGAATCTAAACATTGGCTTTCTGAGAGCACAGGCAGTTCTGTCAAAGGATGGATGATCCAGGGCTCTGGGATAAGAACACCAAAGCCCTGGCCCATTTGGAGACCTTGATAAAATTTCTCTGTTCTAGCCTTTCTCCTTGAAACATACTAACTGTACCTATAATAATAACACCCTCCCCCATTACTGAGAGACTGCTATGCAATAGGTATTGTGCTAGGCAGTATATATCCAGTCTCTCATTTAATCCTCACAATAAGCCCTTTGAGATAAGTATTCTTTTCCAATTTTACAGAAGAGGAAATTATGTTTAGAGGGTTATGTGACTTACATTTTCGACAGTTATTTTAGTTTTATGATTTTGCAAAATACTTAATATAAATGGGGGACAAATTAACAAGTGAATTAGAAGAACTGGAGAATATATATAGCTACACGCACATAAATACACTGGATTCTCTGATTTAAAAATCAAGATAATGTATCTCTGTATTTTAGAGTTTCCTTTTTCTTATATAGGTCAGCTGCTCTTCAATTAAACTGCCCACAGAGAGGGAAACAAAAGTCAACACCCAAAAATGACAAATACTCAAAGCTGAGTGTGAATGATTTTAGGACGGCAGCATCAGAGAACAGTAGCTGCACTGCCGTCACCATGTAGTCCAGTATTTTTCTAAGAAAACATTCCCACTTCCAGAAGGATTACAAGGAAACTACCCCCAGCCCCAGCCCCAAAGGACAGTAGCGTCAGTATCTGGCAAACATTAAGTCCTCAATAAATGGCTGTCAGTTAGAAAAAAATCAGAACCTAAAACTTTCAAGTATTGAAGTATAGGGTATTGTTTCACTTTCAAGTAAAAAGTCTCTGACTTCTCAGAGAGTATCTTCACAACAAACAAATAAATAAGATAAAATACCTTCATCAAGCATCTCCCTCCTACTACAGGGTAGTTTTATTCCAGAATGATCTGCTATCCTTGGGGCCTATTTCTCCCAGGCACAATGGGCAGTTGTGACCACAATGGCCCCCTTTAAAAGACAGTCTCAGATACATGGAAGAACACTGGACACACGCAAACCAAATGTTTGAGAGGAAAGGGATAAATAGATAAAAACTGGTATAGGGGAGGGCAGAGGGCAGAACTGAGAACTAAAGAACAAAGGGTAGGGGTGGCTGATTAAGAATAAAAGAGGACACAGCCAAAGGATTATTTCACATAAACTAAAGCTGAGGAAGCTCCAAAATCTTTATCTGCTTCCCAGTCCTACCAATTTGCAATATGGTTTCGTGTAGTATACATACGCATATGAGTTTATGACTGTGTACCCACGCTGACCTTGAATGCAGGATACACACTGCAGACACTCAAAAGGCATCACCACACATATGCATTTCTGCTAAGATCTGCACATCTAATGGAACAACGCAGCTGTGAATCCCAAGCCTAGAATATCGAAGAAGAGCATACCTGTAATTTTGTCTCTCACGAGTTTGCAGGATTCTATTTCACCAATGCTCCCAAAGAGACTCCTGAATTCCTCTTGGGTCATATTCTGGGGTAAATAGTTGACTATGAGGTTGGTTTTGCTGTCATCTGTGGCTGCCCCTGTCTGCATGGGAGAAGGACAGTTTCTATTGTTGCTGGAGGGTCCATTGCTTGTATTGGATGTCGGGCCATTTGACACCTGAGGCTCCATGGTGCTAATTATCTAAATAAAAATAAAAATAGTAAGCCTTTTGATATCTCAGACACAAAGTCTCTTTCAAGATTTTATTTTATTTTTTGTAAAGAAAGAGAACAAGATAAAGCAGGATGGAGCAAAAGAGATGGGGTTGTGAACACAGCCAATTTAGAAACATGTTTTTAACCAAAATGTTAAACTCCCCTTGCTATTTTTAGGCCAGCCCGTAGATTTTGAGCACAGACTAGAATGCAGTGCGAACTCTCCCATTATTTTGTTAATGAAAAGCTAATTCCTGTTTTCATTACACAATCACTCTCAGAAATGTATACTTAAGCCACACCAAATTATAATTAAAATGTAAAGTAATAATCATGATTAAAATTATAGTTCCATTAAAGCTGAAAAAGCTAAATATAGAGGGCTATGCTCACAAGTTCAAATACAGTACCTGTTTATTAACTGTCTCATAAAGTAAAATGACATTAAATTAAGTGGGGTTGTTCCATATGGGAAGGGTTTAGATTTTCACTGATACTTAATACTGATCAAACTTCAGATTTCATAAAGGCATGCTGGGAGCTACAAAGTTATCTAATAATTTTTCTCCCCAGCGCCTCTGTTACTATTTCTCCTGGATCTCAAATAAAATTAAAAACATGAAAGAAAAGTTCTCTCTAGGTCTCCACTTTAAGTCTAGCACAGCCCCAGGCTGTCCTCTCACACATTACTTAAAAAGGACTTTCACTGTATCTAAACAGTTAATAAAACAAATATTTCCACGAATGTGTGAACTGTTTGAGGCAGCATGCATGGAAATAAAAGAGATCAGTCTCAGTCTCTACCCACAAGGGGCTTACAGTCCACAGAGGACACAGAAGGCAGATGGTTACAGTAGGACAATGGGCCTGTAACAGAGGAGCAATTAAGCCTGCTTAAGGGATAGGGGCATTCAGGAAAGTCCCAAGAAGATATTGATAGAATAAGGTTTCACATGAAAAATGGGTTTAAGCTCATGGAGCCAGGTCCTAAAGATGCCTTGTATAGAATGACAAACATGGAGAATCACAAAACTACAGAGCCAGAAGTCACTTCAGGGAATAAAATTCAGTTCAAAACTCTCATGTTTGAGATGAATTCCAGAGACATCCAGCAACTTCTCTGTCATCACAGGAAAGTGGGGCAGAGTCTGGGCCTGCACCCAGTTTTCCTGGCCTCAGATGCAGCTCATCAGTCCCACTTTTCCATTCTATCCCAGCACCATCCCTTATTCATCCTTCATGGTGTGGTTTCTGTCATACGTGAAATTGACCATCAACTCCTTGGAAATGGAATCATGCTCTGCCATTCCCTAGTTGTGGGACCTTGGGTAAGTGATTTAAATTCTGGGAGCCTTAGTTTTCCTCATTTGAAAGAGGAGAACAATGTCACCTGCCTTGCAAGGTGGTAAGAAGGATCTGGTGACAGATATATGTAAAGTGCCTGAATAGTGGTGGGAACATAACCACAATCATTGATATTTATTAAAGTCATTCTGCCGATCACCTGATGTGACTTCTCTCACTGACTCCCCACAAGAAAGCAGTGAGCCATATTCTAATATCCTCTACATTTTATAGACAAGGAAACCAAAGCTTAGCAGATACCTGATTACTAGTAGCTTCCATTACTACCATTTGGCTGCTCAGAGAATTTTGGGGAGATAAGCATGTTTATATAATATACATGTAGCAAAATGTACAAATCTTAAGGGTGCAACTCAAGGAGTGTTTACAAAGTAAACACAACTCACACCTAAGTAACCACCTTTCAGATCACAATACAGAACATGACCAGCATTCCAGAAGCCTTTCTTGTGTCCCCACCCCTGTTATTCATACCACCCCCAAAGGTAACCACTACTCTTGACTTCTAATCCATAGATTTGTTTTATCTGTTTTTGAATTTTACATACATGGAATCACACAATACGTACTCTTTTATGTCTTTTCACACATTATGTCTGGGTGTTATCCATGTGGTGAGACGTAGTGGTAGGTTGTTCTTCTCCACTTGCTGTAGAGAATTCCATTGTATGAAAATATCACGTTTTATTTATCTCTTCTACTTTGATGAACATTTGCGTTGTTTCTAGTTTTTAACTATTGTAGATAATGCTGCTATGAGCATTATATACATGTCTTTTGGTGTACACACACACACACACACACACATTTCTGTTGGGAATATTCCTGGAAGTCTATTTTTTGGGTCATAGGGTGTATTCTGCTTTAGTACATACTGTCAATAGTTTTTCTAAGTAGATGTACCAATTGACACTCCCACCGGCAGCATATGAAAGTTCTAGTTGCTCATCAACTAGAGACCGTTTTTTGCTTTTGTTTTGTTCTGTTTTTTGCTTATTTACTCATCTGAAACATAGTGGTAGTAAAAAGGGAATGAGTTTTTAGCCAAGGGAACAGCTTAAAATTCTAGTTCTATTACTTATTAGCTCTGTGATCTCAGGCAGTTTACTTCAATACTCTTAAGCCTCAGTTTCCTCTTTGTAAACTGGAATAAAGCCTACTGTGCAAGGTTATAAGTTGCCTAGAACATAAAGTGGCTAGAAGCATCATAAATATTATTCCTCATCATGCCCTACATAGGTGAGCGTTACTGTAATCGTTTCTTCTTCTGATCATCACAAATGGGATATGAAACCAAAAGAAAAAAAAAAGAAGTCTCAAGAGGAGTCATGGAAATAAGGCAGATTGAGGAAGGTGGGAAGCTTCTAAGATTCTTTGCCAACATGTAGGTAACGTAAGTGGCTCCACTTAAATCATCACAACTTTCTTGGCTTCAGGTCAACTGTGGGATTGCGTTAGGCTGGTCCAAACAGCAAGGAGAAAGCAAAGGGTTCCTGAGAGGAATTGTAAATCAAGCTCTCCTCAGCACTGATAGAAAATGCACCCAGTAAATCCTATTCAGCTGCTCTGCCCTTGAGGCAAGGGCCCAGGAAAGAATGAGGGCGATGCGCCCAGGGGAGGGGTCACGCTAATGGAGATGTTGTTACAGAGCATCATTGAAACTCCTGGCTGAGAGGCAGGTTTCTGCTCTGCCAAGCCGTCGGCCTCCTGGGTCTGTGCAGTGCCTCCGTTTGCTGTGTCGTCTCACTGCTTCACTGAGTCAGGTGTCCAGGCAACAAACACAAGGAGCACTGCCAACTCAATAAGGAACTTAAAAAACAGAATTTATCCAATTCAGGAGGCTCGGGTGGCAGAACCACAGAGCTGCCCAACTACTACATTTTGATTTAGTGGCAAAAAAGCCAGTCCCACAATCTACAGAACACCTTCGCTGCTCCACTTTCTTAGGTTACCCTTCATACGGCTCGGCTCTTGCACAAACACCTAGAAAATATTCTGCAGCGAGGCAGCTTTTTGGGTGTTAATGATGGCGTAAGAAGAATGTAAGTCATACCTAAGCATGCTGAGATTCTGCGGGACCAAGACTACTGAAGGTTACCTGACAGCCGTGTTCGGTGTTTGTTCACTGGATGCTCGACTCACAGACACACGTGGCAAAAGCCAGCACTTGTCCCTGTGAACATCTCCCTGCTCCAGAAAGGCCTAGGAAGTATCAAGTCTGCAGCAAAGAAATTTCAGTTCCCCAATCAGCTTTCTGGATCTCCTTACATCCTATGTGGATTTCCTAATTTATGTCGACTCCTGGAGCTGAGCCCCATCTGGACATCAGACAACCCGAACTGGGCCCAGACCCCTGAAAAGGAACCATGAGATACAATGTTCGGTACTGAGGTACTTTAACCAAACAAACCTATAAATTAGGTCAAGTCATTTCTCGTCTCATGGAGATGGAGCTCTCTTTGCTCTGCACACACACACTACACAGTTATCCTTTTGTGGACTCAGAAGGAACTGAGGAAAATACACATATGCACACACACAGAGTTTTCTCAGTAAAAACGTACAGCTTCAAAGCTGAGAAAAATTTGCAAATGTGTTAATATACATCGTGTAATAAGACCCCTTGCTGGTCTTAATGACGCATCCCAGGATGCAAGACCGGCTTAAAAAAAGAATCAGAAATGTAAAATGTCAGAATCAAATCTGATACACAAGTGAACCAAGAGCATTTTAAAACATTACTTGGAAAATAAGAAAGTTGCCAAGATGTAAATATATTGAATGCAAGAATATGAAACTGTGGCACTTTAAGGTTACATGATAGATCTTAAGGAGAGGACACTTATAATCTCTACTTGGGAAACAGACCAGAGGTAAACATGTGTATTAGTGGGAAGCATATCCTCCAATAAATTCAGAGGCCGGCTTGGCAAAATCAGAACGCTTGCTTCCCTACTCTAAGGCCTTTGATGTTCTAACAGCACAACTGTCATTGCAAATAAATATATCAGTTACTCAAGTGTGCATAGGGACTTTAATGAAGGATACTGTGTGGGTCTCACAGCCAACTTCGTAGCTGACCAGGTTCCAAACCCCTGACTTGCCTTCTTTCCCTCCTCTGAATGGCAATTAAGAACAGAATTACAGTCAGCATCCAGGATAGAGCATTGAGGAGGTTCAGTTGACTTCAAACTCTAATGGTTGTACAAAGCACTGCATTAAATCTTTTATGTTCCCGTGATATATTTTAAGAAACATTATACAGGCAGAAAATTTCAGGGGTAAACTATTAGAGCAGTGCACAATAATGTAGGCACTCAAATCCTGTCATTGTAAATGTTGATGGTTTGAATGACTAATTACTCACACTCAAGGCATTAACCTCACCCCTCCCACTCCCCCCCTTTCTTTTTCCTGCAAAATATACAACAAAAGCGAGAGGGAAGGCCTCAGGCATGCAGCTGCTGGATCATCACTCAGGGTCGTTTATCTCTGCGGAGGCAGTGGGGGTAAGAAGCAGAGGCTGGGCCAGGCTTCTTTCTTTCTCAGGATGTTCTTGAAAATAAGAGCCAACCCTCTCTGTCCTTCATGGCATCTCTGTCACCACAATTCTGGGTCCTTCCCAATGGTCCTAAATTAACTGTTCAATCACATCTTTTGCTATTGTCCACCCAAGGTATCTGTTACACTACTTCCTGGACATGCCCGGTTATATGCATTAAAAAAGGGTTCATTTCCACAATGGCTAGATCTGGGAATGTTAGATGAAGGGAGATGGAGCCCTGGAGTGCCAGGCACTGTGCTAGGTCCTGGGGATACACAGACAACAAAGACAAGGAGCTGGCCCTCACTGAGTTCACAGTGTGGATGCATGACAGATATCAGAGAACATTAGGGACCACCAAGCCCAACCCTGTAACTTTAATGAGGAAACTGAGGACCAGAAAGGGGAAGTGACTTGCACAGGTCACAGTGCTAGTTAGAGACAGAGCTAGGAGTTAAGCCTAGGCCTACAGGCTACCTCACTTGAGTATTCTTGTGACAATGCAGACATGGCCCCTTAGATGAGAGTATACGTCTACTTTTTTTTCGGGGAGGGTGTGAAGGTGGCCATATCACAGAAACGCACTTGAATATAGGTGTGGAGACATGTCTACCTCCTTACTTTTCTGAGTAGAGTACTTTAAACAGTTCACAAAGAATGGCGACCTGAACTCTGAGCTCCATCGTACAGAGACCACATCTGTTTTGTTTATAATAGTATCTCCTGCATGTAGGACAGGGCCTGAGAATTGGTAGGTTCTGCATAAAGAACTACTGAATGAATGAAAGTCCTCAAAAGTCCAATAGTTTGCTAGATCCCTCTTAACAACCCTGTGAAGTACAAGCCAATAATTTTATTAATGTCCTCTCCATCTTACATATAACAAGAGGACAGAATACTTATTGAGTTGCTATTATATGCCAGGCATACACTTAGATATTATTTCAAATGCAGATTCTAAGAGGCATTCATTCAAGCAGGAGGGCTGAAGCTTTGGCCGACATGGACCCTGTAGAGAAGCCGGTGAATGCCTTTGCTCTCAGAAAAATATATATGCACATAACATTTTAGGTACACTAAATATACATGCACATAACATTTTAGGTACACTAAATAATATATATATGCACATAAAATATATATGTGCATATATATAAAACATATATATATGCACATAACATTTAAATATATATGTGCATATATAAAATATATATATGCACATAACATTTTAGGTACACTAAAGCCAATCCTTTGTCTCAGACTGAAATCTCCCAATTGATTCTAAGAGTAGCAATATAATCAAAGGGCAAAAACTTGCCTTCCTTCCCCAATCACTCTTTTCATGTAATTTCTTGCCCTCAGAATTCATTCACTCATTCATTCATTCAAACAAATATTTATTGCTGAAGGGTCCACATGTCAGAGGAGAGAGCAAGCACGTCCTGTGGCCAGAAAGTCCTTTAAGTATATTAAGCGAGACCCATTCTAAAATTCTGGAAAGTACTTAAGGCCTCCTTTAATATTTCTTCCATCGGCTCATGAATCTCTTACAGCTCCCTCTGTCCCCCACGCTTCACAAGGCTTTCATGTGCTCAGGCTTGGGGGAAGTCAGATAAGAGTTATAGGGCTGGTCCTACTCCTCACAGCTGAGGAGATCACTGTTCCAGACCCCAGGTAGGCACAGCAGGGGTCCTACCATAGCCCTCACACCAATCCGGTCAGCCACACCACCCTGGTTTTGCTCCAGTATTTTCCACAGAAATGGCACTCTGACAATAAATTGTATGGTCTTGCATTTATGTACCTTAACCTAGTTTACACTTTCAGTATTTACTTCACAAGGCAAATAAAAGGTTCCAATTTTATATTAGAGGAACCTGTGTCGATGTAGAACTCACTACTGACATTCATCATCTGAGAGCCCAGTGCAGGGCCCTTGTACTCCCATCACGCCACTCTCGGCTGTCCTCAACTTCTGATTTTCTTGGGGGGTGGGGCGGTGACCTCGATACTCCATCATCAGTCAAAAGGATCAAGAGAAAAGAACCTAAGAAGGTCACAGGAATATGATGTTTCTTTTTCAAATACTCTCCCTTCTACTTTCAGCACCCTCTAAATGTCAGCACTCCCAGAAACTAGAAAGATGCTAAAGGAATTGTACTCATTGCAAACTTGCTTCAGGTGTGTACATCTGCGATCCACATATGTATTTTATTAAATATTGTAATGAGTATTTAAAGGTGTTTCCTTTTACCATGCTGGAAGGACGTTTGAAAATTTATGTATAAAGGCTAAGCCTTATGTAATAGAACAAGTGCTCCCAAGAGCATGAAGAATAATGTTTACCAAGGGCAGTCACTGAATTGAACCGTTAAAGAAATAGATTTAAATTATTCATGAGAACAAAAATAAAAGTCCTAATTCTCTTTGTAGGCATTTCCCACTTGACCCTTATAAAATTCTGACATGCACTATGTTAGACTCTGGTAGAGCAGCCCAGACTACTGCATCTCACCCACTTTTCAAAAGCCTGAAAAACAAATCCCCAAAGTTAGAAAATTACACAGCAGGCTCTGTGTTCCTGAAGACAGATATTATTTTTAGGAATAATTCCTCACTTCTCTTCTTGCTCCTTGAAAGATACTAAAAATGTCCTTACACCCCCCCCCCAATTTGATATTTCTTTAAAGTTTTGTCCATCAGCTCATAAACTCCATGCTTTTCAAGAGGTTTTAATTTGCTCAAGTCCCTTCAGATTAATTTTTTTTTTAACGTAACATTTTCCTGGTTATGATTCAACTGGGAAGGAGACACGTTATTAACGGGGCCCACGAGGAGGGGCTGAGATCTATGATCTGATCAGTCTAGGAAAAGGGAATTTGGGAATATACACCCACCCCCAACCAAATTATAGGTGATGACTCACAAAGACCCCTGGACCAGGGGAATCTGGCTGAACACTGCACTCAGGTCCCCCAAAACCATTTGCACCAAGTTTCTGTAGATTCTGCTAGACGGTAACTAGAAAATTCTAGGAAAAAAAATTTAATTCCAACTGAGGAAAACATGCTGGCAGTTTAATAATGCCTTTGGGCAGATGCACAAATAACTTGAAAGACCTATTTACTCTAGGAAGTTATGTGGTAATAAATTCTCAGCATATCTTTAAAACAAGTGTTTTCAATTCAAGACAAGTTTATTGAATGCTATTATAGACCAAGGCATTGTTTGAGGAACTGGCGAAACAAAAATAATTTGATCCCTGCCCTTAGAGGGTTCAAGGTGAGAGGATGGGAAAGGAGGGGAGGTAAACAAATAATTAAAATCAATCATATACACCCCTTTCTTTTAAGTAATTCCCTTCAGACTTTGTCTAACAATGCCCCACCCCCTCACTAAAAGCACGTAAATGAAATTACACATAGACTAGTCATACGCCATTCTAATACTGAACTGACAATCCTGTTTCTGGTCTAAATGCTTACGTCCTAAACAAGTGACTATTTGTAACAATGAGGTAAGCTTGAGGCATCACTCCTTTGAAACAGCATCTTCTTCACTGGAGATGAACACCAGGCATGCCAAAAGTATTCTCAGTGGTGACAGTCAGGGCTTTTTAAAAAAATCAGCAGCCGCTGGAGAGAATAAGAGGCATTAATACTTAAAATAGCAGGGCCAGCATTTAAATGAAAAGCATCATCAAAATTTAATGTCTTTTAGGCATTATTCTCAAATTCACAGAAATCCAAGTTTTTAATCTTCTTCCCCAGACACATCACATACATTTCTCCTTCTAAATAAATACTGGCCTCCTTTATATCTTACAGTGTTTCTTTAGGGCTTCAGTTTGGGCCTAAAATGATTTCCTGGTGTGCCCATCTGGGGCAGTCCTGGTACAACCCCTGAGTATTTGGTTTTAACAGACTTTTACAGAAAACTCTCCAGAGCTGAGGGATGGCTTGATCGTCCAGTTCATTATAAAGACAGGGAAACCTTCAAACGACACCCACCCCCACGCCCCCATTCAGTCTTCTTCTCAGAAATGGCCAATAAATAAATACAATCCCAAACTTTCAATAAGATTTCTTCATTAAAGGCATATTTGAAAAAGACAAATGTTTTCATTTTAATATAAATGCGATTTCGTGGGCAAGCGCTCAGGCTTCCTGCAAAAATATCAGCTCTAATAAAAAAAATCAACTGGAAAACAATTCCTTTCCCATTCTACTCCCTAAGCCCCCAAACTCTGAATGTTTAATGTAGACAAAATAACCAAAATGCCTAATATTAAGCTATGGGTTCCTGTTGGGATGGGAACCAGTTGTGATGGAATATATGTTATCTTCATTTTCCATACAAAGAACATTAATGAGTCACTTGTAAAACTGTCCACAGACTAAATCGGACTTATCTTCTGATTAAATGCATAAACAGTAGCCAGTGGCACAATTCATGTAAACATAAGTACTGTATATTTACAAAATGCCTGGCTAGTGGCTCAGAGTATGAGCAAACTCACCAAGATTCAGCTGTAAAAAGCCACATGTTATTCTGTATCTATACCATGATTTAAAGCATTGGGTCACTGCTCTGAATTTAAGTTTTGTGCACACTCAGACTGAATTCTTCAGATATCTACATAAAATATTTTTTATTTTGAAAATTAATCCTGTTTTCTTAACACAGCTGGGGTAGAGAGGAGGAGGAGAGCAGAGGGGAATAGAGGGAGTTAGTATCTAGAAAAATCTGCACAGAGCAACCTTCTCTTTGTTAAGAGGAATTGTATAATGCCAGCAGCCCTTCCAATTCGAAGGAGAGAGATTATCTGGGGACATTCTGAAGCCAAAGTTACTGAGAGAAACAAAACGGTTCTCAGCACCTCAGTGCATGTATAAGTGGCCGATGTATAAATTAGACCCATGGACGATTCACACAGCCTCATATTATATCTGTATGTTCACTAGTGAAAAGATCTTGAATGTCAATCTGATAGGGTAGTTTTAAATTTGAAAATTCCTGTATCACACTTGAAATTTTATTTATAATTTCCTCCTTCACTGACTTCGTTTTCTGTTTTTGTTTTTTGTTTTTGTATAAGAAAGAAACATTAGAAAAAGGGACACTCTCTGGGAAAGCAAGTGGGTGCAAGTAAAATTGGACTCTAGCAAACCAGGGTTGGTGAGAATGCAGACCTGGGCTGGGAGAAGTGTGGATGTGAATTGTTTGTGGACAAAATGTTTACAGAGAACATAGATAAATATTCAAAGTTTGCAAGTGTCAAGCTTTAAAGGGCAGTGAAATAGTCTCTCTCTCATCATTACTGGTGGAAATAAAAATTGGCACAACCTTTCTGAACCTCATGTTCATATTCTTGGACCGATGATCCATTCTGAAGCTCAGAAAAGAATCCAGAATTCTGTAGACCAAAAGTATGCACAACAAGGTATATTAAGAAAAGTATACCCAGAAGTGTGAAAAAATAGAAACAACCTGAGGGCCCAACAGAGGGGGTGAGTAAGTAAGTTATCATCTAATTTTATGACACGGTATTCCACAACTGTTAAAATTATGTTTATAATGGTTTTTATAACATGAGAAAATGTTTGTAATCAATGTAGAAAAAAGGTGAAATAAAAAATTGACTATGTCAATTATATAAACATGCACAGAGTAGGAAGGAAAAATTAAAATGTTAATAATAAATAGTAGGATTATAGGTGATTGTTATACTTGTCTCCATCTCTATCTTCCAAGTTTTTTTGGTTTTTTGTTTTACAATGAAAATATAGCACTTTTATAATCTGAAAGGAAGCTATTTTTAAAAAATAAAGAAAATGTCAAATCCTTCAAACCAGTTCGGAGCCACAGTATTAAAAATGATTCCATCTCTCTAGAGACTGTCATACAGAGTGAAGTAAGTCAGAAAGAGAAAAACAAATATCGTATATTAACGCATAGATGTGGAACCTAGAAAAATGGTACAGATGAACTGGTTTGCAGGGCAGAAATTGAGACACAGATGTAGAGAACAAACGTATGGACACCAAGGGGGGGAAAGTGGCAGCGGGGGTGGTGGTGGTGTGATGAATTGGGCGATTGGGATTGACATGTATACACTGATGTGTATAAAATGGATGACCAATAAGAACCTGCTGTATAAAAAAATAAAATTCAAAAATTCAAAAAACAAAACAAAACAAAAACAAAACAAAAACAAACAAACAAAAAAGGATTCCATCTCCTTCCCAGAGCTGTCCTGCAGGATCTCTCCTTGGCCACACTCTGCTTGTTTCTACATAGGAGCCCAAATGAATAAAAATCGCATTTCTTGAAACAGTTTCTGATTTGGCCTCCCCTTCACCTACATCACTGCGCATTAGTGAGGTTACAATCTAAGTCTGCCTTATCGCCTGGCAGCAACCTTCATGAGGACAGCAAGGAGAGTGGATGATTTATAAGAAAACTGTTCCCTGGATCAGGGAGTGAAAAGTACTGATCTGTTCTAAAAGCTCCTGCTGACAAACTCTGATATTATGAACATTCTGCACTTGGACAAAAGCTCCCACTTTTCTTAATTACATGGTTTGAGCAGGAGCCTGCTTTCAGGATCTGCCCAATCACACAACAGCCATTTATTTTCCCAACTGCAGCTGCCAAAATTTCCCTGATCTCTGTTCTGTGCTCCATCTTCAAGGACATCTTGTGAATGTATGACACTGTCAAGCAGCATTCCACGCCATGCTTTTTGAGCTTCTCTCTCTCTCTTTCCTGCATATGGAGATCCTCCTAATACATATTTATAAAAATCTCATGAACAAGAAACAAAGTGGAGAGGCAAAAAAAAAAAAAAAAATCACAAATACCGAGTATCAGAATATTTCTATCTGCTTTGAGGCAAATACTTTATTATGGCAATGAACCACTAATATTCTCTATTATTGGTGTGATGGGTTTACTTTTATTTTATGGATGCTGCATCCTGTAATTCTTTGGGTCCCCTCTTTGTAATATTGCTAGGAAAATGAGTGCCAAATCTGTAGCCCTCTATGTGTAAAGAAAGAGCATAGGACCTCACTGCAAACTTGATTTTTTTTTTTTTAAGCACAAACCTTACCCCTGAGTTTATCTTATTTTTAAAATTCTCTTAGTTTTCCTTCATCTCAATCTCTTCATTGTTCTATTTTTTAAAATCTCCTACTGTATGCATTATGATTTGCTTCATAACAACAGAAAATTTTGGATTAGAACAGAGGATAAATAAGTTAATATTTCTGTCTTCACAAACAATCTTTTGTCTTTATCAAAACTTGCTTTTGAAATTTCACTAATTCATACTAATTGGGCAAGAGTCCAACTGGCATTTTAAAAATTGAGAAATAATAAGCCTTTTAAAAACACATGGTAAAGTTCAAAATTATTACCTTTATAATAAAATTCAAACTGCATAATATATAATTCTCAGATAAGACCCTTTTAGGACTAACTTAATATGTCCCTAAGAATAATTTAGATATGACACATCCAAATTATGATACACTAAGGTTACTGAAAAGAGTTGAGTAGGGTAACCATCTCCTTTGAAATCATAGACACAAAGTAAATTTGCTTGCAAACACTTCCAACTCTTGATATATTCTTTTTATCCCAGAAATTTACCTTTTAAAAGAGTGAAAGACTAACAGATATTCAGAATCAGCTGTTGTCAAATCAGTGCAACCTAAACTTCTTTAGTTACAGGCATATTTTAAAGCAAGGTGTAAGTCACAATTTACTAATGATAATATAGTGCTTCATTTGAATAGCCCCTCCCACAACTGAAGTTATCTTTTAAAAGAAGAAAAGCAGTATAAAGAAACAAAATCCAAGCTAACTTCCTTAACATTAATGAGTTCCTTCGATGAGCCAAAAGCCATTATGTTAAATGCCAGGGATATAAAGGAAATAAAAGAGGTTCCTGCCTGCAAGGAAGTAAATAAATAAGTAAATAAGTAATTATTATATAATGTCATAAATGTGGTAATGGAGAAGCACATACAAAGTGCCTAGCAAAGTCCCTGCCTGGAATATGGCAAAGGCTCAATAAACGGAGATCCTGTTTGGTTTACACAGGAAAATGTCTAGGCAAGCAATTACCATGAAGTCCTTCCAATACTGCCAACAGTTAGCACACAATAAATGGTAATAGGTATCTTCACGTAAGTTACTTCACTTAATTCTCCCACAACTTTGCGAAGTAGGTAATTGTCACTCCTCTCATTTACAGCTGAGGAAACTGAGGCTTGAAGAAGTGAAGTCACTTTACACATGACGGAGAAATGAGGCTTCAGGCAGTGTCCACTGTCACTCAGCCAGACCGCAACTTGAACTCAAGTCTGAAACCAAATTCTGTGCCCTTCCCTAAACCTCCACGTTTGAGGAAAGAATTCCTATCAGCATAAAATGCAACCCGGTAGTCTCAGAGAAAGTAAATGATCTAATCCAATTAAAAACATTCTAGGCTATGTGTCTGCTATTAGTCAGTAAATACTGCCAAATAAATTGTTGTTACTGGAAAGATCTTAATTCAAAATTCTACATGGTATAATGGAAAGAGCATGAGGTTTGGAGTCTATCTGATCTGGGTTTGAAAACCAGCTCCAGCCTTGACCTTGGCTTAGCCACTTAAGACTCTCTGAGGTGCAATTCAAATTTACTCATCTGAAAAATGTGAACAATTTTCTGTCTGCCTTGCAGGGTTACTGTGAAGACTGAAAATAACAAATTTAAGGCATTTGGCTCAGAGCTCAGCACACAGTAAGCACTTAATACATGTTCATTCTCCTGGTCCAAAACATAACATACTGAAAATATGTGCCCATTAAAATGTGTTGCAGGTGGCAAAGTTGACTAATCTGAGAGCTGGTAAGATTTATCCCTGGAATTTAATTTCTGAAATAGAAAAGAACACTTAAAAACGTTACTACTCATCACTATGTCAATGGCTATTTCCATTTTCAAAATGCTTCACAACATTAACTAATAAGTTCTCACAATAATACCAGTCAGGAAAATATAGAGCAAAGGAGGAGAGATTAAGTGAACTTTAAAAAAAAGAATAATGCAAGCACCATATTTAACACTTACAGACACAATTTCTGGTACACTTTGCTCTTTTAAAAAACTCTCTACTGTGAATGGGTTAAAGTTGGATACTTCAAATGCAATAAGCAGTCATTACGGTTTCTGATTTCTCAAAATGAAAACCCTTTTGTTTTCACGGGAAATTTCAGGAAATTGACACACTGCTCTGTATACTGAATATGGAGGGCATTCCTGGCTTTCCACATGGACCTGCTCAGGGTGAGAGAGTGGGGGGTATTCTTGGTCCACTTGGATGGCTCCTCCCTCCTGTGGACCCCAAGGGGCAGCTACATGGACCAAATGCCCTTCAGGAGGATTTTCCAGGCCACCATCGGAAAGGCGCGGTGGCAAGTGCAGAGATAACACAGCAAGTGTCATCTCCCTGCAGAAACGAGACGAACCCTTACAAAGCCACTGGAAAGAATTCATTAAATCACATGCTAGACGCAGGGGAGTTTGTAAGCACATTCACACCCAACACCCCTTTTAATCTTCATGAAGATCCTCAGAGATGGATGGGATATGTCCTCCTTCCACCCACCACTTGCATTTTATAGGTGAGCAAACTAAGAGTTAAGGAGAAAACGGAGGGTAGAATGACTAGCCCCTGCTCACAATGTTCAGAGCTGGGATCGGAACGGGGGTCTTCCTGTTACTGACTCCCATCTTCCTCCCTTACCCACCATAACCTCCACAAGCCCTTAGAAAGCTCACTCTGCGGCCAGCAATGACAAACCAGAGCACACTGTGTTCTCTCTCATGCCACACTCTGCAAAACACTCTTGCTGGCCCGGAAGGCCCTCCTCTCTCATCAACAGGCCTAACACACCCTTCCCCAGCACCCCATCACGGCTCCCTCCTCTGTCCCTTGTACACACTCTATCACTGAACTGTGAGCTCCTTGAGGACAGGGGCTGTGTTTGATTCATTTGTAACCCCAGGGACCAGCTCCGGGTTTCGTTGGTAGAATAAACAAGTGAATGGGTGGCTCTCTGCTCTCCATAGTGAAATCTGCTTTCCTTGCTCTGTTCCCCACCATTCAGCTCTTATCATAAACCTCTCTCATCTCTCTTTCTCTCCTCTTCAAAATCAATTTAAAAGTAGGAGCACTTTCATCTTCTAAAGCTATATGTACTTATCATTATTGTTTCCCTCACCTTCTTTCAAACTGTCTCAAAAGACTGTATTTTTAAGGCCAGGGATCTTCCATTTTCTGTGTAAGGCCATCTTTACAGCCTCTGTTTCTTCACCTCGAGATTCCTTTGACCTCTGATTTCCTCTGTTTCAGGCCTAAACTCATATTTCATTTTCACTTTGGGTTTGAATCTGGCTAAAGTCTGGCGATTAAGAACCCAGAGAACATTTCCACCTGTGAGAGTTTCTACATGTCACACAAGCCAAAGCCAAAGCCAAGGGGGCTTCTTATTATTTTGCTGCAACAACTATCAGAGCCTGGCATGCCGGCCACGTTATTTTTTTTAAACAAATGAGAGACTACATTATCATGTAATTACTTCTACATCCATCCAATTCAAATCAATTCAAATACTTACCTATTGCATAGCATAATGGTTAAGAACACAGGCACCAGAGCCTGAATGCCTAGGTTCAAATCTCTGTTGTGCTGTGTGACCTTGGGCATGTTACTTAACAGTCCTATGTCTCAGTTTTCTCAATATTGGTAGAGTTCATAGGAATGTGGCAAAGATTAAATATTTTATTATTATTAGATAATTGAGTTCCAGGGCATTTGATACCTGCCCTCTAGGATTTCAGGTCTTGAGTGATTAGTAGATAGATCTGTAAACAAAGTTCCAAAATGCAATAAGGCAAGTGCCCTACTCTGAATGCCTCCTGCTGTATGTCCCTTCCGTGTTATGTCCCCTCCATGTCTTTGCATGTGTGCTCTCTCTCCCCACAACTAAAATGCTTTTCCCACCACCATCTAAGTAACCCTGCCATTTTGCAAAATTCAGTTGGAGCCAGCCTCCCTGACCCACACAATCTCGGGAACCCCCTCTCTGTCCTCTGTTGTGGTACTCACCACCCTGCATTCAGTCACAGTCTACCTGCCTGTCTCTCCACGGACTAGGAGCTTCTTGAGAGCAGGGCCTGAATTTTGGTTGACTTCCTGCTCCCAGCATGCAGTACAGAGAAAGAATTCAATCAAAGCCCACTGAATGAATCAGTAATCAGAGGCAGGGGTAGGGTGTTAGGAGAGTTTAGAGGGAGACAGCACAAGGACATCAGAAGAGACTTCCTTTTTCCCAACTCACCAGACTGCAGTGTGCTGAGAAAACCATAAGAGGAACGTGTAGTTCTATATTTTTAAATCCTTTTCTTAAGCCTTTTCTTCACTCTTCCTGCTCTGTTTATTTTAGATGAGTGCAGGCATCAAAATCAAAACAAATGTGAACTAATGGCCAAGGGGGTCAAATAAATTCTCTGAGAATCACGATACTAACATGCCACTAACCACAAGAGGAGGAAAATATTTAGGGCTTCATCCAGTGCTCTGCACAAAAGGTGTGCTGTCAAATGCGCAGACAAGGATTTTTCTACTGTTAAAAGTGTTTAACGGAGAGTTTGCTGTAAGTAATTTTAAGTCTACACATTGCTAACGAAAACAAAGGCGCTTTGGGATAAGAATAAGCTGTATCTCTCTCTTTTTTAATCTTAAGATTTTAGTCTAATTTTATGCAATAGTATACACGATGGAGAGAGCAAATAAAAATATATAGAGGGTTCTATCTATATTGTAGAACTAATATTCTTCAGTTGCTCACACTGGAGCATCAAGTAGATTTATTTATAATTCCAGTTAGAATAGGATCCTTTGCCTGAACATGTTTGACCTACGACAACACACGTTTATAAGTACTCAAACTTAAAACTAGAAAGTAGCAGACTCAAGAACTGAACTCAGGATTTCAGATCCCAAAGCCCTTTTATCAAGTGCCTTTCTTCACAGAGCCTCAGGCCTCTAAGGGCCTGTGACTCCAGGAGGATGGAGCCAGCATAGCTTTGTGACAGAGACTGGCTGTTCCAGTCTCTACCATACTGATTTGGAGCAAATCAAATCTTATTTTCCTCTGGTGTCCACAATCCTTTCTGAGATGATATATCCTCGGTTTTGAGGTTACCTGCTCTCGTTTTTGAAGGCTGTACAATGGGAAGAAGCTCACATATTTTAGTCTAAATCTCCCCCTGTGAGCCCCGCAATAAACAACCGATATATAAAATGCACACCCTGAGGGGACTGAACTTAACAAAAAAAATTCTTCTTTATTAAAAGCCTACTACATAGCCAGGCCCTGAACCAGGCTCTTTACATATGCTAACAATTAATCCTCGGAACAAGCCACTTAAGTAGGTATTATTAACCCCATTTTATAGACAATTAAACTGAGGCTCAGACAAGTTAGTGACTTTACAAGACCCCACTACAAGTAAGTAGGGAAGGAAAAAACCCTTGATTTCTCTGACTCCCAAGCTCGTGCTCTTGACCACTATAACACTCTTAACGAACATGAAGAATCCTATGATAGTGTCAATGACTACTTCACTTTTTAGGTCCAGGCTCCTGCAAAGAGCTATCAGGAGATCTTACAAAATTATTTGACAAAACATCCCAGCTGACCCTGTCCTTAGCTGAATGATTGGCCAAAACTTCCTTCTGACCATGTCAGGACATTTATTCCATTTCACAGCCTCAACTGTAGGGAAAGAGAGTGGAGTCTCTCCCCTATAGACTGGAGACCCCTGGCCTATTTATGAGTTCTCTATGTTGGGTTTTCCTGAGGCCCAGACACCTCAACCTAATCATTTAATTTCCTGCCACCCCAGGGATGACCACCCCACACTGAGTGCAGGTAAGGTGAGCCTGTCATCCCAAGAATCAGCAGCTGGACATGTAAAGCCCAGCCTTTCAGAGCAGGGCATGGACTGCTCCACCCCACCAAGCAGAAGCAAGACATTGGCTGAACTGCTGTGGCCTCCCTGTGTGTCCACAAACACGTACTCATTAGTGCCACTCTCCATTATCTGTATTTTTAAAATAGCATTCCAGTGCTCGCTTCGTCAGCACATACACTAAAATAGCATTTCGTTATGTGAACTAAGATATCACAAAATATATATTATCTAGTAATATCCACTTATTTATTTACTCTGTTGTCTGTCTTCCCTCTCTAAAACGAAAGCTCCATGATGGCATGTCTTAGTCACCACTGTATCTCCAGCACCTAGAACGGTATCTGGCCTATAGCAGGCACCAAACAAATATTTGAAGAATGGGAAAAAAATTAATATTGTATGATAATAATAATGATGATGCTCATTAGCACTTTATATGCCAAACACTGTTTTTAGTCCTTAATATACATTGGTCCATCCAATCCTCACAAGAGCCCTAGTTTAAAGATGAAGAAATGGAGGCACAGGGAGGGTAAGTGATTTGCCCAAGGTCACAGCTGGTAAAGCCAGGATTTGAACCCTGGCAATCTTGATCAAAACGCCCACTAGGCTAAATGCTTCTTATTAATATTAATAACCACTAGGCTAAATGCCTCTTTCTAGTCCCCACCTTTTAAGAGGTGAGTAATAGATACAGGGAGACAGAACATGAGCTTTGGAATCAAACAGAGTAGGCTTGGAATTCCAAGTCTGACATTTCCTAGCCATGTGACCTTGTGTAAGTTATGTAAGCTACATGGTGCTCTTTCTTCAAAATGGGAATAAAAATACCTGCTTCCTAGAGTTGTTGTGAGGTTTAATGAGATAACCTAAGTAAAGTTCTTTTGCAAAGTCTGACACATACACAATAAAGGGCTCTATTATTGTGATATATCATTGTTAACTGCGTGGTACAGAGAGCAAGTGACAGAAGAATTACTGAGGAATCACAGGTGAGTCATGGTGCTCAGGAAAAGTTTCACGTAAACAGACATACTCAAGACCTTCAACTTAAAAGTTACAGAACTGTGGTTGGTAAGCAACAGGAGTGTCAAAACCAGTCTTCTTGATAAGGGGGCTTTCGGTCCAACACATCTCTCATAGGCTAGAGGTTAACAGCGCACCTGGTAAGAACCCATTTATGGACAATCTAACAGACATCCAACTATATCACTCAGTTAACAATTAATTACTGAGCACCTACTGAGCCAGGCAGAGAGATAAACCCAGTCCTGACTGTTGAGGTGGTGGTAAAACAGACAAATCAACAATTGATTATACCATGTGGAAGATGAATGATGGAAGGATGCCACAGTGTTAACAGAGGAGCTCTAACCCTGCATCACTCAGACAATCTTTCCTGGGTGAGAAGTCACCTCCGATTTGTCTCATGAAGTCAGGTAAAGAAAAGCAGAAGGATGTTGGAGACCCAGGGATCGTTTGGGCATAAGTACAGAAGAGCATGGTGCAGTTCCACAGTGGAGAATGAATGGAAGGCAGAGAGCTGCAGGATGGGAGGCTGGAAAGGAGGGCAGGGGCCAGGCCATGGAGGGTCTTCTGGGCCTGGTGAAGGTGGCAGGGCTTGGTCCCGAGCCATTAATCTAAAGTAGCCATTTCTGTGATCGCATCTCAACTCTGTGCCGGTAGCAATACACTGGTTCCCCGTGAAATGTGAACAAAACAGCACTGAGAAACAGAAAGAATACATTATTTTTTTAGGCTCACTGCCGAATTTTCTTTGGGGCCCTATTTTCTTCCTGAATAGATCACAGGCATTTTTAGCACTAGTGTAGTTTATCACCACCTCATGATACTGTTCCCCCTTTGTGCTCTAAAGTCATTTTAAACTCAACTCTGTTCAGCAAATGTTACTCTCCCTTCCCCAGCACAGTACCCGAACAACTTGGTAAATATTTGCTGAATTGGGCTGGATTATTGAGTGACAACTGTATAAGGTAACATTGTACCACTGGGCAAGGCTGGGTCCCAGGGGGAGGAGGGGATAAGAAGATGACTGTCACAGCACCCTTAATAAACTTGAACTTCTAATGATGCAAATGAGGCATGCATGACAATAACATGCACGCAAAAGCAGACTGCAGGGTGTTGCGTTCTTTCAGTGGTGGCCTATTCACGAGGTGAGAGTCTGAATCCCACTCTCACAGCACTTTCACCAGATACTCAGTTCTTTGAGGGCAGTGGGCTATGTCTCCTTTACTAAGTCCTCAGAGACCACCAAATGGTAAGTGCTTAGAAAATATTTATCAAATGGATCTAGTTAATCCTCACAACAACCCTGAGAGGGATAAATATTTTGCAGATGTGGAAACTGAGGCTCAAAGAGGTAATGTGACTTGCTTGAGGTTATAAGGTTAGTAAGTGGTATAGTAAAATTAACAACAACAATTATTATTGTTATTTTTAATTCTAAGGAAGCCCACCCTTCATTTATCATTCTCCAAATGTCTCTGTCACAGGATTCTCTTTTTACACTAAAATGGAAAAAGTTCTCTCTGCCTGAATGAAACTTGAAGTTTATAATTTGAGTTCTTGAACTCCAGTTGGCTTTCCTTGCTGCCATTCTAAGAATTCCAAAAGGCACTGAATGGCTCTAGGACAGATAGATCTGCCACTTCGCAGGTAAAGACACTCTTTAGCACAAAGCTTCCCCAGTATTGTCCCATTCTCTCCCCAGTCACCAGGTAAGAATTAATCCAATTTCAATTCAGTTTAACAAATCTTTACTGAATACCTACTATGTGCCAGGCGCTTTTCCCAGTACTTCCAAAAATAAAATACTTAGTATGAGAGTCTTTGTGCCTGTCCTCTTAGGATTAAATCACATTTTACTTAGTTTCATGCACAGAAAAATCTCAAGGGCAGGTAGTAAACCCTTAAGGGTAAAGACCAATTGACCCACCTATCTTTGTAGAGGAGTACAGTGCTAATACTTAGCAGGCATCTTAATACATCTTCATGGAACTTTAAAATTTTGGTCTGGAAGTAGACAGACCTGGGTTCAAATCGAATCCTTGCCCAATCAATTATTGGCTATATAACTTTAATTTACTTTCCAAAACCCCAGTTAGCTCATCCATAAAACAGGAAAATTAACGTTTACCTTTTAAGGTTGTTCTAAGGATTAAAAGGGATGCTGTCTGACAGTGCCTGACTCATAGTAAGAGCTCAACAAATGAAAGCTTATTTCGCTATTTCTAGTCTCACATCTAGGTCACCTCCACTACTTATTACTATCATTATTATTATTACTTTGCAGGTTCAGCTAAAATAGCTCGACCAAGGAATGAGATTTGCTAGTTAATAAATATTGTAATTAATAGAGAGCCCCAACATATATCATGCAGACATTAACTTTCAAAGATTTAGGATACAATGTTCCACATTAAATCTAAAATAATCAGAAGTCATCCTTTCTTTAATAATTTGGAAAATACTAGAGAATTTGCATTGCATAGCTCTGAAAAAAGGTGACTGTTTTTTTTCCCTTTGGATAATTCAGAGATCATTATCATCTAGAACAGTGTTTTTCAAACTTTACTAACCATGATCCAACAAAGTAACAAAAAGTAAGTAATATATTGAACACAGCAACTTCATATCACAACTCAGAACATAGGTAACTGAAACAAAAGTTTCATGAAATAATACCCTTACTAAGTACCAGCCACTGAAATTTTCATTTCTATTTCATTTGTTGTTTTAATTTTTAAAAATTCTGGTCAAGACTCAGTAAAACAGTTTTAGGCAAACTAGAACTTAGTAATTTAACTAATATTGTTATCCTGTCTGTTCAAGTGTATTAAGGATATAGCTTAACTAATCCTCCCATCAAGCTATGAAGTTGTATTAATTCTATTTTACATATTAAGAAACTGAAACACAGAAAGGTCAGGTGACTTGGACTAAACAGACTCCCACAAATTGATGACAGATCCAAGATTCACAAGTTTTCTAACTCTGCAATTCAGACTCCTTAAAAAAATTATGATAATTCAATAAACATTTATTGTACCTATCACGTGCCCAACATTGAAGTAAGAGAGCATTTGACATGATCTCCACCCTCCAGGGCTCCCAGACTACCAGTGGAGACAAGCATGCCTCGGCACATGCACTTGGAAGTCTGAAGCGGGTACTTTTCTATTCTGGAGGAAATCAGTTTATTCCAAAACCACCACCATCTTCTCTCTGGCCACACGTCCCACAAAATGAGCACTGGTACCTGTTGATGAGAGAATGCAGCAAACTCCTCTAATGGCACATTTCTTTACGATCTGAAATAAAGTCGATATTTTCCCCCCTACTGCTCTTTGGCATTGTAACCCTAAAAGCAGTCCTCAGCGTGACTGTACCAATGAGCAGTATCATCATAACATCACACCATGACCAGAAGAGTGCTTTAACGCTGATTCCCTCTAAATAACCAATATCTAATTTAGAAGCATCTTTATGGTGACTTCAACCTCTGAGAAATCATGATTCAATAAAGACAGGTCTTGACCCTGCTAAACCATCAGGAAACTCTAGTTTTCTGATCTAAGACATTGCATAGCTATCAATTAAAGTCAAAACACCCGAACCACCTTAAACCATAGCTTTTACCCGTCTCTCTAGTTTCACCTTTACACATCCTACGCTGCACTCATACCAGACTACTTATTCCTTAAGTAATTTCCCACCTCTGTGCTTTTACTCATACTCTTCCCTCCACACGGAATCCCCTTTGTCTTAATTCTTCTGCCTATCCATCTTTCCTGGCTCCACTCCAGTGGCATTTCCTCCAACAACAGTGAATGTCTCCCTCTTCTGCACATTGTACCTCCTCTGCTGAGACAATTTTCACATTCTGTCATGTCCTTACCCACTATATTAGAGTATGTTTAAAATACTGTGACATTCCAGGAGGCACTTGGAGTGTGGTTTATATGCAATAGACACAAAATTGTGTTTGCTGATCCCACACTGAAAAACTTGATCTGAAAAAGGAATTGCTCCCCCTCGCTCCCCGAGAAGTAAACTTTGGCCAAGCTGGATGTATTCCCAAACACTCTGGATCTAGGACTGCTGATATTGCTAACTATGTAACCTAAGGCAGGCGGCCGAGCTTTATTTTCTATAAAAAGGGGTTAACAGTCCCTGCCCTAACTACATTAAAGAGATTAAACTGCCATCACAGGGTCAAAATTATGCAATGTTAAGTGAATATGAGAAATGATCTCCATAGTCACAGATCCATTACAGCAAAACTGTGCTGGGAACAGCTGACGTTCTAGAAATGCAAACTTGCTCCTCTATTCTTGAACAACTGATAGTTCAGAAGCAGTACTGTTAAGATTATACCAACTGCAAGTCCGTGTCTCCAAAGTTCACCTGTTCAAGAGTTGTTATTAAAGCTCTTCTAAGTTAGAAGTCTTTTTTTATCTTCTTGCAGATAACCTTAAGCCAGAGGTGTAAAGCAAGAAGGAATTGAGATTCAAATATGGGCTTAAATATGGGTCATTTTAAAATAATGCAAACCCTTATCTGGCAAGGACATCCTAAGAATATCCACCTGCCCCTTCCCTGTCCATTCACCTGCTCAAATCACTCACCCAATCATCTCTTTTTGGTCTTTCATTAATAGGTATGAGATTTTCCTAGGACAAAATATGTGAAAACGTCTTCTATTCTACCTTCTCAAATTTAAGCCCCTTTCTTCCACTGATATATTTCTGCCCATATAAACACAGTCTAAAAATCAACTGAATTCTTCCAGAGAGCTTGCATACCACATACAAGGCTGCTTACAAAATCCTTTGATGAACCTTGCTGAAGCCTTGAAATAGATACATGTGGAAAGAGAAAAAGTTCAACTGTCTGTCTGTTTCACAGTAACGGGTCTTTTGCATAAAAACATAGGACCTGCAAAATGGCACCTGGGGGATCAGATCAATTTATAATCCCTTCCCCTAGTTTTAAGTATTAAATTGAAGGGAAGAAAATTGCTCCCTTCACATCCTTCCTGTGATCATATGAAGTGGAATTCAAAATCCATGACACTAAAACAGTAGTCTAAGGTTATGTTTTCAGTTTAATTCTTGAATCCTCGGAAGGGACTACTTGTGTTATTTCTTCATCCTCACTGGTGACAGCAACAGGTCCCAATTTAAAACAGTTTGTGAATTTATTATGTGCCTATTTATTTCCCCCTTCAGAGCCTTGGGAAAAGGTATAAACTAAATTAGGCTTGGCCTAACACCAGTCCTGACACCACCCATACCCCTTCCCCCCCTGTGTGTGATCAACAACTATGTCAAGGCCTTTGGGGTGATTTTCCTCCTTTCTCTTTTCTTCCTTCAAATGGGAGGCTAATAAATTGAGGGCCAGCATTCCGCTCCCATCTCCCACACCTCTCAGTCAATCCGATCACTTCTAGAGCTGTTTACTGCCAAAGCCATCCATCATCTTGCCTCACCAAGCAGGAGAAGAAAAACTGATGGCAAGTTAGAAAAACCTCATTAAGCCGGTTTCTACCTCAACCTCTTCCCCACTCCTTGAGAAACAGAACTTCAGAATTCAGCCTACTGGGGAAAAGAGGGATAGAGGAAAAAAAGCTGATGTGGTGAAGGGGAAAAATAGGTCCAAAGTAAGTTCGTTTCGGTGCCAAAGTCAAATAACTCACTCACTCACCCTATCTATCTATCTTAGACAACAAAGATGAGACCATATCAATTAACCTTAACTTCTTTTTATTTTCTTTCTGGATGAGTTATGAAGTTCCTAACAGACTCTATTAAGAAATGGGAAAACAGCATCAATTAAAATTAATTTTATGTTCACCTTTTTTCTAATGACTAAATCCCAAGTTAATTCGAACTCCAAAGGAGATCATGGATGTACCTTGTAAAAACCTAGGAGAATATAGAAAACTTAATAAAGTCACACAATTCCAGGGAAGAACTGAGGGCTTGTCTATGTTTAAAAACCACTGTGTGTCAAACACAACCCCCATCCCCATGAGTTCTGGGGAGAGGATGGAGACCGTGAGGGTAGCATGCAATGTCACTTCTCCCCAGGACATCTGGCACGGATAGAACGACTACAGACTGAAAGAGAGTGAATGTCCTCTAGGCACCTTTACTTTTCAACTCCTGTGTGTGACTGGTGCCTTCAAATACTGTTTCTCATCTGATCTTCACAGAACCCCTGTGAGTCAGGCATTATCATTCCCATCTTAAAGATGAGGTAACTGAGGCTCAGAAAGCTCAAGTACCTCATCCGAGATCACTCTATTACTAATCGGAAAAGTCAGGATTCTAACCCAAGTTCACCCGACTCAGGTCCTTCGCACGTCCTGGTTTCTTAAGACAAAGAGCAATCTTTCCAGAGGCTTGCCTGTACAGGAGCCCTGTGAAGGTCCTCCGAGCCCAAGGCAGACTCGTGGTTCCCTGGCCTCTGCTAACAAGAACATGGGAATAGTGGTATCTAGTTAGAAACAAATCTAATTTTTCTACACGTGCACCAGTTGATGTAATATGTTTTTAGCCCCATCTGTACACTGGCCCTCTGGTTTCTAATCACAATAAACAGGTTGGTTTCAGGTCTGGAACCTTTTCTACCACAGAGACGATTAAAATATAATCAAGCTAGAAAGTTATCCTCCCCCAAAGCCACCTAAAACAGAGCAACTCCAAAATAAAACCAATTTACATATTTTAGCCCAAATTAAAAAGTAAAAGCTAAGGATTCCCTTTTAATATCCTGAATAATAAATGCATATTTACGTAAAGCTTCCTTTGGGGAATGGTTACTATGAGGACAACTTTCCCAATATTATTCATAAATATCACTTTTGTTTTAGTGTTACAGTAAGAATCTGGACTTGTGGGAATTGTACTGTCTGTACCCAGTGCAACAACAGAGATAATTTATATTGAAGACATGTACAATATCCAGAATTTTAGATGTGTGGTTGGCTGTATTACAAAAAGTAACATAAGAAAGGATGAGTTAAATCTGATCAAAATCACAAATCACAGGGACTTAGTCGTTTACTCCATTTTAAGTGAGCACTTGCCTAATGAAGGTTTCATTAGTAAAGATTGCAAGTTCCCAGGCTTTCCACTACAGACTTTTAAATAGCACTTAGAGCCAAAGTTTATCATTAAAGCTGTACTTACTACTGTTGTATCTTCAAATGGGGCACTAGAAAAAAAAGTTCAACTCAGTTATTTTTCATGTACAAATTAGAAAGCAAAACTCTAAAGGGTTTAGACTGGCAGCTTAGGAAAACACAGGTTACTTGAGAAGCCATTACTGATACTTCCCAGGGCACACTGGGGGTCATGGCTGTCTATCTATACCACACACCTACACACACTGCACACAGTATCTAGGTATGTATGACAAAGTAACTGTCCACTAGCAAATGTCAAGTTTGCACAGGGGTTATATCAACTCTACTTCTATACAACTAAAAAAAGTTTGCACAGGGGTATGCCAAGGAGGTCACTATCTTCTCAGATTGTCCCTGGAGAGTAACATGGGAAAAGTTATTCTAAGAGTCATCTCTGTCAGAAGCAAGGCATTCTCATTTCTGTAAAATTAACAGGTTATCTAGCCAAGCTCCATGGGCAGCTGACAGCAGATAGACAAGTCCTTTCCAACTGTTCAAACTTTACCTTTTCCTAAGAGTGAACAACTGGATACATGGAACCTTATAGACAGAAATGCCCAGAGTAGCTTTTATTTCTATCTTTTAGAGTCATGCATAGACTCTTATAAATACAAAAGGAAAAACACTTATGTACTGAATGCTTCAACAGATCTTTTCCCATAATTTGACATAAACCTCATTGAATGACGTCCAACCTTAAAATCCCTCACCCAATTTTATCCCTAAATCACAGAGATTTAGCCTCTAATGTATCTTTTGATTAGTGTCAGAAGAAATGGTGACTTTGAGTTCCATGTTTCAAAGAAATGCACATAGTAAGTCTTCAACAAATATTTCTTCATCCAACAACAAATGATAGCCAGCCTCCACTATGGACACAGTTGGCAAAATAACGTCAAGGGCTAGTTGTTCCAAGAAAGTAGACAATAGAAGGTTTAACTGACTCAGAATGAGCAGGAGTAGATTCAATGCCACAAAGTGCAAAACAGAGGAAACCTCCATGCTGTGGTGTGTTTTTCAGAATTTGCCATCTTGACTGGAATTGTTTCTCTGCTTCCTCATATCCTGAAAAAAGAACTAAACCTCTTATAGAAAAAATACTTATGAATTACTACATTTTTATAGCTTCAAAATGCATAATTAAGAAATGAACTTTGATTTTAAATGTTATTTTCAAACCCAGAGTCCAAGGAAAGTTATTTTCAGGAGAGACCTATGACTTGTAATTTTTGTCCATTAAAAAAAAAATCACATATGCTATTTTTGTGTTTTACTTTTGTGGTTAAAAATAAGGCTTTCCAAAAACAACAAAAAACAAAAATTCAAGTATAACAATTACACTGACCTTATTTCTTCAACATTTCACTGCTTTTTCAACCAAAATTTATTTAAGAATTCCTTTATGGCATTCAGCATTTCTTGATCCTTGTACAGGGGGATCCACATTGGGGGGAAAATATTTCTGGTGTTTGATACAATGAGGATGTGAATAATGCTCTTCCCCAAAGCAAAAATGGTCAGTGTTAAAATGGTCTGGCAAAAGGTGAAAATCTCAGGAGTGGGGAGAGGGCACGGGGAGAGACAGAGATAAAGAGACGGGGAGGGGAGAGAGAAAGAGAAAGAGAGAGAGAGAGAGAGAGAGAGCCAGCAGCCTATTAGGAGCACTGACACTGCATAAGTTATTGCTTAATGAATGTACAAGGAACAGCATAAATATTACCCCTAAGCAGAGTGGATGTGAACATCCAAAGCAAGCTAGCTGGCTGATTGCTTTCTCATTTTTTGTTCTTTTGTAACAATTTCATTTCCAAAGTGCTTGATTTCTATGGCTGATGCTCCAAATCTGTTGTGAGCACACTGCCTGAATGCTTAATGAACTAAACAACCAAATGGCTCATCTTTGGTGCCCCCAGCTAGCATCCCAAACTGGATATAATTAAAGGTGTGAACAAGCAAGCAAAGAAGTAATGAACCTGCAAAGTCAAGGTTCTGAGAAATTATTGGGCAACCTACACTGCACCAGTTCAGATTTATCATTCATTATCTCTTATACTGGCAAGGTGCAGGTCCACATGTTGGTACCCCTCTCCACTCTTGTCCTCCAGCTTTCTTTCTTCTTTCCACTTCTAGATGGCTAATTTATGACAATTACTGCTGTGACAACTCCCACTCACCCACAGATCACCTTTCTTTGTACACTTAAAAAGCTGCTGACCTATAAAAGCCCTCTACCCTTAAAGCACACTGAGACTTAAAAAATACAAGGATGTTCCTAAAAATACTTAAAAAATACAAGGATGTTCCTAAAACACACACACACACACACACACACACTCACAAAATGAAGTACGAGCCACGTACTAGCCACGCTACCTCCTCCTTGTTTTTACCAATGTTTAAAGATTAGGTGCAAATGCTCCCAAAGAAAACACAATTCTCCTTTCACATATACATATATTTTAATTTGAACCCAACCCCTTGATTGAAAGGGTATCTTCTAGTTCACAAATATTGTTATGGACTTACACATTTATGGTTTCTCAAGTGGCAACTAGAGAAAGGTGTTTAGTCTAATGGTCTGTGGGGTCTAGATATACCTTTTTGATGAATTTCTGTATTTTTCTAATAAAAGAACTTGGAATTTGTGAGGAGGAGAAGCCACTTCTTATGGGAAAACAGCCCAGCTTGGTTTTCTTTCCATTTTTAGATGCGCATATACTTGCAAGTATGTATACACATTTGGTAATACCAAAAGAGGAAAACCTAAGACAGGTGCAGGATTCCAGAAACACAAATGCTTACACTGATACACACACACACACACACATTCCCTCTCTCTCACATACACATATCTATCAAATGGATAGGAGATGGATAGTGGGCAATAAAAGGTTGACTTCACTTTCAAAAGGGGAATTGGCCAGCTCTGTACAACACAGCCCATCGACTGGAAAATAGTAAGATAAAAGCTTGAGACTGTTTATGTCCCCTCATACCCCCCAAATTCCTAATGACATTGGGAAAAAATACTGCATTGCAGCATTTGCCAGTGCATACTCATGTGTCTAGCATCTGGTGGCCAGCTCACCAACAAATGTACATATTAAGTGTCCAGGCATATAAATTAAGGGCCTGGTGGCCACAGATCATTGAAACTGATGAAGAAACTTGTCAAGGCCAAAGGACTTCTGTCTACGTACAATGACCTCTATCAAGACCGCCATTCCTTACTTGCGGTACACACTGATAATTTGTTTCAGCTTTTTTTAAAATTAAAATAAGGCATTAAGAAGCCAAGGGCTAACTGAAGCAGCATATCAACATATCTCCTCATGGAAGGAGTAGTTTTTGGTCTACATATAGGAAGAGAATCCACCCACAATAAGGAAATAAGAGCAAAGGGAAGAAATCAAACCAAAGAAAAGAACTTGCCCTGAGGAAACCCTTTTCATTGTCAGTGGTAACTCTTATTTGAGTAAAACACCTTGATTCACTTACAAATTCTTTTAGAGATATTAAACACACACACACAAAGCACCATTCATGCAATGATTTCCAGATTTAAAATTTCAAATAGATTATCCCCAAGAGAAATGCTAAGTTTAAAATATGTGAAGTCTAACATGTCTCAAACCCTATTTCAAGACAGAGTTTTAATACTAAAGTGTGTAGCTCATTTTCTTTCTCTTTCTTTAAAAAAAATTCTATTGTTATTACCTCACAACAATCTGGACTTCCTCTCATAACAAAATCCTTGAATATTCAAAGGACCAAGGAAGGGCTATAGGAAGAGAAAAAAGTTTTAAGGCTTTGGAAAACTATCACACAGAAGCAAGCTCATCTATACCTGGCCAGGAGGATGACTTGAATGAATGGCAGTTAGGAATGAATGGAACTGAGATCAAAAATGAACGGTTAAGTTGCTTGTTAGTTTTTTTAAACGGGATATTAAAATTGTCCTATAAATCAATGATTCTCAAAGAAATTTTTCAGCTATTTCCCCACCTAAGTTCATTCAAAATTTTAAATATTAAATGATTTAACTATTATATTTCAATGAGATACAAGAATATTCTGATCATTAAAACTGGGATGTAGTCAGGTGTTTTTTGCAGAAATATTTCCAATCAGATTTTCATTTCTTAATAAATGCACACTCAGCCTGTGCTTCCGTAAAGACACACCTCCACATGCAGGTAGTAGGTATTAATATTTTTAAGACAAAGAAGCGAGAAAGGTCAGCAGTAGAACCACGTGTCTTTTTTACAACCCAAGCCAAGGTGACAGTTCCTACAAAAATTATTTTCCCCTTAACTAAAATATGCAGAAAAATTCTCAGAAAAAAATAAATTTGAGATAATCAGAAAACTATTCTATTTTAAATAACAACATATGTTTACACACTCAAGATATGAGAGTAAGAGGTTCAAGTGTATGACAAAAAATATAAGTTTATTTTATTTTTTATACCTCAACAGTCAAAACAAATTTTAAAAATCCCCCAATAAGAAGACAAAACAAAAAGAAGCATCTGCAAGGAAGAAAGAATGGGAGGGGTGCAGAGATTTGCAATGGAGAGAGCAAAAATTAAGAGTACTTTCAATAAAGCCAATTATATTTCCTAACCTTTTAGCATATTTCAGCGTCTTTTAATCTCTCATTCTGGGGCTTAAAATTATCACGTACTTAATTTGTCTCTCCAGAAGAAACCGAAATAGATCATCGTTTCAGTTGTTTCTATGCTACCTTCTATTCACCTAAGTAATATACCTTTCAGTCCTTCTGGTACCCACCATCATGAGAAAAAGAGACTACTAGTAAAGCACACTTTGAGAGAGAAAAAGCAAGAGATGCCTGTCACCCAGTGCACGCATGGGTCCCAGACGTTCAGAGACGTTGGAAAAAAAATCAGCTTTTCACTCAGTTTATGCCAAGACCAGGACCAAATGCTGAATGGAAGGCAGTGGTTGCAAGGGTACAGCCTGATGGATCTTGTGGCTGGAGGCATGGAGAGGGAGGCGAAGCAGAAGACTAGAATAGAGCTTTTCATTTATTATTTTAAAAAGTAATTTCTACTCGGGGTATAAAATGAGAGATACAATGAACACCCCGGAACTGTAGTATCAATATCTGATTTAGGAAAAACACCAATACCACCTAGCACAAGATCATTGCTTAGGGTAAATGTATTCTACCTATATTTCTCTTATGGATATTTGCTGGAAATTTCTAAGAAATCATTCGCAGAACGTATCAGCTGTGGGAGTTCACTATTATGCTTCCGTCAACTTCATTCAATATAATTTACATTTTTTTCAAATGGCCTCACAGGATTCCTTGCGATTTTTCCCAGCACAATTTCACAGCAGGGAAAAGGGGGAAAGAGAGAGAGGGAGAGAGAGAAAAAAAAGCAAGATTCCCTACCTCCCTTCCCCCTCTCCTTCTCTCTCTGTTTTTTAAACCAAAAAAAAAAAAAAAAAAACCACAACAGGGGAGACAGAACAGATGCTTAAAAATAGATTTCTAAAAATCACTGTAAACCAGAGTTAGAAATGTAATTAACACCTATTTATAAAGAATAATTAAAGTTGGGCCGGCCACAAAGAACAGCAAAGATAATCAAGGTCCTGTCCCCCCCACCCCCCCGCCTTTTTTACACTGTTTGCAGTGTGTTCTCATGATAGCCACCTGCTCCCTACCCGGCTTTTCCTCTGTTCGTTTCCCCGGCAACCTTTCATTGGGTTTTCCTCCCAGCTATCGCTTTCAGTTGGGCTGCTCGGTCTAATCTTATTTGTTTTACACCCATCAAAACAAGCAGCCAGACAAAGGCAATCCGCTAAGAATGGGAAAAAGACCACAGCTTTGTTATAACATCTATGCAGAGCGAAAAGTCCTCCCGAGGCTTTTCTAGCAAAAAATAAGTGAGATGGATATGAATTTACAGCCTCCCCCCGTACCAAGCTTTGAAACCCTGTGAAAGCTATTGCTAGTGAAATTCAAAGTCAAAGTGGGCACTCGTGGCATCTGATCATGCCATTTTGTGCCATATCTTCAGGGTCAACATCAGGCAACAGGAGCGGCACTCAAGGAGTTTCCCTGCTTCTTTTTTTTTTCAGAAAAAGATGATGCTAAAAATAGATTTACTACTTTGGCAGAAAGGTTTTCTACTTCCCCTTCTACATCCAAAAGTCCTGTTCCACAATTGCATCTGCTGGTACTGAGCCTCACCTCCTCCACCCCTCATTCCCAGCCTTCCCCATCACTCCGAGTAGGAGACTGAAAAAAGAAATGTGCCTTTAACTTTAACAGTCGTGCAATTCTGTTGAAAGCTCACAGAGGCGGTGGGCACGCCAGCCAACAGCGATGGTGACACTGTGATTGTCAAAAAAGACACCAACCTTGCTTGGCTAAAATGTGTGTTCGATAAAAGAGGCAGTGTGTGTGCCTTGTGTGCGTGCAGTGCCATTACACTTGGAGATGGATTCTGGTTTTCAGAAAAGAGAGACACTAATAAACACACACATACACACACAAACGATCTGCACAGTGATTTACGATGCACAGTCCACCATCCTTATGCGCGCGCACGAACACACACACACACACACACACACACACACACACGGCTGGAACCTCCAAGCTGTCTTCCTCTTTTCACTTACCATCTTCAAGCCATTCCACTCCATCTGTGATCAGAAGAAGATGGACCCTCACACAGTGTGTCAAAAGCGGAAAGGAACGTTATGTAAAAGCTGACATTCCTTCTTACAGAGCTGCTGCCCAGAGAAGGAAGCAACAACTCAACACGCCAGGCACCGCTACACATACAAGCCGCCTCCTCTTTTTTATGAGGTCATGACAGGAAACTCTTTGAAATACAAGATGCAGCATTTACTGAAGCCCAAATAAATCACTCTCTTTGCCGTTTTGAATGCGCAGCCCCCCGAAACACAACTGCCCATGTCAACGTTCAGTATTCAGGAGCTGCCTCTCAAGGTTTAAATTTCCAGCACGGAAATGGAGAGATTCCTAAGCCCGCGGCAGCCACCTCGAGCCCCACAAAACCGAGGAGGCACACAGACAAACCCCCTCTCCCTTACAAAAAGAAAATCCTTCTTTTGCCATTATGGTCTCAGGTAATATAACCTATTTCAACAAACCAGCAATGATTTCAGCCCACCTCCCCTTCCCCACCCCCACCTTTATGTTGAAGGGAAAATTGACAACGACCTGTTAAAAATGACAATCTATTTCCCAACTGCTTTTCAATAAAAGGACCTACCCGCACTCTCTACACAAAAGAGATAGTAAATGTAGGAACCAAACAGCAGCAGAGAACTGAAGTCTTGTGCAAGCATAAGACTGGTCAAGGTGGATATGCTTTTCTCCCCTCCAGCGGCACAAACAACAGATTATAAATCTAGTCATACCTACCATAACCATTCTTATTGGCAAATATTGGGTCTCGCAGAGCTTCGACTCTTCTCTTAAAATTTGCAAAGGTTTCAGAATATATTTTTAAAATGACTACTATTGTAATATATTTATAAAGATCCACAAAACACAGTGTGGATGACTGTAAAGTAAATCAATTATTTTGGGGGGGGGGGGTGGGGGGAGAGAAAGAAAAAAAAAAGAAAGAAAAGGAGCAGTGAGCTGAAACCCCTGATTCTAGGATGTAGATAAGAACAACTGAACAGAGCCTTGCTGAAATTGGCTCGAAGCTTCCCCTTTTTACATCCATTTATGGGACCATCTGTCAGCTGAAGCCAGGATCTGATTGGCTGGGGAAACGAAGGGAGGCGTTGCAACATCAGGTGCTATTTAAATTAGCTACTGCCAGATTGACGATGTTAATGATTTGGTGACCTCTACAACAACAGAGACCAGATTTCTGAACTGCTTCTTGTGTCTGGTAATTAAGGCCAGGCTGAAGCAACACAGCCATACTTGTATATTTACCTTTTCCTTCCTCCCAGCTCAAAAGTACTGTAACAACTGCAGGTCACTGGCGGCTTGCAAACCTTAACAGTGGGAGTGTTCTCCCTGTCCCCTGTCCTGAGGGCGGTACCACCCCACCCCTCTGACAGAGCGCTTTTCCCTTATAGAATGTTTTCAACCACCTTATCTTTTTCGACACTTGCTTTCTAGCAAAATGCATATTTAATGACCTGCCTCTGGGCTTAAAGATACAACAAAAGCACTTTAATGTGCTAATATATCTACATTTTAACTTTATTATTCCCCAATATTGCTGATTTTTAGTGAGTAATGCTCCTTCTGCAGCTAATATGGCCAGCGTTTCAAAAGAAAGCAAGTTTGAGATTGGGCTTGCTCTGTTAACCAGGTTCATACAAGTTTGCTTCAGAAAACTACTTCCTAATAAACAAAAAAGAAAAAAAGCTGTGGGGGGAGAAGGGGGGCAGCTGTCAGCCTCTACCTTTCTGCCTTCTGCCTGAGCTTTTCAAAACAGAGAATGATGAATGATTTATTTAAATGAATTTATTTCTCAACTTGGATAGGAACATGATCTGAATTTTTAAAAATCCACTAAAATACATTCTCTCTTTGCTTTCTCTACTGCTTCAGAGAAAGGTAAAACACACTTTTGACAACAGCCTCATTTCATAACTGGTACAGGGTGTTCATCTTGCCGAACTGAACACGTGATTTTGCTTCTCTCCTTCAAAGGATGTCTTTTTTCTTTGGCCTCGTAAAAGACTTGCAAAGAGACATTTAGCAAGTGTGTGGTGATGTATACAGTTTGTCTGCCCATTTTATACATTTCATAACCTCTATGCTACCAAGCCTTCAGTAGTATAGTTTTTTGTTCTAGTTTGGGTTTTAAAGTGGCTTGTCTGAGGAGTCTATGTTTTACTTTTACCCCAAAGGCTAATGTATCACTATTTATTTAATTCATAATTTAGTCAATTTGTTCCTCAATAAATACACAGAGGTAACAAATATTACTAAAGACATAATTTAACATAATTTTTCATCTTTGGCTGGAGTTGACAGCGGGATGGGATTGGGCCAAGTGGAAATATAGGCCGAAAATCATGCTATGCTCTAGGCTTCAAAGTCCAAGAATAAATGGGTCTGTGAAAAATTATTTTAAAAGAAAACAGCCTTTACATTAGAAAATTAAAGCTATTTTCTCCAAGCTACTATTTCATGAACACACATACAAATATACATATATATACACACTTTAAAAATACAGATACACCATAAAACAGTATCTGTTGGGTATACAACATGAGCTATTAGACTTGAATATAAATAAATTCAGCTATTAGAAATGAAAGTACGTGAAATAGAAAAGTAGAAATGTTAAAACTATGATCCCATCAAGTGGAACAATACTGAATTAAGTAAACTTTTAAAATAATTTCTTGAACAAATGTATAAAGTGTCCTACAACTCACAATAGTACTACAGTATCCCTTGAACTGTGTATGAAGGACAAATTCACAGGTTAAGTGCTCTAAAGAGCTCAACATACGTACACAGGGCAGGTACAGGTGCCCCAAATCAACAACAGAAACTCTGAGTATGATCTCACCAATATCAAAATACTGTGAAAAGTAAACATGAACACAATGCTGACTAACACACAAATAAAAACAGCTCACTGGGAACAAAAATATTTACTGTGTATTTCTCTGGAGGTTATAAAAGTCAGAATTTCTTAAAACCCCTTTCTTCCATCCATACTAATCTCAGCACACTTAGTGAGCCATAAATTAACATTAGGTATATCAAAAGATATTCTGGCCAGTTTTCCAAAATAGTAACTGTATATTACAGTATAAACAATTAGCTGGTTTTGCTAGGCTAAAAATCCATGCAGTTTGTATATTGATCACTTTTCCAAAAACCTCCACTCTAAAGCCTTTCAACGGAATCCTCAAACAAATGCACAAATGTCCTCAGAGGCCTTTTCTCTAAAGACAAAGGCAGAATCCTATTGTTGGGAAAAGTCAACCTTATTATTGCGTTTCCAGTAGTACCATTCATCTTTCAGAGTGAGGGGCTGACCGCTACATCAGTGGTGTGACATTTGTAAAGCAACAGATTCTTAACATATTATCTCAAGAATCAGGCAGGCGAGTCTCCCAGTCATGCATGATATTTTTTTTCCGCCACAATCCTCCACCACCACAGAAAGAAACTTGTCTCACTCAAGCAGCTAAGGCAACCTAAAAATGATATCCCAGAGCTGTGGGGCTGCCAGTGCCGCTGTATCCTTCTTACCATAAATGAGCAGTTTCTTGACTCATTAATAACAATTTCCCTTAAAAGAAGTAATCTCATATCAGTCAGCCCCTCGCCACCATGCACACATCCCAAAGGTTGCAGATATCTCAGCATCAGTCGCCGGCAGCCAGCTTTCCCACACAGAGTCCAGATGGACTGTACCAGAAGCCAATTCAGCGTTAATAACTACCTACTCCGCGCAGTGGAGAAGCCTTATGTGGCACAATGGGCTAGGAAACAGCAGCCGGCTGAAACTGCAAATAAAAAAAGACAACCAAATTCTCCAAAAGCACCGAAAGGAAGGAACACAAATGGAAGCGTGAATTCTATTTCCTTGACTTCAATGAGAAGAAAAAAAAAAAGAAAGAAAGAAAGAAAGAAAGAAAGAAAGAAAGAAAGAAAGAAAGAAAGAAAGAGAAAGAAAGAGAATCCTTCATAAACACAGGAAAAAAATGAAGGGGGAGGGAAACAGATGCTGCCCAGAAAAAAGTGACAAAATATTACCTCATTATTTAACAAAGCAGCATTAAGCGTCCTGCTGATTTCAAACATCTTGCCACAGATTTTGTTTTAAGAGAAACAGATAGAATCCTTTGCAAAGCACTCCGTCTGCAAAGGGTTCTTCAATTTTCTTGCGTGCCACGGAACAGTCAATATATTATTTCCCTAGAGTTCGCACATTAAAACCTCTAGTCAGTGAGCTGAATTTTCCCCTTATCTCACACACAGTAGACGCCTGTTATATGTACTGCTCTCTTTGCAAGAGCAGCCTGCCCCAAACATGGCTGGTGTTTCAACTACTCTTTAAAGTAACAGTTCACTGTATAACCACCAGGTGGGTAGAGTGCACAGATTCAAATGAACCATCTTAAAAGACTTTTTTTTTCCCTTGGAACAGCTTTTGGGTGTAGGATGTGACATGAGAAACGCCAGCATCCTAACAGGCATCTGTCTTGTATCTCTCTCTGTATCTTGTCAAAATAAATAAATAAAATTCCCTCTCCTGACTTATAGTGAGGAAACAAAACAAAACACCATCACCAATTCTAATAAGAACTGTGAAGAATGAAACACAAACAAGCTTTGTTTCATTCAGCAAAGGATGAAAAAGGAAAATCCAATCAACGCAGAGCAAGGGGGAAAACCAAAAACTTCATGGAGATATTTTCTTTTAGCAAAAGGAGAGAAATATTGACAAGTGTGATAAACACCCAATTCAAAAGTAGGCATATGAACGAAGCACACACAAGATGGAGGCAAGAGTTTAAGGGTGTAACTTTTCTTCATAGTAATATTTGATATGATCTTTCATGATACGAAATAACCAAAAGCTTAAAAGTAAAGACACTGAAAAAAACAAACAAAAAAGCCTTGAGCACCTCTTTTTAAAACACAATTATAAACAACCACAACAGCAAACTAATGATATATATTTCCCCAGTGCTGTTCTTTTCCCCTAAGATCTACCTCAAAGTGGAACATTTCTGTTGTGTACAATTTTGTCTGTATAGTTAACTTGGCGTCTCCTTTGTACAATTCTATTCCAATTAATCTGCTCCTCTGCCAGGAATAAATAGAATGTCTCAAGTTGAAAGCCCCAAGTGATGAAGGGATGATGTTAAAAGGATAAAGAAC
The DNA here is from genome assembly GCF_028023285.1 of Balaenoptera ricei. Lineage (NCBI taxonomy): Eukaryota > Metazoa > Chordata > Mammalia > Artiodactyla > Balaenopteridae > Balaenoptera > Balaenoptera ricei. Next base: position 41,701,330 of record NC_082639.1, on the reverse strand, counting down.
CACCCGGACAAAAATAAACCCCATCACTTATATCATTATATGACCTGTTTTTAAGGAGGCTTTTACTACTCACAGAGTACGCATGCACCATTCTATGTTCCCTCATATCTAAAAGAGAAACCAACATACACAGATACCTGGGATTTTGTTTTCTTGGCTGGACAAAATTAAACTGAAACTTCCACATCCTCTTGCAAACACGGATGTCGATACTAGTATTTTTCCAGCCCATCCGGCAACATTTAGCCATATACAACGGTGACTGTCTCCTTCATCTTTAAGTCAAGTCTGCATCACTTAATACCATTTAACCTCCTCAAATATATTAAGTTTCAAGTGACAATTTTTAACCGGGGAGTGAGAAGGAGGAGTTGCTCTCATCAAATTCTGGTTGTATGAAATAAGCTAATTTGTACACTCACCATATGTCTTAAACACTAATTTTAAAATGTCACTTTCTTCAAACATTAAAATGTAATCAGCCTAGTAAATAAAATATTCTCGAGTTTTCTTGCCTTGGTGATAATTTAAAGAGTGTTTATCTCAAGGTAACCTCTCTATTTTGGTTACCAAGGAAGGCTTTTGATTTGTAAAGGGAAAAAAGGAGATATTGGGGACTGGGGGAGTGAGAAGAGAAACCACAACTGTACGTAGCTGCACAAAGGAAAATAAGATGAAGCGGGTTTTTAAGGACCCATAGTCTTGTTACCCTAAGGCAAATCCAGCCAATCAATACCACCCATTGACGGTCTACCATCTGCCATGCTACCCAGCGATGTGGCTAAACAGACCTGTTCCATATGACCGTAGCCGGCTCATTTTCAGTCGATTAGAGCAGTTCCAGAGCATTCACATGCAATAGCACAAAACTCCAAGTCAGACTGAGCCTCTCTCTTCATACCAGTCCCTCCGAGCACAGCTGCAGACCTTTTCCTCCTGTTCCGGGTGTCTGGATTACCTCTTCTTACCCCTCAATTGAATTATCAAAATGGGGTGGGAAGGTAGAGTGAGCAGACACTCACATATCCACACACACACACAGATAATTGCTGGCCCTTCTTCACTGTCATGCAGAAATCGGGAATTCCATGTGCTCTGCCCTAATGTGATTATTGCACACCATTTAAATAGCGTCATCAGTGACTATGACCTGACATTTTTGTGTGGTTCAATTTCTTTTTATCCTCTCTCTCTTCCCTTGAAAAATAAACCTGAGCTGCTGGCATTTCTTCTCTTAGGGAAAATACAGTCAGTATGCCCAGACAATGGTATACTATATTTAAGAGCTTCTGATAAAATTTAAAGCCTAATTTTCCTTTGATGAATTGTGGTGTTGGTTTTGTCTTTTTTTTTTTTTTTTCCTGCAGAAACATTAAATCAAATTTTGTAAGAAAATGCAAACATACCACAGAGGAAAGAACGATGTGCCAGACTGACATGGCGTCTGTCCGTAGGATGAGGAATTCACTGTTGATGTGCTACTAGAGGTATATGACCTGACTGTGTCACGCCTTTCTCTTTCCTAAGTAGTTTTGTCTACTATGGATTGTGGGAAAGGGCTAGAAGAGCGCTACTGTGTGGAGAAATATGACAAATGGGTGTATAGTCAACTTATATGACCAAGAGTTCACCTAGGCAGGTAAACTAACTTAAGGGTAGATCCACACTTGATCTGACTGTTTTCTTTCCATACTCCTAAGCCTGTGCTAGAACAGCAGCTGAAAGCAGAGGCTTCTTTCCAGAATCAATGCATGATTTTTCAAATGTGCCTTTGCTCGCACGCTTAAAGCACTAGGGTGTCTTTCTGGGAAAGAAAATTTAAAGGACAGGAAAACTGCCTTACTTACAAAATTCTAAAAAACGGTAAGTACACATTTATCAAAGAAATCTAATTTAAGGGAGTCCCTGTCTGGACTTTTCACTGATATATTCTCATCATAGCTTAAGAAAACTCAGCAGGGTCAATGTGCAAACACACAGAGATTTCTGAAGATCTCTATATTAAGGGATTTGAGGCCTTTTCATTTCAGTTCAGATGAGCTTTACTAAAAATAAAATAAATAAAATAAAAAACAAAGAAACAAACAAAAAAACTCCTTAGTATAGATATAAATCTTCACAAATCAAAGGCCACTGAATAAATGAAATATGGAGTATCTACTCATACCACTAAAGGATGCAGTGTTTAACGAGATTAATACAGTATTGAAAATAATTCAATGTAGGGCCTTTTAAAACTCTGAACTCATTTATAATTCTGTAACTACAAATAAACAGATGTACTGTAAAAGGCAAGGAAGGTAATTTGTGGAAGAAGGAGGAAGAGGAGGAGTAGAAGGAAGAAGGAAAGGTAAAGGTAAAGGGGAGGAGAGGAGAGGGAGGAGAAGAAGAAATAAAAATAGTAGGACTTACAGTGTGAATAAAAACTGCTCTTTTACTAGGAGTCTACTGTACATCAAACACTGTACTAGGCACTTGACATGCACAATCTCACTCAAGTGACAATTGTTATAACTAAGAATTCTTCTAGAAAGGTGTTTGACTCATCTAAAAGTAAGATCTCCCCTCCTCATACCACAGAAGAATATGCTTAGTAAATATGTGTTGAATAAATGAGAAAGATGGGCACAGACTAGAAGAGAAAGCAGAGGGAAGATGGAAGGTGTGTTTGACTTTTCTCAAAACAAACGAAGTGAGAGAGAAACAAAGAATTAAAGCTACAAATCACAAAATCTTAGACGGCAGGATTAAGTCCCCAGCCCTATCCCCTACTTCCTCTTCCAAAACTGGCAAAACTCCTTACATAGAGTATCTGCTCAGCAAACACTGATTCATTTAACTTCTTTGTCCTCCGCCCTTTATAATACAGAGCATGGCTCCAGGCAGCACTCCAGTCATGGGGAATGAATGAAGATCAATAGTTGCCCTCATCACCTCAAATACTATCCCAAGGCCTATTCGTTTTGATTCAACTAGGGGTTGCTGAACACCTTCTCAGGGGGAAATGATATGCTAGGCTCCTTAATCTTCAGTTTCCCCATCTGTAAAATGGGCACAATAATACTTCTCTTAAGGTTTGTTGCCAGAATTAAGTAGATATAGGTTTGGTGGAGGCAGCACTCTAAATGGTAGCTATTATTATTAACGTGGAAAATAAGGAAAAACTGTATGAATTAGTACCTGGCTACAAGATAAGTCAATCTTGTTGAAGAAAAAACAATTCAAAGCCTCTCTAAACGATTAGAGCATAAAAAGACAATAATAACTAAGAAAGGCTAAAAGGTCTGTTCCTGTTCTAATGAAAAATGTCTGCTGCAGATAAACATTTACTTAGCCCTGTGTGCAAAGTTCAGTGCTAAAATCTTAACATGAAGAATAAAAAGAAATAAAAGTCACAGTGCTCACCAAGGAGCTTACAATCTGGCTAGGAAAGGAGCTTCATTTTTATGCATAAATCCTAATAGTATAAGGAAGAACGTAAAGAGAATAGTATCAAAATGAAATACTGACAGGCAGTCAATGCTGAGGATACCACCTGAGTGATGGGGAAGGCTTCATGAGAGAAGCTGGAACTGAAGCTAGGCTTAAAGAATGATAGGATTTGTTCTGGACAGTGGAGGGTATTTCATATAGGAACAAAGGTCAGGGAGGAGGGCAGGAAGGGGATACTGGCAGCCAGCTCCTTCTAGCTAGAGCCCCTCTGAGGTCTCCTCTGAACCTATCCCAACCTATTCCATTTTTAAAAGTTGTAAATAGAGGAATATTATGATATGATGACTGTGGGAAACAGGACCTCTTATACAGTAAGTACTTTTATGAAAAGAACAAGAATTAGCATTTATTGAGCATCCACTATGTGTCAAACATTGCATTATGTGCTTTGCCTATAAATCTCATTTAATCTCACAACTCTGAGATTCCCAATAAGAAAACTAAAGATTAGAGAATTTAAGTGATTTGCTCAAGATCACACAGCTAGTAAGAGGCAAATTTAGGTTTCAAACTTATATATGTTTAACCTCAGTCCACACTCTTTTTGCTATAAATTCTACCTTATATAGAAAAGTGTAGATCTAAAAAACTTAAATCTTATTCTCTGTTAGTCTGTAATCAGAAACTAACATTCAGAGTAATGCTGTTGCCATCTGCTGACATTTAAAACAATAACAATAATTTTAAAAAAAGAAAAAAGAAAAAAACATCCACCTAACTTACACCTGTAATTTTAGTATTTTGCCACCAGGTGATGATAGAATCCTGGTCCTGTGAAAATTACAAGGGTCACGCTTTTGTCTGCTATTATTTTGTGTGTGTGCTATTCCCTCCTCCATCTCTGAAAGTAAAGGTAAGAGTGCCTGATCTTCAGATGGAATCATCTACTAAAACCCCAAGACATTAAACTTTCCAAATATTTTCCAAATTTTATTTATCAAAAATTCAACTGTGAGCATAATTCTGAACTTCAACAATTTTCAAACAATTCTATTACAGATTGTTCTCAATGAATTATAGTTCGTTGTTACTCTCACACTGTACTGTGAGCTTGCAGGGTAGAAATTGTATGTTATTTGCCTTATATCCCCAGCATGTAGAATATCAGTACCTTGAACATAATGGGCACACAATAAAAGAACATAAATAATTGATTCCAAATATTTTAGAACTTTTGAACCAAATGCTTAGGGCACAATGATTTGGTACTTCATTCATTAATACATAATTTTCTTTTTCAAGTCACCCTTACTGTTTGCTGGGTTATTGTAAAAAGCCCTTTTCTGAGGTTGGTCATCAGCAGAAGCATTTCTCTCAGTGGTCAGGCACTTCCTTCTGCCTTAGTCAGGCACAGTCTACATTCATTATAAGCCTTGCCCTGCTCAGTAGCCTAGTTTACCGTTTCAACCCTCTTATGCCTAGGAAGGTCGCTTCCTTTCTCTACAAAAGGTGAAGGAAAAAAATGTGAAAAACAAGAGAGGCATGCTATATAACTGTCAGAAAAAGGCAACTCTCCACTTGACCCTTTTTAGTCCTTTCCCTCGCTGACTCTGAAGCTGGGGGAATGATTTAACTACTTTTAGGCAGAAGAGTAAAGTTACATATTAGTGCTGAGTAGCTCATTTCCCTTAGCAACGCCTTAGCAACAGCAGCTTCAAGTTCAAAATACCACCTTGAAAAGGATCACATCTTTAAGGAGGATGAGTATTTTTTTTAACGTAAGATTTTTGAACAGAAGTTGTAACATTATAACCCCCAAAGCCTTGTAGGCTACAAATACCTATTTCATGCTAACCTTCCTCTATGATATTATGTGGTAACCATAAAGATGCTGGGCTCCTGTGAAATTTCAGTGCCTGGAAAAGCCCTGGTCCTACTCTGAAATTATTCACAAATACATAACTTTTATTTTATCAAGGCACCATTAATCCTAGGTAATTACAGAAATTATACTTAAGTTCTTTTAAAAGGGTTATTGTTATTGACCTCACTATTCAGTTTGCTCCCTTACTGAGAAGAGTGAATAACTAAAATCATAGTTTTAAAACCCACATCAGGATTTTACAAACTATGTTACATGTAATTTATGGTTTTGTGGACAGTTTCAAGAAAAATATAAAAAAGAATTCCAATTTTACCCCAAACTGGTACTTACTGATTTTGTTATTCAATACTTACCTTGCCTACTTTATTATCCATAAAATGGATCATGGGATAATCAAATAATCATCACATCTGATTTTTTTTTTACACTGCCAATAAAATGAGAATGCTTGCAGAAGGCTTTGCTAGCCTTCAAAAACCCTAAGAATGTAAACTGTGTGGGTCATATATGTTATGTATATTATTAAAACTTCCACCTTATTCAAGAATTTTGAAACTCTTGTCGTCTTAAAGATTTCACAACTCAGATAATATACAAGCTACTGCTTGAAATTTGTTCCTTATTGTCTATCAGCATATGGGTACCTTGGGGTACAGGGAAACAAACTCCACAAGGGCGTGGAACAGTAATTTCAATGGAATTCTTCACTGTTAAAATTTATTATCAAGTAAGACTACACAAACTATGTGTGCCAATTACAAGACACAGATGGGTAAAGGACAGATTTTCCCCCTATATCTTTTACTTGGTATCAGTATATAGCCAAACTGTGCCATCCACCTAACCTGAAATTTTACACGTGTCCATGTATAAGGGTATTACTGAAGAACATTCCTAGAACAATGCCTCTTAGACACAGGAGGTGTTCAATGTGTGTTCTTGAAAGTAAGATCCATTTTAAATCACAAGGGAACAGAGAGGAGCCAGGAGATCTCAAAGTCAGTTCCATCTCTACCGCTAATAATTCTATGACTTTGGGCAAATCACTTCTCTTTGGGCCAGAATCTTCTTGAGTAAAGAAGAAATGAAACTGGATGCCAGCTCTAATATGTCAGGGTCTATATATAAATAGTTTTCAATTAGCAAACAAAATTTTTGGTAAGGCTAACTCAGATTTTCAACTGACATTCCAGTATAAGAATACTGGCTAAAGGGAAATCAAGCTTTTGAAGGAGATTTTAAAATCTGCCACAAATGAAGAGCCAGATTAGTATAATGTTCCTCCAATGTCCACCCTGGTCACTAGAGTTATTTTAATAAAATACAGAACTGGAAATGGTAGGTTAAAATCTTAAAACCAACGGTTTTGACTAGGACCTTGATTAAGTCCAAAGATGCTCTCAAGTGTTATCATACTTAAAATGCAGACAACAATAATGCCTAGGGTTGTGAAGATTAAATGAGATAATGCATGTAAGGCATGTATTACAGGGTATATGGCATACGGTTAAGTACTCAAAAATGTTAACTATGTTTTATATTAGGTTGAACACATGAAATTGTTTTTACAGGTCAAAAGCAGTCAAATACTGTCAATTTCATATGATTCAATCTATGTTCTGTTACTTTTTACCTGAAAAACCTTCATGATCCTCACTGCTTAAATCAAATCCAACTATGCAGTATGGCGTTCAAGCCTCCTTATAATCCAACCTTCGCTTAAGCTTCCTGACTTCTCTGGGATATTCCCTTTTATATATACTGCTCTAAACATGCCACTCTATTCTCCTACATGGCCCTTCTACCCCATGCCTTTGTTCCTGTAGTTTCATTCCATTTGGAATGACTTCTCTCCCTGGAAAATATACCCATCCTTCAAGGCTTCAACCTCACTAGGAAAAATCAGCTGCTTCATTATCTGAGCTTTTATAGCAGCTTGTTCTTCCTGCCTCCACAGAATTCATGCCAGAGCATTACCACAGTTGTTTACAGGTCTGTCTCCCAGAGTGTTTTCAAGGTACTCCAGGGCAAGGATTGTCTGTCTTTGCTTCCCTCCAGGTGAGCACAGTGGCTGTCTCATAGTTGGCACTCAGTAAATATTTGTTCAAGTAAAATGAATACATTCACGTGGCAGGTTAAGATATGGCCTCTCTTAGAAATAAATGATAAATAGATGAATCCCAAAGATGACTCCAAAAAGAAAAATCTTTTGGAATCCACCCTTCCACAGAATCATTTTTTCTGATGTAAGAAATTCCTGCTAAAGGACAGTCTTTTTCCCTCTAAGAAATGTTCAAGTGACTAAAATCAGAAACTCCAAAGTGGAAGTCGCTCTTCAGAACAAACCCACGAGCTGAAGCCATGAGCTTTCCACAGAGCCATTGTTTTATTGCTAGAGGGGGGAGTGCTCTGGTTGCAACCTTCTTTAGTGAATATAACGTGAGGGTCTGCACACTGAATTCGTGCTTCTAGAGCTGGAGAGGTCTTCAGTCACGGAGAACTCCAGTGAGGCCTGGATGACGTGGAAGGTATGGAAAAGAGGACGGTATGGCTGCTGTTGCAGCTTGGAGCGTGAATTCATCACCTGCCCACATTCCCACGCTCCATGAAACCACGACTCTGGAAGAACTCTAGGAAATGCAAGTGCTTAAGAGAATTAATACTGTATTCTAAATATTATCTAACGAATGTTACTAGCTATATAGACAGTAACATTAGTTAATATTTAATATGCGTATGTACGTATGTGTAAAGTTAAATCATTATATAATTGCATATAGATAGATATATAATTAGTTTAAAAGGAGAGAAACAGTTCTGCACTATAGGAATATCATGCTATTTATAGCCAGTTTGTAACTCCAGAGGATGTACTTTCAAACTTTTTTTCCAGCAAGTGATTTTTCGAAGTAAAATCTTAGGCAAACCTCTAACGTATAAACAAATAAAATAGTGCTGGTCTCCTGGTGGGGGGGAAGAGTGGGCCCCACTAAACATTTACCCCACCCTCACATACTTCCTGGGGCACTCTGAGGAACTCAGCAACCAGTGAGGAAACCAATCTAGTCTAGTCTGAATGATACTGCAGTGGGTAAACGGTGAATTGAGAGTCAAAAGACTTGGGTGCCAGCACCAATGCTACCACCCTTAGGCCCAAGCCTCCTCATCTATTATATTTAATTTAGAGCCTTTGGTAATTGCTATCCAAGATTCCAAATGGAATGTCTCAGCTTCTGAGGCTTCCCAACCACACAGGTTTATAGTGCTTACTCCTCTCATACTATCTACCTATGTTAAAGCTTCACAATTAATCCACTTCCCAATTATTCTTCACTTACAGAGACACAAACTTTAACAATTAATAGTGGGACAACGCAGGTTTCACAAGAACCCAGTGAGGGCTTGGAAAATAAACCTGGTGTCTTTTTTTTTTTTTTTTTTAAACATCTTTCTTGGAGTATAATTGCTTTACAATGGTGTGTTAGTTTCTGCTTTACAGCAAAGTGAATCAGTTATACATATACATATGTTCCCATATCTCTTCCCTCTTGCGTCTCCCGCCCTCCCACCCTCCCTATTCCACCCCTCTAGGTGGTCCCAAAGCACCAAGCTGATCTCCCTGTGCTATGTGGCTGCTTCCCACTAGCTATCTATTTTACGTTTGGTAGTGTATATATGTCCATGCCACTCTCTCACTTTGTCACAGAAACCTGGTGTCTTGATCTTATCATTTAAGCTATACCTCTTTTAGTTGAGAAAAGCTGTCTGTAAGTTTCTCAAGAGTCCTGCCAACTGCTTAGTTGTGTAGATTATATCTCCTTAACTTTTCTTATACCCACTGCTACTGTCTTGGTTCAAGTCTCTGCATCTCTTTCCTGGATTATTATCATCCACATATTCTTACCCCCAATTTTGACTGAATCCCATTTACCAACCACGGTGACCTTTCTAAAATTTCAATCTAACCACATTGTTTCCTTGATTAATATCAATGTCCATCTCCTCTTCTACTGTGCCCATCCCCTTCTCTACTGAGATTTTCAGTGAGTGGTCTGCGAAGGGGTACCCAGCAGACCTCTAACAGACTCCACAAATTTATAGGACATTGTTTCATGACACAAATACAGGTAAGTTCATAGTCTTCTTTTTCATATCTGTTTCTCTTACTAGGCTTGAGCTCCTTAAGGGTGGGGTCATATCTGATTCATAATCAAATGGTTGAATAAATTTAAAAAATGTAACCTTCCTTAAGCAAAGCTTCCAAATAGATGTTTTTCTCATTTTTAAGCTGTAGAAAGCTATAGGTAGCTCCGTTTCATTTGCAAAGTGCTTTCACATAATAACTACTGTCTATTGAGCATAAATGCTCAATAAATAATGTGTCAGGTACCAGTCTTAGCTCTTTACATGCATTAACTCACTTAATATCACAATAATCCTATAAGGTAGGTACTATTATTGTTATCCCTGCATTGACAGATGAGGACAGCTAAGGCAGAGAGAGGTTAAGTACACATACATTAACTCATTATAATCATTCAACAAACACTTTCAGAGTATTTATTTTGATATTCACACAACCAACCATGAGAAAGACAGGATATATACAATCATCACTTTGAAATAAGGGCCAAGGAGAAACCATGTCTTGGTCATCCTTGGAGATTCCTGGAGTATCCAGAATAGAATCACATTCAGTCAATATCTGTTGAATAAGTGTTGAATTAGCGCTCCTGAAATCTGGTAGTGGGGTTTTCTACATCAACCACTTTCCTTGACTGATGCTTGAGAGAAGGGACCCCACCTTCTCTTGGTCAAACCCAGACACTTTTGAGAGTGCAAGGAAGCTCTATTAATAATTACATGTAGACAACAGGCATAAACCAGTACTGTCCAAGGTAAATCAGGTTACATGGTCACATTACTATAACCAACTTAACCTGATACCTATTTATGATGTTGACAAAGTTCCTGGTGAATATGTGCTGGTATGGGCAACCTTGCTAAGATACTTAGCACAGCAATATGTGAGGAGCATTTGGTCAAAAACTGAAAATAAGACAGGCCATTATCCAGAAAGCCCACTGATAGTCACACTATACAAGAACACTCTCTGGAACTACATTCAAGGAAACAACATTTAGGTAAATAAAAAAGTATTCTTGTGTATGTGTCTTTGTACAAGCTATTCTCTCTTCCTGGATCATAACTTCCCCTGCTTCTTCTGCTTGGTGAACACATACTCACCCCACAAAATCAAGTTCAAGTATTAATTTCCATAAATTCATGCAGCATATATTTATTGACCACCTGCTACGTGCCAGACACTAGGGATTCAACACTAAACAAGGCACACAAATCCCCTGCCTTGAGAGTTTACATCGGACTGGGAGCAGACAGTAAAGGTTCCCAATTTCCCCCAGACAGAATTAACAGTTCCCTATTTGACATCTCACAGAACTTGTTCCTCAGACTATTCCATTCCCCATGGAATTGCAATTACTGCCTTCCATGTCTACCTTCCACTCAAGACTGTGAGCTCTTTTAGGGCAAGAACCAGTCTTCATCTATGTCCCCTGTGACTGGCACAGTGTGGGGTTACCTGATTGAACTGAAGGCCACATGCCTCCCCTCTCATGATGTTACACCCTGCGAACATTCCCTAGAGTTCACTGCTTGATTTCTGAATATTTAAAAATCACTAAGCAGTTCCTTGGCACCTACAATGTACTGTTCTTGGTGCCGGGATATGGGATGCAGCAAGAATGTGACATGGTTCAGGATCTTTGAACATTTACAATCAGACTAAGGAGTCCAGGTTTACTGATGAGAATAAGAACAGAATGAGACAAGAGAGTACATAATCAAGGACTAGATCACGTGGGTCAGATCCAAAACATTCCCCAAGTTCAGAGAATTGAGATGTCACTATGGGCCCAGGGACAAGGGTGAACACAAGCATTACAGAATATCATCCTTCATTTTTAGCCCAGCAATGCTGCCAGGTGCTCCCTGGGGTTCACCGCTCTCCAAAACCATCCCCAAATATGCCAGAATATCCTTACACGGGCCATATCCTCTCAAGATTTTATGCTTTTGCACAAGCTGGTGCCCTGGGTTGGGATGCCCCAATACCCCTAATGTGTCTGACAGTCACTAAGATTCAGCTCAAATGTCACTGCCCTTGTGACACCATCCTTGACCTTCCCAGGAAGAACTAACCATGCTTTCACTGTGTGTCCAATCCTGCTCCTTCTCCCACATACATACCCATCATACCCTGGGGTCTTCACATATAATTGTATCCATCACATTTATCTATGTGTCCACCTCCCCTACTAAGCTGTGAACTTGTTGAAGGCAAAGACCCTCATTCATCTTTGTATCTCAGGCACAATGCTGGTACAGAGTTTGTGGATGGACAGATGGATGAATGAATCAACATACAGATGGGGTCAGTTATAAAGGGCTGGAGCACACCACCCTCTCCAAGAAAAAGCATCAGCTGACATAACCTCATATGGTCTAGTGAAAGAGTTTGGAAGTGTAGATAATTGGGTACTAATCTTAAATTCATATCTCACAGACCTTAAGCAAGTCACTTAATCTCTCTGGACCTTAAGTAGTCTTACCTATTAAATGGGGATAAATCATGAAATCCCTACCTCACACAATAATGACTGGGAGTTCTAAATGAGATTATAGAAGTGAAAGTGCTTAGAAAAAAATGTTATTTCAATTTAACACGACTTCAGGGGAAAAAGCATCAACCATAGTAATGTTATCTAGAGATATTTTTAACGAAGGCCAATACTTTTTTTCCTTCCAAACTAACACATGGCTGTGCTTTTTCTAGGCTGTTAAGAGAACAAATAGGTGACAAACCTCTGTGTTGGCAGTCTCTGGGGTGAGTTTCTTTTTCTCTTGCTGGATAGGAAAAAGAGGATTTGTCCTTTTTATGGGTCAGGGGTTTCAGGTCTCAAGGTCTAAACATTTTTGATGGCCTTGAACTAATTTCAGCCACCATCGACAGAATGGGAGTGGAAAAATCCCCACCACATCTGCCTTGTCAGGTGGTAGAGGAAAGAACTTTCTAAATAGCCTCATTATTGGTCCCAGCTGAATTCTGCTCCTGTTCCATGATGCCAGCAAAAGCATTTTAGTAAGATGCTGCCAGCATCAAAAGCAGATCCACTTACGGCTTCCTGTAAGCGTATCTGCAATGGCAGAAGGTGGCGGGCAGCCAGGTGTGAGCGTGCGTGCTAAAAATCTCCAATACGTCAAACTGGAAGAACAATCTATGAAATGAAATTCAACGTTCTATTTCTACTCCAAGAACTCAGTTTAAGGCACCAGAAGTTCAGTTGGGTAACTCAGCTCCAGTTCTCTGCTGCTTTACTGAATCAGAGAATCTCAGAAATGTCCTCTCATTCTTCTAGCTTGAATGCCCCCCACCACACCCCAACAGGACATTCCAAACAGAGGGTCCCTGGGCTCTGTTTATACAGCTTAAACAAGAGGATCTTATTCACTTCTTTTCCAAAAATTTGCCCAGTGTTCTGGCCATGGGGCAGGGACTATCATATGTCCACCAAATCCTGTCTCCTTTTCTGCCTGGCCACCCAGCTAGGCTACAGTGGGGCTGAGTAACTTGAGTTCTGGAACGTGGGTAGAAACGATCACTTCTACACCTGGTCCCTAAACAACTTCTGTATGATGTTTTATCTTCTCATTCTTTCCTGCCTACTCAGTAGATGCAGAGGGTCCAAGGGAGAACTCCGAGGCCCTAAAGGAAAGCGGAGCCACTAAATGGGAGGGGCTGGGTCCCTGAATGACAGCAGCACAGCCTCCTGCAAATCCATGTTGAACTCTGGTATGAGTAAGAAGTAACCTTGTTAAGTCTCTGAGATTTGAGAGTTGTTTGCTACAATAATTCACCTATTCTGACTAATACAGACTGTCCCTTCCGTTTTTCAAATGGCAGAACCACACTAAGTGTCTCAGAAGTTATTGTATCGCCACCTCCGTTAGAAGCCTGAGTGGCACATTTTGCATATAACATTTTAGTATAGCTCCATGTACTACTACCTCCTGAAAAGTGAAAAGGAGTAGTGCAGGAAGGCAGGGGAAGGGGGTATGGGAAGGAAGGAGGGGTGGGGAAGGCTACATTTTTTTCAAGGACCAGTGTCCTTATGCATGTGAGTTTCATTTATCCCTTATAACGGTGGTCCCCAACCTTTCTGGCACCAGGGACCGGTTTCGCGGAAGACAATTTTTCCACGAACCGGGGCTGGGGGGTTGGTTCAGGGGGTGATGGGAGCGATGGGGAGCCCCAGATGAAGCTTTGCTTGTTCGTCCGCCACTCACCTCCTGTTGTGCGGCCCGGTTCCTAACAGGCCGTGGACCGGTACCAGTCCATGGCCCGGGGTTTGGGGACCCCTGCCTTATAACATCCTAATGAGACAGACAGAACTATCACCATTTTAAACAGGAGGAAAAGGAGACTCAGGCAGGTTGATGTACAGAACCTCTGACTGAGCCTGCTTGGCCTCTGCCATTTTCCACTGATCTCAGCACCATAATCATCCAACAGCCTCCTGTGGACAGACCTTCTCACAATCTCCACCTGCCTCTCTAATGCCCAAACACCAACCTCAGAATCCCTGTTGCCATGCTTTCCACGCTGGGACCCCAAATGCCAGGTTTTTACATAACTGTTAAAACAAACAACCGAGTCCCTTGGACACTGGGATTCCCCACTTGGCTGTTCTTCCGCAGGTGGCCTTAGCCAGCAGCTGCGTCCTCCTGCACCCGGCTTCATCCTTCCCATCCGGGGTAGCATCCACTGAAAACACACACCCACCCCTCCAGTTCATTCTAACTACAGAAAGGGTGAGAAAGATGTTTTTAAGAAGCCAACACTTGAGACAATGCTGAAATTAAATCAAAGTTAAAAAACCATATATCAAAAGTTTGTGTTTTTTAAATCACAATTAGAAACTATGAAGGTTATCTTGGAATCTAAAAGGAAAAACTTCCAAGGTAAAAATGCCTTATCTCTTTAACTTAATTTGGCCAGTTTTTAAGAATCTGCATTAAGTACCCTCCTCTCTACTTCTATGGCCTCCCGTTTCCTTTCCTCCATTACAGCACTTTGCACGCTGTAATGATGGGTTTATAGGTCTTCCCTTCTCGCTACGTTGAGAGCTCTGCAAGGCCAGGGACCATGTCTAATTCTCCTCTTTATCCCAGTGCCCAGCAGAGTGCCAGATAATCCTTGAGGAGCTAGTTGGTTTTCAGGGTGGCTTTGCTATGGAGTCCTCAAGCCTGCTTTGGGTCAGCACCATCAGCTGTTAAATAGGGCTATGGCTGCACCCTGCCTGCTTCACGGAGTAACTGCCAACCCTGCGTAGGAACCAAATACAGTCATCTGAATGGATCTGAAGTGTCACTGCTGCTCGCCAAGGTTTAAATGATTATTCTACTGTCTAGCATCTGGAGAACAGGATCTGTAGGAGGATGTGAGAGGTGCTCGTTGGCTATGTGGGTGGGTGCTCTTTCTTGTTTCCTGGTTTCTAGTACCCTGCGTGATCCAAGGAGCCTGTCCATCCTCAGAGGTGGAGGACATTTGGTGATTAACATTATGAAAGTAGCATTACCACTCTGCTAAGACCTGCAGACCAGGAGCTGGCTTTCTTTTATTTCAAGAACTTTATGAGGTATAAGGTCGTACATTTTTAGATCTCATACTTTGTCCGAGGTTGCATTGTTAAATATTTGTTTCCAATTTTGACATTGGCTGGATCTATTTGTGTGAGGGCACCAGATCTGCGGTGGGGAAGATTGAGGTTCAGAATTTCATTAGAGATGCTTGCGTTAGAGTTGGTCTACAGAGAGAAGCGATGACCTCCTGAAAGGATTCTACGATTCAGATATTTTATACAAATGTTAATGAATAACTCAGCACGGCAGGAAAGACAAAACTAGCACAGTAATGCTGTTCAGGTATTATGTGCTTTTGCCCTTAATTAAGTGATTTCAGGAGCCCAGAAGTGAGTTCCCAGCGTAGCAAAGACCTCTGGCTGCAGTGACATCACAATGCTAATGCATCCTTTACTCCTGGTTTAGTGGAGGACAGGCCACCTTCTACCCACCAGTCCCATTTGTGAGGATATTTCCAGTCCACAAAAAGCTATTTCTTACAAATAAAGCAAGTGCTCTGAAGCACTCACAACTCAAACCCACAAAAGGTACCCAGAGCATCAAAGGAACCATAAGAACAATTTTTCTAAAACATGGATCATGGGACTTCCCTGGAGGTCCAGTGGTTGAGACTCCGTGCTTCCATTGCAGAGGGTGTGGGTTCCACCCCTGGTCAGGGAACTAAGATCCCGTGTGGTCAAAAAAATAAATAAAACTCAATCAATCAATCACGGATCATCTTCAATGATCTTGTAATTTGCATGTCTACTGGCTCTAGGAACCAGGATTTAGTAAGACAGTAATTTAGTATATTAGTCAGCGTGGACTATCATAACAAAATACCATAGACTGTGTGACTTAAACAACAGAAATTTATTTTCTCACAGTACGGAGGTTGGAAGCCTGAGATCAGGGTGCCATGGGTTCTGGTGAGGGTGATTTTCCTGGCTTGCAGATGTGATCACCTTCACGTTGGCTGTGGACTCACATGGCAGAGAGAGAAAGAAAAATCTCTCTCTTCCTCTTCTTATAAGGCCACCAAACCTATTGGATTAGGACCCTACCCTTATGACCTCATTTAACCTCAATTGCCTCCTAAAACCCCCATCTCTAAAAAGAGTCACAGGACTTGAGGACACGGGGACAGGGAAGGGTAAGCTGGGACGAAGTGAGAGAGTAGCATTGACACATATACACTATCAAATGTCAAATAGATAGCTAGTGGGAAGCAGCTACATAGCACAGGGAGATCAGCTCAGTGCTTTGTGACCACCTAGAGGCGTGGGATAGGGAGGATGGGAGGGAGACGCAAAAGGGAGGGGATATGAGGATATATGTACACATATAGCTGATTCACTTTGTTATACAGCAGAAAATAACACAACATCGTAAAGCAATTATACTCCAATAAAGATGTGAAAGAAAATAAATAAATAAATAAATAGAGTCACATTGGGTGTTAAGAGCTTCAACATATGAATTTTGGAGGGACACAATTCAGTCCATAGCAACTTTCATGTAGAAAATTCAGCGTCTCCTTCAGGTGGTTACAAGTTACATCACATCACTAAGGTGAAATTCACAAAAATAAAAATATATTTGTCCTCAATGGGTTATTTTAGCAAAGAATTTGTAAAAATAGAATCTAGGAGATGTATTCTGTTTGTTCATAGCCGAAGTTGTAAACTATACTTCTTTGGAGATTGTGAGAAAAGAAGCAATAGAAAGTATTGGAGTGAAAGGCATGAACACCAAGCATCTTTACTCCATAACTATCTGTGTCTAGTTAGTTACATCCTGGCTAAGTCCCTAGCCCTCTCTGTGCCTCTGTTTCCTCATTATACCAAGCTGGTTTAAATAAGAAAACACATTCATTTAAAATAAACCATGTTTCAGAGTTCCATTTCTGGGTGGCTGTTTTGGAGATCCAAATCAGTATAGTGACCGGGAAAAGAATCTCCTGCCCCAAAGGGGGATCTACATAAGGAAAATAATGGATGATAAAATAAATATCCTTAAAATTGTGGGCTCATTTTCTGTAGTTTTAAGCTGACAAGGTAATTGATTGCCCCTCTACACCCACCCTCTTCCTTGGTACTAGCATTCTCCCTTTGGAAAAATAGATAAGAACAATCAGTAGCATTTGGGAATCTCTCCCTTTAGCTGAAGAACAGCCAAGGCCAAGGAGTGATTTGAGGGCCCCAGAATGAAGGACTGGCCTTGGATCTGCAGAGCCCCTGAGACAATGCACTCACGCTACAGCAGCCCCCAGACCTCTGGGATAATACACAACCTCCCCTCTCTGAAAAGCAAGCAACAAAGGAACACTGACCGCAATCCAATTATCTGGGGGGTGCACCACTCCCAGGACAGCAGGAGGGAGGGGCTCGAGAGCTCACAGCAAGACCAGCTCTGAAAATGTATCTCTTACACAGAATGCAGGCTTGAAAACATTAATTCCATTGCAGAGAGTCACTGAACAATTTCCCAAGGATTCCCAAGATCTCTTGAGTCATGAAAGGCATCCTTATTACGTTAGTATGCTAAAGGGTTCCCCTGCATATACTATTCCAGGAGATAGCAGGGAGAGCATAAAAAAGCTGAATGATTCCCAGGAAATAAACAAAGAAATACCTTTAAAGCTTATCTAGTTATACCTCTCTTTGAAATCTATTTTTTTTCAAAGCCAAATTGGAAAAAAAGTTTACACCAGTTTTGGGGAAGGTACTACAGAACAAGGTATTTACAACTCAAACAATTTCAATGTTCCCTTATACAACTAAAAAGCACCTTCTAAACTAGACATGCTTATCAAACCGTAAAATAAGAAAAAAATACGAGTAACCATTTATCTGGGACTTTTCTAAGCTTAAAAGCAACCAACAAGAAAAAATATTGATACAATGGACTACATGTAAATTTAAAACTTTAGTAAGACTAAAACACTAAAAATTATAAGAAAGATAAGCTAGAAAAACATTTGCCACAGATATAAAAAAGGATTACTGCTTTTACTACTTAAAGCACTCACATAAATATATTACAAAAGACATCAATATAGACTCAGAAAAAACACGTGAACAGTTACCTATAAGAGGACCTAAAACTGGCTAACAATGGGACTTCCCTGATGTTCCAGTAGGTGAGACTCCGAGCTCCCACTGCAGGGGGCCCGGGTTCAATCCCTGGCCAGGGAACTAGATCCCGCATGCATGCTGCAACTAAGAGTCTGCATGCCACAATTAAGAAGCCTGCATGCCGCAACTAAAGATCCCACATGCCGCAACGAAGGTCTCATGTGCCGCAACTAAGACCGAGTGCAGCCTAAATAAATAAACAAACAAATAAATAATTAAATAAAAGAAAAAGAAAAAAAAACTGGCTAACAAACATTTGGAAAATATCTAACCTCATGACTAGTTTAAAAAACATGCACATGAAAACAACACTGATAAGGGGAGGTCTCAGTATCTATCTCCTCCTTCACTGCTCGCTTGAAAAAGAGGCTTGCAGGAATAAATCCAGTCAGGTTCAAGAGCTTTTTATTGGCTCACAGTCTCAGAGGGTAAATTTTTTACTATGCCATGCATTAAATATTATCAGTTTTTAAAGTCTTTGTTCATTTGTTACATGTGAATAAAAATGTAACCTCATCTGTTAAGGAGATGATATTGAAATGACATTTGGACAGGTCTATAGCAGCAATGATAGGGCAAATCGATAGGGCAAATAGTCTTCTTTTGCTCTGAACAGGTCTTTGCTCACCATTCTGATGCAGATGTAGGGAAAAGGGGTAGGGGGCAACCTTATTTTTAGGCTCTGGATGCTTCTAGGCCCAGCAAAAGGAATCCTTTGCAAGGTCTAGCCCAGGTTACAGGGGCTGAAGACGGAGCCCAGCTGTGCACCTCTGCTTGCCGTCATCCTCTGCACTTACATGTCTCTGTGTGACCCTATAGGAAAATGGGCCCAGAAGAGCATTCAGGTGTTCTTGGAACTCTGGCCATGTGTCAACTTTATATCATCCCCTTATCAAGTGAGATTCCTTTATTCATTCAACAAAAATGTCCTGGGCACCTACAATGTACAGGCATCATTTGAGTCAGCTATCAAAATAGCTAATGCTTTCTTTTTTTTTGTCTATTTCACTTTATTTTAAAACCACTTGATTGAGGTGATCGTTTTACAGATGTATACTTAGCTAAAACTTTTGAAACTGATCACACTAGCAAGGGTACCCTCACACAGAACTTGCAGTTATATACGTTTTGGAATGTGGGGATGAAATTTTTGCAGTAATATGAAGCAAGAGCCTTAAAAATGTTCCTACATTTTGACACAGTATTTGAACTTCTATGAAACCATCAGGATAATAAATTGTTTTATATACAAACATGTTCAGTATAGAATCATGTATAGGCCCATGCTAGGCTAGACCTACAAAGATGAAGGTGACATGAGGATACAATAAAAAGGCAAATAAAATAAACTAATAGTAAGTTGTAACAGGTGCTATGAAGAAAACCCACAAGGGGCTAAGAAAGAGAACAGGACCTACTTGAGACAGACATTCAGGAAAAGCCTACACATTCAAGCTGGGACCTAAGGGATGAGAAAAAAGTAACCATTTGAGAGCTGATACGTGAGCAGCTGATCCAGAGGGAGTGGCCAGTGCAAAGGCCCTGAGGCAAGAACATTCTGGACTTTTTCCAGGAACAGACAGGCCAGTGTGGCTGGAGTATGACACCCAAGGCAGAAGGAGGTATGAGGTGAAGTCAGAGAGGAAGGCAGAGCCAGATCATATAGGAAAAATGCTTATGCTGTTATGTTAAGTGAAATCAGGAGGGTCGAAAATTGTGTTCACAGTATGATCTCAGCCACGAAAAAATGTGCCCAAAAAAGACTTGGAAGAAACATACTAGAATGTTAACAGTGGTTATGTGGGAGAGGCACAAAAAGAGTACTGGCTTTGGAACTAGGAAAAAAAAGAATGTTATATCCAGGCTTCACTACTTACCACTTAGGGGGACAGTTATTTAACTTTTCTAAGCCTTAGTTAGCAAGTCTACAAAGTTAGGATTATCTTACCTATCTCACAACAGTGGCTGACACACAATAAGCATGTCTTACTTAAAGAGCATTTTTATTATTACTACCATTACTCTTGGATAAGAGGATTATGGGTGGTTCATCTTCTTTATACTGTTTTATATTTTCCTGATTTTAAACACTTGAACATGTTTCTTTCATAATCAGAAAAATATAAACTTTATTTTTCTAATGTTCTGAAGGCTAAAGGAAAATGCACTACACTGTGTTCAACCAAATGCCTTTCCACTGCAACAAATGCATTTCCACTGGCATAAAAGGCATTCAAGGCAGCCCCAAACATTGAGAGCAATGCGACATTTATAAGGGACCTTTAGCAATAAAGGTTCAACTATGCAAACATGCAGAGACTCACAATTAACTTGAAATATCAAACAAGTTGTTATTGACCTTTTAGGAGTGTCAACAATGCCTCAGGTTCTCTACAAAATACAAAATTAAGAAACATGGCTGCCCAGTTTGGTCCTAAAACAACCTTCAGAAACCTCTTTAAAAAATCACAGTAAGCATTCTTCTTTTTGCTTAAATACAACTGATGTTTAGATTTCCCAGAAACTGGGAAGATGTTAGTAGCAGTGCCCTGGAGAAATTCTTGATTTGATAATTTACTTCCTTGAAAATAGAGTTTTCACCTAAAATTCTATGTTTAATGAGAAATAAACTGACTGATGGACCTAGAAAAGGCTTTGGTGCCCACCTGCAGGTAGCCAGAGATATGTTCATCCAGAAAAAGCGAGCAGGGAGATTTGTAGTAGGACACACCTGGATTCAAGTTACAGTTCAACCTTCATGACTCCAGATGACTTAAATGGTTACATAATCTCTTTTAAGTTTCTGGTTTCCTCACCTGTGAAATACTTTGCAGGATTAGTAACAATGTACCTAAGAAGACTTGTAGAGTGCTTGGCACCAGGTAGGTGCTCAAGAAATGGTAGTTGGTATTATTCTCCAGGGGAGGTTATTTCCTGGCCAGTTCCTTTCACCTCTTCTTATCAAAAATGCCCAAATCCTAGGGTAACCCTTGTTCCAAAAGGCTGACTCTTTCTGTGGTTCATGTTGGTTCAAGGCACAGAGAATAGGTTGATTCATAAATATGAGTAGGCAGGTACAAAGGCAAATAGGTAGTCAGGTAGAAAGGCAAGTAGGTACAAAGAAAGGGAGGAAGAGAAGAAAGGAGGTAGGAAATCTGTCCCATAGTCATAGATCAAATACTAATTCTAACTAGCAACCCCATGTATGGAAATGAATACCACCATGTCTTTCAAGCCAAAAGTCTGGGCACAAGGTCTAAAAAGCGCACTATATGGAATGATGGGTCAGAATATCTGAAATCATGACTTATACAGAAAGTTGTCTTAGTTGTGGAAAAGCATGTAAATGGCTCTGTAAAACCCATCTCCACTGAAAGATGTAGGGTACTTATTAAAATTCATATTCCTGGGTTCCGGCCCAGATTCACTGAATCAGAATCTGGATTAGAGGTTCAGAAATCAGTGTTTTAACATAGCTCAGCAGATGATTCTTGGGCATGGCTAGAGCCACTGGTCTAGGGGAAACAGAACTTAGTGTCCTTGCTTAATAGTACTTCCTTCAGCTTGTGAAGATATGCTAGTGAAAATTGGTGTGCATCTACACTTCATCCACCAGAGACTTCTCTTAACCTCTCTTTCTCCATGTGCTGTTCATTAACCTTCGTGCTGGGTATTCTAACATTCTTGAGGAACCGTCCGATCCACCAGAGACAAACTGAATTCAGTCTGAGGCATGTCTTGCTATACTCTAATTTTTGAAAAATCTGTAATTATCTACATATGGCAGCTTGAGTAAACAGAACAACGAACAATCCAGAACACTGCTCTCTCAACCTGGGGAAGGAGGTTTATGTTTTTGTCTATCATCTCTGGGCTCTTTCAGCACCTCCACAAGAGGGCAGTCAGGGGAAAGTTTTACTTGTGTCAGAAAGCCACTCCTTAGAAGCTCTTCTAATCTTTGGATCAAAAGATGGTTCCTGGTTCTTCTTAAAACCAAGAACAAAATCAAATATCAGACACATTAAGTCACACCTTTAGAGAGATACATAATTGAGTACTGACTCTACAGAATATAAGTTTTAACTAAAAGGGCTTTGCATATAACTTCTCTCATTCTCTCTGCACCCTGACCCTCTCATCTGTCAGGTCCATGAATTAATTTCCCTCCCATCTGGTGGCTCACGGTCTGGAAGGAAAGGAAATACAGAGAGGCAAGTGTTGTGGCATTGTGGGGAAGCCAGGGAAGGCTGCCCGGTGGAGGTGACATTTGAACTGAGACCTGAAGGATGCATAGGCAGTGACAAGGCTTTCTGAGGAAAGGAAATGGCATGCAAAGACACAGCAGCATAAAAGATCCTGATATATGCAGAGAACTAAAACAGCTTTGCTAAGACTTTCGATTTTGTGGTGGAGATGTTAGGGAGCTACAGAAGGTATTTTGGCAGGGAAGTGACACAATGAGATTTGTGAGTTAGAAATATATATACATACATGCATGTTTGAGAGAAATCATACAATGATGAAATTCATAGAATAACTGCCTGAGTACATCTCTCTCTCTCTCTCTGTGTGTGTGTGTGTGTGTGAAATCAACAATATATTATACCTTTGAACTCCTGTACACAGTTCTTTCTATAAGCAGCTGGTCCCTAGAATTGACTCAGAGCTGCTCAATATTCTTCATCTCTGGAACATTCATCTTTCACACTGATGGCTTTTGCCAAGGTGTTCTCATGTCTGAGCCCTATAAGCTGACAGAACTGACTCCAGGGTCAGTACAAAGTTGGGAATGCTAGGGCCAGCACTCAATTACGTTTAATTAACCTCGCTGATAGGCGTAGTTAATGTTAGCAATATTTAAAAACTGCACTAGGACTTAGAATTTCTCTGAGCCTATATGGGATATAAAGTGTGAAGATAGATAGATAGTCAAGAAAGTGCTTCCAGCTGCTCTAACCATCCTGGATTAAGGTCAGAGTTCAGAATAGTCATTTCAGTGGAAAGGAAATCAAATCAAACCAACCCTAGAGGTTTTAAAATATGATGGCATAAGCACTTTTAAGACAAGATTAATAACAAAAGAGAGAGGGGCAAGGGTGTCTTTGGGGAAGTGAGAGGAATAAAAACAAGGGTATATAACGACTTCACGATTCTTACTGAGAACCTACTCTGAGAAAATAGACTCAACTCAGTTGAAGAAATATTTACTGATATATATATATATATATATATATATATATATATATATATATATATATAATTACTATTAATATTCACAACTAAAACTTTACATTTGTTTAGCACTTTTGAGTATGCTTTTGTATGTATCAGCTTTCCAATAACCCTGGAAGTTGCTACTGCCATAGAGGCTGTGATAAGCCACCCAGATCTTCCTTCAGGACTGAAGGGCTCAGTCTCCTAGAGAGTCCTCAGCTGACTAAAGAGAGTTGTCTCCCCCAAGGTCATGCCCCCTTCTTGGGGCACCCCACATCCAGTGACTGGTCAACATAGGGTATGAAGACCTGACAACCTTACCCCGACTCAGGACACTTTTGAAGGGCTACCTCAGCTTCGGAGGTCCTCTTGGGGCTGACTGAGGCCTTCAGTGAGACTGTACTGCAGCCCCACTTCTCCCTCTGCCTGATCCTGCTTCTTCCCCTCTCCTCCCCTCCCATCCTCTCCCTGGTGATGATCACGAGAGCACTCCCTAATAAACCTCTTGCATGCTAGTCTACATCTCAGAGTATGCTTCCTGGGGAATCTAACCTGTCACAGTTATTATCCCCATTATGAAGATGGCAAACCGAACATCTCAGACAGTAAATTGATGGCCTGAGTTCACCACCTGATAAGATGTGTAAGACCAGACTCAGACCCAGCAGATGTTACTCAATGGAGGCCAGTGTGCAAGTGTGGCAGGGGATGAAAAGATGAATAAGGGCCCAACCCTTCTGAACTCGTGAAGGAGTGAGCAACACAAATACAAACACAGTCATAACCTGCATGGACATCAACAGAGGCTCCTGTGACAGGCATGAGAATGGAGCAGAGAGAGTGATGTCAGCAGGATGTGTGATTTGGAAAGGGAGGTCCCTGAAGACATTCCAGGGAGACTGCAAGGAACAAGGGCACCTTTCTTATTTTACTTGCCCTACCTCTACCCCTGAGAAAAGCAGATTAGCAAGAGAGCATACCCATAAGGGAGTCAATGCTGACAAATGGACTGTAGGATGGACCTACTGCCCCAGTTCCACTCACCCAGCATCCTCTACACCGTACAGCAGGGTCAAAAGAGTACTACTGGCTTTGGAGTCGGGCCTCTGTTCCCTTTGTTCAGTCCCAGTTCCCTCTGGTACTTACTACCTGGCAAGTGAGCTTTGATTTTGACATCTGTCAAACAGACCACCCCGCTAACAGGACTGTTAAGGGAACTACTTGTAAAACACTCATTATGCAGCTTGGCACATGGCAGACCAGGGGTCAAAAATTGATGTTGGCCGAGCAGTGTTTTGTAAATTCCAAGATTTCAATATCTTTAAGTTAAGAGGACACTCTCTAGTTCTCCACATACCCTACTACTCCTTCCGACTTATTCTTGGCTGCTTCACACACTGATGTTACCTGACTGGCCCCTGAAGCCATGTGAGTTTGTGTAATCACTGTCACCACCACCACTACTACAACATACATACCGTCTATACATATATACATACTTAGTATATATTTTATATACTAAATGCCAGCTGTATTCTAAGCACTTTACAATTATTATGCCATTTCACAGAGGAGAAAATTGAGGCATAGAGAAGTTAATAACTGGCCCCTTGCAGCCAGTGAAAGAGTTGGGATTCAAGCCACAGCCGACTGTCTCCATAGCCTGTGCTCCTCTTCACCATGTCATAGCGCAGGCAGTCTGTGTGCAGTAACAGTTATAGACATGGACCCCTCCAAGGGGTAAAAGGGGAGATAAGGTCATTGTGAGAACTAAATGAGATAAAATAAGTTAAACAGAACAGTAACTGGTACTTGTGAAGCACTAGATAAATATAAGCTATAATCATCAAGGAATACCTTTTCCCTCTGAATAAACAGGGACACTCCCTTATATTCATATAGTGTTTTTTAACCTCACACAGCATTTCCACCACAAGCATGGGAGATGTGATGGTTAATTTATATGTCAACTTGACGGGGCTACAAGGTGCCCAGATATTTGGTCAAACGTTATTCTGGGTATGGTTGAGGGTGTTTTAGATGAGATGAACATTTGAATCAGTATACTTAGTAAAGGAGATCGCTCTCCTCAGTGTGGCTGGGCCTCATCCAATCCGTTGAAGCCAGAATAGAACAAAAAGACCAACCCTTCTGTGAATAAAAGGGAACTTCTGCCTGACTGCATTGAGATGGGACAACAGTTCTTTCCTGTCTTAGGACTCCAGCTGAAACATCTTTCTGGGTCTTGAGCCTGCAGGCATTCAGACTGGAACTACACCTTCAGCTCCCCTGGTTCTCAGGCCTTTGGACTCATACTGGAACCACACCACTGGCTCTCCTGGGTCTCCAGCTTGCTGACTGCATATCTGGAGACTTGTCAGCCTCTATAATTACATGAACCAATTCTTTATAGATACAAACATACATGGTATTGGCTCTGTTTCTCTGGAGAACCCTGACTAATAAACTAATACAGGAAGTATTCTCACCTTTCCCATCTTACAGATGAGGAACTGAGGCTCAGAGAGGTTGAATGACCTGCACAGTTTACATCTCATCTCCTTGTCCTTCATCCCCAGGACTTCCTGAATCCTGTAGATTGTACTTTCATTCATTTGGCAAACACTTATCAAGCAAATGTTATGGGCCAGGCATTGTACCCCTAAATAATTTTCAAATCCACGCTCTCCCTCTCTATCCTACTCCCCCTGGCTCTACTGTGCATGGCATCGCTTGCAGCCATGACTGGCCAAATACTAGCTCACAGTCTTGTTCCCATGGTCCAATGAAGATGTCTGGAAGGCAGCTGGGGACACAGGAGTCTTACCTGGAAGTCGAGAGCATGGTCACAGTTAGATCTCTACTTTCCTAAGCACCAAAGGCCTTTGGTACCTGTGGCCTGTCTAGTTTGGTTCTGGTCACCATTATATTCAGACAGGTCTCTTAGTATTTTCCTCATTTATAAAGCCACTAGATCTCAAACCCCAGTGGATGACCAAAAGTTAACATTGCATATTAATGTTTCATACATGTGTATGTATTCACTAAAAGGTAATGAGTTGTTTTATCTTTAATTCATCTTTTCATAAATTTTTCATGTATATTATTGATTTTGCATTGAAATAGTTTTGCAAAGCATTTTAGCTAGAATCCTTACTTAGCATCTTGCAGACCACAACACCTAGTAATAAAGATTTTCACAAAAAGAGCGACATGGGTTTTTGCTACTTTGCTTTAAAAAAATTAATACAGCATTTGTGCCTGTATTAGAGATTAAAATAGCTTCTGCCTCACAATTAGAGTAAGCTTATATATTTTTTTAAAGAATATAAGAGACTTTGTCAAATATCCTTGCCCCCATACACAAAATTTCTGTTTCTTAAAGGTTTAAAGATACAGAGGAGGTGAAATAATAAAATATAAAATTAAGGACCCTGAGTTTATATCCCAACTCCACTGCCTACTAAGAAGGACTGGGAGAATATTCCTTACTCTATAAAGATGGAGTAATGCCCTCCACCCACAAGTGCTATGAGTCCTGAGGGAGACTGTGTGTCTGAGCAAAGGGCTGAGCTTAATGCAGACAAGTAGTACCTATACCTTCTAGTATCATAGAAGCATTCAGGTATAGGCACCTTCTATCCTGCAGCTCAAGATACATATTAGGGCATCATCCACACAGAGGGGATTTAAAATTTTTCATCTTAATAACCATTGATTGAGCTGGGCATTGGGGATGGATGGAAATGAAAGGTGAATAAGATTTGTTTCATCTCCTAAAGAGTTCACAGTCTGGCAGAGACAACAGACCACCTTAGAGAGTGATAACTCAGCTCAGGCTCTGGGATCAAATGACTTCACTTGACCTCCCAACTCCTCCATTTTCTAGCTGGGGTACTTTGGGAAAGTCATTTCATCCCTTGAAACCTCAGTTTCCTCATCTGAAAAGTGAATGAAGACAACAATAGTATCTATACCTTCTAATGTTGTAGAAGGATTTTACAGACAAGGAATCTGAAGTGCATAGGAGGTCAAAAGACTTGAACAAGATCACACCACCAGTAAGTACAAGGCCTTTACCGCTCATTGCCTATCCAGTTTGGTTACAGCCCCCATCATGTTCAGACAAAAATCTTGGTGTTCTCTTCATCTACTCATCTCCAGGTTTTACCATTCTACATTAGCTGCCTCTCTAAAAATCAGCTTCCAATGATAAGCCTGTACCTAATAATTTCTACCCAAAAGGCAGTCACCTAGTCCATAGGAAGCTGTATCTACAGTGAACCTCAACTTGACTCTGAGTCTCTTAATCAAATTGTCCAATAAACTTTTATTAGTTAAATTAGTAAAAATAAAAGATGTGTAACCCAGGCTGTTCTAGGAGCCAGCCCTGCTCACCAGCACCTGGCAGCCACCACAGACAAGCCTCCAGCTGTTCCAGGGGCCAGCCCCACCCACCAGCACACTGCAGACAGGTCCTGAAGCCTTTCTGGGGGAGCAGCCCTGTTCACTAGCACATCACAGCAGCAGTGGCAAACCTGCCACAAAAGAAGGCACACACAGCCCTTATAGGGGACATCCTTTGAGCAGCTGGCTCTGGTGATCAGACAGGACTGTGCTTCTGAACTCCAGAGGACATCTCCTACATAAGACGACGCCTTCAAGATTGGGAGGAGCAGTTGATTTACCTAATGCATACAAACAAACAGAGAATTAAGCAAAGTGAAGAGACGGAGGAATATGTTCCAATCAAAAGAACAAGACAAAACCTCAGAAGAAGAACTAAATGAAATGGAGATAAGCAACCTGCCTGATAAAGAGTTAAAAGTAATGGTCATAAAGATTCTCACTGAACTCAGGAGAAGAATAGATGAACACAGTGAAACTGCAACAGAGAGATAGAAAATATAAGAAAATATCAAACAAGTTATAACTGAACTGAAAAGTAAACTAGAGGGGTAAAACAGCAGATTGGATGAAATAAAAGAACAAATCAGCAAGCTGGAAACAAAGCAATGGAACTCAACCAGACAGAGAAGCAAAATAAAAAAATAATTTTAAAAAGTGAAGATATCTTAAGAAACTTTTGGGACAACATCAAGTGGAAAAACATTTGCTTTATAGGTGTTCCAGAAGGAGAGGAGAGAGAGGGCCAGAAAAATGATTTGAAGACACAGTGGCTGAAAACTTCCCTAGTCTGGGGAAGGAAACAAATATCCACGTCCAGGAAGCCCAGAAATTTTCAAATAAGATGAACCCAAAGAGATGCACAGAAAGACACAATGTAATTAAAATGGTAAAAGTTAAGGATAAAGAGAGAATCCTAAAAGCAGCAAGGGAAAAACAAATTGTTAGATACAAGAGAAATCCCATAAAGCTGTCAGCAGATTTTTCAGCAGAAACCTTAAATGCCAGAAGGGAGTGGCAGGACATATTTAAAGTGCTGAAAGAAAAAAAACTTCCAACCAAGAATTCTATATCCAGCAAGGTTATCACTCGGAATTGAAGGAGAGATTAAGAGTTTCCCAGATAAGCAAAAGCTAAAGAATTAAATTGTTCCTACAAGAAGTGGTAAGGGATTTCTTTAGGCTGAAAAGAAATGGCACTAATTAATAATAAGAAAATATATGAAAGTAAAAATCTCACTGGAAAAGGTAAAGGTAGTAGGTAAATCACATAAAGTAAACATGAAGGTTAAAAGACAAAAGTAGTAAAATTAACTAAAATTTTAATAATCAGTTAAGGGATTCATAAAATAAAAAGATGCAAAATATGTAATCAAAGTATAAAATGTGGGGAAGTAGGGAGTAAAAAGATATAGCTTTGGAATATGTTCAAATTTAAGCTGCTATCAAAACATGTTGTTATTTACATAGGATGTTATAAGTAAACCTCATGGTAACCACAAGAAAAAAAATTATAGTAAGTACACAAAAGAAAGTGAGAAATAAATCTAAACAATACACTAAAGAAAACCACCAAAATGCAAGGGAAAGAGAAAGAGAAGAAGAGAGGAACCACAAACACAGCCAGAAAACAGTGAACAAAATGGCAGTAAGTACATACCTATTAATAATTACTTTATATGTCTGAATGGATTAAAAAAACAAGACCAGTTTGTATGCTGCTTATAAAAGACTCACTTCAGAAGTTAGGACACACACAGACTAGAGGTGAAGGAACGGAGAAAGATATCCCATACAAATAGAAATGAAAAGAAAGCTGGAGTAGCTATACTCATGTCAGACAAAATAGACTTTAAAGCAAAGACTGTAACAGAAGACAAAGAAAGGCATTACATAATGGTATAGGGGTCAATCCATCAAGAAGACATAACATTTATAAATGTACATGCACCTAACATAGGAGCACCCATATATACAGAGCAAATATTAACAGACTTAAAGGGAGAAATTGAAAGGAATACAATAATAGTAGGGGACTTGAACACCACACTTACATCAATGGATAGATCATCCAGATAGAAAATATATATGGAAATAGTGGACTTAAATTACACATTAGATCAGATTCACTTAATAGATATATACAGAACATTCCATCAAAAAGCAGCATTCTCTAGCGCACATGGAACATTCTCCAGGACAGAATACATGTTAGGTCACAAAATAAGTCACAATAAATTCAAGAATAGTGAAATCATATCAAACATATTTTCCAACCACAATGGTATAAAACTAGAAATCAGTCACAAGATAAAAAGGAGAAAAAAACAAAAACATGGAGCTTAAACAACATGCTACTAAAGAACCAATGAGTCTTCATCAGAATCAAAGAAAAAATTAAAAAATATCTAGAGACAAATGAGAACAAAAATATGACATATCAAAATCTTTGGGATGCAGCAAAAGCAGTTCTCAGAGGAAAGTTCATAGCAATACAAGCCAAGCTCAAGAAACAAGAAAATTCTCAAATAAGCAATCAAACTTTACACCTAAAGAACTAGTAAAAGAAGAAAATGAAGCCCAAAATTAGCAGAAGGAAGGAAATAATAAATATCAGAGCAGAAAGAAATGGAGACAAAAAATAGAAAAACTCAGTGAAACTAAGAGCTGGTTCTTTGAACAGATAAACAAAATAAAAAAGCTATTAGTGGGACTCCCCTGGTGGTCCCGTGGTAAAGAATCCTCCTTGCACTGCAGGGGATGCAGGATTGATTCCTGGTCAGGGAACTAAGATCCCACATGCTGTGGGGCAACTAAGCCCATGTGCCACAACTACTGAGCTCGTGTGCCTCAACTAGAGCCTTTGTGCTGCAAACTACAGAGCCCATGTGCTCTGGAACCCACGTGCCACAACTACAGAGCCCACGTGCCCTGGAGCCTGTGCACCACAACTAGAGAAGAAAAAACCCGCACGCCACAACTAGAGAAAAGCCCATGCACCACAATGAAGAGCCCGCCCATCACAATGAAAGATCCTGCACGCCTCAACAAAGATCCTGCATGCTGCAACTAAGACCCGATGCAGCCGAAATAAATAAAATAAATAAATAATAAATATGTTTTTAAAAGCGCTATTAGCTAGACTAGCCAAGACAAAAAGAAAGAGGGCTCAAATAAATAAAATCAGAAACAAAATAGGAGATACTACAATCGATACCACAGAAATATAAAGGATCATAAGAGACTACTAAGAACAATTATATGCCAACAAATTGGACAACATAGTAGAAATGGATAAATTTCTAGAAACATGTAATCTTCTAAGACTGAACCATGAAGAAATAGAAAATCTGAATAGACCAATTACTAATAAGGAGACTGAAACAGTAATGAAAAATCTCCCCCAAAACAAAAGGCCAGGACCAGACAGCTTCACTGTCAAGTTCTACAAAACATTCAAAGAAGATTTAATACCAATCCTTCTTAAACTCTTCCAAAAAATTGAAGAGGAAGAAAACCTTCCAAATACATTTATGAAGTCAGTATTCCTCAGATACCAAAACCAGACAAGGATACCACACACACACACACACACACACACACACACACACACGCACACATCAAAAAACCACAGGCCAATATACTTGATGAACCCAGATGCAAAATTCCTCAACAAGATATTAGCAAACTGAATCCAACAATACATTAAAGGGAATCATACAGCACAATCAAGTGAGATTTGTTCCAGGGATGCAAGAATGGTTCAACATCTGCAAATCAATAAATGCGATACATCACATTTACAAAATGCAGGATAAAAATCATCTGATCATCTCAATAGATGAAGGAAAGCATTTGACAAAATTCAACATCCATTTAAGAGAAAAACTCTCAACAAAGTGGGCATAGAGGGAATGTACCTCAACATAATAAAGACAATATATGACAAACCCACAGCTAATATCAAACTCCACAATGAAAAGCTGAAAGCTTCTCCTCTAAGATCAGGGCAAGACAAGGATGCCTACTCTCACTACTTTCATTCAACAAAGTATTGTAATCCTATCCAGACCAATTAAGCAATGAAAAGAAGTAAAAGGCACCTAAATTGGAAAGGAAGAAGTAAAACTGTCACTATTTGCAGATGACATGATACTATATATAGAAAACCCTACAAACTCCACCAAAAAGCTGTGAGAATAAGTGAATTCAGTAAAGTTGCAGCATACAAAATCAATATATAGAAATCTGTGTTGTTTCTACACACTAATAATAAACTATCAAAAAGAAATTAAGAAAATAATCTCACTTACAATTTATATCAAAAAGAATAAAATACCTAATAATAAATTTAGTCAAGGAGGCAAAAGATCTGTACACTGAAAACTATAAGACACTGATGAAAGAAACTGAAGAAGATATGAAAAAATGAAAAGATATTCTGTGCTCATGGATTGAAGAATCAGTATTGTTAAAATGGCCATACTACCTCAAGCAGTCTACAGATTCAATGAAATCCCTGTCAAAATGCCAATGTCACATTTCACAGACGTAGAACAAACAATTCTAAAACTTGTATTGAACCACAGAAGACCCCAAATAGCCAAAACAATCCTGAGAGAGAAGAACAAAGCTGGAGAGATCACACGCCCTGATTTCAAACGATACTACAAAGCTATAGTGATCAAAACAGTATGGTACTGGCACAAAAACAGAAACATAGATCAATGGAACAGAAACAGAGCCCAGATATAAATCCACACTTTTGTGGACAATTAGTCTACTACAAAGGAGCAAAGAACATATGGAAAAAGGACAGCGCCTTTAATAAATGGTGTTGGGAAAACTGAACAGTCAAATGCAAAAGAATGAAACTAGACCACCATCTTACACCATGCACAAAAATTAACTCAAAATGGAGTAAAGATGTGAATGTAAGATCTGAAACAATAAAATTCCTAGAAGAAAATATAGGCAGTAAGTTCCTTGGCATCAGTCTTAGTGATGTTTTTGTGTATCTGACTCTAAAGATATGGGAAACAAAAGTAAGAATAAACAGACGGGACTACAACAAACTAAAAAGCTTCTACACAGTGAAGGAAACTATCATCAAAATGAAAAGGCAACATACTAAATGGGAGAAGACATTTGCAAATCATGTATCTGAGAAGGGCTTAGTACCCAAAATATATAAAGAACTCATACAACTCAACAACAAAACCCCAAACAACCCAATTAAAAAACTGGGCAGAGAATCTGAATAGAATTTTTGCCAAAGAAGACACACACATGGTCAACAGGCACATGAAAAAAAGTTCAACATCATCAAGGAAATACAAATCAAAAGCACAGTAAGATATCGCATTATACCTGTTAGAATGACTACCATAAAAAATACAGGAAATAACAAGTGTTGATGAGAAAATGGAGAAAAGGAAACCTTTGTACATTGTTTGTGGGATGGTAAATTGGTACAACCACTGTGGAAAGCAGTATGTAGATTCCTCAAAAAATTAAGAATAGAATTAC
Source organism: Balaenoptera ricei (assembly GCF_028023285.1). Lineage (NCBI taxonomy): Eukaryota > Metazoa > Chordata > Mammalia > Artiodactyla > Balaenopteridae > Balaenoptera > Balaenoptera ricei. Next base: position 41,668,025 of record NC_082639.1, on the reverse strand, counting down.
CATATGGCCCAGCTATTCCACTTCTGGGTATCTATTCAAAGAACACCAAAACACCACTTCAAAAAAATAAATGCACCCCTATGTTCACTGCAGCATTATTTACAACAGCCAAGATATTTAAGTAACCTAAGGGTCCATCAATGGATAAATGGATAAAGAAGATGTTGTACATATATTCAATGGAATACCACTCAGCCATAAAAAAAATAATGAAATCCTGCCATTTGTGACAACACAGATGGACCTTGAGGGTATTATGCTAAGTGAAATAAGTAAGATGGAGAAAGACACATACCATATGATTTCACTCACGTGGAATCTAAAAACAGAAAAAAAACAATGAACAAACAAAATATGACAAAAACAAACTCATAGGTGCAGAGAAAAATTAGTGGTTCCCAGGGGAAAAGAGGTTTGGAGATGGATGAAGGGGGCAGCTATATGGTGATGGATGGTAACTAGACTTGTGGTGGTGATCACTCTGTAGTGTATACAGACGTTGTTTTATAATGCTGTACACTTGAAACTTACATCATCATGATCATCATCATCACCATCATCATAAATAAAAGAGATATGTAACCCAGGAAAAAAGCTGTTACAAAACTGAAATTAAGAATATCCCTAAGAAATGGATAGTGCCAGGCATGTTTACATCCATGGCAAGAAATACTGTTTGACTACCTACTGTGTGCCAAGCACTACTGGAAGAGCTAAGGAGATAAGGAAACAAGATAGACAAAGTCCCCACTCTCTTGGAACTTACATTCAAGTGAGGGGAGAACAAACAAGTCATAAAAAACAAAATAGTTTAAGACAGCCGTAAGCAGTATATGGAAAATAATGCAGAATAAGGGGGATAGACAGAACAGGGGAGGAGGGAGAGCTCTTCCGGACCAGGGGTCAGAAGGCTCTCTGAGGAGGGGTCATTTGAGCAGAGGACTGAGCCAAGTGAAGGAGGAAGCCACCTGAGGGTCTGGGGTATAAGTAGAGCAGGAAGGCCCAAGGCAGGAGTCAGCTGGGCATCCTGGAATGAGACACGATGTCTAGCGAGGCTGGAGTGGAGTGATCTAAGAGCAGGCTGAAAGACAGGCTGAGATCAGATAATACTGGTTGTTGCAGGCCACAGTTAGGAATTTTGATCTCATTTATTCCACCAACAGTCCTACGGAGTATGCGGTATTTACAAAGGAAAACCTTGAGGTCTAAAACAATAATATAACTTTCTCTGCCCTTATGAAATCTCACCATTTAGTGGTGGAAGTTTCCAATTCTATATTCTTGCCATCAAATGAAAGTACGAGTCAGTTAAGAGGAAAGTGAAAATAATGGGGAAGGGAGTCCCATAGAAGAGCTCATGCATTTTTTTTTTCTTCCAGGAACTGCTCTTAAATAGTGTTAAATGAGTAGAAATCTGAACGAGGACTCAGGAAAATAAATGCAGTGTTCAGTCCTCTCTGGTCATTGCAGTTCTAGGGAACCTCCTGACAACCAGAAACACTGTCCCAATAACTGCTATCCCTCTATTCCAGTGATCATTATTTACATCACACATATCCTTCTATGTCTAAGCACATTAACAGTGCCAAGAAAGTTTGGGAAAACAAGGAATCATGTTGCCTGGCAAAGCCAGGGGTGGCAAATACATCAATTCTAGCTTAGTCTAGCTATTCCCTGTAATAATTCTGCACTTAGAAAATTCACCTAAGAGGAAGAAAACCCGCAGAATTTCATAAAAAATACTAAATAAAATAGAAAGGACACTAAAATAGAAAGGACTTAGAAATGTTTAAAATACTTAGGTAATACCTCCAATCAGTCTTCTCCAAAAATTCACTAGGACTGACCCCCTATGAGTTATTGAGCACAGGGAGGGGCTACAAAGGCAACACAGGACCAAGGTTAGGAGTGTGAGTCTGGAGTCAGACTGCCTAGGTTCAGAGTGTGATTGTAAGGGTTTAATAAGATAATTCATGTAAAGTACTTAGTATAATGCCCAGCATATAATAATAACTCTAAAAACTAAGCTGTTATTACTATTATGGTACCATCATTAAAAGATAAGTCCCAGATCCTGCCTCAAGGATGGTTAAGTAAAAAATGAATAACATCACTAACAGGAATACTGCTAAACAGAGATGCCAAAAACAAATTACAAGGGTGTAGGGGATCCAAAGCCACATATACAAAACACATTTATTGAGCACCTACTCTGGGCCAGATAGTGGTGGCTGGGAATACAAATAAGGTGGACAATATGATCCCTGTCCTGGAGGAACTGACTGTAACTTTCCTTTCACCCATGAGTGGTTCTGAATCAAACAAGTATTTCATAAGCACCCATGTCTAGTGTTGCACAAAATACTAATGGAGTTCCTGGTTTAAAACATGGCTCTTGGGTTAGAAGAACGTACAACCCATCTAGGGAGACAAGAGTCCACCAGAAGAAACAATAAGAAAACAAGCTTGTGAGAAGGTCAGAGTATAAATGCTAGAGGTGACAAAAGAGAATAATGGGGGCCAGAGAGATCCAGGAGGGCTTCATTAACCAGGGACAGAGAGTGAGGTGTCCTCACCAGCACAGTGACTAGGTCTCCATCCAGAGCAAGCGGTCCTCTTGGCTGGTAAAATGATGCTGCTGTTAAAGAAATTGAAATATGACTCAGAGATACATAAACAGAACTTGCATGAAATGAAATCAGTTTCATATAAGACAGCAGGATATAGCTGAAAAAGCATGGACTTAAGAGTCACAAGGCCTCAGTGAGTACTGTCTGTGAAATCCTCGATAAATTACTTACTCTCTCTGAAATAAATAAATGATTGCGAATAAGTGAAAACAATAGAAATTAAATTACCATACCCTGTTTAAATCAGGTACAGCTCTGTGGACAAGAAAACCACTCTGTGATCCTAGAAAGAGAAAATGCCTATGAAATGAAAAAGAGGTTACTTTTAATTCATTTCATATAGGAGGGCAAAACAGAATAGGTTACTCTTCTGGGGAAAACTTATCTGTAGACCTCCATTTAAATCCACAGCTCTCTCAACTGAATATCTGCAGGAAGATCCATGGATTTCACACAACTACATGTGTGACGTTCAGAAATGCAATTAAAAATCAACTCTTGATCACATACTATGTGTCAGACACTGGGACGGACCAACAGGGATATAGAGATGAAAAAGACACCATTCCTGTGTCCCTATGGAGTTCACAGGCAGTTAACCATGCTGTTCTAACACAGTGCCAGAACCCTTTTACCCTCTACTATTAGAGAGCACAGACTGTAACCCCTGAAACCTCCAACCATTGGTCCCAGGTTGTTCCTGTCTTCTCCCACTGTAGAGTCCTTCAAAATACTAGAAGTTGGAGGTTCACCAACTCTCCTGAGCCTTATTACCCCATCACACCCATCCCCAAACCAGTCCAACTGGACTGCTCTTCCCCAAGCACAGTCCTTATTCTCCCATGTCTAGTCATGTCTAGTATTTTATTTCAAGAAGACCTTCATTTCCCACCCCCGTCTCTACATATTCCTGACCATCTACCTAAAATAACATCCCCAGGTCTATGCTCTTTCATCTACTTTATTTTCTTCACACCATTTAATGATGATCTGAAAGTGTATTATTTTATTGAAGAGTTAATAGCTTATAATTTATTTGCCCTGCTGGAATGTAAGCTGTGATCCCAGCACCTACTGTGACATCCAACACCTACCACAGTGCCTGGATGCAGTAGGTACTCAATCAATTTTTGTCAGAATAAATAAATGACAGAACATACAAACTCCATATCACTTCGTACCTTTCTGATGATATTTGTCCCTTTTGACATGATAATATTTATATGCTTACTTATATATATGAATATGTCTTCCCTACACGGTAGGAAACTCCTTGAGGATCCATGTCTGTTTCACCTTTGTATCCTCCAATACCCAGGGTAGAGTGTTTCCTTCATTAATGCCTGTTGAATGAATAAATGATGTGGTCCCTTGGTAAAGATCTGTTGAATAAATAAACAATATGGTCCCTTCCTCTTCAGGCTTCTTAATCTTGACTTTGTCAAGACTCTACCTCAATCCTCAGAAATATGAACATATTTGGTTGGTAACATGGAAAAGCAAAGGTTCTTTTTAATTACACTTCTGCTGCTTCTTTTAAAGAACTAATTACTTGACCAAGATTAAAGGTTATTTCCTCACCGGCCCCCATCCATCAAACCCTTACCTGCTAGGGTTTTTGCAAACATCTATCAATTTCTTGAGGATAAAGAAGTTAATAAAACCTTTAAAAACCATATACTCTTCTGGAGTGCACCAATCTCTGCTTGCTGTGGGTACAAGCTATTTTTATCAGGTGATACTGTGATATTCCTTTTCAACACATGATATTCACTCTTTCAAGCTGTTCAGCACTGTTCTATTTGGTTTCATGCTACATCAATGAGACAGTTTGAGGGAAAAGGAAAAATGGGACATGGTATATTTAGTAGCACCACTAAAACCCTAAATAAAAACTGAGTTTCCTAAACTCCTCGACTACCCAGTCTATATCCAGGACCCTAACTACCAACCCAAGATTAAAGCCAAATAGGAAATGCCTTTATCCAAGAGAATATTTTTATAAGAGTGTTAATTACAGAAAGCCATTTGAAATGTTTCTAAAATTTAAGGAGTTAAAGTTCATACATAAAAGTCATAGAAGGGCGAAACAATTGCTACATGTATTTTGTATTTTCACAGCATTTTTACTCTGGGATTATCAGTCTAATCATATTTTAAAATGATAACACTTATAAAGCAGAAGCTAACACACCATTGTAAGGCAATTATACTTCAATAAAGATGTTTAAAAAAAAATGATAACACATCTGTTTATACATCTGGGCATGATGAGTTTGAGGTGGTCATGTGACAACTATGAACTGCTGGCTAACAATCAGTGAGACATAGAAAAACAAAGCTTTGGAAGGTTTAGGCTGGAGTATCAATGGAACCATGAAAGTAAATAAAATGACCCTTGAAGAGTCAGGAGGGCAGTAGGCTGAGGAGGAAACCTTACTGCACAAATGTGAGCAATCATGTGTGCTAGAAGGTTAAGAAAAAGGTATCAACAGAAGTATGTGCCCAAGATAGCCTCAAAAATACTTAAATCACAGTCTTGTTGTAAGACTCAGTGGTTACAGGTAAAAGGTCTTTGTAGTCTGCAAACCATGCTACAAATATTTGTTTCTATTATTTCTGTAAGGAATGTTACGGGTGGTGTGGGAGAGCAACTGCAAAACTAGTCATAATATTTACCCCTCCTTGTACCCATGCCCTTTACAATGTGACTTCGCAGATCTTCCTGTCAAAAGATGTAATCTATTTCCTGTTGCCTATATCTGGGCTGGCCTTGTGATTTGCTTTGGCCAATAGGATACAGTAGAGTTCCTGCTATGTCAGTTCTTGCTTACTTTCTCTCTCTCTCGGAATCTTGCCCAGCTGTCATGTCAACAAGCCCCAATTGTCCTGCCAGAAAAAGCAAGAGCACATAGAAAACAGTCCAGTGAGCCTAGTCAAGGCCATCCTAGAACAGCCTATAACCAGCCAACCCCACACATGTGAGAGAGCCCAGCCAAGATCAGCAGAGCTGCCTACCTGCCCTAGAGCTGACTACAAATGTATAAATGAGCCCAACTAAGATCAAAAGAACTTCCCAGTTGACTTGTAAACTCATGAGCAATAATAAACATGCACTGTTTTTTGGACTTCCCTGGTGGAGCAGTGGTTAGGAATCTGCCTGCCAATGCAGGGGACACGGGTTCGAGCCCTGGTCCAGAAGGATCCCACATGCCGCGGAGCAACTGAGCCCGTGAGCCACAGCTACTGAACCTGCATGCCACAACTACTGAAGCCCGTGTGCCTAGAGCCCGTGCCCCGCAGCAAGAGAGGTCACCCCGGTGAGAGGCCCGCGCACCACAGCGAGGAGTGGCCCCTGCTTGCTGCAACTAGAGAGGGCCCGCGCGTAGCAATGAAGACCCAACGCAGCCCAAAATAAATAAATAAATAAATTCATGTAAATAAATAAATAAATAAATAAAAATAAACTCTCACTGTTTTAAACAACTGAGTTTTAAAAGTGGTTAGTTATATAGCAATAGGTGACTGATATAAGTAGCAATAAATAAACCAGCCTGTCAGGAACCTTCTATGTGCTTGGCACTGTGCTAATAAGTTCTGTTTACAGGGGCTATTTCATTTGCTTCTCACAATAACTTTATGAAGTAAAGTTATCCCCATTTTACAGATTATAAAATTGAGCACAGAGTTTAAGTTCACTTGTCCAGCATTGCACAGCTATCAAACAGTGGGGTCAAAATTTAAATCAGGCAGTTCAACTACATAGCAGCACTTAATCCAAGAAAGAGAATCTTTTACTTAATCCAACAAATAAGGAAATTTTCCCAGGCTATTCCTTCTACTGGAGCTCTCATCTCTTCTAATCACCCTACCTAATCCTGCTTCCCTTCTTCCACTAGCTAATTCCTATTTTTCTTCATCCTTAGTTTAAATGTCACTTCCAGGTTGAACAGAAGGAAAACAGGAAGGCCTGTGGGAAAAAACCACCATAAATGAGGAAAGAGGCTGGGACAGTGGGCCTAAAAGCTGGATGGGATCAGTGGTTCCAGGTATAGTGGGAGGTTCTAACTGACAGCCACATTTAACAGTTTGACAAAAGAAAGGATGTGTGATAAAGAATGAATTAACTCTCATCACGAAGAGCCCAAGCCCCAGTTCTACCTGTTCCCCACAAAAGCAGGTAGACATAAGAAAAGGAAAATGCTTCACTACTAACTGGAAAGAGATAAGCACCTGAATTTGGAGGTGGGAAAAATGGCAACAAACTCCACAGAGCAGATGCTCCAAGAGGTCTTGAGGGGAGAGGGGTGGTTAGCTGAGATGAGCATAGCAAAGTTTTAGTAACAGATGAGTGCAGATGCCGATAAAGGAACAGAACTCTAGAGACTGGCCACAGAGGAAGCTGATGAACCTGCAGGGCACATCATGTAGGTGTTTCCAACAGTGGTAATAGAATAGTGGAAAGGTACAGGCAGCTTTAGAGCAACAAGTAGAACAGCAGACAGTGGCCAGGATATATGGCGAGAGGAGGCATTGGAGGAGAAGGAAAGAAGAAGTGTAAGTAGCAGAATATATTATATGATCGTAATAATAATGGCAATAATATTCACTTTATGAAAGTTTTACTCAACTACCAAGCATGTATCAATAATATGCATTATTTCATTTGACAGGAAAAAAGACCTTTGAGGATGCCCAGAGAGACAGAAGAAAGGGACAGAACTGACAGCATGCCACTTGGTACATGGGAGATTATAGACACTAGACTTAGTGACAAAGATTTAAAGTGACCTCACCTAAGATCCATGAACTGGAGGGGCCTAGGGGACATTGAGTTTGTATTTGCGTAGAACCTAATTACCTGCCAGAATGGAAGCTCCTTGAGGTCAGAGACTGTGCTCCTTTTCCGCCAGTATATGAACAGTACCTAGCACTGTGCCTGACACACAGATGGCACTCCATAGATATGTGTTGGTAGTCTTAATAAACAAATGGATGGATGAATAAAAATATCAGTTTATGTCTCATAAACAAGATAAAAAGGCATTTGTCTGTGTTTGAATCCAATTCAACACAACATGATTGTTGAACATGATTAAGAGCACTGAAACTCATTTGGCTGTGAGATCTTGAGTCGCTTCTCTGTGCCTCTGTTTCCTCATCTGTAAAATGAGGTTAATAATCTGTATCAGTTGTATCCTCCCAGAGGCAAACACTGAGATGGTGGAAAAGATTTATCAATTTATTGGAAAAATACACAGGGGAGGAAATAGAATTGGACAGGGAGAGGCTCAGATCACAATGCAGATGGACAAAGCCTTGGCCTACCCAAAGGGGAGTCTGGAACAAAGATTTTCCATAAGAAGAGTCCCCACAGTGGGCAGAAAGGGTCAGGTCCTAGATCCCCACTGTGTTCAGTTACTGGCTCTCTAGGAAGCATGTGACCTAAAGGAGCTGTAGTTGGAAGCTGTCATCTAACTGCACTCCTTGCAGATAAAGTGAGTTCTCTCTTGAAGGGAGATCTGAATGGCACACTTCTACAGTGGCCACACTACCTAACGGGGTTATGAGCCTTCTATTAGTTAATACAGATAAAACACTTAAATCAGTGTCCAGAACTCAGTATGTTCTATTAAAGTATTTGGTATTACTGTTAATTATCTGTACAATTACATACAACTGCACAACTTGAGTCTAGGTTGGAAATTACAAACTCAAATGACTACAGGGGCTACACAGGAAACATAAACGTATAAACTGACCTGAGTAAGATAAAAAGAGTAAGGGGGCCTATGGTCTCTGTAGCCTACCTGGAACGTACATACTCTGCCTAAAGGTATTCGGATTAACAACAATACCATCTGTTATGTCTTCTTTGGTGAAATGTCTATTTAGGTCTTCCACCCATTTTTTAATTGGGTTGTTTGTTTTTTTTTGATATTGAGCTCCATGAGCTGTTTGTATATTTTGGAGATTAATCCTTTGTCCATTGCTTCATTGCAAATATTTTCTCCCATTCTGAGGGTTGTCTTTTCATCTTGTTTATAATTTCCTTCCCTGTGCAAAACCTTTTAAGTTTAATTAGGTTCCATTTGTTTATTTTTGGTTTTATTTTCATTACTCTAGGAGGTGGGTCAAAAATGATCTTGCTGTGGTTAATCTACACACAATAAATGCTGGAGAGAGTGTGGAGAACAGTATGGAGGTTCCTTAAAAAACTAAAAATAGAACTACCATATGATCCAGCAATCCCACTTCTCGGCATATACCCTGAGAAAACCATAATTCAAAATGACACATGTACCCCAATGTTCACTGCAGCACTATTTACAATAGCCAGGACATGGAAACAACCTAAATGTCCAACAACCAATGAATGGATAAAGAAGACGTGTTACATATATACAATGGAATATTACTCAGCCATAAAAAGGAACGAAATTGGCTCATTTGCAGAGATGTGGATGGACCTAGAGTCTGTCATACAGAGTGAAGTAAGTCAGAAAGAGAAAAACAAATATCGTATATTAACACATATATGTGGAATCTAGAAAAATGGTACAGATGAACCTATTTGTAGGGCAGGAATAGAGATGTAGATGTAGAGAAGAGACTTGTGGACACAGTGGGGAAAGAGGAGGGTGGGAGGAATTGGGAGATTACGTTTGACATAAATACACTACCATGTGTAAAACAGATAGCTAGTGGGAACCTGGTGTATAGCACAGGGAGCTCAGCTTGGTTCTCTTTGACGACCTACATGGGTGGGATTGGGGGGGAGTGGGAGGGAGGTCCAAGAGGGAGAGGATATAAGTATACATATAGCTGATTCACCTCATTGTATAGCAGAAACTAACACAACATTGTAAAGCAATTTTACTCCAATTAAAAAAAAAATTAAAAAAATAAAAATAATAACAAAGAAAATAGCCATTATTAAAGCCTGGCTAAGATTCAAACTTTGAAAACTAAATTTGTACATAATTTTATGAATAAACAGAAGCTATTATGCAAAGATCGTGTCCATCACTTCTGGTCATTGACAGTGAAGCAGAGAATCACAGGGATCCTGCTTTTTATAATCCATGCTGGTGAAGCTGGCCTCTTTGATGCTTTAGAATTGATATTACGATCTCAAAAGGTATCAAGGAATATTGGGGTTTCTTCTGAATTTGGTTATTCAAATTTTTATTTTTTTAATGTATGAAGATGCTCTGCTGGACATAAATAAGCATGTGTTTGTTTATTTTTCTCTCCAACAAGAGAAAAAGAAGAAAAATTACCTTTAATGAAGAGGGTAAATCATGCTTGAGTGCTACAAGGCACTCAGGGTATCTTCCCATAGGAAATAAGCAGACAGCTTTGTCCAGCCTGACTCCAAGAGATGGAGTCGGATGGTCAGGGTTCTGGGCCTATAAAGGCGTGGAAATATGAGCTCACAGTACCACTGAGTTCTGAGACTTGAGACTTGCAGATGACAGTGCTCTCCCACTGCTTCAAACGGGATCATGCTGGTGGTACTGCAGTAGTTAGAAGGGGACGCAGTCTAGCATATTCTCAGCTACAGCCAGCCCAGGCCCTCCTCCACATGGTAATAGCAGGAGCCTACTTCACAAAGTCTTTAAGTCACTGGTCCTGGATCCACCTGTCCCAGGCAAGCTGCAACCTTGCCACCAGTGCTCACTCCATGACTTAGCTGCAAAGGGAAACGCCACTCATGATTTCTGAGTGGGGCATAGTGATATACTATGAGCTGCTGAAGGGAAAAAGAATGTAGATATCCCTGTTATATTTGATCATGTATCATGAAAAGTCATACAGCTTCTATTGGAAGTCGAGCTTTTGACATACAGATGTTAGATGTCTATATGACAGTCCTTGATGACACATGAAAAGGTCATACCAATCTCTCTGAACCCTGAAATTCTAGAATCTATATAAAAAAATTTGACAATTTATTCTGTTTTTAACTGCACTGAATGGTATATGACAGGCAAACTCCAGGGCACACAATAACTTTTATTTCAATTTTGCATCACAGTATAACATTTCAAAAATAACTTATTGAGGTGAAATTTATATAATATGACATCAATCATTTTCAAGTGAACAATTCATTGGCATTTAGTACATTCACAATGTTGTACAACCACCACCTCTGTCTAGATCCAAAACATTTCCATCATTTCAAAGTAAAACCCCTTACTCTCCATTGCCCTTGCTTCTAGCCCCTGGCAACCACCAATCTGCCTTCTGACTCTATGGATTTATCTATTCTGGGTACTTCATATAAACGAAATTATATAATATGTCACCTTTTGTGTCTGGCTTCTTTCACTTAGTATGTTTTGAAGGTTCATCAATGTTGCAGCCTATATCAGAACTTCATTCCTTTTCATAGCTGAATATTATTCCATTTTGTGTATGTATTACAATTTGTTTATCCATTGATAGATATTTGGGCTGTTCCCACCTTTTAGCTATTGTGAATAGTGTTGCTATGAACATGTGTGTACCTGTACTTGAATACTAGCTTTCAATTCTTTTGGCTATACAACTAGGAGTAGAATTGTGGAGGTCACATGGTAATCCTATATTTAACAACTGATGAACTTTTCCACAGTGGCTGCACCATTTTACAATCCCACCAGCAATGTATGAGGGTTCTAATTTCTCCACATCTTCCCTAACACTTGTTATTTTTGGTTTTTATTTATTTATTTATTTCTCTTTCTTTTTTATTATAGCCAATGGACATGGTGGTATCTCATTGTGGTTTTTTTTTTTTTTAAACATGATTTTTTTTTTTTTTTTAAAGAAATTCACGTTCTTTTATTTATTTATTTATGACTGTGTTGAGTCTTCGTCTCTGTGCGAGGGCTTTCTCTAGCTGCGGCAAGTGGGGACCACTCTTCATTGCGGTGCGCGGGCATCTCACCATCGCGGCCTCTCCTGTTGCGGAGCACAGGCTCCAGACGCGCAGGCTCAGTAATTGTGGCTCACGGGCCCAGTTGCTCCGTGGCATGTGGGATCCTCCCAGACCAGGGCTCGAACCCGTGTCCCCTGCATTGGCAGGCAGATTCTCAACCACTGTGCCACCAGGGAAGCCCTCATTGTGGTTTTGATGTGCATTTCCCTAATGACTAATAATGCTGAGCATATTTTCACGTGTTTTTTGGCTACTTTTTAATATTTTAAATGACACCAGGGATACAAATTTAAGTTAAAATTCAACTGTATAGGGGGTTTCCAAATGCAAATAACTCAACTGAGATGACAGTTAAACACATACTTGCTATGAGCTTCACGAAGTGCACTCATGCACAGGCAATGATAACCACATTTTTTTTCAAACATTGATTGTAAAAGTGGGTTTCCATTTCAGAAATCTTATCTTCAAATCAGAAATATGATGTTTAAGAAAATGTAAGCCCCCCAAGGACATCAATTTTTGTCTATATCATTCTCCATGTCTGAACAAGGCACATATTAGGCACTCAGTAAATGCTGGCTAACTAAAAAAATCAGGTTTACTATCTGGACCCAGGGACTTGTAAGTGAGTATAGATAATAAGGTAGAGGGATGGATCTAGGATAATTCAAGATTTTTCTACCTAGGTCCACTGGGAAAATGATGGTACCATTAACCGGGATAATAAATATAGGAGCAAGAACACTTGTGATAAAGGAATTATCTCAGAATTCTTACTATTAATTCAGAGTTCCTTTTAAAATTTTTATTCTTTAATTTTCATGTTCATTTTATACCACGTTTCTACGTGGAAAAATGTAAGAAAAGTGAAAAGGTATTCTATAAACATAACCTAATAATACTGCTACTCACAAACATTTCCTACCTTAATTTTTTGTGCTTTAGTTTTTCTTCCTATATGTCCTATTCTGACCTCATCCCTGCTGAATATCACTCCATCCCATATATATCCAATTTTCCATGGTTATTATGACAATCTTTATAGTACTGCCTATCCCAATTTGGTTTGGCAAACTTATTAACTCTCTTCTCTGGTTTATGAATTAGAGAATGTTTCCCATTGAACAGAACTTACTTAGAAAAGCAGACCATGTCTATTGTGATTCCATATGGCACCATTTTGTAACTAGAGGACAGATCGCTAAATTTTAGTTTACTCTGATCACTTCCCCCTTGTAGACTATGTGTCTTCCATTTCAAAAATCAAAAAAAAATAATTCAAGCTTACTTTAATCTGGTAAAATTGTCTTGGTACTACTTGTCTTTTGAAATTATTTTATTATAAGAATAATCTAACCTTGCATAATTTATACCCCAAAAGAATATATCACACCCTCAAAGTGAAGAGAAATCCTATTTCAACACACAATAAGACTGTCCCATGTGTACTAAAGTTTCTTGAACTCTCTCCTTCTGCCGTATGTCTCCAAACAACATAGTAATTTAACCTCAAATTACAGTATAGTATTACAGTTAGTATCATTTTCCCCTCAACAAGTGATAGTCTGAGTGGACAGGGAGAATTTGCAGTACAAAATTCTTACTTGTAATATAAACTCGGGATCTGACTTCTATTATTACGGCCATGGACCAGGGACTTTCAGGAACACTGGTTCCTATGACCTGAGTAAGATCCTCAAAACTGCTGCTTCTGAGATGACCCTTTGTTCAGAAACTCATGCTGTGAGAACTAAAAGACCTTTAATATCAGAGATGTAGGGGAAAAAATGGCCAACCAATCTTCGGGGGAAAAAAAGGGAAATCTTTTCTATAATCGTAGCAGAGAAAACTAACACAGGTCAACCACAGCCATCGAAATATTGGATAAGAGGCCAAAGTTGTATACAGTCCTACTCAAGCCTCTAGCAGCAAAAACAGGACTCCATGGCATGGACTCCGTAGTTACGAACTTTCCAGTTGATGAGAACTCAGAATTTTTGCTTTTTATCTTTTCTTTGCTGCTATCCTCATCCAACCTTGCTGATATTTTAATTCAAATCAGTAAAAACAACTTAAAAACTTTTCTTGTAAAGGTTTTGGTTGAAGGAGCCTCACACAGAGTCATTGACTCAACAAATATTTGTTGATTGTCCACTAAATGCAGGGCCCTAGACCAGGCCCCAGGACTCAGGGGATACAATGATGAATAAAGACCCAGATTCTGTCCTCAAGGAGTTGGGCTTCTTTCCTCAAGTCTGGCAGCCCTGCCTGTGGGGTCCAAAAGGTTTCATGTGATGTTTTCCTACAGAACTCCGATGGATAAGTGGTTCTCCTGACAGATGATGGGGCTGAGGGCAAGGATGTTGATATTATAGGCAGAGAAAACAGCAAATGCAAACAGGCAAAAGCAAATGTGAAGTATGTTTGGTCAACTGCAAAAAATTTAATATCAGAGCAAATGTAGGATTTGAATGGGAGAAAAGGGAGGGCCATATATTTAGTTATAAAGGTAAGGATAAATGTACAACAACAAACCAATAAGCTTAGGCTTCATCCTGTGGATAGTGGGGGGCAAAGAAATGTCAGGGTCACATCTACATTTTAGAGACAATGTTTGGTGTTGGTGACCAATTGGAGGAAAAGAGACTGTAAAATAGGGCTGAGTAAAGAGGATTTTATGGTAGACCAGTAGAGAGATGAAAATGGGAAATTCCAGATTATTAATTATTCACAATGTCCCTATTTTTTAATCACCATGAATAACCAAAAGCAAACAGTCTAAATGATTCCTGATTTTGTCTCCATGCTTCTCTTACGAAGATATAACGTGTTTAGGTTTTGTTTGTTTGTTTGTATTGTTTTGGCAGGAAGGGGAATAGTATTTCTTTTTAAAGAGCTCTACTGTTTACAAAGGCCCTTCCATGTTTAAGGACATACCAATAAATAATATCCCATACAGTACACTTTCAATTGGAGACCGGAGTAGAAAGGTTTTTGCCTCAGCCACAAAACCAGGATCAAGTCCCTGCTGTGTCATTTACCAGATTTCTATCATTGGGCAGGTTGCCCAACTTGTCTAAGTTGTCATCATTAAAGCTGTGTCTCAGTCAGGGTCTGAGTCAGGAAACAGAAGGCGTACTCAAAGAGTAAAACTGAGCAAGGTTTAATGAAGGAAATTCATCAAGGAATGATGAAGCACCCTGGGGCTAGCAATAGTGGAGACTCATTATCACCTCTTTGACCTTGAGAGAACCCAGAGAGAGAGAAATAGAGGAAGAGAGTGAGCTGTAGCTGTAGGATGGATACGGGCTGCAGCCTCCACACAGCCACTGCTAACCAATAGCCTAGCAGAGAGAGAGTTGGGGAAATAAATACCCAGAACTCACTTTCTTTCTGCCTTCAGATATCCTGCCAGTGCTCCCACTGGCCAAATCCTTCTAGAATCAAAAGGGTAAGGAAGCCCACTGATGCAGTCTGTAAAGGTCAGCCTCCAAGGCCACAGAAAGGATGGGGAAAAGGGTAGAGAGAAGATCTAGAGGGCAAATGTAAGATACCCAGTTCAAAATGTAATGATGGCAATCCACTTCTCACACAGATTTGCTGTGAGGGTCAAATGAGGTAACGTATATAAAAATAAATTGTAAACTGTAGACAAAATACACAAATATAATAATTATGAGATCCATCCTATGAGAAGTAAACAAGAAAGAGTAACGCCCATCTATGGTATGGGTCTCCTGAAGTTGACAGACCTCAAACTTTCAAATCAAGAGTAGCTCTACACCGGAATTTTTTCTTTCTGGTTAAAAGTACAAATCTTGAAGACAAAAATCAAACTGAAAAGGAATTGTTCAGTACCAAATGGTTAAGGCTAAGTAAAAAAACTAATTCCCTAGTGAGGTCGGTGTGACAGTGGTCAGACAGGACTCAGACACCTACACATCAGCATCTCCATGTTATTTTTCTGCCCTTTGCCTTTCCCAAATCCAATTCTAATGTTTGCCAGAAACAGAATTAGCAACAATTCTAGAGGCCTATTTTGCTTTCTACTGTGGTTCAAGACCAGTTCTTATAAGCACCAATTCATTTGCCAAAGAAACATTCAACAAGCATTTGCAGAGTACCTACAAAGTGCTTGGTGTATAAGCTAAGCGCTATCTTCTCATCAGTGGATGACAAACCATGACAAAACTTATTCCTCATGCAAACCTTATAATCCGATTTATAATCTTTTCCCTTCTTGTTCACTCCTCTTTAGCCATACTAACCTCCTTGCTGTTCCTTGGACCCTTCAAGTTACACTCGTGCCTTAGGGCCTTTCCTCGGGCTATTCCCACTGCTTTTTCCAGATAGCCACATGGCTAACTTCTTCATCTCCATCAAGTTTGCTCAAAGGTCACCTTCTCAATGAGGCCTACCTTATTCAAAATTACAATCCCTGTCCAAGTTCCTGATCCCCTTTATCCTACTCTAATTTTTATAACCTTTTTACATGCACATAATGTGCATGTTTATTATGGTTATTTTTAATTTCTATCTCCCCTTATACTCCTACTGACAGGGATATTTGAATTTTGTCCACTGATGTATCCTAAGCACCTACAACTGGGCCTGGCTCATACTGGACACAACAATTTTTCACTGAATTAATCAATCAATCATTCAGCCATGTGAAATGGTTTCAGAAGGCTCACTGACATTAGCAATTTCTTGTTAATGTAAATTTTAAAAGTCAAAAAAAGAAAACTATGTTGGCATTCCATTTTAAATCTAATAGTCTCATCTCAACATTAATTTGTTCCAAATTTTTTGCTCATAGGTGAAAACTCATATGTGATGATTAACCCCCATTACAATTAAATGTAAAAGCTGTAACATTTCTATTAAAGGAAATATAAGATCAAGCATCAAGCTGGTACTATAGATAACAAGTGTTTGTAATTAACATACTGTGGATAACTGTAAACTCTGTCATCACATTAATAAAATGTAAAAATTCCTAAAGCAACTGGGAGCTCTGTGGCAGCTGCAACATCAACACTGGCCACTTTTGCCAGTTGTTCAGTGGCTGTGCAAATTAGACAAACTGGTAGTAACACACATAATGCATTTGAGAGCCATTTTTGCACAACATAAGTTTATGTCTCTTTTTTTAGATAAGGATTTTTTTCTTTTCTTTAGATAAAATATCACATCCTGATACATGAATATGTGGAGCTGAGATAAATTTCAGACTGGTAAGGGGACTAAACCATGAAGTGGGCAGTTTAGGTACCTCTGAGTAAACTATCACCAGGTTCTGATTTGAGTGAAGAAAGGTTACTTGTGCAGCAAATTTGGGTCCATAAATTCATGGCTTTAATATGTAGAAAATATGAATAGAGATATTAGTATAATTATTCTGTTGCAAAGATAACTGGAAAGTCAAACAAAGAGCTCAAATGACAGAACTAGGTATGAAGGTATCAAAGGGTTAAATGGTTTCTTTCCAGAAAGCCAAACCTTCTACCTCCACCACCCAAAGTGCTATAGAGTCAGAAAGATTAGGAAGCCACGGCACAGCCAATCAATGAAGGACATGATTTTTAGTCCAGTCACAGATTAAACTCAGCTTGGATAATGACCCTAACTCTGATTCAGCTGTAATCAGCCTCACATGTAAAAGGTGTGTGTGTGCGTGTGTGCGTGTGTGTGTGTTGATACCTGATGGATACGTTTGGGTTTCTTACTGCAACAGGGAAGTACAACGTCTAGTAAGAAACCCAAACATGTTTGGGTTTCTTACTGCAACAGGGAAGTACAACATCTAGATCCAAAACAAGAAGTAAAATCTGACTTGTTTCCTAGACTACGTACGGAGCTACAATATTTTGAAAGAACCAATACAGCTTTTTACTAGATAATGTGTTGTGGGCTGAATTGTGTCCCCCCCAGCCAAATTCATATGCTGAGGATCTAAACCCCCAGTACGTCAGAATACGACTGTATTTGGAGATAGGGCCTGTAAAGAGGTAATAACTGAGGTAAAATTAAGTCATATGAGTGGGCCCTAATCCAATATGATTGAAGAGAATTAGGACAGAGACACAGAAAGAGGAAAGACTATGTGAAGACAGAGAGAAGATGGCCATATACTAGCCAAGGAGAGAGGCCTCAGAAAAAACAACTCTGCCAACACCTTGATTTTGGACTGCAAGCCTCCAGAAGTATGAGTAAATAAATTTCTATTGTTTAAGCCACCCAGTCTGTGGTATTTGTTATGGTAGCCCTAGCAACCTAATACACCATGTATGATTCGTCTCATTATGCCATTGCATGAAAAGAAGAATGCAGTTTTAAAAATCCAGTTCCCAATCACAAATCACAAGCATGAATGTCAACGGATACCTCATTTATGTAGTATCATAAGGGAATAAATCATTCCACATTAAGTAAAATTTACCGGTAACTAAAGCTTGCCTCTTAACAAACCAAAGTTTCTAATCTAATCATATCAGATGGAAATCTTCCTAAAAATACATTGCTATATGCTATTCCCCTTTTAAAATAGAGCATACCATGATGCAACCCTTTTAAAGAATAAAATGGAAAATTCCAACAAAATTGGCAATTGTTATTCAGTACTCTAATTCAATTATTGCTTCTATTTAAGACTAAGACTAATTTCTCATGTCTTACTTTTGTAATTTGTTTGTCCCTCACTTCCAGCTCACCTTTACTGAAATTCCAGTGTGTCTCCTATCTTTCAGGCCTTCTAATCTGCTGCAGGCTGAGAAATTAGGGAACTAAGCATGTTAGAACTATGTCTCAAGTAAGAATAGAAGGCTTGAGGGAGGGTCCAAGGAGCTTGTCTGTGAGTAAACAAGTTAACATACTCTCTGTGGCATATTTTTGGTTCTCAGAAATGTTTTTGCTTCCATCATAGCTTTTGCCTGTATTCCTAAGGGCTACCATTGAAAAGTTATGACCACTATGTTTGGATGAGATTTTATTTTTACAATATTTTATTAATAATTACTGGCTTGTTTCCACTTCAAAAACTTTTCACAGCATCATTATAGTGAATTGACATTAAAATCTGTATAGTGTTGATTTCCATCTCCAAAAAAAGATGAATATAAATATAGCAATTTTAATAACAGCTGGCATATATTAGCATTTACCATGTGCCTGATACTGTGCTAAATGCACATTAGCTATCTCACTTAATTACCAGCAATGCAAAGAATTTACTGAAAGCAAGGGAAGGGATGCAAAATCACTATGAACTTTCAGGAATTGTGCTTACTGGATGGAAATATTATGCAAATGAGCATTACTGGATCAAATAAAACATTTTAATCTGGTTTTTACAAAGCTATTAATAAAAACTAATACCATATGCAAGTTCCAAATTAAATATAATCCTGGCACAAGCCAAATAATCATTCTTCTCCATGGACCATCACTCCTGACAACAACCTGAAAAATTATAGTTCCTTCCCTCCATGTTTCCTATGACCCAACATGAATTTATGAAGAAGATACGCTCAGAGGCAGAGGGGCCTCTGGAAATGAATCACTAGGTTATGCAGAATTACCTTGTTATGTCAACTCCTGCCTCTCAAAAGGGATGTATTTAACACATTTGGAAGTTAAGTTTTTAAATGAACTTTATTGAGATGTAATGCACATACAGTCAAATGCACAGATCTTAAGGGTTCAGTTTGATGAGTTCTGACAAATAGATACACCCTGCAGTCAACACCCCAATCAAAATATAGCGTATTTCAATTACCCCAGAAAATTCCCTTATGACCCTTTGCAGTCAACCTCTTTCCCCGACTATAGATAGGTATTTTTCAGCAGATATAGTAGCAGTGATGGTAATAGCTACTGTTATGGACCGTTAATAGGAGTATTTACTGAGTGCCCAACATGCCAGGCACTGTACATATATGGTATTCCATTTAATTCCCATGTCAAAGGCTGGTATTATCCCCATTAGTTTATTGGGAATGAAAGAGTGGGAAAAAATAGTAAGACCAAGAAATTGATTATGCAAGGTCACATAACAACTGAGTGGTGGGATAGACCTGAACCAAGAATATCTGAATTAGAATCCCTCGTGCTAAATTCTATTGCCTCTACACAAATGCTAAAGAGTTTTCTGTTAATTCAAAACACACTAAGTAGTGGAATTAGTGAGGCCACCAACTCTAACCCACAACCACACCTCTATTACAATCACACCCAAGTACCTTATCGTATAAGCAAGCAAAGGTTTCAGAGGCTAATACTAATGATAACTAAAGAGGATTACTTACAAGTTCCCTAGCTAAAAACCTGCATGTAAATCCCTCATATACTTCTAAGGTAGTTAGGAGAGGGGGGAAAAATCCTCTATATAGGTGGGTGGGTCACAACCCCATCAGCCCCAAGGAATAGTTAATGTTTCAGAAAATGAAGGGAAGGAATCCAACCATCACTGGTTCTTAGTCAACCACAATCCACTCTCCCTGAGAACCACAAGGACAGGCGCTGTGCAGCACTCGACTCTCACTTTATTAGGGAAGCACGGAGGCAAACATCTGGATTGAACCTTTTGATTCCTCATTACATTAATTTTATTCAGTGTTTTAAACTCAACCCACTCACATTTACAAAACACTTCACACAGACTACTTCCCTCATAAATGGAGCTCCATTCACATTTCACTTAAAACATCAAACTTATTCTGAAATGACTGAGGTTAAAGCCTGTTCAGTGTCAATTTGCAAGTATTATAAAATAATGAAAAACTAGGCGCAGAAATGCAAGAAGGTAATGTGAGGCAGCCTCTTCAAGGGGTTCTACTAAAATAAAGCAGCTTGGTAAGGGGCGCAGGCAGGCTTTCATGAACCCACAGGGCTCGTGACAAACTGTTGTGGAGCAGGTATTTGATTCCCCAGAGGGAAGATTTATGAGAATTACCACCCTTGAGCAGTACCGGCTAACCCCGGGGAATCAATATGACTCATATTCCCCCAAACCTGGAGTTGTTTTCCAGAAGTTCCTCTCCAAGGTTTCCCTGTGGTCTCCCTAAATCCGTTAACATATGTTGGAAGAGGGGAGGTTCTCTCTCTTTTAGAAACGAATTGTCTCCAGCAAGTTCAAGACTTCAGGACGTGTGTTTACTAAATCCTAAACGCTTGACAACCCCAGCCCAAAGAGAGACGAGTACAACACACAAATACACCCTACCCAACACCTGATCCTCCTTTTTCCTCCGCTAAACAAGAGCACTGCTCAGTGCAACGGAAGCGCCCGCTCAGTCTCATCTAGAAATATCCCAAGCCCCAGGTCGACAGCTGGCTGTAATAGGGGAAAGGCACTGGAGGGTGCTGCTTCTCGACAATTAGCGGGAGTCACACAGACAGAAGGGGCCCCCCTGAGGATGCGCGCCTGCTCGCCCAGCACTCTGGGGCCCCGCTCGCTCGAAGCCGCCCGGACTTTTTGGCGCCACCAGCTAGTTCAGCAAAGCCACTCCGAGGACAGCTCGGGAAAGGCGCAGATGGGAGTGGCGCGCGCGGGGCGGCGTCTTCTCCGCGGGGCTGGGTCGACTATCGCGGGGGGCGGGGTGCGCGGTAACCCAACTTTCGGTTGCCTCCCCTGAGGCAGGGGAAGTGTCTCGTGGCCCGCGGGGGAAGGAGCCAGAACCCCTCGGGAACAAAGTCGCCAGCTGGGCGGCGGAGGGGGTCGCCAGGGGCGCGCGGGGGCGGCTCCCTCCTGCAAGGGCCCCTTACCCCCCCGAGAGTCCGGGTGGCGGGGCTGGGCGCCTGGAATGACCGAGTCACGGCCACGTGGCCGCGCGGTCGCGCGTGACAGCGGGTGGGCGGGGCGTCGGGGGCGCGGGGCCGGCCGAGGCGCGGCTACCTGGCTCTTGAGGCGCATCTTCTCCGCGGCGCGGTCCAGCCGGAGGCGGCGGAGGCTGGGCGGGGCGCGGCGGCAGGGAGGACGTCCGCGGAGTCGCACCGCGCTCGCTCGCTAGCTGGCTCGCTCCCCCGCTCAGCGCTGAGCGGTCGCTTCGCCACCCCCACCGCCGGCTCCAGGGGGCGCCTTGCGCGGGAGTTGGAGGACCGACCCCTGCGGTTCCCGGCCCTGGCGCCTAGCATCGAGTTTATGCTCAAGAAGTTGAATGAATAAATCTCTTCTCCAATACTGCTGCCTGTGCTTAAATTTTAAGTGAGGTAGCTTTTTTGGCAGTTCAAGTCCACCAACAACATTTGGACCGATGTTCTTGGCAAAACACTGTGCTGGGCTCCGAGGATTTGCAAACGTGACCAATTTGGAACCCTTAGAATAAATCTTACCCTTTAGGCGAAGGCGCACTAGAAAGGTGGCCTGTCTTTGGCAGAGTGTGAACACACTAACTGGATCCTTCAAGCCATGTTTGGCCAGTTGACTGGTGTCTAAGATATATCCAAAGTAAAGTGAGAAATGGAGACAATGATTAACATCACTAAATCCCAAACAAAACGACCAAGACTTTTGTGCTCTATGATTTCAGGTATAAATGTTTGTTGGCCTCAATGACTTGGGAGAGCCAAGTTGCTCTGTGGCCTCCTAAACCACACCAGACTTTTGAATAACACAGTGTTGGTCTGGTGCTGGGTAATCTGATGATCATTAAAAATGGGAAAGTCGCTTCTTGGGCCCTCCCTGACCTTTGTAAAACTTTCACACCCAGGGCCCAGAAACTCAGAAACTCACAGTTAGGTTGTTGAGAACGCCCATTATTGCCTAAAGGAAATCTACTTTGGTTCAAAATACAGGAAATACAGGTATGAGTAAGACTTACTGGTTGAAGTAAGCTTAGCATGGTAGAGTTAGAATGGAAATATTAAAGAATCATCTTATCTGATGTCTCTTTATAGGTGAAGGCTCTGAGGTCCTGAGAGGACCTGCCCAGGTCACAAGGGAATCAGGAGGAAAAACTGTAAAAGTTCTCCTAACCCCTGGTTTATTGTTTTATTTCACAATTCTCAGGATTCTCACATTTTCTGTTTTTAGGACTTGATCCATTCAGACCTTCACATAGACACAAACTAAAGAGGCTGCCTAGGTAATAGGAAGACTGGGAATGACAAACAAAACAAATTTGATGTTATTTTCATTATTATGATAGCTGTTAGTTATTGAGCACTTATGTGCACTTTCCATGGATTATCTCATTTAATCCAAGTTTTAAAAGGTGCAGTCTTAAAACTGAATAATCCGTGATGACTATAAGAGCTGTTTTCCCACAGTCTCCTTTGACTATGTAAAACAAAAGAGTTTTGTTCCTGAGCAGATGGGGATATACCAACTCAAAATTCTGCTAACTTGTATTCTTTGACCCAGTAGTTCCACTTTTATAAATTTGTTTTAAGGAAGTAATCATTAATGTGTTCAAAGACTTGGCCCTATGGTTATTTACTGTAGCATAGTTTGAAATATGCAAAAATTGGAAATAGTCTTTAATGGTCAACAAAAGGGACTGATCATCCATACAATGGAATATTCTGCAGACATTAAGAATGATACAGTCCATGAATATTTATCAACATGGGAAGATGTTCACAGTATATTTCAAAGTGAGAAAAGGAGGTCACAAGATTGTATCCTGTTTTTGAAAGGGTAACAGTGATTATTTTAGAAGGTGGTATTATGAGTGATTTTTATTTCTCCCTCTTTTGCTTATCTGTATTTTTTAAAATGTCAATAGTAAATAGTTATTGTTTTGGAATTAAAACAAATTTTGTTTTAATGAATGACTATCTCTGATTATTAGCAATGAGCAAGATATTGTAGGAAAGGCCAGCAGGCAAGAATTCAGGGCAGTTTAGCACAGTAAAGGACACAGTCTTAACCACTGTAGTTAGGGTATTAATCAGACCTAGTTTCTAGATCAGCTCTGCCCTTTTAAAAGTATGTCATCTTGAACAAGTTAGTTGGTTTTTCTAAGCCTAAAAACAGTAATGACAATAATAGCTAACATTAATGAGAGTTTACTTTGTGCTGGGCACTGTGCTATGCACTCTGTTTACAATCTCATTCTCACATCAACTGATGAGGAAATTGAAGCTTAAGCTGAGGAAAGTTAAACAACTTGTCCGAGTATACACAATCAGATAAATACTCACATCATAATGTGGTTATGAGGGTTAAATGCAAGGGGGCACTTAAAGCACTTAGCTTAATATAGTGGCAGATATGCATATGTATATGCAGATGTATATATATACTTGATGCCAGTTGTTTTTTAATAATTTAGGCACAACCCTTGTAGCAAGTTCTGCTCTTTATAAAAATTTTAGTGCTCCAATCACCTCTCCAGGGAATCTACTTTGGTTATACTGTGGTGGGTAAGATTATGGGCTCTAAAACCTGTCTTGGTTTGAATACCAGCTCTACCACTTACTAGCTCTGTGATGAAGTTAAGTTACTTAACCCTCTTTGTACCCCAGTTTTCTCATCTGTAAGATGGGTATAATATTAGAACTAACTTCATGGGGGTTGTTCTGAGTATAAATGAGTTAACAGACAGAATGCAATAAGAACCGTGCATGGTGTACTTGGAGTTTTTTAAATGATTACATATTTTACAAATTGTAAGTTCTTTTTCACACTAATATAAAGATCTTAATACATGTTCCTTATATTGATATATGAACGTATTGTTATTTAATGCCAAAAGGTTATGTAAATGCAAAACGTGTCAGAATTCATAGTAGGAAGTAGTCCCCATTTAAAAGAAACCCATGTAGCATTTACATGTGCTCATATTACTAAAACAGACATCAAACCCAGAAACAAGATATACAAAAAAATACCAATTCTTCCAGTCTTAACTTTTCCAAAATCAGTTTAGCCATGGATTCTTCAAAGAAAACAATTTGGCATATTTAGGACTTTACTTTGTCATACATTTTATTATACTCAGAGATTCGAGCTATTCTCTGGATTTATGAGGTCTTTTAAAACAATTGAAAAATTCCACACAGAGATAAAAAATAATACATTTTCAATTTTATAATCAAATATGTTAAGGTAATACTACTTATGAAAAAAATCTCATAAAAAGAGCAGATCATCCTTGTATTAAGAACCATGCTACAGGGAAAAAAACTGTTTCTCATCAATTGAAAATATATTTTAGACTATATATATATTCATATATGTGTGTGTATATATACACATTTAATTAAAGGTGATATATTAAATTATTAATTTTATCAGCATGATATTGCCTATCTAAAACAAGTGTTTTAGAATTATGTTCAATTCTCCAAGGTGTAATGATAATTTATATTCCTTCCCAATACAAACCATAAATGGAATCTATGATAATTTTACAATTACAAATCATATTGTGGCTCTAGGATAGTCAACTGGATGTAACAAAACAATTAGTAAGAGCATGGAAACTTACTTTCTTCCTTTGAAAGGCAATTCCTGTATTAAGGGCAATGTTATTTTTCTTTAGAAGTCCTGAATCTTCACACAAAGGCATTACAAGCTCATCGTGCACCTTAATTATAAGGACACCTGTGTTTCTTTGTTTATCTGGTAGGTTGGTCCTGAGGATTTGATTTGTCACATTCCTCCCTGTCCCGCCCTATTTCTCTCGTAATGAGAACAACTTAACAATACCATCTGCACAACCTCCAAGCCCCAAATAATGACTGGGGAGGAATACAGGTATTAGTTATGGTGGGGGAGCTCTTGTTGCTTAACCTTCATGTAAAGGGCTAAAATTCAGCGTTAGTAAGCATAAACTTGGGGAATATACTGATTTTAAAACACAGCATGAAACCCCACCCTTACCCTTCCACCTCCACCCCATTCTCCCCCACCATCCCCACTACCTTCACCCTTCTCCCTGGGGAAGCAGTGTGATATTAGATGGAGTCAGATTAATCCCACCTCCATCATTCAGGAGCCCTGTGATCTTTGGCAGGTTCCTTTATCTCTCTGGGCCTCAGTTTCTATATAATAGAGATAGTAGTACTTACCTCATAGGTTGTTACGAAGATGATTTTTACTGTTAATGGAAAAAGTGTGTAAAGTAACTACTTAATACAAGTTGCTTCTCTTTCCTCTTTCCCCTCTGCATTGGGAACATTCAAAAAAGGCTCCAACTATGCACATCTATAGAAGAATAGGCATGTGTGAAGGTATGGATATTTGAGGGATTTGGGAATTTGATGTGAGATAGAAATGCATCTGTTGTCTTCATCATCAACATCTCCTGAAAGGGAATGAAAGAACCCCATTCATTAAACAAGTATTCATTAAGCACCTACTAGGTCTAGGCCTCCTACTAACCACTGGCAATAGAGTTGTCTTCTGTCCTCGAGAAGATCTCAGCCTTAGGGGACAGTAGATGAGAAATGACAGACTATGACAATTCAATATAACACAGTATAACAAGTACTAAAATTGAGAGAAGCACCAGGGACTGTAGAATAGGGGCATCCAAAGCAGCCCCTGGGAGAAGGGGTTAGGTGAGAGGAGGGTCTGGGAAGATTCCTGGGGGAGAAAAAATGATTCTAGAATTGAGTTTTGAAGAAGAAGCAGGAGTTAGAAGGTGAAAGACTGAGTATCGAAGCTTGATAGAGGTGCCTTTAAAAAAAGACATAGCTGTGAAGTAAATGGTGTATTCCATTGTCAGAATGAGGCTACATTGTAGTGTTATGTATATGATGGATATAACAGAATTTGTGCATTCTCTGATCTTTCATCACATGAGATTTTAATGGGAACAAGGAATAAGCACTCTTTTTGAGTAAGCCCATGAGCATATGTTCAGAAACATTTGATTAGAGCCTCTGCTCTAACAGTTTTAACTATTCTTAGTTGCTCCTTAACAGTTGCAGTTTGCACTTAATAGATTAGATAATTGCTTATTAGTAGAAAACAACCCAGCCAATTATGACATGCAGGAAATGATAAGAAAAAGTGTATTCAGTCTTCATGTAGGTTTTAATGCTGGAAAGAACCTTAGAGATGGTTGATATCATCCTCATTTTACAGGCAAGAAAAGTCAGGTCCAGGGAAGCTCAGTGACCTGCCCAAGTTCTCACAGCTGAGAAGCAGAGCCAGGAATAGAACCCAGTTCTCTGGGCTCCCTGCCCATTGCTCTCAGCAATGACAGTGGCTACCATTTACTGGACATTTCCAAGGTTCTAACATGATAACTAAAATATCTAAGTATTATTTCATTTTATTGACATTTCTAATCTAATTTGAATCATTTTAGAATGGAGCAGGGAATAAGTACTTTTAAAAAGTAAATATTTGTTGTGTGGATACCAGTGAATGAAGAAATGCTGTTCACATAGATCTTGTTTCATTAGCTGGTTAATGTATTTCTTTCAAAGCTAACTTTAGTTTTATATACATCTTTCAGGTTTTGTTTCTAAGATTTTCCTCTAGGAGTTTGATTTAACTCAGTTCAATTTGACAAATATTTATTGAGTCCTTGTGAAAAGAGAAGCAAATCTTTCTTTTCTGTTGCATTTCCTCTGGATGTCAGGCTTCATGAGAGGCTGTGTCATGCCAGGAAAGAGCACAAGCTTGGGAGTCAAATAGGCTTTGGTTTAAATCCCAGCTCCACAACTAACCATCTCACGGATCTTGGAAGGTTACCTAACTTCCCATATCTGTAAAATTAGGGTGTGAATTAAATCTACTTTACAGGGTTGTTCTATGGATTAAAATGAATGAAATAAGTAAATGGAATCCATTTTATGCATGACCATTTGTTCTGCAGATTACTCACATTCATTAAGCTGAGCAGCATTCTGTTAAAGGTCATTTATTGTAATGTGTGGCAGATTGTAATTTCCAAATGTGGCTACAACAATATCTCCCTACCCACCTGCTCTTCTGCAATGTGACCTTGCTACTCCCTCACCAAGAGGGGAATCTAATCCCCTTTCTCTTGAATCTTGGTCATTCTTAGTGACTCTGGGTTGCACTATCCACTGTCCCTTCCTTCCAGCTGATAGGAATGCAAATGTCATGGTGGGAGCAGAGGTACAAGTTGGCAGGACAACAAACAGAAAGCCCCCGGAAACTTGATAATTATGTGTGTTGTCATAGCAGCCGTGGACTACATACCCAGACTTTTACATGACAGAGGAATGAACTTCTCTATCTTATTTAGGCCACTTATTTTGGACATTCCTGTCACAGCAAACCTACCAATATGCTAACCTACACAACTGGAGATACTAACATGAGCCTAAAGCGCCTGGCATAGAGCAGGTGCTCAGTAGTAAGTAGCTAGCACATTTAAAACAGCAAAACCATCTACTGCCCTCCAAGACACAATCCCACCTTTCTGGGTGATTTTTATACCTGGCTCACTGACCTCTTCCACATAGCTTTCCCTCTATCTCTGCCTTCTGGGTCATCAACAGACAACAGTAGTCTTTTTAGTCACTTAATCCCACTAATCCTTGCACTCCTCACCTCCAGTGACTCACTTTCCCTCCATTTCAGCCACCAGCTTCACAATCAACTCCAGTCTTCATCATGGCACTAAATGGCTCCACCTGTATGTTCTAGAATTCTGCCATTTTTCTCTCTGGTTCCTGCTCTCAGTCACCTCTCTTACTCTCTCACTGCTACCAATCCAGTTTTCATCCCCTTCATGTTCCTATCCTGTGTGCCAATATGATTTCCTGACTGGCATTTCTACTGAGAATGGGCCACACAGTCAGCATTTCCCCTGCCACCCTAGAGTCCCACCCACCACCTTCATCTTCTGCCATTCCCACCTGGTCAGCCTTAGCCCAGGCTGGTCCAAGTGGGCCTCCACTGGATTCCCACTGCCCCTGTGCAGTCCTCTACCACAACTGGTGTCACTCTGCTTTATCAATTTCAGTCTGTGAGTCTGTCTCCCCACTAGACTATGAGCTTTTTGAGGTTGGAACCTGACTTATTTGTCTATGCAACTACACTTCCCAGTAAAAACATGTCTACTATTTGGAATGTCCCAGGTTTTCCCACCTCCATGCCTTTGCTTATGCCATTCCTCCCTGGGAATATTTTCCCCCATTGCCTCCTTCTAACATCAGACAAATCCAGGAAGTTTCATCTCAGATGCCACCTCCAAGAAGTTTTTCCCGATAGGACACTTTCCTCCTTTGAAGCTCCAAAGCATTTCCCTGGTATTTCTTTGCAGGCACTTTGACTTCGCGGTCAACTCAGTTACTGAGCACCGAGTATTCACTCAATGATATGCTGCCCACTTCATTCTTGGCTATCATTTACTCCTTATAAATACCCAATCATCCTGATTTTGCAGCTAAGGTAACTGAAACTCTGCAAGGTTAGGTGATTTTGCCCCAAGGCACACAGCTAGAAAGTGGTAGGACCATGATTCACTCCAAGGTCAGTGTTCTCATGCTGTGTTGCTCCACAACTGCTTTGGGCTTTTGTCCCTTGTGTAAATATCTTGTCTGTCTGTGTGAGTTCTTTGTGGGCAAGAGTTGTGTCTCTCACCTGTATATCTCCTCTAACATCTAGCCCAGCCTCTTGCAGATAGTGAATGCAACAAAATACACAGAAAATAAAATACTGATTCAGGGACTCTCAGAAAACACCTGCAAGACAGCGTTCAGACCCCTCTCTCCATTCCCACATCCCTGTCACTGATTCAAGGGCCCTGGCTGCCAATGGGCTCACACCTGACCCTTCCAGGAGCAGGTGATAATTCAGACAACCTCATTAACAATCTGTGGGGCTCCTGAACTAATTACAGTGGGGTTTTAACTATATTTCCCACAATTCAACAGCTTCTGTTGTTAACCTATAATGGTAGGATCTAGAGGAGAAAGAGTGGACAGGGATCTAGCTTTCTCCCATGCACGCTTTGTCCCCCCATAATGTTCCAGAGGCAAAGAACCTGTTAAAAATAAAGAAAATACATTAAATCAGCTACATAAATTGTGATTTATATCTCACAGTTTATTCATTCCTTGGCCGTGTAAACATTAGATTTTTAAAAGTTAAGGTGAATCTAAAAACAAAGAAAATTTATCAAGCTACCATTGACAGTGACAGAAAAAGCACGCCTTTCCCCAGTCATGTAGTTCCCATGGTACTTCAGCAATTACAAACATTCCTTCCCTCCTAAACATCACTCCTCTCCTAGGAAGTGAGGCCCAGGTCCCATAAGGTTCAGTGCGGTTTTGTTCAGTGTCTGTTTCCCCCATTTCACTTTGAACTTAAAGCTGGAATGCTATTAATTATTTCCTGTGAACCCAGCTCTTGGCAGAATGCTTAGCACAAACTATACATAGTGAATGTTTGTTGAATGAATAAATAATCTAGTTCGGTGTTATTTAAACTTTTTAAAAAACTGTGCACGGTGAAAAATATAATTTACATTGTCTCTCTCTCTCCCTCTGAAACAAAAATTTTATGAAACAATACTTACCTTTACTACTTGCAATGCACTGTGATGTTTGCTATTCAATCTTATACCTTCCTATTATTTTATTTCTTTTAATTTCTGGCTGTGACCCAATAAATTGATTTATAACAAAACTAAGGCATTCCAAACTTAATTAGAATCATATTGGACTAGGTATAGGAATTATATTTTATTTTGTTCATAGGTTATTTACCATCACCGTGTTTTATTCCTATTTTCAAGTGTTGAATGAGGACATAAATTAAAAATAAACACGAGGAGAAATCCTTTGCACAGAATAGGCAATAGCTCTCCTCCGCAGAGTCTCAGTGTTTAAAGTTTGCCTCTTTGCCTTGGAAACACCTTGAAAGCTTGGGATCAGAATGAGTCATTCTTGCCAGTGAGTGTTTCCCAAAATGTATGTGTCCATTCTTCCTTGAGCCACCAAGTAATAATAACACCTAACATTTACTGAGCACTCACTAAGTTCTAGGTACTATTCCTCTAATCGCTATATATATATATTAAATATAGAAATATATATCCTCAGTTAATCCTCACAAAACACGTTTGGGTAAGAACTATTATTATTCCCATTTTATAGATGAGAAAACTGAGGCACAGATGGACTCACATTGCTGGAAAACAGCAGAGCCAGTATTTGAACCCAGGCATCCTTAAAAGGATGTGTATATCATAGCTAGACTACGACATTCAAATCCTGTCTCTGCTGCTTAATAATTGTGAGATCTTGAGCAAGTTACTTAACATCTCTGTGCCTAGGTTTTCTCAACTATAAAATGAAGCCGATGATACTAATAATAGTTACTACCCACAAGATTTTTTGGGAAGATTAAAGCAGTTTATATATAATACTTAGAACAATGCCTGGTGCATGGTAAGCACTTATTAAGTTTTTGCTCTTAATATGATGGCTTCCTGCACTCTAAACCACTGTGCTAAGCTGGCTTTATAGATGTGGCTTCCACAGTGAGAAAAACACATGCACTGAAAGGAATCCTAGAGATCAGCTAGTTTCACTTGGTCATTTCGTAGATGAGGTTGGTCTGAAGAGGAGAAGGGGTTTGTTTGTTCAAATGTATGTGGCAGAGCTAAGCCTAGAACTTGGGTATCCAGTGTCCGCATCTAGTGCCCTTTCCACCACTCAGCCTCTCTCTCTCCCTCATGTATTTTGTCCCTTGGTTTCTTGTGAACACTGCTATCCTGTGCTCTTCACTTTCTCCACATAATTTTGTTGCTAGGGAGAAACCTAAGTGCTGGATACTGGGGAAATTCTTTGACTCAATCAGGCTATACCACAGCATCCTGCTTTCTATGTTTGTTCATTGCAGGTATTTAGTACTTTATTACAACATATAAAGTTAGAAAACACAAAATTTGCAGGAAGATAGACCTGCCAACTTTGGCTCTCTCACTAATTTCTCTGTGCCTACATTTACTCTTCTGGTGCCTCTCTCATCCCCAGCTTAGCGTGCTACCTTGGCTTCCTCAGAACTTCCTGTATCTTTTCCTACCCCTGTAGTCCGTTCCCACAGCAGTCTGAGTGAGCCTTTTAAAAAATATGATTATGTCACTGCTCTGCTCAAAACCTTTCAATGGTTTTTCATTCTCTGTGGGGCAAGGAGCAAAATCCTTAAGATGGTTTACAAGACCCTCCTTGTCTTGACTCCTGCCACCTCTCCCACTGCACTGACCCTCAAGCCTGCATTCTCCTTTCACTTCCTTGAAAGCACCCTCTTCTCCTCTCCCCCACCACAGGAACTTTGCAAATTCTGTTTCCTTTATCTTAACTGCTCTTCCTTGGGGCTTTATGCAGTTAATGCCTATCTTTCGTTCAGCTTTTTCAGTGATTTATTTTAGTTCCATCAACACCTGCTCAGGGAAACCTACCTTTTTCTAAGTGACTTTGTAGAGTTTATTATTTTAATAATTTTACTGCTTTTGGTTATTCCTTGATTAAACTCCATTTCATCCACTAAGATTATCAACTCTGTGAGGATCAGAATATTATCTTCTTTCTCTCTAATTCAAAGCCTGTTATATATTAATTAGGCTTTTTTGCCATGCATCTAACCTACATTATATCTAATTGTCATAATGATCCACAAGGTAGGTCTAGTGTGTCATTTATACATGAGGAAATTGAGAATCAGGAAAGTTAAATAACTCACTATAAAGTCTTACAGCTAGTAAGTGGTGAGGTTGGAATTTGAATTCAATTTCTTCTAGTTCCAAACTAGTATTCCTTACTTTACACTGTATTGCCTGTGACTAGGACGCTTTTAATCTTTGTTATTTTTGTTGTTGTTGTGAAAAAAGAAACTGTTTTAAAAGTATGTTAGCCAAATGCAAAATTTCTTTCCTGGATATGTATGTATTTTTGATAGGGAGGAAGGCAAGAATTGTATATCCACATAACTATCTTTAGAAAAAGATTACCAGGGAGACCTTCAAGATGGCGGAGGGATAAGATGTGGAGATCACCTTCCTCCCCACAAATACATCAGAAATACATCTACATGTGGAACAGCTACTACAGAACACCTACAGAATGCTGGCAGAAGATCTCAGACTTCCCAAAAGGTAAGAAACTCCCCCACGTACCTGGGTAGGGCAAAAGAAAAAAGAAAAAACGGAGACAAAAGAATAGGGACGGGACCTGCACCATTGGGAGGGAGCTGTGAAGGAGGAAAGGTTTCCACACACTAGGAAGCCCCTTCGAGGGCGGAGACTGTGGGTGGCGGAGGGGGGAGCTTCGGAGCCACGGAGGACAGCACAGCAACAGGGGTGCGGAGGGCAAAGCGGAGAGATTCCCGCACAGAGAATCGCTGCCGACCAGCACTCACCAGCCCGAGCGGCTTGCCTGCTCACCCGCCGGGGCTGGGAGCTGAGGCTCGTGCTTCAGTCGGATCGCAGGGAGAGGACTGGGGTT
The DNA here is from genome assembly GCF_028023285.1 of Balaenoptera ricei. Classification (NCBI taxonomy): domain Eukaryota; kingdom Metazoa; phylum Chordata; class Mammalia; order Artiodactyla; family Balaenopteridae; genus Balaenoptera; species Balaenoptera ricei. Next base: position 41,635,082 of record NC_082639.1, on the reverse strand, counting down.
GGCTGCGTGAACACAGCCTGAAGGGGCTAGTGCGCCACGGCTAGCCAGGAGGGAGTCTGGGAAAAAGTCTGGAACTGCCTAAGAGGGAAGAGACCATTGCTTTGGGGTGCGCGAGGAGAAGGGATTCAGAGCACCGTCTAAACAAGCTCCAGAGACCGGTGTGAGGTGTGGCTATCAGCGTGGACACCAGAGAAGGGCATGAAATGCTAAGGCTGCTGCTGCAGCCACCAAGAAGCCTGTGTGCGAGCACAGGTCACTATCCATACCTCCCCTCCCGGGAGCCTGTGCAGCCTGCCACTGCCAGGGTCCCGTGATCCAGGGACAACTTCCCCAGGAGAATACACGGTGCGCCTCAGGCTGGTGCAACATCATGCTGGCCTCTGCCGCTGCAGGTTCACCCCTCATTCCATACCCCTCCTTCCCCCACCCCGGCCTGAGTGAGCCAGAACCCCCTAATCATCTGCTACTTTAACCCCATCCTGTCTGGGCTGGGAACAGATGCCCTCAGGCGACCTACATGCAGAGGCAGGGCCAAATCCAAAGCTGAACCCCAGGAGCTGGGCGAACAAAGAAGAGAAAGGGAAATTTCTCCCAGCAGCCTCAAGAGCAGCGGATTAAATCTCCACAATCAACTTGATGTACCCTGCATCTGTGGAATACCTGAATAGACAAGGAATCATCCCAAAATTGAGGCAGTGGACATTGGGAGCAACTGTAGACTTGGGGTTTGCTTTCTGCATCTACTTTGTTTCTGGTTTTATGTTTATCTTAGTTTAGTATTTAGAGTTTATTATCACTGGTAGATTTGTTTATTGATTTGGTTGATCTCTTCCTCCTTTTTTTTTAATATATAGATATAAATGTTCTTTTCCTTTTTCTCTTTTTGTGAGGGTGTATGTGTATGCTTCTTTGTGTGATTTGTCTGTATAGCTTTGCTTTTACCATTTCTCCAAGGGTTCTGTCTGTCCGGTTTTTTTTTTTTTTTTTTTTTTTTTAAGTATAGTTTTTAGCACTTGTTATCACTGGTGGATTTTTTTCTCGGTTTGGTGGCTCTCTCATTCTTTCTTTCTTTTTATTACTTTTCAATTTTTTTAATAATTATTTTTTATTTTAATAACTTCACTTTATTTTATTTATTTATTTATTTATTTCTCCCTTTTCTTCTGAGCCATGTGGCTGACAGGGTCTTGGTGCTCCGGCTGGGTGTTAGGCCTGAGACTCTGAGGTGGGAGAGCTGAGTTCAGGACATTGGTCCACCAGAGACTTCCTGGCTCCACGTAATATCAAAGAGCGGAAGCTCTCCCAGAGATCTCCATCTCAACACTAAGACCTAGCTCCACTCAACAACCAGCAAGCTACAGTGCTGGACACCCTATGCCAAACAACTAGCAAGACAGGAACACAATCCCACCCACTAGCAGAGAGCTGCCTAAAATCATAATAAGGTCACAGACACCCCCAAAACACACCACCAGACACAGTCCTCTCCACCAGAAAGACAAGAGTCAGCCTCATCTTCCAGAAAACAGGCACTTGTCCCCTCCACCAGGAAGGCTACACAACCCACAGAACCAACCTTAGCCACTGGGGGCAGACACCAAACACAACGGGAACTACGAACCTGCAGCCTGCGAAAAGGAGACCCCAAACACAGTAGGTTAAGCAAAATGAGAAGACAGAGAAACACACAACAGATGAAGGAGCAAGGTAAAAACCCATCAGACCAAACAAATGAAGAGGAAATAGGCAGTCTACCTGAAAAAAAGAATTCAGAATAATGATAGTAAAGATGATCCAAAATCTTGGAAATAGAATAGACAAAATGCAAGAAACATTTAACAAGGACGTAGAAGAACTAAAGAGCAAACAAACAATGATGAACAACACAATAAATGAAATTAAAAATTCTCTAGAAGGAATCAATAGCAGAATAACTGAGGCAGAAGAACGGATAAGTGACATGGAAGATAAAATAGTGGAAATAACTACTGCAGAGCAGTAAAGAAAAAAGAATGAAAAGAATTGAGGACAGTCTTAGAGACCTCTTGGACAATATTAAACACACCAACATTCGAATTATAGTAATCCCAGAAGAAGAAGAGAAAAAGAAAGGGACTGAGAAAATATTTGAAGAGATTGTAGTTGAAAACTTCCCTAATGTGGGAAAGGAAATATTTAATCAAGTCCAGGAAGTGCAGAGAGTCCCATACAGGATAAACCCAAGGAGAAACACGCCAAGACACATATCAATCAAACTATCAAAAATTAAATACAAAGAAAAAATATTAAAAGCAGCAAGGGAAAGACAACAAATAAAATACAAGGGAATCCCCATAAGGTTAACAGCTGATCTTTCAGCAGAAATTCTGTAAGCCAGAAGGGAGTGGCAAGACATATTTAAAGTGATGAAAGGGAAAACCTACAACCAAGATTACTCTACCCAGCTAGGATCTCATTCAGATTTGACAGAGAAATTAAAAAGTTTACAGACAAGCAAAAGCTAAGAGAATTCAGCACCACAAAACCAGCTTTACAACAAACGCTAAAGAAAGTTTTCTAGGCAGGAAACACAAGAGAAGGAGAAGACCTACAAAAACAACCCAAAACAATTAAGAAAATAGTAATAGGAACGTACATATGGATAATTACCTTAAATGTAAATGAATTAAATGCTCCCACCAAAAGACATAGACTGGCTGAATGGATACAAAAACAAGATCCATATATATGCTGTCTACAAGAGACCCACTTCAGACCTAGGGACACATATAGACTGAAGGTGAGGGGATGGAAAAAGATATTCCATGCAAATGGAAATCAAAAGAAAGCTGGAGTAGCAATTCTCATATCAGACAAAAGAGACTTTAAGATAAAGACTATTACAAGAGACAAAGAAGGACACTACATAATGATCAAGGGATCAATCCAAGAAGAAGATATAACAATTGTAAATATTTATACACCCAACATAGGAGCACCTGAATACATAAGGCAAATGCTAACAAACATAAAAGGGGAAATCGAAAGTAACACAATCATAGTAGGGGACTTTAACACCCCACTTTTACTAATGGACAGATCATCCAAAATGAAAATAAATAAGGAAACACAAGCTTTAAATGATACATTAAACAAGATGGACTTAATTGATATTTATAGGACATTCCATCCAAAAACAACAGAATACACTTTCTTCTCAAGTGCTCATGGAACATCCTCCAGGATAGATCATATCTTGGGTCACAAATCAAGCCTTGGTAAATTTAAGAAAACTGATATAGTATCAAGTATCTTTTCTGACCACAACGCTATGAGACTAGATATCAATTACAGGAAAAAATCTGTAAAAAATACAAGCACATGGAGGCTAAACAATGCACTATTTAATAACCAAGAGGTCACTGAAGAAATCAAAGAGGAAATCAAAAAATACCTAGAAACAAATGACAATGAAAACACGACGACCCAAAACCTATGGGATGCAGCAAAAGCAGTTCTAAGAGGGAAGTCTATAGCAATACAATCCTACCTCAAGAAATAAGAAACATCTCAATAAACAACCCAACCTTACACCTAAAGCAATAAGAGAAAGAAGACCAAAAACACCACCAAATTTAGCAGAAGGAAAGAAATCATAAAGATCAGATCAGAAATAAATGAAAAAGAAATGAAGGAAACAATAGCAAAGATCAATAAAACTGAAAGCTGGTTCTTTGAGAAGATAAACAAAACTGATAAACCATTAGCCAGGCTCATCAAGAAAAAAAGGGAGAAGACTCAAGTCAATAGAATTAGAAATGAAAAAGGAGAAGTAACCACTGACACTGCAGAAATACAAAGGATCATGAGAGATTACTACAAGCAACTCTATGCCAATAAAATGGACAACATGGAAGAAATGAACAAATTCTTAGCAAAGCACAACCTCCCGAGACTGAACCAGGAGGAAATAGAAAATATAAACAGACCAATCACAAGCACTGAAATTGAGAATGTGATTAAAAATCTTCCAACAAACAAAAGCCCAGCACCAGATGGCTTCACAGGCGAACTCTATCAAACATTTAGAGAAGAGCTAACACCTCTTCTTCTCAAACTCTTCCAAAATATAGCAGAGGGAGGAACACTCCCATACTGATTCTATGGGGTCACAATCAGCCTGATACCAAAACCAGACAAAGATGTCACAAAGAAAGAAAATTACAAGCCAATATCACTGATGAACATAGATGCAAAAATCCTCAACAAAATACTAGCAAACAGAATCCAACAGCACATTAAAGGGATCATATAACATGATAAAGTGGGGTTTATCTCAGGAGTGCAAGGATTCTTCAGTATATGCAAAACAATCAATGTGATACACCATACCAACAAATTGAAGGAGAAAAACCATATGATCATCTCAATAGATGCAGAAAAAGCTTTTGACAAAATTCAACACCCATTTATGATAAACACCCTCCAGAAAGTAGGCATAGAGGGAACTTACCTCAACATCATAAAGAACATATATGACAAACCCACAGCCAACATCGTTCTCAGTGGTGAAAAACTGAAACCATTTCCACTAAGAACAGGAACAAGACAAGGTTGTCCACTCTCACCACTAGTATTCAAGATAGTTTTGGAAGTCTTAGCCACGGCAATCAGAGAATAAAAAGAAATAAAAGGAATCCAAATCGGAAAAGAAGAAGTAAAACTGTCATTGTTTGCAGATGACATGATACTATACTAGAAAATCCTAGAGATGCTACCAGAAGACTACTAGAGCTAATCAATGAATTTGGTAAAGTAGCAGGATACAAAATTAATGCAAGAAATCTCTTGCATTCCTATACACTAATGATGAAAAATCTGAAAGAGAAATTAAGGAAACACTACCATTTACCACTCAACAAAAAGAATAAAATACCTAGGAATAAACCTACCTAAGGAGACAAAAGACCTCTATGCAGAAAACTGTAAGATACTGATGAAAGAAATTAAAGATGATACAAATAGATGGAGAGATATACCATGCTCTTGGATTGGAAGAATCAACATTGTGAAAGTGACTATACTACCCAAAGCAATATACAGATTCAATGCAATCCCTATCAAACTACCACTGGCATTTTTCACAGAACTAGAACAAAGAATTTCACAATTTGTATGGAAACACAAAAGACCCTGAATAGCCAAAGCAATCTTGAGAAAGAAAAACGTAGCTGGAGGAATCAGGCTCCTGGAATTCAGACTATATTACAAAGCTACAGTAATAAAGACAGTATGGTACTGGCACAAAAACAGAAATATAGATCAATGGAACAGGATAGAAAGCCCACAGAGAAACCCACACACATATGGCCATCTTATCTTTGATAAAGGAGGCAAGAATATACAATGGAGAAAAGACAGCTTCTTCAGTAAATGGTGCTGGGAAAGCTGGACAGCTACATGTAAAAGAATGAAATTAGAACACTCCCTAACACTATACAGAAAAAAACCCTCAGAATGGATTAAAGACCTAAATGTAAGGCCAGACACCATCAAACTCTTAGAGGAAAACATAGGCAGAACACTCTATGACATAAATCACAGCAAGATCCTTTTTGACCCAGCTCCTAGAGAAATGGAAATAAAAACACAAATAAACAAATGGGACCTAATGCAACTTAAAAGCTTTTTCACAGCAAAGGAAACCTTAAACAAGACAAAAAGACAACCCTCAGAATTGGAGAAAATATTTGCAAATGAAACAACTGACAAAGGATTAATCTCCAAGATTTACAAGCAGCTCATGCAGCTCAATATCGAAAAAACAAACAACCCAATCCAAAAATGGGCAGAAGGCCTAAAGAAACATTTCTCCAAAGAAGATATACAGGTTGCCAACAAACACATGAAAGAATTCTCAACATCATTAATCATTAGAGAAATGCAAATCAAAACTACAATGCGATATCATCTTACACTGGTCAGAATGGCCATCATCAAAAAATCTACAAACAATAAGTGCTGGAGGGGGTGTGAAGAAAAGGGAACCCTCATACACTGCTGGTGGGAATGTAAATTGATACAGCCACTATGGAGAACAGTATGGAGGTTCCTTAAAAAACTAAAAATAGAACTACCATATAACCCAGCAATCCCACTACTGGGCATATACCCTGAGAAAACCAGAATTCAAAAAGAGTCATTTATCACAATGTTCATTGCAGCTCTATTTACAATAGCCAGGACATGGAAGCAACCTACGTGTCCATTGACAGATGAATGGATAAAGAAGATGTGGCACATATATACAATGGAATATTATTCAGCCATAAAAAGAAACGAAATTGAGTTATTTGTAGTGAGGTGGATGGACTTCGAGTCTGTCATACAGAGTGAAGTGAGTCAGAAAGAGAAAAACAAATACTGTATGCTAACACATATATATGGAATCTAAAGAAAAAAAAGGTTCTGAAGAACCCAGGGACACGACAAGAATAAAGATGCAGATGTAGAGAATGGATGTAGAGAAGACACGGAGAGGGGGAAAGGTAAGCTGGGACGAAGTGAGAGAGTGGCATGGACTTATATACACTACCAAATGTAAAATAGATAGCTAGTGGGAAGCAGCTACAGAGCACAGGGAGATCAGCTTGGTTCTTTGTGACCACCTAGAGGGGTGGGGTAGGGAGGGTGGGAGGGAGATGCAAGAGGGAGGGGATATGGGGATATATGTATACATATAGCTGTTTCACTTTGTTATAAAGCAGAAACTAACACACCATTGTAAAGCAATTGTACTCCAATAAAGATGTTAAAAAAAAAAAGAAAAAGATTACCTACCTCCATATGGCTTTCTTTCAAAACAGATGTTAATCATCTAGTTTAAACCATGTAAATTCCTCATGTCAGATTTCACTGTGTGTATTTGTATGTTTACTGTTTTTATTCTGCCACAGAAACTAGTATTTGAGAAATAAAGTTTGTCCAGGAATGGCTGTATCAGATGTTTGAGATTTAGATACTTTGGCTTGCCCACATTGCTAAGGTTTAGGGAAATGCAATTGTGGTAAACCAAGTTGCTTTTATTCACGACTTCCTCATGTTTTCTTTATTTCTACTCATTACTGCACCTTTATTAGCAGTTTGAAACAGATTTTTCCTTTTGTGTCTTGTTAGTTTTATCTTCCCAGAACTTGTTGTAAGGAAGTAAATTGCAGATTTCACTTTGATTTTGCTTCCCTGAACTTCAAAGTTAATATTCCCTCAGAGAGAAGCTTAGATTCTAATTTTTTATCTCAAGAAAAATTATACAGGCAACATATTTGAAGTAGCATGGTGGAAAAATCTAAAAGAAGAAATGAATGCATGAGTTTTCCTTTTAAAGAAGGTACAGATACGAAAGTAGAAGAAGGAAGGAAAAAACAGGGCTATATGAAGAGGACAGGCCCCCTCAAGCTTTCAGTGGCAAATCTAACAAACTTTTTTTTTCTTTAGGATAAAAATTATTTTGAAGTAAAAATGGGAACTGACTATGATTTTCAAGGCAAGGAATAGAAAACTGTTCTTCCTATAGTTTTTCTTCTAAAAAGAGTGAGCTCATACCAGCTCTTTGAAAATATCTTAAAAGATAACATTCCCTCTGTCCCACAGAAATACTGCTTTTATTTGGTAAAAGCAAAACCAGAGAGGGGAAGCATAACTCCCCACTCCTTAAGTGTGGACTGCACATGGTGACTTCCTCCAAAGAGTACAGTACAGAAAGGGGGAAAAAGAGTAAGTTTACGATGGAGAGAACTGACAAATACTACCTCAGCCAGGTGATCAAGATCAACATCAATGTCATAAATCATACTGATAGCATATGCCTTTGATATTATGTGATGAAAATGGCAATTTACCTCTGTTATCATCTTCCCCAAAACCCATAACCACTGTCTAATCATGAGAAAAACATCAGACAAATTGCAATAGAGGGGCATCATTCGAGTAATGTTCTCCAAAACTCTCAAGGTCATCAAAAACAGGGAAAGTCTGAGAAAATGTTATAGCTAAGAGTAGCTTAAGGAGACATAACTAAATGTAAAGTGGTATCCTACATGGGATCTTGGAAAATAAAATGGACATTAGGTAAAACAAAGGAAATCTCAATAAACTCTGGACTTTAGTTAATAATAGTGTATCAAGGGAATTCCCTCTGGTCCAGTGGTTAGGGACTCTGTTCTCTCATTGCCAAGGGTGCAGGTTCAATCCCTGGTCAGGGAATTAAGATTCTGCAAGCTGTGCTGTTTGGCCAAAATAAATAACTAAATAAACAACTTCATACATCTTTATAAAAATAATAATAGTGTATCAATATTGGTTCATTAATTGTAACAAATGTACCATGCTAATATAAGAACTTAATAATAGGGGAGACAGGGTGTAGGGTATATGGAAACTATTCTATTTTCTCAGTTTTTCTGTAAATCTAAAACTATTGTAAAAATTAAATCTATTTTTAAAAAAATAACACATAAAAATGCTTAGAGGGTCATCTGAAGGGCTTCCATGGGAATTTAGTTGAACACAGAAACAATGGAAGTTACCTAATAATCTCTAACATTTGCAGTGCTTTCTGGTTTAGGAAATGCATTAATATATACAAAATCATTTAATTTCTAAATAATCTAGTGAAGTAGATACAATTAATTACTCCTATTTTATGGTTAGGAAAAATGGAGCTTACAAAGATGAGGTGACTTGCTGAGAATCAAAAGCTGATCGTGCTCTAGTTTCAATGATGTTTTCATCACATCCCAGTTACCTTTCTATTTACTGTCCCTGAATGTTAGCAACAAAGGATAACAAAAGCAATAACAGCTCTAGTGTCTTAATGGTTAATGAACTTAAGCCAAATGATTCATTCTTAAACTTTTTCCTATTTGCCCTCAAAAGATATTTATCTAAGATCTTCACTTAATCATTGGTTAGTGGCATCTTATCAGGAAAGTCAATGAGTTGTGTTTGTCTTTGACAAGGATACAGAGTGTGTTACCACTGAGGGTGGATGGTAATGTGCATGGGCAGTAGTTTACTTCTTGTCGGAGAGCTTTACCTTTTAGTTTTGCACAGTTTAGGAATCTGACCTCTGCTCAAGGCTACTTTAAACATCTCACTTGGCTTTTCAGAGTTTGCTGATAATAGATGGTGTTCTCTACTTTGAACTGGGGAAGTGTTCAAAGACCAGCGATGGTCTGGGGATCCTTTACAAAGCATTCCAGCTGCGGTAGCCATATGCCACTCCATCTGCATGTATTGTGTGGGTATTGTTCTGCAGTGTTCCACAGCATGCCCACTCTTGCTTTTGGATTACAGACTCCTTGGGGTATGGATATGTTTTTTATTTGGACCATTTTACCTGCTACAAAGCAACACGTACCCTTTCTCCCTCCAAACACACAGGACATGTGGATCTTAAATTGGCCATTGTAGGAGCAAGGAAATATACATATGTGAAACGACATCTTTTGCAATCAGTTTATTGTGGGACATCTGCCAAGACTCATATAACAACAACAGCAATGATTGGATATTAGTAAATACATCTATGTGAGATGAACTCACCGTATAGAATCTGTCCTTAAGCCCATTATAAGCTGGCTTATAATTATGGATCTTGTTGGATGTCCAGAAGGGTAGCTGACGTGGGTGTCTGCCAGATCTTAGTTGGGGAGTGGGTGTAGGCGGGAGATGAACAGGTCACACACAGAGAATTTTAAAGAAGTCTCTCCCATTTAATGTTGCTTTTAACTTCTCATTTTGCTGGAAACTCTGTTGGAAGGAAAGTCCAGATTATTCTGATCACCTTTGGGAGCATTTAGAAAGAGGATGTTTTGGGGTTCAAATCATTTATAAGCTTTGGGGCTCAAATCATTTATAAGGCTTCAGGGACTACACTCAACTCCTCCAACCACAGATAAGCCATTTTCTCCTGTTCACCTTATTGTTGAGTCATCCCAGATTACCTACAGTTTCCTGAGTATTCAAGCTGTGTTCTCTTATCCTCTGCTCCTCACATCTCTTACTGTTTCCTTTACCTAGGATCCTCCCCTTCTTCCCTACTTGCCCTTCAAAACTCAGCTTATTTTTTACCTTCCTCTGAGGACATCTCCTTTGATCATACTGCCTTTCAAGTGCAAGTTCAGGTTAGGTGCACCTTCTTTGTACTCCCCAAATACATGTACACAGAACTATCATAGCTTTTGTTTTGTTTGTTCATTCATTTATTTAGTCATTCATTCAAAAATATTTATTAAGTATCTACTATGTGTCGAAAGCTGTTTTACCTGCTGATGATAACAGCAGGGCACAAAACAGGTAAGGTTCCTGCTCTCATAGAAGTTATAGTGGGGAAATAGTCAATAAATAAGTAGGCAAATAATTAAATAAATTTTATGATTTTAGATATTAAAGGGAAAGAGCTGGGTAATGTAATAATGAGTGACTGAAGGTGGGGGTTATTTTAATTGAGTGGTCAGGGAGAGTTTCTCTGAGGAGGTGACATTTGAAAAAAGACCTGAATGAAGCAAATGATATGAAGTTATGAGGGAAGAGCAGCCCCAGCAGAGGGGAACAATGAAGGCTGTGAAAGGGAAACAAGCTTGAGGTATTTGAGGAACAGAAAGGAGCTTGTGTGGCTGGAGCATGGTGAGTGAAGAGGAATGGGGTAGGAGGTGAGATTGGAAAGGCAGGGCTAGCCAGGTGATGTTGGACATTAAAGGCCAAGGAGAGAACTTTATGTGTTGGTAGAGCCAGGATTTGTACTTAGACTTACCGTACTCTAAAACTTGTGCCTATCATATTGCCTATACCTATCATATTCTATAATACAGTGATGGGAAGTGAAACCTTTAGGCTGTTCAAAAATATGTAATTAAATGTACTAAAATTTAATACAAATGTTTTGGGAAAAATTAATCATATTTATTAATCAGGAAAGAAATATACAGTTTTAGGCCTAGTATTAGTCATTGATCTATTTTGGTCAACTCAGGGAGGATATAGGTTTTTATCAGGCTAAACTATTCTTGAAAACTGCTGTGCTTATAAATCAGAGAACATCTCAATTCCAATTCCAGATTTATAACACTAATTGTATATTCAGCTTTCTTTTTGCATATTTTATGAAAAAAAGTCATGGCCCAGTGTTTCATTACATAGCCATAAATTTCCAGATAGTTCTGGGATATATATACGTTCATACACAATTTCAGGGATATTTTTACTGGACATAGTTAAATTTCATATTCGTCACTTCCTCTTAAAACTAATAGAAGAGATGCTTATTAATTTGGATACATCCTAAGATTTGCACTCCAACAGCAATTCTGGAAATTTAGGCTTATTGGCATCATAATCTGTGAATCTCTTCTGAAATTGTTACTCCATTTCTACCATGTAACTCTATAACTCTAAAATTTCTTATTCTTTTGAGCACTGGAAAATAAGCTTCCGTGGCCTCATGTTCAAACTAAATGTCTTTACTTGAACAAGTCAGCAACAGCCTTGTTTTATTCCCTACAGTTTCAAGCTCAGTGTGTTTAGATGTTTGTCACATCAGAAAGTCCAATCTTAATGACACTGGGGGACCTAGCAAAATGGGTGTCATAGAGTCTTTTAGCTCCAAGTTTTAAATTTTCTTTCTTTCTTTTTTTTTTTTTTTAAAGATTTATTGATTGATTGATTGATTGCTGTGTTGGGTCTTCGTTTCTGTGCTAGGGCTTTCTCTAGTTGCGGCAAGCGGGGGCCACTCTTCATCGTGGTGCGTGGGCCTCTCACTGTCGTGGCCTCTCTTGTTGCGGAGCACAGGCTCCAGACGCGCAGGCTCAGTAGTTGTGGCTCACGGGCCTAGTTGCTCCACGGCATGTGGGATCTTCCCAGACCAGGGCTCGAACCCGTGTCCCCTGCATTGGCAGGCAGATTCTCAACCACTGCGCCACCAGGGAAGCCCCTTAAATTTTATTTCTTAAATAAGTTTCTAACAATCAAGCCACCTGATGTCATTAAATAGGTTTCCATACCCTACTTTGTCTCTTTCAAATATCCCCAAAATAGGTATCAGTTAAGGCATAAGCATGAAGAAAATTGGAGAGCTTCATCTGTACTTTCATTAAATCACAGAGAACTCAGCACATTTAGTTCATACCACACACTCTGAAAGAGGTATGAAAGCTGGAGTGCACAACCCTTCTCTCCTAAAGGGATGAAAACAATCTTCCCCCTTTTCTGCAGGTGCCCCATCTGTGACAAGTGCAGTTGGCTTTTCCACATTTAAACCAAACTTCTCAAGTTTCTTCTCAGCAGATGGTTAAGTTCTACCCATTCATATGTCCTGGCTAATTGGGTAAAACGGTTTTTTTCCTGTAAATATCACAGCCAGAATGTTGGCAAGGGTATCATGTGACAGGTACTTGCATACTCTGCCAGTGAGAGCATAAAGGGATGCGGTCTTTAGGGAGGACAATTTATCAATATGTTTCAAGAGTCTTGAAAAGTTCATCCCCTCTGACCCAGTGACCTCATGTCTAGAAATCCAAACCAAAGAACTGATCAGAGATGACAATCAAAGATATATATACAAGGATGTTCACTACAGCATTATTTATGACAGAAAAAGAAAGTAGGACTTGATTGACCTAAATATCCAAGAAGGGAATTGTTTAATTAGTTATTATGCATCCCTAAGATGGATATTTTGCAGCAACAGGAATAATGTTTTCAAAGAATACCTTGTAATATGAGAAAATTCTCATGGATTAAAATTAAGTGATAAAACTAAGGCATAAATACATTTTGTGAGATCTCAATTAAAAAATAAATTTATATATGGGTACAATGCATCCTCTAGTCCCATCTCCATTGGAGTGCCTAGGTACTAGGGGTTGGTGAGGTCTGATCCTTCTTGGACTACCCTGTCCTGCTAATCTCACCCAAATGAAGAGCTACATACAGTATACGAAGTTCTTTGAGGAGGTAGCTCTTAGCAAGGAGTGGGAGAAACAGACTGAAACCCATCCATTTTCAGCAGTCTCTTTTATGGAAGAAGTGAAGGTTTTCAGACTTGGTCCTTCAAAAAGAGGGTGGCCTTTGTGGGAATTTCCATCTTGGGACATCTTTCCCGTCTCAATTTCCTTGACCTTTCTTCTTTAAACCCATCTTCTTCCAAATTTCCATGGCCCATGATCTCATTCCCTTCTTTGGGAACTCTACTCCTCTCTCTGAAGGAGGACAATCTGTCCTCTGACCTTCTGTATATATCTGATTTGGGCAGTTTTCCCTCAGCTTCTACTCTTCTCAGTCATTGCCTATTCCTAACAGAAAGATATCACTACTGATTTCCTCATTAATTCACCCAAGAAATAATCACATCTCACCAAGGGGGTGTGTGTGTGACACTCATATTTCTTGGAGACAATCAAGATTTACCAAGGACACACGATCACTTCTATGTGTTCCTTTATGGTTTTATCACTCAAGTGTGTATTCCTAAACAATATAATTTAGTCGTGCACATTTTTAATTTAATATGTCCCCACAATTGGAAAGGGAGATATAAGGAAATAAGTTACAACTTAAGTGATAGGTACAATTAAAATGTATACACAATGTAGAGAGGTAGTACATTGCACTAAGTAAACGCACAGAATCCAGAGACAAGCTGGTTGGGTTCATATCCCAGTGTTGCCAATTATTAACTCTTTGAGCTTGACCAGTGTATTCAGATTCTCAGAGTTCATTCTTCTCCTTGGTAAAATGGCAATAATAATAATACCTATCTAAGTACATGGAAGGAAATATACAATATATTTTTTAGGAAATAAAACAATTAGCTAAATGTTCAATTCAGGTAGAGTAAACCCTAAGAACCACAAATGGGAAAAAAAAGGGAAGAAATGATTAAATTAAATAATGGGGCACAGACTTCCAATTGTCCCTCCATATTTCTCCTCCTCCTCCTCTTCATTAAATAGATCAGTTTCATGGGCATGTGACCTGTGCAGTCACACAGGGTGCAATACTCAGAAAGCCCCAAGATTAGTTTAAAGCTCTCCTGTTGCCATCTTGAAATTCTTAATAATTTTTGCACTGGGCCACACCAATTACGTATCCTTTCCTGATCTGGGCACACAACTGCCCATAATAGAGACTCATTTCTTCAGCTAGGAGTGTTTCTGTGAGCAAATTCTCTCAATGGGATATAAGTAGATTTGTATGTGCAACTTATAGAATGTGCCCTTAAAAGACATTTCTCCTTCTTGCTGGCTGAAATATAACCTTAATGGCTGGAACTCCAGTAGTCATCTTGGACCAAAATGGAAACCATGCAAAGTGGAGCACCAAGATACACATAGTTTGACCCCTGACATTTAGAGTACCATAACAGCCCTGAACTATCTCAGAACTTCTTAAACTTAAGAAAGAAGAAATATTTTATCTTGCATAAGCCACTGGCATTTTGGGCTTTCCTGTAGCTTGTACCTGAATCTAATCCTAACTAATTGAAAGAGAGAAAGAGAGAGAGCAAGAGTGAGAGAGAGTGAGGGTGAGTGAGAGAGAGAGAGAGGGAGTTTCACAAAATTATAAGCTTTGTAAAGATCAATAAGATAGATATATCTCTGTTAATACCAATCAAGAAAAAAATGGAAATAAACACAATTCGTAATAAAAACAAATAAATATAGACACAAGAGAGATCTTAAAAATTAAAAATATGAAAATTAAAAACATAAATGAAATTGATAGATTTCTGAAACATATAAAATGTCAAAATTGGCTCCAGAAAAATACAAAATAATAATCATTAAAGAATTAGAAATGATAATAAAAAATGTCCCTCTCCAAATTCTCTAGGCTCAGGTGACCCATTTTCTTTTCTTTTTTTTTTTTTTTTGGCTGCGTTGGCTCTTCATTGCTGCATGCTGGCTTTCTCTAGTTGCAGTGAGCAGGGGCTACTCTTCCTTGCGGTTTGAGGGCTTCTCATTGGGGTGGCTTCTCTTGTTGCGGAGCATGGCCTCTAGGTGTGCTTCAGTAGTTGTGGTGTGTGGGCTCAGGAGTTGTGGCTCATGGGCTCTAGAGTGCAGGTTCAGTAGTTGTGGTGCATGGGCTTAGTTGCTCCGTGGCATGTGGGATCCTCCTGGAGCAGGGATTGAACCCGTGTCCCCTTCATTGGCAGGCAGATTCTTAACCACTGCGCCACCAGGGAAGTCCAACCCATTTTATTTTCTAACATAGATATAAACATTTAAAAAATAAAATAGCTAACTGAATCCAACAATGTATTAAAAAATAAACTGTGATCAAATAATATTTAACCCAAAAATGCAAAGATGTTTCAACATCAGACAATCTATTAATTTGTTTTACTGCATTAAAGTAGAAAAAACACATGATTATGTTAGTAGTTGCAAAAAGAGCTTTCGATTTAACATTCAATATTTACGTGTAATTGAAAAACTTTGAAAACTTCTTTAGTTTGACAAAGACTTTGAGTCAAAAGTTACATTTAATGGAAAAACTTTAGATGTAGCACCTTTAATGTCAGGAAAAGACAAGAATCCCAGTTATAAACTACTTTTAAACACAATACTAGAGGCTCTGGCTAAAGTAATAATACAGGAAAAAGAAATATGTTAAAAGAATAGGAAGGGAAGAGACAACTATGGTTTTGCAGTTGATTTTTCTTATAGGTTAAAAAAATCTGAAATAGTCAACAAACTGTTAGACATAATATGAGAGTTCACTGAATTTTACAATTCTAATATTAACTCATAAAAATCAATAGCATTTGTCTACATAAGGAAAGCAAGTATAAAAAAATTATAGAACATAAGATATTCACAATACTCTAAAAGCTATGAAATATCTGAGAAGTACATTTTAAGTAGTATTGTCAGGGAAGACATCTCCAATAATATAACATTTGAGATGAGACCTGAATGAAGTAAGAGGCAGGCAGATATCTGAAAAAAGAGCAGTCTGGGCTGAGGAAATTATAAGGATAATGACTTTGCACCGTTGATTTCTCTCTTCCTTTCAACATCAGAATATTTTCCTTTCTGGTGAGTTCAGTCATGTTCTAACTTTTAAATATTTTATTCAGGCTAACAAAAAAATCCCTAACTAACTCTTTTATAGCCTTAGCATAGGGCAGTTTTTTTTTTTTTTTTAATTAAAATTTAAGAACCAAATAAGAAAAGACTGGTAATATTTTTAGAAGGCCAAACCAACATAAGCAAAGCAGAAATATAAATGACAAGTTTGATTAAAAAATATTTTCATCTCTCTTCTGCCCACCCTACACTTCATTAAAATGCATTTTAATCTATCACACCATTTGTGACTTAGAGAATTCTTTGTGGCAGGCAGGACCTTTGTCTCAGTTTGTTGGAAAAGGAAACTGAGGCTCAATGAGTATGTCAGCTACAAATTGGCACCTGCCAGTGGCACTTGCCATCTACCTCTACAAGGATTAAATCATGTGCTGCTGCAACTGCTGACTTTCAACACCCCCTGAAAGGAGTTCAGGGTAGAGAGCAGAAATGAGGCCCTCTGTGCTCTGGGAAGAACTGCCAGAACAGGTCTTCAGATAGATAGATATTTTCAGGAGCCGATTTTATAAGCCCAGTTCTTATATCTCATATCTAGAAAAGCACTAAAATCCTTCCTGGTGACGTCTGCTCCTCATGACTAGCAGTAACCTTCATGAGACTAGCAGAAACCTTCTGCATAAATATGTGCTTGACTGCATGTACTCCCCCTTCACCAAAATCACATATATACTGACCTTCCCCCTGCTTCTTTGGAGCAGTTTCTCACAGCTATCTGAGGTGCTGTCTCCTGGGCTATAGTTCTCATTTTGCCCCAAATAAAACTTAACAACTCGCAACTCCCACCTTGCGCATTTGTTTAAGTAGACACATTCTTCAAGACTCAGCTAGGGTATCCACTCCTCTCTGAAGACTTCTCTGATTAGCCATCACCCCCTGCCCCCCTCCCCCCAACTTACAGTTCCATCGCTCTGCTCCTGTAGCACGTCAAAGACTAGTTAACCTCCATCAAAGTCATTATCTCTTTTCCTTTCTCTGTGAGCTGGAGGAGTAGGGGCCTACCTATCAAGGTATTTGGTAAAAAAATTAAGTGCTCAGTAAGACAGGTAAGAATGTGCAGGTGTGAACCTAGGGACAACTTTTCATTATGTAAACATTTACTTGGCACCTCCTTTGTGTCAAGCACAATGCTGTATTATGGAGTATACAAAGATAAAGACACTGACCCTAGGTATAAGGGAACTCCACTATCAAGTGAGGAAAAGAGAAGTAAATAATGCATAAAGCATTGTAAGTGTTAGGACAGGAATGCACAGGGGACTGTGGGAGGACAGAGCAGTTCTGTAAAGAATAATGTTCCAGTTTGGTCTTAGAAGGTAGTGGCAATTCATCAGAGATGGGAAAGAGCATCCTAGTATACTGAGAAATAGACTAGCGAAAGGGAAGCCTTTTCTAGAGTTGGGAGCTGGTGCGGTTGTACAGGGGCGATAAGGCCAACCCCGTTAGTCCTCCGCGTGTTTGGGGTGGGGTGGGCACATAATTATTATTGATTTTCAGGGCTTTTCAGTTGAAGATATAAGTTACTCAGCACCTCGATCAGGGACAGGCACACGGTGGGGAGAAGCGCTGGGAAATCAAGAAGCCTGTCCCAAGCTCCCAAAGTTGAGTACCAACCACAGAAGAGCCAGCCCAACCAGCTCTTCGGTCAGCTCGAGCACCCGCGTGCGCGGCAGGAGAGCGCGACCCCAGCAGACCTGGTTCCTGCGCCCCAGAGGCGGCCGAGCATGCTCAGTTGCCAGCACGCGGTGGCCAGGTTGCAGGGTAGAAGCGCAGCGGAGTCCCAGCCCTGCAGGCGCCTGTCCCGGGAGGGGGGTCTCGCGCCGAGGGGGCCTCGCGCCGAGAGGGCGGGGCCTCGGACGCGCGCTAGCTCCCAGCCTGCCCCCCGCCACACGCCGGCCGTCCGCACGCCGGCCGCCCGTTGCCCTGGCAACCGTCGCGCCGCGTCTTCCGGAGGGAGTTCCTGTCAGCCCGCGGATCCCATTGCCCACTACCCACTGCCCCCTAATTTTCGCGTGGCCTCAGAGGCGGAGGGACAGCAAAAAATGGCGGAGCGGAGCCAGACGGCGCCTGAGGCAGGTCGGTGGGGGCGGTCTATCGGGGAAGCGCTGAGGCTGCACGGCTGCCCTGGGCCTGAGGGGACAGCCGACTTGGGCATGGTGCTACTCCTGAGGAGGCCACCTCTGTGTTTGCGCGGTGGGGCTATGACCTCGGGGTCAGGGGTCAAGGGAGGAACGTGCCCCTCTGAGTGGCGGGCAGGCACCCTGGGGTCCAGGCGTCGCAGGGGTGTATGAGAGTGTGCACACTTTTGAGTGAGCATTGGCTGAGAAAGGGCTGGGACCCCACGGAAGACGCCGGACACCCCTCCTGAGGGGCACCTGTGATGGGGGCTGATTGTAGGGGGTAGGCTGCGTCACGGGGGGGTTGTACACAGTCGTGTGGGAATATGGGAGGGTTCCCTAAAGGGGCATGGTTTAGGGGAGAGGGGCTCTGATTCTGAGGCAGGTGTAAGTAGGAGTGTTACTTTAGTATCAGGTAGTGCCATGGAAGAGGGATATACGAGTATTTGTGCTTTGGGGAATTGTAGTGCCTGAGGGTCACCCCTGGTCACAGAGAAAGTATACAAATGCTCATATGGGTCCTTAAGAGGACAAAAGGCTTGAGGGGACACCCAGTCCTTTAGAATCCTACCAAAAGAGGCTATATGGGTATATATGGAATCAGTGGGTATATATGGTATCAGTGGGTATATATGGGATCAGTGATCTTGAAGGTCATTCAGAATCAGAAAGGGGTGCATGTTCACATATCTGTGGGTGAAAGGTAGTCTTTAAAGTGCAAGGAGACTAACAGGCAGGGAAACCTAGGATCCTGTTCCTGAGGGGGCAGCGTTGTGAGTATGCCTGGGCTTGGAGAGATAGTGACCTAAGTGTTTTACAGGGTCATAGAAGAGAGCAAGTGTTTTTACAGTTCTGTGTATGTGGGAGGGAGTTTGTCCCTAAAAGGGTCTGGGAACTGAAGAACTGGAGCATCAAAATGATATCCGTGTGTGTGTGTGTGTGTGTGTGTAGAAAAGCAGTGGCTTTGGAGATATGTGTGGTGGTGGGTGATGGAGTGGTATACATGACCTTGTATATGTGTCCTGATTAGGTATTTTGGTTACAAGAGTGATCCACTTGGGGGTGGAGGAGGGAGGTCGTGGTTATGGGAAGAGCATACAATGACTGCAACTGGAATCTGTATGAAGCCATCAAGAATGGTTCAAGAGACCATTATCTCTCAAGACCTGCATGGTTTCTCTTTCTTTCATGGCATCTCTGTTTTTCCACCAAGTAATTCCTCTACTCATTTTATAGTTTAAGCTCCCTCAATTTGAACATGCACATTCTTTTTTTCATACATCCACTCACCACATGTTTGAGTGCCAGCTATATGCCAGGCATCAAGTTAAGCACTGAAAACTCTCTGCTTGTGATTCTCTTACCTTACTCTTTTTTCTTTCTTTCCCCCAATAGACTTACTGCCTTCACACATATTATTTAATCTACTTATTATTTTTATTGCTCATTGCCTGTCTTCCTCCTCTAGAATGTAGGCTCCGTGAAGGCAAGGGTCTTTCTTGTGTTTATTAATTCCACATGTGTAGAACCATACCTGGTGTAGAGTTAAGTTATTAATTAATAAATATTTGTTAAATGAATGACTGAATGGCCTGATATTGTCTAGATGTTCAAGGAGCTTTCTCTAAGGAAGTGATATTTTAGTTGAGATATAATAGAGATCGAATAAATGAAGAGAAGGGCAGAGAGTGGTCCAGGCAGAGGGAAACCATGTGCAAATACCCTAAGGTAGGAGGAAACATGATGCATTGTATTTAAGGAACTGAAAGGAGACAAGTGTAGCTGCACATAGGGCAATAAAAGGAGAAAAGAGGTAATCTGAAGCAGATCTTGCAGGGCCTTATAGGCTATGATAAGAATTTTGGTCAAAAATCCTAAAATGGAGAGAAGGAATTGAAAAATGTTTAAGAAAAATCAATAGGACTTAGTGAAAGATGGGAATGTGAGAGAAGGATGTATCCAAGTGTACTTCTAATGTTTTAGTTTGTGCAACTGAATAGTTGATGGTGCCATTAATGGAGATAGGGAGTCCTGTGAGGGATCTTGGCTGGGTTTGAGAGGGAAGATCATGTGTTTGGTTTTGGACATATGGAATCTGAGGTATCTTTGAGATATCCGAATAAGTAAGGAGATTGGCAGGGAAGTTGAATTTATAAGAAAAGTCTGAGGTAGCATGGAGTTAATTACTGAAGCCATAAGTGTGGCTGAAATTGCCTATCAGGAGAGTGTGAGGAGAAGCAGCCTGGGCTGAAGTGTTGAGTAGCTGCGACATTTCAGTGCCTTCCAAAGAGACAGAGAGTAAAGAGCACAAGCAAAAGAATGATTCAAGGTAAGGGGCATATTCAACAGCGTGAATGCTGCCAAGTGATATAAAAAGGAAGACTGAAAAACTAGATTTAGCAACATATTTAGCATCATTGGTAACCTTGATAAAAGGAAATTGATGAAGGTAGGAGCCAGACCATTTAACTTCTGAATCACTAATAACTGGCTTGATCTTTGTTTCGTTTTTTTTTTAAAAAATAAATTTTATTTATTTATTTATTTATTTTTGGCTGCGTTGGGTATTTGTTGCTGTGCGCGGGCTTTCTCTACTTGCGGCGAGTGCGGGCTACCCTTCGTTGCGGTACGCAGGCTTCTCATTGTGGTGACTTCTCCTGTTGTGGAGCACGGGCTCTAGGTGCTCGGGCTTCAGTAGTTGTGGCACGTGGGCTCAGTAGTTGTGGCGCATGGGCTTAGTTGCTCTGCGGCATGTGGGATCTTCCCAGACCAAGGCTTGAACCGGTGTCCCCTGTACTGGTAGGCGGATTCTTAACCACTGTGCCACCAGGGAAGTCCCTTGATCTTTGTTTCTTAATTCAGATTCCCAAGAAAGAGAATCTGATTGACACACATCATCTTTTCCCACCAGATCATGTCATAGATCACAAGCCAGTGTAGGACTGACTATCTTTGAATTGGGTGTACGTCTATTGCTGGCTGGAGACACCTGGTACAAAATATGTCTGTCTGGTGATTCCTCATCTCAAGAGCAATAGCTAACATTTATGGAGTGTTTATTATCTGCCAGACATTGTACTAAGTGCTTTAAATGATTTAATCCACTTCAGCATCATAATTACTCTCTAAGGCATTATCTCTATTTAACATGTGAAGAAGTTTTGGCACAGAGGAGTTAAACAACTTGCTCAATCTGCAAATAATTAATGTAAGATTGTAGTTTTTTGGCTATTTTAACATTATCTAGATTCATTATTTGGCTTTCTGTTTGTATTGCAACATACTACATACTGAAGAAATAATAGCCATGATGAAAATTCCTTCCCTACAGGAAATATTCTAAGCTAAGCATACATTAGTAAGGTAAAGTGAAAAAAACTGGGAGTCAGATCCTTGTTTAAATCCTGTTTCTGTGACTTATTTGATGTGGACCTCAGATTCAAATTTTCTGATCTTCAGTTTCCTCATCCTTAAAATGGGGATGATATTTACAGGATAGTTGTGACTAGTAGAGATAATATATATGAAGAGCCCAATAAATGGTGTTTCCTTAATTCCCCTGAAGCCTGAATATAAAAATTCAAATGTATTATGTATACTTTACATATAAAAACAAGCTTTAAACATACAGTGATTAACATAAGACATTTCATTTTTCTTCATTAGCATAATTGATTTGCTGTCAGAAGAAAGACAGATGTCAAGTTTTGGAGAATGTAGAATTGTTAGCTGAACTATGTGTCATGGGACAAGTCTCTATATGAGGTAGATTTTGAGAAATTTCTTGAAGGAGTGAAGAGACACTTAGGATACTTTTTTTTTTTAACATCTTTATTGGAGTATAATTGCTTTACAATGGTGTGTTAGTTTCTGCTTTATAACAAAGTGAATCAGTTATACATATACATATGTTCCCATATCTCTTCCCTCTTGCATCTCCCTCCCTCCCACCCTCCCTATCCCACCCCTCTAGTTGGTCACAAAGCACCGAGCTGATCTCCCTGTGCTATGCGGCTGCTTCCCACTAGCTATCTATTTTACATTTGGTAGTGTATATATGTCTATGCCACTCTCTCACCCTGTCACATCTTACCCCTCCCCCTCCCCATATCCTCAAGTCCATTCTCTAGTAGGTCTGTGTCTTTATTCCCGTCTTGCCACTAGGTTCTTCATGACCTTTATTTTCCCTCAGATTCCATATATATGTGTTAGCATACTGTATTTGTTTTTCTCTTTCTGACTTACTTCACTCTGTATGACAGACTCTGACTCCATCCACCTCACTACAAATACCTCCATTTCATTTCTTTTTATGGCTGAGTAATATTCCATTGTATATATGTGCCATATCTTCTTTATCCATTCATCCGATGATGGACACTTAGGTTGCTTCCATGTGCTGGCTATTGTAAATAGAGCTGCAATGAACATTTTGGTACATGACTCTTTTTGAATTACGGTTTTCTCAGGGTATATGCCCAGTAGTGGGATTGCTGGGTCGTAAGGTAGTTCTATTTTTAGTTTTTAAAGGAACCTCCATACTGTTCTTGCACAGTGGCTGTATCAATTTACATTCCCACCAACAGTGCAAGAGTGTTCCCTTTTCTCCACACCCTCTCCAGTATTTATTGCTTCTAGATTTTTTGATGATGGCCATTCTGACCAGTGTGAGATGATATCTCATTGTAGTTTTGATTTGCATTTCTCTAATGATTAATGATGTTGAGCATTCTTTCATGTGTTTGTTGGCAATCTGTATATCTTCTTTGGAGAAATGTCTGTTTAGGTCTTCTGCCCATTTTTGGATTGGGTTGTTTGTTTTTTTGTTATTGAGCTTCATGAGCTGCTTGTAAATCTTGGAGATTAATCCTTTGTCAGTTGCTTCATTTGCAAATATTTTCTCCCATTCTGAGGGTTGTCTTTTGGTCTTGTTTATGGTTTCCTTTGCTGTGCAAAAGCTTTTAAGTTTCATTAGGTCCCATTTGTTTATTTGTGTTTTTATTTCCATTTCTCTAGCAGCTGGGTCAAAAAGGATCTTGCTGTGATTTATGTCATAGAGTGTTCTGCCTATGTTTTCCTCTAAGAGTTTGATAGTGTCTGGCCTTACACTTAGGTCTTTAATCCATTTTGAGTTTATTTTTGTGTGTGGTGTCAGGGAGTGTTCCAATTTCATACTTTTACATGTAGCTGTCCAGTTTTCCCGGCACCACTTATTGAAGAGGCTGTCTTTTCTCCACTGTATGTGCTTGCCTCCTTTATCAAAGATAAGGTGACCATATGTGCGTGGGTTTATCTCTGGGCTTTCTATCCTGTTCCATTGATCTATATTTCTGTTTTTGTGCCAGTACCAAACTGTCTTGATTACTGTAGCTTTGTAATATAGTCTGAAGTCAGGGAGCCTGATTCCTCCAGCTCCATTTTTCGTTCTCAAGATTGCTTTGGCTATTCAGGGTCTTTTGTGTTTCCATACAAATTGTGAATTTTTTTGTTCTAGTTCTGTGAAAAATGCCAGTGGTAGTTTGATAGGGATTGCATTGAATCTGTAGATTGCTTTGGGTAGTAGAGTCATTTTCACAATGTTGATTCTTCCAATCCAAGAGCATGGTATATCTCTCCATCTATTTGTATTATCTTTAATTTCTTTCATCAGTGTCTTATAATTTTCTGCATAGAGGTCTTTTGTCTCCTTAGGTAGGTTTATTCCTAGATATTTTATTCTTTTTGTTGAGTGGTAAATGGTAGTGTTTTCTTAATTTCTCTTTCAGATTTTTCATCATTAGTGTATAGAAATGCAAGAGATTTCTGTGCATTAATTTTGTATCCTGCTACTTTACCAAATTCATTGATTAGCTCTAGTAGTTTTCTGGTAGCATCTTTAGGATTCTCTATGGATAATATCATGTCATCTGCAAACAGTGACAGCTTTACTTCTTCTTTTCCGATTTGGATTCCTTTTATTTCTTTGTCTTCTCTGAGTGCTATGGCTAACACTTCCAAAACTATGTTGAATAATAGTGGTGAGAGTGGGCAACCTTGTCTTGTTCCTGATCTTAGTGGAAATGGTTTCAGTTTTTCACCATTGAGGACAATGTTGGCTGTGGGTTTGTCATATATGGCCTTTATTATGTTGAGGAAAGTTCCCTCTATGCCTACTTTCTGCAGGGCTTTTATCATAAATGGGTGTTGAATTTTGTCGAAAGCTTTCTCTGCATCTATTGAGATGATCATATGGTTTTTCTCCTTCAGTTTGTTAATATGATGTATCACGTTGATTGATTTGCATATATTGAAGAATCCTTGCATTCCTGGAATAAACCCCACTTGATCATGGTGTATGATCCTTTTAATGTGCTGTTGGATTCTGTTTGCTAGTATTTTGTTGAGGATTTTTGTATCTATGTTCATCAGTGATATTGGCCTGTAGTTTTCTTTCTTTGTGACATCTTTGTCTGGTTTTGGTATCAGGGTGATGATGGCCTCGTAGAATGAGTTTGGGAGTGTTCCTCCCTCTGCAATATTTTGGAAGAGTTTGAGAAGAATAGGTGTTAGCTCTTCTCTAAATGTTTGATAGAATTCGCTTGTGAAGCCATCTGATCCTGGGCTTTTGTTTGTTGGAAGATTTTTAATCACAGTTTCAATTTCAGTGCTTGTGATTGGTCTGTTCATATTTTCTATTTCTTCCTGGTTCAGTCTCGGCAGGTTGTGCATTTCTAAGAATTTGTCCATTTCTTCCAGGTTGTCCATTTTATTGGCATAGAGTTGCTTGTAGTAATCTCTCATGATCGTTTGTATTTCTGCAGTGTCAGTGGTTACTTCTCCTTTTTCATTTCTAATTCTATTGATTTGAGTCTTCTCCCTTTTTCTCTTGATGAGTCTGGCTAATGGTTTATCAATTTTGTTTATCTTCTCAAAGAACCAGCTTTTAGTTTTATTGATCTTTGCTATTGTCTCCTTCATTTCTTTTTCATTTATTTCTGATCTGATCTTTATGATTTCTTTCCTTCTGCTAGCTTTGGGGTTTTTTTGTTCTTCTTTCTCTAATTGCTTTAGGTGCAAGGTTAGGTTGTTTATTCGAGATGTTTCCTGTTTCTTGAGGTAGGCTTGTATTGCTATAAACTTCCCTCTTAGCACTGCTTTTGCTGCATCCCATAGGTTTTGGGTCGTCGTGTCTCCATTGTCATTTGTTTCTAGGTATTTTTTGATTTTCCCTTTGATTTCTTCAGTGATCACTTCGTTATTAAGTAGTGTATTGTGTAACCTCCATGTGTTTGTATTTTTTACAGACCTTTTCCTGTAATTGATATCTAGTCTCATAGCGTTGTGGTCAGAAAAGATACTTGATACGATTTCAATTTTCTTAAATTTACCAAGGCTTGATTTATGACCCAAGATATGATCTATCCTGGAGAATGTTCCATGAGCACTTGAGAAAAATGTGTATTCTGGTGTTTTTGGGTGGAATGTCCTATAAATATCAATTAAGTCCATCTTGTTTAATGTATCATTTAAAGCTTGTGTTTCCTTATTTATTTTCATTTTGGATGATCTGTCCATTGGTGAAAGTGGGGTGTTAAAGTCCCCTACTATGATTGTGTTGCTGTCGATTTCCCCTTTTATGGCTGTTAGTATTTGCCTTATGTATTGAGGCGCTCCTATGTTGGGTGCATAAATATTTACAATTGTTATACCTTCCTCTTGGATCGATCCCTTGATCGTTATATAGTGTCCTTCTTTGTCTCTTGTAATAGTCTTTATTTTAAAGTCTATTTTGTCTGATATGAGAATTGCTACTTCAGCTTTCTTTTGATTTCCATTTGCATGGAATATCTTTTTCCATCCCCTCAGTTTCAGTCTGTATGTGTCTCTAGGTCTGAAGTGGGTCTCTTGTAGACAGCATATATACGGGTCTTGTTTTTGTATCCATTCAGCCAGTCTGTGTCTTTTGGTGGGAGCATTTAATTCATTTATATTTAAGGTAATTATCCATATGTATGTTCCTATTCCCATCTTAGGGTACTTTTTTAAAGCATGCAGGTAGCTCTGAAAGATGGTCAGATTTGCAAAAGGAAGTTTCTTCTTTTAAATATTATACTTTAAAATGAGGACATGAATATTAGAATTTTTCTTCTCCAACAATTTGACTATTAATAACAATACAAAAGAAGCTTATAGTGAACTAAATGTAGAGAGAGGTATTAGTCTCAGGCTAGATTGTACCTACTTCAGTTTCTCAGATTCTTCTCCTGCCTTTCCAACTATCACAAAAAAAAGCTTTTGTTCAAATTACAGGGTTAAATAATTTGTTTTCCTATATTGCCAAGTTTGTTACTTTTATGGAGGCCTATGTAGAGCAGAAATTTTAGAATGATGCAGTCTGTTAAAGTGGCTTGAACCTTGATCACTTTCTCTGTGAATGAAATGAGTTGTTTAAAAAAAGCAGCTTTACATTATCTGAAATTATCTGTAGACAGAATCTTGAAATTTTAAAAAGCCTTAGAAATGAGAATAATGTTTTCTATCTTTTGTTAGTAACTGGGCAAAATAGTTATGCTTTTTTGGCTTTAGTTTCCTTATTTGTAAATTTGAGATAGTAACACCTACTTTGCAGGTGACAATTAGAGATAAAGTATGGAAAGTGCACAATGTTTTACACCCCCAAAGAAATGGTAACTTAATTGGTGTATGCACGTGTGTGTGTGTGTGTGTGTGTGTGTGTGTGCCTTTTCCTAAAGGCTTACTAGTAAAATCACCTTTAAAAGAAGAAGAAATCCAGGTCTACAATCTCTTATTGAGCAGCCTTGCAAATATATTTCAGAATTCAGATTCTTTCTTTTTTTGGATTATGGAAAGGCAATAAAGCCTTATGTATTGCTTTATGTACTTATATATTTCAGAATTCAGATTCTTTTTTTTTTTTTTTGGATTATTGAAAGGCAATAAAGCCTTATGTATTGCTTTATGTACTTAGTATTTCATTATGTACTGTTTATTACATAACACCCCCAGTGGGGTATGGGAGAGTATCCTATAATCAAACACATTAATATCACATTCACACTAATTGAAGAAAAGTTATAAATAGCTTCACATCAATTTAGGTTAAGTTTTGCTTACAGATTAGTTTTGGCACCAAAGCTGTGAAAAAAATTACTGTTTTTAGAGATTCAGGGATTTTGGAATTATGGAAGAGGGAATGTGGACTTATATAATTTTATCTCTTTTTAGAAATATTTTTAAAACTTCAAATTATTTTTTGTCACATTTATATCTTTTGTAATATCAGTGAGCTTGGCTTTGTGAAAAGATCCCAGAAGTACTGGGACAGAAAACACCTTTTGTTTCCATGATGCTTATGTGCTTGTTTCTTCTAAGGAGCTCTGATAATGTCTGTATTTCTGAGATCTATGAATGTTGCATTTGGCTTCAGTTTCAGTATCTTGGCTCAGGGTAATTTTCAATGAGAGATACTAGAGAACTGTAGCATTAAGGTCAGAAGGATGCCAATATTTTGATACATATTCTTAACAGTCACAGCTTTGTCTTTTCGTCATTTAAGAACAGCACAGTCTTCTGTGAGTTTCAGAATATTTTTTATTAATTGTTAAATTTCAGCAATGTAGGTGTTAATTTTAGTATTAATTTAAGAAAAATTTTCATTCTTAGCGGAATTTGATTTTTCTGATTATAATAGATTATCACAAGTGTGAAAGCTTGTGATAATTTATTAATGGTGTTCACCATATGGGAATATGATAATTTTTACTTTTTATATTTCCCATTTATTTAATGGGATTCATTAAAAAATTTCTTTTTTTCAAGCTGTAGAAAAAGGAGTTTTTATTTGTCATATATTTTTGAGAACTATTTGTTGTGAATATTTGACTCTCTAAATAGGCTTTCAGAATAATGTACTTGCATGTCAATTGAAGGAAAACAAAACAAGCAAACACAAAGATGCATAGAATTTTATATAAGATTAAAAACTTTTATATAGGCTTGGAAATGCCTAAATAAAAACTTTCAACAACTTTCCGGAAGGACTTCCCTGGTGGTCCAGTGGTTAAGACTCTGTGCTCCCAATGCAGGGAGCCTGGGTTCGATCCCTGGTCAGGGAACTAGATCATGCATGCCTCGAAGATGCCGCATGCTGCAATTAAGACCTGGTGCAGCCAAGTAAAGCAAACAAACAAACAAAAAACTCCAAAACAAGGTTATGGAAAAAAAAATCTGAGATTTGGTGTAAAGGAATGGAAAAAACAATCTGCCAACAATTATAGTTTGCTTGCCTTTTTTCAGGAGTCTTAGAAGTCATTAATTTTAATATATTAATCTCTATGTTAGGCTTTGCGGAAGAAATCACTATGCTGTGGACTGTGTTATTTGTTTAAAAATTATTCATTCAAAAATATATATTGAATACCAACCATGTACCAGGCATTGTGCAAAACTCTGGAAATTCAGAGATGTATTAGACAAAGTTCCTGCCTTCAAGGAGCTCCCATCCTAATGCAGGAGGAATCGAGTTAGAAAATTACCATCCAGGCAATGATAGAGTTGTCCACAGAATTCTGAGGCCAGAGAATGGTTCCCTGAGAGCCTGGGGGTGGTGGCAGTAATAGTTCAGTAAAGCTTCTTGGAGGAAGGACCCATGAATAACAGTCTTGAATGTAAAAAGGAGTTAGTCCAGCGATGGCGGTAGGCAGAGGGACTAGGAGAGTATAGGAGGATTTGGAAGGCAGAGAGAGCAACATGTGCACAGAAAAGTTGTGTGGTGAGGGAATAAAGCTTATGCAAAACATTGTTAGTATTGCTCATCTATTAACAGAACTGAAGACTGTGTTCCTTCCTACCTCCTACCCCCACCCTTGATTGGTTCTTAAACATTTCTGGGGTCATATATCCCTTTGCCTATGTGATGAAAAAACAATGAATTCTTTCTCACGGAAATGCATGTTATGTGTAGACACACAAAAACTTGAAAATGATTTCAAGAGGTAACGTCCATCCCCAGAAACCCAGGTTAAGAAATCCTCTATTTGTAAGTAATGAGGTTACATTTAAGAATCTGAAATCTTCAAAGTAGGAATACTTTGGTGGAAAGGGTTGTTCTAATAATATCTGGGCTAGAGCAGGTTCAAAGTAAATGCTGGCCCCTACATTATTTGGTCATCACTTTATCTTACACTTTTAGCTTCTTTGTAGTTTACTTTGTTTACATTCTCTTATTTTGCCTCACAGTGGACCTGAAGAAAGAATCCAGTTACATAGTTAGGTTCAAGAGAGATTAAATGATTAGTTCAGACTTATGTGGCTGGAAACGGGTCTTTCTGATTCCAAAGCCCAAATTCTTTCCAATCTTGCTCTCCTGTAAATAGAAAAGACATGCATAATATTATAGGACACAGTAAGGGAAGTGTGAATTTTTATCTTTATATTGAATGTTAGAGATCAAGCAACTTACCCAGAGTCACGTAAGAAGCAGGAAGAGGAGCCAGAACTGTAGCTCAAATTTCCTGATTCCCATTCAGTAAATAATAATAGACTGCCCTAAAATGGAGAGAGATAAATAATCAGGTATTATAGTAATGGCCTTTAAAAACAAAGTTATTTCAGTAAGACAGTCTTTTGCCATTTACAGTGTTACTTTCCTTTAAGGCACTTTGCATATATCTTGTTTAATTCTCACAAAATTCCTGCAAGGGGGTATAATTATCTCAGTTTTACATATGAAAAAATTAGCATTCAGAAAGAACAAGTGGTATATATGTACCACAATGTTCATTGCAGCTCTATTTACAATAGCCAGGACATGGAAGCAACCTAAGTGTCCATCGACAGATGAATGGATAAAGAAGATGTGGCACATATATACAATGGAATATTACTCAGCCATGAAAAGAAATGAAATTGAGTTATTTGTAGTGAGGTGGGTGGACCTAGAGTCTGTCATACAGAGTGAAGTAAGTCAGAAAGAGAAAAACAAATACCATATGCTAACACATATATATGGAATCTAAAAAAAAAAAATGGTTCTGAAGAACCTACGGGCAGGACAGCAATAAAGACGCAGATGTAGAGAATGCACTTGAGGACATGGGGAGGGGGAAGGGTAAGCTGGGACGAAGTGAGAGAGTGGCATGGACTTATATATACAACCAAATGTAAAATAGATAGCTAGTGGGAAGCAGCCACATAGCACAGGGAGATCAGCTCGGTGCTTTGTGACCACCTAGAGGGGTGGGATAGGGAGGGTGGGAGGGAGACCCAAGAGGGAGGAGATATGGGGATATATGTATATGTATAGCTGATTCACTTTGTTATACAGCAGAAACTAACACACCATTGTAAAGCAATTATACTCCAATAAAGATGTTAAGAAAAAAAAAAAAAGAATAAGTGGTATAGCTAAGACTACATAACCAATTAGTTTGAGAACAGGAACTACAACCTAAGGCTATCTGGCTCTAAGTTCATACTGATAGGACTTCTCTGCTCTGCCTCTTGGCTTTATTTCCTGGGTATACTGTCTCATTACTGATAGAAGGGTAAGGCATACAAAAGAACTTAAATAACACAGATTTTCTTCTCTAGAGGAAGAGGTAATACATATATACATACCGTAATTTTCAGACAAATGTATTAAACAAAAAGTATGTGTTTGTTTCTACTTACTCTAATCATGAGGTTAATGAAGTTTCTCATCTTAGACATCTCTACACATGTAATGAGTAAATTATTGCTGGATAGTAGGGACTAAAATAGCAATTAGCACATGGTTGCTACATAGTAGGCATTCAGTAAGTATTTGTGGACGAAATGAATGAAAACATTTTTTTATCCATAAATTTTATGTTTAAATATTTGAACTTAGGCTATTGGAAACTGAGGATGTTGACACAAATGAAGGGGGAAGTGGGGAAACTTTTGACATTTTACAAACAAAATGTACTAGTTGAATATAACACAAACACAGTTGGTGAACTGGGGATGGAAAAGCTCATTTAAAACCTCATTTATTTTGGCTAATAGGAGTCTTTTGTATTACCATACAAATTTTAAAATTATTCGTTCTAGTTCTGTGAACAATGCCATTGGTATTTTGATAGAGATTGCATTGAATCTGTAGATTGCCTTGGGTAGTATGGTCATTTTAACAATATTAATTCTTCCAATCCAAGAACATGGTATACCTTTCCATCTGTTTGTGTCATCTTCAGTTTCTTTCTTCAGTGTCTTACAGTTTTCCGAGTACAGGACTTTTACCTCCTTAGGTAGGTTTATTCCTAGGTATTTTATTCTTTTTGATGTGATGATAAATGGAATTGTTTCCTTAATTTCTCTTTCTGATAGTTTGTTGTTAGTGTATAGAAATGCAGTAGATTTCTGTATATTAATTTTGTATCCTGCAACTTTACTGAATTCATTGATGAGTTCTAGTAGTTTTCTGGTGGCTTCCCTGGTGACACAGTGGTTGGGAATCCGCCTGCCAACGTAGGGGATGCGGGTTCGAGCCCTGGTCTGGGAGGATCCCATGTGCCACGGAGCGGCTGTTTTATATGGTATGTTTTCTAATAAACCCTGATAGGTTAAAAAAAAAAAAATCTGTAGGATTTTCTATGTATAGTATCATGTCATCTGCAAATAGTGACAGTTTTACTTCTTCCCTTCCAATTTGGATTCCTTTTATTTTTTTTTCTTCTCTGATTGCTGTGGCTAGGACTTCCAAAACTAATCCTGAGAAAGAACAGAGCTGGAAGAATCATGCTCCCTGACTTCAGACTATACTACAAAGCTACAGTAATCAAAACAATATGGTACTGGCACAAAAACAGACATATTGATCAATGGAATAGAATAGAGAGCCCAGAAATAAACCCATATTCTTATGGTCAATTAATCTATGACAGAGGAGGCAAGACTATACAATGGAGAAAAGACAGTCTCTTCAATAAGTGGTGCTGGGAAAACTGGACAGCTACATGTAAAAGAATGAAATTAGAACATTCTCTATCACCATATACAAAAATAAACTCAAAGTGGATTAAAGATCTAAATGTAAGACTGAATACTATAAAATTCCTAGAGGAAAACATAGGCATAGCACTCTTTGACATAAATTGTAGCAATTTTTTTTTTTTTGGCTCCGTGTCCTAAAACAAAAGAAATAAAAGCAAAAATAAACAGAGGAGACCTAATTAAACTTAAAAGCTTTTGCACAGCAGAGGAAACCATCAACAAAAAGAAAAGACAACCTACTGACTGGAGAACATATTTGCAAATAATATGACCGATGAGGGGTTAATATCCAAAAATATATAAACAGCTCATACAACTCAACATCAAAAAATAAACAAAAAAATGGGCAGAATAACTGAATAGACATTTTCTCAAAGAGGACGTGCAAATGGCCAGTAGGCAGATGAAAAGATACTCAACATTGTTAATCATCAGGGAAATGCAAATCAAAGCCACAATGAGATATCACCTCACACCTGTCAGAATGGCTGTCATCAAAAAGAACACAAATAACAAATGTTGGCAAGGATGTAGAGAAAAGGGAACCCTTGTCTACTGGTGGTGTGAATGTAAATTGGTGCAGCCACTGTGGAAAACAGTATGGAGGTTTCTCAAAAAACTAAAAATAGAACTACCATATGACTCAGCAATTTCTCTCCTGGGTACATATCCAAAAGAAACAAAAACTAATTTGAAAAGGTGCATGCACCCCAGTGTTCATAGAAACATTATTTACAATTGCCAAGATATGGAAGCAACATAAGTATGTCCATCAGCAGATGAATGGATAAAGAAGAAGTGATACACACACACACACACACACACACACACACACACACACACACACACAATGGAATATGACTCAGCCATAAAAATGTGTAATAGTGGTTCTATGAGCCTCAGTTTTATTCATCTTTAAAATGATGATACTAATCCTTTACTCAATAGAGTTGTGAGGGTGTATGTTATGCATATGATAGAGTAGAAATTCTATTAACCAACTCACTGGATTAATTGATGCCTTCCATTCCATGAGATATACAGCTTCATATATATTTAAAGAGGCTCTCTGATCATGTTGCTACCCCAGATACTGGAAGAGAGCAATTTTAAAGATGTGTATTATAAATACATTAAAAAATTAAAATAATTTTAATTAAAATTGGAAATACCATCCATAGCAGTAATGCTCTAACTTCTCATTCACTAATGTCATTACCAGTGTACCACCACAAGAATAGCAATGATTATGAGAAATGCTAGTAAAATTTTTGCAGCTTGATAAAAAATTATTGTAAACATTTTGAACTTTCTAAAGAAAAACTGGAAGGCCTTATCTCAATTTAGGTTTATCAGTATTTCGGGTTCTTTGATTTGAAGCTCAGTGTCACTCATATTATAGAACTGGATGAAGAATCAAATGATTTAATGAACAGAGTGGATAATTTTTATTCCTTTCTCCAAAGAGACTGGATCTTTTATTTCAATTTAATATAAAATATATGTAGTCTAGGATTCAATTTCATGAAAGCAACTTTCCCTGTATTCTGAGGAGGGAATCATGATTTAATTCTTATGTTTATCTTTTTATTAATTTCTAGAAGTTGATTTAATAAGGTCCCAAGGGAAAAAAAATCTTCTTTCCTTTGCATCAATATTTGCCAGAGTTGATACTAATTTTAAGTTGGTTTGCATTGATTGCATCTTTTCTGTTACTGGGAGACTTTTGCCTTGTGGCTACATCAGTGGTTTTTTAATTGATTGAGTTTATTCAGTTAAGGAACTCAATAAATAATTGAGATATTGTATATATTTTAATTGAAATCTGAAGTGGTACATTCTGAGACAATAGGTGTTTGTTGTAACTAATTAGTGAACCAGATTATCCCAAAGGTCAAATTGTTTTTTGAGGGGAAGAAGGAGGGGGAAATTTTTCTTTATCATTTGTACATCCTTACCTTCATAGTGGTTTGAAGTTGGCAAAAAGTTGTTCTCAGCAAACTTTACATTGTAGTGTATGTCTTCCTGATGAAATGAAGTAAGTACAATTTTTTTTAGGTTTCTAATTCTAATGCTACTTCTCATTTAGGTTATCGAAAGTTGCCAAGTACCCTTGAAAACACACTGTCTACTTAAAGCTGTGAGATTGAGTTTTCTTGTTATTAGAGTGACAAAAGCATCCTTACCCTGCAGGTATTTCCTCTGAACAATACATACTTTGAAAGTTTGCAAGTTTCAATCAAATGGTTGTCAAAAGCAGGGTTAGGTATTGTCAGGAGAATAGATCAATTCTTTTTGTTTCTGTCCTAGCAAGCTAAATGTTTTTATATTGATTTTATAAATTTTAGTTATATATATTTTTTATGGTTTTAAAAATTTTATTTTTTCAAATCTTTTTATCTATCAATCTTAATCTTTTTATCTATCAATCCATTCTCTTTTTTAAAAGAAACTAGAAATTAGTAAACTCTGTAAACTTTTCATCTCTAGCTTTCCTGATTTTTCTGCTGCAGGCTTTTCCTACCCCTGCCTTGTTCCAGTTAAGTAGAAGAGATTGGCATACTGAATAAACACTAGGTCTTTGGTTTTTTTCTTCCTTCAATTTTTTATCAGTTCTCTCTTTTTTTTAATTACTTGGCTATGACCTGTCTGGTAGACCAACAGCAGTCTCTGGTTCTTAGGTATTTCAGGTCTAAAATGAATGTGCTGTTTATTATTGCCAACTACCTTGTATATGAGTATCATGAATATTTAGTGCCAAAGAGAAGAAAGAGGCTAGGTAATTAAAAAAATACTTATGTATATGGAATTCCTAAAACTCAAATTTGAATTTTAAATATTGCAGATTTTTTAAAATGATAAATCAGGGCTTAAAATCCATTTTCTACTCATATTAGTTTTCTGAATCTGAGAAAACTGCTTCTGAT
Organism: Balaenoptera ricei; assembly: GCF_028023285.1. Lineage (NCBI taxonomy): Eukaryota > Metazoa > Chordata > Mammalia > Artiodactyla > Balaenopteridae > Balaenoptera > Balaenoptera ricei. The sequence goes on along the minus strand of NC_082639.1, from coordinate 41,599,898 downwards.
GAAAAGTAAAGCAATCCTTGGATACGTAAGGAACCACCACATTTCTTAATTCTGAAGCTATCTTTCTCTTTGCCTTGCAAGTTTTAATTAGTCATTTTGAAAAAGTGTTAATAGTTATGTGGAATTTAAATAAAGAAACATAATTATTTCAAATTGTTTAAGTTACATATAGCTTTATTTGAAATATATTTATCACATTCTTATTTGTATTCAAGTTATTTTGTGTACATATCTCCTAATTTTGCACATTTTCCCTTACAAGGTTATAAGCAAATTTGTATTAGGCACAGGCAATATTGGGTGAGTCCGTCTGACTGGACTTGTGAGCAGAATCTCCTATTCCCCTCCTTCCTTGGGTCTTGGAAGTGTAACTTTAATTATTATTTTTTTTAATTATAATAAGACATAAAATTTAAATTTGGCTTCCATACAGAAAGTAGGAGCATAAGAAAGCTGAGGGTCTTACCTTTCTTCAGTGCATACCCTATTAATCAAAAGGTGTTAGCATTAAGGTAAAGGGCCTCTGGTGGTCTTTTCTGTTCCTTACCCACCAGTCCCTCAAAGTTAATTCCTCTGTGGACAATCTCTATGGCCATGTGTCAGGACTAGGACAGACTTAGCAGCTCAAATCAATGTGAGGAAACCAGTACGGTTCCTGGACTGATTTAGGGATATTGTGTTTTTTCATAGACTGACTATATAAGCTGAAGGTAGAACAATTTGGTCCATTTGACTCACCATGCAAACTGAATCTTATAACCGTTCTTTCAAATTAATTTACCAGAAACTTATTTATTGGAGCCTTATTTTGGGATGAAAGAGAGAAATAAATGACAACTGACCACAAAGAACTTACCTTCAATAATTTATTTACACAATAGGAACATCAAAGGTGACAATAATCAGGTAGAGTCTTTTTTCTCTTATCTCAACGGCTATCAACAAAATAAATTCTTGCTATCAGGGAAGATCTGGAACACATCTCCCTTCATTCTGTCGTGCCATATTAAGTTTTTCTTAGACAAGTCATTGCAAACTGGTATCACACGGGATGGATCAAGATACCAGATATATTTTGTTGGGCTCATGAAGCGTATTATTTAAAAACAGGGAGATTTCACATAAAAGTGTGAATTTCTGGCTTCTCTTGAAAATTCAGGAGACTTGGCAAAAGTGGGCCTACACTGATGCATGTTCACTATTGGCTGGAGCTGAGCAGCTAGTGCCACCTTTAGAAGGGGTCAAAGGCTTTCTGGTATGACACGGTCCCCACCACTCACTATTTTCTCCTTAGTTCCTTATTCTCAGTTTGCTTTACTTATTTGGTGTTACTTGCATAGCTCATAAAATTTGCAACCCCTGGTTTAGGCCATCATTGTGGAAAAAAAAGCATAGATATATTTTTTCTTTCTGGTCGGCTAAGTTGAAAAAACCCACCAGAGAGGTAAGTTTATGTTTTCCTTCCTTCTGCAGTCATAGGGGCACTCTTCTAGGCTATCAGAGTTTTACTTGGTCACATAATCTTATAGGATCAGCATATCTATAAAGCTACTACCTAGACAGATAGTTCTGGATATAAACTATAAGTAAGTTGTATTATGTGGCTAGTTTAAAATAACTCCATTTAAAATAACCTTTATATTATGGAAATTTTCAAACATATACAGAAATAGAAAGGATAGTATAAGAATTCCTACATACCCATCATCTAACCTCAACAATTATCAATTATGTTTATCTTTCTTACTCTCTTTCTTCCCCTAGGACTGTACTGAAGCATAGTGAAGATGTATAATTTAATCTATAAATATTTCAATATGTACCTCTAAAAGACACATTCTCTCTGTCTTTCTTTCTCTCTCTCTTCTGTCTCTTTCCCTCTCTCTCTGTGTGCGTGTGTGTATATATATGTTGTATATTACATGACATATATATATAATTCTGCCATATATATATTCATACCAAAAATATAATCATACCAAATAACAATAATTCCTTAATATCAAATATCTAGTTCGTTTTTAATTTGATTATTTCATAAATGGGTTTCCCCTCCATCCCTTTTTTTCCCTTATAATTTTTTTGTTTGAAGAAAGCAGATCGTTTTCCTGGATTTTGCTGATTGCCTTCCCGCGATGTAGTTCAACACATCATTCTGTCTTCTACATTTCCTATAAATGACTGGGTATATCTAGAAGCTTGATTAGATTTGGGCTCCTTTTTTTTTTTTCAAGACTATTTCAAAAGTGGTTTTATGTGTTTCATTAAGAGGCACATAATGTCTGATTTTCTCTGTTTTTGTGATGCTAGCAGCCATTAAGCAATTATACATGATTCAGATTTAAACAATAATAATTCAAAACAAGAATAGACTAGAATTGCCATAAAAGTAGTACAGCTGAACTCTAGGAATTTAGAGGAGGAAAAAAATAACTTAGGACTAAAGTGATCAAGAAAAATTTTATGGAAGCTGGTTCTTAAGATACATCTTGAAGAATGGGAATGATTATGGTAAAAGGATACAACATATTAGCCAGTTTAAGCTAAGTTATACAGTGATAAATGACTCAAAAATCCCAGGGGTTTGTAACAGCAAGAAAGGTTTATTTCTTGCTTCCAGTGTATGTCCACTGTGGGTCAGTTATAGTTTTGCTCCACCTCTTCATGTAACGACCCAGGCTGATGGAGTAGCTTCTGTTTGGGACATTTCTTGTCTCATGCAAGAGGAAAAGAGACCATATTGGAACCATGCAGTGGTTCTTTGTAAAGCTTTTGCTTGGAAATGGCACATGCCACTTCTGCCCACATTTCTGTTCAAGGCTTATAGCAAGCCTGCTACTGACAGGATGGGTTGTACAATCCTGCCATGGGACAGGGCAGCAAGTATTTGAAAGAATACTATACTCTGTGAAGGAAAGATTTCTGGGTGAGAAAGGAAAGGGTATTCTGGGTATTCTGAGAATACTGTCCTTCTGCTCTTCTTAGAGATCCCAGGGCAAGGAAAAAGGAAGAGCCTCTTCTTTTTCTTTTGCAAGAGAAGATGTACCATCTGGGCAGAGCCAGGTTTTAGAGTAAGGAGGTAGTGGGAACATTTAATGAAGAGTAGAGGAGCATTGGGGAGACTGTATAAGAGGTGCAAATCACATTAGTGCTAGGAGGTAGGTGACATGGGGAGCTAGACTGGATGCAGAGTGATTAGACAGCCTTAAGAAGGGTAAATAATGAAGAGGTAGTGGAGAATTTGTAGCAAAGTTAATCTCAGAAAATTCTAAGGGAATCAAAGTATCATAGGGATGAAGGAGATTGTTGAAAGGTGAGCAGAAGGAACTTGGATGGAATGAACTGCTCCAGGATTCCAAATTGATGGAAAGTAGTATAAGTGCTTTTAGGAGCTTAAACTCCCAGGTATGAAGAGGCCTTTGGACAGACTGGGGTTTTTTTTTTTTTTTTTTTTTTTGAGTGTGTGGCCATTTCCCCAGATGGATAAGGAAGTAGATGACACCCCAAACTTAAGGATTTAAATGAGAAGGGCCCAGAACAGGTTGCGACAATAGGGACATTTCAAAGTAAGGATCTATATGGTGCTTGATGACTGGATGTGATGAAGGAAGAGAAGTTGCTTTGTCTATATTTATGAATGCTCACTATTTATTAGGCACCTTATATACATTATATTTAAGCCTTACAAAGTCCTGCAAAGTAAGTGAAATGAATTTCTATTTTTATAGACATGGAACTTAAGTTCAGAAGGGGTGTAATAAATTTGCCTAAGCTCACACAACTAGTAAGAAGTAGACACAGAAGTAAAAACAGATCCAGTTGACTCCAAGGTCCTTTGCTGTTCCTTCTATATGATATCTTTCAGAGAGGAGAGAGAAAGAAATAAAAAAAGATTGGGGATTCATTGACAGAAATGGAAGAATCAAAGGAAGAAATGGTTTGTTGTGGAAAGGATAGGTTTATTTTAGGCATGTTGAATTTGAGGTAATAATGGGATATTGGTGTGGACATGATGAAGATGCAGTTAGAAATTTGAGACTTGATTCTGAGAAAGCCAGGAGAGGAGATAAAATCAAGGAAAGTGTGCATAGTTGAGTATATAAGTATAGATATATATTATCTAAAGAGTGAGTTGGATATAAAAATGAATCATTTAAAGATTTTTAAAGATTGCAGTATGTAAAATTTCTGAGTTTTATAAAGCTTTCAATATATTCATTTTAAAATAGATTTTATTTCATGTATGCAGATTTATGAAAAATTATTTATATAGCTCTATTGAAAATAATAATGTATATAAATATATAAAATTATACATATATGTATTTTTAAGTATATACTAAAACTAATTCCTGCAAGGGGAATTTACATTATATTGGCTCTAATAACTTGCACGGGGATCTTTGGACTCAGAATATTAATAATTGATGATTTTAATATACCACATAATATTCTGTCTTCTAAATGAAAGGTTATTATATGTGAATATTGCAGTCATATAATAGTCTGGATTAAATGGTGTACTAAATCTCCCGGCTTCACTGGGAGTTTCACTTGTATATTTTTAAATAAACGTTTATTGAGAGCTTGCTTTGTGCTAAATAGTTTTCACATGTGTTATTTCATTTAGTTCTCAAGTGACCCTGTTAGATTTGAGATTTTTTTCATAGTGAAGAGGATATAACTTTAATATGATATGCTAGAAATGATAATATTATCATTTTTATACCACTTTAGAGCATACATAGAAATTTCTGTATAATTCATATTAGTACAAGAGTCATTGTGTTAAACATGTGCTATGTGTTACAGGACTCTGAAACTTATTTAGTTCTTACAGGCCAACTGTGAGGAGGGTATTATTATCATTTTTACAATGAGGAATATGAGACTCATGTAGTTAAATAGCTTGGCCAAGGTTATATGCCCAGTAAGTGACAGATCACAGATGATTTTAAGTACATTACAATTTAAGCCATTACAATTAGTACTGCTATCAGCCTCAGCTTTGACAGAAATTGTGTGCAATAGCTAAAAGAAAATAAAATGTGAAAAACAAATGTCATCTCCACATTAGTATTGCATTTCATTTTAGTGCTTAGTGCCATTATAGAAATCATACCAATATTTGAAAGATATTTGTTTTTAATTTGTTTGGATTGTTTTACAAAATTGTTTTAGAACACAATTATGTCTAGGGGTAGGGGATTTAACAGATGATCACTAGCTTTCCCCCACTCCTCACCCCCTAAGTAGAACGCGCAATTACTCTTTTAGGAAAGAAAGAAATAGAAAATTATATAATTGAAGGCATACCCACCAGGAAAGAGTTAAAAAGTGCCTTGGTCCTTCAGATGCTTCCTTGTATTTTTATATCATTCAACTACTGTAAGATCTGTTGCTTCTGTGAGGAGATAATACTGTGAAGAGATAATATTTTATAAGTTTCTGAAATATTTCAGCATGATAGAGCTGATTGGAATGGCATTTTATATTTGAACTTATTTTTACATTTTTAAAGAACAAAGATACAGACATATAGCTTGTTTTTACATATGTATTTTTTAAAATCAGTCAAGCAACATTGTTGATTTAAGACAAAGGAGAATTTCTGTTATTCCTTTAAATGATAAGTAGAGGCATTTCATTGACGTCACTTTCGGATTTGCTTGCGCAAGTCCTATCTATCCTTTTTTGGTATGTTGTGAGGAAAAACATAACCTCCCCTGTTTGGTAGAAAATAGAAGTACCTACTAAGCCTGTACTACAGATGATAAAACTACCAGGACAGGCCTAGTTTAAGCTGTGAAAGCTACTTATCTATATAACATGCCTTTCCTGGGCTTGTCTCCTTATTGTTCCTGACTGCCTAGACCATATCTCATCAGTGATATCCTGTCAGAGCTTTTTCTCCCTGCGCAAAGCATGAAGCTACATATCTCCCAAAGATCAGTTTTCTTTACATTTAAAATTCACGTCTTGTCTCTTCCTTCAAAGCTCTATCATGTGCTGTTTTCTGAGAAATTTATCCATTATTTTATGTTGATGCACAATCATCTATTATTCTTCTCAGCCTACTTGGGAACTGAGGCAGTATATTTATACTAGACTTGAATTTGAGGATTTGAATGGTAGCACAGTCAAGCTGTATGATCTTGGGCATGTATGGTAACTTCTCTGAGTCTCATTTTCTCCTTTGATAAATGGTACGAGTACAGGTTTATTTCTAGGATTAAGTGTGTAGTGCTATACATATGTAAGGCATTATCTTTAAGGCATTTTTGTGGTGTTATCTACATACTCAAGAACTTACTCTAATGGGAATTTCAGATGCTGTGGCTTACTGGAGAAAGAAGCATTTTTGAGTACGTACAAAATATAGTCTGGTACTAATACTAATTCTCCTGTAGTTACCATTCCTACTACTTTTAAGAAACTGGGATGGAGTTTAGAGAGAACTGGGATTGAAGTGACTTTTATAGCTATAGAACCAAATTTTTTTCCAGATGTTCTTTGTGTTGGTTATATGCGATGATCCTAGATGTATTTGATTTAGAACTCCTTATGTTAATAGTGAAACCAGTCAGAGGAAGCAGGGCCATTATGAGTGGAAATCTGATCAGACCAAGAAAGCAGAGACTTTTTTCTTTTGCTTCACGCGGGCAGGGCTTTCCTTTAAAAAAAAATTAACTTCAGGGATATAATGTACAGCATGTTGAGTATAGTTAATAATATTGTACTGTATATTTGAAAGTTGCTCAGAGGGTAGGTCTGAAAAGTTCTCTTCACAAGAAAAAGAATTGTAACTGTGTGACAATGGATGTTAACTAAACTTGCCGTAGTCATTTCTCACTACAAACATATGTTAAATCATTATGTTGTACACCTAAAATGAATACAATGTTATATGTCAGTTATATCTCAACTTAAAAGCCAAAACACACAAAAATAATGTCAACATATTTTCATTTTGCCAGAAACCTTTATCGCTGAGGGGAGAAGGTTCATTCTAGAGAGGGCTGTCTCTATTGTAGCTCTGCAAATCCCTGGGAAATATAGGGAAAGTAAGATGCCTGAGCAGGAAATAGACTAAGTGACCTTACAGTTCTCTTATTTCCTCTTTCCCTCCTGAGGAATACATGAAATTGCCTGTTGGTACTCTCAGATAGTATGCTTATAATCAACTAGATAAATGAGCAGATAAAAAACTTGATTCAAATTGCATCCTTGATTAAAGAATAATTAGAGAACAAGTTCAAGCTATTTTTATTCTCTCTGTGTTTTGTACTTCGAAACTGTTTAAAAGAAGCTTCATATTGTCCAAATATAGATGTATTTTTGTATTTTCTTTTATAATAATATATTTGTAAATTTGATGACATACTGTTTTAGACAAGCTAAACATGCACATAGCAAAGGACTATATTTCTTGCCTTTGAGTCATCATATATACTTTTCTTACTTTAAATAAATGATCAAAAATTTTGTCTCTGAAGTAAATAATCAAAAGGTCAAGTATAGCTCAGATTTATTAAAAAAGAAAAAAATGACTTATTATTTTGGTTATATTTTTATAGGTATTTCCAGCTATTTGTGTAGTTAAGAGCATGAACTTGAGTTATACTGCTGCCTGAGTTCAAATTCTGGCTATTTACCCGCAATTATTTTAAGAATTAATTGAGTTAATATTTGCAAAGCAATTAGTACAGTGCCTAGCACATAGTAAACACAATGTAATTTGTTAAACAAATTTTAAAAGCTACATTATTAGAAATCAGATGACCTTTCAAGTTCATGGTACTTGTATAGTATTTGAACAAAGTATGAGCTCAGTGGACATTTTTGGATTTGTGGTTACCTTACACATAATATATGCTTGGCAAAATTTTAGATGAATGACACCAAACACAAAAAATGCTTACCATTATTTTATTTGTTGTTACATTGTTATTTTACATGGCTTCTTATATTTTCTAGAAGCATTGAAAATATATTTACTTTGTTTTCTGAATACTGATAAACAGATCTCTTGAATCTCATCTCTCTATAGATATATCAGCTTGGTCACCTAGTTGTTAAGAGCTGCTGAATTGGTTTGCCTTTAGGAAGAACTATTTTAGATTGTCCAGCTCTTGTTATCATAGTGCTAATGTAAAAGTGTTAACAATATACCAAAGCTCCTTGTCTAAAAGGCTTGTTTCTTAGAAAATGGAATCAATAATTTCAAAACTCTTATGATTGAGATTGTTTTTTTGCCTTTTGACATTTGTGGATAAAATTAGAGTTTCTCTAATGATTTGGCATGGAGTATAAAAAAATAAAAGTATTAAATATAGTTGGCAGTCATGCTAGTATATGCATATGTGTTTTATAGATCTGTTTTTTTTCCTAGAGTGGTTGTATTGTACATAGATCATTTCCTTTAGCAGCAGGGAAGTGGTTTCCTAGAGGAATAAGTGAAATCAAATCTTCTCTAGATTTGGAGGATAGATGATGTTAGATAGTCATTCCAGTATCACAGAAACATTTTCTTACAAAGAGATATGAGAAGAGAAAAGAAAGCTTATAATTTGGAATAATAGATAATTGGTAGTACTGTATAAGATACATTTAGAATACATAGATGAATATAGGTGTCACTTTGTTGTTTACTATGGGCATTGGTATCACATAAGTAAGTTAACCCCTTAAGTTTTGTAGTACACTTATGGGACTTCGGGATTCAATACAGAAGAAAGATTAGCAAAATATTTCATTTTAAAAGAATCTGTTAAATAAAAATGTATGACAAATTGGTACAAAATATTTTCAAAATGAACCTACCGTACAAGAAGTGGAGCTATCAAAACTCTCATACACTGCTGGTGGCAGTATGAAATGGCACAATCACTTGAAAAACTGTTTGGCAGCATCTATTTAAGTTGGGCATATGCACACCCTATGACCCAATGCTAGGCATATACCCTTCCCCCAAATGTGTATGTATGTGCACCAAAGACATGTACAAGAATGTTGATAGCAATATTATTTGGAATAGCTGACAATTGGAGCAACCCAGTTGTCCATCAAGAATGTGTGGTTAAATTGTTGTATATTACTACAATGTAAATCTCTACAGCAATGAGAATGAATGAACTACAAGCAACATAGTGTTGAATGAAGGAAATGGATTCAAAATGATATGTCTTATGATTTCATTAACATAAAGTCCAGGACCAGTAAAAGCTACTCAGTGTTAGAAGTCAGGATAGGATTTACCTTTAGGAGCAGAATAGGAGATAGTGATTGGGAAGTGGCAAGATGATGACTTTGGGGTTCTGGAAATGTTCTATTTCTTGTTGTGGGTAATTATTGTACAAGTGTTTTCATTGTGATAATTCATTGTTCTTCATATTTATGATTTGTGCACTACTCTGCATGTATGTTATATATAGATAAAAAGAATTAAAAATATTTTTTTCCAGGATCTCAGTGATTTGCTACAGTATCTGGAATACCTAAGAGAGGAACAGTAGGATATAATTTAAAAGACATTAGATACCTGCATAGTTTTCTCCCTCTTCATCAAGTCTGTACTCAAATGTCAGCTTCTCCGTGAAACCTTCCTTCACTGCCCTCTTCTGTGCATGCACCTTTCCCTGCTTTTTTTCTCCTTTGCCCTTATCAACATTTAATGTATTATAATTTTCCTTTTTTATCCTGTTTATTATTTGTTTCTCATCGCCAGATCGCTCTTAGGTACTTAGAGAATGTAAGGTCCAAGAAGGCAATAATTTTAGCCTCTGTTTTTCACTCAGATCACAGAGCAGTGCTCAACCCATAATGGCTAAATGAAAATGAGAAAATTTATAAGTAAAAGAATAAATGAATGAATGACAACTAGTGAGCTGAGGCTAGAGAGTTAGAAAGAGGCCAGATGATCTGGGGTTCATAGGTCAGGTTATTGGATTTAGATCTCCTTCTAAATGCAATGGTATGTCATCAAAGATTTGAAATGGGAAATGATATGGTCTAATATATGTTATAAATTTATAATTTATAACAAGAGTGGTAACTGGGGGAATTAGGGAGGAAGCAGTAACCCAAAGTTGTTAGTGGCTCCAGTCATGATGATGGTTGTAGAGCTAGAATAAAATGGGATATTGTTTTAAAAAAAAAGCATTAGAGTAGGAGAAATTGGGTCTCTCTCTCTCTCATAAGAACCTTTCTGTCTACTCAGTTGAGGCAAGTTTTTTCTGCTCTTTAAACCTCAAATACTCATCTATAAATAGAGAAAATAGTACTAGTGAGGATCAACAACATGGTTGATTTTAAAGTATTATACAATATGGTATAATTGTAACTGTTCTTATTAAATGAATCAAAGAAGTACCAAAGATCAAGGATCATTACATTCAAAGATCTGAACATCTGTAGATAATAGATACTGCATTTAAGCAAGCAATGATTTTTGAAAAGCTGAGCAACATGTGAGTTGTTAAAGGGTGTGCTGGAGGGTCCCGATCTACTGGCTCTTTCTTCATGATATGTAAGCATTCTGTGTCTCTCATCTACAGAACAGCAAATCCATTCCTCAAACAAGTATCCCCTTTAGCTATTGCTTCATAGCTGAGCTTTTTGAGACAGTCTATATTTGTGATTTATTTTTCCTCACTTCCCTTCCTCAACTCACCATCAAGCTTCCACACCTATCACTGTAAGAAAAATGCACTCTCTTTCAACCAGTATTCCTGCTTTTAGCTTCACTTGCACTTCCATTTTCAGAGCGATTCTGGGCTTCCATAGTGAGAATCAGCCTGCTTCTGGGCTTTGCACTACTGCCACCATAGGTTTGAGCTTTCTTTGTTCTTTGTACTTGCCATTTATCTGTTAGCTTTCCAGCTTCTAAAATTTTACCATTACCTCCTTTTCTCCTCTTCCTTTGGGTTTATATAATTTTAATTCCTCTCATTCTTGGCAGTTTAGTGAAATTTTCAGAAGGGAGTTGTGATAAATACCAGTTTTTAACATACCAGGTTTAACAAGAGGGCCTATGAATGTTATTCACTTGGTCAAGTTATTTCATATCTGTGATTTTTAGTTTCCTTATCTGTGATTAATAAATTATTTGGATGATCACCAGGGTCTCTTTAGCTCTAAAATTTGCAATGTTCTTATTTTATTTTTGGTAGAGTATGGGCAATAAACAAACAAACAAACAAAAAAATTTATCATTTAGTATTTTGAGCACCCAAAACAATTTATGCATTATTATAAGTAAACTTCCACATTAATAACACATGCATGGTTATTTATGATAGATTACAAATCAAGTTCAGAATGTGATTTTTACATTCTTCATTAATTCAGTGGTCTTTGCTTCTTACATGTTTTCTCTTATACTAAATGAGGGTTCAGTGATTGTGTTATTTTGTCTGATTGAGGAATTTTCTTCCTAATCCTTTGATCATTTATATGACTTTCAAATTTGAATAGAACATGGCATTGGAATCTTGTCGTTCGTATAGTCCTAGTATTTTATTTGCAATGAGATTTATATTCCCATCAAGTTTTAAAAAAATGATTATCTGAGAGTCATAATATTGCGTATTCAAAATTTGGTATCTACTTACATTTAAATGTAAAAGCACTGTCAGGGAATCTATTCAGGAGTACAATTTTTATGATTTCAGAAGAAATACTGAAGAAACCAGGTATACATAACTGATCTATCGTTATTCTACTATGCTTAAAAATTCTTTATGGATTTCTATAAATATGAAAACAATTGAAAAATATGCATGATTGAAGTAGGTGTTCAGAGTATTAGCAAATTCTAATTTTACTAAGTTTTATGTAGTGCTGGGATACTACTTAATATTGAACACATCTTATCACCATTCACTATTTTTTATTCTTTTCTCTTTAAAAAACTATCATTTTAAGGAATATCCAGGTATACACAAAATAGTACTTTGGCTGCAACAGTGAAGTTCGATCAACATTTAATTAGTACCTTTGACATCAAGAGCTAGACTCTGGAGCTCTTGTCAAATCCAATGAACTTCATATTTGAAACAAAATTGAGAAAATTATTTTAAATTATAAAAAGGGAAATTTAAGTAGGGCATAAGGAAGAAAATCTTCCTGGTAAATATAACAAAAGAGATAAAAGAGGCAAGGAGTAGAATCCATTTCCTGGATTTATTTATAATTATGGCATTAGGTTGTTCATAAGCTGGATTAGGAAATTGGCCTAGAGGCTTACCTAATTAGAATAGCACACACTTATCTGTCTGGTACAACCCTATAAAGTAAACACTATTATTATCTTTATGAGAAAACTAAGGCACAGAGATGTTAGGTACGTTACCATCTCGCTAGTCTTTGGTGGAGCTGTGATTTGAACTCAGGTAGTCTCAATATATTATATTATTATATGAATATAAATATACTGGTATTTATATATTATAATATGTAAATAAAATATTTTAAAATGAAAATAGAATGAAATCCCTCTTACCTGGTACAGTCTGAATCAATAGTTAGTCAGTTTATTAGAAAAGTCTGTTAAAATAGTAAATCATAAAAGTGATACATATATACTTTTAAAAACATGAATATATAAGAGATCAGCCAGATGGAGGAGTAGAAAGACCCTGTGCTCACCTTCTCTCATGAGCATACCAAAATCACAAATATCTGCAGAACAACCATCAGTGAAAAAGACTGGCACCTACCAGAATAGATCTTCTACAACTAAAGACATAAAAAAGGAACCACAATGAGATGGGTAGGAGGGGCGGACTTGTAATATAATCAAGTCCCATACCTCCAGGTGAGCGACCCACAAACTGGAGAATAATTATATTGCATAGGTTCTCACACAGGAGTGAGAGTTCTAAGCCCCATGTTGGGCTCCCCAGCCTGGGGGTCCTGCACCGGGAAGATGAGCCCCCAGAGCATTTGGCTTTGACGGCCAGAGGGGCTTAATTTCGGGAGCCCCACAGGACTGGGGGAAATAGAGACTTCACTATTAAAGGGTGCACACAAAACCTCATGTGCACTGGGACTCAGAGTAAAAGCAGGCCAGACCTACCTGCTGGTCTTGGAGAGTTTCCTGGAGAGGCAGGGGGCAGCTGCAGCTCACCCTGGTGACACAGACATTGATGACAGCCATATTTGGGAACATTCTACCATGTGAACACTGCTGCTGGTGGCTGCCATCTTGGAACCCTCCCTCTAGGTCATTAGCACCAAGACCTGGCCCCACCCAACAGCCTGTACACTCCAGTGCTGGGATGCCTTAGGCCAGACTAACTGGACAGGGACACAGCCCCACCCATCAGCAGACAGGCTACCTAAAGACTTTCTGAGCCAAGAGCTGCCTCTAAACAGCCCTGCCCACCAGAGGACCAAGACCCAGCTCCACCCGCCAGTGGGCAGGCATTGGTCCTGCCCTCCAGGAAGCCTGCACTAGCCTGTAGCCCAGCCTCACCCACCAGGGAGCAGACAACAGATGCAAGAAAACCATGATCCCACAGCCTGGGGATCCAGCCCACCTACAGCAGGCCAGACCATACCCTGGGACCAGCTGGGCCCTGGCCCTGTCCACTAGCAGGCCAATGCAAGCTTTGGGATACCTCAGATCCCATACCCAACTGTGTCAGGAACTGGCCTCCACCCCCACCAACCATCTAAAACAAGCTCTGGGGTCCCTGACCCCTGCAGACAGACTCCAGGAACTGACTCTGCCTGCCAGTAGTCTGTCACTAACCCCAGGACCTGGCTTCATCCACCAGTGGGCAGGCAACAGCTCCAGAGTCTTCAGGACCCTGACTCTGCCCACCAGTGAGCCAGCACTGGCCTTGGGGGACCCTAGGGTTCTGCAGCCAGCTGCCTTGTGACCAGGCGCTGCTAAACAGCAGCCAGCAGCGTCCGCACAAAGCAGGGCCTGGCAACCAACTGGGCTAGGGGCCAACTAAGCCTACCAGACCCCCCATATAGTCAGCCTGCCACAACAGAAGGACCCATGCAGCTCTCATAGGGGGAAACCCCTAGAGCATATAGCTTGGGTGACAAGAGGGGAGTACACTGCTGCAACGCATAGGAGATCTCCTACAGAAGGCCACTTCTCCAAGGTTGAGAAATGTAACTAACCTACCACATACATAAAAATACAAATAGCAACTTAGACAAAATGAGGTGGCAGACAAACATGTTCCAAAGGAACAAAACAAAACCCCAGAAGAAGAACTAAGTGAAGTGAAGATAGGCAGTCTACCTGAGAAAGTTCAGAGTAATGACCATAAAGATGATCAAAGAACTTGGGAGAAGAATGGATGTACAGAGTGAGAAGTTAGAAGTTTTTAACAAAGAGAAAATATAAAGGACAGCCAAACAGAGATGAAGAATACAATAACTGAAATGAAAAATACACTATAAAGAATCAATAGCAGACTAAATGATACAGAGGAACAAATCAGTGAGCGGGAAGACAGAGTAGTGGAAATCACTGCCACTGAACAGAAAAAAGAATGAAAAGATATGAGGGCAGCTTAAGAGACCTCTGGGACAACATCAAGCACACTAATATTCATATTATAGGGGTCCCAGAAGGAAAAGAGAGAGAGAAAGGGTCTGAGAAAATATTTGAAGACATAATAGCTGAAAATTTCCCTAACTTGGAAAAGGAAACAGTCACCCAAGTCCAGGAAGCACAGAGAGTACCATACAGGATTAAGCCAAAGAGGAACATACCAAAACACGTTGTAATTAAAATAATAAAAATTAAAGATAAAGAGAGAATATTAAAAGAAGCAAGGGAAAAGCAACAAATAACATACAAGGGAACTCCCGTAAGGCTATCGGCTGATTTTTCAGCAAAAACTCTGCAGGGCAGAAGGGAATAGAATGACATATTTAAAGTGATGAAAGAGAAAAACCTAGAACCAAGAATACTCTACCCTGCAAGACTCTCATTCCGATTTGATGGAGAAATCAGAAGCTTTACAGACAAACAAAAGCTCAAAGAGTTCAGCACCACCAAACTAACTTTACAACAAATGTTAAAGGGATTTCTCTAGGCAAAAAAAGGCCACAACTAGAAGCAAGAAAATTATGAAATGAAAAAGCTTGCTAGTGAAGGGAAACATACAGTAAAGGTAGGAAATCATCCACACATAAGCTAGTAGGGAGGTTAAAAGACAAAAGCAGCAAAATCATTTATAACCACAATAAGCAGTTAAGGGATACACAAAACAGTTAAATGTAAAATATGACATCAAAAACAGCAATCATGAGGGAAGGAGAGTACAAATGCAAGGTTTTAAAAATTCTCCAACACCATATACAAAAATAAACTCAAAATGGATTAAAGACCTAAATGTAAGACCAGATACTATAAAACTTCTAGAGGAAAACATAGGCAGAATGCTCTTTGACATAAATCACAGCAATATTTTTGGATCTGTCTCCTAGAGTAATGGAAATAATAGCAAAAATAAACAAGTGGGACTTAATTAAAAGCTTTTGTACAGCAAAGGAAACCTTCAGCAAAATGAAAAGACAGCCTACTGAATGAAGAAAATATATGCAAATGATATGAATAATAAGAGACTAATATCCAACATATATCATACAATTCAAAAATAAAAAAAGAAACATCCTGATTAAAAAATCAGCAGAAGAACTGAATAGATATTTTTCCAAGGAAGAAATGCAGATGGCCAACAGGCACATGAAAAACTGCTCAACATTGCTAGTCATCAGGGAAATGCAAATCAAAACCACAATGAGATATCACCTCACACCTGTCAGAATGGCTCTCATCAAAAAGAACACAAATGACAAATGTTGGCAAGGATGTGGAGAAAAGGGAACCCTTGAACACTGTAGGTGGGAGTGTAAATTGGTGAAGCCACTGTGGAAAACAATTTGGAGGTTTCTCAAATAACTAAAAATAGAACTACCATATGACCCAGAAATTCCATTTCTTGGTATATATCCAAAAAAAACAAAAACACTAATTTGAAAAGATACATGCACCCCAATGTTCATAGCGGCTTTATTTACAATTGTCAAGATGTGGGAGCAACCTAAGTATCCATCAACAGATAAATGGATAAACAGTGGTATATATACAAAAAAGAATACTACTCAGCTATAAAAGAGAATGAAATTTTGCCATTTGCAGCAACATGGATGGACTTGGAGGGCATTATGCTAAGTGAAATGAGTCAGACAGAGAAAGACAAATACTGTATGATACCACTTATATGTGGAATTTAAAAAGTACGACAATTTAGTGAATGTAACAAAAAAGAAGCAGACTCACAGGTATAGAGAACAAACTAGTGGTTACCAGTGGGGAGAGGGGGGACGGGCAATTTAGGGGTGGGGGAGTGGGAGGTACAAACTATTGGGCGTAAGATAGGCTACAAGGATATATTGTACAACATAGGAAATATAGCCAATATTTTGTAATAACTGTAAATGGAGTATAACCTTTAAAATTGTATAAAAATTTAAAAAAAGAATGCATGTCTGAAACCAGAAAAAGATGAATATATATTTGCATAATATGTTGTCTACATTTTCCAAGTTTGTTTTCTTCAAAGTTGAGCAAGAACTTAAAGACACTTGTAAAGCAAGCTGTGTAAAGAATCCTTCTAAGACTTTTATAATTTTAAGTCTTTTTACAGTTGTCTATTGTGTACTTAATCCAAGAATAGTTTTTTAGGTACTTACCTTCACCTTCTTAAAGTTTCTGCAAGCATTCAACTATATTTCTATATAAACATTCCCCTTTCACATTTATATTTCAGCAGTTTAT
This sequence comes from Balaenoptera ricei, assembly GCF_028023285.1. Lineage (NCBI taxonomy): Eukaryota > Metazoa > Chordata > Mammalia > Artiodactyla > Balaenopteridae > Balaenoptera > Balaenoptera ricei. Next base: position 41,583,085 of record NC_082639.1, on the reverse strand, counting down.
GTAATATTTAATTAAAGTAATAATAAGTGCAACTGACAGAAATAGTCTTATTATTGGATAAAACCGACTTCTTAGAAACAATATAACTTGACTGATAGAAGCTGAAGTGCAGGGCATACTTGAGATTAGCCTCTTAACCTTGAGCAGTTAATATGCCATGGAATCAGTTAGAATGTTTTACAGAGGATATGAAGAATGTCAGTTTATCTGGTAAGTTAGTTAAGAGAAGAGCAGTTCTAAAAAGCTTCTATTTATGCATCCAAAAGAACTGAAAGCAGAGTGTTGAAGAGATTTTTGCACATCCATCTTCATAGCACCATTATTCACAATAGCCAACAGGTGGAATCAATCCAAATGCCCATGAATTGGTAAACAAAATGTGGTACACACACACAATAGAATAGTATTAAGTCTTAAAAAGGAAGGAGATCTTGGCATATGCTACAGCATGGCTGAACTTTCAGGACATTACGCTAAGTGAAAGAAGCCAGTCCCCAAAAGACAAATCCTATATGATTCCACTTATATAAGGTATTTAAAGTAGTCAAATTCATGGAAACAGAAAATAAAATGTTGGTTACCAGAGGCCAGGTAATAGAGGAAAAGGGGGGTAGTTTTTTGTGTTTTAGTTTTGCAAGATGAGAAAGTTCTTGAGATATGTTTCACAATGCCGTGAGTATACTTGACACTACTGAACTGTACACTTAAAAGTGGTTGTGGTAAATTTTATGTTACATGTTCTTACCAAAAATAAAGAAAAAAGCTTCTCTTGTGTGCTATTTTTTTCTGCTTTTTATAGTTTGCATACATTTTGTTAAAAATTCAGAAAATATGAATGAAAGAAAATCACCCATAAATGCATTTTCTCTAGTATAACCACTATTAATATTTTGGTGTATATCCTTCCATTCCTTTATCCATACATATCAGGGGTGTGTGTTTGTATGTGTATAAACAATGTATATTTTTATTTATATTTGTACTAAAATATAATACTTTTTTAATAACCAGTTTTAAGAAAACACTTACTATTTATTGTGAATATCTTTAAATAAATATGTGATGCCAAAATTTCATATTGGCATCATGTTTTATGACTGAATGTTCTGCAGTATAGATATACTATAATTTATTTAATTTTCCCCTATTGATGGGCATTTAGGTTTTCTAGTTTTGCCTACTGTAAACAACACTGAAATGAAATTCTTTTAATATACTTTGACCAGAAAGAAGTGGAATAATGCCTTTGAAGTTCTGAAAGAAATTATTTCCAATCTAGAATCCTATGTCCAGCCAAATTTTCAGTTAAATGTAAGGATAGATTAAGGTGATGTTTAGACATGTAGGAAATCGGAATTTGTATCTCTGAGCCTTCCTGTCTCAGCAAGTTGCTTGGAGATATACACCAGCAAAATTAAGGAGAATATGAAGAAAGAGAAAAGTGGATCCAATCCCAAGGGATAGTGAAGGAAAATCAGAAGTTGATGGCTAGGCAGCAAGCTTAGGGAATGAATCAGTCCAGATTAGAGTGGAAAGACAGATGATTCTTGGAAGAATACCTCTGGAGAAAAAAGGGTTCCTATGCAATAGATGGCTGAAGGTACCTATTCATTTGTCAGAAAAAAAAAAAAACATATAAAAACAATAGGAAAAAATAAAACACAACACAAACAATTTTTTTAAATGTGGTGAAATAAAATGCAATGCAGTTTAAAGAAGTTGATAGAGTGTGAGAAAAGAGAGTACATTTTGCCATGATGCAAAGAATATTCTTCAAATGGTCTATGGGTTATGACATTGGACCCACAAAAAAAGAAGTGCTATCCAAATATACTATCTGGTCCTGCAGTGAACTATTTAGCTGTTTCAAATGGTGTTGGTTGATTAATATTCGACTTTCAGACAGAGCATGGAAATTGTAATTACATTTATAGAAAATTATATAAAAGTAGAAGAATGTAAAACTCTAACAGTTTGGCAGTAAGGATTTAGTTCATGCAAGAGGGGAGGTGGTGAAGTGGATTAAAGAATGAAGGAAGAGTATGGACAGTAACATCTTCATGTGACAGGGAAGAGAGTTTAGAAGGAGACTAATGTTAAGAAAAAATGAAATATAAATATGTGTCTATTATTTAAGTTTATAAAGCTATCCTATAATTATAAAAAAATATTGGCAAAGAGAGGTGTATGTGAGCTAAAGCCTAATCTTTTACAGAAGGATATCACAATATATCTCCTGAATTGATAAGTTAAGAAATTGAGATATATACATACTATTTAGAGATATGGAGGATTTAGTCTAGAAGAACTAAAGTCAGAAATGGTTAAAAGAGGACTGGGACCAGGGATGGAGAAGAGTGGAGGTGTACATCAATATTTTCAAACTATGTGCATGTGTATGGTTAAAAGAAAAAAGTAGTATAGGGATTTGTCTGAAGTCATTTTAATGCTCTGTGATACTGATGCCATTTTGTAGCATGAACTTAAGTGAATCTGGAGATGCTTTGTTTTGAGTTTTTTAAACAGCTCTTTTATATGAGAAAGTGTTATCTGTACCTAATCAGAAAATGGTTGAAGGTTTGCAAAATTGAGGACAATTTTCTTGAATGACAAAGATGAGAAAAATGGGCCTCATAGTGATTGCTCTTGTTAGAGGTAGTTTCCCTCCTTTGAACTATTTTGCCACTTTACATCTCTACTAGGATACTAAATAGCTGTCTAATATAGTTATTATATAGATAAACATTTTAACTCCCTAATTACTGCTAGACTAGATTAGTACATAAAAGCGGGGCGTCCTTGTCATATTGTGTTTACGTATTATGTCATGTCTTCAAAAGGCACAATGCTTTTCATGTAGTAATGTCTTCCTTTTTAGAAATATTTAACAAATATATAACAAATATTTGTTATATTTAACAAATATAAAATACCTTTTATTTTCTAGGCAGCATACTAGACTCAATGTATAGAGGTAAACAGAACAGATATAGCCCTTTCCCTCAGGGAAGTTGCATTCTAGCTGGGGAGGCAGATAATAAGCCGGTAAAACAATTTTTATACATGGGTATTAGTTGGCTGTTACTGCTAAACAACCACCCCCAAAATTTAGTAGCTTAAAACAACAACCTTAATTTTTCTTCACAAGTCTTCGGGTTGACTAGGTGGTACTGCTTATCTGGGCTGGGGTTGACCAGTCTTGCCTGAGCACACTTTTGTGTCTGGGGCAGCTTGCCTCTGCTTCGTGTGGTTTCTAATTTTCCAGCACCTAGCTGGGACTTGTTTTCATGATAAAGGAAGGGGAGCAACAGAGGAAGGAGAAGTGTAGAAGTGCCTTTTCAAGCCTCTGTTTATATCACGTCTCTAAAGCAAGCCACATGGTTGAGAGTCTGAGTGCATGGCAAAAGGCAAGGATATATAGAGAGATCATTAATAGGGGCCAATAATCCAATCAACCCAATCCCACAATACGAAATACATGGAGAAAAGTGCTATGCATGTGCTCCAGTATAGGAAGGGTATAGGTGGTCAGGAAGGCCTGTCTGAGTGAAGAATGAATGCACAAAAATTCTCCAATCGAAACTAAAAAATATAATTAAATAAGAGCAATTCTGTTAGTTGGCTCTATATTGGGGGGCTTTTCCAAAATGAAGCCTATTTGTCTCCACTAATGTGTCTCACAGAAGGAGCTGGTGACATAAGCAGGAGACTGAGCTGAGCCCAAGCAAGTCATCTCTACAGACAGATTCCAGCCAGTTCTATTAAACAGCCACAACTGGTACCCCTTACCCTGCCTTTCAGTGCACGCATTAGGAAGACTGTACAGACCTGTTTAAAAAAGAAACAAAAGTCAAAAAGGTTTCCATGGCTTTGCTTTGTTGTTATAGTATTGGGTTGACCAAAAAGTTCGTTTGGGTTTTTCCATAAGATGTTAGGGAAAAACCCAGATGAACTTTTTGGCCAACCTAATATGTTTTTGTAGGACTTGCAGCAGCAGTAGTAGTAACAGTTAATTGTCTTAGTAGTAATAGTAACAATAATAGAAGCTATCAGGCAATGAGCACCAAATATGTGCAGAAACCGTGCTAGGCATCATACACAAAATATTACTAATCCTTGCATTGATCCTGTAAGGCAGGTATTATCTTTGTTTTACAGGTTTAGAGAGGTAAAGTCTTGCTCAAAATATCACCGCTTGTAAATGTTAGAGCTAGGATTGAAGCTTGGTCTGTTTGATTCCAATGTCCATGATATTTACACTATGGTAAATGGTAAGACAGGAGTGTGCAATCCTCAGGAGTCTGGACCTTGGCTCTGTAGGCTAGGAGGAAGCACTAGATAGGCAGAACCTTTCTTGCCCATTATGTCAGGTCACCTGCTGTGGAATTTCAGTGGTTACTCTCTGGCCATTTTCTTAGTGCTGACCTGATGTAGACAGGCCTTTGGGGAATCTTTTATACTTGCCCTGAATTTATACCATTTATGCAAAATGATAAATTCCAGAAATGTTTCACTGCATGTAAATTAGCACTTTTCCAAGTAGCAATAGAATGGTACAGAGTTTGTATGAGTTTTTATTATAAAATAGAATTTCATTATACCCAACACTATTGTATTTAAGGGCAGAGTTGCAATTAAGTTTGTAACTGCCATTGGTTTTGCCCACGCAAAAGGTATTCTTAATATTTTATCTTATTTTCTGTAACCATTATAAAATCAAATTTGTAAATATGCTTTAGAGTAGTAATTGCATTTCAAATTCGAATTTGTTTTATGCAGTTATATAATCTGAGTTTCATTAAAAAAGAACAGTTTCTGTAGCAACTACCACAGCTTTTGATATCTTTGGAATCTCTGAGATATGGAACATTTTTATTAAAAAACAAATGTACTCAGTATATCACATAGACTTCTGTACAGGTTTAAATGTTTAAGAAAAACATTTCCTGTATATTTACTTTTCCTAGTTTTTATCAAGTTTATTTATTTTCTACTCCAGTATTTTTTCCCTTAAAAATTTAAACCATATGTATTTAAAAAAAAATGTCAAAAGAATTCAATGAAGAGGTGGATGTTGGAGAGGATAGTAGGAGTAAGTGTGAACTCCCTTCTGAATGAACTCCATCATCACACATGTTACTTCCTTCTAGGAGTAAACCTATTAGTTTATCTCTTTGGAGATATCCTATTAGGGTCATAAAAGCCATTTCTAGAAAAAGATGATGATATATCAGCATTATGAGAACCAAAATTAAAAGAAATGGAATGCTAGATCATCAGTACCAGATTTCTGTTCCAAGATTGATTTTAGTACTTTGATTTAAAAAAATTCGATGCTAAGTAATGTGTACTGCTCTTGCCACTTATCAGCTGAAGAAAAAGTTTATTTTCACACTTGAAAATAAATATTGCTTTCTGAAATCTATTCTTTAAAGTTCTCTTAAATGTGGCTTCATTTATGTTACTGGATTTGTCCAAGTTATACCTTTACATCGTTGCTAAACATTTTTTTTTAAAGCTCGTTTCCTCCATTTATTTGTATTTAGTTATTATGATCTTTTAAAAATCACTTGGTTTCAGTATACATATTTATATATTAATATTTTATCATAAATCAATATCTTTTTTTCTTACAATTCTGTTTCTCCTCATTGAGCTTCCTCTAACTTGTCTACATGTTTCTGGTGCTATGGAGCACTAAATTAAAAGCAATGAAACTTTTTTATGTGTCTTAGTCCTCCTGTCTAATATTCATCTTAAGAGTCCAAGGAAATGTCCAAAATGTGTTTTAAAGGGTCTGCCCTACATGCCTTTATAAGACATATTCTTGCAAGTAATACAAAGAAGTGAAAAACTTTTGATGCCATAACAATACTTATAAGAAAATTGTCTTTCTTCCTTGAATAGTTTTGTTCCACTCATTTTTTTTCAGTGTTCCCACAAATAAATAATAATCATTTCTCTACTCTGCAGATTTTTTTGGTATCTCTTGCTCCCTTCTTCCAATTCCTTCAGATCCACAGTACACTGAAAATTCAATAAAATGATGTTAAGTTTTCATTAAAAAATCCTCATCCTATGCAGGTACCTTTTGTAATAATCTTAGGGTTGCAAGATGTAAATGTAGATAATTGAGATAGATCATAGATAGATAGGTAAATAGATAGATAGATAGATAGATGTATAGAGAATTCAAGACTACTATTTTAAAACATTCTAATATCCCCATATATATACTCTAAACCAGTGTTGTCCAAAGAAATTTTCTGCAATGTTGGAAATGTTCTACTATATCTGCACTGTCCAAAGTGATAGGTGCTAGCCACATGTAGCTATTGTGCTAGTGAGACTAAGGAATTGAATATTCATTTAAATAGCCACAGGTGACTAGTGGCTACCATATTGGACAGCACAGCTCTAAATAATTGGATGAATCATTATCGGTTCATTTGTTGGCCCGTTTTACTGGGGCTGCTGTTTATAGTTGTACAGGTGTTCCACTTTATGAAGGGTCACAGACAAAGGGTGAATAAAGGTTAAAATCTAGCCTGTATTTGGCTTGCCAAGCTGTGCCCTGACAAAGAGCTGTATCCACCCAAAGGGACAACTCTTTCTAATTTATACAAAGGCACCTTGTAGGTTGGCGACAGCCCTGTACACCACTGCCAGATGGTGTTTTTCCTTCAGATCTTCATTCTACCACTTAATGGTCATGTGATCTTCTGGTATGTAGTTAGCTCCTTTGGGCCTTGGTTTCTTCCTCTATGAAAGGAAACAATATTACTTTATAGAATTATTATGAAGATTGAGTGACATGATACGTGTAAATATTTAGAACATAAAGTGCTCAAAACTTTTCTCAATCATGATTAAATAATGTGGTACCTTAATGTAGTAAATTTCTGTAGCATTTTCACATTCATTTAACTCTGCCTACTTTACACCAGGACAAGGAGATTATAAGAGTCCGTCCCTGCCTTAAAGGGGCTTACAACTGAGTAGAGATCAATAGTTCCAAGGAGTTATGTAGCTTTTAAAATTAGCTTACTATCCCATTATAGCTTAGAATCTGACTGAGAGTTCAGTTCAGCTAGTGATTATCACAGCTTTTAATTACATTTTTCACTCCTTCTGATTATAACCTATTCAGAATTTCTGTGATCTATATTGCTTTTGAGATACCATGTTGTTCCACTTTTGCATAACTTTCGGGAGGAAATATTTTCTTATTAATGCCACCATATATGCTTTCAAAAATGTTAATCAAAATTAACAACTTCTAAGAGGTATTATCACCACTGTTTTACAGCTGTGGAAACTAAAGCTCAGAAGTGAAGTAACTGGCTCATGGCTACTCAGCTGACTTTAAAACGTGTGTTTTCCTACCGCATTATTTTACCTTTAAGTAGGTTTTGTTTGTTTGTTTTTGCTTTAGTATGCTCTAAGAAATAGATCTGGATTCTTAAGTGAAAAGCTTAATGATTCCTTGTCGTCAGATAATTTTTTTCTTTCTTAAAGTATAAAACTATTGATACTTTGATGGGATAACTTTTGAAGCTAATCTTCCTGTCCTATTTTCTTGTTATACTAGTTCCATCCTATGCAAACTTGGACAAAAATAAAATGTTACTTCTCTAACCTTTAATACTTCTTAATACCAACTAGATCAAATGTAGATTCCTTATCCTTTATTATAATATAATAATAATTATATATAATTATATAATATATATATAATTATATATAATTATTATATATATAATAATTTTATATAATATAATACTTCCTAGAAGTTGTTAATTATTCAAGCCGTAATTAGGACTTCCTGGGTGATCTCTTCTATTTTCATGACTTTCACTAATACCTATCTGTGTTCTTGATTTCATATTTCTGTCTCCAACCCAAACTTCTCTCCTGAATACCATATTCATATTTTAACTGCCTATAAGACATTTAGATATTCCTAGATATGACAAGCTCAACATTTCAAAGCTGAACTCATAATTTTGTCCCCATAAACTTCTTCCCTCCTATATTTTCTTTTGAAGCTAGTTATACTCAGTCATCCAGGTTAGAAACTTGGGAACCACCTTAGCCTTCTTCTTATCCCTTGCCTTCTTCAGATGATCACATCTCAAATTTCATTGTGTCTAAAATTTCTGAATATCTTTTTCTTTTTATCTCATTGATTTTTTAAAAATAAATTTATTTATTTTGTTTATTTATTTTTGGCTGCATTGGGTCTTCCTTGCTGTGCATGGGCTTTCTCTAGTTGTGGCGAGTGGAGGCTACTCTTCATTGCGGTGCATGGGCTTCTCATTGTGGTGGCTTCTCTTATTGTGGAGCACAGGCTCTAGATGTGCGTGCTTCAGTAGTTGGGGCATGTGGGCTCAGTAATTGTGGCTCATGGGCTCTAGAGTGCAGGGTCATTAGTTGTGGCACACGAGCTTAGTTGCTCCATAGCATGTGGGATCTTCCCGGACCAGGGCTCGAACCCTTGTCCCCTGCATTGGCAGACAGCTTCTTAACCACTGGTCCACCAGGGAAGCCCTGTCATTGATTTTTGTACTGATTCATTCACTCATTCATTCCTTCATTCATTTATTCACTCTATCAATGTTTATTGAATACCAACTTTATAAAAGACTAAATACCTTTTGAACCTAGTTTTTTCCTCTATTGCTATAGTCACTGTGTCAGTTTAAGTCTTCATCATTTGTCTCCTGGACTATTTACTGCAATGATCTCCCTAACCCTGGTCATTATATATTAAGTAAATCCTCCATACTGTATTTAGAGTGATTTTCCTACAAGATAAATTATATTTTGGCACTTTTCTGCTTAAAATCCTGTAGTAGCTCCAAATACCTTTCAGGTTAAATATGCTAGCATGCCATAGAAGGCATTTCCAGGATGTGTTTCTTTTTTGCCTACCTCTTGAGCCCCATCTTCTATCACAGGACACACTTATGCTGTGCTCCAACCACACTGAAGGGCTTTCTGATCCTCTCACTACCATGCAGTCTTACAGTTTTAAACCTTTGAACATATGACTACTTTCGCTAGGGACTTAGATCCCTTGTTCATTTGTTCACCTCTTCTTCAGAACTCACCTTAAGAGATACCTTCTCTTAGAATTTTCCCTGCACTCCTGATACCCTCTCCTGCATGTGCCCATCACTTACCACACTGTATGCAATTATCCATTTGTCTCTAATTCTCTTAATAGGTTGAGAAGCTCCTATTGAAGACAGAGACTTTGAACTACTTGTATGTGTATTCCTAATGCCTGGTATAGTGCTGACATATAGTAGTACTCAGTAAATATTGGATTTATAAATTAGTAGATGCATATCCATCATTTATTTTAAGGTATAGAACAAGACTTAGTTATAAAACTTTTAATTATCATACATTTCAAATATACTAAAAAGTATGAATAATAATTCACCTGAAATCCATATATCTGCTACCAATATTTAGCATGTGTTAATATTTGCCACACTTGCTTGGCACCATGTTTATCTCTTATAGGAAGGCTTTCCTAATTAGCCTTACTTCACTTTTCTGATCAGCATTTCTATATTTTTAGAAAAAAATTACTTTAAAATGGAGCTTTGCACATACTAAGTGTTCATTAAGTGTTTTTTCAATGAGTAATGTATTTTGAATAAATGAATACTTTATTGTAATTTTTCTCCATTTAATCTTACTTCCCCAGCCTTTATACACCCTTCACCTAGAGCTCAAAACCAACTTCTGTAATTTCACCCCCAATGCTAAGCATAGTCCTAGACACACAGAGGACTTAAAATTATTAATAAATAAAATAAATGGATGCAGTTAATTAGTGCATCATTCTTCTTAAAGAAAACACATTAAAAATACTATTCTTATTTCAACCAGGAAACTTCTCGGCCTCTTTCTATTGACAGTTTAACACATATGTGCTTACTGAATTCAAATACTGTTAATAGCCTAAGTAGTCCACATTTCTGAGTACTGTTACGTTGTTAGAAAGATAAATCGTGCTCTCCAGAATCAAATATAAATGCATTTGGTCATGTCTATCAGTTTGGGTTATGTTTCAGCTGTATATGCCAGAAAACCTTAAAATCACCATGGTTAAGAACACAGTTTATTTTTCTCTCATGTAAAAGAAGTCTAGAGTTATGCAGCTGAGAGCTAGTTTGACAGTGCCACTTTTTCATTAGAGACTCAGGCTCCTTTTTTTCTCCTCTGCCTTGCTGGCTTTCATAGCAACCAAGATGGCTTTTGGCACTCTAGCTATAACTTCCACATTTCAAGCTGGAAGCAGAAGTAGGCAGGAGAGAATGGACAATAGGATACTTGATCCTTTTTTAAAAGGAATTCTCACCCCAAACTTCTATTTACATCTCATGGGCCCAAACTTAATCACCTGGACAAATTTAGCTGTAAGGGAGTCTTGGAAATGAGGCATTTTAGTTGCCATGCTATCCAAGGTTATGATATTAAAAAAGAAGGTAAAAATGGATATTGGGAGGCAGTTAGCATTCTCTGTCAAGATATTGTTAGAATGAGTAAGTGAGAGTTGATAATCTTTGGAAAAATCACAAGTGCACTGTGATTACATTCATAGAATTGACTTTCACTCTGTATGGATAAATATTTGAAAACATGTCGCTGCCCAGAGTCAGTTTTCTGTGTATATACATTGGACTACTGAATAATCTGGAGAGGTAGTGGAGTGTGTGTGTGTGCACACGTGCACATGTGTGCGCATGTGTAAGACTAAATTATTTTTAATTTTATACACAGGTGCTCCAAAAATACTGTTTTCTTGAGCCATGATAGAGTTTTTCAAGGAATTGCTGGTAGATCTTGGAAATAAAATATAAACCCTAAAAGTCTACATCTGGCAATCCATAAAGGATAAATATAAGCAGTCAGCAGTATGATAAAATGATCTGCCTTATTAGTAATTAAAGAAACATAATTTAAACCAAAGCTAAGGTATAATTTTTACCCTATGGAACTAGCAAAAATGAATAAAAGTTTGTTCAGATAGTCTCATGTATTTTTTGTTGTGGTATGAATTAGTTGTATAGTCTTTTTAGAGAGCAATTTGGCAATTCTACCAAGAATCTTAAATTGTTTATACTCATTGGCTTAGTAATTACACTTCTGAAAATTTACTTTAAAGGAAATAATCCTGAATAGGTAAAAACAAGAAGCAGAAGGAGGCAGGAGAGAATATTATCAAATTATGATAATAGCTAATACTGAGTGGTCACTCTGTGCTAGTATTGTTCTTAACCCTTTAATAATCCTCACAAGATCCTTATGAAATTGGTACTGTATCTTCTTCCTCCTCCTCCTTCCCATTTTAAAATGGATGAAACTGAGGTGCAGAAAGATTAAGAAGTTTTCTCACTACTGCATTGCTAAGTAGAGATGGTGGGGTTTGAACCCTGAAATTTGGCACTAGTATCTGCATATTTAACCATCATGCTATGCTGTCTCTCTGTGCTTTGCTTTGAGTTTTCAGTAGCATCATTTATAGCAAGGAATAAGAATAGCAGGATAGGCAAGAAAACTAGAACTTACTGGAATTTTATGCATTTGTTAAATTTTTCATTTTTAAACAGCTTGGGTTACTGTGAAATATGCTTGTGTTATGGTAGAGGCAGAAACAGGATACAATTTTGTTTAGGTAGAATAATAAAATTATGTAAAAATATAGCTCTTTGCTTAGAATTTTTAAAAAAGGGAAATGCACCAAAAGTATTAATAATGTCTGTAGTGAACTAATAGGGCTCCAGTTGAAATTTTTTTCTTCTCTGCTTTCCAAATTGTCTTTAATGAGCATGTATAACTTCTAGAATGAAAAAACAGTTAAGAAGACTATGTCCAACAATAGAGAGAAGATATATAAGTTGCTACTTTTTTTGCCTTGTAGTAGAATTGACCAGTAGCTAAGCAAAGCTGTCAGAGCAGCAGACCCAGCTTCCCTGTTATACTGATGCTTTTTGTGATTTCATGACTGCTTTGCAGTGTGCCAGTATATTTCCTTTGGAAAGACTGGACATTAGCATAGTTATCTTAGGATATGTATAACTTTTGATATTTACAATGATATTTGTACAATAGGTGACTTGATAACCCAGTGTTTCATTGGACTTTAGAAAAAGACACCCTTTAAGTGGGACTCAAAGTTGTTATTTTAGGTATTTTTTGACTGTTGTTCCCTTGCCTGAGTTTTCAGAACTCATCATTAAATTACATATACTTAGGAAAAAGAGACTATCACAATGAAGATGTTATGTGAAAAGGATCATTGTGCTAGTTTGCCCTATAGTTTTGTGTGATAAAATGGATGTTATGCTTTCTACTCATGCCTCTCGTTAGCATCCTGCTGGCTGAAAATCAGGGCCTGGATGACCTTCTTTGTTGAGAAGGCCATAGGGAGGATAGGCAAGGTGAGGTATCTCAGTCCTGGGTCACACTGAAGGTATAATTCAAATTCTCAATAAACACAATAAGATGGTCTGTGGCATTTATATATATGTGTACATGTATAAATGCAGTTGCTCACCTACAGAACGTGGGATTGAAGATAATTGATAGGAGGCAGTTATCCTGTCCCTGGAGCTGGATTTTCTTGTCATTGTCAGTCTGAGAATAAGGTAATAATTGCAGTAATGATGGCATAGAGAGGTTAAATGACTTGCTTAATGTCCCACACACAGTAAGTACTTAGCTGGGTTTTGAATTCAGGTTTGTCTGGCTCCAAAGCTTTTGTTCTTTCTAATACTTCATCAACAAGTATATAATTGTTTAATTTATTCTTTATAATAAAATGTATCTTATATTCACACTCAATTGTAGGCTTTTCACGTAAATTATAAATAAAAACAAAGACTAACATACTAAATGAATTTGGGGGAAAGAACAGTTGGATCTAAAAGCATCTTATCTATAGGCAGTAATAACTATTTTGTCTGTTTGAATTTTTTCCAGAACACATTTTTACTGAGCTTGAATATCAGTTTTGAAGTCAGATTCTATATTGAAGAAATGGGGACTAACTTTTTCATTTATTGTAACATATTCTTTTAAAATTTAATAGATAATTTACTATCTACAGTTCAAATAATCGAAATGGACAGTTTCTATAACAATTGTTTAATGAATAACTGTTACAGTTGTAATCTAATAGAGCACAGAGGGAAAGGATTGTTGTACTCTGAAGTTCCTTATACTTCTGACATCAATGTTTGTAATATTTAGCCACCTAGAAAATAGATTCTCAGAAGTAAAAATTTTAGCTAAAATCACTACCATTACTGCTATTATTATTTCTACTACTACTCTTCTAGCTAAATTTCTTGAGCATTTATAGTATCTTAGGTACTGTATTAAACCTTTCGCATATATTATATTATTTAATACTCGTAGCAACCCTATGGAGTTGGTATTATTATTGCCATTTTATAGATGAATATCTGAAACTTAATAAGATTAGGTAACTTGCCCAAGGATTCTCAGTCAATGGTAGATGAAGGGCATAAATCCAGGTCTGTCTTAATTCAAAGCCTGTGTTCCTATTCTTTTTTTTTTATTATTTTTTATTTTTGTCAGTGCCGTGGCCTACGGAATCTTTGTCCCCCGACCAGGGATGGAACCCATGTCCCCTGCAGTGGAAGCACGGAGTCTTAACCACTGGACCGCCAGGGAAGTCCTGTGTTCCCATTCTTAACCATTACATTATAAATAGATGGTAACTTAATTGTAGGATAGATTCCCAATGATAGGATCACGGGCTAGAAAGGAAGAATTCCAAGTCCTGGCAGGATCCTACTTGAACGAAACAGAAAGAGACTAAGTTTTGTTTTTTTTTTTTTAAATTTTAATGCCTCCTATCACTCTCTAGTAATTTGAAATTACTAATTACTCCAGAAAGCTAACCTAGAAACAAATCAGCGGCATTACTGGGATTTGGCAGGGCTGCCACATTGACCTGAAGGCGCCCCTCGCTCGACGTCCCGGCCTCCCCACAGGCAGCGCCTGGCGCACGCACCCCACCGACTCGCGGTCGGGCAGAGTTCGCACTGTTTCTGCATCACAAGTGATGGGAAACCGACACTTGCAGCCCGTACCGGTAAACTGTGCTTCCAGAGACTAAGTTTTAATGTACAGAACTACATACGTAATGCTATTTGGATCATTGAAGTGAGTCTTCTTTCTTTAATTCAGAGTTTCTTTTGCAGTTATTTTTGCATTAGAAACAAAAGGCTTTATTTCCAACTGGCATTTGAGCTTTTTATTTTATTACACCAAGGTTTCCATTCCACTCTTTGCTATCATCCACTGCATTCTTAAGAACAGTTTGTTTTGGGGTTGGAGGTGTTTAACTTAAAAAAAAAAATCACGGTACTTTTTACCTAGATGATTAAAAACGTCTGTATTATAATTTCTGCCATTTCCTAGAATATATGATAAAATTGCCAGGTTTAGTTATGTACCAAATATGTATTGGTAGTCAGAGCATTTCCTTTGTAACCTTTTGTTCTTTTCTCTGTAGTTGATGGAAAAATACAGTGTAACATCCAGAACCCTGAATCAGAGGTATTTTCAGATGTCTCAGATATTGATGTACATATTCAACATGAAGGGAAGCCTTTAGGTCTGAATTTGGTCTTGAGGTGGACCTATGTGGAATATTTTATTCAACTGAAACTAGAGTTGAATGAAGATCATACGTTGTTTTGTTGGGGGATAGATAACTTATGAATACTGAGACAGCTCTAAGAGTTGCCAAAGCATCATGTTAATGCTGAGGTCTAGAAAAAGGAGTTTGATTTTGCTTCTGTGATGTTCCTAGTTTAATCACTAGCCTCTGGAGTAGAAGCGTGAACAGACATGAGGACAGCTGGTGGGTGCTCATTGCCCCTATGCCACTTGGCTTAACAGATGACTGCAGTCCTAATAAGATGTTGGGAAGAAGTTGTATGGGAAACTAGATTCTTCTCTGTCATGCGTATTTTACATTAAAAAAATAAACAATTTAATTTTCTGATAAAATTATTTTTGGTACTTGTTATAGTGTGGTCCACACTTATGTTTGTGAGAAAGCTCAGCGCCCGTCAAGTTTAGGAGGTGTTCATATGTTCAGTTTTATGGTCTTAATTCAAAGGAACCTGTGATGGGAAGATGGAATCAAAAGATAAGCAGTCACTTTGGTGGATGAGCAAAAGGAGATATCATGATTTGATACAAAGAGTATTGACTAGATGGTCAGGAAGTCTGGTTTTTAATCTTGTCTCAACCAACAACAACTTTTATGACTTTGATGTAGTCAATTCATCTGTCTGAGGATTACTTTCTTTTGTTAGATTAAGGAATTAGACTGGAAGATCACTTAGGGTCCCCGTTAGCTCTAAAATTCTGATTTTAAGATGGTTCACAAATATTCATGTAATAATTAGAGAGTGAACTATTATATTATCTGTTTTAAATCATAGTTTCTAAAACTATGTATGATCTACTAGATTATGAGTTCCATGAGGCATGAACTTATCTGTTTTCCCTTACCATTATATTCCAAGCATTCAGCACAGCACCTGGAACATATAAGATATCACTGAATATGTACTGAATTAATAAATAATTAATTTATTTTATCATATTAGACTTCATCTAATGGAGGGTTAGGTAAAATATAAGATTCCCCATGCAACTTCACACAGATGGCCTGGGCTCACTCAAAGGTAATTGACCATGAAGGAGTTCATGAAATGATGCCCTTATAATCCATTTTCCAATGTGTCATACACTTACAAAAAGCAGTTTTTTCATCCTGTATGAGAGCTGCAGTTCCTAGAATTGGAAACTTAAAAAAAAAAAAAATACTATTCCAGTAAAGGAGAAAATTATAATAAGATATCATGAAAATTAGCCTATTGGGAAGTCAGAGCAAAGTGAGTTTGAGATTCTTTTTATTAGACAAACTGATGAAGGGAGTGATGGGCATAGAATTCACTCCATGTGACAAATATTAAGTCCATCTTAGGAAACTCTTTGGGCACAGGATCTGGTCTTTTCTGCATTATGTAAGGTCTCGAGAATATTAAGATGCTTAATGCATGTTAAAATTAGTAGTATCTGCTTTTTCTCTTTTTTGTATTTTCATGAAGCAATATCTTAGCTGCTCTTTTTTTACATGCCTTTAATTTAGTTTACAGTCACTAAAGAAGAGGTTTAGAAGCTTTTGCATAACTACAATTGGTACCTGATCTCCAGAAGAATTTCAGAGAATGAGAAGAAAATATTTCCATCTCTTCCAGATAGGGGTTGATTTTTAACATTTCAAAGGAGCTGTACACAAAACTACACATAATTTCTTCCATTCTTTTGTGGAATGAATTTTATTTTGTGCTTGCAGAAGTTGTTCTTTGCCTGTAACTAGGATATTCTGTTCCTGTTCCTCCTGAGAATGCGTATGTTTTAATTACTGACTAAACTTGTTTAGCTGGTTGTCCAAACAACCAGGGTTCCTCTGGAATGTAATTGAAATAGAGACTGGCATACTTTTCAAGAAAATTATCTTTTCTAAACTATTAGAAATAATCCTCAGGAGCAAGTTTAAAAATAATTATACATTGAAGGATAAATAGTTATAAAAGCTACCTACTTTCAATTTTGACCCCATCCTATTACAGCCATCTTTCTAAAATACATATCTAACCATGCTGTCCTATGGCCTCTAAATAAACCTTTTAGTAATACCTCATAAATTTTAGTGTAACCCATGTTCCTCAGCATGGCATAGAAGGTGCTCCATTATTTCAAGTGCACTTTTTCAATCTCAGCACGTGCCTTTCCACCTTGAACTTTATAGTCTGATAAATACTGGGACTACTTTTAGTTCCTCACTCACACTGTGGTCTTTTAGATTTCTGTACTGCAACGTAGTGGATAAGAGGCAGTAACCTAAGAACAAGCCTACTTACTAGCTACATGACCTGAAAATTACTCTCTTTTTCTGAGCTTCACATTTGTCACCTATAAAATGGAGATTATACCAACTTTTCAAGGTTATTATGAGGGTCAGATAACCTGGTTTATAGAAGTCACTCAGAAAGTAGTAGTTATTCTTCTTCACTTTTCCTTCTACGTACCACTCTTCAACTGGTCTTTACCTAATTTCCAATCTTATTTTCCACCTCTCCTCCCTACACAGTCCCCACATTCTAACATCACCCAACAATTTGCAGTTCCTTGAGTGCATGATTGTTTTGAAAATCTGTGCCACTGTACCTGTTTTTCCCTTTTCACACATTGCTTTCTTCAACTTGTCTGCCTGGTGAATTTTAAACTAAAATTTAACTGTTCTGTGTAGTTTTTCCTGACACTGTTTATCATTTTAAGGTGGAATTAGGCACTTCTGTAACCTTCTAGTGCCCTGCATAGGTCTTTTTTGTATCACTTAACATATTACATTGTAATTTTTCGTTAACATTCTTGTCTTCCTCATTAGTAGGATAAGTAGTCTTATCTCCAATATCTAGCATAAAGGCAGGCATCTATCAGTCCTCAGTAAGTGTTTGATGAACAAATTAGGGGATGAATACAATAATGTGCTTGAAAATTTTCATATGAGAGATGCCATTTTATCCTTTAAGTGATTCTAGGAGTGACTTTTTTAAAAAAATGCCAAATTCTAGAATAGATTTATTTATTTATTCATTTATTTTTTAACATCTTTATTGGAGTATAATTGCTTTACAATGGTGTGTTAGTTTCTGCTGTATAACAAAGTGAATCAGCTGTACATATATCCCCATATCTCCTCCCTCTTGCGTCTCCCTCCCACCCTCCCTATCCCACCCCTCTAGGTGGACACAAAGCACCGAACTGATCTCCCTGTGCTATGTGGCTGCTTCCTACTAGCTATCTATTTTACATTTGGTAGTGTATATATGTAAGAGTGAGATTTTTGATTGGTTGCTGGGCTTGGAGATTTACTACAGATTTTTCTTTTTCTTAAGCATTGATGAACATGGAATTTACTCACCCTATATTACACAGGTATGAAATTAGGAAATTAATGTGGATATGTTTTCTGACTGTGTAGAAAAATAAACTCTATGAACTAAAGTATAGCTCTAGAACTGGTTGCTTTCTTTTTGGCTTCTTGTTATTTCAGTAGGGGAAAAGATTCATGTGTACTGTTGTCAGCTGTCAACACTATCAAATGATAGAAGTAGGTATTTTTTTATTAAAAAATTTTAATTGTAATAAAATACACATAACATAAAATTTACCATCTAAAGCATTTTAAAGTATACAGTTCAGTACATTCACATTGTTGTGCAACCATCACCACCATCCATCATAACACATTTCATCTTGTAAAACTGAAATTCTGTATGTATTAAACAATAACTCCCCACTTTCCCTTCCCCCAGCTCCTTGCAACCACCATTATATACTCTGTCTTCATGGTTTTGACTACTCTAAAGTACCTCATATAGGTGGATGGACCTAGAGTCGGGCATACAGAGTGAAGTAAGTCAGAAAGAGAAAAACAAATACCGTATGCTAACACATATATATGTAATCTGAAAAAAAAAAAAAGGTTCTGATGAACCTAGGCACAGGACAGGAATAAAGACACAGATGTAGAGAATGGACTTGAGGACACAGGAAGGGGGAAGGGTGAGCTGGGACGAAGTGAGAGAGTAACATTGACATATATGCACTACCAAATGTAAAATAGATAGCTAGTGGGAAGCAGCCGCATAGCACAGGGTGATCAGCTCTGTGCTTTGCAACCACCTAGAGGGGTGGGATAAGGAGGGTGGTAGGGAGGCTCAATAGGGAGGGGATATGGGGATGTATGTATGCATATAGCTGATTCACTTTGTTATACAGCAGAAACTAACACAACATTGTAAAGCAATTATACACCAATAAAGGTGTTAAAGGAAAGAAGAAGAAAAAAAAAAAAGAAAACAAAGAACAGGTGAGCTAAGGTGATGCCTGCAGAAGGAAGGGAGAAATCCCCGGTGAAGGAGAAAGACGCAAGAAAGCCCTTTCCTTCTTCCTTCCCTCTTTTCATTAGTGCTGGAAAGTTGACGCTTTATATTTATGAGGATTAGCCAAGAGAGTTTGTACAATGAAAGTGTATTCTCTGCAAGGTACAGGGGACAGACTGCTGTTACATTCTACTTCTTGATTTCTTTATTTGTGCAAATGTTGCCAACAAGCAGCCAGTTACAGACACTAGGTCTTGAGCGAGTCTCTTAAGAGATTTCATTTTCTTGGTTATGGAAAAGAGGAAGACTGTACTACCATATCTTGTCCACTGGCCATTGTCCAAATCAAGGTGCTTTATTTATACTAGCATTTGCTCTATGGTTGGCTTTGTGATATCAGATCTCACTAGAATGCTCTTAGAGAAAAAAATACTCATTCCCTGTGAAATTCCTCATTTAAAATGCCATAATTAAAGTGATTTAAATTGAAAAAAAAAAGTACTTCATATAAATGGAATCATACAGTATTTATCTTTTTGTGACTGGCTTATTTCTCTTAGCATGGTGTCTTCAGCTTATTTCACTTAGCATAATGTCCTCAAAGTTCATCCATGTTGTAGTATATTGCAAAATTTGCTTACTTTTTAAGGTTGAATAATATTTCATTGTATGTATAGACCACATTTTGCTTATCCATTCATGTGTTGATGGAGTTTGGGTGTTTCCATGATTTAATTATTGTGAATAATGCTGCTAGGAACATGAGTTTAAAAATATCTCTTTGAGACCTTGCTTTCAGTTCTTTTGGATATACCCACAAGTGGAATTGCTGGGTCATATGGTGATTTTCTGTTTTTAGTTTTTGTAGGAAATACTGTGATATTTTCCACAGCAGCTGTATCATTTTACATTCTCACCAGTAGTGCACAGGGCTTCCAATTTCTCCACATCCTTGCCAACACTTGTTTTCTGTTTTTTTGATACTAGCCCTTCTAAGGATATGAGGTGGTATCTCATTGTAGTTTTGATTTGCATTTCCCTAATGATTAGTGATGTTGAGCATCTTTTCTTTCCTTTTTTTTTTTTTTTTTGCATTTAAAAAATTTTTTATTGGAGTTTAGTTGATTTACAATGTTCTGTTAGTTTTTGCTGTACATCAAATTGAATCAGTTATACATATACATATATCCACTATTTTTTAGATTCCTTTCCCATGTAGGTCATTACAGAGTATTGAATAAAGTTCCCTGTGCTATGCAGTAGGTCCTTATTAGTTATCTGTTTTATATATAGTAGTGTATATATGTCAATCCCAGTTTCCCAATTTATCCCTCCCCCACTTCCCCCTTGGTAACCATAAGTTTGTTTTCTACATCTGTGACTCTATTTCTGTTTTGTAAATGAGTTCATTTGTACCAATTTTTTAGATTCCACATATAAGCAATATCATATGATATTTGTCTTTGTCTGATTTACTTAACTCAGTATGACAATATCTAGGTCCATCTATGTTGTTGCAAATGGCATTATTTTGTTCTTTTTTATGGCTGAGTAATATTCCATTGTATATATGAACCATATCTTATTTATCCATTCTTCTGTCGATGGACATTTAGGTTGCTTCCATGTCTTGGGGTTTCTCTGAAAATATGCCCAGGATGGGATTGCTGGATCACATGGCAGCTCTATTTTTAGTTTTCTAAGGAACCTCCATAGTGGCTATACCAATTTACATTCCCACCAACAGTGCAGGAAGGTTCCCTTTTCTCCACACCCTCTCCAGCATTTATTGTTTATAGATTTTTTGATGATGGCCATTCTGACTGGTGTGAGGTGATACGTCATTGTAGTTTTGATTTGCAAAAGATGTTGAACATCTTTTCATATGCTTTTTGGCCATCTGTATGTCTTCTTTGGAGAAATGTCTATTTAGGTCTCCTGCCCATTTTTTGATTGGGTTGTTTGTTTGTTCTGATACTGAGCTGCATGAGCTGTTTGTATATTTTGGAAATTAATCCCTTGTCAGTCACTTCGTTTGCAAATATTTTCTCCCATCCTGAGGGTTGTCTTTTTGCCTCATTTATGGTTTTCTTTGCTGTGCAAAAGCTTTTAAGTTTAATTAGGTCCCATTTGTTTATTTTTGTTTTTATTTTTGTTACTCTAGGAGGTGGATGAAAAAAGAACTTACCGTGATTTATGTCAGAGAGTCTTCTGCCTATGTTTTCCTCTGAGAGTTTTATAGTAACTGGCATTACATTTAGGACTTGAATCCATTTTGAGTTTATTTTTGTGTTTGGTGTTAGGGAGTATTCTAATTTCTTTCTTTTGCATGTAGCTGTCCAGTTTTCCCAGCACCACTTATTGAAGAGACTATCTTTTCTCCATTCTATATTCTTGCCTCCTTCATCATAGATGCCTGATTTTATCTCTGGCCTTTCTATCCTGTTCCATTGATTTATATTTCTGTTTTTGTGCTAGTACCATACTGTTTTTATTACTGTAGCTTTGTAGTATAGTCTGAAGTCAGGGAGCCTGATTCCTCCAGCTCCATTTATGTTTCTCAAGATTGCTTTGGCTATTTGGGGTCTTTTGTGTTTCCATACAAACTGTAAAATTTTTTGTTCTAATTCTGTGAAAAATGCTACTGTTTACCAAAGTCATTGATGAGCTCTAGTAGTTTTCTGGTAGCATCTTTATGATTTTCTATCTATAGTATCATGTCATATGCAAACAGTTTTACTTCTTCTTTTCCAATTTGTATTCCTTTTATTTCTTTTTCTTCTCTGATTGCCATGGCTAGGACTTCCCAAACTATGTTGAATAAAAGTGGCATGAGTGGACATCTTTGTCTTGTTCTTGATTTTAGAGGAAATGCTTTCAGTTTTTCACCCTTGAGAATATTTGCTGTGGGTTTGTTGTATATGCCTTTATTACGTTGAGGTAGGTTCCCTCTATGCCCACTTTCTGGAGAGTTTTTTTTATCATAAATTGGTGTTGAATTTTGTCAAAAGCTTTTTCTGAATCTCTTGAGATGATCATATGGTTTTTATTCTTCAGTTTGTTAATGTGGTGTATTGAAGAATCCTTGCATCTCTGGGCTAAGTCCTACTTGATCATGGTATATGATCCTTTGAATGTGTTGTTGGATTTAGTTTGCTGTTATTTTGTTGAGGATCTTTGTGTCTATGGTCATCAGTGATATTGGCCTGTAATTTTCTTTTTTTTGTGATATCTTTGGTTTTAGTTGAGCATCTTTTCATGTGCTTATTGGCCGTTCGTGTATCTTCTTTGGCAAAATGTCTATTCATGTCCTTTTCTCATTTTTGAATTGCTTTGTTTGTATTTTTGTTGTTGAGTTTTAGGAATTTGCTATATATTCTGGATATTAATCCCTTATCAGATATATGCTTTGCAAATAATTTCTCTCATTCTGTAGTTTGTCTTTTTACTCTGTGCATAGCATCCTTTGATGCACAACATTTTTTAATTTTAAAGAAGCCCCATTTGTCTATTTTTTATTTTGTTACCTTTGCCTTTAGTGTCATATCCAAGAAATCATCGCCAAATCCAATGTTGTGAAGCTTTTGTGCTATGTTTTCTTCTAGGGATTTTATTGTGTTAGGTCTTTTATATTTAGGTCCTTGATCCATTTTGAGTTAATTTTTGTATATGGCATTAGGTAAGGACCCAACCACATTCTGTTGCAGTGGATAGCCAGTTTTCACAGCATCATCTGTTGAAAAGACTATCCCTTTCCCCATTGAATGGCTTTGGCCCCCTCATCAAAAATCATCTGACTATATATGTGAGGATTTATTTCTAGGCTTTCTATTTTATTCCATTGGTCTATATGCCCATCTTTATGTCAATACCACACTGTTGTGATTACTGTAGCTTTGTAGTAACTTTTGAAATCAGGCAATATGAGTTCTCCAGTTTTGTTCTTCTCCTTGAAGGTTGTTTTGGTTATTCGTTGCCCCTGGAGATTTCATATGAGTTTAAGGATGGGCCTTTCTATTTCTACAAAAAATATTATTGGGATTTTGATAGAGATTGCATTGAATCTGTAGATCACTTTGAGTGGTATGGACATTTTAACATTTTAATGGACATTTAAGTCTTCCAATCCATAAACCTGGGGTGTATTTACATTTATTTCTTCTTTAATTTTTTTCATCGGTGTCTTGTAGTTTTCATTGTACAAGTCTTTCACCTTCTTGGTTAAGTTAATTCTGAAGTAATTTTTCTTTTTGATGTTATTGTAAGTGGAATTGTTTTTGTAATTTCCTTTATAGATTGTTCATTGTTCAGTATTGAAATACAGTTTATTTTTGTATTTAGTTTGTATCCTGCTACTTTGCTGAATTCAGTTTTTTTTGAGGTCTTTATGGTTATCTACATATAAGGTTATATAATATACAAGCAGAGATAATTTTACTTCTTCCTTTCCAATTTGGATGCATTTTATTTCTTTTTCTTGCTTAATTGCCCTAGCTAGATCTTTCAGTACTATGTTGAATATGAGTAGTGATAGTGGGCATCCTTGCATTGTTCCTCTTCTTAGGGGAAAACATTTCAGTCTTTAGTCATTGATTATGATGTTTTCTGTGGGTTGTTCATATATGGGCTTTATTATTGAGGTGGCTTCCTTCTATTTCTATTTTGTTGAGTTTTTTTTTTTTATCATGAAATGGCATTGAATTTTGGCAAATGCTTTTTCTGCATCAATTGAGATGACCATATTTTTTTCATCATTTTGTTGATGTGGCATATTACATTGTTTGATTTTTGTATGCTGAATGATTCTTACATTCCAGGAATAAATCCTACTTGGTCATGGTGTATAATCCTTTTAATATGCTGCTGAATTGTGCTTGCTAGTGTTTACTGAGGATTTTTGCATCAGTGTTCATAAGGGATATTGGTCTGTAGTTTTCCTGTAGTGTCTTTGTCTGGCTTTTGTATCAGAATTATGCTGGCCTCATAGAATAAGTGAGGACGTGTTCTCTTCTCTTCAGTTTTTTGGAAAAGTTTGAGAAGAATGTTTGGTATAATTCACCAGTTAAGCCATTAGGTCCAGGACTTCATTTTATTGGGAGATTTTGGATTACTGATTCAATCTCCTTACTACGTATAGCCTTTCAGATTTTCTGTTTCATTGTGATTTAGTCTTGGAAGGTTTTGTGTTTCTAGAAATTTGTCCATTTCAACTAGACTATCCATTTTTTTCATACAATTATTCATAGTCCTTTCTTATAATGCTTTTTATTTCTTTTGAATCAGTAGTAATGTCCCCACTTTCATTTCTGATTTTAGTAATTTGAATCTTCTCTCCTATTTTCTTAGTCCATCTAGTTGAAAGTTTGTCAATTTTGTTGCTATCTTTGAAGAACCAACTTTTGGTTTCATTAATTTTCTCTCCTGTTTTTCTGTTCTCTATTTCACTTATTTCTGCTCTAATCTTTTTTTATTTATTCTGGTGGCTTTTGGTTTAGTGTGTTGTTATTTTCTAGTTTCTTAATTTTTAAAGTTAAGTTGTTGATTTGAGATCTTATTTTTCAATGTAAGCATTTATAGCTATAAATTTCCTCTCAACACTACTTTTGCTGTGTCCTGTAAGTTTTGGTTTGTTGTGTTTTTATGTTCATTTGTCTCTAAATTATTTTTAAATTCTCATGTGATTTCTTCTTTGATCCACTGGTTGTTTAACGTTGTGTTGTTTAATTTCCACAATTTTGTGAATTTCCCAGTTTTACTTTTCTTATTGATTTCTAACTTCATCCCATTGTGGTCAGAGAAGATATTTTGTATGATATGTATTTTTAAAAAGCTACTGACATTTTTGACATGATATATTTTAAAATGATGAAAGAAAAAAACCTTCCAAACAAAAATACTCTACCCAGCAAAGTGATCATTTGGAATTGAATGAGAGATAGAGTTATCTAGACAAGCAAAAGCTAAGGGAGTTAATCACCACTAAATTAGTTTTACAAGAAATGTTAAAGAGACTTCTTTTAGCTGAAAAGAAAGGGTGCTAATTAATAACAAGAAAACATGTGAAAATATAAATCTCACTGGTATAGGTAAATATAATAAAGGTAGTGGATTAATCACTTATAAAGCTAGTATGAAAGTTAAAAGACAAAAGTAGTAAAAATAACTATAACTACAATAATTACTTAGGGGATACACAAGATAAAAAGATATAAAATATGACATCAAAAACATTAAACTGGATTGGGGGAGAGTAAAAATGTACAGGTTTAGAATGCAGTCAAATTAAGTTGCTATCAACTTAAAATAGATGGTTAAAAATATAAGATGTTTTATATAAGCCTCATGGTAACTACAAAGCAAAAGCCTATAGTAGGCACACAAAAGGTAAAGGTGAAGGAATCTAAACATAGCACTAAAGAAAGTCATCAAATCACAAAGGAAGGGAGGAACAGAAGAAGAAAGGGACAAAGAGGAACCACAAAAGTGCTAGAAAAAATTAACAAAATGGCAATAAATACATATCTATCAATAATTACTTTAAATGTAGATGGACTATATTTCAAATCAAAAGACACAGAGTGGCTGAATGGCTACAAAAGTAAGACCCATTTATATACTGCCTACAAGAGACTGACTTCAGATGTAAAGACACACACAGATTGAAAGTGAAGGGATGAAAAAAGATATTTCCTGCAGATGGAAATCGAAAGAAAGCTGGGGTAGCTATACTTACGTTATACAAAATAGCCTTTTAAACAAAGACTGTAATAAGAGACAAAGAAGGACATTACATAATGAAAAACGGGTCAATTCAATAAGAGGATATAACGTTTATAAATATTTGTGCACACAACATAGGAATACCAAAATGTATAAAGCAAATATTAACAGATCTAAAGGGAGAAATAGACAGCAATACAGTAATAGTGGGAGTTTTTAATACCCCACTTATTTTGATGGATGGATCATCTAGACAGAAAATTAATAGGGAAACTTTGGCCTTAAACGAATGTTAAACCAGAGGGATTTAACAGTTATATACAGAATATTCCATCCAAAAGCAACAGAATACACATTCTTCCCAAATGTACATGGAACATTCTCCAGGATAGATCATATGTTAGGCCACAAAACAAGTTTTAATAAATTTCAGAAGAATGAAGTCATATCAAGCATATTCTCCAACCACAATGATATGAAACTAGAAATCAATTACAAGAAAAAAAATGGAAAATTCATGAATATATATATATATATATATATTCATTTTCAGAAATGCAAAAGGAGAAGTTAAACTGATACTACAGAAATAAAAGGCTTATAGGAAACTACCATGAGCAACTAATATGCCAGCCCATTTGACAACTTGGAAGAAATGGACAAATCCCTAGAGATATACAACCTACCAAGACTGAATCATGAAGAAATAGAAAATCTGAACAGACTGATTACTATTAAGGAGATTGAATCAGGAATCAGAAACCTTGCAACAAAGAGAACTCCAGGACCAAATGGCTTCATTGATGAATTCTTCCAAATACTCAAAGAATTTATACCAATCCTTCTCAAACTCTTTCAAAAAATAGAAGAGGAGGGAACATTTCCAAACTCATTTTATGAGGCCAGCGTTACCCTGATACAAAAACTAAGCAAGAGCACCATAATAAACAAAAAGTATGGGTCAATGTCCCTGATGAACATAGATGCAAAATTCCTCAACAAAATATTAGTAAGCTGGATTCAACAATATGTAAAGAAGGATCATATACCATGATCAAATCGTGTTTATTCCAGGGATGCAAGGAAGGTTCAACATCTGCAAGTCGATCAGTGTGATGCAAAACATTAAAAAGTGAAGGATGGCTGTGTTTCTAATAAGAACCTACTGTATAGCACGGGGAACTCTACTCAATACTCTGTAATGACCTATATGGGAATAGAGTGTAAAAAAGAGTGGATATATATGTATGTATAACTGATTCACTTTGCTGTAGAGCAGAAACTAACACAACATTGTAAATCAACTCTACTCCAATAAAAATTAATTTTAAAAAATGAAGACTAAAAATCATATGATCATCTCAATAGATACAGAAAAAGCATTTGGCAAAATTCAACATTTCTGATAAAAATTCTAAACGAAGTGGGTATAGAGGGAATGTACCTCAACATAATAAGGCCATATATGACAAGCCGACAGCTAACATCGTACTCAATGATGGAAAGCTTAAAGCTTTCCTTGATGATTAGGAACAAGACAAGGATGCCTACTCTCACCACTCTTATTCAGTGTAGTATTGGAATCATAGCCAGAGCAATTAGGCAAGAAGAAGAAGTAAAGGGCCTCCAAATTGGAAGGAAGAGGTAAAACTGTCACTGCTGATGACATGTGAAAATCCTAAAGACTCCACCAAAAAAAACCTTCTGAAACTAATAAATGATTTCAGTAAAGTTGCAAGATACAAAGTCAATGTACAAAAAGTCAGTCGCATTTCTATCCACTAAGAATTATCAGAAAGAGAAATTTAAAAAATCAATTCCATCCCATTTACAATTTCATCAAGAGGAATAAGATACCTCAGAATTAATTTAACCAAGGAGGTGAAAGACCTGAACACTGAAAAGCATGAGACATTATGTGAAAAGGGCACAAATAAATAGAAAGACATTTTATGCCAGTGGATGGGAAGAATTAATATTTAAAAATATCCATACTACCTACAGCAATCTATAGAAAGAAGAAAAAAGTTAGAGGCATCATGCCTCCTGATTTCAAACTATATTA
Source organism: Balaenoptera ricei (assembly GCF_028023285.1). Classification (NCBI taxonomy): domain Eukaryota; kingdom Metazoa; phylum Chordata; class Mammalia; order Artiodactyla; family Balaenopteridae; genus Balaenoptera; species Balaenoptera ricei. The sequence continues at coordinate 41,555,278 of NC_082639.1, read as the reverse complement.
CAAAGCTATAGTAATAAAAATTGTATGGTACTGGCACAAAACAGACACATAGATAAATGAAACAGAATAGAGAGCCCAGAAATAAACCTACATATATATGGCCAATTAATTTAAGACAAAGGAGCCAGGAATATACAATGGGTAAATAACAGTGTCTTTAATAAGTAGTGTTTGGAAAACTGGACAGCCACAAGCAAAAGAATGAAACTGGACCACTATCTCACACCATACACAAAAGTTAACTCAAAATTGATGAAAAACTTGAATGTAGGACCTGAATCCATAAACTGCTAGAAGAAAATATAGCTGGTAAGCTCCTTGCCATATGTCTTGGCAATGATTTTTTGGATATGACACCAAAAGCAAAGGCAACAAAAGCAAAAATAAACAAGTAGAACTATATCAAATTAAAAAGTTTGTACATAGCAAAGGAGACCATCAATAAAATGGAAGGGTGACATACTAAATTGGAGAAAATATTTACAAATCATATATCTGATAGGGGATTAATATCCAAAATATATGAAGAAATCGTACATACATCTCAACAGCAAAAATACAATCTGATGAAAAGATGGGCAGAGGATCTGAATAGACATTTTTCTAAAGACATATAGCAAGCCAACAGGTACATGTAAAGGGGCTCAACATCGTGAATCATTAGAGAAATGCAAGTCAAACCACAGTGAGATATAACTTCATACCTGTTAGAATGGCTGTCCTCAAAAAGACAAGAAATAACAAGTGTTGGCCAGGAATTGGAAAAAAGGCAAGCCTTGTGCATTGTTGGTGGGAATATAAATTGGGTCAATCGTTATGAGAAACAGTATGAATTCTTTCTGAGGTTTCCATCCCTCAGAAATATGGTATGGTAGTTTCCTATAAGAAATATGGATATGGTAGTTTCCTATAAGCCTTTTATTTCTGTAGTATCAGTTTAACTTCTCCTTTTGCATTTCTGAGGTTCCTCAGAAAAAAAAAAAAGTTATTTTAACTTTATTGAGACTTAGTTTGTAGTGGAACATACGATCTATCTTGGAAAATGTCCCATGTGCACTTGAGAAGAATGTGTATGCTGTTGTTTTTGGGTATAGTGTTCTGTATATGTCTGTTAGATTTAGGTAGTCTTTTGTGTTAAGTCCTCTATTTCCTTACTAGTCTCTGTCTGCTTCTTTTATCCATTATAGTAAGTAGGGTATTGAAGCCTCCAACTACTATTGTAGACCTGTCTTTTTCTCCCCTCAATTCTGTCAGTTTTTGCTACATATATTTTAATGGTCTGTCATTAGGTGTGTAAATATTTATAATTATTATGTTTTCTTGCTGTATTGAGCCTTTTATTAATATTTAATGTCTTTTTCTATATTGTTGAATTATGTGTCTTTATCTATTCTGCCAATCTCTGTCTTTTAGAGATTTTAATCCATTTACATTAATTACTAATGTGGAGGGACTTGCTTCTGTCATTGTGCTCTTTGTATTTTATGTGCCCTATAGCTGTTTTTGGTCCCTCATTTCCTTTATTCCTGCTTTTTCTTTGTGTATGTATATTTTTTTGTAGTGAAATTTTTAAATTCCTTTCTAATTTCCTTTTATGTTTATTCAACAGCTATTCTCTCTGTGATTGTTATGGGGATTACATTTAGCCTCCTAAAGTTATAACACACTAATTTGAATTTATACCAGTTTTACTTACACAATATACAAAGACTCTGTTTTTTTATACCTTGTCCCAACCCCTTGGTTGTTGATGTCCCCAAGTGACATTTTTATATATTGTGTGTCCAAAAACTTAAACTAATAATTCTTTTAAATGCATTACTCTTCTAAATTATGTAGAAAACAAGATTTGGTACTACACATCAAAGTTATATTAATATTAGAGTCCCTCCCATCAGGAAAATTACACAATCCTCTTAGATAGCCTCATCCACCAGAGGGCAGACAGCAGAAGCAAGAACTACAATCCTGCAGCCTGTGGAACAAAAAACCACATTCACAGAAAGATAGACAAGATGAAAAGGCAGAGGGCTACATACCAGATGAAGGAACAAGATAAAACCCCAGAAAAACAACTAAACGAAGTGGAGATAGGCAACCTTCCAAGAAAAGAATTCAGAATAATGATAGTGAAGATGATCCAGGACCTCGGAAAAACAATGGAGGCAAAGAACGAGAAGATGCAAGAAATGTTTAACAAAGACCTAGAAGAATTAAAGAACAAACAAACAGAGATGAACAATACAATAACTGAAATGAAAACGACACTAGAAGGAATCAATAGCAGAATAACTGAGGCAGAAGAACGGATAAGTGACCTGGAAGACAGAATGGTGGAATTCACTGCTGCAGAACAGAATAAAGAAAAAGGAATGACAAGAAATGAAGACAGCCTAAGAGACCTCTGGAACAACGTTAAATGCAACAACATTCGCATTATAAGGGTCCCAGAAGGAGAAGAGAGAGAGAAAGGAGCAGAGAAAATATTTGAAGAGATTATAGTTGAAAACTTCCCTAACATGGGAAAGGAAATAGCCACCCAAGTCCAGGAGGCACAGCGAGTCCCATATAGGATAAACCCAAGAAGAAACACACCGAGACACATAATAATCAAATTGGCAAAAATTAAAGACAAAGAAAAATTATTGAAAGCAGCAAGGGAAAAATGACAAATAACATACAAGGGAACTCCCATAAGGTTAACAGCTGATTTCCGAGCAGAAACTCTACAAGCCAGAAGGGAGTGACATGATATACTTAAAGTGATGAAAGGGAAGAACCTACAACCAAGATTACTTTACCCAGCAAGGATCTCATTCAGAGTCAATGGAGAAATCAAAAGCTTTACAGACAAGCAAAAGCTAAGAGAATTCAGCACCACCAAACCAGCTCTACAACAAATGCTAAAGGAACTTCTCTAAGTGGCAAACACAAGAGAAGAAAAGGACCTACAAAAACAAACCCAAAACAATTAAGAAAATGGTCATAGGAACATACATATCGATAATTACCTTACACGTGAATGGATTAAATGCTCCAACCAAAAGACACAAGCTTGCTGAATGGATACAAAAGCAAGACCCATATATATGCTGTCTAGAAGAGACCCACTTCAGACCTAGAGACACATCCAGACTGAAAGTGAGGGGATGGAAAAAGATATTCCATGCAAATGGAAATCAAAAGAAAGCTGGAGTAGCTATACTCATATCAGATAAAATAGACTTTAAAATAAAGAATGTTACAAGAGAAAAGGAAGGACACTACATAATGATCAAGGGATCAATCCAAGAAGAAGATGTAACAATTATAAATATATATGCACCCAACATAAGAGCACCTCAATACATAAGGCAACTGCTAACGGCTATAAAAGAGGAAATCGACAGTAACACAATAATAGTGGGAGACTTTAGCACCTCAATTACACAAATGGACAGATCATCCAAAGTGAAAATAAATAAGGAAACAGAAGCTTTAAATGACACAATAGACCAGATAGATTTAATTGATATTTATAGGACATTCCATCCAAAAACAGCAGATTACACTTTCTTCTCAAGTGTGCATGGAACGTTCTCCAGGATAGATCACATCTTGGGTCACAAATCAAGCCTCAGTAAATTTAAGAAAATTGAAATCATATCAAGCATCTTTTCTGACCACAATGCTATGAGATTAGAAATCAATTACAGGCAAAAAAATGTAAAAAACACAAACACATGGAAGCTAAACAATACGTTACTAAATAACCAAGAGAGCACTGAAGAAATCAAAGGGGAAATAAAAAAATACCTAGAGACATATGACAATGAAAACGCGACGATCCAAAACCTATGGGATACAGCAAAAGCAGTTCTAAGAGGGAAGTTTATAGCTATACAAGCCTACCTCAAGAAACAAGAAAAATCTCAAATAAACAATCTAACCTTACACCTAAAGAAATTAGAGAAAGAAGAACAAACAAAACCCAAAGTTAGTAGAAGGAAAGAAATCATAAAGATCAGAGCAGAAATAAATGAAATAGAAACAAAGAAAACAATAGCAAAGATTAATAAAAGTAAAAGCTGGTTCTTTGAGAAGGTAAACAAAATTGATAAACCATTAGCCAGACTCATCAAGAAAAAGAGGGAGAGGACTCAAATCAATAAAATTAGAAATGAAAAAGGAGAAGTTACAACAGACACCGCAGAAATACAAAGCATCCTAAGAGACTACTACAAGCAACTCTATGCCAATAAAATGGACAACCTGGAAGAAATGGACAAATTCTTAGAAAGGTATAACCCTCCAAGACTGAATCAGGAAGAAATAGAAAATATGAACAGACCAATCACAAGTAATGAAATTGAAACTGTGATTAAAAATCTTCTAACAAACAAAAAAGTCCAGGACCAGATGGCTTCACAGGTGAATTCTATCAAACATTTAGAGAAGAGCTGACGCCCATCCTTCTCAAACTCTTCCAAAAAATTGCAGAGGAAGGAACACTCCCAAACTCATTCTATGAGGCCACCATCACCCTGATACCAATACCAGACAAAGATACTACAAAAAAAGAAAATTACAGACGAATATCACTGATGAATATAGATGCAAAAATCCTCAACAAAATACTAGCAAACAGAATCCAACAACACATTAAAAGGATCATACACCATGATCAAGTGGGATTTGTCCCAGGGATGCAAGGATTCTTCAATATATGCAAATCAATCAATGTGGTATATCATATTAACAAATTGAAGAATAAAAACCATATGATCATCTCAATAGATGCAGAAAAAGCTTTTGACAAAATTCAACACCCATTTATGATAAAAACTCTCCAGAAAGTGGGCATAGAGGGAACCTACCTCAACATAATAAAGGCCATATATGACAGACCCACAGCAAACTTCATTCTCAATGGTGAAAAACTGAAAGCATTTCCTCTAAGATCAGGAACGAGACAAGGATGTCCACTCTCACCACTATTATTCAACATAGTTCTGGAAGTCCTAGCCACAGCAATCAGAGAAGAAAAAGAAAAGGAATACAAATTGGAAAAGAAAAAGTAAAACTGTCACTGTTTGCAGATGACATGATACTATACATAGAGAATCCTAAAACTGCCACCGGAAAACTGCTAGAGTTAATTAATGAATATGGTAAAGTTACAGGATACAAAATTAATGCACAGAAATCTCTTGCATTCCTATACACTAATGATGAAAAATCTGAAAGAGAAATTATGGAAACACTCCCATTTACCATTGCAACAAAAAGAATAAAATACCTAGGAATAAACCTACCTAGGGAGACAAAAGACCTGTATGCAGAAAACTATAAGACACTGATGAAAGAAATTAAATATGATACCAACAGATGGATGGATATACCATGTTCTTGGATTGGAAGAATCTATATTGTGAAAATGCTACTACCCAAAGCAATCTACAGATTCAATGCAATCCCTATCAAATTACCAATGGCATTTTTTACAGAACTAGAACAAAAAATCTTAAAGTTTGTATGGAGACACAAAAGACCCTGACTAGCCAAAGCAGTCTTGAGGGAAAAAAACGGAGCTGGAGGAATGAGACTCCCTGACTTCAGACTATACTACAAAGCTATAGTAATCAAGACAATATGGTACTGGCACAAAAGCAGAAACATAGATCATTGGAACAAGATAGAAAGCCGAAAGGTAAACCCATGCCCCTATGGTCAACTAATCTATGACAAAGGAGGCAAGGATATCCAATGGAGAAAAGAGTCTCTTCAATAAGTGGTGCTGTGAAAACTGGACAGCTACATGTAAAAGGATGAAATTAGAACACTCCCTAACACTGTATACAAAAATAAACTCAAAATGGATTAAAGACCTAAATGTAAGACTGCACACTATAAAACTCTTAGAGGAAAACATAGGAAGAACACTCTTTGACATAAATCACAGCAAGATCTTTTTTGATCCACCTCCTAGAGTAATGGAAAGAAAAACAAAAATAAACAAATGGGACCTAATGAAACTTAAAAGCTTTTGCACAGCAAAGGAAACCATAAACAAGACGAAAAGGCCACCCTCAGAATGGGAGAAAATATTTGTAAATGAATCAACGGACAAAGGATTAATCTCCAAAATATATAAAGAGCTCATGCAGCTCAATATTAAAGAAACAAACAACCCAATCCAAAAGTGGGCAGAAGACCTAAATAGACATGTCTCCAAAGAAGACATACAGATGGCCAAGAAGCACATGAAAAGCTGCTCAAGATCACTAATTATTAGAGAAATGCAAATCAATACTGCAATGAGGTATCACCTTACACCAGTTAGAATGGACATGATCAGAAAATCTACAAACAACAATTACTGGAGAGGGTGTGGAGAAAAGGGAACCCTCTTGTACTCTTGGTGGGAATGTAAATTGTTACAGCCACTATGGAGAACAGTATGGAGGTTCCTTAAAAAACTAAAAATAGAATTACCATATGACCCAGGAATCCCACTACTGGGCATATACCCAGAGAAAACCATAATTCAAAATGACACATGCACCCCAATATTCATTGCAGCACTATTTACATTAGCCAGGTCATGGAAGCAACCTAAATGCCCATCGACATATGAATGGATAAAGAAGAAGTGGTATATATATACAATGGAATATTACTGAGCCATAAAAAGGAACGAAATTGAGTCATTTGTTGAGATGTAGATGGATCTAGAGACTGTCATACAGAGTGAAGTAAGTCAGAAAAAGTAAAACAAATATCGTATATTAACGCATGTATGTTGAACCTAGAAAAATGGTACAGATGAACCGGTCTGCAGGGCAGCAGTTGAGACACAGATGTAGAGAACCAACATATGGACACCAAGGTGGGAAAGCCACGGGGGTGTGGGGATTGTGGTGTGCTGAATTGGGTGATTGGGATTGACATGTATACACTGATGTGTATAAAATTGATGACTAATAAGAAACCTGTATAAAAAAATAAATAAAATTAAATTAAAAAATTTAAAAAAAAGCAAAAAAAAAAAAGAAATATATAATCATTATGTCTTCATTTCAAAAATTCCCTTGTTAATATGATTAATCAACAATTTCTCTGAACCACGAAAATCATGTACTGTTGGCAGGTGATTAATCTCAGTGCAAAGTGAAGAGAACCTAATATTTATGAACAGATTACTGATAGCTTTGCAGTCTATTTCCATGGTAGAATGCATTGTTCCATATGCCAAAGCCAAAAAAGAATTTAAAAAAAGTTATATTAATATTAGCTTTTACACTAATACTTATTTTTTCCTTTAAATGTATTAGTCTCTTAAATTATGTAGAAAAAAAGTAGTTACAATCATTGTTACAATATTACTAGATTTATAATTGTCCATGTATTTACCTTTATGGATATCTGTTTTTCTTTTTATACCTTTGAGTTAATCTCTAGTGTCCTTTTATATGACCTTGCAGGACTCCCTTGAGCATTTCTTAAAGGGCATGTCTAGTGGTCACAAGCTCCCTCAGCTTTTATTTATCTGTTAATGTCTCTATTTCTTCCTCACTTTTGAAGACAAATTTGATTTTGCCGGATATAGGTCTCTTGGTTGACAGTTTTTTTTCCCCCAGCACTTTGAATACGTCAGCCCACTGTCTTCAGACCTCCAAAGTTTCTGATGAGAATCCTAATGGTAAAATTATTGTGGATCTTTGGAATAACTTGCTTCTCCAGGTGTTTTGAAGATTCTTTCTTTGTCTTTGACTTTTGAAAGTTTGATTATGTGTCTTGGTGTGGGTCTCTTTTGAGTTCATGTTACTTGTAGTTTGTTGAGCCTTGTGGATGTTTATATTCATGTCTTTTATCAAATTTGGGAAATTTTCAGCCATTATTTTTTCCATTGTTCTCCCTGCCCATTTCTCTTCCTCTGCTTCTTCCTGCCCTCCCATGATATGAATGTTCATCCACTTGATGGTGTTTCACAGGTCTCTTAATTTCTGTTCACTTTTCTTTAATGTTTTTTTTCTTTCTATCCCTTGGCTTTGGTAATTTCTATTGTCCTATCTTCAAATTCATTGATTCTGTCTGCTGCCTGCTCAGGTCTGCCCTCTAGTGAATTTTTCATTTTAGTTATTGTACTTTTCAGCTCCAGAATTTCTTTTTGGTTTCTTTTTAGGTTTTTTGTCTCTTGTGGGTATTTCCATTTTATTCACAAACCATTTTCTTGACTTTAGTCTTTGAGCATCTTCCTTTAGTTCTTTGAGCATCTTTAAGACCGTTGTTTAAAAGTTTTTTTTTTTCTTTCTAGTATATCTGTCATTAGGTCTTTTTCAGGAATAGTTTCTTCCACAAGTCGAGTGGAAGGTGCTTCAGGAACAGCTGCAACTGCCACATGTCTGGGGGTGGGAGATGGGTACCTGTAACTATGCTAAGAGCTGAAATTGACCAAAATAACCCACAATTTACTGTATCCTAAGTCTTCCCCTGCAAGTTGCAAGCATTCAACAGATTCCATAGTTCAAAAATAAGTATATCAGACAGAATCTGAAATTGCAGTTGTTGTCTAGGTGGGGAGACAGATTCCTGGTGCTTCCCTTCAACCATCTTCCCAGATTCTCTTAGAAGTGGCATTTTGAGGGATTTTTTTCAAGGATATTAGACAAATTATGATGAATTCTGAGACATATGGCCAAGAAAGTGCTTTTAGGAGCCCTGCCGTGTAACTGGGCTTGTAGGGACAAATGGAACTCATTTTTCATAAAGCAGTAGTTCATGATTTTTGGTTATATATGCCATGTGAGGTTTATGTTGATTTTGCTGCTAACTAGTTTATTCTATTCTCTCTTTTTGCCCAGTCTCTTATAGCTATATATTATGGTACTACTCCTCTTCTTTTAAACTCTTTATCTTTTTGGCCTACAACTGCTTGGTGTCTTCCTATATCATGTTACTCTTTGAAGGTTACCAGTGACTTGTTTGTCAAATTCAGTGGCTTTCTCTGAGTCCTCATCCTTATGCACTTTTTGGTGCTATTTTTAATTCATTTTCATGTAATTCAAATAAATTCACTTGTTCATTTATTCATTAATTCATCCAGCAAATGTTTATTAAGCACCTGCTGTGTGCTAGGCATTGTGCTAGTTTTGCACTTTCAATTTCTTTGTGGGTATTTCCTCTGTTTCCTCACTCTTCAGACTTTTTTCCTCTGATATCTTGAACTATCCCAGTAACCTGGGCTTTCCTATTTTCATGAATGCTGCTATTAATTTTCAAATTATCCAACATCTGAACTGTGAAACAACTTTGATTCCTCCTTTCCTTTGTCTCTCTATATTATTACCCACTAAGTCCTTGTTAGGTGCTAATCCCAAACATTTAAGAAGACTAATAGTGCCTGTGGGCTATTAGCTGAGCTAGCCAGTTAAAAGGTGCCTGGTGTCTACTAGATGCCATCTCCTGGAATTAAATTAGTCCATACTGCATCTTCTTCTTGAATTTCCACAAATAAATCTTTGTTCAACTTTGCTAGTTTTTGATCTTGGTTTCTATTTATACCCTGTTAGCTCCTATTCTGTTATCTTCTTCTATTCACTTTTGACACCTCTCTCCTGTCACCTAATGGCTAGTTTGGCCTCATTTTGATTCAACCTTTTTTTTTAAATCATGGACTGTTTTTGATGTTTGACTGTTAGAATCTGTTAAGTGACTTTTGTTTTTGCCCCTATCACCTGCCTTTTTTCTGAGATAACATTTGATTTTTTTCCATCTGTTTTTCAGAACTGATCCATGATCTGCTTCAGTTTTCTTTGATGTATTCTTTCCTTTGTATTTCCACTGTGCTCAGTCTAGTTATACCTTTTATTAAACTATACTTAGATCATTGTAATATATTTCTGAAGGCTTTTCCACTTTTACTTGCTACCTCTAGTTGATCTTACTTTACATTAATATATATTATATACATACATTAATGGCAAATTATTTTTCTGAAATTTTTGCTTCAATCAGGTCATCTCCAGTTCCTTATAACTGACACTGCAAAACCAAATTCCTTGACCACACATCTGAGGCTCTCCACAATCTAGGCTTAATCTACCATTTCTCCTTTTGCTTTTGCGAAACTGGTAAGCACTCTTTCCCAAAGATGTCTTGCTTATGCCAGTGGTTTTCAAACATTGTCTCCCAGTTCCATGTGACACCTCATGGGATTCAAACTCTATGGCCCCTGAAGCACAATTTGAAGACCATTAATATAACTTTTTGATATCTTATTCAAACCTTATTTGAACAAACATTCCTATTTGCATGTTACAAATGAGATTTAAGCTCAATAAAGATCAAGAAGTTAACCAATAAGTTATAATTTGAAAAACAAAATCTGCTCGGAAACAAAGGTTTCTTCAGTATACTAAGTTTTTTTGTATTGTGAGCTTCTTAAGGATGAGAAACTATACTTTTTTTGGGTGTATTATAAAGTACATGACATAACACCTATAAATAGTTGTGTTTCTTTTTATACATCTTTATTGGAGTATAACTGCATCACAATGCTGTGTTAGTTTCTGCTATACAACAAAGTGAGTCAGCCATATGCACATATATATCCCCCTATACAATCCCTCTTGAGCCTCCCTTCCACCCTCTAAGTTGTCACAAAGCACCGAACTTACCTCCGTGTGCTATGCTGCTGCTTCCCACTAGCTATCTATTTTACATTGGGTAGTGTATATATGTTGATGCTTCTCTCACTTTCCCCAGCTTCCCCCTGCACTGTGTCCTCAAGTCCATTCTCTACATCTGCATCTTTATTCCTGCCTTGCCAGTAGGTTCATCAGTACCATTTTTTTTTTTTTTTAGATTCTGTATATATGCTTTAGCATATGGTATTTGTTTTTCTCTTCTGACTTACTTCACTCTGTATGACAGACTCTAGGTCCATCCACCTCACTACAAATAACTCAATTTCATTTCTTTTTATGGCTGAATAATATTCCATTGTTTATATGTACCACATCTTCTATATCCATTCGTCTGTCGATGGACATTTAGGTTGTTTCCATGTCCTGACTGTTGTAAATAGTGCTGCAGTGAGCATTGGGATACATGTGTCCTTTTGAATTATGCTTTTCTTACAGTATATGCCCAGTAGTGGGATTGCTGGGTCATATGATAGTTCTATTTTTAGTCTTCTAAGGAACCTCCATACTGTTCTCCATAGTGGCTGTATCAATTTACATTCCCACCAACAGTGCAGGAGAGTTCCCTTTTCACCACACCCTCTCCAGAATTTATTGTTTGTAGATTTTTTGATAATGGCCATTCTGACCAGTGTGATGTGATACCTCATTGAAGTTTTGATTTGCATTTCTCTAATAATTAGTGATGTTGAGCATCTTTTCATGTGCGTCTTGGCCATCTGTATGTCTTCTTTGGTGAAATGTGTATTTAGATCTTACACACATTTTTAAATTGGGTTGTTTATTTTTTTGATATTGAGCAGCATGAACTGTTTGTATATTTTGAATATTAATCCTTTGTCCATTGTTTCATTTGCAAATATTTTCTCCCATTCTGAGGGTTTTCTTTTCATCTTGTTTATCGTTTCCTTTGCTGTGCAGAAGCTTTTAACTTCAATTAGGTCCCATTTATTTATTTTTGTTTTTATTTTCATTACTCTAGGAGTTGGGTCAAAAAAGATCTTGCTGTGATTTATCTCAAAGAGTGTTTTTCCTATGTTTTCCTCTAAGAGTTTTATAGTGTCCACTCTTAAATTTAGGTCTTTAATCCATGTAGAGTTTATTTTTATGTATGGTATTAGGTAGTGTTCTAATTTCATTCTTTTACATGTAGCTGTCCAATTTTCCCAGCACCATTTATTGAAGAAGCTGTCTTTTCTCCACTGTATGTTCTTGCCTCCTTTGTCATAAAGTGACCGTATGTGCGTGGGTATGTCTCTGGGCTTTCTATTCTATTCCACTGATCTGTATTTCTGTTTTTGTGCCAGTACCATACTGTCTTGATTACTGTAGCTTTGTAATATAGTCTGAAGTCAGGGAGCCTGATTACTCCATCTCCGTGTTTCTTTCTCAAGATTGCTTTGGCTATTCCGGGTCTTTTGCATTTCTATACAAATTTTGAAAATTTTTGTTCTAGTTCTGTGAAAAATGCCATTGGTCGTTTGATAGGGATTGCACTGAATCTGTAGATTGCTTTGGTTAGTAGAGTCATTTTCACAATATTGATTCTTCCAATCCAAGAACATGGTATATTTCTCTATCTGTTTATGTTATCTTTGATTTCTTTCATCAGTGTTTTATAGTTTTCTGAGTACAAGCCTTTTGCATCCTTAGGTAGGTTTATTCCTAGGTATTTTATTCTTTTTGTTGTGATGGTAAATGGTATTGTTTCCGTGATTTCTGTTTCTGATATTTTTGTTGTTAGTGTATAGGAATGCCAGAGATTTCTGTGCATTAATTTTCTATCCTGCAACCTTATGAAATTAATTGATTAGCTGTAGTAGTTTTCTGGTGGCATCTTTAGGATTTTCTATGTATAGTATCATGTCATCTGCAAACAGTGACAGTTTTACTACTTTTCCAATTTGTATTCCTTTTATTTCTTTTTCTTCTCTGATTGCTGTGGCTAGTACTTCCAAAACTATGTTGAATAACAGTGGCGAGAGTGGACATCCTTGTCTTGTTCCTGATCTTAGTGGAAATGCTTTCAGTTTTTCACCATTGAGTATGATCTAGGCTGTGGGTTTGTCATATATGGCCTTTATTATGTTGAGGTAGGTTCCTTCTGTCATTTTCTTGAGAGTTTTTATCATATATGGGTGTTGTATTTTGTGGAAAGCTTTTTCGGCATCTATTGAGATGATCATATGGTTTTTATTCCTTTATTTGTTAATATGGTGTATCACATTGATTGATTTGCGTATACTGAAGAATCCTTGCATTCCTGGGATAAATCCCACTTGGTCATGGTATATGATCCTTTTAATGTGTTGTTGGATTCTGTTTGCTAGTATTTTGTTCAGGATTTTTGCACCTATGTTTATTAGTGATATTGTTCTGTAATTTTCTTTTTTTTGTGATATCTTTTTCTGGTTTTGATATCAGGGTGACAGCCGCTTTGTAGAACAAATTTGGGAGTGTTTCTCCCTCTGCAATTTTTTGGAAGAGTTTGAAAAGTATCAGTGTTAGATCTTCCCTAAATGTTTGGTAGATTTCACCTGTGATGCCTTCTGTTCCTGGACTTTTGTTTGTTGGAAGATTTTTAATTACAGTTTCAATTTCATTACTTTTGATTTTTCTGTTTATGTTTTCTAATTCTTCCTGGTTTAGTCTTGGAAAATTGTACCTTTCCAAAGAATTTGTCTATTTCTTCATGGTTGTCCATTTTATTGGCATATAGTTGTTTGTAGTAGTCTCTTATAATCCTGTGTATTTCTGCTGTGTCAGTTGTGATTTCACCTTTTTCTTTTCTAATTTTATTGATCTGTGTCTTCTCCCATTTTTTCTTGATGAGTCTGGCTAAAGGTTTATCAATTTTGTTTATCTTCTCAAAGAACCAACTTTTAGTTTTATTGATCTTTCCTATTGTTTTCTTCACTTCTATTTCATTTATTTCTGCTCTGATCTTTATGATTTCTTTCCTTCTACTGACATTGTGTTTACTTTGTTCTTCTTTCTCTAGTTGCTTAGGTATAGGGTTAGATTGTTTGAGATTTTTCTTTTTCTTGAGGTGAGATTGACTTGCTATAAACTTCCCTCTTAGAAGTGCTTTTGCTGTGTCCCATAGGTTTTGAGTCATTGTGTTTTTGTTGACTTTTGTTTCTATGTACTTTTTAAAAATTTCTTCTTTGATTTCTTCAGTGATCTCTCAGTTATTTAGTAGCTCACTGTTTAGCCTCCATGTATTTGTGTTTTTTACAGTTTTCTTCCCCTGTAATTGATTTCTAATCTCATAGTGTTGTGGTCTGAAAAGATGCCTGATACAAGTTCAATTTTCTTAAATTTACCGAGGCTTGATTTCTGTCCCAAGATGTGATCTGTCGTGGAGAATGTTCCATGTGCACTTGAGAAGAAAGTGTATTCTGCCACTTTTGGGTGGAATGTTCTATAAATATCAATTAAATCTATCTGGTCTATTTGTCATTTAAAGCTTGTGTTTTCTTTTTTATTTTCTGTTTGGATGATCTGTCCATTGGTGTAAGTGGGGTGTTAAAGTCCCCTATTATTATTGTGTTACTGTTGATTTCTCCTTTCTTGGTTGTTAGCATTTGCCTTATGTGTTGAGGTGCTCCTATGTTGGGTGCACAAACATTTATAATTGTTATATCTTCTTGGATTAACCCCTGATCATTATGTAGTTTCTTTCCTTCTCTCTTGTAACAGTCTTTAGCTTAAAGTCTATTTTACTTGATACATGTATTGCCACTGCAGCTTTCTTTTGATTTCCATTTGCATGGAATATCTTTTTCCATCTCTTCACTTTCTGTCTGTATGTGTCCCTAGGTCTGAAATGGGGTCTCTTGTAGACAGCATATATATGGGTCTTGTTTTTGTATCCATTCAGCTGGTCTATGTCTTTTGGTTGAGAAATTTAATCCATGTACATTCAAGTTTATTATTGATATGTATGTTCCTATTACCATTTTCTTAATTGTTTTGGGTTTGTTTTTGTGGATTTTTTCTTTTCTTGTGTTTCCTGCCTAGAGAAGCTTCTTTAGCATTTGTTCTAAAGCTGGTTTGGTGGTGCTGAATTCTCTTAGCTTTTCCTTGTATGAAAAACTTTTGATTTCTCTGTAAAATCTGAATGAGATCCTTGCTGGGTAGAATAATCTTGGTTGTGGGTTTTTCTCTTTTATCTCTTTAAGTATATCCTGCCACTCCCTTCTGGCCTGCAGAGTTTCTGCTGAAAGATCATCTGTTAACCTTATGGGGATTCCCTTGTGTGTTATTTGTTGTTTTTCTGTTCCTGCTTTTCATATTTTTTCTTTGTCTTTAATTTTTGTTAGTTTGATTAGTATGTGTCTTGGTGTGTTTCTCCTAGGGTTTATCCTGTATGGGACTCTGTGCTTCCTGGACTTGGATGACTATTTTCTTTCCCATATTAAGGATGTTTTCCACTATAATCTCTTCAAATATTTTCTCAGACCCTTTCTTTTTCTCTTCTTCTTCTGGGACCCCTATAATTCAAATGTTGGTGCAATTAGTGTTGTCCTAGAGGTCTCTGAGATTGTCATCAATCCTTTTCATTCTTTTTTCTATATTCTGCTCCTCGGCAGTTATTTTCACCATTCGGTCTTTCAGCTCACTTATTCGTTCTTCTGCCTCAGTTATTCTGTTATTGTTTCCTTCTAGTGTATTTTTCATTTCAGTTATTTTATTGTTCGCCTCTGTTTATTTGTTCTTTAGTTCTTCTAGATCTTTGTTGAACATTTCTTGTATTTTCTCAATGTGTGCCTACATTCTATTTCTGAGATTCGGGATCATCTTTACAATCATTACTCTGAATTGTTTTTCAGGTAGATTGCCTTTTTCCTCTTCGTTTATTTGGTCTTGTAGGTTTGTACCTTGCTCCTTCATCTGTGACATATTTTTTTCCCGTCTTATTATTATTATTTTTTTTGATGGGTGGGATTGTGTTCCTGTGTTACTGGTTGTTTGACCTGAGGCTTCCAACACTCGAGTTTGTAGGCTGTTGGGTAGAGCTGGGTCTTGGTGCCAAGATGAGGAACTCAGAGACCTCACTCCAGGGAATGTTCCCTGGGGTCTGAGGTTCTCTGTTAGTGCAGTAGTTCGGACTTGGAGCTCCCACCTCAGGAGCATTGGCTGGACCCCTGGCTTGTGAACCAAGATCCCACAAGCTGTGCAGCATGGAAAAAATTAAAAAGGTGAACAATAAGAAAGAATAAAAAATAAAATTAGACTAGGAAACTAACAGATATGTTAGAAAGAATATAAAAATAAAAATATAGATGAAATGACAACTGCTAGGTAAAAGAGAACCACAATAGTAAAAAAGAGGAAACGGAAAAAAAATAGGGTGGAAAAGGCATTGGCTGTGGGGGGCAAGGCTTAGGCAGGGACAGAGTTTAGGTGGTAGGCAGGGCCTATGCTTAGGATCCACAGGTCTTGAAAAGGCCCTGGGGGGTGGGTGGGGTGGGACTTGGGCTAAACTGAGCAGAAGGGGCCCAGGTGTGCCTTTGGTCTCAGAGGATGGGGGACCTGGCCTGAGAGCCCAGCAGGCTTCCCAGGCCCAAGTGGGCGTGCCAAACGCCCACACTCCTCTCCTGCTCCTCTTGTTCTGGAGAGCCCCTCCTGCCTGCCTCTCCTCTTCTCCCCTGCCTCCCTCCTATGCCTCCAGGACCAACATGGCACGAAGGGGCCTCTGAGGGCATAGGACCTGACCCAAGAGCCAGGCAGGCTTCCCAGACTGATAGGGCAGGGGAAATGCTTGGCATGCTCCCCCCTGATCTGAGCCCCCCAGGGTCCCTCAAGGCATGGGAACCCCTCCCCAATCCCAGCCACCCCTCAGGGGCGCCGGTCCTGTCCAGCCTCCACTTCTCCTCCCACCTCAGTCCCCACTCATCCTACCGGTTTGCTTGGGGGTTCCTCCCATCTCCTTGGGTGTTGAGGTCCCCCACCAACATCTGGAAGGCTCCCTAGGTGTGGGGAGATTCAAGCTGTGCATCTTCCCACGCCACCAACTTACAGTCACTCTGTCCTTAAGTCTTCTAAATGGTTGCTTATTAAATAGTTATTAAATTTTATTTATACCTCTTTTTATTCTCTATACTTCCTGACATAATGTTGGGTACACAGTATGATTGATAATATTGATCTAAAACTTAGAGCTCTAGAGCATAGATAGAAAAGTATATCTTGAAAAGGTCTGCTTTTTAGCATATTCTTCTTATTTTCTTACCTAACCTCCCTCTGAGTTCTGATATGTTCCATCTATTAGATTGTAAACTTGAAGACAGAGTCTATAGCATATTTTGTCTCTCTGTTTGAAATGGTCATCACATAATTCTTAACATATAGGATAAATGTGTTTGTATTCTGACACATTTCTGATGAATGATGGTGATTTGAGGAAGTGAAGAAAAAGCAACCACAGTCAATAACAACATTTTACCTTGAAAATTAAAAGCGAGTATATGATAAACTATACAGTAAATTACTTACAAGTATGCATTTATTGAATCCATTTGCCTGGAACCCTGTTAACTATCCTTTATCTGGATGTGACCCTCATAAGAATCAGAACAGATAGTATTTGCCTAATGGGAATAAATAGTGGCTGGGGCATTATGAAATATTTTTCCGTCAAGCCAGAGGGTAATAAAATCTGTCTGAAATATGCACTGAGTGACTGAATTACACTGTTTTTAGGGCAAGCTTAGCTGGGGGAAGTTTGTTGAGTTCAGGGGAACAAGTTTTGGCTACTAATATCATAGTTTTGTCTCATTCTTTATTATTGCTTTCACTATCCAGAGTTGCCCTTAGGATCTTTCCAGACTGTAGGGAGAGCTTTGTTAGGTAATGGGGCTCTACCCTACTTTTTCTAATCAAGTTACAATTTAAGGTTTCATGTGTGAGGGGGTTGGGAGCAAATATCAGGGAAATGGTAGCCAAACTATTTATAAACTAATTAGATCTCATTAGATTGGATAGCAGTTGGAGCCCTTGCTGCTTCTGCATCATCATGTTATTTAGGCATATGTATACTTTCAAAAAGAAGAGAAGACAGCAGACTCTGGGAATAAAAATGTCTTGAGTATTGGCTCTGACATAGAAGTTGAGCCACCAAATGAAATTCTGTGGTTTCTAAGTGTTCTTATTACAATACTGATGGGATTCCTATAGTGAAACTTAGTTTATTTTTGTAAATGAATTTTTAGTTTGATTGCACTCAATGAAATTTCTATGATGAATTTGAAAGCCTAGATGACCATGAAGGTTTCTCAACCTTCAAACTGGATAAAATCCTTAAGAATGTATTGGTTTCAGTGTGTGAATATTTTTATATGATTCAGTCATCCAGAAACTTGACTTATTAAAAATCCTTTGTCTTTAGTATGGCACAATTGCAGTTGAGTCTTATATACTTTAATAGGTAATTAAAAACCTTGAAGAGATAAACATGTTTCAGGAAAATGAATCTAATAATCAAACATAACATAGAGCTCCTTCTTTTGAGATGAGGATTGGGTTTTGCTGTATGCAGTAGAAATCCCAAAATAATAGTGGTTTAAGTAAGGTACAATATATTTGTCATCCACCTAAAAGAAATTCAGAGGTAGGGACTCCATGGCATGTAGAGTAGGTAGCTCCACAGTGATAAAAGTTTGAGGCTCATATTTTTTCTCTACCATTTCTAATCTATGGTTTTTATTTAATCTTCATTTCCTTGCTGGGAATGGCAACATGACTTATGCTGCGTATGGCAATATGAGTAAATAGTGGCCAGTTAGGCATATGTATGAGACTTTCAGGAAGATTCTTAAGGTGATTTGACTAGAAGGTGTACTCTTTTTACCTTTCCCTTTCTCCTTTCTGCTGCCTGGCATGTGCTACCTGGTATGTGATGGCTATGCCCCATAGTCATGATGGCTAGAGATCCAGCCATATATTTAAAGAGAATATTTGTAAGTAAATTTGTAATGAAATAATATATTGGCTTCACCAAAAAGTTCGTTCGGGTTTTTCCATAAGATGTTATGGAAAAACCAGAAAGAACTTTTTGGCCAACTAAATATGTGTTAAGTATGTTTCTTTTGCTCTATCACTTTTCTTTTTTTTAACATTTAATTTAATTTTTTATGCAGCAAGTTCTTATTAGTTATCTATTTTATACATATTAGTGTATATATATCACTCCTAATCTCCCAATTCATCCCACCACCACCCCCCTTCCCACTTTCCTCCCTTGGTGTTCATATGTTTGTTCTCTGCATCTGTGTCTCTATTTCTGCCTTGCAAACTGGTTCTTCTGTACCATTTTTCTAGATTCCACGTATATGCATTAATATACGATATTTGTTTTCCTCTTTCTGACTTACTTCACTCTGTATGACAGTCTCTAGGTCCATCCACGTTTCTACAAATGACCCAATTTCGTTCCTTTTTATGGCTGAGTAATATTCCATTGTATATATATACCACATCTTCTTTATCCATTCATCTGTCGATGGGCATTAAGGTTGCTTCCATGACCTGGCTATTGTAACTAGTGGTGCAATGAACATTAGGGTGCGTGTGTCTTTTTGAATTATGTTTTTCTCAGAGTGTATGCCCAGTAGTGGGATTGCTGGGTCATATGGTAATTCTATTTTTAGTTTTTTAAGGAACCTCCATACTGTTCTCTATCAGTGGCTCTATGAATTTACATTCCTACCAACAGTGCAAGAGGGTTCCCTTTTCTCCACACCCTCTCCAGCATTTGTTGTTTGTAGATATTCTGATGATGCCCATTCTAACCAGTGTGAGGTGATACCTCATTGTAGTTTTGATTTGCATTTCTCTAATAGTAATTAGTGATGTTGCGCATCTTTTCACGTGCCTGTTGGCCATCTATATGTCTTCTTTGGAAAAATGTCTATTCAGATCTTCTGGGTTCGTTTTTGTTGTTGAATTGTATGAGTTTTAAAATATATTTTGGATGTTAAGCCCTTATCTGATATACAGTTTGCAAATATATTCTCCCATTCAGTAGGTTGCCTTTTTGTTTTGATGATGGTTTCCTTTGCTATACAGAGCTTTTTAATAGTTTGTTGTAGTCCCATTTGTTTATTTTTCTTTTGTGTTGATTCTTTATCATTATAGAATGCCCTTATTTACTTTTTGTTATAGACTTTATTTTAAAGCCTATTTTGTCTGATATGAGTATTGCTACCCCTGCTTCCTTGTTGTTTACTTTTGCATAAAATATCTTTTTCCATCTCCCTACTTTCAGTTTGTGTGTCTTTACCTTTGAAGTGAGTCTCTTGTAAGCAGCATATAGATGGTTCTTGGTTTTTTATTCAATTATCCACCCAATTGGATCCACCCTAGTGTTCCACAAAATTGGAACATTTTGTCCATTGACATTTGAAGTGATTATTGATAGGTATGTGTTTATTGTCATTTTGTTACTTGTTTTCTAGTTGTTTTTGTATTCTTTTCTGTTCTTTTATTTTTCTTTAGTTTCTTCCCTTGTGGTGTGTTGATTTTTTTAGTGGCATTCTTGTATTCCTTTCTCTTTAGTTTTTGTGTATCTCTTGTAGGTTTTTGATTTGTGGTTCCATGGGGTCCATATATGTTGACATATAACTATGTCTCCTTGTTTTAAACAGGCTCAGCCTGGGGTGCACAGTAGGGCAGTTGTGGGAAACCAGCAGGAGTTCTGGGCAGTTTTAATCTGCTTCCTCTGCCTTGTTTAGGGAGTGAGCAAGCATGTGCATGTTCTTCATGAAAGGAGTCTTGGGTTTCTTACAGCTCCACTGTCAGTCTCACTGGTTTTCAAACCAGCTAAGGGAACTTGTTTTTCTGGTGTCAGATCTCAGGCCTGCAGCACCCAATATATCATTCAAACTGGTTCAAACTGCTTACTCCCCAGGGAGGATCTCTGAGCCTGTTTAATCTGTCTCCTTTTCTGTGTTTCCTCTGTGGGGCTCAGGTCCCAACCTGATTGCTTCACTTCCCTTTCTACCCAACTCTGTGTGGATCTTCCTTATAGCCTTGGTTGTACAAGAGTCTTTCTGCCGGTTTCCAGTTTTGTTTGTTTGTTTTTGGGTTTTTGTTGTTGTTGTTGAGAAAATTGCTGCACAAGTAGATGTATTCTTGGTGTGTTACTGGGAAGAGGTGAGCTCTACATTCTCCTACTCTACCATCTTAATCTCCTTCTGTCTTTATTTTTAATTTTTTGAGGACCCTCCATATGGTTTTCCATAGTAGTTGCACTGACTTACAGCTGCATGCAAAATACTAAAACTGGATGCCTGTCTTATTTATAGTGCAGAATGGTTCCTTTTTCTCTACATCCTTGCCAACACTTATTATAGCTTGTCTTTTTGATGACAGCCATTTTGACAGGTGTGAGGTGATGTCTCATTGTTGTGATTTGCATTTCCCTGATGATTAGTGATATTGAGCATATTTTCATGTAACTGCTGGACAACTGTATGTCTTCTTTAGAAAAATGTCTATTCAGATCCTCTACCAATTTTTAAAGTCAGATTTTTTTTCCTATCAAGTTGTATGAGTTCTTTATATATTTTGGATATTGACTTCTTATCAGATATATGGTATGCAAATGTTTTCTTCCATTCAGTAGGTTGCCTTTTCATTTTATTGGTGGTTTCTTTTGATGATGCCTTTTTGTTTGATACAGTTCTACTTGCTTATTTTTTGTTTTTGCTGTTTCTTTTGGTGTCAAATCTAAAGAATCATCACCAAGACTGATGGCAAGGAGCTCACCATCTACGTTTTCTTCTAGGAAGATTTTATGGTTTCTGGCCTTACGTTCAAGTCTTCAATCCATTCTATGTTAATTTTTGTATATGATGTAAAATAGTGGTCTAGTTTCATTCTTTTGCATGTAGCTGTCCAGTTTTCGAAACACCATTTATTGAAGACTGTTCTTTCCTCATTGTATATTCTTGGCTCCTTTATCATAAATTACTTAGCCATTTATATGTGGTTTTATTTCTTTGCTCTCTATTCAGTTCCATTGATCTATGTGTTTGTTTTTATGTTGATACTATACTGCTTTGATTACTGTAGGTATGTAATATAGTTTGAAATCAGGATGAGTGATACCTCCAGCTTTCTTATGATTGCTTTACCTATTCTGGGTTTTTTGTTGTTCCATACAGACTTTAGTACTGTTTGTTCTCATTTTGTGAAAACGCCATTGGGATTTTGATAGAGGTTGCATTGAATCTGTAGATTGATTTGAGTAATACGGATATTTTAAAAATATTAATTCTTCCCATCCATGAGCATAAAATATCTTTCCATTTATTTGTGTTTTCTTTATTTCATTAAAGTCTTATAGTGTTCAGTGTAGAGATCTTTTACCTCCTTGGTTAAATTTATTCCTAGATATTTTTTCTTTTTAAATCAATTGTAAGTGGGATTGTTTTATTCATTTCTGTTTCGGATAGTTTGTTATTAGTGTATAGAAATGCAACAGATTTTTGTATATTGCTTTTGTATCCTGCAATTTTACTGAATTCATTTATTAATTTCATTGGTTTTGGTGGGGGTCTTTAGGATTTTCTAAATGTAATATAATGTCATCTGCAAACAGAGATGGTTTTACTTCTTCCTTTCTGATTTGGATGCTTTTTATTTCTTTTTATTGCCTAATAGATCTGGCTACAACTTCTAGTACTATGTTGAATAAAAGAGGAAAGAATGGGTATCCTTGTCTTATTCCTGATCTTTGAGGAAAAGCTTTCAGGTTTTCACTGTTGAGTATGATATTAGCTGTGGGCTTGTCATATTTGGCCATTATTATGTTGAGGTACAGTCCCCCTATAAGCAGTTTATTGATAGTTTTAAAAATCATGAATGGTTGTTGAATTTTGTCAAATGCCTTTGCAGCATAGATTTTCTGTAAATATTCTTGAGGTTTCTTCTGAGTCACAGATAAATTATGTAGGAATAGTATGACCTCTTTGGATCTTGCTTTTTTTAAGCTTTTTTACTTGGGAGCTGAGGAGTGTTTAGCCTACTGAGATAGAACTTTTCTGAGTCTGATGCCCTATACATTATGAGGTTTTCCATTCTGTTTAAGGAGAGCAGGCAGTATTCCTGTACCAATGTGTTTTCTGAAGATTTTTCTCTCTAATGGTTTTAGGTATTTTGCAAGGCTTGAGTAGTTTCCTCATATATATGCTAGCAGTACTATGCTGAAGACTTGTAGGTGATAATTCACATATGCCAAGAGTTCTCTATGCAACCTTCTCCTCTTTGCTATTGCACTCTGTAAACTCTAGCTGCTTTGGCCTTCTTGGATTCCTAGCTTAATCCCTGGACCACAGGGAGACTTCCAAATTCCACCTGGATTTTTCCTTTTTGCCCTGGAGCCTGGAATCTTTCTTCATACAATAGTAGAGAGAAAATATAGGGTTGAAAAGGAGAACACAAACACAGTAAGTTAACCAGATGAGAAGACAGAAATACATAGCAGATGAAGGAGCAAGGTAAAAACCCACCAGACAGAACAAATGAAGAGGAAATAGGCAGTCTATCTGAAAAAGAATTCAGAGTCATGATAGTAAAGGTGATCCAGAATCATGGAAATAGAATGGAGAAAATACAAGAAACCTTTAACAAGGACCTAGAAGAACTAAAGAGAAAACAAACAATGATGAACAACACAATAAATAAAATTAAAAATTCTCTAGAAGGAATCAATAACAGAATAAATGAGGCAGAAGAACAGATAAGTGACCTGGAAAATAAAATAGTGGAAATAACTACCATAGAGCAGAATACAGAAAAAAGAATGAAAAGAATTGAGGACTGTCTCAGAGACCTCTTGGACAACATTAAACACACCAAAATTCGAATTATAGGGGTCCCAGAAGAAGAAGAGAAAAAAAAAAGGGACTGAGAAAATATTTGAAGAGATCATAGTTGAAAACTTCCCTAATATGGGAAAGGATATAGTCAATCAAGTCCAGGAAGCACAGAGAGTCCCATATAGGATAAATTCACGGAGAAACATGCCAAGACACATATTAATCAAACTATCAAAAATTAAATACAAGGAAAAAATATTAAAAGGAACAAGGAAAAAACAACAAATAACATACAAGGGAATCCACATAAGGTTAACAGCTGATCTTTCAGCAGAAACTCTGCAAGCCAGAACAGAGTGGCAGGACATATTTAAAGTGAAGAAAAGGAAAAACCTACAACCAGGATTACTGTACCCAGCAAGGATCTCATTCAGATTCGATGGAGAAATTAAAACCTTTACAGACAAGCAAAAGCTAAGAGAATTCAGCACCACCAAACCAGCTTTACAACAAATGCTAAAGGAACTTGTCTAGGCAGGAAACACAAGAGAAGGAAAAGACCTACAAAAACAAACCCAAAACAATTAAGAAAATTGTAAAAGGAACATACATATTGATAACTACCTTAAATGTAAATGGATTAAATACTCTAACCAAAAGATATAGACTGAATGAATGGATACGAAAGCAAGACCCATGTAGTGCCATCTACAAGAGACCCACTTCAGACCTAGGGACACATACAGACTGAACGTGAGGGGATGGAAAAAGATATTCCATGCAAATGGAAATCAAAAGAAAGCTGGAGTAACAATTCTCATATCAAACAAAATAGATTTTAAAATAAAGACTATTACAAGAGACAAAGAAGGACACTACATAATGATCAAGGGATCAATCCAAGAAGAAGATATAACAATTGTAAATATTTATGCACCCAACATAGGATCACCTCAATACATAAGGCAAATGCTAACAGCTGTAAAAGGGGAAATTGACAGTAACACAATCATAGTAGGGGCCTTAAACAGCCCACTTCCACCAATGGATAGATCATCCAAAATAAAAATAAATAAGGAAACACAAGCTTTAAATGGTACATTAAACAAGATGGACTGAATTGATATTTATAGGACATTCCATCGAAAAACAACAGAATGCACTTTCTTCTCAAGTGCTGATGGAACATTCTCCAGGATAGATCATATGTTGCTTCACAAATCAAGCCTTGGTAAATTTAAGAAAATTGAAATCATATCAAGTTTCTTTTCCAACCACAACGTTATGAGACTAGTTATCAATTACAGGAAAAACTCTGTAAAAAATACAAACACATGAAGGGTAAATAATACACTACTAAATATCCAAGAGCTCACTGAAGAAATAAAGAGGAAATCAAAAAATACCTAGAAAAAAAATGACAACGAAAGCACGATGACCCAAAACCTATGGGATGCAGCAAAAGCAGTTCTAAGAGGCAAATTTATAGCAATACAATCCTACCTCAGGAAACAAGAAGCACCTCAAATAAACAACGTAAACTTACACCTAAAGCAATTAGAGAAAGAAGAACAAAACACCCCCAACGTTAGTGGAAGGAAAGAAATCATAACGATCAGATCAGAAATAAATGAAAAAGAAATGAAGGAAACGATAGTAAAGATCAATAAAACTAAAAGCTGGTTCTTTGAGAAGATAAACAAAATTGAGAAACCATTAGCCAGACTCATCAAGAAAAAAAGGGAGAAAACTCAAATCAATAGAATAAGAGATGAAAAGAAGTAACAACTGACACTGCAGAAATACAAAGGATCATGGAAATTACTACAAGAAACTATATGCCAATAAAATGGATAACCTGGAAGAAATGGACAAATTCTTAGAACAGCACAACCTTCTGAGACTGAAACAGGAAGACATAGATGACATAAACAGACCAATCACAAGCACTGAAATTGAAATGGTGATTAAAAATCTTCCAACAAACAAAAGCCCAGGACCAGATGGCTTCCGAGGTGAATTCTATCAAACATTTAGAGAAGAGCTAACACGTATCCTTCTCAAATTCTTCCAAAATATAACAGAGGGAGGAACACTCCCAACCTCATTTTATGAGGCCACCATCACCCTGAAAACAAAATCAGACACAGAGGTCACAAAAAAAGAAAAGTACAGGCCAATATCCCTGATGATCATAGATGCAAAAATCCTCAACAATATACTAGCAAACAGAATCCAACAACACATTAAAAGGATCATACACCATGATCAAGTGGGGTTTATCCTACGAATGCACGGATTCCCAATATATGCAAATCAATCAATGTGATAAACCATATTAACAAATTGAAGGAGAAGAACCATATGATCATCTCAAAAGATGCAGAAAAAGCTTTCAACAAAATTCAACACCTATTTATGATAAAAATCCTCTGGAAAGTAGGCATAGAAGGAACTTACCTCAACATAATAAAGGCCATTTATGACAAACCCAGAACATCGTTCTCAATGGTGAAAAACTGAAACCATTTCCTCTAAGATCAGGAACAAGACAAGGTTGTCCACTCTCAGCACTATTATTCAACATAGTTTTAGAAGTTTTAGCCTCAGCAATCAGAGAAGAAAAAGAAATAAAAGGAATCCAAATCAGAAAAGAAGAAGTAAAGCTGTCACTGTTTGCAAGTGATGATACTATGCATTGAGAATCCTAAAGATGCTACCAGAAAACTAGTACAGCTAATCAATGAATTTGCTAAAGTAGCAAGATACAAAATTAATGCACAGAAATCTCTTGCATTCCTATACACTAATGATGGAAAATCTGAAAGAGGAATTAAGGAAACACTCCCATTTACCATTGCAACAAAAAGAATAAAATACCTAGGAATAAACCTACCTAAGGAGATGAGAGCTGTATACCGAAAAATATAAGACACTGATGAAAGAAATTAAAGTTGATACAAACAGATGGAGAGATATACCATGTTCTTGGATTGGAAGGATCAACATTGTGAAAATGATTATACTACCCAAAGCAATCTTCAGATTCAATTCAATCCCTATCAAAGTACCAATGGCATTTTTCACAGAACTAGAACAAAAAGTTTCACAATTTGTATGGAAACACAAAAGACCCCGAATAGCAAAAACGATGTTTAGAAAGAAAAACGGAGCTGGTGGAATCAGGCTCCCGGACCTCAGTGTATACTACAAAGCTACAGTAATCAAGACAGTATGGTACTGGCGCAAAAACAGGAATATAGATCAATGGAACAGGATAGAAAGCCCAGGGATAAACCCATGCACATATGGTCAACTTATTTTTGATAAAGGAGGCAAGATTATAGAATGGAGAAAAGACAGCCTCTTCAATAAGTGGTGCTGGGAAAACTGGACAGCTACATGTAAAAGAATGAAATTAGAACACTCCCTGACTCCATACACAAGAATAAACTCAAAATGGATTAAAGACCTAAATTTAAGGCCAGACACTATAAAACTCTTAGAGGAAAACATAGGTAGAACACTCTATGCCATAAATCACAGCAAGATCCTTTCTGACCCAGCTCCTAGAGAAATGGAAATAAAAACAAAAATAAACAAATGGGAGCTAATGAAACTAAAAGCTTTTGCACAGCAAAAGAAACCATAACGAAGATGAAAACACAACCCTGAGAATGGGGGAAAATATTTGCAAATGAAGCAACTGACAAAGGATTAATCTCCAAAATTTACAAGCATCTTATGCAGCTCAATATCAAAAAAACAAACAACCCAATCCAAAAATGGGCAGAAGACCTAAAGAGACATTTATCCAAAGAAGATATACAGATGGGCAACAAACACATGAAAGGATGCTCAACATCACTATTCATTAGAGAAATGCAAATCAAAACACTTGTGAGAATGGCCATCATCAAAAAATCTACAAACAATAAATACTGGAGAGGGTGTGGAGAAAAGGGAACCTTCTTGCACTGTTGGTGGGAATGTAAATTGATACAGCCACTATGGAGGCTCCTTAAAAAACTAAAAATAGAACTACCATACGACCCAGCAATCCCACTACTGGGCATATACTCTGAGAAAACCATAATTCAAAAAGAGTTGTGTACCACAATGTTCATTGCAGCTCTATTTACAATAGCCAGGACATGGAACAACCTAAGTGTCCATCAACAGATGAATGGATAAAGAAGATGTAGCACATATATACAATGGAATATTATTCAGCCATAAAAAGAAACGAAATTGAGTTATTTGTAGTGAGGTGGATGGAGTTAGAGTCTGTCATACAGAGTGAAGTAAGTCAGAAAGAGAAAAACAAATACCATATGCTAACACATATATATGGAATCTAAAACAAACAAAAAAATGGTTCTGGAGAACCTAGTGGCAGGACAGGAATAAAGACACAGACGTAGAGAATGGACTTGAGGACACGGGGAGGGGGAAGGGTAAGCTGGCACGAAGTGAGAGAGTGGCATGGACTTATATATACTACCAAGTGTAAAATAGATAGCTAGTGGGCAGCAGTGGCATAGCACAGGGAGATCACCTCAGTGCTTTGTGACCGTCTAGAGGGGTGGGATAGGGAGGGTGGGAGGGAGATGCAAGAAGGAGGAGATATAGGGATATATGTATATGTGTTGCTAGTTCACTTTGTTATACAGCAGAAACTAACACACCATTGTAAAGCAATTATACTCCAAGAAAGATGTTAATGAAAAAAAAAAAAGTTCCAAGACTGGAATTTCATACATATAGAAATAGTTCCTTGCATGTTCTGTTTCTTCCTGCCTGTGTCCCAAGCTTTCATGTGCTGCTGGAGGAAATTATAGGTAATCTTTACCATTGTGAAGGGCAAAAGTTAGTTTTTTCTCTGTACACATGTCTACCTACTAGCATATACAGTACACACACACACACACCCCTTATTAATGGAAATGGGTTAGCTATATTTTCAGTTAATTCTTTACACATGTTGACAATAAAATTGTTTTGCATTTGACATATACTTTATACAACTGTGTGATTTTTGTGTGTATTAGCTGTTAGTTAGCAAAGGGAGTTAATGTAAATATTGTCTAGAATTAGTAGGAAAGAAAATTGGATTGAGTGATAGATGGTTAAATCAATATCTCTGACATTGAATAGTTGTTTAACTTTGGAAAAAAATATAACTATGAAAATATAAATTACTCATTCTTGTGATGGACTTTATTTTTTTAAGTGCTAACTGTGGGAAGGGAAGAAACCGAAATATCTCTAAGGATTCTTATGGTATAGTGACTTTTACCTTTACTTATTTGTGTTGCTATGTCTACTTATTTATGCATGTATAAATTATTACAGGTGTTTTTGTATATATCATGTTTATAATTACAATAACTGCAGTAAATATTCTGTTCCATATAATTGTGAAGAAAACTTTTTTCTACATTACAATTGTATTTACCTGGAATAGATCAAGTTACACACACACACACACACACACACACACTCACTCTCATGTTTCTCCTTATCTTAAAATGAATAAATTCTGTCAAATTTTGAAATAATAATAGCAACAATGGCTACATACCCTGCCCAATACTTTATACACATTATCTTATTTAATTCTCACAAAATCCTATGAAGTCGGATTTTGAAAGCAAGCTCAAAGTCATACTCATATTAAGGGAGAGAGTTGGGGTTAGCAACAAGTCTTTTAAAGCTATATTCTCTTAGCTACATGAAGGCTCAATAAATAAGTGATGTTTGTTTTTATTTTAATAAATCAGTTCTGCATCTGTACTCAATTTATTTTTGAGAGCATGCTCAGTTGTTAACCAAAGTTATAATTCTCATAATAGTAGTATAATGTGTTCCCTAACCTCAAATATACCTGACTGTGGGCAGTTTTATTACTGTTTGAAATTAGGGATGCCTCCCTTATTTGGAACAGAGTGTATTTTGATTCTTTGAATCACAATGACTAACCAAGCGATACAGACAACTAATAAGTGGTTCACATATCATTTTATTTCCAACAAAATTTTGTGCTCCCAAATACTTAGGTATTACCTATTCTGTTTTCAGCTTCTGCTGCTGGTGATTTTCTTTCATAGCCTAAATCATCCTGGACCCAAGGCATGGTTTGGCTGCATGTTGAGTGTCAACACAGAAGTTTGCTTGCAGCTCAAGCCAGGCCACCACGGGGATAAATTTATGAGTGTTTCAGGGAAAGGCTTTTCATCTTCATCTCAGGACAGAGGTTACGGGTTGGTGATGAGCTCCCTTACAATCTCCCTATGTTTTAATCCACCCATGTCAGTGTCCCAAAGGATCTTCTCCAGACTAAATTCCATTAGATGTAAAACAAAAGACAAGCTGGTTCCTAAGAAAGGTTAGAGAAACATTGAAGAAGCAAGCAGGATTCCTAAACAAAGGGATTTCAACCTTAAATTTTACTGTAATTTTTATTTGCCTTGGTAAAATCATTCATCTGTTTTACTGAAGAATCATGATTATAATATTAGTCTACTATATTCCTATGAGAGGGAAATATTATTGCATGGCTAGTACAAGGTAGGCTTTTGGGGATTTACCTGAGGTTATCCTGTACCTCAGGATTTACCTGAGGATTTACCTGAGGCTATCCTGTACTCTCTAATAAATATTAGAGAGTAATTTATTCATTCCTTTAATAGATATTGAGCACCTATTTTATATCAAGTATTATGCTTGTCATTCCAATACAAAGTTGGTGAAGACATGTTCTCAGCTTGTAATCAGGGAAGACAGACAAATTTATATGTGATTATGTATAGTGCACGAATTACTATTATAAATGCATGCATAAGATGCTGTGGAAGTACAGAAAAGGAATATCTACATAATCATTAGATGAGAATAGAGGATGTCATGGAAGTTGTCTCAAATGAGGTAATCCTTAAACTCTAATGGATATGTAGAAGTTTGTTTTCAGGCAGAGCGAAAACTGTAATTCTCAAGATTTATAAACTTTGCCTCTGTACTACTGTTTGTTTAGATAAATTTTTGTCTAATTATTACAGTGAACTCAGTTAAACTTGCTTTTCCAAAACTGAAGAATATTTGGTTGCAAATCTGTTTTGTTTAGCAGAGGAAAATCTCTCATAGGCATTGTCTGTCTTTGCAGCTCTGGAAATCTAATTCTCCAAAGGCCAACCCCACAGCTGCTAATTTCATGATCTCTTTAGTGTTTCTATTGCTAAGTTGGAATATTGCAGCCATGCTTGTCTTCTGCCTAATGTGGCATGAGCAAAGCCTCTGGCATCTCTCTTGGTAGAAACTCAAGTTTTTTCACAGCTGGAAGTAGACTGATTGTTTACCTTCCACATAAGAGATTAGCTCTATCTATAAAAATGAAAATAACTCGAGAAATAGAACATATGAATTTAGTATGCAGTACATAGATGAGGCCAGTTATTTTGACAATTGCTGTAGTTACCATTGAAGCAACATGGATTAGAGACAAATGGCATTAGAAGTTTCCAACTAATTCTTTTTACAAGAACTCATTTCTTACACAAGAGTCTCTGTAATTGGCTTTCATTTTGATGAAGAATTTAAGATGAAGGGGTTGTGGGCAGAGATCAGCAGAGATTATTTTTCTCAGTTGATATGTTATTTTTGTACTGAGGTTGAATTTCAAAGACTTGTGAAATATCCGTATCAAATGCCTATATATATGACATAGTCCCGATGTTGGAAGTTGAAGTGCACTGGGAGAGACCTAAGGTGTGTTTTGAGTTTAGATGTCTGTTAACTTCTCTGAGTCTATTTCAACACCTATAACATTGTAGAAGGTGTTGGGTGGCTGAATAAGCTCTAAGGCCCTTTTAGCTCTAACAGTCTATGTTTTTATAGACAAGTTTAAAGAACAAGTTAAATTTTTTTTTTCTTAAGGCTCAGAAAAAGAATTCCATATGAATGAATTTACTGTGATTTAGTGGGAAGAGCAGGAGCCTTTGAAATCAAATCTGAGTTAAGTTTAATAGTTATGTGATGTTGGCCTAGTTATTTAAGTTTTAAATTTCCCATTTGTAATAGGATTGTTGTGAGGATTAAATTAAATAATGTATGAAAGTCTTCACACAGTAGCTGGCACAAATTAAGCACTCAAAAAATGTTGGTTTCACATGAAAGGATGCTTAACATCACTAATCATTAGAGAAATGCTTATCAAAACTACAGTGAGGTATCACCTTACACTGATCAGAGTGGCCATCATCAAAAAATCTACAAACAATAAATGCTGGAGAGGGTATGGGGAAAAGGGAACCCTCTTGCACTGTTGATGGATATGTAAATTGATACAGCCACTATGGAGAACAGTATGGAGGTTCCTTAAAAAACTAAGAATAGAACTACCATGTGACCCAGCAATCCCACTACTGGGCATATACCCTGAGAAAACCATAATCCAAAAAGAGTCATGTACCACAGTGTTCATTGCAGCACTATTTACAATAGCCAGGACATGGAAGCAACCTAAGTGTCCATCAACAGATAAATGGATCAAGAGGATGTGGCACATGTATACAATGGAATATTACTCAGCCATAAAAAGAAACGAAATTGAGTTATTTGTAGTGAGGTGGATGGACCTAGAGTCTGTCATACAGAATGTGAAGTAAGCTAGACAGAGAAAAACAAATACTGTATGCTAACACATATATATGGACTCTAAAATAAGAAAAAAGGTTCTGATGAACCTGGGGGCAGGACAGGAATAAAGATGCAGACATAGAGAATGGACTTGGGGACACGGGGAGGGGGAAGGGTAAGCTGGGACGAAGTGAGAGAGTAGCATTGACATATATACACTACCAAATGTAAAATAGATAGCTAGTGGGAAGCAGCAGCATAGCACAGGGAGATCAGCTTGGTGCTTTGTGACCACCTAGAGGGGTGGGATGGGGAGGGTGGGAGGGAGCCGAGCCGCAAGAGGGAGGAGATATGGGGATATATGTATAGGTATAGCTGATTCACTTTGTTATAAAGCAGAAACTAACACACCATTGTAAAGCAATTATACTCCAATAAAGATGTTAAAAAAAAATGTTGGTTTCTTTTTCTTTCAGTTGCAAGTGTTTAGGAATTTGAGGAATGAAGGGTAGTGAGCTATCTGTGGTCCTGAGCTTTTGTGTGTTCAAGCCTGGTCTGATCTACCAGTTCCCTAATAGTCTTTTAATCCATATTTCTGCCCTTGGGTATTGTATACTGTGATTTTCTGAGATTCTTATTGCTGAAGATATTGCTGAATCTTGCCTGTAGTCTGTTAATTATGCATAATCTTGTTGACCCTTGCCTATGCGTGCAGGTTATACCTATGCTTGGTCATAATCCAGAGTAACCTTGACAGAGTTTACAGAAGGAAAAAAGGGTCTGAAGAAAACAAATACCTAAGGACCAGGTGGAGGAGTCAATAAAAAAGGACTAAAAGGATGACTCAAGAGGCTGATGGCAAAACAGGACCAGGGGAAGAGAATATTTTGAGGCAGGAGGTCAAATAAAATTACCTGTGTGTCTCTCACATTACAACTATAAAATCTTGGTGGGTAAGAGCAATATCTAATTTACCATTGTACCTTTAGTATTTATCAGAGCAGCTGGTACTTAGTGGGAAATATATATATTTTAAATGAATGGATGTGTCAGGTTTCTTTTACCTGCCACCATGCCTACCTTATGTACAGCAGTTATTCAGTAATTATTTTTTAATGAAACTTGAATTTCTGGAACCTGAGTTTCCAGAATTGCATTGTATGCATTTCTGCTCTGCCTTTGGGCTTTTTGACTTCTAAAAAGAGCTACATAACTCTTTGAAAGGTCAATAGTGAGAATGACTATTTGCTCACATTTGGGAATATACTCAGTGCTTGAGACTGCTAATCACTCCATGTGAAATCTAAACTCTTTGCCTGGCATTGAGGTGTGACACCACCACACCTTTCTCTCTCTTATTACTATTGTCCTGTGTGCAGCCTATATACTTTAACCATACTTTTCACAACTCTTATTTATTAGCTCTATTTCGTACTCAGTGAATTATATAATTATTACAAAAGTGAGTATTTCTTGAACCCAAATATGGTTAGTTATTTATTTGCCAGTGTCTGTTCTAGATACTTCATGTATTATTTTAATTCTGATAAAAATCTGTGAGTTAGATAGTATTAATCCCTATTTTATAGTTGGCAGAAACTGTGGCTAAAAGAGTTTAGGTAACTTTCTAAAGGTCACACAATTATAAAGTGGTAAAAGTAGAAAGTTGAAACATAGGTCACTTTGACTCCAAAGCCATTTCTCTTTCCACCGTGTTACACTATGTCATGTAACTGGTAGCTATAAAAAATAGCAGTAGTAACACTTTTAAACAAAAGTATCCATAGTCCTGCGCTTCTTCAGGTTTGTACTACAGCTGAAAACTCTGCAGAAGGTACCTAACCATTTACATGTATGTTTAAAGAGCAGCTGTCAGCCTTTAATAGTATATATCTACTTCATTCTGGCAAGCAGAATGATATTCTTAGCCTGTTGAATTGCAGGAGTTTCCCAGGAGACCACAAGCACATTCTGACATGAGCTTTCAGGTCCCCTGTTTTATACTCTGGATCTGCTCTGCTCTGTTCTCTGGGAATCAAAACGTGGCTTTAGGCATCAGTGTGATATTTTCTGCATGTCAGGCATAGGCAGTGTTGGAAGAACTCTTTGGCCTCCTATTCCTTGAATTTCTAAAACCTCTTGACATTAGCAGGTGCTGGCTTTTGCAGTTAGAACTAATAATATATGAACAATTCACCAAGATACTAAGACTATTTAACATCCATCCATTTGACCTTGATAGTCGGTGGTTATTTATCTGACCCATATTTTCTGTCCCCAGTTATTGAGCAAACATTTATTACACAACCTTCTTATGTATCAAACCAATTAAATAAATCAGAATGCACGTCCTAGCTTACTCAAGTCTATTTTTAAAATTAATTAGCCACTGTGATTTTATAGGTAGAAGTTATTAAGAGGTCATTTAACTCAATGCCTTTTATTTTACAGATAAAGAAACTTAAATCCATGTAGGTAGAATTACTTTCTTTAAGATCATATAATAAGTGGCACAGAAGGGACATGAATTTAAGTTTTATTTCTAGATCAGGGCTGTTTTCAGTATACCTTGCTGTCTTTCAACTATATTCAGACATAGCTGGTTATAACAGTGGAAAGGAAGGTATAATGTCATGGATTTTTGTACCTGCTCCCTTACCTTAGGAGGATTGTTTTTTCCATTTCTTTGACCTTGGTGGACCATTTTCTCAGGGAACTTCTTGAAGACCCTGGAATGCATCTAGTATATTCCATTGAGTGTTTCCTGAGTAGATTCCTACTTACGGCATTTCTAAGTATCTGAGGTCTGAGGAGTTAGATAAAACTGTGAAGTATTTGAAGAAGAGAAAGGAACAGGGACTGGAGTGACAGAGAGGAATTATCAGTGGCAGACTAGTGTGCATAATGATGGAACTCAAGATAAGAGGTAGAGAAAGAAAGAGGGAAATAATTGAAGGTAAGAGGCAAGTTTGAAGCAGAAATTTGAGGTATAGGTGACATCTAGTCTTCTCATCTACAAAATGGGAATAATAATACTCATTATGACTCTCATAGTATTTTTCTAAGGGCCTCAGGGAAAAAAGAGTTTGGAACCTCTAAAGTATAGTGTACTATTTAGGGGATGATGCTTGATGAGGATGGTAGTGGTTAAACATGGTAGAAAGGAGAGAGATGGCAAGGAGATAGAATTAACATAGAAAGTATAGTGGTTTGTACAATGCATTCTGAGAGGACACAAGAGATATATTAAAAGGGAAGATTAAATACATATTGGGCAAAAAATCAAAAGGAATACATAGAAGGGATGAATAACTTGGGTATGGTAATTTAGCATACTGGTTAGTGGTAGAATGGTTGGAATTAAGGAGGGACCTGATATCAGCCACTTGAGTGGCTCAGTACATTTTTCTTTTCAGCTTTAGCCAAGTCAGAGAAAGGCAGATAGATTTTATAGAGGGTGTGTGTAGAAAAACTGACAGTGCTTCTAAAGACTGGTAATACAGTCAGTAAAAAAACACTTAAGTTGTCCTTGCCAAACTCAAAGCAGGTATTTAGGTTGCTAGGTTGAGAAGACTATTTGCTGATTCTTCTGGGTGAACTTCAGGAAAGCAGGTTGTTTTAAAGGCATTTGCTGCTGTCTTGTTAGCTAATTTTGATGTATGCTTATGGAACCATCTTATCCAGCAAGTTGAAATTGAAGTGTTTTGGAATGAATGATACAGCTGTTAAGGCAGGGGCTTAACTTTAAGACTTGTTTGTCACTTAAGGAGGGCCTTTGTTATGAAGACAGTGTGAGCAGTGGCATGGAAATGAGTGAGGAGACCAGCGTCACTGAGTGGAGGAGCGTGTGCATTGTTAGCTTCTCTTCATATTCTGTGCTCTAGTCTTATCAGTTCTCTTCTGGTTTCTGGTATCTCTTCCAGCTGGCTTTTGGGCTGGAAGTGCATTAACCTGGACTGTTTTCTATTCCCCAAAGTAACTTTTACTCACTTATCAAGGTTTATATCAGATTATACTTCCAAGTAGCCTTCCTTGGTTTATTATGTTAGGTTATCTCCACCTTGGTACTATTGACATTTTCGACTGGATAATTTTTGTTGTGGGAATCTGTCCTATGCATTATAGGCTCTTTATTAGCATCCCTGGCCTCTACCTTCTTAGCATCTTCCACAGTTATGACAACCAAAATTGTCTTCAGACATTGCCAGATGTCCCCTGGGGAGCAAAATTGCCCAGAATTTAGAACTACTGATACATAGGTGAAGAAATAAGAAATTTCCTTATACATCTACATTTCATTTCAGTGATATTTTGGGAGGAGGAAAGTTAATTTGCTTGCTCATTTTTCCATTTTGGGTCAAAAATTAAACTTACAATGGGATAGTGCTCTCAATTTCTGTTAGTTCGTTCTGTTTTTTGAATGTTACAAGTTTGCTTCTGTTTCAGGGTCTTTAAACTTGTACTTTCTTATACCTGTGATATTCTTCCACTAGATCTTCACAAGAATCACTGTGTCACTTTGCTCAGGTTCCAGATAAAATGTCACTTTTTTGGGGAGTTCTTCCCTGACCACTTTATCTAAAATAGCACCTTTTCCCCTCTCAATCTCATTTACCTATTTTATTTTTCTTCGTAGCACTTTGCACTACCTATCATATTTGTATTAAAAAGAGTATGTTTACTGTTACAACAGATATAGCCTAAATTTCATTGGCTTAAAATAATAGAATTTATTTCTTACTCTGATCTTAGTTTTGTGCTGGTTGGAGGGTTATATAGCCATTTGGGGGCTTAAGCTCTTTCCTTCATATGGCTCCTCCATTTTGTAGTCTTATCCTCTGCTTTTGACTGGTGAATGGCAAAAGAGAATGTGGATGATTGTGTGGAAAGCAGGTCTGGAAATCACATAATTTCTTTTTTCTACAATTACATTGGCTAGAATTCAGTCACCTAACCACAACAGATTAGGAAATGTAGTCAGGTTATGTACTAGGAGAAAAAAGGAAATTGGGTTTTATAGAACCATAATATCAGGTCGGCTACAATATTAACTGGTACTCATAAATTTGCTGCAAGAATCACTGAATGAGTGTTTCCTCTCTTGTATGCCACTGTCCCCACACTTAAAACTGTTCCTGGTATGCAATAGGCACACAATTACTTATTGAATAAATAAATGTATGAAGGGGTAGTGCTTCTGAAATCAGAGCTGGATTTGTTTTGATTTTTCCACTATTTGTGTGATATTGGGGAAGTTAGTTAACCATTCTGAGTCTCAGTTATCTCATCTGAAAAATGAAGGGAGTAAGAACTACTCTATTTATAACATAGTAATCCTATGAGGTTATTGTGTAACCCAAGGGATCATTGTGTATCACGAAATACTCTATGAAATACTTAGCCCAGTGTCTCACACATCATAAGTTCTCAATAAATAGTAGCTATTTTTACTGGTTTTAACCAAATTCTACTTTGAAGTCTGATTCATTTTGTCTACAGTGGTTCAGTACACATACTTTTTATATCTTAACTTATTGAAATAATACAGGCGTAATTTGAAACAGCTTCTATATATGTATTCTGTCATTTAATCACTTACTCATCCATCAGTTCAACTGTTTATAACTCATCTATTCTATTTAAGACACTTTATTAGGTAATATGAGGAGATAAGAAAAACTTACCTATTGCAATGTTTAAATTTAGAGGATTTTTTAGTAAAACCTGATTAATTCTATATTTAGTTAACATATTCAAAGATAAATATGGGAGAAATTTAATTTTATTTTTTTATCTTAAAGAAATATGCTTAGTCTCTGAGTAATAAGAGACTCTTAGCATCTCATTCATGAGAATTCCAGATAAGTCACGTAATAAAACTACCTTTCCATCATTGTTTGAATCCTTTTTAGAGTATCACCCCACCTCAAGACCTAAAGCATTGTTTTTTGAAATAAGATTTTCTTTTTTTTTTTTTTTTTTAAAGTGGGATGAATATCAGGAGTCCCACTTTTTTTTTTTTAATTAATTAATTAATTTATGGCTGTGTTGGGTCTTTGTTTCTGTGCGAGGGCTTTCTCTAGTTGTGGCAAGCGGAGGCCTCTCTTGTTGTGGAGCACAGGCTCCAGACGCACAGGCTCAGTAATTGTGGCTCACGGGCCCAGCTGCTCTGCGGCATGTGGGATCTTCCCAGACCAGGGCTCGAACCCATGTCCCCTGCATTAGCAGGCAGATTCTCAACCACTGCGCCACCAGGGAAGCCCTGAAATAAGATTTTCTTCACCATTAGTGGTATAGAAATGACCTGAGATATTTCACCATTGCTTTATAAGTTTATTTTCCCACACATATTGGAAAGTAGACAATATGTCATCACTTCAGTAAATTGAAAAAGGAACAAAGTATTATCTGATTTGTTAGCTGATGAAAGTTTTAAAACTGAAAGTTGTCCATCCTTCAAGGACTAACTTATGTCTCACCAACTAAAAGGGGCCTTTCCAATAAGTTTATCTCTCACCAACCCCTACCTTCTTTTATCTTGTACAGTATATAGTTTATTAGTTAATTATTCTTTAATTATTTCACATATATTAATTGAATCCTCTCAACTTTAGGGTAAGCTTATTGAGAGCAGAAACCATATATTACTCTTCATTTGTTTCATTTGTTTCTTGGTATTTCTTACTGTCTGAACATGTGGTAGTTGCTTAGTAAGTTCTTTGAATCATACACTTTAAAGGATACTTAGAGACCGTCTTGTCCAGTTTCCTTCAAGGAAGATCCCTTTTTACAGAAAGCCTGAGGAATGACCATCTAGCCTGTACTCTAAATGTCTCTCATGAAAAAGAGAGCACTTTTCTAGGACAGCTTATTTCATGGTTGGATTGTTATGTTCATTAGGTGTTTATTTTTTCATATTTTGGGCTGAAATCTACCCATTGGTGGTTCTAGTCCAGTCTAACAGGGCAAGTCTGATAATCCAATCCTTTTGTTTGTTTGTTTGTTTTTTACTTGTTAGCTCTTCAAATTTTGAGAGATTTGCAATGTATTCCTTCATCTTTTTGTTTTCATTTATTTGTTAAACATTAGGAGTTTCTACTATGTTGTGGATACAAAGATGAATTTGTTATTGTTACTATATTTTTTTCAGCTTCTTTTCATTGGATATGTATCTCAGATGACTCAGCAAGGTCATGACTCTCTTTCTATGTAAACACTCTAATTTGTGCCCTCTTAAAATGTGATGCCTGAAATAGACCAAATTGTTTCAACTGATTAGTATATAATTCATTAAAACTTATTCTTTTATATGATCAGGATAACTTCTATCAGTGTTGTCATAGTTGTGTTGACTTTTTGATAATATTGATTAACCAAAAGTTTGAGAATTTTTTGAAACATTTCCTTCCACTAGACCAGATCTACATTGGTGCAATTGATTTTTTTTTTTTTTTTTTTTCTGCAAGCTAAGTTCAGGACTCTATGTTTGTCTCAATTTTGGCCTAACATCTTTGCTTATGAAGATTGTTTGAATCTTGAATCTGACATCTGTGTTTGTAGCTAGTCCTCCTATCTTTGAAATATCTGGAAAAAATTATGTAATAAGCATTTATTTTCTCTTAAGTCTTTTTTTTTAAACTGAAGTATAGTTGATTTACAATGGTGTGTTAGTTTTTGGTGTACTCAAAGTTATTCAGTTATACACACACACACACACACACACACACACACACACACATATATGCATAGTATTTTCCATTATGGTTTATTACAAGATAGTGAATATAATTCCCTGTGCTATACAGTAGGACTGTGGTTTATCTATTTTATATACAGTAGTTTGTATCTGCTAATCCCAAATTTATCCCTAATTTATCCCTCCTCTACCCCCTTT
Source organism: Balaenoptera ricei (assembly GCF_028023285.1). Lineage (NCBI taxonomy): Eukaryota > Metazoa > Chordata > Mammalia > Artiodactyla > Balaenopteridae > Balaenoptera > Balaenoptera ricei. Next base: position 41,515,238 of record NC_082639.1, on the reverse strand, counting down.
CTCCTTTGGTTACCATAAGTTTGTTTTTTATGTCTGTGAGTCTTTCTGTCTCATAAATAAGTTCATTTGTGTCATATTTTAGATTGCACATATAAGTGATATCATATGGTATTTGTCTTTTTCTGACTTACTTCACTTAGTATGATAATCTCTAGGTCCACCATGTTGCTGCAAATGGCATTACTTCATTCTTTTTTATGGCTGAATAGTATTCCATTATGTATATATACCACATCTTCTTTATCCATTTATCTGTCAATGGACGTTTAAGTTGCTTCTATCTCTTGGAAATTGTAAATAGTGCTGGTATGAACATTGGGGTTGCATGAGTCTTTTTGGGTTAGAGTTATCTCCATGTGTATGCCTAAGAGTGGGATGGATTAGGTCCCATTTGTTTATTTTTGCTTTTATTTCTATTGCCTTGGGAGACTGAGCTAAGAAAACATTGGTATGATTGATGTCTGAGAATGTTTTGCCTATGTTCTCTTCTAGGAGTTTTATGGTGTCATGCCGTATATTTAAGTCTTTGAGCCATTTTGAGTGTATTTTTGTGTATGTTGTGAGGGTGTGTTCTAACTTCATTGATTTACATGCTTTCCCAACACCACTTGCTGAAGAGACTGTCTTTTCTCTATTGTATATTCTTGCCTCCTTTGTTGAAGATTGACTCTAGGTGTGTGGGTTTATATCTGGGCTGTCTATTCTCTTTCATTGATCCATATGTCTGTTTTTGTGCTAATACCATGCTGTTCTGATTACTGTAGCTTTGTAGTATTGTCTGAAGTCTGGGAGGGTTATGCCTCCTGGTTTGTTCTTTTTCCTTAGGACTGCTTTGGCAATTCTGGGCCATGACATTATATTCCATATAAATTTTAGGATTATATGTTCTAGTCCTGTGAGAACTGTCATGGATAATTTGATAGGGATCACATTAAATCTGTAAATTGCTTTAGATAATATGGCCATTTTAACAATATTAATTCTTCTAATCCAAGAGCATGGTATATCTTTACATTTCTTTAAAACATCTTCAATTTCCTTTAGCAAAGTTTTTATACTTCTCAGCATACAAGTCACCTCCTTGGTCAGGTTTCTTTCTGAGTATTTTTTTTTTTTTTTGGATGCAATTTTAAAAGGAATTTTTAAAAAAACTTACCCTTTCTGACTTTTCATTGTTAGTGTTAAAAAATGCAACCAATTTCTGTATGTTAATCTTGTATCCTGCTACCTTGATGAATTTGTTTATCAGTTCTAGTAGTTTTTGTTTGGAGTCTTTATGGTTTCCTATATATAGTATCATGTCATCTGCATATAATGACAGCTTTATCTCTTCCAATTTTATTTCTTTTTCTTGTCTCATTGCTGTGGCTAGGACTTCCAATACTATGTTGAATAGAAGAGGCAAGAAAGGGCATAGTTGTCTTGTTCCAGATTTTAGTGGGAAGGCTTTCAGCTTTTCACTGTTGAATATTATGTTGGCTTTGGGTTTGTCATAAACGGCTTTTATTATGTTGAGATTTGTTCCCTCTCTATCCACTTTGGTAAGAGTTTTTATCATGAATGGATGTTCAAGTTTCTCAAATGCTTTTTCTGTATCTATTGAGATGATCATGTGATTTTTGTCTTTTCTTTTGTTGATATGGTATATCACCTTGATTGATTTGCATATGTTGGACCATCCTTGTGACCCAGTGATGAATCCAACTTGATCGTGGTGTATGATCTTTTTTATGTGTTGTTGGATTCAGTTTGCTAATATTTTGTTGAGAATTTTTGCATCTATATCTGTCAAAGATTTTGGCCTGTAATTTTTTTTTTTTTTTGGTATTGTCTTTCTCTGGTTTTGGTATCAGGGTGATGGTGGCTTCATAGAATGACTTTGGGAGTATTCCCTCATCTTCAAACTTTTGGAATAGTTTGAGAATGACTGGTATAAGTTCTTCTTTGTATGTTTGGTAGATTTCCCCAGTAAAGCCATCTGGTCCTGGACTTATGTTTGCAGGGAGTTTTTAAAATTACAGATTCTATTTCACTTCTAGTGATTGTTCTGTTCAAATTATCTATTTCTTCTCGATTCAGTTTTGGTGGGCTGTATGTTTCTAGAAATGTGTCCATTTCTTCTAGGTTGTCCAATTTCTTGGCATATAATTGTTCATAGTATTCTCTTATGGTTTTTTTGTATTTCTGTGGTTTTGGTTGTTATTTCTCTTCTTTCATTTCTTATTTTTTCATTTGCGTCCTCCCTCTTTTCTTTCTGGTGAGCCTGGTCAGAGGTTTGTTGATTTTGTTTAACCTTTCAAAGAACCATCTCTTGGATTTATTGATGTTTTCTATTTTTTTAATCTCTGTTTTATTCATTTCCTGTCTGATCTTTATTATTTCCTTCCTTTTGTTGACTTTAAGTTTTGTTTTTCTTTTTCTAATTCTTTTAGGTGGTAGGTTAGGTTGTTTATTTGAGATTTTTCTTGTTTTTTGAGGAAGGCCTGTATTGCTATGAATTTTCCTGTAAGAACTGCTTTTGCTGCATCCCATAGATTTTGTATAATTGTGGTTTCATTGTCATTTGTCTCAAGGTATTTTTAAATTTCCTCATTGATTTCATTGTTGACCCATTGGTTTTTTAGTAGCATGTTTGTTTAGTCTCCATGTAATTGTTATTTTCTCATTTTTCGTTGTGTGGTTGATTTCTAATTTCATGCCATTGTGGTCAGAAAAGATGCTTAAAATAATTTCCATCCTCTTAAATTTTTTAAGGTTTGTTTTGTTTCCTAGTATGTCGTCAGTCCTAGAGAATGTTCCATGTGCGCTTGAAAAGAATGTGTATTCTGTTTTTTGGATGTACTGTCCTGAAAATATCAATGAAGTCTAAGTGTTCATTGTATCATTTAGAATTTCTGTTGCCTTATTGATTTTCTGTCTGGAAGATCTGTCCACTGATGTGAGTGAGGTGTTAAAGGCTTCTACTATTATTTCTCCCTTTTTGTCTGTTAGTGTTTGTTTTATGTATTTAGGTCCTCTTATATTTGGTCCATATATGTTAACGAGTGTAATATACTCTTTTGTATTGATCCTTTTATCATTACATAGTGTCCTTTTTAAAAAATTGACATATAGTTGGTTTACAATGTTGTATTAATTTCTGCTATACAGCAAAGTGATTCAGTTATATACATATGTATACATTTAAAAAATTATTTTCCATTATGGTTTATCACAGGATATTGAATATCATTCCCTGTGCTATACAGTAGGACCTTGTTGTTTATCCATTCTATATATAGTAGTCTGCATCTGCTAACCACAAACTCCCAATCTATCCCTCCCCCATCTCCCCTCCCCCTTAGTTACCACAAGTCTGTTCTCTATGACTGTGAGCCTTTCTCTTTTGTAGGTAGGTTCTTTTGTGTCCTCCTTTGTCTTTCTTTTTGGCCTTTGTTTTAAAGTCTATTTTGCCTGATATGAGTATTGCTACCCCTGCTTTCCTGTCATTTCCATTTGCATGAAACATCTTTTTCCATCTCCTTACTTTCAATCTATGTGTGTCCTTTGCACTAAAGTGAGTCTCTTGTAGGCAGCATATTGTATGCTCTTGTTTTTTGTAATCTAATCTGCCACTCTATGTCTTTGATTGGAACATTTAGTCCACTGACATTTAAGGTAATTATTGATAGGTATGTATTCATTGCCATTTAAAACCTTGCTTTCCAGTTGATTTTGTATTTCTTCTTTGTTCCTTTCTTTTTCTTTTTGTTTTTCCTTTTGTGGTTTGATGGTTTTCTTTTGTATTTTGCTTGTGTTCTCTTCTTTTTGGTTTTTGTGAATCTATTGTATGTTTTTGATTTGTGGTTACCCTGTTTTTCAAGTATGTTAACCCACTACTATATCTACTTGCTTTAGACTGGTAGTCATATAATCTTAAGCACATTCCAAAAAAATCTACATTTTCTTATTCTACTCCCTGACATTTCATTATTTTTGATGTCCTCTTTTACATCTTCATGCTTATTCTTTTGCTGTTCATTGTAGTTTTCATTGCTTTAATAATTTTTTCTTTTATTTAAAAAAATCTATGTACTGGCTTATTTAAGTGATTTACTTTCCAATTGTGATTTTCTCTTTCCTATAGATTCTTGCTTCTTTACTATTTAGAGAAGACCTTTCAATACTTCTTTTAGAATAGGTTTAGTATTGCTGAATTCTTTTAGTTTTGGCTCGTCTGAGAAATTCTTCATCTGTCCTTCTATTGTAAATGATTATCTTGCTAGGTAGAGTATCCTAGGTTGCAGGTTTTTCCCTTTCAGGAGTTTGAATATATCTTGCCACTCCCTCTGGCCGGCAACATTTCTGTAGAGAAATCAGCTGATAGCCTTGTAAGTAACTCTTTGTTTTTCCCTTGATGCCTTTAGAATCCTCTATTTATCTTTAACTTTTGCCATTTTAATTATATGTCTTGGTATAGGTCTGTTTGGGTTCATATTCTTTGGGACCCCCAGTGCTTCCTGTATCTGAACACCAGTTTCCTTCTTTAGGTTTGGGAATTTTTCAGCCGTAATTTCTTCAAATACTTTTTTGATCCCCTCTTCTCTTTCTTTTCCTTCTGAGATCCCTATTAAGCATGGATTGGGACACTTTATATTACCCTGTAAGTCTCATATATTGCTTTCATTTATTTATTTTTTATTCATCTCTCTGTCTGCTGTTTTGATTGGGTAATTTCCATTATTCTGTCTTATTCATTCTGCTATTCATTGCCTTTAGCTCAGCTTTTGTCTCAGCAAATGAATTTTCTAACTTTTATTGGCTCCTCCTTATGGTTTCTAGTTCCTTTTTACAGTAATCTATATTTCTGTCAATAGCCTTTCTTAATTCCTTCAGTATTTTCATTACCTCCTCTTTGAAATTGGTGTCTGTTAGACTGAAGAGGTCTGTTTCATTATTTGTTCCTTCAAGGGAATTCTCTTGGTCTTTTAAATTGGAGTGGTTCCTCTGCTTCTTCATTTTACTTATATTTCTCTGACTGTATGAGTTTAGGAGAAACTTATTTACTGTGGTCTTGGGGGAGTGTTTTATGTGGGAGCATCCCTGTGTAGCCTGTATGAGTCTAATATTTTTGGTGTGAGGGATGTTTTTAGTATGGATGCCTGCCATGTCTTTCCTCAGTGTTTTCTGGCTGTTATCCCCTTGATAGGTGGTGTGACTGGTGTGGTGACCAGAGCCTGCACTGGATATTGAGCGGGGCCTCCTCTTTGCTCTGTGGTTGTCATAGCCCTGTTGGGCGCAGGGTCTGCTCCTAAGTTTTGGAGTAGACACCTTCAGATCCATTTCTGAACTGTAGCATGAGGTAGGTGGGGCTTGAGTGCTCCCGCTGGGAGAGGAGCCACTGAGTATTCCTCTGCAGGAGCTGTCCACTGGGAAGTGCACTCTTTGGTGTCACCTGTCACCTGTCATGCAGGCTCACAGAGTACACTGATTTTGACACTGCCCTTGACCCCTCCTCAGCTGTGATAATTCAGGCAGTCGGACCAGGTGTCCCTAAGGCACTGTGCTCACAAAGTCCCTAGTGCACATCTGTTGGCACAGAACTGCTGAGGTCAGGCATTGGGATATCCTTAGTCATGCACCTGGACCCACCATGGGAGCTACTGAGTCAGCCCAGACCCTGACCCCACATCTGTGTTCTCGCATGGCAAAGCCCACAGCCACTATTGCTGGACCTACCCCAGCAAAGGGAGCACCTATAATCCACTCGGATGTCCTTTTGGCACTGAGTTTACAAAGCTGCCTGCAACACGTATATTCATGGATCACACAGCTGCTGGGACACTCAGGTTTCAGCCCTGCTTCCAAAGTTGTGCAGTCCCTGGGGACTGGCTCAGATTTCAGCTTTGCCTCTGCATGTGGGCAACCCACCAGCCCTTGTGTGCTCCCAGAGCTCGTAGAGGCAGAGTTGTGCCCTTTGTGAGCATTCTGTGAGTGAGGCTACTGTGGTGGGGGCCCCCAACCCCTCCCTTCAAGTGCACATGTTAATAATGGGGTTTCAGTGGTGGACCTGGGCTCCTTCCTGTGCACACCCCTGATTGTGTCTTGGACCACACTCCAGGCCCTTCAAGTTGTCTCTCTGCAGCCAACCCCAGTCCTTTCTCTGGGTCTGTCCTCTGAAGCCCAAGTTTCAGCCCCCAGTCTCCTGCACACACCAGTAGACCTGTGTCTTGGGCTGGGGAGTGTAGGAAAGTGGCCAGGACCCTCTGTGCTGGTCTTTCTCTGTTCTGACTGCTGCAAGCTGGCTGCTCTGCTCTCCTCTGAGCCTCTGAAGCTCCCTTTCTGTCCCATCTGATCTCCCCACTGGTGAAGAGGTTTTCCAGGATGAGGGAACTTTTCCTCTTTCACAGCTCCCTTCCAAGGATGCAGGCACCATCCTGATTTCTTTTTATTTCTTTTATCCTACTGGTTATGTGGTGATCATTCTTGCCATTTTGGTTTTATGAGATCTCTGCCAGCCTTCAGCAGCTATTCTGTGAAAATTGTTCCACGTGTAGATGTATTTTTCATGTATTTGTGGGAAGAGGTGAGCTCCACATCCTTCTCTTCTGCCATCTTGATCTAGCTCCAATTTTCTCTAAGTCTTGAGTAAAATCTTTGAACCTCTTTGAGTAATCAGTTATTTCTGGGAAATGTGAGAACATAATATTGCCAAATTTGAAAGTAGATGTTTCTTGATTTTCATCATCTTTTCTCTTATATTCACTTATCACTGATCCATTTACAAGAGAAAGAATGGGATACAAGAATTATAGGAATACATCATCTAATTACTCAGCAAGCCTGGGGATATTTCTCATTCTCATCTAACTCTCCATCTCCACTGTTTTTACCTTAGTTCAGACCCTCATCATTTCTCATGTAGAATATTGCTTCAGCCTCCTAACTGCACTTTCTGTACAATCTCATCCCTTCCTAATCCATTTTCCATACTACTGCCAGAGGGGTCTTTCTATTGCACAGAGCACATCTTGTAATTTCACTGCTTAAAATCCATTAATACTTTCAATTGTTTATGGGATAAAGTACTCATTTTTTAATAAACATGTAAGGTTCTCCCTAGGCTGATTTCTATGTAACTCTCCAGGCTGTTCTTTTAAAATCTCTGGGCACTTTATTTCAGAGCAACTTATCCTTTCCAGAATTGCAGCTTCATAACTTGGATGCCTGGTAGACACCCACTTAAGACTCAGTTCAAGTATCTCTTGTTACCTTTTCTCTAGAAAAACTTTCTGGATTCTTCCCCAACACAGGGGACTTATTACCTCTTTCTTTAAGTCTCTATTCTACAACGTTGCATATGTCTATCAGAGAATGTAGAGTGCTTTTTTGTTTATTTTTCTACTTCCCCTTCTCACACTCCTTGAATGGTATCCTAAGTCTTATTAATCTCTAGATCTCCAACACCTAGCACAATGCCTGGCACAGAGTGGACACCCAATGAATGCTGAGAGAGATAATGAGAAACAGCAGAAACCCTGCGCTGGAACTCTTTGAATATTGAATCTGGCAGAAATAGATTAGGAACACCAGCCAGATGTTGTTTTTAAGGGTTCTGTTTTTAGCACGTAAATTAAAATTTCATTTTGAAGTACAAGTCTAATTTGGGAACCAGAATACAGTTGTAGAGCTTCACAAGATTACATATGTAAATTCCCCAAAGGCTGATCTATCATCATGCCTTCCTAAAACAGTGCAGTCTGTGTGGAAGGGGAATGGTCTCCAAGTCTGCATCCCAGACTTCTTGCTCCTTGAGCCCTCCGCCTACCTCATTCAGTTACCATCACGTGACCTACTGTGCTCAAATCTTCACCACAGAGGCAGCTTTCGCCCTTTCTCTCTGTGAAAATGCCCTAAGCTCTGAGCCTCAAGGCTAGGTTGTACCCTGTCCTACTTCATATCCTTCAGGGGCAGGGTTTTACTGTGTTCAGGATACAATCTAACCTTCTTATGCCACACAAGGCCTTCCTTCTATTTCCTGTCTCCCTATCTATTTGACATTTGGTAGTGTATAAATGTCAATGCCACTCTCTCACTTCGTCTAAGCTTACCCTTCCCCCTCCTTGTGTCTTCAAGTCCATTCTCCACATCTACGTCTTTATTCCTGTCCTGCCCCTAGGTTCTCCAGAACTTTTTATTTTTAACATCTTTATTGAGGTATAATTGCTTTACAATAGTGTGTTAGTTTCTGCTTTATAACAAAGTGAATCAGCTATACGTATACATATATCCCCATATTGCCTCCCCCTTGCGTCTCCCTCCCACCCTCCCTATCCCACACCTCTAGGTGGTCACAAAGAACCAAGCTGATCTCCCTGTGCTCTGCAGCTGCTTCCCACTAGCTATCTATTTTACATTTGGTAGTATATATAAGTCCATGCCATTCTCTCACTTCGTCCCAGCTTACCTTTCCCCCTGCCCGTGTCCTCAAATCCATTCTCTACGTCTGCGGCTTTATTCCTATCCTGCCCCTAGGCTCTTCAGAACCATTTTTTTTTTAGATTGAACATATATGTGTTAGCATATGGTATTTGTTTTTCTCTTTCTGACTTACTTCACTCAGTATGACAGACTCTAGGTCCATCCAACTCACTACAAATAACTCAATTTCGTTTCTTTTTATGGCTGAATAATATTCCATTGTATATATGTGCCACATCTTCTTTATCCATTCATCCAATGATGGACACTTAGGTTGCTTCCATGTCCTGGCTATTGTAAATAGAGCTGCAATGAACATTTTGGTACATGACTCTTTTTGAATTATGGTTTTCTCAGGGTATATGCCCAGTAGTGGGATTGCTGGGTCGTATGGTAGTTCTAGTTTTAGTTTTTTAAGGAACCTCCATACTGTTCTTCATAGTGGCTGTATCAATTTACATTCCCACCAACAGTGCAAGAGTGTTCCCTTTTCTCCACACCCTCTCCAGCATTTATTGTTTCTAGATTTTTTGATGATGGCCATTCTGACCAGTGTGAGATGATATCTCATTGTAGTTTTGATTTGCATTTCTCTAATGATTAATGATGTTGAGCATTCTTTCATGTGTTTGTTGGCAATCTGTATATCTTCTTTGGAGAAATGTCTGTTTAGGTCTTCTGCCCATTTTTGGATTGGGTTGTTTGTTTTTTTGTTATTGAGCTTCATGAGCTGCTTGTAAATCTTGGAGATTAATCCTTTGTCAGTTGCTTCATTTGCAAATAATTTCTCCCATTTTGAGGGTTGTCTTTTCGTCTTGTTTATGGTTTCCTTTGCTATGCAAAAGCTTTTAAGTTTCATTAGGTCCCATTTTTGCTTTTATTTCCATTTCTCTAGGAGGTGGGTCAAAAAGGATCTTGCTGTGATTTATGTCAAAGAGTGTTCTTCCTATGTTTTCCTCTAAGAGTTTTATAGTGTGCAGTCTTACATTTAGGTCTTTAATCCATTTTGAGTTTATTTTTGTATACAGTGTTAGGGAGTGTTCTAATTTCATTCTTTTACATGTAGCTGTCCAGTTTTCCCAGCACCACTTATTGAAGAGGTTGTCTTTTCTCCATTTTATATTCTTGCCTCCTTTAACAAAAATAAGGTGATCATATGTGCATGGGTTTATCTTTGGGCTTTCTATCCTGTTCCATTGATCTATATTCTTGTTTTTGTGCCAGTACCATACTGTCTTGAATACTGTAGCTTTGTAGTGTAGTCTGACGTCTGGGAGCCTGATTCTACCAGCTCCGTTTTTCTTTCTCAAGATTGCTTTGGCTATTCAGGGTCTTTTGTGTTTCCATACAAATTGTGAATTTTTTTGTTCTAGTTCTGTGAAAAATGCCAGTGGTAGTTTGATAGGGATTGCACTGAATCTGTAGATTGCTTTGGGTAGTAGAGTCATTTTCACAATGTTGATTCTTCCAATCCAAGAATATGGTGTATCTCTCCATCTGTTTGTATCATTTTTAATGTCTTTCATCAGTGTCTTATAGTTTTCTGCATACAGGTCTCTTGTCTCCTTAAGCAGGTTTATTCCAGGGTGTTTTATTCTTTTTGTTGCAATGGTAAATGGGAGTGTTTCCTTAATTTCTCTTTCAGATTCTTCATCATTAATGCATAGGAATGGAAGAGATTTCTGTGCATTAATTTTATAATCTGCTACTTTACCAAATTCATTGATTAGCTCTTGTAGTTTTTTGGTAGCATCTTAAGGATTCTCTATGTATAGTATCATGTCATTTGCAAACAGTGACAGCTTTACTTCTTCTTTTCCAATTTGGATTCCTTTTATTTCTTTTTCTTCTCTGATTGCTGTGGCTAAACTTCCAAAACTATGTTGAATAATAGTGGTGAAAGTGGACAACCTTGTCTTGTTCCTGATCTTAGTGAAAATGGTTTCAGTTTTTCACCATTGAGTATGATGTTGGCTGTGGGTTTGTCATATATGGCCTTTATTATGTCGAGGTAAGTTTCCTCAGTGTCTACCTTCTGGAGGGTTTTTATCATAAATTGGTGTTGAATTTTGTCAAAAGCTTTTTCTGCATCTATTGAGATGATCATATGGTTTTTCTCATTTAATTTGTTAGTATAGTGTATCACATTGATTGATTTGCTTATATTCAAGAATCCTTGCATTCCTGGCATAGACACCACTTGATCATGGTGTATGATCCTTTTAATGTACTGTTGCATTCCGTTTGCTAGTATTTTGTGGAGGATTTTGCATCTATGTTCTTCAGTGATATTGGTCTGTAGTTTTCTTTCTTTGTGACATATTTGTCTGGTTTTGGTATCTGGGTGATGGTGGCCTCGTAGAATGAGTTTGGGAGTGTTCCTCCCTCTGCTATATCTTGGAAGAGTTTGAGAAGGATAAGTGTTAGCTCTTCTCTAAATGTTTGAAAGAATTCGCCTGTGAAGCCATCTGGTCCTGGGCTTTTGTTTGTTGGAAGATTTTAAATCACAGTCTCAATTTCAGTGTTTGTGATTGGTCTGCTTGTATTTTCTATTTCTTCCTGGTGCAGTTTCGGGAGGTTGTGCTTTCCTAAGAATTTGTCCATTTCTTCCAGGTTGTCCATTTTATTGGCATAGAGTTGCTTGTAGTAATGATCCTTTGTATTTCTCATGATCCTTTGTATTTCTGCAGTGTCAGTTGTTACTTCTCCTTTTTCATTTCTAATTCTATTGATTTGAGTCTTCCCCCTTTTTTTCTTGATGAGTCTGGCTAATGGTTTATCAATTTTATTTATCTTCTCAAAGAATCAGCTTTTAGTTTTATTGACCTTTGCTATTGTTTCCTTCATTTCTGTTTCATTTATTTCTGATCTGACTTTTATGATTTCTTTCCTTCTGCTAGCTTTGGGTTTTTTTTGTTCTTCTTTCTCTAATTGTTTTAGGTGTAAGGTTAGGTTGTTTATTTGAGATGTTTTTTGTTTCTTGAGGTAGGATTGTATTGTTATAAACTTCCCTCTTAGAACTGCTTTTGCTGCATCCCGTACGTTTTGGGTCATTGTGTTTTCATTGTCATTTGTTTCTAGGTATTTTTTGATTTCCTCTGATTTCTTCCATGATCTCTTGGTTATTTAGTAGTGTATTGTTTAGCCTCCATGTGTTTGTATTTTTTACAGATTTTTTTCCTGTAATTGATATGTAGTCTTATAGCGTTGTGGTCAGAAAAGATACTTGATATGATTTCAATTTTCCTAAATTTACCAAGGCTTGATTTGTGACCTAAGATATGATCTATCCTGGAGAATATTCCATGATCACTTGAGAAGAAAATGTATTTTGTTGTTTTCGCATGGAATGTCCTATAAATATCAATTAAGTCCATCTTGTTTAATGTATCATTTAAAGCTTGTGTTTCCTTATTTATTTTCATTTTGCATGATATGTTCATTGGTGAAATTGGGGTGATAACGTCTCCTACTATGATTGTGTTACTGTCGATTTCCCCTTTTATGGATATTAGCATTTGCCTTTAGTATTGAGGTGCTCCTATGTTGGGTGCATAAATATTTACAGTTGTTATATCTTCTTCTTGGATTGATTCCTTGATCATTATGTAGTGTCCTTCTTTGTGTCTTGTAATAGTCTTTATTTTAAAGTCTATTTTGTCTGATATGAGAATTGCTACTCCAGCTTTCCTTTGATTTCCATTTGCATGGAATATCTTTTTTCATCCCTTCACTTTCAGGCTGTATGTGTCCCTAGGTCTAAATTGGGTCTCTTGTAGACAGCATATATATGGGTCTTGTTTTTTTATCCATTCAGCCAGTCTATGTGTTTTGGTTGGAGCATTTAATCCATTTACATTTAAGGTAGTTATCGATATGTATGTTTCCTTTACCATTTTCTTAATTGTTTTGGGTTTGTTATTGTATGACTTTTCCTTATCTTGAGTTTCCTGCCTAGAGAAGTTCCTTTAGCATTTGTTGTAAAGCTGGTTTCCTGGTACTGAATTCTCTTAGCTTTTGCTTGTCCATAAAGGTTTTAATTTCTCCGTCAAATGTGAATGAGATCTTTGCTGGGTAGAGTAATCTTGGTTGTAGTTTTTTCCCTTTCATCACTTTAAATATTTCCTGCCACTCCTTTGTGGCTTGCAGAGTTTCTGCTGAAATATCAGCTGTTAACCTTATGTATATTCCCTTGTATGTTATTTGTTGTTTTTCCCTTACTGCTTTTAATATTTTTTCTTTGTAGTTAATTTTTGAGAGTTTGATTATAAGGGTCTTGGCGTGTTTCTCCTTGGATTTATCGTGTATGGGACTGTCTGTGCTTCCTGGACTTGGGTGGCTATTTCCTTTCCCATATTATGGAAGTTTTCAACTATAGTCTCTTCAAATATTTTCTCAGTCCCTTTCTTTTTCTCTTCTTCTGCTGCGACCCCTATAATTCAAAAATTGGTTCATTTAATGTTGTCCCAGAGGTCTGTGAAACTCTCCTGTATTCTTTTCATTCTTTTTTCTTTATTCTACTCTGCAGTAATTATTTCCACTATTTTATCTTACAGATCACTTATCCGTTTTTCTGCCTCAGTTATTTTGCTATTGATTCCTTCTAGAGAATTTTTAATTTCATTTATTGTCTTTTTCATCATTGTCTGTTTGCTCTTTAGTTCTTCTAGGTCCTTGTTAAACATTTCTTTTATTTTCTCCATTCTATTTCCAAGATTTTTGATCATCTTTACTATCATTACTCTGAATTCTTTTTCAGGTAGACTGCCTATTTCCTCTTCATTTGTTTGGTTTGGTCGGTTTTTTCCTTGCTTCTTCATCTGCTGTGTGTTCCTGTGTCTTCTCATTTTCTTAATTTACTGTGTTTGGCTTCTCCTTTTTGCAGGCTGCCAGTTCGTTGTTCCCATTGATTTTGGTGTCTGCCCCCAGTGGCTAAGGTTGGTTCTGTGGGTTGTGCAGGTTTCCTGGTGAAGGGGATTGGTGTGTGTGTTCTGGTGGATGAGGCTGGATCTTGTCTTTTTGGTGGGCAGGACTGCCTCCAGTGGTGTGTTTTGGGGTGTCTGTGACCTTATTATGATTTTAGGCAGCCTCTCTGCTGATTGGCAAGGCTGTGTTCCTCTCTTGCTAGTTGTTTGACATATGGTGTCCAGCACTGTAGCTTGCTTGCTGTTTAGTGGGCCTGGGTCTTAGCGTTGAGCTGGAGATTTCTGGTGGACCAACCAGAGCTTTTGCCGTTTGATATTGCATGGAGCCAGGAGGTCTCTGGTGGACCAATGTCCTGAACTCGTTTCTCCCACCTCAGAGGCACAGGCCTGACACCCGGCCAGAGCACAAAGACCTGTCAGCCACATGGCTGAGAAGAAAAGGAATAAAAAAAGAAAGAAAGAAAAAATAAATAAATAAAATTAAGTTATTAAAATAAAAATTAAAAAGAAATTAAAAAGTAATAAAAAAAAGAAAGAAGGAAAGAAAGAAGACAGCAACCAAACCAAAAAGCAAATCCACCAATGATAAGAAGTGCTAAAAAGTATACTAAAAAAGCCCCCCAAAAAAACAACAACGAAAAAAAACCGGACAGACAGAACCCTAGGAGAAATGGTAAAAGCAGAGCTATACAGACAAAGTCACACAAAGAATCATATACATACACCCTCACAAAAAGGGAAGAAGGAAAAAAAATCTGCATATTAAAAAAGAAAAGGAAGAGAGCAACCAAATCAATAAACAAATCTACCAATGATAATAAACTTTAAATACTAAACTAAGATAGACATAAAGCCAGAAACAAATTAGATGCGGAAAGCAAATCGCAAGTCTACAGTTGCTCCCAAATTCCACCACCTCAGTGTTGGAATGATTTGTTATCTATTCAGGTATTCCAGAGATGCAGGGTTCATGAAGTTGATTGTGGAGATTTAATCTGATGCTCCTGAGGCTGCTGGGAGAAATTTCCCTTTCTCTTCTTTGTTCACACAGCTCCTGGCATTCAGTTTTGGATTTGCTCCTGGCTCTGCGTGTAGGTCGCCTGAGGGCATCTTTTCTTCACTCAGACAGGACGGGGTTAAAGTAACAACTGATTAGGGGGCTCTGGCTCACTCAGGCCGGGGAGAGCGAGGGGTACGGAATGCGGGGCAAGCCTGTGACAGCAGAGGCCGATGTGACATTGCAACAGCCTGAGTCGTGCCTTGTGTTCTCCCGGGGAAGTTGTCCCTGGATCATGGGACTTTGGCAGTAGCAGTCTGCACAAGCTCCCACGAGGGGAGGTGTGGATAGTGACCTGTGCTTGCACATAGGCTTCCTGGTGGTTGCAGCAGCAGCCTTAGCGTTTCATGCCCGTCTCTGGGGTCTGCACTGATAGCTGCCGCTCGCGCCCATCTCTGGAGTTCATTTAGGTAGTACTCTGAATCCGCTCTCCTTGCGCACCCCGAAACGATGGTCTCTTGCCTCTTAGGCAGTTCTACACTTTTTCCCGGGCTCCCTCCCAGCTAGCTGTGGCTCACTAGCCCCCTTCAGGCTGTGTTCATGCAGCCAACCCCAGTCCTCTCCCTGGGATCTGACCTCTGAAGCCAGAGACTCAGCTCCCAGCCCCCACCCGCCCTGGCGGGTGAGCAGAGAAGCCTCTCAGGCCAGTGAGTGCTGGTTGGCACTGATACCCTGTGCGGGAATCTCTCTGCTTTGCCCTCTGCACCCCTGTTGCTGCTCTCTCCTCCGTGGCTCCGAAGCTTCCCCACCACCACCCCCGTCTCCGCCAGTGAAGGGGCTTCCTAGTGTGTGGAAACTTTTCCTCCTTCCCAGCTCCCTCCCAGAGGGGCAGGTCCCATCCCTATCCTTTTGTCTCTGTTTTTTCTTTTTTCTTTTGCCCTACCCAGGCACGTGTGGAGTTTCTTGCCTTTTGGGAAGTTTGAGGTCTTCTGCCAGCATTCAGTAGGTGTTCTGTAGGAGTTGTTCCACATGTAGATGTATTTCTGATGTATTTGTGGGGAGGAAGGTGATCTCCACGTCTTACTCCTCTACCATCTTGAGGGTCTCCTCTACATATATTTTTAAGGTTGTTCAGGAAGCCTTCTGTGAGGGAAGTTTAGACATTGCTTCTTTGTGCTCTTGTGTAATACCTTGAGGTTACCTCACATTTCTAATATTTATAACATTATACTATGATGCAGTGGTTTACTGGTTTGCCTCTCCCAGTAATATCCTTGATGGAAAGGAATTAAAAAATTTTTTATTTGTGTTACCAGAACCTAACATAGTGTGTGCATAGTAATCGTAAATAAATGCTTTGTTAAATAAATTAATAACCCTATATCCATAGCCCAGGAGGTAATGAAAAATATTGCTCCTACTTGGTATGGAATAGAAGAATATATTTTTTAAAATTCTTTTTCAATTGAAATTTCAGTTCAACAACTATTTATTAAAATTGCTCTATATCAGGCATGTTTTAGCTCTACAGTGTATGCAGGTGTCTCTATTAATAGCAGTAAAATAATATATAGTACTCTGCACTATGACTAACACATAAAGGGAAAGTTAGTGTTTAAGTGACTGGTTGGGAAGTGGATATTAAGGCATATGAAATTAGCTGTAATAAAAAACAGAAAAGGTATAATGAGAGTCCAGGTAAGAGCAAGGGAGGGAGATCATTTACTGTAAAATGTTGGGGAATTGGATGCAAACTACTGTTTCAGAGGAAAATGGGCCAGCCATTACTTTTAAAAGGCTATAGAATTAAAATAGAGAAGTCCAAGACCATAGCTTGCTGAATTGGGCCTCATCCATGGTCATACACTTAAAAAGTAGCCAAGCAAGGATTCAGCCTTAGGGCCATATTTTTCCAAACTCCATGGCACCAAACTATACTGTCTGTACTGAATTTTTTCCTTCTTACAGAAATAGAACATTTTTTCATTATATGTCTTATTATTTTCAGTATAGTCCTTAGCTAGATGGTCAGTTTTTTGAGAGTGTTATTGTTAATTATTAGTATATCCTTATTCTTTTATTGAGTGATAGATTGATTCACAGCTTATTTATCTTATACGTTCTCCTTAGTTCTTGCACAAGATAAGGTGGGTGAAAAATAGATCTTCGATGCATGTGTGGTAATCAAAATATTCTGTGATTGATTGTAGCTTAACAAATCTAGACATCTTATTTGTATTGTAGATACATGTGCCTAGAGAGAATTAGGATATGTGTATTTAGGAAATTATTTTTTTTTACATTTTTGTTTTATTGAGTCCTTGAAGTATATCTTGTAAATATATTTGCAATGAGAACAAACATGCTATTTTATAAAATGCTAGGAAGAAGCTATTTAGTCGGTACTAGTTCACTGAGATTAAAGTCCCGAAATGAATAGGTTCTCTTTCTTAAAACACCCTCAAGTAGGAATTTTAGATTTACTTTCTTGACTCAGAATTTGTGGGTTAAGTCTCATCTTCAATGTAATTTTCTCTCAAAATGATGAAGCCTTGGAAATATGGCTTTATAATAGAACTTTTGACAGATCCCTTTAACTGCATGTCATTTATACATAGAGGTAATTTGTTACCTCTTCCAAGGTGTTTGTGCCCGAGAGGTGGAATTCATGTTCTGTATAAAGGTCAGTTTTAATTAATAAGCTGCTTTCTTCATTTTTGACCAATATGAATTGCTTGTAACTTTTGTGTAAAGTAGTTTTCCATGCAAAAATAAAACAAATTGAGCCTTTGTCACATCCATCATCAGCATAACTGACTTAAATGTCAAAAATTCTATGTAGCCCCAGAGTTTATTTCTAGTGCCTCAGCAGGCCTATTTATTAGAGTAAAATATTATATGATGTAATTATCACATCATTTCATTGGGTACATCTATACATATATAATCTTTGTTTTTCCTTCCACAAAATATGTTCATAATTTTTATTGCTAAGTATTTGTTATCCATGTAGTATTTTTAAAGGCATGTAAATAATAATATTAATAGGATTAGATCTTTTATTTCATTAAAGGTAAACCACAATTATTTTATTTTCTCTTTTGTCTCTAACTTCCTTAATTTGAAAAAATTCATTGTGTTACTGTCTCTATGTTTGGAGACAAATATTCTACACACTATAATAAGGGTGTTTTATAGTCTGTAATTTAATTGGATGCTACCGTATTCAGTGTTTACTTCAAAGAACAGACTTTTGGTAAGGCATTCTTTATGAATTTCTATTTAAATTATGCCTTTCCTTTTCTGAATCCTCCCTTATACTTTATAATAGAATTGAATCTTTTATTCTTTTGTTAAATACATTTCTTTGAAGATACAGGTGTCTTACTAAGAATGATGGTAATAATGATAATGAGGGTGATAATAGTTATAACCAACTACTTATTGAGTAAATGCTATGTTCTAAGTGATTTACATATATTTTCTGTACCCTTCAGAACAACATAAACAATCTCTAAGTGAGACTTAAGGAGATTATGTTAAATTACTTAATAAGGGTTATACTGCATATATATCTGAGTTAGATGGATTCAATCTCAGCTCTCTGTGACTTTGAAATCTAAATTCTTACTACTAATTCATGCTGCTCTAACTAAATGTGAGGGTATTTTAAAATAAGAGTAGAAACTTTGGGTTAAAAAATCTGGGTGAAACAGCTATATGGCTAGCATTAAAATGCACACGTAAAGAAATTAGAAGTTATTATTCAATAAGAACAATGATTTCATTATTCCATGCCACCTTGGATTATTTTATACTACTGTAAATGCCATTCTTTTTAATGGTTTTATATACATTCATAGTGTTATTGAGATATTTCTCTGAGAATAATAAATTTGCATTTCCCCCATTGTGCACTTAAATGATCAAGCATTATATTGTATTAACATTATGGACTGTAGTATCCCCGCCCCAGTCTCCCTTTCTGTCTTTATGTCAGTATATGCAGGGTTTATGGTGTCTTCCTTTCTTTAACTATTTGGTCTCATTATATCACAACTGTTTATCTTAGTAAACTGTAGATATAAAGATTCTGTTTGTTCTTTTGATGAATATCATATATTCCCTGTGCTTTCAATAGACAAACAAAAACCAATATTCAATATTGAAATCAAATTTAGCTCCTAAAAGTTCTTTTTTATTTCAGTAAATCAATGACTATTTGTAGGTTACTGATGTTGTGCCAAGCATTGTGTCATACCTGGGGTGGAGGGAGAAAGTGGTGATAAAAAGAAAAGACATTAGATTCTTCCGATGAGAAACCACAATCACTAGGAGTAAAAAGACACATATAATGAATACATAGTAAATCAATAATAAAAAGATAAATATGTTTTGAGGAATAAACAAGATGCTGTGGCAATGTAGAGGAACATTCATTGCTGGGGAAGAGGACTTCCTATCATTCTAGAGGACTGTCATTGCTTGGGGAAGTCAGATAAGACCTCCTAGAGGAGATAACATTTCACATAGGTCTACAGGACGAGTAGGATTTCTCCACAAGGAAAAACAGGGATATGCATATATCTAGGCATATGGAAAACATAATAAAGAGTTCCAATATTTGCATTTTTGTGAGAATCACTGTAATCACAACTGCTACAAATATTAACTGATATAGGAGTGTTGTATTAGCAAATCAGTTACAATGAATGATAATGCTGTTGGTGACATGATTTTCTAAAATGGTGAAACTTCAGGATGAAATTATGAACAAATCAATTGTAGTCTTTCCTTGATTTACATGTTAGACAGTTCCTTGGAAAAATGAGTGTTTATTAAAGCCATACAAAATGCTTTGCATGTGTAAAACAGTTAGGTTCTAAGCTCACATAATTATAACTAAGATTTTTACATACATGGATATCTGTATACATGAATATATGAATATATCTGACATTCGGAAGTCATACTGGACTTTTCTCTACTTTGCACTGCATCTAGCATCCCTGGTCTCTACCACTCAAGTGCCATCAGTACTCTTTCAATTATGAAAACAAACAAACAAAAATGCCTCAACAAATTTCCAAAATACCCCCTGGGAATACTGCTCACAATGATAACCAACTCAACAGAATAATTAAAATAAGAATAGAACTAACAAAAGTTGTTAGAAAGAGAAGTGGAGAATAATGTACACAAACTATTTCCTTATCTTTCATATAAGAGTTTCAATAGATACTGTTTGATGTTGATAAATTAAGATATAGAGGAATAAAGATATTGTGTAGAATAATACCTGAGAAAGTAAAAACAGAAGTGGTTAAGAGCATTTTCATCTAGGAAATGAGAATAGGGTTTGAGGGGTATGAGTCATTGGATAATTTTACTTTATATATATGTATATATATGTATATTTATGTAAAATCTCCATCCATATATATGGATTAATTCTGTGACATGAAAATCAATTCTTGCTCTTTCACTTTTAAACATTTAAAAATAATCTTTTTGAGATATAGTTTACATATAATGAAATGTACCTATTTTTACTGTACAATTTAATAGTTTTGGCAAATATATAATATACACCCATGTGACCTCCACCATCATCATACATATATATGAGGTCCATTTTTTTCCCTAAAGAGCTGTCCAGTTCTTCAAGCACTATTTGTTTTATAAACTGTTCTTTCCATATTAAATTATCATTACACCTTTGTTGAAACTTAATTGACCGTATGTATGTGGATGTATTTCTTCACCCTGTATTCTGGTCCACTGATTTATATGACTTTCCTGAAGTCTTGTTATCATGAAAGTTCTTCAACTCTTATTTTTCAAAATCATATTGACTATTTCAGGCCCTTTGAGTTTCCATATAAATTTTAGAGTCAGTTTGTTGATTTCTAGAAAAAATGCTGCTGAGATTTTGATTGGTATGGCATTGGATCTAGAGACCAATTTTTGGAAAGTTGTCACCTTAACAATAATGAGTTCTCTAATCCATGAACATGGTATACCTTGCCATTTAATTGGGTCTTCCTTAATATCCATCAGCAATTTTTTCTTTAGTTTTCAGTATACAGTTCTTATATATAATTTGTTAACTTAAGGCTGGGTATTTTGTGTTTTTGATGGTCTTACAAATGGTACTGTGTTTCAAATTTCATTTTCCAATTGTTCGTGGCTAGTACCTTTCTGGGATCTCTACTTAATACCCTGAGTTTTCAACATGGATTCTCCATTCTGGATGGTTGCATCTTGAATGTTTCCCAGCCCTGTGCACTTTGGAAATTGTTAATCTACAGCTTCCTAGTCACTCTTTGTCTGGTCTCATGGAGTTTCACTGTACATGGCTTTGCATTCAGACAAGGTCTTAAGCAGGTATTCTGTAGAATTTTGGTCCTCTGGCTCTCGTAGTGCTCTCCTCTTCAATAGTCTGACCTTCAAACTTTGTTCAGTCTCTCCAAACTCTTACTTCTATCTTCTCAACTCAGTAAACAACCCTGTTGTGTTTGGGAACCCTCTTCTTGTACCATCTTCCAGAAAGTGCCACTAATCTAAAAACTAGTACGAACATTAGGTACACCTCATTTTTTCCCTTTCTCTCAGGCATCACAGTTTGGCAACTGCTTGTCATGTAAGTCTGAAAAGAGTTGTTTTGTATATATTTGTCCAGTTTTCTAGTTGTTTATGGTGGAAGTATGGATCTATTCTTAGTTACTCTCTCATGGCTCGTAGTTGTCATATTAGCAACTGCTTTCCTCTCCACTATCCCTGAGTACATTGAGGAGTTTTCTGGAAGAGTTTGCAAGTCACTGTTGCAGACATTCACCACTAAACACACATGTGTGCATATATACCACTCTGGCAAATGAGAGGAAGGTATATATAACTCTGCTGAGATAGGCAGGGGTCAAAGAAGATTTCAAAGTTTTGATTGTATTATACATTTGATTGTACAATTTGATTGATTAAATTGTAGTCAACCCCTTTTTTTTATCTGCAGCCCCTGACAGCCACAGATTTTTGGTTTTGTTTTTTTAAAATACCTAATTTTGCCTTTTAAAAATGTTATATAATTGGATTATAAAGGATGTAGACTTTACAGTTCGGCTTCTTCCTTTTATTATAGTGCACTTGAGATTCATGCATGTGGTCATGTGTGTCAATAATTTCTTCCATTTTATTGCTGATTTGTATGCCATTGCATGGATGTACCAGAGATTGTTTATACATTCACCAGTTGAAAGCATTTGGATTGTTTCCAGTTTTGGGGTGATTATGAACAAAGCTGCTGTAAACAGTCATGTGTAGTTTTTTTTTTTTTTTTCTGAACATATGTTTTTACATCTCTTTGGTATTCCACCTAAGAGTGGAATATCTGGGTTGTATGTTAAGTGTATATTTAATTTTATAACAAAGTGCTAAACTATTTTTCAGGGTGGTTATACCACTTTACATTTCTACTAGAAATGCATGAAAGTTTCAATTGAGTGTGTCATCATCAATTCTTGGTTTGGTCAGTTTGATTTTAGCCTTTTTAAGTATGTAGTAGTATTTCATTGTGGTTTTAATTTGCATTTCCCTATTGACTAATGCTGTTGGGCATCTTTTCATGGACTTATTTGATACCTATTTATCCTCTTTGGTGAAATATCTGATAAAATCTTTTATGTATTCTTGATATAGTCCTTAATCAGATATGTGTGTTGCAAGTATTTTCTCTCAGTCCGTGGCTTGACTTTTTCTTTTAATTAATAATGCCTTTCAAAGAGCAGCGAATTTTAATTTAATAAAATCTAGTTTATAACTTTTTTATTTTATGGTCTGTGATTTTCATGTCTTATATAGTAAAATCTTGCCTAACATAAGGATACACAGATATTCTCATACTTTTTTTTTCATTTGGCCACTTAAAAAAATACTTTCCATTTATTTCATGTTTAAGGGTTTTTTTTTTGGTGGTAAAATGTACATAACATTTAACATTTTAACCATTTTAAGTGTACAATTCAGTGGCATTAAATACATTCACACTGTTGTGTAACCACCACCACTACCCTTTTCCAGAACTTTTTCATCATCTCAAATGGAAACTTTCTCTACCTATTAAATAATAACTCCCATTCCCTCCTCCATCCAGCTCCTGGTAACCTCTATTTTACTTTCTTTCTCTATGAATTTGCCTATTCTAGGTACCTCATATAAGTGGAATCATACAATATTTGTCGTTGTCTGGCTTTTATCATTTTGCCTAATGTTTTGAGGGTTCATCCATGTTGTAGCCTGTATCAGAATTTCATTCCTTTTTATGGCTGAAAAATAAATATTTCATTGTGTGTATCTACAATATTAAAAATTTTATTCATATATTGATGGAATTTGGGTTGTTTCCATCTTTTGGCTATGAGAATAATGTTGCTATGAATATTGGTGTACAAGTATCTGAGTCCCTAATTTCAGTTCTTTTGAGTATATGCCTAGGAGTGGAATTGTTGGATCTATGGTAATTTTATGTTTGAAACTGTTTTTATGCCACCAGGCTGTTTTCCACAGTGGCTGTACCATTATAATTTCCCACCAGCAATGTACAAGGGTTCCAGTTTTTCTATGTCCTGGCCAAATTATTTTTCATTTTTTTGATAGTGGCCATCCTAATAGGTGGGAAGTGGTAGCTCATGGTTTTGACTTGCTTTTACTTAATGACTAGTGATGTTGAGTATCTTTTTATGTGCTTATTGGCTACTTGTATTTCTTTGGAGAAATGTCTATTCAAGTTCTTTGCCTATTTTGGAATTTTTTTTTTTTTTTTTGATTGCTGAGTTGTAGGAGTTCTTTATATATTCTGGATGTTAACCTCTTATCAGATATGTAATTCACAGATTTTTTTTTTCCATTCTGTAGGTTGTCATTTTACTCTGTTGATGGTGTTTAATGCACACATGTTTTTAATTTAGATGAAGTTTATTTTATTTTTTTCTTTTGTTGGCAGTGCTGTTGGTGTCATATCCAAGAAATCATTGCCAAATCAAGAATTAATGACATGGAGATTTCCCTCTGTTTTTTTCTAAGAGTTTTATAGTTTCATCTCTTACATGTAGGTCTTTGATCCATTTAGAGTTAATTTTTGTATATGGTGTCAGGTAAGGGTCTAACCTCATTCTTTTTTTGTGTGTGGAAAACTTTCATATTTTCTTCTATAAGTTTTATATTTTACATTTGGGTGTTTGATTTATTTTGCATTAATTTTTATGTGTGATGTGTGGTTGGTTTTAGTATTTGGATTACTAACTTGTCCAACACCATTTGGGGTAAATTTACCCTCTATACATTGAATTACCTTTGTACTTTTATTAAAAAACAACTGACCATATACGTGTGGATGTATTTCTACACAGTCTGTTCTGTTCCAATGAAGTATGTGTCTATCACCTCTCTAATTCCATACTATTCCTTAAGAAAATTGTTTTGGTTGTTTTAGTTTGTTTACTTTTCCACATAAATTTAGAACCAGCTTGCTGGATATTTGGTTGGGGTTGTGCTGAGTCTATAGATCAATTTATGGAGAATTGCTATCTTGGCAATAGTGAGTCTTCTAATCCATTAACATGGTTTATTTTTCTACTTATTTAGGCCCTTTTTGATATATCCTATCAGTGTTTTTAATTTTAAGCATACAGATCTTGCACAGATTTGTCAGATTATACCTATTTTGTATTTTTTGGTGTTATTGTACACGTTAGTGCTTTTTATTTTAATTTACAGTTGTTTGTTGCTAGTATAAGAAATACAATTGATTTTTTATATTGACCTTTTGTCCTGTAACCTTGCTGAACTCATTTATTACATATAGTAGCTTTTAGTAAATTTTTTGAGATTTTCTATCTAGACAATTATGTTGTCTATGAATAAAGACAGTATGTATACCTTTTATTTCTCCTTTTTGTCCTCTTGTTTTCTCTTTCTTGTCTTCTTGTTTAGAACCCTTAGAATGATGTTGAATAGGAGTGATGAGAATGGGCATCCTTGTCATGTGTCCAGTATTAGGCAGAAAAATTTTAGTCTTTAACAATTAAATATAATTTAGCTGTATTCTTTATATATATTATATAACATATAAATATATACCTTAGTCAGGTTGAGGGATTCCCTTTAACTCTTCTCATGCTGATAATAGATATTTAATTTTATCAGAATTTTTTCCCCATCTACTGGGATGATCATATAGATTTGATTTTTAGTCTGTGGATATGGTGAACTGCGTTGATTTCTGAATATTGAATGAATCTTGCATTCCCAAGATAAATTGTACTTGGTCATTATGTATTATACTTTTTACATTGATTTGCTAATAATTTGCTGAGGATTTTGAGTCTGCATTCATAAGGAAGGCTGGTAATTTAGTTTCCTTTTTTTGTAATGTACTCGTCTGCTTTGTCATTTCATCTTAGTTCACAAAATTATGGCTTAAGGTTGTTCATGATATTCCCTTATCATGCCTGTAGGATTTTAGTGATGTTCCATTTTTCATTCCTTATGTTGTTAATTTGTCAAGTTCTATTGATTACAGAGATGGTAGTGTTGAAGGAGTTCCAATGTAATTATTTCTATCAATTATCCTTCATGTGTTTTGAAGCTCTGTTTTTAGGTGCATACATATTTAGGATTTTTTGTATTCTTGGTGAATTGACTCCCTTATTATATAATGTCTCTCTTTATGCCTAGTATTATTTCTTGTTCTTAATTCTACACTGGCTGACCTTAGTATAGCCT
The DNA here is from genome assembly GCF_028023285.1 of Balaenoptera ricei. NCBI lineage: Eukaryota > Metazoa > Chordata > Mammalia > Artiodactyla > Balaenopteridae > Balaenoptera > Balaenoptera ricei. The sequence goes on along the minus strand of NC_082639.1, from coordinate 41,490,077 downwards.
CTCTGAGTCTGTTTTGGTTATTGTTTGCATGGCATGTCTTTTAAATCCTTTTACTTTTAACTTACCCATGTCTTTATATTTAAACCTGATTTTCTATAGACAACATCTCATTGGTTTTTCCTATGTATTTAATCTGGCATAAATTTATTATAAAATTGCCTAAATTACATGTAAGATTATTTAATATATGTTTGCATTTAATTATAATATTGTGGTAGTTTTTGTCTACTTGCTCCATCTGTTCTTTGTTCCCTTTCTCCTCTTTTGTTTTCTGCTTCCTTTTGGATTAATTAGCTATTTATTTTAGTTCCATTTTATCTTCACTATTGGCTTATTTAAAACTATTTTTTAGTGTTTATCCTAGGCTTTTCAATATACATCTTTATTATAGTTCATCTACTTTCAAACAATATTATGCAGTTTTATATTTAGTTTAAGAAATTTAGACAATACTTCCAATTGCTTCATCCAATCTTTTGTGCTATTACTGCTATATATTTTACTCTTACTTATGGCATAATCCCACAGTTCATTGCTCTTATCTTTTCTTTAGCTAGTCATATATCTTTTAGAGTGATTAAAAATAACATTTATATTTATGTCAATGTATATTATTTCTCGAGTCCTTCCTTCCTTTGTTTCTGCCTGGTATCATTTTTCCTTTTGCCTGAAGAACTCTCTTTAAAATTTCTTATAATACCAGACTGCTGATAATGAATTTTCTCATCTTTTGTTTTTCTCAAAATACTTTTATCGTGGCTTTAAGTTTTAATTTAAAAAAAAAAATTAATTAATTAATTAATTAATTTATGGCTGTGTTGGGTCTTCATTTCTGTGCATGGGCGTTCTCTAGTTGCAGCGAGCGGGGGCCACTCTTCATCGCGGTGCACAGTCCTCTCACTGTCGCAGCCTCTCTTGTTGCAGAGCACAAGCTCCAGACGTGCAGGCTCAGTAGTTGTGGCTCACGGACCTAGTTGCTCTGCGGCATGTGGGATCTTCCCAGACCAGGGCTCGAACCCGTGTCCCCTGCATTGGCAGGCAGACTCTCAACCACTGTGCCACCAGGGAAGCCCTGTGGCTTTAAGTTTTGAAGGATATTTCCACTGGGTCTAAAATTTTATTTATTTATTTATTAAAAAAATTTATTTATTTATTTATTTGGCTGCAACCGGGTCTTAGTTGCAGCACATGGGATCTTCATTGTTGTGTGCAGGATCTTCATTGTGGTATGCAGGATCTTTTAGTTGCAGCATACGGGCTCTTTTTTGTTGTGGCATGTGGACTCTTAGTTGTGGCATGTGGGATCTAGTTCCCTGACTGGAGGTCGAACCCGGGCCCCCTGCGTTGGGAGTGCCGAATCTTAACCACTGAACCACCAGGGAAGTCCCAGGTCTAAAATTTTAGGTTGACATTTTTTTCTTTCAGTAACTTAAAGATGTTATTCCTTTGACTTCTGTTTTTCAGTTTCTTATGGGCAGTCTAATTTTTTATCTTAGTTCATTTTTATGTGATTTATATTTTTAAATATGAAATACCAAGGTAAAAAGTATATTCTGCTTGGTGCTTCTTGGGCCTGTAGTTGTATATCCTTCATTAAATGTGGGAAAATTTCAGGTATTATCTCTTCAAATATTTCTTCTGCCCTCCCATCTCCTTCTGGAATTCCAGTTATACATACATTAGATTATTTTATTTTATTCCACAGCTCTTAGGTGCTGTTTTTTTTCTTTTCTTTTCCTTGTTTTTGTTCAGTTTATTTCTATTGATTTGGAGTTCACAGTTCTTTCCTCATCTGCGTCAAGCCTACTGATGAGTATACTGAAGACATTCTTTACCTCTTTTATTGTGTTTTTTAGCTTTAGCATTTCCTTTTGGCTTATTATTGTAATTTCCATCTCTACTGAAATTCTCCATTTGTTCCTGCATTTTGTCATTTTCTACTAGAAAATTTAACATATTATTCTTAGTTATTTTAAATTTATTGTCTGATAATTCCAGTATCTGGTCATTTCTGAATTTAGTTCTGTTTATTTTTTCTCCCAAGATAGTAGGTTGTTTTGTTCTTGAGTTTTTTGTATGTTCCACAATTTTTTATTGAATACTGTATAACTCATGTAGAACTGTAGAGAATGATACAAATATTATATGTCACAATGCTTGCACCTCTTTTCCTAGGTGCGTTTGTTTGAGGGCTTATATCTACCCAGTCAGGAGTTAAGCTGGCTTGAGTTTCATTGTTGCTATGGTTGTCTTCAGTTTGCCACTGGCTTCATATGCTTCTAGTGATACTTTATTCATGAAGGAAAGGGCTAGGGTGATTGAGGGTTTTTCTTCAATGTTCTGCTCCACCCTAAACTTTTGTCCTTCCCTTGGATACTCCTATTACAGAGGGGGCTTCTATCTATGCTTTTGTCCCTATGCTAGAATTAGATTGCTTTGTTTGATATCCAGTGCTTGCTATATTGTTTCTGTTATACTGGTCTAGCCTAGGTCTTAGGCAGGCCCTGTATGTTCTGGTGTTGGAGTGGAGTTTTCTTAGTGATCCCACTTCTCTTTCCTCTTTTAGTTCTGCTTTGAATCTTTGATATGTTTTGTGAGAGATTGTTTTTTACTCCTTCCCCAGGGGTAGGGGACCTTCAATAATGTTGATATATAGTCTTAGGCCCAGGACTGTTTGCTGCTCTTCCCCCAGGTGTAGAGGAGTTTTTTCTTTTACAGCTCTGCCTCTTACAATGAGTCTCACTTGTGCACTGCAATACAAACATCTTTTGCATTTCAGTAATTATACTAGATATTTTTCATACCTAATTCTCATAACACAATTTAGAAATATGGGTTTTACCATTCCCTTTTTGTGGATGAGAGAAACTGAGGCTTAAAGGGATTCGGTTGGTTGCTTTGTGACACAGAGAATTAATATGTAGTAGCGATAAGATTTGAGCCCATATCTTTTTTTTTTTTAAATTAATTAATTAATTTATTTATTTTTGGCTGTGTTGGGTCTTCGTTTCTGTGCGAGGGCTTTCTCTAGTTGCGGCAAGCGGGGGCCACTCTTCATTGCGGTGTGCGGGCCTCTCACTATCGCGGCCTCTCTTGTTGTGGAGCACAGGCTCCAGACGCACAGGCTCAGTAATTGTGAGATTTGAGCCCATATCTTTTTGGTTTAAAAATCTATTCTCTTTCTACTCTACCACAATATGTGGTTAATTTTTTTAACGCCTCGATAAGCACCAAATTACAGGGGAGGGGGGAAATTAATGATAAAAATTTTATTGGACTTCTGTTACTAAATGCATTATGATTTCTGTTTAACATGAGCCAATTTTTTGAACAATAGGCAATGATCTGGGAAATGATGATACCATCGGAGGGAATGTGAGCAAATATATGGTGCTTCCAACTGGATACTTTGGACAGCCCAAGAAAGGACATCTTATCTTTGATGCTTGCTTTGAAAGTGGTGAGTGTATCAAAGGACTTTTCTTATGAGCTTGTCTAGTGAGTTGTTTTTGGAATCTAATGCCATCTGACCATTTAGTGTGATTGAACCCATTTAATTTTTTACCATAATGAAATAATTTGTCAGGAAAGATCTATTTTGAATGAATTAACTTGGAAATACTTAAAAATGAAGTGCTATGTTTTTGTTGTGATAAATGATTAGAAGGATAATGGTAGTACTAATGAACATTTATGCAGTACCTTATATTTTATCAAATACTTACCCAGATATTATTTCTTTTGGGATAAAACTAATATAATTTGAATACTTGATAAATTATTAATTATTCAATGTCTACTGTGTACCTGGTTCTTAGTCTTTCTGAGAGCAGTCTTCTGTATAAAGAAGCAATTAAAGAAAAGATTCAGTTGAACACAAACAAAACATAAAAAGTAATATACTTCGTAAACAGCAAATGCTGTGAGTATTCTGATAGGGGAGAACAGGGCTTAATTGTGAATTTCCACCCAGTAGTAGTTGAATCTTGTTAACTTCTTTATATCTGAGCCTCATACTCTGCATGGCATATAAGCACATAGTAGGTATTCAGAATATGTTGAAAATATTAATGAGAAAGTTAAACATAACTTTGTTTTATAAACAATTGTTGATTATTTTTGGTTTTGAATAATGTGCTTGCATGTGTGTGTGTGTGATTGAAGGGACATTCCAGTTATATGACAGTTCTCTGAACCCTAAGTACCATGGTTGTTTTTACCAACAATTAAAAAGATGTGGAAAGATTAATTTTCTGTTAGCTTTGATAAAAAGCCATATTTAATTGCTTGCTGTTCCCCAGTCCACCAACTTCTCTCAAGTCTCTGTACCTTTGCAGATGCTGTTTTCTCTGTGCCCCAGATGCCTTTCTCTACTTGGTAAAATGTTAATTCAGACTAAGGCCAGCATTTCTTCCTCTGAGAAACAGCACCTCCCAGGCAGGTTTGGCCGTCTCTACCTGTATATTTACAGGCACCTCTTCTATGATTTACAGGACTTTGCTATGATAGTTTTTATTGCATTGCAGTCATTTAATGATCTCTTTCCTTTTCCTTATCACTGAAAATTCCTTGAAGTCAGTGATGGTTTCTTATTAATTTTTGTTCCTTAGCACCTAGTGTACTATCAGAAACTGACTCTAAAGAAATGGAGTTACATGATTTACCTGACAGAGAAATCAAAATAACTGTCATAAAGATTTTTACCAAGGTCAAGAAAACATTGCATGAACAAAGTGAGAATTTCATCAGAGAGAGAGATAATGCTGTAAATACCAAATGTTGATAGAAAGCATGGAGCTGAAGAACATGGTAACTGAAGTGAAAAAACTTCCTGCAGGACTTCAACAGCAGACTAAAGCAGAAGAAAGAATCAGTGAATTTGAATACATATCATTGGAAATAATGCAATCAGAGGAACAAAAGTAAAAAGAACGAAATAGAGTGAGGAAAGCTTAAGGGGTTTATGCAATACCATCAAAGAGATCAGTATATGTATTATGGGAGAAGGAGTGGGGAGAGAGAGAGCGAGAGAGAGCACCAGAGAAATTAATAAATGAAGGAGGACAGATAGTGAAAAAATGGTCTTCATAAAGTGAGATTTTAAGATTAATAAAAATATTTTTACATTTAAATAAAAATTTAACTAATAGCAGCAAGAACATAAAGGGAAGAAAACAATAGTAATTATCACTTTATTACTTATTGTTTGCCACACCCTGTAAGGAATGATATACATAGTTTATCTCATTTAACACACACAAAAGACTTCTGAGGTATTATATCTCTCTTTGTAGGTGAGAAAAGTGATGCTCAGAGATGTAAAGTTATTTACCTTGAATTGCATGACTGACAAGTGGTGTAGCTGAATTTGAAACTGAGAATTTCCTGGCTCCACAGGCCATACTTTTAACCACTGCATGTATGTATCACATTATCGGTCAACTTATGACATGAATAATAAACATATTGTTGAAAATTTCTCACTAGGTGATAAGATATATAGGAAAAGGTTTTATGATAAAGAAAAATGAAAAGTTTACTACTGTTTTAAAATAAACCATCCAAATAAATACTGTGTTTGGTTGCCATCATATGCAATTTGATTATTCTTTTATGATTGATATGCATATATGTGTATTGAATGTGATAAGTGCACTATAATTCATACTTCAAATTAATTGGTTAGCCTGAGAGATTTAGTATGTTGTATTAAATTACCATGGCATGAAAAAGCATCAATGAAATAAAGATATGGTTCAGTTATTTATATATCATTTCAGACAATAGAAATAAAAACTTAAAAACTTTTATTTTTAATTCCCCCGATGGAGTTTTACTACATTTATTTGTGTAATCTTTAAAAATTAATGTTCTATTTCCCTTTGAAAGAAAATAAAATAGTCTTTATTATTGGTGCAGCATTAAAATATGCTATGACTACATTAGAAATCAGGGTTTTTAGCTTAATACTGCACCTGAACTTTTCTTTTAGATATCCAGATGGCTGATATACTTTGTTGTTTTTTTAACTTTATTGAGGGATAGTTGACAAATATAATTGCATATATTTAAGATGTATGATGTAATGATTTGATATACATGTATATTGTAGAATAAGTACCAAAATCACGGTAATTAACACATCCATCACCTTACATAATTAGCATAGTTATCTCATTTCCCCTCCCTGTGGTGAATATGCTTAAGATCTACTCTCAGAAATTTTCAAGTATACAATACCATATTCTTTAACTCTAATCACCATGCTGTACATTAGAGACTCAGAACTTATAACTGAAAATTTGTACCCCTTGACCTACATCACCCCATTTCCCCTTCCCTCAGCCCCAGGCAACCACCATTCTTTTCTCTGTATCTATGAAATCAACTTCACTGCAGCATTATTCACAATAGCAAGATGTGGAAACAACCTAAATGTACTTTGCTGGATGAATGGATACAGAAAATATGATGTATATATATACACATACACATGTGATATGTATGAGTGATGGAATATATATATATACAAATATAATATATAATGCAATATTATTCAGCCATATAAAGGACATCCTGCCATTTGTGACAACATGAATGAATCCAGAGGGCATGCTAACTAATTTTTTTTTAAACAAGAGGTAACATAGTATAATACCAAATAACACAGTTTTTGGTTTCAGACAGACTTAGGTTCATATATTAACTTTAGCATGTACTTGGTTATGTCATGCTGATGTTATCACTTAAAGTTTACTTAAAATTAGGAAAATAAGTATCTGTATTGTAGAATTATTGTGCAAATTAGAGATAACATACAATTTAGCACAATATCTAGCAATGAACTTCAGGTACTAATTCTAGCACATGTATAATATCACCATTTCAAGGGTGCTAAAATGTACCAGAATTTTTCTTGGTGTATTTTTGAGTGTTATTTCCAACCCTTAGAAAAACCTTGCAATATCAGATCCTTAAATTGGGTTCCTCTCACAATCATACTGAAATAAGGACTTAGGTAAAGGTTGTATATTTTATTTATTTATTTATTTATTGGAGTAAAATTACTTTACAATGTTGTGTTAGTTTCTGCTGTACAATGAAGTGAATCAGCATATGTATGCCTATATTCCCTCTCTCTTGGACCTCCCTCCCCCTTTTCCCCCACATCTAGGTCATCACAGAGCACTGAGCTGAACTCCCTGTGCTATACAGCACGTTCCCACTAGCTATCTATTTTACACATGGTAGTCTATTTATGTCAAACCTAATCTCCCAATTCATCCCACCCTCCCCTTTCCCCACTGTGTCCACATGTCCATTCTCTATGTCCATGTCTCTATTCCTGCCCTACAAATAGGTTCATCTGTACGATTTTTTAGATTCCACATATATGCGTTAATATATGATATTTGTTTTTCTCTTTCTGGCTCACTTCACTCTGTATGACAGACTCTAGGTCCATCCACATCTCTACAAATGACCCAATTTCATTCCTTCTTATGGCTGAGTAATATTCCATTGTATATTTTTACCACATCTTCTTTATCCATTCATCTAACATTGGACATTTAGGTTGTTTCCATGTGTTGGCTACTGTAAATAGTGCTGCAATGAACATTGAGATACATGTGTCCTTTTGAATTATGGTTTTCTCAGGGTATATGCCCAGTAGTGGGATTGCTGGGTCATATGGTAGTTCTATTTTTAGTCTTCTAAGGAACCTCCATACTGTTCTCCATAGTGGCTGTATCAATTTACATTCTCACCAACAGTGTAGGAGGGTTCCCTTTTCTCCACACCCTCTCCAGCATTTATTATTTGTAGCTTTTTTGATGATGGCCATTCTGACCAGTGTGAGGTGATACCTCATTGTAGTTTGGATTTGCATTTCTCTAATAATTAGTGATGTTGAGCATCTTTTCGTGTGCCTCTTGGCCATCTGTATGTCTTCTTTGATGAAATGTGTATTTAAATGTTCCACCCATTTTTTAATTGGGTTGTTTGTTTTTTTTGATATTAAGCTGCATGAACTGTTTGTATATTTTGGATATTAATCCTTTGTCCACTGTTTCATTTGCAAATATTTACTCCCATTTTGAGGGTTGTCTTTTTGTCTTGTTTATGGTTTCCTTTGCTGTGCAAAAGCTTTTAAGTTTCATTAGGTTCCGTTTTTTAATTTTTGTTTTTATTTTCATTATTCTAGGAGGTGGGTCAAAAAGAATCTTGCTGTGGTTTATGTCAAAGAGTGTTTTTACTATGTTATCATCTACAAGTTTTATCCAGTCTTACATTTAGGTCTTTAATCCATTTAGAGTTTATTTTTGTGTCTGGTGTTAGGGAGTGTTCTAATTTCATTCTTTTACATGTAGCTATCTAGTTTTCCCATCACCACTTATTGAAGAGACTGTCTTTTCTCCATTGTATGTTCTTGCCTCCTTTGTCAAAAATTAGGTGACCATATGTGCGTGGGTTTATCTCTGGGCTTTCTATCCTGTACCACTGATCTGTATTTCTGTTTTTGTGCCTGCCAGTACCATACTATCTTGATTACTGTAGCTTTGTAGTATAGTTTGAAGTCGGGTAGCCTGATTCCTCCAGCCCCGTTTTTCTTTCTCAAGATTGCTTTGGCTATTCGGGGTCTTTTGTGTTTCCATACAGATTGTAGAATTTTTTGTTCTAATTCTGTGAAAAATACCATTGATAGTTTGATAGGGATTGCATTGAATCTGTAGATTGCTTTGGGTAGTATAGTCATTTTCATAATATTGATTCTTACAATCCAAGAACATGGTATATCTCTCCATCTGTTTATGTTATGTTTGATTTCTTTCATCAGTGTTTTATAGTTTTCTAAGTACAAATCTTTTGCCTCCTTAGGTAGGTTTATTCCTAGGTATTTTTTCTTTTTGTTGCGATGGTAGGTGGGATTGTTTATTTGATTTCTCTTTCTGGTTTTTTGTTGTTAGTGTACAGGAATGCCAGACATTTCTGTGCATTAATTTTGCATCCTGCAACCTTATGAAATTCATTGATTAGCTGTAGTAGTTTTCTGGTGGCATCTTTAGGATTTTCTATGTATAGTATCATGTCATCTGCAAACAGTGACAGTTTTACTTCTTCTTTTCCAATTTGGATTCCATTTATTTCTTTTTCATCTCGGATTACCATGGCTAGAACTTCCAAAACTATGCTGAATAAGAGTGGCAAGAGTGGGCATCCTTTACTTGTTCCTGATCTTAGTGGAAATGCTTTCAGTTTTTCACCATTGAGTATGATGTTTGCTGTAGATTTGTCATATATGGCCTTTATGATATTGAAGTAGGTTCCCTCTATGCCCATTTTCTTGAGAGTTTTTATGATAAATGGGTGTTGAATTTTGTCAAAAGCTTTTTCTGCATCTATTGAGATGTTCATATGGTTTTTATTCTTTTACTTGTTAATATGATGTATCACATTGATTTGTATATATTGAAGAATCCTTGCATTCCTGGGATAAATCCCACTTGAACATGGTGTATGATCCTTTTAATATGTTGTTGGATTCTGCTTGCTAGTATTTTTTTGAGGATTTTTGCATCTATGTTCATCAGTGATATTGGTCTGTAATTTTCTTTTTTTCTGTGATATCTTTGTCTGATTTTGGTATCAGGGTGATGGTGACTTCGTAGAACGAATTTGGGAGTGTTCCTTCCTCTGCAATTTTTTGGAAGAGTTTGAGAAGGATCAGTGTTAGCTCTTCTCTAAATGTTTGATAGAATTCGCCCGTGAAGCCATCTGATTCTGGACTTTTGTTTGTTGGAAGATTTTAAATTACAGTTTCAACTTCATTACTTGTCATAGGTCTGTTTATATTTTCTAATTCTTCCTGGCTCACATTGGAAAGTTGTATCTCATACTGAGATAAGGACTTAGATAAAGGTTGTATATTTAGGTGGGCATCTCAGGAAGAAAAGGTGGGGGAGTAGGGAGAGTAAGACAGGAAATTAAGAAAATCCAACAAAGAATGTGTCCATGAACAGGTACAGTAGTGGTTGTAGGTAGATTAGCCTTAGTTAGAGGGAGCCCACTCAGGAGGATTCATGCACAGCTTCCTTATCTCTATCATCATGTCTAATTTATTCTTTCTTCTGTTATGCAAGGTTGACTGATGTCCACTGCATAAATTATTCCATCCACCTTTTTGTGTAATGCCTCCTCTGTGTTAGGTATTGTCTGATGAGCATGGAGGATCTTCAACATTTTTTTTGGTTATGACTTCATAACCAAAGATTTGAATACTTTGTACCCATTCCCATTGTTCCATTCCCATGTCCCTGTCCCAGACCTCCATGACTGCAGTCTTTCAATCTTGTTCTTTACAGTCCTGTTACCAACCAACCCACCAAGACATTTGCCATTGCCCACAAGTCCATGTATATCTTTACCTTGTACTACTTCTACCTCCATACAAAGGAGAGAAGTAAGTGTACTGCTTTAAGCTCTGTTCACTGGGAGATTTTCCTATCACCACATCATTTAAGGAAAACTGAGTGATATTATATGGCAGCAACAAGTGTTTTTTTAACTTGTGCCAACATATCAAGCCAGTCCATCTGTTAGTCAGTCTTGAGTTGTCTTCCTCAGGGAACCTTCCATGAGGCCATAGGCATGAGCTGAGGGAATGGCATTTGTGTAACAGAGGTAGCTGTCACTGGAGTCAGGGTTTGCTCCCTGTCACTTAAATTACACCATTACTTGGTGTCTCATGATTAGAAGCTCAGTATTTAGTAGGGATCAGGACTTTTCCAGGAGCTGCTTTTCACATGATAGTTTTGTACTGCAGAAAGCATCTTTTGCTCTAGAACTCCAGGGATCTGCTTGTCATAGATTCTGCAGTGTCTTGTCTATCATGGTTGTCTCTAGCATTATTGGATCTCTTTTTTAAATTTAATTTTATTTTGGCAAGAATACTTAACACGAGATCTACTCTCTTAACAAATTTTTAAGTGTACAGTGCAATATTGTTGACTTTAGGTACAATCTTGAATAGCAGATCTCCAGAACTTATTCATCTTGCTTAACTGAAATGTTATGACCATTGATTAGTTTATTCCCCATTCCTCTCTCCTCTTAGCCCCTGACAACCACCATTCGACTCTTTGATTCTATGAATTTAACTATTTTAGATACCTCAAAGAGTTGGAATCATGCAATATTTGTCTGTCAGGCTGGCTTAATATAATACCACTTAGCATAATATTCTCAAGGTTCATCCTTGTTGTTGTGTATTGCATAATTTCCTTCTTTTTTAAGGCTGAATGATATTCTATTGTATGAATACACCACATTTTCTTTCATTCATTCATCTATCTGTGGATATTTAGGTTTTTTCTGTGTCTTTACTATTGTAAATAATGCTGAAGTGAACATAGGAGTGCTAATAATCTCTTTGAGATCCTGATTTCAATTATTTTGGATAAATGCCCAGGAGTGGAATTGCTGGATCATCTGATAGTTCTTTTTTTTTTTTTTGGAGGAACCTCTATACTGTTTTCCATAGTAGATGTACCATTATGCATTCCCACCAACAGTGTCCAAGAGTGCCAATGTCTCCATATCCTCACTAGCACTTGCGTCTTTTGTGGTTTTCTTTTTCTTTGATAATAGTCATCCTGACAGGTGTGAGGTGGTATCTCATGGTTTTGATTTACATTTCCCTGATAATTAGTGACATTAAGTTTTTTTTTTTTTCCATTTACCTGTTGGCCACTTGTATGTCGTTTTTAGAGAAATGTCTATTCTAGTTTTTAGCCCATTTTTAATTAGATTATTAGTTTTTTTTTACTATGAGTTCAAGTTCCTTATATATTTTGAAGATTAATTCCTTATCAGAAATATAGTTTGCAAATATTTCCTTTCATTCTGTAGGTTGCCTTTTACTCTGTTAACTGTTTTGTTTGCTGTGCAGAAGCTTTTAAGTTTGGTGTAGTCCCACTGGTCTATTTTTGCTTTTGTTGCCTGTGCTATTGGTGTCATATCAAGGAAATCATTGCCAATACCAATGTAATGAAGTTTTTCTCTATGTTTTCATTTAGGAATTCTACAGTTTCAATCTTATGTTTAAGTGTTTAATCTATTTTGAGTTGATTTTTGTTTAGGATATAACAAAAGGGTCCAATTTCATTCTTTTGCCACTGGATACCCAGGTACCGATTTGACTAACACTTTTGTTGAAGAGACCACCCTTTATTTTTTTATTTTTTATTTTTTATTTTTTTTTAAACCTAGTTTGTTTTTTTTTTTTAATTTTATAGCTACTTTTATTTTTATTTATTTATTTATTTATTTAGGCTATGCTGGGTCTTCGGTTCGTGCGAGGGCTTTCTCTAGTTGTGGCAAATGGGGGCCACTCTTCATCGCGGTGTGGGGACCGCCGCTCTTCATCGCGGTGCGCGGGCCTTTCACTATCGCGGCCCCTCCCGTTGCGGGGCACAGGCTCCAGACGCGCAGGCTCAGTAGTTGTGGCTCACGGGCCCAGCTGCTCCGTGGCATGTGGGATCTTCCCAGACCAGGGCTTGAACCCGTGTCCCCTGCATTAGCAGGCAGATTCTCAACCACTGCGCCACCAGGGAAGCCCGAGACCACCCTTTATTGATTGTATATTATTGGCACCCTTGTTGAAGACCAGTTGATCATATATGTGTGAATTTATTTCTAGGCTCTTTATTGAATTCCATAGGTCTACAATTCTGTCTTTATACCAGTACCATACTTTTTTGATTACTGTAGCTTTGAAATGTATTTGGAAACTGGGAACTTTGATGCTTCCCACTTTGTTCTTTCATAAGATTGATTTGGCTGTTTGTTGTCTTTTGTGGTTCTATGTGGATTTTAGCATTTTTTCTATTTCTATAAAAAAATGCCATTGGGGTTTTGATAGGGACTGCATTGAATCTGTAGATTGCTTTGATAGCATGGACATTTTAAGAATACTGAGTCTTCCAATTCATGAACATGGGATGTCTTTCCATTTATATGTTTCTTCTTTAATTATTTTCATCAATGTTTTCTAGTTATCAGTATACAGGTTTTCCACTTCCTTTGTTAAGTTTATTCTTTTGGGGCTGTTGTAAATGGGATTGGTTTCCTGATTTCCTTTTCACATAGTTTGTTGTTAGTGAATAGAAATGAGACTGATTTTTGTATGTCAATGTTGTATCCTAAAACTTCACTGAATTCATTTTGTAGCTTTAAAAGTTTTTAAAATTGAGTCTTTTAGATTTTATGTATATAACATTATGTCATTTGAACACAGGGACAGTTTTGCTTCTTCCTTTCCAATTTGAATGCCTTTTATTTATTTTTCTTGCTTAATTGCTCTGGCTAGGACTTCTAGTACTATGTTAAGCAACTGGCAAGAGTGGGCATCATTGCCTTGTTCTTAGAGGAAAAGCTTTCAGTCTTTCAGCAGAACTTTTCATATATTGCCTTTATTATGTTGAAATGGTTTCTTTCTATTCTTGGTGTGTTGAGCATTTTTATCATGAAATGATGTTGAATATTGTTCAATCCTTTTTCAACTTCTGTTGAGACAGATATGTGATTTTTGCCCTTTATTTTGTCATCGTGGTGTATCGCATTAATTTGTTTTCATATGTTGAGCCATCCTTGTATCCCAAGGATAAATCCCACTTGTTAATAGTGTATGATCATTTCAATTTGCTGTTGGATTAGGTTTTCCAGTATTTTATTGAGGATTTTTGCATCAGTATTCATCAGGGATATTGGCCTGTAGTTTTGTTTTCTTGTGATATACTTGTCTGTCAAAGTCAACTGGTAAAGATACCTTGTATCAGGATAATGCTGGCCTCATAAAATGATTTTGGAAGTGTTCCCTTCTCTTCAATTTTTTGGAAGAGTTTAAAAGTATTTGCATTAATTCTTCTTTGACTATTTGGTAGAATTCACCAGGGAATCCATCTGGTCCTGGGCTTTTCTTTGTTGCGAGGTTTTTGATTAGTGATTCAATCTCTATATTAGTTTTAGGTCTGTTCAGACTTTCTGTTTCTTCACAATTCAGTCTTGGTAGGGTGTATGATTCTAGGAACTTATCCACTTTTTTAAAGATTATTCAGTTGATGTAGTTCATAGTAGTCTTTTATAATCCTTTTTGTTTCTGTGGCCTCAGTTGTAATGTCTCCTCTTTCATTTCGGATTTTATTTATTTGAGTCTTCTTTCCTTTTTCTTAGTTTAGCTAAGGGTTTGTCAGTTTTATCTTTCAAAAAAACTCAATTTCATTGTTTTACTATTCTCTATTTCACTTATTTCTATTCTAATCTTTGTTATTTCTTTCCTTCTGCTAACTTTGTGCTTATTTTGTTCTTCTGGCTCCTTGAAGTGTAAATTAAGTTGTTCATTTGATCTTTCTTTTCTCTCAATGTGTCTGTTTATCACAGTAAACTTCCTTTTCAGTACTACTCTTGCCTTAGCCCATAAGTTGTGGTATGTTGTGGGTTTTGTTTGTTTGTTTATTTGTCTTTAGGAGTTTTCTTTGATTTCTTTTCTGACAAAATTGTTGTTCAAGAGTTTGTCATTTAATTTCCACATATTTGTGAATTACCAATTTTTCTTCTGCTGTTCATTTTAGTTTTATTCCATTGTGGTCTGAAAAGATACTTTGCAGGATTTCAGCCTTCTTTAATCTGTTTAGACTTGTTTTGTGACCAAACTTGTGATCTATAAAGTTCCATGTTCAGTTGAAAAGAATATGTATTCTGCTGCTGTTGGGCAGAATGTTATGTATATTTCTCTTAGGTTTATAATGTTGTTCGTCCTCTGTTTCTTTACTGACTTTGTATCTGGATATTCTATTTATTATTGAAAGTGGGGTATTGAATTCTCCTACTATTATTGTCTTGCTGTCTATTTCCCTTTCTGTTCTGTCAACATTTGCTTTATGTATTTAGGTACTCTGTTGGTGGATGCATATACATATTTGATTATTTTATCTTCCTGTTGAATTGGCCTTTTTATCATTATGTTATGTCCTTCTTTTTCTCTTATGATAGATTTTGACTTAAAGTCTATTTTTTCCTGATATAAATATGGCCACCCCTGCTTTCTTTTGGTACCATTTATGAGGAGTAGCTTTTCCATCTCTTTTCTTTCACCTATTTCTGTTCTTAAATCTCAAGTGAGTTTTTTGTAGATAACAAATAGTTGGGTCCATTTTTTTTTAATCCATTCAACCACTCTGTGCCTTTTGATTGAGAAATTTAATGCATTTACGTTTATAGTGATTACTGCTATGGAAGTATTTACTATTTCCATCTTGTTAATTGATTTCTATTAATCTTGTAGTTATTTTGCTTGTATTTCCTAGAGATTTATCTTGTTCCTTTGTTTGGTAACATCTCTGCCCGAACTGTCATTTTCCTTGACTCTCTGTGTTGGTTTCTGCACATTGGATGGAGCAGTTACCTCTCCTATTGTTCAGGCACTAGCCTCATACAGGAGAAGAACATCTACCAATAAGCCTGGCCAGAGATTCTGAGGGCCTCTTGAAACTTTGAGGTAGTCCAACCCACTTTTGTTGGTTCTTTGAAGACCCCAGGTATCTAGGATGTGCCAGGTACCATCAGTATACCATGACAAGCAAGTCTGAAGCCAATTCCTCAGTCAGTCTCTGGAAAAGTTATATTGTTGGATGCTCTGTCTAACTCTTTACTTCCCCAGTGAGAAGCTAAGAACTAGGGATTTTTGTCCACTGGCTCTGTGCTTAACTGGGAGGGAGGTCTATGGTGACTGCCAGCCCAAATCTTCATCTCTGTTTTCACTAGACACCCCACCCTGTCCCAGGTGGTTAGATTATGCCAGATCCCAGATCCCCTCAGTGCTCTGAGACAGGCAAGCTAGAAGCCTGTCCTTTTAGTAGTCCCTGGAAAGATTGTGGCATTGGATACCTGGACCAACTTTTCACCTCACCAGTGAGAATCAGGCAGCTTGGTTTTTGTCCACCTACTCTGTGCTGAGAAGGAGGCAGGAGCTATGGTGTCCACCAGTTTAAATCTCTGTCTCTATCTCCCCCAGGTGGCTAGATTGTTCTGATTCCCTCAGAGTTCCAAGATAAGCAAGACAGGTGCCAGTTCTTTGTGCAGTCTTAGAGAAGCTGGGGTACTGGACACATGGATCAAGTCTTTCCTTCCGCAGTGGGAAGCTGAGAGCCTTGATTTTTTATCTTCTCCCTTTGTGCTGTGCCAGAGAAGGAGCTATGGTGTTTACCAGCCCAAGCTGCCATCTCCTTTCTCTCCCAGGCAACTAGACTGTGCTAGAATCTGTCAGAGCTCTAAGCGTAGCAGCAAAGAAGCCAGACCTTTGGGGATCCCACTTGGACAACTTGGGGTGCTGGACATGTGAGCCAACTCTTTCCTTCCCCTGGGAGAAACTGGGAGCTAGAAAGTCTCTTTCTGATCATACGGTGCTATGTCAGCTGTAGAAATTCTGTTGAGATTGCGTCTTGACTCTCCCTGCCAGATTTGGTGAGTCTAGTTTCACACTTGCCCAGGGTACAGGAATATTTCAGTTAGTTTCTGGATTTCTCACAAAGAGAATCTTGTTACTAAGTTGGTATGTTTGTGGGGACAAGGCAGGTCCAAGATTTCCTACTCTGCTATCGTGCTATGTTGCTCCTCTTGAGTCATTTTTTGCCCACTTAAAATTAGCCTTCTGAGCCTCCTGATAAATGCAATTAATGCAATATTACCAAGTGTGGAGGAAGAGTCCACAAGTACAAAGAGACCTACCAAGCACTGTGTTTCTTTCTTAATGCTAAGAGATACATGGTGTAGTGACTTTTCCTTTACCTTAAAGATGTCCTGGCATATCGCATTGGATACCTAAAAAACTCCATCATGTGGCGGGCCTCTGAATATTTTTCAGGTTTACATTCCACACTCTGGCAAACATATATCTTACCAGGTGTTGTGTGTTGAATTGCAACCCCAGTACCCCCAAAAAAGGATATTTTGAAGTTTCTACCCCTACCTGGGAGTGTTGCCTTATTTGGAAATAGGGACTTTGAAGATGCAATCAAGTTAAGATGAAGCCATACTGGATGGATTAAGATGGACCCTAATCCACCCTATATGAGAAGAGATATTTAGGGATCCAGATGTACACAGAGGGAAGATGGCCAAGTGAAAATGGAGGTAGAAATTCGAATGATATAGCTACAAGCCAAGGAATGCCAAGGATTGTTGACAACTACACTATAGTTGTTTGTTTTTTTGTTATTGAGTTGTATGAGCTGTTTGTCTGTTTTGGAAATTAAGCGCTTGTTGGTTGCATCGTTTGCAAATATTTTCTCCCAACCCATAGGCTGTCTTTTCGTTTTGCGTATGGTTTCCTTTGCTGTGTAAAAGCTTGTAAGTTTGATTAGGTCCCATTTGTTTATTTTTGCTTTTATTTCTGTTGCCTTGGGGACTGAGCTAAGAAAACATTGGTACAATTGATGTCCGAGAATGTTTTGCTTATGTTCTCTTATAGAAGTTTTATGGTGTCATGTCTTATATTTAAGTTTTTAAGCCATTTTGAGTGTATTTTTTTTGTATGGTGTGAGGGTGTGTTCTAACTTCGTTGATTTACATGTGGCTGTCCAGCTTTCCCAACACCATCAAGTGTCACCACTTGCTGAAGAGGCTGTCTTTTTTCCATTGTATATTCTTGCCTCCTTTTTCAAAGATTAATTGACCGTAGGTGTGTGGGTTTATTTCTGGGCTGTCTATTCTCTTCCATTGATCAATATGTCTGTTTTTGTGCCAGTACCATGCTGTTTTGATTACAGTTGCTTTGCAGTATTGTCTGAAGTGTGTGAAGGTTATGCCTCCTGGTCTGTTCTTTTTGCTTAGGAATGCTTTGGCAATTCTGGGTCTTTTATGGTTCCATAAAAATTTTAGGATTATACGTTCTATTTCTGTGAGAAATGTCATGGGTAATTTGATAGGGATTGCATTAAATCTGTAGATTGCTTTGGGTAGTTTGGCCATTTTAACAATATTAGTTCTAGAAGTACTCATTTAAATGTTTGAAGTTTGTAGGGTCTGTAGGGGCTCCTGTTTGCCACCATGTATCCAAGGCTTAGCCAAGAGCCTAGTACATAATAGGTGATCATTAAATGTATATTAAGTGAATACAGTTATCACAATTCTGTAACGTAAGTGTTACTAATGCTGCTTCACAGATGAAGAAAATGAAGTTTAGAGAGGTTAAACATGTGTCAAGGTTACACAGCTTCTAAGTGGTAGAGTCAGGATTTGAATCTGGGTCTGTGTATTAATGGCTAATGGTTAATAGTTAGTCACAGGCAGTATGTGAGGCTCACACATTCTTTTACATACTTTATCTCATTGAATCCTCACGCCTTATGAGATAGGTATTATTATTCTGTCTTACAGATAAGTAGAGGCCTAGAGAGGTTAAGTAATTTGCCCATGGCTATACAGTTAACCAAGAATCAGAGTGGGTATTTGAACCCACGTTGGGTAAGATTAAAATAATAGTAATATAAACACTAATATTGAATTTATTATGTGCCATACAGAGGTCCAAGTGTTTGACATGAGTGATTCATTCAAGTCTCATGTCAACCCTATGAGGTAGATTCTATTGTTATTATTTTCATTTAACAGATGAGGAAACAGACACAGAGAGGTTGAATAATTTTACCAAGATCACATTGCTGGTGATCTGAACTGGGATCCAAACCCAGTCAGTCTGGCTCCATAATCTGTGCTTGAAACTATTGCATTACATGGGGTCATGATCCATATGAAAGCACTTATCTCTGTGTTAGGCATTTAGCAGTTCCATAATTTAAAATTTTGCCTTTAGGTCTTTTTAACTTCTGAGAAAAATAAGATTGTTGTAACTTTAAGTTAAAAATATGATACTAAATTTCCTAAATTGCAGAATGAAGTGATTATAGCAGAAAATAGATTATCTGGTCATTGATTACCACAAACGAAGAGCTTATGACCATTAACCTTTAAAGTAAGAAAACTTCCCTAGTATAAAATTTTAATGTTGGAAGACAATTTCAAAATATTTAAAAATCAAATGAAATCTTGTAGTATGTGAGGCGTAGGGTTATAGAATCTCTAAGGAAAAATTAATCTGCCTTTTGTAGAAGGTTCCCTCCCTCTTCATTCTCATCACATTTAGATAAGCTGTCCTGTTTCAGGAAGAAGTGTTTTAAGTTTGTACATAATTATGGCAGAGTCCTTGATTTGGATTGTTTTGAGGAATATGGAAGAATCTTACTTTTTTCATCTTTACAAATCTACCAACCAGCAGATATGTTTTATCCTGTGGGAAGAATACAATATACAGTTCCTGGTTTAAAGGAGTTTAGTGGGAGAGACTCAAAGGCTCTGATTGAATTGACCGCAAAATTTATCATCTAAAGTAAATATCTTTGCCCACAACAAATGCTAACCTGGAAGGGAGTCTGGGACAACAGACAAAGCCTGGGGTTTGTCTGAGGCTAACCACGATATAATAAATACCGAGTAATAAAACATAGCAAAAGCATGTCTTTTTCAGCATGGTATTGGGGAGATAAGTTTGCAGACAATGCTTATTAGAGGAGGCTACTATTAGCTAAAGCTTGAATGATTAGTAACAATTTATCCGGTAAATTTTGGCTTTTGGGAAAGACTACCTAGTTCTTGTCATGCAGAAAGACATGAATACTAGAGAGATAATGATACTTTCAGGGAATGGCAAACTGCAACTAGCTCTCAAAAATGGAGAGTATTCTTGAGAGTAAGGGCTCACTAAAACATTTTAATTAAATGCATTTTATTTCTCTCTACCTTAAAATTCATTTCTAATATATGTATTCTGTCATTCCCTTCTCTCCATTCTCAAAGAAATAAGTATGCTGGAAATGCAAGAGGGAGGAGATATGGGGATATATGTATATGTATAACTGATTCACTTTGTTCTAAAGTAGAAACTAACACACCATTGTAAAGCAATTATACTCCAATAAAGATGTTAAAAAAAAACCCAAAAAACAACATATGGATCTACAAGAAAAAAAAAAAAACCTTTTAGAGCAAATATTGAATGACAACATCCATGTGTCCACATCCTGTACCTGGTTTGTATGTGTCTCCTTGATGGTTGGTCTCTTTCTCTTCACATTGTCACCTTATATCACTTCTGCCCTGTGAACCCTCCTGACCTACATGATTACTATACTGTTTGCTTTGCTAATCCAGAGTTTTGTCCCTGACCAATGGGTTTAGCCCATTGTCCAAACTGGAATTTTCCCATAGGATGATGGTAAGAGCAAGTATTAGGCAATGTACTCTGGTTTCCCTCTGCTTGTTATTAAATGAATTGTTATAAAATATTGCAACCTTTTCAGCTCCACAACTTCTATCCTAGACCAAGTCATCAGTAAGTTTCCTGGACTTGTACAGCAGCTTTCTAACCTCTCTCTGGTCCATCATCTACAATGCCACCAAAGCTATACTGTGAATCATCTGATCATATTTCTTTATGCTTAAAATCTTTCATGACTCCCCATTGTCCTCAGGATAAAATCCAAATGCTTTTATTTAACAATGTCTTTAAAGTACATATATACATTTAAAACTATTCAGCCATAACAAGAAGGAAAAAAGGAAATACTGCCATTTGCAACAACATTGATGGACTTTGAGGGCATTATGCTAAGTTAAATAAGTCAGAGAAAGACAAATACTGTATGATATCACTTATATGTGAGATCAAAAAAACAAAAAAACAAAACAAATAAAAACAAGACAAGCAGCCAGACAAACAAACAAAAACCCAAACTAATAGATACAGAGAACAGATTGGTGTTTGCCAGATGGGAGGGTAGTGAGGGATGGGTGAAATGGGTGAAGGGGGTCAAAAGGTTCAAACGTCCAGTTATAAAGTAAATAAGTCACAGGATTGTAATGTATAGCATGGTGACTATAGTTAATACTGTTTTTCATATTTGAGAGTTTCCAAGAGTGTAAATCTTGGAAGTTCTCATCACAAGAAAAAAAAAAAGAAAAAAATAATTTGTAACTATGTATGGTGACAGATGGTAACTAGACTTATTGTGGTGGTCATTTCACAATGGGTATAAATATCAAATCATTATGTTGTACACCTGAAATCAATATAATTTTATATGTCAATTATACCTCAATAACAAACAGACAAAAATCATCTTTAATATGACATGAATCAAATTTCCTTCCTATTAATACTATCACTTTATGCCAGAACATGCCACATTACAAGGTCTTTATCTCTTTTAGAGAAAAAAATTAGCACATTTAGGAGAAAGCAGCATGGTTTTGAAATATAAAGGAATGTTTCACCATGTCTAGAAATTCTGTTGGAGAAATATTGGTAGCTATGAACTGTAGATGAGTAATTTAATTCTCTTCTTTGTTTCTGATTCATAACTGAAACAAAGCTAAACTTCTCTTATGGTAGGATTTTCACTTGATTTTTAAATTTCTGACCTCTTTACTGAATTATATATATATCTGCATATATATGGTTATATATCTACTTGTATGTTTTTCTCTGTCCTGTTTCCTCTACCTCCTCTTTGAGGAAGAAGTAAAATATTTCATTCCCAAATAACTTTCCTCTATGATGACATTTCCTATAGTAACAGTCCTGAAGCTAAAGTCCTCAGAAAGAGCTGTTGAAGTGTGAACTGTGTTTAATGAAATCCATTTGCACACCTCTTCAACTGCTCTTTTCAAATCATCTGAGACACTGCTTTGAAGGGGACTTCCAGTTCACATAAACCACCCTCCTGTGCTTTGGTAGTAAAATAACTGCAAAAAAGGGGACATATCACTTGATTAAATATGGTTGATTGAGTTCGTTTATAACCCTCCTCTTTCCAATAAAGATAGTCTCTTCAATAAGTGGTGCTGGGAAAACTGGACAACTACATGTAAGAGAGTGAAATTTGAATACTCCCTAACACCATACACAGAAATAAACTCAAAATGGATCTAAGACCTAAATGTAAGGCCGTACACTAGAAAACTCTTAGAGGAAAACATAGGCAGAACACTCTGACATAAATCGCAGCAAGATCTTTTTTGATCCACCTCCTAGAGTAATGAAAATTAAAACAAAAATAAACAAATGGGATCTGATTCAACTTAAAAGCTTTTGCACAGCAAAGGAAACCATAAACAAAACAAAAAGACAACCCTCAGAATGGGAGAAGATATTTGCAAACAAAGCAACTGATAAGGGATTAATCTCTAAAATATACGAACAGCTCATGCAGCTCAATATCAAAAAAACAAATAAGCCAATCAAAAACTGGGGGAAGATCTGAATAGACATTTCTCCAAAGAAGGCATACAGATGGCCAAAAAGCACATGAAAAGATGCTCAACACCAATAATTATTAGAGAAATGCAAATCAAAACTACAATGAGGTATCACCTCACACCAGTCAGAATGGCCATCATCAAAAAATCTACAAACAATAAATGCTGGAGGGAGTGTGGAGAAAAGGGAACCCTCCTACACTGTTGGTGGGAATGTAAATTGGTACAGCCGCTATGGAGAACAGTATGGAGGTTCCTCAAAATGCTAAAAATAGAACTACCATATGACTCAGAAATCCCACTCCTGGGCATATACCCAGAGAAAACCATAATTCAAAAAGATACATGCACCCCGATGTTTACTGCAGCACTATTTACAATAGCCAGAACACGGAAGCAACCTAAATGCCCATCAACAGAGGAATGGATAAAGAAGATGTGGTACGTATATACAATGGAATATTACTCAGCCATAAAAAGAAACGGAATAGTGCCATTTGCAGAGACGTGGATAGACCTAGAGACTGTCATACAGAGTGAAGTACGTCAGAAAGAGAAAAACAAATATCGTATAACATCACTTATATGTCGAATCTAGAAAAATGGTACAGATGAACTTACTTGCAAAGTAAAAATAGAGACACAGATGTAGAGAACAAATTTATGGATACCAAGGGGAGAAGCTGAGGGATGCGTTGAATTGGGCGATTGGGATTGACATATATACACTATTGATACTATGTATAAAATAGATGACTAATGAGAATCGACTGTATAGCACAGGGAACTCTACTCAGTGCTCTGTGGTGATCTAAATGGGAAGGAAATCTAAAAAAAAGAGATGTGTGTGTATGTATAACTGATTAACTTTGCTGTACAGCAGAAACTAACACAATATTGTAAAGCAACTATACTCCAATAAAAATTAAATAAATAAGTAAAATTTTTAAAATGATTTAAGATATTACTTGAATGATTACAGTATATGTATGTAGTAGTTTGAAATCTAAGACATAAATACTTTTTAAGTGGTAACCAAATAACAAATTTTTAATTAGAATTTTCTTTTTATTTTCTATTATAGCTGCTTCCCATAATACTTTAAAAAGTACATTAATTAGCAAAACTAGAATGTTGTCTGTGTTTTTACTTTTCACTCTCCATAAAAACATCATACTTTGATATTATATTCCAGTATTGAAAAATCCATACGAACTGTGGGTTGTCATACAGGTTACAAATAGATTTACCTTCTGAAGGTGTAGGGATATCTTGTGCAGGTTATGGCCTTTTTGCAGTTAGTTCCATTCCCTATCCTCTCTTCTTCTTTGTATTTCGGAGGGGGAACCCCCTGAAAATTGCACTTCCCAGGTTCCCCTGTCATCTGGATTCTGGCTAGGTTCAGCTAATAGGGGGCTCTAGCAGGAGACTGAAGGGCATGGAGAAGGGAGAAGCCTGAGTATTTCTCCTCCTTTCTATTTTGGGCAGCATCTCCAGAAGTGGCTACATCTCCTTTGTGGTTCTGCCAGACAGCCTCTTCCTGTGGCCCCAACTTTGTTGGATTGCCCTGGCTCCCAGGGTTCACTGTCTTCTCCCTTTGCTCCTCTATCTGTGGGTGTAGTGGGGACTTCCTGCTGCTGTTAATCTCTGTGTTGCGCTGCTCTCATCTGTTTGGTCTTTTAGCTCTCCCAACACTTTTGCAACTACATAATTTCCTGCAATACATTCCTTTTCTTGAATTACCTGGCATGGCTCTTTTACTGACTGATCCCTGATTGATTCATGCCTCAAGGTTGAAGGCAAGAAATTTTGCTTAGTGATTCCTTGAGGTTCCTGTAAAAGGTGGGGCTGGGTCTTCAACTTACCACCTGCTGCATAGTAATTGGCATGATTTGTTGAACCTTAGGGGAAGCTCTGTTTTGATGGTGAGAGCTAACGCTAGTGGCTCAAAGTCTTGCCAATCCAGTAATTTCTTGAGCTAGGTCATGCTTATTTTATGCCACCTTGATAAGTGAGTTGTGTTCTTGACCAGATTTTTACATTTTAAAATAGAGCTTATGTGTGCAGACTGAAGGGCTGCCTAGATTTTTCTGGGGTCTGGTTTATATAAAAATACAAAAACAAACCATAGAAATGTTATGATGTTTATGACAGGATATTTTTGGCTCCCTGCTGAGTTTGTATTCCATGGCCTGGGCTGGTCATTAGACATCGTTTAGTTTTGAAAATGTACCCATGTGATTTTACTTCAGTCTCTGAGTTTGCACTTTATTTTGGGAAATTATTGTTTACTTTTAAATCCTTTTTCTTTCAGACAGGCTGAAGTTTTTGAATAAGTGAAATTGTCCCTCCTTTTTTTTTTGCCTGCTATGGAAAATAAGGAAGCATTATAGTCAGAGAGAGAGAGTTCTACAGAGCATACAGCATTAAATCTTAGCTCCACCATTCACTAATGTTGTACCTTGGACAGGTCATTTAAACATGGACTCTCAGGACATCTTTAAACTAGGCATAACAATATTTGCCTTAAAGGGTTGTTGTGTGGATTAGAATTACTAAAAGTCTAGCAGATAGTCAGTGGTCAGTACTGAAATGTAAAGGAAGCTCTGAGAGGGAAGTAACTGATTTTGTGTGGGTATGGATGGGGTGGGATGGAATGGGGTGGGGTGAGTGTGAGAGGCCATTGAGGAAGACATTATAGAGAAGATAATATAGGAACTGAACTTTAATACTCTTCTGGGAATGTTCTTCCTGAAAGCCTCGTTTTTTCCATCACTTCAGTTCTTTATTCAAATGTCATCTTTCCAGAGGGGTCTCTCTTAGCTACCCTGTATAAAATTTCAGCTCTTATTCCCTGACATTTCCTAATCCCTTATCTGCTCTATATTTTCTTCTTAGCACTACTATCTAATCTAATGTAAAATGTACTTATTTATTTATTGTCTCTCTCCTCCACTAGAATATAAACTCTGTAAAGGTGGGATTTTTCTTTCTTTTGTTCCCTGTTGCCCAGAACAGTGCCTGGAACATGCTAGGTGCTCAGTAAATATTTGTTGAAAGAATTATTGTGAGAATGAGTAGAACTTCACCAGATGAAATTAGTTATATGTGCATTTATTGCATTTTCATAACTATTAACCTCAAGTTATAGGAGGCAAAGTTGAGAAATTTAGCATGGCTATATTGATTTATAGAAAGCAAACACTGATTCAGCAATCTTATTTTTTGAGAGTATTCCTGAGAATTGGGTGAGGTGGAAACCTTTGAATAGCCAACATAGTTGTTGTAAAATACATGCACTAAATTTCATTCACCTTACTCTTTAGAGGAGACACTTAGAATTTACTTCTTCTTCTTTAGACAGAGTTCTAACTATCTTGATAATATGGGTTTTCAGCTCAGGAAATTTGCAGACAAGGTGGAACCTGAGGAGATAGGAATGCTCTTTGGTCAGAAAGCAAAGTTGACAAGCTGACAGAAGGGAGGAGGCAGAAAATATAAAAGTAAACAACTAAATTTAAATATATAATCATCAAGATATCTGCTTATCATCAAGATAAGATGAAATCAGTCTGGTATATATCCTCACTACTCCAGCAAGATAGTTCTCTGAAAGTTTGCCAGGGAGTTAGTCATGTACTTCAGTGGTCTTGTTTTAGCTCGTAATTCTTTTGCAGCATATGGCATTTCTAATGATCACTCTTACTTTTTGCCACTCTTTTCCCCAGTAGTGTTGACTATACCACCCTCATTTCTCCCATCTCTGACTGACCTGTCTTGTTTTCATCCACACATGGCCCTTAAGACATTCTCTAAGGTTTAGTTCACCTATCTTTAGTTTAATCTTTGTAAATCTTGACTATCATATCTAATAATTCACTATTCATCCATCCATTGAAAATTATAATTATGCTCATTAAATATCCTGAATCCATTAATTTCTTTCTATCTGCTTTCCTCATTCAAACCACCAACATCTCTCACTGGGAACTACTGTTCTTCTTGTTTCCTCCACTCATGTTCCACCCCCCAGCGCCATAATCCATTCTCAACACAGCATTTCAAGTGATCCTTTAAAAACTCAAATCAGAGCTACCCGATTAACCAAGATGGTGGAGTATAAGGATGTGCTCTCACTCCCTCTTGGGAGAGCACCAGAATCACAACTGGCTGCTGGACAATCATCGACAGGAAGACACTGGACTTCACCAAGGAGGATACCCCACGTCCAAGGGCAGAGGAGAAGCCACAGTGAGACGGTAGGAGGGGCGCAATCAGAGTAAAATCAAATGCCATAACTGCTGGGTGGGTGACTCACAGACTGGCAAACACTTATACCACAGAAGTCCACCCACTGGAGTGAAGGTTCTGAGCCCCATGTCAGGCTTCCCAAACTGGGGGTCCGGCAACGGGAGGAGGAATTCATAGATAATCAGACTTTGAAGCCTAGTGGGAATTGATTGCAGGACTTCGACAGGACTGGGGGAAACAGAGACCCTACTCTTGGAGGGTGCACACAAAATAGTGTGTGCATCGGGACCCGGGGGAAGGAACAGTGACCCTGGGGGAGACTGAACCAGACCTACCTGCTAGTGTTGGAGGGTCTCCTGCAGAGGCAGGGGTGGCTCTGTTTCACTGTCAGGACAAGGACACTGGCAGCGGAGGTTCTGGGAAGTACTCCTTGGCATGAGCCCTCCCAGCGTCTGCCATTAGCCCCACCAAAGAGCCCAGGTAGGCTCCAGTGTTGGGTTGCCTCAGGCAAAACAACCAACATGGAGGGAACCCAGCCCCACCCATCAACAGTCAAGTGGATTAAAGTTTTATGGAGCTCTGACCGCCACAGCAACAGTCAGCTCTACCCACCACCAGAGTCTCCCATCAAGCCTCTTAGATAGCCTCAACCACCAGAGGGCAGACAGCAGAAGCAAGAAAAACTACAATCCTGCAGCCTGTGGACCAAAAACCACATTTACAGAAAGATAGACAAGATGAAAAGGCAGAGGGCTATATACCAGATGAAGGAACAAGAAAAAACCCCAGAAAAACAACTAAATGAAGTGGAGATAGGCAACCTTGCAGAAAAAGAATTCAGAATAATGATAGTGAAGATGATCCAGGACCTCGGAATAAGAATGGAGGCAAAGAGTGAGAAGATGCAAGAAATGATTAACAAAGACCTAGAAGAATTAAAGAACAAACAAACAGAGATGACCAATACAATAACTGAAATGAAAACTACACTAGAAGGAAGCAATAGCAGAATGACTGAGGCAGAAGAACGGATAAGTGACCTGGAAGACAGAATGGTGGAATTCACTGCTGCAGAACAGACTAAAGAAAAAAGAATGAAAAGAAATGAAGACAGCCTAAGAGACGTCTGGGACAACATTAAACGCAACAACGTTCACATTATACGGGTCCCAGAAGGAGAAGAGAGAAAGAAAGGACCAGAGAAAATATTTGAAGAGATTATAGTCGAAAACTTCCCTAACATGGGAAAGGAAATAGCCACCCAAGTCCAGGAAGCACAGAGAGTCCCATACAGGATAAACCCAAGGAGAAACATGCCGAGACACATAGTAATCTAAGTGGCAAAAATTAAAGACAAAGAAAAATTATTGAAAGCAGCAAGGGAAAAGTGACAAATAACATACAAGGGAACTCCCATAAGGTTAACAGCTGATTTCTCAGCAGAAACTTTACAAGCCAGAAGGGAGTGGCATGATATACTTAAAGTGATGAAAGGGAAGAACCTACAACGAAGATTACTCTACCCGGCAAGGATCTCATTTAGATTTGATGGAGAAGTCAAAAGCTTTACAGACAAGCAAAAGCTACGAGAATTCAGCACCACCAAACCAGCTCTACAACAAATGCTAAAGGAACTTCTCTAAGTGGGAAACACAAGAGAAGAAAAGGACCTACAAAAACAAACCAAAAACAATTAAGAAAATGGTCATAGGAACATACATATCGATAATTACCTTAAACGTGAATGGATTAAATGCTCCAACCAAAAGACACAGGCTTGCTGAATGGATACAAAAACAAGACCCATATATATGCTGTCTACAAGAGACCCACTTCAGACCTAGGGACACATACAGACTGAAAGTGAGGGGATGGAAAAAGATATTCCATGCAAATAGAAATCAAAAGAAAGCTGGAGTAGCAATACTCATATCAGATAAAATAGACTTTAAAATAAAGAATGTTACAAGAGACAAGGAAGGACACTACATAATGATCAAGGGATCAATCCAAGAAGAAGATATAACAATTATAAATATATATGCACCCAACATAGGAGCACCTCAATACATAAGGCAACTGCTAACAGCTATAAAAGAGGAAATTGACAGTAACACAATAATAGTGGGGGACTTTAACACCTCACTTACACCAATGGAGAGATCATCCAAAGTGAAAATAAATAAGGAAACAGAAGCTTTAAATGACACAATAGACCAGATAGATTTAATTGATATTTATAGGACATTCCATCTAAAAACAGCAGATTACACTTTCTTCTCAAGTTTGCACGGAACATTCTCCAGGATAGATCACATCTTGGGTCACAAATCAAGCCTCAGTAAATTTAAGAAAATCGAAATCATATCAAGCATCTTTTCTGACCACAACACTGAGATTAGAAATGAATTACAGGGAAAAAACGTAAAAAACACAAACACATGGAGGCTAAACAATACATTACTAAATAACCAAAAGATCACTGAAGAAATCAAAGAGGAAATCAAAAAATACCTAGAGACAAATGACAATGAAAACACGATGACCCAACACCTATGGGATGCAGCAAAAGCAGTTCTAAGAGGGAAGTTTATAGCTATACAAGCCTACCTAAAGAAACAAGAAAAATCTCAAGTAAACAATCTAACCTTGCACCTAAAGAAACTAGAGAAAGAAGAACAAACAAAACCCAAAGTTAGCAGAAGGAAAGTAATCATAAAGATCAGAGTAGAAATAAATGAAATAGAAACAAAGAAAACAATAGCAAAGATCAATAAAACTAAAAGCTGGTTCTTTGAGAAGATAAACAAAATTGATAAGCCATTAGCCAGACTCATCAAGAAAAAGAGGGAGAGGACTCAAATCAATAGAATTAGAAATAAAAAAGGAGAAGTTACAACAGACACCGCAGAAATACAAAGCATCCTAAGAGACTACTACAAGCAACTTTATGCCAATAAAATGGACAACCTGGAAGAAATGGACAAATTCTTGGAAAGGTATAACCTTCCAAGACTGAACCAGGAAGAAACAGAAAATATGAACAGAGCAATCAAAAGTAATGAAATTGAAACTGTGATTAAAAATCTTCCAACAAACAAAAGTCCAGGACCAAGTGGCTTCACAGGTGAATTCTATCGAACATTTAGAGAAGAGCTAACACCTATCCTTCTCAAACTCTTCCAAAAAATTGCAGAGGAAAGAACACTCCCAAACTCATTCTGTGAGGCCACCATCAACCAGATACCAAAACCAGACAAAGACACTACAAAAAAAGAAAATTTCAGACGAATATCACTGATGAATATAGATGCAAAAATCCTCAACAAAATACTAGCAAACAGAATCCAACAACACATTAAAAGGATCATACACCACGATCAAGTGGGATTTATCCCAGGGATGCAAGGATTCTTCAATATACGCAAATCAATCAATGTGATACGCCATATTAACAAATAGAAGAATAAAAACCATATGATCATCTCAATAGATTCAGAAAAAGCTTTTGACAAAATTCAACACCCATTTATGATAAAAACTCTCCAGAAAGTGGGCATAGAGGGAACCTACCTCAACATAATAAAGGCCATATATGACAAACCCACAGCAAACATCATTCTCAATGGTGAAAAACTGAAAGCATTTCCTCTAAGATCAGGAACGAGACAAGGATGTCCACTCTCACCACTATTATTCAACATAGTTCTGGAAGTCCTAGCCACAGCAATCAGAGAAGAAAAAGAAATAAAAGGAATACAAATTGGAAAAGAAAAAGTAAAACTGTCACTGTTTGCAGATGACATGATACTATACATAGAGAATCCTAAAACTGCCACCAGAAAACTGCTAGAGTTAATTAATGAATATGGTAAAGTTACAGGATACAAAATTAATGCACAGAAATCTCTTGCATTCCTATACACTAATGATGAAAAATCTGAAAGAGAAATTATGGAAACGCTCCCATTTACCATTGCAACAAAAAGAATAAAATACCTAGGAATAAACCTACCTAGGGAGACAAAAGACCTGTATGCAGAAAACTATAAGACACTGATGAAAGAAATTAAAGATGATACCAACAGATGGAGAGATATACCATGTTCTTGGATTGGAAGAATCTATATCACAAAAATGACTCTACTACCCAAAGCAATCTACAGATTCAATGCAATCCCCATCAAATTACCAATGGCATTTTTTACAGAGCTAGAACAAATCATTTTAAAATTTGTATGGAGACACAAAAGACCCCGAATAGCCAAAGCAGTCTTTAGGGAAAAAAAACGGAGCTGGAGGAATCAGACTCCCTGACTTCAGACTATACTACAAAGCTACAGTAATCAAGACAATATGGTACTGGCACAAAAACAGAAACATAGATCAATGGAACAATATAGAAAGCCCAGAGATAAACCCATGCACCTATGGTCAACTAATCTATGACAAAGGAGGCAAAGATACACAATGGAGAAAAGACAGTCTCTTCAATAAGTGGTGCTGGGAAAACTGGACAGCTACATGTAAAAGAATGAAATTAGAATACTCCCTAACACCATACACAAAAATAAACTCAAAATGGACTAGAGACCTAAATGTAAGACTGGACACTATAAAACTCTTAGAGGAAAATACAGGAAGAACACTCTTTGACATAAATCACAGCAAGATCTTTTTTGATCCACCTCCTAGAGTAATGGAAATAAAAACAAAAATAAACGAATGGGACCTAATGAAACTTCAAAGCTTTTGCACAGCAAAGGAAACCATAAGCAAGACGAAATGACCACCCTCAGAATGGGAGAAAATATTTGCAAACGAATCAATGGACAAAGGATTAATCTCCAAAATATATAAACAGCTCATTCAGCTCAATATTAAAGAAACAAACACCCCAATCCAAAAATGGGCAGAAGACCTAAATAGACATTTCTCCAAAGAAGACATACAGATGGCCACGAAGCACATGAAAAGATGCTCAGCATCACTAATTATTAGAGAAATGCCAATCAAAACTACAATGAGGTATCACCTCACACCAGTTAGAATGGGCATCATCAGAAAATCTACAAACAACAAATGCTGGAGAGGGTGTGGAGAAAAGGGAACCCTCCTGCACTGTTGGTGGGAATGTAAATTGATACAGCCACTATGGAGAACAATAGGGAGGTTCCTTAAAAAACTAAAAATAGAATTACCATATGACCCAGCAATCCCACTACTGGGCATATACCCAGAGAAAACCATAATTCAAAAAGACACATGCATCCCAATGTTCATTGCAGCACTATTTACAATAGCCAGGTCATGGAAGCAACCTAAATGCCCATCAACAGACGAATGGATAAAGAAGTTGTGGTACATATATACAATGGAATTTTACTCAGCCATAAAAAGGAACAAAATTGAGTCATTTGTTGAGAAGTGGATGGATCTAGAGACTGTCATACAGAGTGAAGTAAGTCAGAAAGAGAAAAACAAATATCGTATATTAACGCATGTATGTGGAACCTAGAAAAATGGTACCGATGAGCTGGTTTGCAGGGCAGAAGTTGAGACACAGATGTAGAGAACAGACATATGGACACCAAGGGGGGAAAACTGTGGTGGGGTGGGGATGGTGGTGTGCTGAATTGGGCGATTGGGATTGACATGTATACACTGATGTGTATAAAATTGATGCCTAATAAGAACCTGCAGTATAAACAAACAAACAAACAAAAAAATCTCAAATCATATCTTATTCCTTCCTTATTTAAAACATTTTATTGCTTTCCCATCAGAGTTAGAATAAAATGTACACTCGTTATCCTGACTAAAAAAATGTTACAGATCTGGCCCTTGACTACTTTTCTGACATTATGCCATTCTCACTCTTTCCAATAATGCTGTAGCCACAGTGACTTTCTACCTGTTCATAGAGCAAGCTAGATTTGTTTCCACTTTGTTTAGGCTGTTTAATCCCTTCTTATTCCTGGAATACTGATACCTCCTCCCCCTTCACCATCCCCTTTGCATCTTAACTTTCAAATCTCACCTTACATATTGCTTCCTCGGAGAAACCTTCTCTGACTAGCCAGTCTTAAGTGGTCACCCAGTCACTCTATCATATCATCTGTTTTTATTCTTTGCCTGTTCATTTACTTCTTTTGTTATCTTCCTCCCCTACAAGAACAGTTACTTTGTCTATTTGCTCTATCACTAGAGCCTGACTTGTAATAGGCATTCAATAACTATCTGTCAGAAGGATGAATGAATTATGTGGCAGATTCTGAAGTTACAGAGATAATAGTAGTAAATACTTTGTACTGCAGTAGTTATTAGCCTATCCTAGGTCACAGGCATTTTTGAGAATCTGATGAAAACTATGAATTATCTTCCAAGATAAATGCACTTATGTACATACAGAAAACATTTGCCTAAAAATTAGAATGCTTGATTGAGTACTTACTCTTTGTTAACCACTTTACTAGTGTCCCTGCCCTCTTAGAGACTGTGGAATACACTTTTATTAAGTAATAATCTTTATATTATTATTGGAACGTAATCAATGTACTGGCACAGTGCTTCTCAGAACTATGTATGGACAGGAACTGTTTTTGTTTTTTGTTTTTAAATTTCCATTTCCATGGCTCTGTATGTGGTCCTGCTCTGCATGACTTATATGAAGCTCATGCCACATGCAATTCACCACATGAATTTGTCAACATCCAAACTGGTTATATCCTATTCAACTAGATAAGTACACCAATCATGAGTTTGGATATCAAATGGCTATAAACATATCATACTGTACTCGTTTAATAGCATATCTATAATAAGCAGGTTGCAGGTCAGCATCAATCCATGGACCAAATTTTGAATAGCACTGCCTTAGAAGGTATCATAGTCTTGAACTCTCTTCGAGGCAGTAGTCCCATATTTTAATTTACCTGATTGTTTCTCTAGCTAGATGTTCTACTGGTATTTTAAACTGGACATCCTCCCAAACCAAACTTACCATGTTCTAACTTAAAACA
Organism: Balaenoptera ricei; assembly: GCF_028023285.1. Classification (NCBI taxonomy): domain Eukaryota; kingdom Metazoa; phylum Chordata; class Mammalia; order Artiodactyla; family Balaenopteridae; genus Balaenoptera; species Balaenoptera ricei. Next base: position 41,456,433 of record NC_082639.1, on the reverse strand, counting down.
GAAAGAGCCCAGTTGAGGGCTTTTAAAAAAAATTTCAAAAATTCCAACACCTTCATGTTTATCTAGAGTCATCTTTGGCTTTCCCTTGCCACCCCAATCCCATCACTCACTAAATTCTGTTACTCTACCTCATGTTTCTTAAACTCTTTTTCCTTATCACTCCACTAAGAATGTTTTTTAGACATTTTATTTTTCTAATTCCACTCACCTCCATAAAATTTTAATGCTACAGGTATACTACATATGTGTTTATGTACTGTGGCCCGTTGGAGGGCCACAAATCATTGTAATATCTAAAATTTCTTTGCCTTCCCAAATACCACCCTTGGTGAGAACATGTGCTCTACCTGTATGATCTCATGTATACATTTTCGTTTTCATCCTATTACCCAGTATCAAATCCATATTATTTTGACTTTGATCATGATTTTCTCTTTGTTTGGGAGTTATTTTCCATATTTTTTTTGAAATTAGATCCATCTTCAAGGCCCCACACCCAGACTTACTTTTTCCATGAACTTTTTAATGATCCTTTCAGCTGTGTATGACTTTTCCCTCTTCTGATTTCCATTTACAACTTTATTGATATTTTTTTATGGAACGTAGATTTTTATTGTTGTCTGCAAGCACAGGCTCCTTGAGGGCAGGAACCATTTCTTTTCTTTTCTTTTAATGGCTAGCTGTCAATAGGTACTTAAAACATCCATGAATGAATGTATAAATGACTATTGTTTAAAAATAAAAGGGTTGGTACTAAAGTATTTGGTAAATTTTTACTCAAAAATCCTTATTCTCTCTTGGTTGAGTGAGGAATTTTTCTATAAACTTCTGTTCTCCTATCTCTGTCTTCTTTGTCTATACCGGGGTGGAATTATTATAGAAGATGAGATAATGGAAACCTTGTATGGTTCCTTGCTTTATCATCAACTCGCACTTATATTGGATATCCTAAAGGAGCCATGGGTAGATGGATTAACCTGACTCAGTACCTTCGTCTTAGTCTTTAATTTGTCACTATATTCATAATTTATACATCAATCACAGAATATTTGTATTTGAAGTGTCCCTTAAATATAGCAGAACATTCTTGTTTAAAGCAAATGCGTTGGAAAAAATGTCTCATAGGGCAGGTTTCATTGCAATATTTAGAAGCAAATGCTCATATCCATATGTACTGTTTGATTCCTTCCCAATATGTTTTAAAAAAACTTTCCTGTACACTAAACTTAAATTACTGAAGGTTTTTGTCTTTTATCAATTTTCATAGTTATTCCTGAAGAGTGCACCAACACAGGAAAGAAATAGTTTTCACATTTGTCAATTTATACAAAGAGATATTGAAACCATTTTAAATTGTTATGAAAATGTAGGTTTCAATTTTTAATATGTTAATATCAAACATATTTTATGGGAAATCATGTAGCTAGCATGGAGTCTTAGCTTTGGAGACAGACAGATCTGTTTGTGAGTTCTGGTTTTACTACTTATTACCTGGGTGACCTTGTTTGAGTTACTTAGTGTTTTTTATTCAAGACTCTCCAGAGAAATAGAATATATATATATATATATATATATATATATATATATATATATATAAAAATTATTTACTTTAATAAATAAAATCAATAAAGGTTTACTTTAAGAAATTGGCTCATGAAATTATGGAGGCTAGCAAGTACAAAATCTATAGGATGGGCTGGCAGGCTAGAGATCCAGGAAGAGCTGATGCAGTTTAAGTTTGAAGGCCCTCAGACTGAAAACCTAGGGAAGAGCTGATATTGTAGTTCAAGTTGGAAGGCTGTCTGTGGCAGAGTTTCTTCTTGCTTGGGGTAGGTCAGCCTTTTGTTCTATTCAGGCTTTCAACTGATTGGATGAGGCCCACCTACATTATAGAGGACAATCTGCTTTACTCAAAACCCACTGATTTAAATGTTAATCTCATCCCAAAAGAGCTTCCTTGAAACATCCAGAATAACTTTTGATCACATAGCTAAGCACTGTGGCCCAGCCAAGTTGATAGATAAAATTTACCATTATACTCAGCTTTTCTAAAACTCAGTTTTCTCCTTTTAAAATATGTAGAATAATAAACTATCTCATAGAATGGTTGTGGAGATCACATACAGTAATGTATCAAATGCCTAACACATGGTAGACACTCCATAATTGTCAACAACACTAACTCTTCTCCTCCTCCCCCTTTTCCTCTTCCTTCCCACCTCCCTCTTCCTCCTCCTTTTCCTGTTTTTATGGAAGAGAAATAAGACCCATGATTGTTTAACATGTGATGTGGAATATTCATAGAAGCATTAAAAATATCTCACAGAAGGACCAATTTATTATTTAGAAAAACAAAAGAAAATGACAGTTATTTATCAGCAAGGAAGGTAGAATCATTTATAATCATTCATTCATTGAATGAACAATGTTTTGAGTGTTCACTATATTCTGTCTGGGTCTCACTGGGAAGCTGTAAGAGGTTGAGTGACATATCAGGGTGGTCACTCAATGGCAGAGCAAATAAGAGAGGCCATATTTGAGTAAATCTGTGAAGTAACATGGAGTCAAAATCAATAGGAGCAAAGCAAAAATTAGCAGGAACTCAGGTTCAGAAGAGAACAGATCTGAAACATCAGTGGATCCTCATTATCTATGAAATGAAGCCCAAGCATCTTAATATAGAATTTAAAGCTTTCCCTACCTACCTCTCCAGATGTTTTTCTTACTCCTCCATGCCTCAGTTTTGGACTGTATTAATACAGCTTTGGTTCTCCACATTCATTATGTAGTTTTATGCTTCCATGCTTTAGTTCATGTGATTTTCTTTGCCTTGAAAGCTATTGCTAACTTTCTTTTCCAGGCTTATTTGCATTTATCTTTCAAGACAGCTCAATTATCTAACTAGGAAACCTTCTCTGAAGCCGTACATTGGTTTAAGTGAATATCTTCATTGTTTCCATAACACTGGGCACGAATCTCTACATTATCAATTACTTTTGAATTTATTTGTTGATGTGTCTTTCTTCCCTTGTAGTTCAGGTGCTATGTGTCTTTCGTTTTACAACCCTTGAGAATCAAACACAGAGCTTACCCTTGTTAGTAAACATTTGCTAATTGTACTGCAGGAGTCTTTCCCTTTGACAGAATTTGCTTGTATAAGCCAGGTATCAGCTCAAGAACCATATTCTATACTTCTCTAGATATCTTCACATAATTGGGAGCTTATGTTTTATGATCATTTTGGCTTTCAGTTCCTCCTTTTTAGGATTCTTGGTTTTACTATGTATCTTACCTGTTCTTTTATTTCTGCTTTGTTTCATTCCTGATGTGGAACTTAACTTTTCTTGATGTCCACAACAAAACTTGTGCTCTCCCACACAGAATTGTATATGTGTATGTAACAGCCTTAATGGAAGGATTAGAAAAAATTTTTAAATTGAAGAAGTGAACATAACTCAGAATCAAACACCCCTGTTCTCAGTGCCCTATGGCTGCTTTACCATGTTTCTAGACCTCTCATGGATTTCTAGCCATCCCAAAACCTCTCCTCAATTCATAGAATAATTTATTTATCTTTAGCAGATTGGTGTCATTTATGTTCATTTTGAGGAATAAGAAAGTTGATTTTTCAACCTTCTAGGCCTCAGTTTCTTGAGTTAGCTCTATTCTCTTTAATTTTGCTTGAAAACTGGTTAGTCATTACCTGATTTCATCTTAGTTTTGTAATACTGGCAAGGAGCAACCTACATATGTTAATATATATTTTTAAACTATGTCTACTAGAGATTGCCAACAAACACATGAAAGGATGCTCAACATCACTAATGATTAGAGAAATGCAAATCAAAACTACAATGAGGTATCACCTCACACTAGTCAGAATGGCTATCATCAAAAAATCTACAAACAATAAATGCTGGAGAGGGTGTGGAGAAAAGGGAACACTCTTGCACTGTTGGTGGGAATGTAAATTGATACAGCCACTATGAAGAACAGTATGGAGGTTCCTTAAAAATCTAAAAATAGGGCTTCCCTGGTGGTGCAGTGGTTGAAAATCCGCCTGCCAATGCAGGGGACACGGGTTCGAGCCCTGGTCTGGGAAGATCCCACATGCTGCGGAGCAACTGGGCCCATGAGCCACAACTATTGAGCCTGAGCGTCTGGAGCCTGTGCTCTGCAACAAGAGAGGCTGCGATAGTGAGAGGCCCGTGCACCGCGATGAAGAGTGGCCCCCGCTTGCCACAACTAGAGAAAGCCCTTGCACGGAAACGAAGACCCAACACAGCCAAAAATAAATAAATAAATTAATTAATTTAAAAAAAAATCTAAAAATAGAACTACCATATGACCCAGCAATCCCACTACTGGGCATATACCCTGAGAAAACCGTAATTCAAAAAGAGTCATGTACCAAAATGTTTATTGCAGCTTTATTTACAATAGCCAGGACATGGAAGCAACCAAAGTGTCCATCAACAGATGAATGGATAAAGAAGATGCGGCACATACATACAATGGAATATTACTCAGCCATAAAAAGAAATGAAATTGAGTTATTTGTAGTGAGGTGGATGGACCTAGAGTCTGTCATACAGAGTGAAGTAAGTCAGAAAGAGAAAAACAAATACTGTATGCTGACACATATATATGGAATCTAAAAAAAAAAAAAAAAGGTTCTGAAGAACCTAGGGGCAGGACAGGAATAAAGACGCAGACGTAGAAAATGGACTTGAGGACACAAGGAGGGGGAAGGATAAGCTGGGATGAAGTGAGAGTGGCATGGACATATATACACTACCAAATTTCAAATAGATAGCTAGTGGGAAGCAGCAGCATAGCACAGGGAGATCAGCTCGGTGCTTTGTGACCACCTAGGGGGTGGGATAGGGAGGGTGGGAGGGAGATGCAAGAGGGAAGAGGTATGGGGATATTATGTATACATATAGCTGATTCACTTTGTTATACAGCAGAAACTAATACAACATTGTCAAGCAATTATACTCCAATAAAGATGTTAAAAAAAACCCAATTATCTACTAGAGATACAGGCTCATTAGGTCTGTTGTTTTCCTTCCAAGTTATCAAAGTTGACAGTTTTACTTTATAACATGAGTATCTTTCCAGTCTGTTCTATCCATTTCCATCTTGTCTGATTGCTAAGCTTTGACACATGTTTGAGGAGTTTGTGAAGAGAAAACCTGACTTTAAGGTGCCGATTTCTGAATTGGTTTATATAGACTTGACTTCTGTAACAAATAGATTCTAAAATATATAATGGTACAAATATGTATAAGAGAAAGCGTTTTCTTGTTCATCTTATCGTCCAAGGCAGGTAAGTGTTCATGATTAGTGGGAAGCTCTCTTCTATGTGGTGTTTCAGTATTCTAGTTTCCTTCCATCTTGTGGCTCTTTGTTAAACTGGTGGAAGGAAAAAGAGTAAGGGGGACAGACATCTGCTTCTTAAAAGCCTTAGAGTGGAAATATAACATATCCTTTCAACTCACAATCCATTGGTGAGAACTAGTCATATGGACACACCTAAAAGCAATGAATACTGGGAAATGTAGTCTATATTTGTGCCTAGGAAGGAGAGGAAATGGATTTTTGGTGATCAGTAATAATCTCTGTATACCATCTCCAATACCCATCTCTAAAACTCTTATGTGTATGAACTAGTTTTAGAAGCAAGACTAAAACACACATGGAATAGTAGACAACAAAAGAAAACCATATATAGTTTAATACCAACTTATAAATGCAACCCTTACATAGAAACTCAGAGTAAAGAACATATTAATGTGGACTGAAGGTGACAGGGAGGCTTCTTAGAGATGAGCATTGAAGGATTAGGAGAATTATATTCAGAAATTACAAGGGAAAATGCCTAATATTTTGTTGTTGACCTGGATGGAAGTATTCCCTTAGTTTATTTATTTTAAAAATACATATAATGTATTAATACATTAATACTTTCCAATCTTCTGTCCTTATGCTCTGAACAAGGTGAATAAAAAAGAACAAAAAAACCTTATGGAAAATATTATATTATCACTGAATTTTCTCATTGTTTAAAATATTAAAAAATGGATGTGATTTAAATCCCATCCCTTTAAACCTGCCATTTGATAGATCATCAAAATTGTTTCTAAATCTGATGCTCTGTGTTCTCTAGGAAAAATCAAAGCTAGCCTATGTGAGATTTTGTTTCTGCATTTGGGATTCAGCAAAGAAATGTTTATTACTCAGAAGTAAGAATTGACAACTTGTAAATGTTGACTTACATTTATATATCCTATTTATAATAATTTTATCATGAAAATTCCTGTTCAGTTGAGTTCCATTTTTCTCATTTACAGAGAATCAATAGTTTTCATAAATGGTAACTCTTTCATTTATAGGGATATTTCCAACCAGATCAACACAATTTCATATTTACAACAAAGTAAAACAGCTTGAAAATTTAAATATTCTGTGAACAAAAAAGGAAAGTCAAAGTATATCATTTGTCTTTACTTGATTTATATATCCTTACTCTATGGGCTTTATAAGTATTTATAGAAATAACTCCTTTTGTAGACAAACACATATTCCATAGAAAATGGCCAGTTAATATATTACTTTTACATTCAAGGTAATTCTCAAATGCTGACACCATCCTTTGGGTATTTGATATTTCAGGAAAGTTTTATAACTTGAACATTTGGAGAGTGCCATGTTGGTGACTGTGCATTTTCATAGCCTTGAGTATTTGACACTACATTGTGGGACAGGTCAGATAAGTAATTTCGTCTCAATTTTATAGATGAAGAAATAGATTCTCAAAGTTTAAATATCTTTCTAAATGTCACATAGCTTAATGCAAAAGAAAAACTTCTAAGGGTCACTGTGAGAGGTTGATGGGAATACATTTCAAATATTGAATGCTTAGAACAATGCCTAGCAATAATAGGTATTCAGTACATGTTTATTGAATGAATAAATGAAGAATGAATGAATGAACGAATAAATAAATAAGTTTAGAGCCTTGTTGGTATCTATCCCTTCACAAAGTATACTGCATAATATGGATCCCTCTGTAAGGAGAACTCACCATATGCTATATGTGGTGAACCTTAGGGGCTGATGGAAAATAGTAACAAGAACAGTAAGAACAATCATAAAAACTGTAACAATTTCTAATATTTATGTAGCATTTTATGGCTAACAAAGTGTTTTCATATCTATTATGGCCTCTCATAAGTCCTGGACAAAATGTAGGACAAGCAGTTTATTCCTATTTTTGGAAAAGGAAATTGAGGTTCAGAGAAGTTATGTGACTTGCTTAAATGCACATAATGAGTGGCAGAATTGCAGCTCAACCTAGGCTTATCTGACCTCAGAGCCTGTGCTCTTACACCTTAGTTCACTCTTTGTTATTCATTGTTGATCCATTTACTTGCTGGTTTATTCATGACAACCTGAGCATTGCCAAGCTACAGTATAAGCTAATAATCAGTCTGATATCCTCTATTAGCTTATAGGACAGCAAGTTGAGACCCTTTGAGGTGAATATATAGGAAAGTACATGTTACCACTTTGGGGAGCTTTAACTCACTCCCCATATGGGGTTTGAATAGCTGATCTGGGAAGGCTAATTACATGTATTCATAGCACATCTTGTTCTTCATTGATGGAGACAGGTAATTGGTTCATCTTTCGGTTGATGGAGAAAGAGTGACATTTGTGGATTTGGAAAACTCAGTCCTTTAGGAATTGTTAGGAAAATGTCATGGGCTTGAAATTGGCAGTTAAGTATATGTTTTCAGAAGGATTTTGGCCTGTTAGCATGTTGTGCGTATGGATCCTAGTTCATATACTCAGCAAGAATTTTGAAATTAAATTTATTTAAATCAAATTAATCTGACTCTGGGCCTCCCTCTCATTGAGATTTGGGGTAATTCAATTTTCCTATCTTCATTGAGGCTCTCTTTCCCTAGAGTTACATAAGACTTCAAGAGGCTTATGTGATACTCAGGTAATGAGATAAGGCCTTCTGATTTTGAAATGTCTGGGCATCATGGCATCCTCATCATCAAAGTCTATGCAGCTTCTTGAAGGTGGAATGCCTCAGTGCAAGCAGGGAATGGGGATCTTTATGGGGCCTTTTGCCTAGATCCAGAGCCCTAGTACCCAGAGTTCTTCCTCCCTAGGTGCCCTGCACAGCCATGTCCTGCTGAGGACTGCAGGGAGTATCTTTTCCTCCCATTACTCATGGGGATCCTTGACCTCTATTACTTTCCCAATGCATGGGACTATTTCTTTCATTTTTCTGTTGCCAATGGAAGTCTCCTCTTTCGACTAACATAATCCTGGCTAAGGTAGGAAGAGAAGTGTTGGAGGCTACTTTTGCCTTTTTGTTGCCACACAAACTTCCCCTGAGGCAAGAGAACTCAAAGGGGCTGGTGCAGAGTGTGTATGGTGTGTATGTGTGTAGTAGGGGACAGTGTCCAGTGCATGGGGAAGTAGAATGTGGGATATCACATACAAAACACCAAAACATATCAACATCTCAATAAATTATCTTGTAAAACAGTCTATTGTCAGTGTATTTTTTTCCCACTCACAGACTGGTATTGCCAGAAGACCTAGCACTTATATATGTGGCCTTGAGCAAGTCCTTTATCTTCTCTGAGTGTGTGATCTAATTACTAAAATGAAGTAATTAAGCCTGTCCTGCCTAGTTGACAATACTGCTACTACATGCAAATGATAGAAGATAGGGAAAATGTTCTGTAAGTTGTTAATATACTTTAAAATACAAGGACTTTTGGTTTTGTGAATTTTTTGCAAAAGAGAAATTCCTTAGTATGCTCAGTATGTTTTTAAGTCAAGAAAGCCAAGTTATTTTAAGATAACAGAGAATCCCTTGGAAGGGTCACAAATAATTTCCATTCACATTGTATTGGCCAAAACATATCATATGGCCATGTCTATTTACAAGAGGGCAAAAAGTGGAATTCTTCCATTTGTCCTAAAAGTGAATGGAGTAAGGATGGTTAAGGAAATATTGAGCATCTATTACATGCCAGGTGCTACACAGGAAATATTATATATCTTATCTCTAATTCTCCTAATAATCCCATGAAATAGGTACCCCTCCTCCCCAATATTTCAGGTGTTGAAGCTGAGGGTCAAAATTTAAGTAACTGTTAGTAAATGACAGAGCCAGGATTTGACCTTCATCTGACTCAAAGGCCTGAGTTCTTCCACTGGATCACAGTGTGAACACACGCTTCCTTTTCTCTGAAGTTTTGTTAGCCACAGATGATTTGGAATGGAAGGTTTAAGTTTAGGTTAATAATTATTAATTGGTCAAAATAACTAATATTTGCTAGGCAGTAGGTGCTCTGAGTTCAAATGTCTGGGTCATGTTTTTCTCATTCTGAAAAATGAAGGAATTGGGGGCTGGGTTTTGGAGGTTAGTAGATGATCTCTAAGGTACTGTGATGGTTAATTTTATGTGGCAATTTGACTGGGCCATGGAGTGCCCAGGTATTTGGTCAAACATTATTTTGGGCATGTCTATTAAGGTATTTCTGGATGAGATAAACATTTGAATTGGTAGACTGAGTAGAACATGTTGCTCTCCCTAATGTGGGTGGGCCTCATCTAATCAGTTGAAATCCTGAATAGAATAAAAGGACTGATCCTCCTGAGAGTAAAGGGGAACTCTTCCTACCTGAGTTCCTTGAGCTGGGAAATCAATTTTTTTCCTGCCTTCAGCTCAATCAAAACATCAGCTCTTCCTGTGTCTTCAGTTTGCCAACTACAGATAGTGGGACTTGTCAGCCTCCATAATAGCATGAGCCAATTTCTTGTAATAAATCTCTCTCTTTACACACACACACACAGACACTAATGGTTCTGTTTCTCTGGATAACCCTGACTAATATAGGCACAAGCAACTCTGATAATGTGTGATTATGAAATTCAACAATAACAATGAAGAATTGCTGTTTAAAGGAGAGGTTCAGGCTCAGTTCTTCTTTCAGTCAGCATTTTATTGAAGATTCTTAATGGAATATTTACATTGACATTTACATGTTGTCTTATCATATGGATAATAAGTAGCCATTACCATTAGGAAGATAATTGACCAAATGTTTAATTTTTTTTCTGAAAATGTTAGTTGCCAGTATGGATCAATGTCATTGCATTTCTGGCAACATGTGGCTTACCTTACCTAAAACAAGTCACAAAACATTAAGAACAGAAAGATTGATTCTTTTCCAAGTTTTATATTTTCTCCTGACAGCTACTCTGCAACCCCAGGCATAGATTAATGAATGGAGTATGCACAAAGGGATATCAGCTCACATATATGACATTACTCAAAATGTCTCAAACTCTGGAAAAAGCATGTGAATGATTTATGGAATTGATATTAATCTCTTTCCAGTAAATGCATTACTTCAGATACAGATACATGGGAAATTGATGTTACCACTCTAATGCCAAATTAATTTCTTTCTTGCTAGATCAGCATTGTAAATGGAATTAGATGTTAACCTTTTATACATCTAAACAGGGTAAAATATGGAAGCAATTTTATAAGTAAAATTTGGATGCCCGGTGCTGAAGGGAAGGGTATGTATTTTTTTAATTTGTGTGTTTTCTTCTTTCTGAGATTTGTGGATCCTGGGATATTGATATATTTAAAGTATAGTTTAATATCATTTAGAAATAGAATAATTATAATTGAATCTGAATATTTAACACAGGACTATAAATAATAGTATAGCAAATGAGAATTACATGTTACTAAAGATCACCTTCAATAAAATTAAAAAAAATAAAGATCCTCCAGATTCTAGAGAACAAGTCTATTTTTCAAGGGAAATTTTATCCAAGAATTCTCAGTCACTAATAAATAAACACTTTAAACCTATGCGTAGGCATAACAGAAGCTGGAAACTTGCTGGGCAACCTCTTCCTCCTTCCACATATGCCTGGGTCTGCATGCTCTAGAGTCTGTTTTTCCTGTGTTCCCAGTTTTCTATGCCTTTCAGCTGCCATAGTGTTGATCTTGGACTGCTCAACATAATCTAATAAACTAGGTCTTATATTTCAATCCCAAATTATCGGGAGAAAAATATGATAGCTCAGCTTGTGTCTGGTAAGTTGAAGCCAAGGAGGGTGGTCATTGGGTATATAGGACTGCCATTTTAGAGCTGTGGGTAGGACAGATTCTTTAAGAAGAGGGTGTGGGTGGAGGGGAAGTGATGGACATTTCTAATATAGCTGATCTTGCAGGTCTACAGTGGTTCTTCCAGCTTGACAAATCTCTGATTTTGTAGAACAGCTGCTATCCCATACCTTTACCTTTCTCTTCCTTGCTTCTTGCAGTTAGATAAACCGCTGATGGGCCTTGCCTTTTATCAGTATGCCTCATCACTGAGTTAGTCTTGATCATATCATGTCTGTGAGTAGTAGCAGAGTTGCTGCCAACTAACCTTGTTATCTGATGTGCAAGAGACAAGCCCTACTCACTAGTTTACACCTTGGGGCATTTTCCGCATTATTTGCGCTGGTATAGTCTGCAGAACTGGATTCTTTCTTGACACCTCCTTTTCTGTGCCATAATCTTCCTAGTCACTGAACTTACAGAATCTTAGAATTAGTATTTCTTTAAGCCTGGGGTATTGCCTTGAACCCTTGCCCTCTTGACGGCAGTCTGGGTTGGGAGGCCTAATTTTCACCATGTCTATACTCAAATATACATTGTATTTTCTCAATCACTGCCTGAGATCAGATGTGAATAGACAGATTTCCATGGACCACTAAATGGCAAATATGTTTGGTCTGTATTACTGCCCACTGCCTAGACCTTTTAAACCTTTTCCAGCAGAAACCATGCCTGAGCATCCTATGCTTTTTGGACACTGTACATCAAACCTCTTAGCTGCTGTTGCTGGGACCACTCCCTTCTGACCCAGCTCTGGATCCTGAAAGCACACTCTAGTTGTGACAGTATGACTCTGGTTGCATCTGTAAAGTGGTAAAGGTGAGAGTTAAGGATGATAGTGATAGAAATTAGGTGAGTGTTTGCCTTACCTAAGAAAGAGCTACTTTGCAATATTTTTATACCATTTGTTTCCATAGAGAATTTTGATCTCCTGGGATTTTCATCATTTTTTTCTATATTCCAGGTTTCTTTTGGTAGCATTGCACCTAGATATTGCTTCAGTGGTTTTATTTCTATTGGTCCTGTTTATATATGTATAACAATTGCTGGGCACTAGGGGTAGGTGTGGGATGGGAAGAAGAGGAAAAGAAACATCTCACATAATCCTTGCTCTCAGAAAAGCTTAAAGCCCAGTGAAGGATGTGAACATATTCATCAATAATACCAGGGAGTGAATCAAGCAAGGGAAAGAAGTGTTGAATACTCATACATTAATTAATTACTCAAATATTTATTGAGTGTTTACTATGTCAGGTTCTACTCTAGGCAGTGGGCACTCAGAGGTAACTAAGATTGAATCCTTGCTGTCAAGGAGCTCATAGTCTGATGGGAGATTCAAGTGCACTAAAAAAACTACAGGGGATGATAATGTTGAAGTCACCATCATTTCTCATCTGAATGTTCATTAAATGCACTGTGCATACTCTCACCTCAGGACCTTTACCCTTCATCTGCCAGGAATTCTCTGTCTACCTGATACTTTTGCACAGTACATCTCCTACTTCATTCAGGTTTCCACTAAAATGTCCTATCAGGGAGGTCTTTGCTGGCTACACAACTAGTATGGTACTGACTGTCTTTGCATCTCCCCTATCTCTCTTATTCTACTTTATTTTTGTTCTTAGCATGTATCATCACCAAACTTGTTATGTATTTATTTTTTGTTTGATTATTTTGTCTCCCCCTCTAGAATGTAAGTTCCATGAGAACAGGATTTTGTTTGTATGACTGAGTGCTTTATATCCCTAGAACCTAGTACAGTGTCCCTTACATAGTGGGTAATCAAAAAATACTTGTTGATTAAATAAGAGAATGAATAAATTAATGAATGAAGAACAAGTGAATAAAGTCTGTATAGGGTACGATAAAGTCAACAAGGAAGGAGTGGTCATTTTTACCTGGGGGCAGGGGTGGCTTTAGGAGGTGTGGTCTGAGAATGGAGGGGTAGGGGTACACAGTTTTGTCATGTGCTGCTTCACGTGCCTTTGCAGAGGAATGGTTGCTGATAGAATATTCCAGAGTTTGTAGCAAGAGAGTGTGTCTTAAGTAAGAGTTGCTTTAAAATCCCATCCTAGTCGTGTGGCATTCTATATTAATAAAATTTTCAATTTTATTTTTTCTGTATGTTCATATTTTCTTTACTGCCTTCTGCCTGCTAATGAGTAGTCATGAGCTTTTCTCCTGGGTTGTGGGTTTCTTGAGGAGGGCAGGGACCAGTGTTTATTTGCATATCCTCAGAGTCTGACGTAATGACCTTGAATTACTTTGTCAGTAGTAGCTTTTGTATTTTAATAGAAATTAATTGCAGTCCCTTGGAGCTGGAACATTCTAGAATTCTGTGATTCCCTAGCCTGACACTTCTACAGCTATTGTTTTTTATTTGTGCAATAGTTTTATTTAGTGTGATAATTTCTTATAAAAATGAATATAACCTTGAGACTTAGTGTTAACTATTCAAATTATGGTATACACTGTGACTTAAAAATTATTACAAATACAGCAGATTATCTAATTTAGTAAATTGCATTTCTACAGCTATTGTTTAAGATTCTTGCAGATGATGCACTTTTTAGCCCATTAAATCTCATAGCTCTTGCTTCTTCCCCATATCTTTCATCTGGGAGATTCATTCTACTTCTCTTACTGCACTTTAATGATTTATTTATATGTAGGTCCCTTCCATCAGACTTTGAGCTGTTGGAGGACAAGGACGTCTCTTAGACTCTAACTCTTTCCTTAGCACAGTATTTGGCACATAAGAGTTCTGCAGTAAATGTGGAATGAATGTATAGAAAATTAATGAGATTAAGAGTAGAAAATTAATATTTATTGAGGAAACCCAGGGGAAAGAGAAAGGATGATTTGTATAACAGGATAAGTGATAGATTTTAAACACCTTAGTGACTATCCCATGCTCAGACACTTCAACAGTTTCCCTAATTGTCAACATTCTTAAAATAACCAGCTAGCCCAGTGCCCATCTCTCTAATGTCAGTGTTCATAGGTTATGTGGAAACATCTATGAAGGTACTTGTACTCTTTTCTCCTAGCCTTGAACCTTTATGTCAGTGTCCCTTAGGTGGGAAAAATGTCAATGAATGTATGTAGATTTCAATGCATGTAGATAAATTTGGTGTATCATCATCAAAGCATCACAGTTGTCTGTCTACAAATGTACAAGTCAATGCATATAGCCTTGTGGCTCCCACTTTTAAGAGGCCCAGAGTGTTGGTGCTGGAAGCAGTTATGATCAGAAGGACTTGTTTGAATATTTCTCACTTCCAGTCCAGCATGGATATACTACTATGTCTAAACAATCAGGGTTTAGCAGATGTAGTTATCACTCTTCTAGTGTGACTATTTTAACACTAAGCCAGGAGGGGTATGATTGTATTTATAAGCAGCACAATGAATGAACTCCTTCAATGTCTATGTTTATAGGTTCTAATTTTTCTTAAGAGTTTCAGTTTCCTCACTGAGCCTTCATTCATTCACTCAGTAAATATTTATTGACCATTAATTATGTGCTTGATTGCTTATGTACAACATTTAAATACTTAGCCACAACTACAACAAAAGCCAACAAATATTATTTGAACATATTCTTTTGTGCCCATCACTGTGGCCTTTAACACTGTGGAGGCAGCATGGTATAAGGGAAAGAACATGTATTTCGGAAGGAGACAACACTGGATTTTGATTTACCTTTGCTTTTTGATAACTGTGTTTTGACAAAGTATTCTGATTTCATACTATTCCATCCTCTCCATTCCTACTATGATTGTCTTAGTTCAGGATGGTAGGACTATTGCAATAATTTCCAGATTTATCTTCCTTCCTCAGGCCTCTACCCTTTCAATATATTGTGTATACTTTTGTGCAAGTCATTTTCTTGAGGCAATCTTGAATCACACCACTCCCTACTTAAAAACTTTTAGTAACTTCCCAATGCCTTATGAACGAAAAAAATTTCCTCCGTATGCTATCTGAGACCCTTTAGTATGGACTCAACCTCTCTTTTTAGTCATCCTTTCCTTCACTCCACTGTATTTAACCGATGCTGTAGTTAACTTGAAGTATTCACTGTATGTTAAACATGCTTTTTCCCGTGTCTTTTCTTCATTATTTCTTCTCTTAGAAAGACTCTGACTCCATGTCCTTCCTCAATCCCCCCTCCCACCACCAAATTTTTACCTTTTGGTAAAATAATTTATGGTTTAATATGTATTTCAAATGTCATCTCATTCATATAACCTTTTCTGAAATTTATAATCAGGTGTTTGATGTCTCCCTGTACTAAACCAATTATTTGAGCTTCTCTCATAGAATATCACATTTTGCTTTGTAGTTTAGCTACTTCTTTGCTACAACGTAATAAGCTCTTTAACGGTATAAATTATTTCTTATTCCTCTTTTTAATTACCTGATGGACTTGAAATAGAATCTTGTACATAGCAGTGAGTTATAGATAGAGTGGAAGGAGCTTCGGAATCAGGTAGATTTGAGTTCGGATTCTGTCTCTGCCACTTATTGGTTGTGTGACTTTGTGCAAGTTACTTAGCTGAGCCTCAATTTCCTCATCTGGAAGGAAAACTTACATCTATTTTATAGGGAGGGAAATGGTAAAGACTAAATGACGTTAACATGTGCAAAGCATCTGGATCAAATAGGTTCTATATTGAATAATAGTTATTATTGGTTTAGAAACAAACTAATATTTTATGGAATTGAAAGTAGTCACTGGGGGGGGGGGGACTTCCCTGGTGGTGCAGTGGTTAAGAATCCTCCTGCCAGTGCAGGGGACACGGGTTCGAGCCCTGGTCTGGGAAGATCCCACATGCCGTGGAACAACTAAGCCCATGCACCACAACTACTGAGCCTGCACTCTAGAGCCCATGAACCACAACTGCTGAGCCTGCTTGCCACAACTACTGAAGCCCACGTGCCTAGAGCCTGTGCTCCACAACAAGAGAAGCCATCACAATGAGAAGCCCACGCACCACAATGAAGAGTAGCCCCCGCTCACCGAAACTAGAGAAAGCCATGCACAGCAATGAAGACCCAACGCAGCCATAAATAAATAAATACATAAATAAATAAATACATAAATAAATGCATAAATTAAAAAAAAAAAGAAACCATTGAAAGTAGCCACTGGGAAACCAAATAGTTAACATGGGGTGGGAGGGTATATTTGGAGACAGCTAATCTACTTGATAGACATGAATTTGAGAAATCACTGTATATTTATAGCAAGTTTTCTACTATTCTTAAGTTTAGGCAGAGGGATTTCATTATAAGTTCCCGGCATCAGCCACTTGACATGGACAAGGCTGAAGCCTTGATGGTTCATTGCATTCTGTCTAGTTGTAACCATTTCTTCTCATAAATTTTTCTGTCGTTTGGGGAGTTTGAAGCTGGTATTAATTTTGCATTTATTATATGACATCATTTAGGTTTGAAAATAAACTATCTCATTAGAGCGGTTAGGTGTTAGGTAATAGCTGGGGAAAAGGGAAGAGTTCCTTTTGTACTTTAGTTTATGGACCTGTAAGTTCAAGTTCTTATATAAAAGTTCTACCAAATCTTGCTAGAGACTGCATTTCTGTAGCAATTGGTGTTATCCGAAACATTAATTTTGGTTTCCTAAGGGTGTCATTGAATACTATTACGAAAGAATTTTTAGCGTTCTTCCTGTGTAGTTGAAAACCTATTGCAATAAAAGTGTAATGTTCAATAGTATTATTCCATTGGTAGCACATAACTCTTCATATTTACACTGATTGATTCTCTTCAAGTGCCTAACCGCCTACTAGATTTAGATTTTTCCATGTTAATTTTGATTTAGTATTTTTATTTCTGAAAGCAAACAGGGAACAAACCATATATTATTGCTGCATGTTTTTTTCAGAAGCTAGTGAGAACTTCAGAATCTATAACAATAAAATAATGTGGAGGTAAATTACCATAATATACAAGGGAATTTCATATCCTAGCAATCTTCTGTAGACTGCTAACTTGAATCATACCCAGGTGCAAATTATCTGTATACTGTGATGTCAGAAATATAAATTAGATCCTACCATGTTAGGAACAGGACATTTTTCTGATATATTCAACTTGTTCTTTCTCCTAATATTTGTAAGTATTTAGGAACAGCAAGTTTTCTTATGTAAGATAAGTGACATTCTTAAATTAATAATTCATTGCTTGAATTCTGAATCCCAGTGGGCAGAACAGAAATATGAAACGAAGGACACACATATGGGTGTATAATTTTAAATTATTTTAATAGTAATAGAGGTGGACTTGGGTGGTTGTAATGATATTATATTTATTAATTGACCTTATACAACTACAACTAAATTCAGCTCTATGAAAAATTGTGAAGGAGGTTGCCTGAGAGGCACCACAAATTCAGTGTGTCCCAAACTTAGTGATCTCAAACCTGATCTTCCTCCTGTATTCCGAGTCTGTGGGCACCCTCATCTACTTTGTCTCTCAAATAAGAACTCACCTTAAGGCTGGGACCATGCTTACTTGTCTTTGTGTCCCTATGGCCTAGCCCAGTGGCAGATAGGTAATTATAATCAATAAATAGAGGAAATAGAAGCTAGTGGAAGAGCACTTCTACAAACTTCCATCACTAGAGCCACACACTCACTTGAATCTGTGCCCTATACTCTTTTTTTTTTGGAGGAACTGTTTCTGCTCTTATCTGAGGCTAACCCTTCCATTTGCACATTACATCCCATCTCCTCTAATCTAATCAAAGATATCACTTTAGCAATTCTTCCCTCTATCTTCATTATTGTTACTTTTTCTGTACTGTGTCATTTCCATCACCATATAAATATTTTGTTATTTCTTCTATCTTCAAAAAAGTTCAGTTTGCCCCACAACCCCATCCGCTGCTATTTCCTTTCTCTTCTTCCTTGTACAGAAAAAAAATATCGAAAGAATTGTCTACCTCTAGTTCCTTTCTCCCTGGAAGCCATACAGTCAGGCTTCTATGAAGCATACACTTCCTCCAGAATTGCTTTTCTCATGGTCATTAATGACTTCCAGGTTGTTAAATCTCAGTTCTCATCTTATTGTTCTATTAGCAGGATATGGCCCAGTTGATGATTTCCATTCCCTCCTCTTTGATATATTTCTTTTCTTGGCTTCAGAGATGCATAGCAACCCCCTTGTTTTCTTTCTTTCTTAGCAGTCACTTCTTTCCATTTATTAGTTTTACCTAATTTCTCTACCCTCTAAATGCTGTAATGTTTCAGGGCGCAGTTCTTGCACCTTTTCTCTATCTATAGTTACTCCCTTTGGTTATCTCATCTGATCACTTGACTTTAAATATCATCTACACACTGATCTATGTCTCCAGTACTGACCTCTCCCCTGTAATCTAGACACATATCAAGCCCAGGTGAACCACTGGCCAACTCACAAAATTGGAGGAAATAAAAAATATGCTGTTGTTTTCAGCCACAAAGTTTTGTTGTGGTTTGTTATTCAGCTATGGATACACTAATGTTAAGGGTTGACTTCATCCTGAAAGTAAATTTAAATGCACGAAAACCCTGATTTTCAAATTGTTTAATTTATTTGCAGAATAAATTGATAGATTCCAATATTACCAGCCAATACAAATGCTTGCTGATTCATTAAAATGTAAATTATTTATTCTTTTTCATCTAGAAGAATTCATTATCCATGATGCATAATAATAAGAAATCAAAATAACAATTATGTTGTCTCCATGCAGACAGACAAAAGCGTTACTCTAGTTAGTCCAACACTACAATTCATGAGTAAGGTAGAATCCAATTTTATGAATCAATCAGTAAGCTCAGTCTTTGGTAATTTAATAAAATTATCAGTGTTTTCAAATATAATATAATGAATTGAATATGTTTGTTTGTTTTTTCCTGTCATGATTGTGGACCATGAATCTGGGTATGAATTACTTGCATATAGGTAAAATTATATTTTGTAATAAACATTGAATATACTTAAATAAATAATTTTAATTTACTCATTGACCTTCCTTGTTAATCTCATGCATTGTGTTCTATATTTGGAAAAAGGCTTATACTACCATATTGACGGTTTTTCATGAGAGAACAAAGAATGCTTTTAAAATTATACTTTAATGTAAAAGACTGTATGGTTCCTGGTTTGAAGGAGTCTGTTGTGAGAAGTTCTATGTAAACTGCCCAATTTTAAGTGTTAATTAAAAAAGCCCTCAACTGTAAAAGGCTTATCAACAGTATTTTTAGAGATTAGCAACATACCTTGGTTGAAGAGTAGTCCAAAGGTGCAATTTTCTAGCATAAATTTAAACCACACATCTTGGAATAGGCAATCAATACTTTGCTTTAGATAGTTTTTAATAGCAGTACCTATTGTTCCTTAAAAGCAACATTAAAGCAAAGAAAATATTAGAAATATTAATTATTGAATCTTTGATATGAAATTAGAAAAACAAGGTTAATTAAGATAGTACAGTTATTGAAACCTGTTTGATAATAATTATAATTATAGCAATTGTTCATATTTGTAAAATACCACAGTCTCATTTTTTTAAAAAGATTTGTCAGGTTCTTTATCTCATTTTATTATGTCAGTGACACTTTGAGGCAAATATTAGATTATCATCGTCATCATCATTATTTTCACCCCCATTTTACACATGAGGAAACTGCAGCTCAGAGTAATAGTATGAATTTTCCAAGGTCATATAGCTGGTGAGTAGCAGACCTGGGAGTAGGTTTCCAAATTCTTACAAAGCCCTTTTTAATTAATACAAATAAATACTCGATGCATTTATTAAGTGTCACAGAAATTAAAATACCAAAAATGCCTTTGAAGAGGAATGGAGAATGTTATTTAGACTTTCACGTTACAAGTGATGGGTTAGTAGTCTTTCCTGAAATAGAGGCACAAGTGAGAGTATAGAGTTCATAATCTGAGAACCTGGGTTCAGCTTTCAACTCTGTAGTTTGACTAGGTTTGTGATCTTGGGCAAGTCATTTATTCTCCGCCACTTAGTTTCCTCATTAAAAAAAATGGGAGCCAAATGTTTTTAGGATTCAAATGAAGAGAAGGAATGAACATTTGTTGAGCAAAAATTATAGGTAGCTGTTGTCCTAGGAGCTTTATGTCTGTTTCATTGAATAAGTTATCTTATGAAAGTACTTTAGAAATTGTAAAGTACCCTAAAATGCTATCTATCTATCTATCTATCTCAGTTATGAATGAAAATTTCTTGTTCTATGCTCATTTCCTCAAGGCTTTGCTAGGGCTATGACTACATAATTAAATCAGTAAAAAATATCGGTAGAGGATAATGATCTAATGTGTTATTCTTCATTGGTTTATTTTTCACTCTCTAGGAATACCTATAAAGATACATAGCTTTATCTCCAGAGGAATGACTGTAATAGAAGTGTTTTAAACACTATGACAAGCCACTTGAAGAGACATTTTTGGACAATGGTTGCTCTGGGATTCCTTTTGAAGCATGCTTTTCAAGAAACTTCCTGTTACACACAAATATATATAGGTCCTGTTTTGCTTAATAAAGGGAGGTATATAGTAATGTCTCAACTGGGTTACTTCTCTGGTCAGTTGTTAGGAACACAACTGAGAACAGAAAAGGAAACAGTAAAGAATCTGAATGCATTGAATAGATATCATAAAGCCCATACACTTTTCACATGTGTGAGAACCTCAGGTGCATTATTGACTTATTTTAAACATAACTCTTACAACTCTAATTGTCTAGTTTTCCACTCCTTGTCTTTATTATTTATTGCTGCAAAATAATATTATCACTAACTTAGCTGCTTAAGAAAACACACATTTTTAAAAACCCAGTTTCTGTGGATCAAGTGTCTAGGCATGGCTTAGCTGAGTATTCTTCTGTTTAAGGTCTCACAAGGCTGCAATCAATGTATTGGCCAGGGTTGCAGTCTTATCTGAGGCTTGACTAGGGAGGAAGGATCAAACTTCCAAATTCATTCAAGTTATTGACAGAATTCTGTCCCTTGTGGTTATAGGAATGAAGTCTTCAGTTTCTTTCTGGCTGTTGACTGGAGTCCACTCTCAGCTCCTATAGGATGTCCACAGTTCTTTGTCATGTGGAGTTCCCCAATATAGTTGATTGCTTTCTCAAAGCAGCAAGGGAGACAGAGAAAAATATGTGTGTTGCAATCTTATGTAACATAATCATGTAATCAGGTATCTGTAATCACATATATCTTGCCACTTTTGCCATATTCTGTTTCCCAGAAACAAGTACAGGTCCCACCCATACTCACGGAAAGGGTATACACAACGGTGTGAACATCAGAGGTTGGGGATTATGGAAGCCACCTTAAGAGTCTGTCTGTTACACACCCAAACAAATAATAGCAAATTAAAATAAGTTAATGCTATTTAATGTCAGATATTGTGAAACTGACAGTTGTTATGCTGCTTATCGTTAGGGCATCTCTCTCTCTGCTTCTGTCTCCCTTCTCCACTCCCACTCTTGACCCTCCATCTTTTTGTTTTTTTTTTTCTGGCCGCACCACATGGCTTGAGGGACCAATTCTGACAGGAGAACTGCTCATGCCTAGCGCAGGAGCACAGCTCAACAGCAGTAACAGTAGCATGTATGGGTTTAGTATGTGCTAGTTGCTCTACATATTTATTTTGTGTAATCTTCTTGAAAATTAAATATTGTTTCCATTTTATAGATGAGGGAAACTCATGCTCAAAGAGGAAATATAACTTGCCTAATTTCACACATCTTTCCTATGGTAGAACTAGGATTGAAATCTATCAGTCTTGTTTCAAAGCCTGTACTTTTGGTACTATAAAAGAATTGCCTCTCAGCACTTTTCATACATCTCATTTCATGCTTCCTTCTTTTGTTACTTGTTTATGTGCATATCTCCTATATTATATTATAGTTTTTTAAAAAATAGAAACCATGTCTCTTATTATACCCTTTTTTCCTTCTGCTCCCTGGTTCCTAGCAGTGTCTTATATACAGTTGACCTCCAGTGATGGTGCAAAGAAAAGAAAGCTGTTACTGTATTCTTTGAGGTGACTAAGGCTATATTCTATGTAAATATAATGTATCCCCACATATTTATTTGAAAATATTTTTTTGTGTACGTAGTATGTGCCCACCATTATTCTCTAGCATAAGTTTGTGTTTAGAAGTAGGGAATCAGAGTTTGGTTTAAATACTAGTTCTGACACTTACTTGTTATATAATCTTGGACATGTTACTTACCCTCTTAGAACCACTGTGTTTTTCAGCTTTATAAGAGTAATATAAAACATACCTCTTGGGAATTAAATTAGGTAGTGTATATAAAGGATTTTGCCTACTCTTTCGTGTGTCATATTCTTGCTAAATGTTATTAGCTTCTTTGACAATCTCCTTCTTACCCATCACTCCCAAATTCCCTAGATAACGAAGATGACTCTTAAGTCTGAATGACTTTGTTTCCCACTGTATTTATTATGGTTTTACTATTATCTTCAGATATGACTTTCTAGACTATGAGATGTAAAAATTGGTGAGTCAAGAGTGGTCCCCTGAACAGAATTTTCTGTGGATCTGGCTTTGATGCTAAAATTGCTTGTCTTTCTAAATAACAGTATTCATGGATCTCTGAACTGTTGGGATATGTTAAGTGTGTCAGTCAGATATTGTTGATTTCAGACACAGGATTTCATTGAGAGGGTCTCAACTTCTGAGACTCATTTACTTCAATTCTGAGATGTATGTATTTCAGAAAGTTTCTCAGAGCTGAGTCTATGGATTTTTCCATTTGATTTACAACCTTGACTTCTAAAGCTTCTGATCATATTTTATTTTCCAATAGTGAAGAAGGGCTGATTATTAGAGTGACAAAGAAGTCATATATTTTAAGGCTGTCTGTGTGGGCAAAGGGTGCTTTTAATGAAAATTAACTTCAGTGAGACATTTGCAATGCACATGTTGCACCACTGATGTATTCATTTTATACCCTTTCTGAGAATCTAAATTCATTGTTTTAGAGCACCATTATTATTATTTTACCTTAAGCTAATGGAGAGTGGATGATAGAGAACTCTCTATTTTCAGAACTATTTTTGACCTTCTTATTTTCTTAGCTATCAAAGTAAAGATTAGTAGCTATGATTTTGAAGGATTAATATGAATTATTATTTTATCTGCAACCAAAAATTTAAATACCTGTTGACATTTTCTGTGGGAGATTAACATTTAATTTATAAAAAAGCTGGAAGTTTTGAAATAAAATAAAATGCTTCCTGAGTTTATAAAATGAAATAACAAATATTTAGTGCAAAGACCCTTGAATAGAATATTGTAATTGTCATTTTAAAAGTTATTTGGTTGCATTCAAAATGTCAGTATTGAATTATCAATCTAAGTCATATAAAGGAAGTAGTCAAAACTTAAATAAAAAGAACTTAACCATTAAATATATCAGTTGGTAGATGAATAGATGCCTCACAGAGAAGCATTTGGCATGCAATTGTATTCTTCAACCATCAAACTAGACAATGAAGTGATTAAAATGACATATTTTTTCTGTAAAAATAAACTCATGAACTTAAGATTTTAAATTGTATTGAAGATGTACAATTAGAGAAATTTAAATGCATGCATTAGTAGGGTTAATTACACATTTTGACAATTTTATATTACTTGAAAATTATCAAGGTAACTATTTACTACTACTATCACTGTTTATTTTTGTTGAGCACTTACCATGTGCTAAGCACTGGTTTTGTTGTTTTACATTGCTTAACTCATTAGATCTTTAAAACAGCCCTTTGAGGCAGTTTCTGTTATTTTCATTTTTAAAGATAAGGAGTGAAATAACATTTTTCTTCATAGCATAATGTAAGTACAACCAAAGCTTCATTGTTCATTTCCTAATTGCTTAATTTGGTCACACATCAGATTCTATTCTTATTTCTTTGGCCAGAAGCATTTTTGCCATTTTACTGATGAAGAGACCTCCAAAAGTGGGAAGGGACAGCAATTTTTTAAAAAGATAATGAAATATATACTTACCATTTTACCTCTTGTTAATAACTCACATGATAACTAATCTAATCTTTCAAATATACTAGGTACAATTACAATTACAGTCAGCTCATAAAAATATTAATCCTTTAAGGGTTAGAAAAACTTTAAGTAATATCAAAGTGAGGACTAAATGAATGTTAAGGTATTCTATCACCATTCTGTGAAACTTTAATGGTAAGCTAAGAACTTTTTTAGGAACTTTCTTTCCTACATCTCAAAGTAAAATAAGGGCATAATACAAGACCAAGCCAAATATTTTAAATTTTAAAAATCACTTTAAAATATTAAAATAGTAATATATATTCATTATTGGAAATGTGTAAAAGATATATGAAGTAAATAAAATAATATGTAATTTAAAAACCATAATTATATCATCTAGAAATAAATTGTATTAACCTATGCATTTCCTTTTGTTTATAGAAAAACTCAGAAACGTGTTTTTAAAACAAGGTTGAGATTATGGATAAAGAGTAAAAAAAATTCTTGGTGCATTTTCACTTTCCATTATTCCATGAACATTTTCTTAAGTCAATAAATGTTTAAAAATGTAATTTAAATAACTCATATGGCAGAATACTATGCAGTGATTGGAATTATTTAGTGGTTTCCCTATTTTTGAACATTTAGTAGCTTATGTTGCTATTATGAATAATGCTGTAGTTAATATCATTGTACGTACATTTTTGTCTTCATTTATCTTCATTTCCTGAGGATACTGTACTTAGAAGTGAAATTAAATTTCAAAGGACCTGAATATTTTTTGGAGCACTTAAAGTCTACTGCTAATTGCTTTTCAGAAAGATTGTACCAATTTAAGCTTATACAAACAGTGTGGGAAAGTCACTATATACTCACCAGTATTGAGAATAATCACTATCGGAACCTTTCCTTATTCTCATAGGCAAAAAATGGCCTCTCATTGTTCTAACTTGGATTTCTTTGATCATTGGTAAGGTTCAACTTATTTAATATATTTGTGAACATTTGCTTTTCTGCTTCTGTGAATTGTCTGTTCATGTCATTTTTCTATTGGAGTTTTAGCATTTTTTGAGTGGTATACCTGAGCTCTTTATGGTTTAAGAATATCAAGCCTTAGTTAACTTTGTGGCCGTATTTTTCTTAACTTGATATATTTTAATTTTATAATCATGTTTTTGGCATAAGAGAGTTTACATATTTTTATGTAGTCAAATTCATTAATTATTCTTTTTATATTTTCTACACTGTTTTTATGTTTAATCCTTCCAAATCCTTCCAAATCAGAAAAATATCTACTTAAGTTTGCTGTTAGTCTTTTTATGGTTTTGTTCCACATGTTTAATCCTTTAATCCTTATCAGGCTTATTTCAGTGTATGTTGTAAACTGAGATTCTAACTTAAAATTTTCTGAATAGCAATTATCATCAATTATTTATTGAATAATCGATCTCTTTACTACTGATTTTTGTGATGCTTCCTTTATTTTATCTTACTACACCCCCCCACACACACACACACGTATGTGGTCTGTGGTTTACAAAACCTTGGCCTTAGACACCCTAATCAGAGTAATAGAGGGTTCTTACTAAAATGCATATTCCTGGGCCCCAAATCTGGAATATTAAATTAGAAACTCTGCAGATGAACTTAGGATTATATAGGACATTTCTCCCTTTCCAGAAATTTTATACCCCTCTTACTTATTTAGCTTTCTAGATAAATTTCTGAGTTAATTTATTTTAAAAATGCCATTGAGGTTCTAGTGGGAATTACATTAAACTATACATTAATTTACGAAGCAATAGCAACTTTGCAATAGTCTTCTTATCTAGGAACATGATATATCTTGCTATTGGTTAATGGCCTCCTTTTTATCTTTCAGGAAAACTTAAAGCAAATAAATGTATAAATGATTTAGGATGGTACATCTATCTTTTCAAAAAAAATTCAGCTTAATGCTTGTTTGGGGCAGTTTGTTTGACTATACCTAATATTTGCTATTCGATTAAAGTCCATTTCAATTGTTCTTTATTCCAGTGTCTTTCTTCTTCTCAATGTGTTTATCATATTTTACCTCTTTTTATTTGCTATTTTTATTTTCCTATTTTTATATGAGGATCTCAAGGGCAGAGATTTTGTCATATTATTTTCTGAATTCATCTTTGAAGATCTAGTGCAATGTGTAATACAACGTGTCCAGCAAATATTTGACTTCCCAGTACTGATCTGAACCTCAAAATGAAATAGCCATGAGTGAATTAATATTTATGCTCCTGGGACAATAGAAGATATCCTCCACTGAAGTTCTCATATATATTCAACACTCATTTCACCAGATAGTTACTGAGTTTCTATTATGAGTCATGCATTATGCTAGGAACATGAGGATACAAACATCAATACGACAATTTCTGTCATCAAGACTTTTATTAAGCATTGAGGTGAGACAACTCTGTAAGTGAGTAATTAAAATCAAAGTGTTAAAATAGACGTGAGTAAAAATGCTATGATAGTATTCCTCAATACTGATGGCAGTTAATTTATAGTATTGTACAGTAGAAACTTTAGCATTTCCTTGGTCAGGATTAGAATCCTAGCTCTCTTAATACCAATGACTCTGTAACCTTGATTAAGTTACTGCAGCTCTGAAAATAATATTCTCAGCTAAAATAGAGAAAAATCATACTTAACTCACAGATGTGATGTGAATCTTAAATGAACTGCATGTGTAAATTTAGATGCCTTGTGTAAAACTAATTTCCTCCTCTTTCTTCTTTTGTGGAAAGACCTTGAAATGTGGGTAATTCAACTGAAAATAAATCAGTTCCTTTTTTTTTTTTAATGAAATGTCACTTGGTTTTTATTTGTGGCCATTTTATACTAATTTTTGATGCTGATATAGCCCTGCAAGTTTAACATGTAAAATTAAATTTGGTATCATTAAGGATAGTAAATATTAAGGTAAAGGAAATAGAATGTGTGGGGAAAAAAAAAACAAACCTTGGGTTCTTGGTCTCTTTCTCTTAAGAAATTTGTAATGCAGTATTAGCATTGTCTATGCCTGTCTTTTTTCTCCAGTGGATTTTGAATCTCTGGGCAAGGACTGAGCTATGTTTACATTTTATCCACAGTACTGAACATAGTATATAGAACATATTAAGTGCTTTATAAAATAATGAGTCAGGGAAACTCTCTATGACCCTAGCTCAAGATAAACAGAAATATAGCCTATAAATAGTAAATACTTAATTGAAATACATAGTATTAATATTGGAAAGTGAAGAGTTGAGTTTAACAATGGGTGATAAAAATGTATTTCAGATAAAATGTAGGGATCTTCCATTCAGCCTCAGGAGAGAAGAAGATGTGGCCATATTTTTGTCTGTAGGAGGTAACTGAGTGTTTGAAAGGTGGATGGCACCAGGTCTCAGTGTCCTGCTAGCTCCTCCTAGCTCCAAATAGAGTTGTCCTAGTGTTATTAAACATATCCAACCCTGTGTATCGGGAAGACCTCATATAGGCACTCCTGGTGTGCATGAAGGATTGGTAAAACTAAATATGCTTGGTAAGGTTTCAATAATGTTTCCCAAAATAGCCAAGATATTCTTGACTTTCACAGCTACACAATAGGTTGATTGGAATTTCATAAGGCAAAACTAAGAATTCATTTCTACTAATCAGTTTCAATCTTCATGCTATAGGAGAAACTTATAAATAAGAATATTCTGTACAATAGAAATTGTTTTAAAGAATTGGGAAAATATTGACAATATTTTAATTTTAGTGGTGATGATCCTTCTCTTCAACTTGCAGCGTGCCTGTATTCTGAAGGAGCAAAAACTTTTCCAAATACTATCACACAGTTTCCACTCTTTGGCTTCCCATTTATTCTTCAACTCATTCCAATCTATTTTCCACTCTTACCACTCCACTGAAACTGTTCTTGTCAAATCATCAGTGACCACTATATGGCTAAATATATACTTCTGCTTTCACAGTAATTTATCTCAGTAGCTTTCAACATCTTTGACTCCTCTCTTCTTGAATCAGTCTTCTTCCTTGGACTCTGCAATAACTCATTCTTCTGGTTTCTCCTGCTCCTCCTCAGTCTCTTTTGTTAGATCCTTTTTCTACTATTCAGCTCTTAAGAGTTAGAGTTCCTCAGATCATGGTTCTGGGCCCTTTTCTCTCTCTTCTTCCTATTTATAAATCCTAAATTTAAATTTCCTGGACCTCCTCTCTTAAACTAACTACGTGTTCAATTGTCTGACTGACATCTTCACTTGGATTCTCACAGACATCTCAAAACTAATGAGATCCAAAATAGAATTCTAGATTTTCTCCCTGGAATCTATATCCCCAACTTCACCTTTCCTCTATAACTAGTCTTCCCTTTCACTCACTGATGATATTCTATCCATCTGTAATTTCCATCCACATTACTTTCAAAGCACTTCAGCATTCTGAATGCTTCTCTCCAGTTCTATTATCATCATCCTAGTCCAGGAAGCATCATCTGTCTTGGACTACTCCAACATATTTAGTGGTTAGGAAAGCAAGTGAGTATCTTGGTGTGCCCAAAGACTGAGAGACATGGAGGACCATAGTCAGAGAAGCTGGAAAGCCATTTAAGTGTTAAATGATAGGGTGCCTTTAATGCCATGGTAATCTGTTGAGACTTAATGTTGTGGTAGATGAGTATTACCTGAAGAAATTAAAGCCAGGAATTTTGAGTACCAGCTATGTGTCAGATAGTGTTCTAGGCTCTGAGGATATAGCTCTCACCAAAACTGACAGAGTTCTTGTTCTTATAGACCTGATATTCTTGTGGTGGGGAGATAGTCTATAATTATATATATATAAAATATATATTTGAGTCCATAAATATACATTATAATATATATTTAAATATGCTAAAAATACATATATATTTATATATAATATAAAATTATATATATTTAAATATATCAATTTAAAATATGTGGTATATGTATATATTCTGAGAAAATATTTGAAGAGATTATAGGTGAAAACTTCCTTAACATGGGAAAGGAAAGAGCCACCCAGTCCAGGAAGTGCAGAGAGTCCCATACAGGATAAACCCAAGGAGAAACACGCCGAGACACATAGTAATCAAAGTGGCAAAAATTAAAGACAAAGAAAAATTATTGAAAGCAGCAAGGGAAAAGCAACAAGTAATATACAAGGGAATCCCCAGGATGTTATCAGCTGATTTTTCAGCAGAAACTCTACAGATCAGAAGGGAGTGGCAGGATATATTTAAAGTAATGAAAGGGAAAAACCTACAAGCAAGATGACTCTACCCAGCAAGGATCAGATTTGACAGAGAAATCAAAAGCTTTACAGACAAGTAAAAGCTAAGAGTATTCAGCACCACCAAACCAGCTTTACAGCAAATGCTAAAGAAACTTCTCTAGGCACAAAACACAAGAGAAGAAAAAGACCCACAAAAACAAACCCCAAGCAATTAAGAAAATGGTAATAGAAGATACATATCGATAATTACCATGAATGTAATCAGATTAAATACTCCAACCAAAAGACGCAGACTGGTTGAATGGATACAAAAACAAGACCTGTATATATGCTGTCTACAAAAGACCCACTTCAGACCTAGGGACACTTACAGACTGAAAGTGAGGGAATGGAAAAGATATACCATGCAAATGGAAATCTTAAGAAAGCTGTTGTAGCAATACTCATATCAGATAAAATAAACTTTAAAATAAAGACTGTTACAAGAGATAAGTAAGGACACTACATAATGATCAAGGGATCAATCCAAGAAGAAAACATAACAATTATAAATAGTTATGCACCCAACATAGGAACACCTCAATACATAAGGCAAATGCTAACAGCCATAAAAGGGGAAATTGACAGAAACACAATAATAGTGGGGACTTTAACACCCCAATTACAACAATGGACAGATTTTTCAGACAGAAAATTAATAAGGAAACAAAAGCTTTAAATGACACAATAGACCACATAAATTTAATTGATATTTATAGGATATTCCACCCAAAAGTGGCAGAATACACTTTCTTCTCAAGTGTACATGGAACATTCTCCAGGATAGATCACATCTTGGTTCACAAATCAAGCCTTGGAAAATTTAAGAATATTGAAATCCTATCAATCATCTTTTCTGACCACAATTCTATGAGATTAGATATCAATTACAGGAAAAAAATCCCTGTAAAAACCACAAACACATGGAGGCTAAACAATACGCTACTATATAACCAAGAGATCACTGAAGAAATAAAGCGGAAATAAGAAAATACCTAGAAACAAATGACAGTGAAAACATGACCACCCAAAACATATGGGATGCAGCAAAAGCAGTTCTAAAAGGGAAGTTTATAGCAATTCAGTCTCACCTCAGGAAACAAGAAAAATCTCAAATACACAATCTAACCTTACACCTAAAGCAACTAGAGAAAGAAGAAGAACAACAAAACCCCCAAAGTTAGTAGAAGAAAAGAAATCATAAAGATCAGAACAGAAATAAATGAAATAGAAATGAAGAAAACAATAGCAAAGATCAATAAAACTAAAAGATGGTTCTTTGAGAAGATAAACAAAATTGATAAACCTTTAGC
The DNA here is from genome assembly GCF_028023285.1 of Balaenoptera ricei. Classification (NCBI taxonomy): domain Eukaryota; kingdom Metazoa; phylum Chordata; class Mammalia; order Artiodactyla; family Balaenopteridae; genus Balaenoptera; species Balaenoptera ricei. Next base: position 41,425,499 of record NC_082639.1, on the reverse strand, counting down.
CAGACTCATCAAGAAAAACAAGGAGAGGATTCAAATCAATAAAATTAGAAATGAAAAAAGAGAAATTGCAAATGACACTGCAGAAGTACAAAGGATCAAAAGAGAGTACTACAAGCAACTTTATGCCAATAAAATGGACAACCTGGAAGAAATGGACAAATTCGTGGAAAGGTACAACTTTCCAAGCCTGAACCAGGAAGAATTAGAAAATATAAACAGACCAATCACAAGTAATGAAATTGAAACTGTGATTGAAAATCTTCCAATAAACAAAACCCCAGGACCAGATGGCTTCACAGGTGAATTCTATCAAACATTTAGAGAAGAGCTTAAATTTATCCTTCTGAAACAATTACAAAAAATTGCAGAGGGAGGAACATCCCACACTCATTCTATGAGGCCACCATCACCCTGATACCAAAACCAGACAAAGATATCACAAAAAAAGAAAATTACAGACCAATATACTGATGAACATAGACACAAAAATCCTCAACAAAATTCTACCAAACAGAATGCAGCAACACATTAAAAAGATCAAGTGGGATTTATCCCAGTGATGCAAGGATTCTTCAATATACACAAATCAATCAATGGGATACACCATATTAACAAATTAAAGAATAAAAATCATATGATAATCTCAATAGATGCAGAAAAAGCCTTTGACAAAATTCAACACCAATTTATGATGAAAACTCTCCAGAAAGTGGGCATAGAGGGAACTACCTCTACATAATAAAGTCCATATATGACAAACCCACAGCCAACATCATTCTCAATGGTGAAAAACTGAAAGCATCTCCTCTAAGATCAGGAACAAGACAAGGATGTCCACTCTTGCCACTGTTATTCAACATAGTTTTGGAAGTTTTAGCCACAGCAATCAGGGAAGGAAAAGAAATAAAAGGAATCCAAATTGGAAAAGAAGTAAAACTGTCACTGTTTGCAGAAGACATGGTACCATACTTAGAAAATCCTAAAGATGCTACCAGAAAACTATTAGAGCTAATCAGTGAATCTGGTAAAGTTGCAGGATACAAAATTAATACACAGAAATCTCTTACATTCATATACACTAGCAACAAAAAATCAGAATGAGAAATTAAGGAAACAATCCCATTAACCATTGCAACAAAAAGAATAAAATACCTAGGAATAAACCTACCTAAGGAGGCAGAAGACCCATAGTCAGAAAACACTGATGAAAAAAATCAAAGATGATGCACACAGTTGGAGAGATATACCATGTTCTTGGATTGCAAGAATCAGTATTGCGAAAATGACTATAGTACCCACAGCAATCTACAGATCAATGCAATCCCTATCAAGTTACCAATGGCAGAGACCTTCAAGATGGCAGAAGAGTAAGACATGGAGATCAACTTCCTCCCCACAAATACATCAGAAATACATCTACATGTCAAGCAACTCCTACAGAACACCTACTGAATGCTGGCAGAAGACTAAAGACTTCCCAAAAGGCAAGAAACTCCCCACATACCTGGGTAGGGCAAAAGAAAAAAGAACAAACAGAGACAAAATATTAGGGATGGGACTGCACCACTGGGAGGGAACTGTGAAGGAGGAAAAGTTTCCACACACTAGGAAGCCCCTTCACTAGCGGAGACGGGGGCGGGCAAGGGAGGAAGCGTCAGAGCCATGGAGAAGAGCACAGCAACAGGGATGCAGAGGGCAAAGCGGAGAGATTCCTCACAGAGTATTGGTACTGACCAGCACTCACCAGCCTGAGAGGCTTGTCTGCTCACCTGCCAGGATGGGTGGAAGCTGGGAGCTGAGGCTCGGGCTTTGGGGGTCAGATCCCAGAGAGAGGACTGGGGTTGGCTGAATGAACACAGCCTGAAGGGGGCTAGTGTGCCACAGATAGCCGAGAGGGAGTCCGGGAGAAACTCTGGGCCTGCCTAAGAGGCAGGAGACCATTGTTTTGGGGTGCGCGAGGAGAGGGGATTCAGAGCACCGTCTAAATGACCTCCAAAGATGGGCACGAGCCACGGCTACCAGCGCGGACACCAGAGATGGGCATGAAAAGCTAAGGCTGCTGTGGCAGCCACCAAGAAGCCTGTGTGCAAGCACAGGTCATTATCCACACCTCCCCTCCGGGGAGCCTCTGCAGCCCGCCACTGCCAGTGTCCCGTGATTCAGGGACAACTTCCCTGGGAAAACACCCAGCACGCCTCAGGCTGGTGCAGCGTCATGCTGGCCTCTGTCACAGCAGGCTTGCCCCACATTCCGTACCCCTCCCTCCCCCTGGCCTGAGTGAGCCAGAGCCCCCTCATCAGCTGCTACTTTAACCCTGTCCTGTTTGGGAGAAGAAAAGACGCCCTCAGGTGACCTATGCGCAGAGGTGGGGCCAAATCCAAAGCTGAACCCCAGGAGCTGTGCGAACAAAGAAGAGAAAGGGAAATCCCTCCCAGCAGCCTCAGGAGAAGCGGATTAAATCTCCACAATCAACTTGATGTACCCTGCATCTGTGGAATACCTGAACAGACAACGAATCATCCCAAAATTGAAGCGGTGGTCTTTGGGAGCAACGATATTTATATATATATTTTTCCTTTTTCTCTTTTTGTGAGTGTGTATGTGTATGCTTCTTTGTGTGATTTTGTCTGTATAGCTTTGCTTTTACCATTTGTCCTAGCATTCTGTCTCTCCGTTTTTTTTTTTAATTCAAAATTTTTTATTTTTAATAATTATTTTTTATTTTAATAACTTATTTTATTTTTTTCTTTCCTTCTTTCATTTTTTCTCCCTTTTCTTCTGAGCCATTTGGCTGATAGAGTCTTGGTGCTCTGGTCGGGTGTCAGACCTGTGCCTATGAGGTGGGAGAGCTGAGTTCAGGACGTTGGTCCACCAGAGACCTCCTGGCTCCATGTAATATCAAGCAGCGAAAGCTCTCCCAAGGATCTCCATCTCAACGCTAAGACCCAGCTCCACTCAACGACCAGCAAGCTACAGTGCTGGACACCCTATGCCAAAAAAACTAGCAAGACAGGAACACAACCCCACCCATTAGCAGAGAGGCTGCCTAAAATCATAATAAGGTCACAGACACCCCAAAACACACCACCGGATGCAGTCCTGCCCACCAGAAAGACAAGATCCAGCCTTATCCACCAGAACACAGGCACTAGTCCCCTCCACCAGGAAGCCTACACAACCCACTGAACCAACCTTAGCCACAGGGGGCAGACACCAAAAACAATGGGAACAACGAACCTGCAGCCTGCAAAAAGGAGACGCCAAACACAGTAAGTTAAACAAAATGAGAAGACAGAGAAACACACAGTAGATGAAGGAGCAAGGTAATAACCCACCAGACCAAACAAGTGGAGAGGAAATAAGCAGTCTACCTGAAAAAGAATTCAGAGTAATGATAGTAAAGATGATCCAATATCTTGGAAATAGAATGGAGAAAATAAAAGAAACGTTTAAAAAGGACCTAGAAGAACTAAAAAGCAAACAAACGATGAACAACACAATAAATGAAATAAAAAATTCTCTAGAAGTAATCAATAGCAGAATAACTGAGACAGAAGAACAGATAAGTGACCTGGAAGATAAAATAGTGGAAATAACTACCGCAGAGCAGAATAAAGAAAAAAGAATGAAAAGAATTGAGGACAGTCTCAGAGACCTCTGGGACAACACTAAACGCACCAACATTCGAATTATAGGGGCCCCAGAAGAAGAAGAGAAAAAAAAAGGAACTGAGAAAATATTTGAGAGATTATTGTTGAAAAGTTCCCTAATATGGGAAAGGAAATAGTTAATCAAGTCCAGGAAGTGCAGAGAGTCCCATACAGGATAAATCCAAGGAGAAATACGCCAAGACACATCAAATGTTAAATACAAAGAATCAAATGTTAAATACAAAGAAAACTATTAAAAGCAGCAAGGGAAAAACAGCAAATAACATACAAGGGAATCCCCATAAGGTTAACAGCTTATCTTTCAGCAGAAACTCTGCAAGCCACAAGGGAATGGCAGGACATATTTAAAGTGATGAAAGGGAAAAACCTACAACCAAGATTACTCTACGCAGCCAGGATCTCATTTAGATTCAACGGAGAAATTAAAACCTTTACAGACAAGCAAAAGCTAAGAGAATTCAGCACCATGAAACCAGCTTTACAACAAATGCTAAAGGAATGTCTCTAGGCAGGAAACACAAGAGAAGGAAAAGAACTACAATAACAAACCCAAAACAATTAAGAATATGATAATAGGAAAACACATATCAATAACTACCTTAAATGTAAATGGATTAAATGCTCCAACCAAAAGACACAGACTGGCTGATTGGATAGAAAAACAAGACCCGTATATATGCTGTCTACCAGAGACCCACTTCAGACCTAGGGACACATACAGCCTGAAAGTGAAGGGATGGAAAAAGATATTCCATGCAAATGGAAATCAAAGGAAAGCTGGAGTAGCAATTCTCATATCAGACAAAATAGACTTTAAAATAAAGACTATTACAAGAGACAGAGGAGGACACTACATAATGATCAAGGGGTCAATCCAAGAAGAAGATATAACAATTGTAAATATTTATGCGCCCAACATAGGAGCACATTGATACATAAGGCAAATGCTAACAGCCATATAAGGGGAAATCAACAGTAACACAGTCATAGAAGGGGACTTTAACTCCCCACATTCACCAATGGACACATCATCCAAAATGAAAATAAATAAGGAAACACAAGCTTTAAATGATACATTAAACAAGATACACTTAATTGATATTTATAGGACATTCCATCCAGATACAACAGAATACACTTTCTTCTCGAGTGCTCATGGAACGTTCACCAGGATAGGTCATATCTTGGGCCACAAATCAAGCCTTGGTAAATTTAAGAAAATTGAAATTGTATCAAATATCTTTTCCGACCACAATGCTATGAGACTAGATATCAAATATAGGGAGAAATCTGTAAGAAATACAAACACATGGAGGCTAAACAATACACTACTTAATAACTAAGAAATCACTGAAGAAATCAAAGAGGGAATGAAAAAAATACCTAGAAACAAATGACAATGAAAACACGATGACCCGAAACCTATGGGATGCAGCAAAAGCATTTCTAAGAGGGAAGTTTATAGCAATACATTTCTACCTCAAGAAACAAGAGACATATCAAATAAACAACGTAACCTTACACCTAAAGCAATTAGAGAAAGAAGAACAAAATACCCCCAAAGTTAACAGAAGGAAAGAAATCATAAAGATCAGATCAGAAGCAAATGAAAAAGAAATGAAGGAAATGATAGCAAAGATCAATAAAACTAAAAGCTGGTTTTTTGAGAAGATAAACAAAATTGATAAACCATGAACCAGACTCATCAAGAAAAAAAGGGAGAAGACTCAAATCAATAGAATTAGAAATGAAAAAGAAGTAACAACTGACACTGCAGAAATACAAAGTATCATGAGAGATTACTACAAGCAACACTATGCCAATGAAATGGACAACCTGGAAGAAATGGACAAATTCTTAGAAAAGCACAACTTTCTGAGACTGAGCCAGGAAAAGATAGAAAATATAAACAGACCAATCACAAGCACTGAAATTGAGACTGTGATTAAAAATCTTCCAACAAACAAAAGCACAGGACCAGATGACTTCAGAGGCAATTCTATCAAACGTTTAGATAACAGCTAACACCTACCCTTCTCAAACTCTTCCAAAATATAGCAGAGGGAGGAACACTCCCAAACTCATTTTATGAGGCCACCATCCCCTGATACCAAAACCAGACAAAGATATCACAAAGAAAGAAAACTACAGGCCAATAGGCCAATATACAGGCCAATATACAGGCCATATACAGGCCAATATACAGGCCAATATGTTCACGGATGAACATAGATGTAAGAATCCTCCACAAAATACTAGCAGACAGAATGCAACAGCACATTAAAAGGATCATACACCATGATCAAGTAGGGTTTATCCAAGGAATGCAAGGATTCTTCAATATATGCAAATCAATCAATGTGATATACCATATTATCAAATTGAAGGAGAAAAACCATATGATCATCTCAATAGATGCAGAAGAAGCTTTCGACAAGATTCAACACCCATTTATGATAAAAACCCTCCAGAAAGTAGGCCTAGAGGGAACTTACCTCAACATAATAAAGGCTATATATGACAAACCCACAGCAAACATCGTTCTCAATGGTGGAAACCTGAAACCATTTCCACTAAGATCAGGAACAATACAAGGTTGCCCCCTCTCACTACTATTATTCAACATAGTTTTTTAGGTTTTAGCCACAGCAGTCAGCCAAAAAAAGAAATAAAAGGAATCCAAATTGGAAAAGAAGTAAAGCTGTCACTGTTTGCAGATGACATGATACAATACATGGAGAATCCTAAAGATGCTACCGGAAAACTACTGGAGCAAATCAATGAATTAGGTAAAGTAGCAGGATACAAAATAAATGCACAGAAATCTCTTGCATTCCTATACACTAATGATGATAATTCTGAAAGAGAACTTAAGGAAACACTCCCATTTACCATTGCAACAAAAAGAATAAAATACGTAGGAATAAACCTACCCAGGGAGACAAAAGTCCTGTATACAGAAAACTATAAGACGCTGATGAAAGAAATTAAAGATGATACAAACAGATGGTGAGATATACCATGTTCTTGGATTGGAAGAATCAACATTGTGAAAATGACTATACTACCCACAGCAATCTACAGGTTCAGTTCAATCCCTATCAAAGTATCAATGGCATTTTTCACAGAACTAGAACAACAAATTTCACAATCTGTATGGGAACACAAAAGACCCCAAATAGCCAAAGCAATCTTGAGAAAGAAAAACGGATCTGGAGGAATCAGACTCCCTGACTTCAGACTACACTACAAACCTACAGTAATCAAGACCGTATGGTACTGTCACAAAAACAGAAATATAAATCAATGGAACAGGATAGAAAGCCCAGAGGTAACCCCATGCATATATGGTCACCTTAGTTTTGATAAAGATGCAAGAATATACAATGGAGAATAGACAGCCTCTTCAATAAGTGGTGCTGGGAAAACTGGGAAGCTACTTGTAAAAGAATGAAATTAGAACACTCCCTAACACCATACACAAACATAAACTCAAAATGGATTAAAGACCTAAATATAAGGCCAGACACTATAAAACTCTTAGAGGAAAACATAGGCAGACCACTCCATGACATAAATCACAGCAAGATCCTTTTTCACCCACTCCTAGAGAAATGGAAATAAAAACAAAAATAAACAAATGGGACATAATGAAACTTACATGCTTTTGCACAGCAAAGGAAACCATAAACAAGATGAAAAGACAGCCCTCAGAATGGGAGAAAATATTTGCAAACGAATCAACCGACAAAGGATTTATCTCCAAAATATATAAACAGCTCATGCAGCTCAATATTAAAAAAACAAGCAACCCAAAGAAAAAATGGGCAGAAGACCTAAATAGACATTTCTCCAAAGAAGACGTACAGATGGCCACAAAGCACATGAAGACCTGCTCAACATCACTAATTATTAGAGAAATGCAATTCAAAACTACTATGAGTTATCACCTCACACCAGTCAGAATGGCCATCATCAAAAACTCTACAAACAATAAATGTTGGATACAGTGTGTAGAAAAGGGAACCCTCCTACACTGTTGGTGGTAATGTAAATTGGTACAGCCACTATGGAGAACAGTATGGAGGTTCCTTTAAAAACTAAAAATAGAACTGCCATATGATCCAGCAACCCCACTGCTGGGCATATACCCAGAGAAAACCATAATTCAAAAAGATACATGCACCCCAATGTTCACTGCAGCACTATTTACACTAGCCAGGACATGGAAGCAACCTAAATGTCCATTAACAGAGGAATGGATAAAGAAGATGTGGTACATATATGCAATGTAATATTACACACCCATAAAAAGGAATGAAACTGTGTCATTTGCCGAGAGGTGGATGGACCTAGAGACTGTCATACAGAGTGAAGTAAGTCAGAAAGAGAAAAACAAATATTGTAAATTGATGCGTATATGTGGAATCTATAAAAATGGTATAGATGGTCTTATTTGCAAAGCATAAATAGAGACACAGATGTAGAGAACAAATGTATAGATACAAAGGGGCAACAGGGGGGTGGGATAAATTGGGGGATTGGGATTGACATATATTCACTACTATGTATAAAATAAGTAACTAATGAGAACCTACTGTGTAGCACAGGGAACTCTACTCAGTGCTTTGTGGTGACCTAAATGGGAAGGAAATCCAAAAAAGAGGGGATATATGTATATGTATATCTGATTCAATTTGTTGTACAGCAGAAACTAACACAACATTGTATAGCAACTATACTCCAGGAAAAATTAACTACAAATAACAAAAAATACATTGACTGTTCATGGGAAGAGTTAACATCTTTGTCTTGTTCTTGATGTTAGAGGAAAACTTTTAGTCTTTCCTCAGTATATATAATGTTAGCTGAACTTCTATATAGATGCTCTTATCAGGTTGAAGAAGTTACCTTCTATTCATAGTATGTTGATATTTATCATAAATGTGTGTTGAATTTGTCAAGTACTTTTTCTGTATCTATTCAGAGCCTTATGGTTTTTATACTTTTAAAAAAATACTAGTATCGTGTATTACATTAATTGATGTTTGGATATGAAACTAACTTCGCATTCCTGGGGTGAATCCTATGTAGGCATGGTGTATAATTCTTTATATGTTTTGCTCGATTCAGTTTGCTTTTCTTTCTGTGCAATATTTTTGAGTCTATGAACATGAGAGAAATTAGTAGTATTTTTGGGGTGTCATTTACTAGCTTTAGTATCAGAATAATACTGTCCCCATAGGATGAATTGGGAAGTGTTCCCTCCTTGTTTATTACCTGGAAGATTTTGTGAAGTACTTGTATTATTTCTTCTTTATTTATTTGATAATATTCACTAGAGAAGACACCTTATCCTGAGATTTTCTGTGTGGGAAGATTTAAAGTTACTAATTCAGATTCTTTACTTGTTAAGTTGTATTCATATTATCTCTTTTCTTAAGACAGTTTTGGTGATTTTTGTCTTTGTAGGAATATGTCCGTTTTATCTAAGTTGTTGAACTATTGGCATACAGTTGTTCATAATATTTCCTTCTAAGCATTTTAGTTTCTGTAGGATCAATAGCAATGTCTCACTCACCTTTCATTCCTGATTCTGGCAGTTTTTCTGTCTGTCTGTCTGTCTCTCTCTCTCTTTTTTTTGGTTCAACAAAACTCAGGGAATGGCAAAAAACAAAACAAAACAAAACAAAACCAGTTTTTTTATTTGGCTTTGTAGACCAGGTGGTCTCTTTCATAACTATTCAATTCTGCCATTATATCACAAAAGCAATTATAGACAGTATATGTAAAGGGGTGTGCTCTGTTCTACTAATGCTTTATTTATAAAAACAGGCAGTGTTCCAGATTTGGCCCATAGGTTGTCATTTACTGACCATTGGTGTAGGTGATGATTTTTCTATTTCATCATATTTTTAAAGGACCAAAGTTTTATTCCATTGACTTTATCTATTGTTTTTCTGTTTTTTTATATTTCATTTATTTCTGCTCCAATCTTTAGTTTTTCTTTCCTTCTGCACATTTTGTACTCAATTTGTTCTTGTTTTTCTAATTTCTTAAGATGGAATCTTATTATTGATTTGAAGTCTTTATTCTTGTCTGTGAATAGCCCCATAAATTTTTATATTTTTTTCCATTTTTATTAAGTTCAACATATTTTTTACTTTACTTTGTGATTTCTTCTTTGATCCATCAATTATTTTAAAATGTGCTTAATTTATAAATGGGTATTTCTCAGATTTTATTTTGTTGTTTTTAATTCTGTTGTTAGCTGAGAACTACTTTTTTATTATTTTAAACTGTTCAAATTTGTATCAGTTTTTCTGTGGCATAGAATATGGTCTACTTTGGAGAATGCAGCATGTGTCTGAAAATAATGTGTATATAGGTACAGTCAGGCATTATTTGAAGTGTTCTATATATGTAAGTTAGGTCAAGTCAGTTGATAGTGTTATTCAAACCTCTATATCCTTGCTAATTTTCTAAATAATATTTCTATTAATTATTGACAGTAGAGATGCAGAATCATTTGCTATAGTTTTTGAAATTGCTTATTTTATTTAAAATTCTGTCGGTTTTTACTCTATGTATTTTGAGATTAGATGCATATACATCTCTAATCCTTACACCTTACTGAGATATTGACCCTTTTATTATTTGGAAATGTCCCTCTTTGACTTTAATGACATTTCTTGTATTAAAGTCTATTTTGTCTGTTACTAATATATTATTTTAGTAGTCTGATGTTTATGATTTGCTGGTATATCTTTTAAACATCTTTTTACTTTCAACCTATTTGTGTCTTAGAATCTAATATATACTTTGTGTAGACAGGATAGAGTTGGCTTTCTTTTTTTTTTCTAATCCTGTCTGACAACTTCTGCCTTTTGACTGTAGTGTTTCTATCATCTGCATTTAATGCAATTATTTTTATAGTTGATTTACATTTGTCATATTGCTATATGTCTTCTGTCTTTTTTGGTCCCCTGCCCCCTGTATATATTTTTATGCTATTTAAATTTCTCTGTTGTCATTTTTACTATATATTTTGAGTCATTTTTCTTAGTGGTTTCTCTTGGGATTGCAATATGCATTTTATTTTATCAGAGTCTAGTTCAGGAAACTACAAACTTACTTCTTATAAATTGTAATAGAAACTTTTCTCTATGAATGTAGCCCATTCTCTTCCTCCTCTTTGTGCTATTATTCACATATATATGAATATATATGTCATATATATTCCATCTACATATGTTAGAAACCTAAAAGTACAGTGTTATAATTATTTCTATATACAATCTTATATATCTTTTAGAGAAGACAAGAAATGAAGAAAAAAATATTGTCTTTATTCACATGCTTACCATTTCTGGTGTTTTTCATTTCTAACTGTGGATTGGATTTACCATCTGGTATTATATTCTTTCAGCTTGAAGGATTTCCTTTAATATTTCTTGCAAAGCATGTCTGCTAACAATTAATTCTCTCAGTCTTTGTCTATCTGGGGATGTTTTTATTTTTCCTTCACTTTTGAAGGATAGTTTTGCTGGATATATATTGTTTGTTGACAATTGTTTTCAGCACTCTGAATATGTCATAACATTGCCTTCTAACCTCCTCTAGTTGTGATGGAAAGACAGCTGTTAATCTTCTGAGGTACCTTGTATTATTTATACTTGCTTTTCAGAGGAGAATTTGCCTATCTCCTCACTTGACCATAGTCAGAACTCCCAGTTTCACTTTTATATTTTTCAAGCTATGAGTTTTGAAGTTTGATAGTTATCTCCTTTCACCTTTATGAAAGGCTGTATACTTAGAATACTTCCTTGAATCATACATATTTTTAATAATTACTGAAGAGTTTCTGGAAATAACTAATTTCTTTTGTTGCTTATACTTTCTTTTATAAGCCTTTGATGTATAACTTGTATGTTTCACAACTCATCTCTTATTTTCCTCAAAATTTCAAGTATTTAACCAGACTTGACCCTCATTCTTAACTGTGTGTAATTTGTATTAATTGATTCAGAAAATATGTATGGGCCACTTGCTGTATGCTAGACATATCTGACATAGTTTGTTCAACCAACAAAGTAAGTAAGTAAATGAGCTTTTTGCACAGTGTCTTGTGGTTTTCAAAACAATTTTACTATATGTGTGAGGATAATGGCAGGAAACAAATGGCATGCTTAAATCGGATAATTTTGGATTTCATTCAGTTTCAGGACAGGACTAATTACAAAGGTGTGGGTAGGGTTTAGGGAAATCAAGATGGGATTTTAGGGTCTTAGGCTGCTCTCAGCAGAGATCTATTACTGCTTTTGTGCCTAAAGAGGAAAGGAGAGGAAGTGGTTACTAGGAGCCACAGATAAGACTAGATGTAGAGGAACACCTGACAGGAGCTACGTTCAGTAGAACAACAGCCAACAACTTGTGACCAGGCATGGAGAAAGCCAAGGGAATAAGTACTCTGACCTCAGTATTTTCCTGTCCTTAATTTTGGGCTGGTGCCTTCCATTAACCAAACCCAAGCAGAAGTTAGAGAAAAGGTAGCCCGCTGATGTAGTCCATAGAGGTCAGCCTCCTGAAGTACAGAGCAAGGAGGAGAAAGTGGAGAGTGGATATGGAGGAGTAAATGGAAGATATTCGCTCACTTACCTTCATTCATCAATAAATCCCATTAATTCTGTCTTTAAAAATGTATACCACATATGTCCTTTTTCCCCTTCTCACTACCCCTTAGTCCAGGTCTTTACCATATCCTGATTACATAATAGAAATAGTCTCTCTCCTTTCAGATTTCCCTTAAATATATATTGCTGCTTGTTAAGCTGGAGTTTAGACACCTTGTCTTCTGACTCCAATTTTTTCCCCTTTCCCCACCTCCACACACTTACACTTTTCAGAAATAAAATTATTTATTTATTTATTTTTGGGGGATTAACTTCAAGTATGAAATTTGAAAAAAAGTTGTTTCCTAATTTTGAGCTCTTGAAATTCACATGTTAAGTCTTTACTCCATCTTCTCATCTGGATTTTCATTTTTTTTTAATTTGAAGTTTTGTCAAAAATTTTTAGTGGAAATATAAAATCCTGTTTCTTAATTATCTTGGACTTGAGGCCCAAACAGTAAAATAATTGTGCTAGATGGAATATTACTCAGCCATAAAAAGGAACAAAATTCAGTTATTTGTAGTGAGGTGGATGGACCTAGAGTCTGTCATACAGAGTGAAGTAAGTCAGAAAGAGAAAAACAAGTACGGGATGGTAATGCATATACATGGAATTTAAAAAAGCGGTACTGATGAACCTAGTGGCAGGGCAGGAATAAAGACACAGACATAGAGAACAGACTTGAGGGCATGGGGGGCAAGGGGAAGCTGGGATGAAGTGAGAGAGCAGCATTGACATAGTATGTATACACTACCAAATGTAAAATGGATAGCTAGCGGGAAGCTGCTGCGTAGCACAGGGAGATCAGCTCGATGCTTTGTGACAACCTAGAGGGGTGGGATAGGGAGGGTGGGAGGGAGGCTCAAGAGGGAGGGGATATGGGGATACATGTATACATATGGCTGATTCACTTTGTTGTTCAGCAGGGGCTAATACAACACTGTGAAGCATTTATACTCCAATAAAGATGTGAAAAAATAAAATAAAATAATTGTGCTAGGCCAGGCTGTTCTTTGGTTGTTTTTGTTTAAAGAATTTGTATAGATCGAAATGCAGCTGCAAGTGTATTAGTGATTTTCTGTTGCTTACTTGTCAAGATTTTTATTGTTTGGATGAAAAATAGTATTTCAAAACCTGGCAACATATTGACGAAAACAGAGGAGCACTTTGTGTAATTCTCCTTTTGAAAAACTTCCTCTTTAAAAGGCAAAGATTGCCTCTGCTACTTCTATTCACATGTATTTCCAACAATAGATTTATTGACAGCTCTTAGATAAGGTTTACTTCTCTACCCTCCCCCCATTTATCACGGTGCACACTTTTCTGCTTAAAGTGAGGCAGATTCGGCTCCTATAAGTGAACACACAAGATGGAGGTGTCCTAGGTGTATAGTGAAGCATTTGCCCTTTTGTTACTAATCTGCGACAGGTGCAGAGCTTTTTTTTTCTTTTTTTTACTCTTTTCTAATGGGCTTAATTTGAGAGAGTGGTCCCATGAAAACCAACCAGCATTTTATGGAGCTGCCTTGTGGAAGGAAGGGTCTCTGAGCTAGGAATGGACAGAGTTGGATAATCCCAGAATCTTTCAAACTATGCTTGCAACTCAGTTTTCCTTAGGGCTCTCCTTGGCTGCTTATTAGGAGCATAAACAAAGATTACGCCTTCTTTCTCTTCTTTCCATTTTTACTTTCTTCTCCTTTTTGTCCCTACTCCCCCTTCTTCCTCACCAAAAGAAAAAGTGTCTGCTAAAGTTTCTAAGCTGGGAATGGCACACTGTAACAAATTTGTTTCCTGTATCAGTACTGGCACACTCATTACAAAGTAATTGTGGCCCACACTCAAGTGCACTTCCTTTGGGACCAATAGCTGTAAATAAGGAGGCGCTGCAAGCTGGCTGATAAATTGTTGTTCTGAAGATAGCGGTGCTTTTTAGCAGAATGTTTGACCTTTTTTAAAAATATTGCCTCAGGCCTGTCTAAGACCCTCAAGGTCTATTTCTCATCTTAAAAATCCTCTGTAGGAAAACACAGCGTGTGGCTTAAGAAGATTTTCAAATTGCCTAACATCTTTCTTTCTGTGCCTTTAAAAAAACGATAATTATAGTTGTGCTGCATAATCTCCCTATCATTTTGCAAAATAGATTTTCCTTCTTCCAGTAACAGATACTTTTTATCGACATTGGAAGCAACACGTTGAATATTTTATGAACACTAAATGTATAGGGCAGGAGAGACAAAAGAACTTCCATATATATGTAGAGAAGAAACATGTAACTTGAAAATAAAGTACTTTGGGGCTAATAAAACTCTCAAGCTTTATTATTTATTCTTGCATCAAGGTAATTGTCAAATTTGATTTGAGTGGCTATGCAAAAACCCTTCTTTAGTACATTTCTTTTCTTCCCTGTTGCTGTAAATCTAATTGATCCACAAAATGGAGAATTTCAGGAAACATTTCACCTTTGGGAATATGGTTGTAGATATTAAGAAGTCAAAATGTTTAAGTCTGCTTAGTAGAACCTCTGTAGTGTCAAATACTTGGAGTTTTTATAAGATACCTGCAAATTGTTTCAGAAGATTTGGACTATTGGTTTCTAAGATGGACTCAACCAAATTATTAAGCACTGTTAGGGAGCAGTGCTTCTGACACTTACTCTGAGAAAGTAGAAAGCTTCATGGGTTTACAAATCTCCTTGACTGAATTGCAATCAGGACAGCAGCTCTTGTGTTTTGTAGGTACATGTCGTATCTACCTATGATACAGCATTGTTTTCCTCTTTCATAAAAGTACTGCTGACAAAAATATCTTAAGAGAGATTTTTGAAATTTCTAATCAGGTCAAATTTTGCCAAAATACGTTTAGAGACTCCTAGAACAATATTTTAAAATAGTCATTACTGTATGGAAAGAGATATTCCCTGGATTTAATGATTTTATTTCAGATACAGAAATGAAATTTCAGGATTCTTCTAAATCATGAATTGTGATTGTTACACACATTCTGTATATGTCTCAATCTTGTACAAAGAAAAAATTAGTGGTTATTGAATATTACCTTTTGAATGATGAATAGATACCTCAAACTTGATGTTTCTAAAAAAAAAATATTCCTTCATAACTTTTCTTTCTGTACACCTGTTACAGTTAATGCATCACTAATTTTATAGTTACCAAGCTGGAACTCTCAACTAGTCACCATCAACTAGTCCCTTACTCCCTTTGTGGTTGATACAAATTGGCATGGCTGGCTGGATGATACATGTTCACCACTTTACCCTACTGATAACAGATTACATTCCTGTGACTAAGGGGGTCAGCAGATAACTAAGATGAATTATAGTATCCTGACCACTAGATTGGTTTGTGGGGTGAGCATGTGTTCCAAGTTTGGACCAATCAGAACCTTCCTCAAGAGTTTTTTTTTTTTTTAATTATTGTAAATGGGAGAGAGGCACTTTCTTGCCTTTAGTGTCATGAAGTTGGAAGAATGTGATTTCACGTTTCATTCTTTAGGTGGTAGAAAACCATCAAAGACAGCTCCGCGGAAATTGGACTAAGAGAGTGGGGGTCTTGATATGGTTAGATACTACAGGCGTGAAGAACACATAGGAATTTGTCACTACAGACTGAGTGAAAGATTAATTGAGAAGCTAGAGAAGGTGATGTGAAAATCTTTTCAGTTATAATAGACAGTAGTCCTGTCAGAAGTCCAAGGTCACAAAGGTAAGCAATGATAGATCCAGAGCTCTAACGAGGTCTTCTGACTCTCATTCTAATCAATAGTCCATCCACTTAAAAATATGTTCCAGAAAGCATTTTTAATCTCTGAAGAAGAATGACTTTGAAAATGCCACCCAAACTTCAAATCTCTGTTTTTATTCATCACTGTATGGTGAGATATGAAGCATTAATTATTCATCATGTAATCAATGTTTAATTGCTGGTTAATAGTTCCTAATATATTTCAAGGAAATCATCTTTTGTTTACTTGGAGAATCAATTCCTGTACATTGAAATGAAAATACCCTCTTAACTCCAGGAGTCAGACTACAGTTCTCTCCATTTCTTAATGCCACAGAAGCCAAGACCTGGAAGCAAGGGCTAGTCTAAGTTTTATACAGCCTGCAGTTTATATAATTTCAGAAGGTCGTCTTTAAGAAAAATTGTACAAAATTATAAATATAAAATTATATCTTCAGAATAAGAAAGGAGATCACAATGAATTACTGTTATCTTGGGGATTCAGGTCTCTTTCTCCTGAAATCTCTTTAGGCTGTTTACCAGAAATGCTGCAAAGGAGTGCAGTCTTTTTATCTCTTCCCATCATAACTCCTGCAACTCCCAGCCTTTATAAGGGCCCTTATTAAGTGAAGAATCTTGAAGCTTAAGCTTCCCTTGCTTCTCAGTAAATCTACCTCTGGTTGGAACGTATCTTTGGTTACCTAGTCCAAACCTGCCAAATCATCATCCACTCCATTTTTCAAGTTCTGTGTAGATGATGAGCTCATATCTAAGATGAGCTCACTATTCTTTGATGAAAGGAAATTTCAGTATTACTATTTTTCATAAATGTTAATGATTTGCCCCTTCTTTCCCATGAAAGTTGATCAAACATTTAAATTATATTATCAAGTGGGGAAGAAGAGTTTATCCATTAACAAATACCTAGGGATTCTATACACTCCTTCCTCTCACTGCTTTATGTGAGTCTTCATCAATTCTTGCTTGACTCATTGCAATGTATTCCTATGTATTATGACTACTTCTATATCAAGCTTTATTCAAGTCTTTCATTTTATCTTTATGCTACCCCTAGATAAATCTTTTAAAAATGAAATCTGATGTGCTACTCTTTTGCTTAAAATTCTCCAATGGCTCCTCATTTCCTTACCTTAATCTACCTCATCAGCCTCATGTCCTGGCACTCTTACATTATTGGACCCTGGCCATATAGCAATTCCCTGGCCTAGACTTCCTGTCTCATTGTTATGTGCTCTTTCACATAATGCTCTTTCTGCCATCTTCCATTTGACATCTGAAAGAGTCCTACTCATCCTTCAAGTATAACTCATATGTCACGTCCATTGACCCTTTGCCAGCCCTGCAACCACAAGTAGGGTTAGGCTTTAATTTCTTGTCCCTATAACACTTTTTGCATACCTTGGATATGATTTTTACCCTGTTTTATTATAACTACTTATGTGTTACTTTTCCTCAATTGATTGATAGCCTCTTTTATACCTATTCACTACATCTATGTACTAGGAGCTGTTCTCACCCCTCTGCATGTATCACTCATTTAATCCTTACAACAACTTTATGAATTTACAATAGAAACATTTGAGGCACACACAGTATCTAGTCCAAGGTCATACAGATAGTAAGGAATAGAGATGTATTGTAAACCCACGCAGTCTTATTCCAGAGTCTGTGCTTTTAATCACTATTCTATAGTAACACATTGGAATCACTAATGAATAGCAAGATGCCTGTTTCATAGAAAATGCTCAGTAAACATTGGTGATTGAACCAAAGAGACATGAAATTCCTTTAGCTTCTTTTGGTAGCCAGAATATATAACTGCACTGATGTGTTTGGAGATACTTATTATTATTTCTTTTAATTTTATTTTTTTAATTTATTTTTATACAGCAGGTTCTTATTAGTTATCTATATTATACATATTAGTGTATAAATGTCAATCCCAATCTCCCAATTCATCCCACCACCACCATCCACCACTCCCACGTTCCTCCCTTGGTGTCCATACATTTGTTCTCTACATCTGTGTCTCTATTTCTGCCTTGAAAACTGGTTCATCTGTAACATTTTTCTAGATTCCACATATATGCGTTAATATACGATATTTGTTTTTCTCTTTCTCACTTACTTCACTCTGTATGACAGTCTGTAGGTCCATCCACACCTCTACAAATGACCCAATTTTGTTCCTTTTCATGGCTGAGTAATATTCAATTGTATGTATGTACCACATCTTCTTTATCCATTCATCTGTTGATGGGCATTTTGTTGCTTCCATGACCTGGCTATTGTAAATAGTGCTGCAATGAACATTAGGGTGCATGTGTCTTTTTGAATTATGGTTTTCTCTGGGGATATGCCCAGTAGCGGGATTGCTGGGTCATATGGTAATTCTATTTTTAGTTTTTTAAGGAACCTCCATACTGTTCTCCATAGTGGCTGTATCAATTTACAGTCCCACCAACAGTGCAAGAGAGTTCCCTTTTCTCCACACCCTCTCCAGCATTTGTTGTTTGTAGATTTTCTGATGATGCCCATTCTAACTGGGGTGAGGTGATACCTCATTGTAGTTTTGATTTGCATTTCTCTAATAATTAGTGATGTTGAGCAGCTTTTCATGTGTTTGTTGGCCATCTGTATGTCTTTTTTGGAGGAATGTCTGTTTAGGTCTTCCACCCATTTTTTTATGGGGTTGTTTGTTTTTTTAATATTGAGCTGCATGAGCTGTTTATATATTTTGGAGATTAATCCTTCGTCCACTGATTTTTTTGCAAATATTTTCTCCCATCCTGAGGGATGTGTTTTTGTCTTGTTTATAGTTTCCTTTGCTGTGCAAAAGCTTTTAAGTTTCATTAGATCCCATTTGTTTGTTTTTGTTTTTATTTATTTATTTATTTATTATTATTATTAACTTTTTTGGCTGTGTTGGGTCTTCGTTTCTGCACGAGGGCTTCCCCTAGCTGCGGCAAGTGGGGGCCACTCTTCATCGCGGTGCGCGGGCCTCTCACTATCGTGGCCTCTCTTGTTGCGGAGCACAGGCTCCAGATGCGCAGGCTCAGTAGTTGTGGCTCACGGGCCCAGTTGCTCCGCAGCATATGGGATCTTCCCAGACGAGGGCTCGAACCCGTGTCCCCTGCATTGGCAGGCAGATTCTCAACCACTGCGCCACCAGGGAAGCCCTGTTTTTGTTTTTATTTCCATTACTCTAGGAGGTAGGTCAAAAAGATCTTGCTGTGATTTATGTCAAAGAGTATTCTTCCTCTGTTTTCCTCTACGAGTTTTATAGTGTCCAGCCTTAATTTAGATGTTTAATCCATTTTGAGTTTATTTTTGTGTATGGTGTTAGGAAGTATTCTACTTTCATTCTTTTACATGTAGCTGCCCAGTTTTCGCAGCACCATTTATTGAAGAGGCTGTCTTTTCTCCATTGTATATTTTTGCCTCCTTTCTCATAGATTAGTTGACCATAGGTGCATGGGTATTATGTCTGGGCTTTCTATCCTGTTCCATTGATCTATATTTCTGTTTTTGTGCCAGTACCATATTGTCTTGATTACTATAGCTTTGTATTATAGTCTGAAGTCTGGGAGGCTGATTCCTCCAGCTCCGTTTTTTTCTGTCCATATTTCTTTGGCTATTTGGGGTCCTTTGTGTCTCCATACAATTTTAAGATTTTTTGTTCTAGTTCTGTAAAAAATGCCATTGGTAATTTGATAGGGATTGTGTTGAATCTGTAGATTGCTTTGGGTAATATAGTAATTTTCACAATATTGATTCTTCCAATCCAAGAACATGGTATATGTCTCCATCTGTTTGTGTCATCTTTGATTTCTTTCATCAGTGTCTTATAGTTTTCTGAGTACAGGTCTTTTACCTTCTTAAGTAGGTTTATTCCTAGGTATTTTATTCTTTTTGTTGCAATGGTAAATGGGATTGTTTCCTTAATTTCTCTTTCTGATCTGTCATTGTTAGTGTATAGCAATGCAAGAGATTTCTGTGCACTAATTACATATCCTGCAAATTTACCAAATTCATTAATTAGCTCTAGTAGTTTTCTGGTGGCATCTATAGGATTCTCTATGTATAGTATCATGTCATCTGCAAACAGTGACAGTTTTACTTCTTCTTTTCCAATTTGGATTCCTTTTATTTCTTTTTCTTCTCTGATTGCCATGGCTAGGACTTCCAAAACTATGTTGAATACCAGTGGTGAGAGTGGGCATCCTTGTCTTGTTCCTGATCTTAGAGTAAATGCTTTCAGTTTTACACCATTGAGAATGATGTTTACTGTTGGTTTGTCATATATGGCCTCTATTATGTTGAGGTAGGTTCCCTCTATGACCACTTTCTGGAGAGTTTTTTATTGTAAATGGATGTTGAAATTTGTGAAAAGCTTCTTCTGCATCTGTTGATCATATGGTTTTTATTCTTCAATTTGTTAATATGGTATATCACATTGATTGATTTGCTTATATTGGAGAATCCTTGCAGTCCTGGGATAAATCCCACTTGATCATGGTGTATGATCCTTTTAATGTGTTGTTGGATTCTGTTTGCTAGTATTTTGTTGAGGATTTTTGCATCTATATTCATCAGTGATATTGGTCTGTAATTTTCTTTTTTTGCAGTATCTTTGTCTGGTTTTGGTATCAGGATGATGGTGGCCTCATAGGATGAGTTTGGGAGTATTCCTTCCTCGACAATTTTTTGGAAGAGTTTGAGAAGGATGGGTGTTAGCTCTTCTCTAAATGTTTGATAGAATTCACCTGTGAAGCCATCTGGTCCTGGACTTTTGTTTGTTGGAAGATTTTTAATCACAGTTTCTATTTCATTACTTGTGATTGGTCTGTTCATATGTTCTATTTCTTCCTGGTTCAGTCTTTTGGAAGGTTATACCTTTCTAAGAATTTGTCCATTTCTTCCAGGTTGCCCATTTTATTGGCATAGAGTTGCTTGTAGTAGTCTCTTAGGATGCTTTTTATTTCTGCGGTGTCTGTTGAAAAGGAGAAGCCAACTTCTCCTTTTTCATTTCTAATTTTAATGATTTGAGTCCTCTCCCTCTTTTTCTTGATGAGTGTTGCTAATGGTTTATCAATTTTATCTTCTCAAAGAACCAGCTTTTAGTTTTATTGATATTTGCTATTGTTTTCTTTGTTTCTATTTCATTTATTTCTGCTCTGATCTTTATGATTTCTTTCATTCTACTAACTTTGGGCTTTGTTTGTTCCTCTTTCCATAGTTCCTTTAGGTGTAAGGTTAGATTGTTTATTTGAGATTTTTCTTGTTTCTTGAGGTGGGGTTGTATTGCTATAAAGTTCCCTCTTAGAATTGCTTTTGCTGCATCCCATAGGTTTTAGATCATCATGTTTTTGTTGTCACCTGTCTCTAGGTAGTTTTTGATTTCCTCTTTGATTTCTTCAGTGATGTTTTGGTTATTTAGTGATGTATTGTTTAGCCTCCATGTGTTTGTGTTTTTTACGTTTTTTCCCCTGTAATATATTTCTAATCTCATAACGTTGTGGTCAGAAAAGATGCTTGATATGATTTCAATTTTGTTAAATTTTTCGAGGCTTGATTTGTGACCCAAGATGTGTTCTTTCTTGGAGAATGTTCCATGTGCATTTGAGAAGAAAGTGTAATCTGCTGTTTTCGGATGGAATGTTCTATAAATATCAATTAAATCTGTCTGGTCTGTTGTGTCATTTAAAGCTTATGTTTCCTTATTAATTTTCTGTCGGGATGATATATCCATTGGTATAAGTGAGGTGATAGAGTCCCCCACTATCATTGTGTTACTGTCAATTTCCTCTTTTATAGCTGTTAGATTTGCCTTATGTATTGAGGTGCTCCTATTTTGGGTACATATATATTTATAATTGTTATATATCCTTCTTGGATTGATCTTTGATTATTATGTAGTGTCCTTCCTTTTCTCTTATAACATTCTTTATTTCAGAGTCTGTTTTATCTGAAATGAGTGTTGCTACTCTAGCTTTCTTTTGATTTCCACGTGCATGGAATAACTTTTTCCATTCACTCACTTTCAGTCTGTATATGTCCCTAGGTCTGAAGTGGTTCTCTTGTAGACAGCATATATATGGGTCTTGTTTTGTATCCATTCAGTGAGCCTGTGTCTTTTGGTCAGAGCATTTAATCCATTTACATTTAAGGTAATTATCAATATGTATATTCCTATTACCATTTTCTTAATTGTTTGTGGTTTCTTTCTGTAGGTCTTTTTCTTCTCTTTTGTTTCCCACTTAGAGAAGTTCCTTTAGCATTTGTTGTAGAGCTGGTTTGGTAGTGCTGAAGTCTCTTAGGTTTTGCTTGTCTGTAAAGCTTTTGATTTCTCCTTTGAATGTGAATGAGATTCCTGTCGGGTAGAGTAATATTGGTTGTACATTCTTCCCTTTTATCACTTTAAATATATCGTGCCACTCCCTTCTTGCTTGTAGAGTTTCTGCTGAGAAATCAGCTGTTAACGTTATGGGAGTTCCCTTGTATGTTATTTGTCGTTTTTCCCTTGTTGCTTTTAATAATTTTTCTTTGGCCTTAATTTTTGTCAGTTTGATTACTATGTGTCTCGGTCTGTTTCTCTTTGGGTTTATACTGCCTGGGATTCTGTGTGCTTCCTCGACTTGGGTGGCTATTTCCTTTCCCATGTTAGGGTAGTTTTCAATCATAATCTCTTCATATATTTTCTTGGGTCCTTTCTCTCTCTCTTCTCCTTCTGGGACCCCTATAATGCGAATATTGGTGCACTTAATATTGTCCCAGAGGTCTCTTAATCTGTCTTCATTTCTTTTCATTCTTTTTTCTTTATTCTGTTCCATGGCAGTAAATTCCACCATTCTGTCTTCCAGTTTACTTATCCGTTCTTCTGCCTCAGTTATTCTCCTCTTGATTCCTTCTAGTGTAATTTTCATTTCAGTCATTGTGTTGTTCGTCTCTCTTTGTTTGTTCTTTAATTCTTCTAGGTGTTTGTTCTTTAATTCTTCTAGGTTTTTGTTAAACATTTCTTGCATCTGCTTGATCTTTGCCTCCATTCTTTTTCCAAGGTCCTGGATCATCTTCACTATCATTATTCTGAATTCTTTTTCTGGAAGGTTGCCTACCTCCACTTCATTTAGTTGTTTTTCTGGGGTTTTATCTTGTTCCTTCATCTGGTGCATAGTCCTCTGCCTTTTCATTTTGTCTATCTTTCTGCAAATGTGGTTTTTTTTTTCCATAGGCTGCAGGATTGTAGTTCTTCTTGCTTCTGCTGTCTGCCCTCTGGTGGATGAGGCTATCTAGGAGGCTTGTCCAAGCTTCATGATGGAAGGGACTGGTGGTGGGTAGAGGTGGGTGTTGTTTTGGTGGCAGAGCTCAGTAAAACTTTAGCCTGTCTGTCTGCTGATGTGTGGGGCTGAGTTCCCTCCCTGTTGGTTGTTTGGCCTGAGGCAACCCAGTCTTGGAGCCTACAGGCCCTTTGGTGGGGCTAATGGTAGACTCTGCGAGGGCTCACACCAAGTAGTACTTCCCAGAACTTCTGCCAGTGTCCTTGTCCCTGCGGTGAGCCACAGCCACCCCCCGCCTCTGCAGGAGACCCTCCAACACTATCAGGTAGGTCTGGTTTAGTCTCCTATGGGGTCACTGCTCCTTCCCCTTGGGTCCTGATACGCCCATGACTTTGTGTGTTCCCTCCAAGAGTGGAGTCTCTCTTTCCTCCAGAGCTGTTGAAGTCCTGCAGTCAAATCCTGCTAGACTTCAAAGTTTGATTCTCTGGGAATTCCTCCTCCCATTGCCAGACCTCCAGGCTGGGAAGCCTGATGTGGGGCTCAAATCTTCACTCCAGTGGGTGGACTTCTGTGGTATAATTATTTTCCAGTTTATGAGTCACCCACCCAGCAGTTATGGGATTTGATTTTATTGTGATTGTCCCCTTCCTACCATGTCATTGCAGCTTTTCCTTTCTTTGGATGTGAGGTATCTTTCTTGGTGAGTTCCAGTGTCTTCCTGTTGATGGTTGTTCAGCAGTTAGTTGTGATTCTGCTGCTCTCGCAAGAGGGAGTGAGTGCAGGTCCTTCTACTCCACTATCTTGAACCAACCTCTGGAGAGCTTGTTGCGGTCAGTATTCCTTTTGGTTTTATTTTTAGACAGTATGTATTTTTGAGGACATTTTTGCAATAATATACATTTTTCAAGTTTTCTCTTACTTTCAGCCTTTTCTGGAGGAAGGGCTAATTATGATTCTGCATTGTTGGTTACTACTTAATCATACAGGCTGCAATACAACAATGATATAAGATGACTACATTGGTTTTTGTTACATTGCCTTCCTAGTCTTTTGATCAGGCAAATGCAGAGCTTTGAAAACCTCTTTTATGGTGAGCCGAGATCACATACATGTTCCCAGGAGAAGTGGATTTACTGAGAAGGGAATATTAACTCCTTCAGAGAAGGAGGAACCATTTGGTAAATTGTTCTATCCAGGGCTCTAAATGATATCCAGAAAGAGGTAATTTATCTCACATGGGTGAGCACTTTGTTTTCTGAGAGAATCTTCCCCACCTGACTATAGTTAAATCACTGTGGTTACTTTTCTGTTGAAGGTAAGATTTTGGAAGTTAATTGGCTGGATAGGATGGGAAAGTCATATGAGCTCTGCTAATTTTCCAGCATAATGGGGTTCTTTTTTTTTTTTTTCTCCTTCTTTATTTCCAGGGGCTTCTCATTTGAATTTTATCTTCCAAAGATAGTCACTTGTATGATTTGGGTTTCCTTCTTCAAGAGATCATTTAACTGAAGTAGGCTGCAGAGTGTCAGTTGCTAGGACACCCTGAATCCCAATTCCCCATTTCCAGTGGGCATTTAAATTCAGAATATCAGTTACATGTTGTTCCTTGTCTACTTCCTAGATACTTTCAGATAGTTTTCAGTTTAAAATGCCTTGGGTCAGATAAGAGATCAGAAGAAAATATAGATAAGTAAAACAGCATTTTAGAAAGCAGAAAAATACATTTTTTTACATACCATTTTTTTTTTCTTTTTTGGAAACAAAGTTTACATATTTCTCTGTGGAGAGAGGATTTTTTTTTTTGCGGGGGGCGGGGAACTTTTTGTATTCCTGGAATAAAGGAGAAAATATAGCAAAACAAACAGGAGAAATAAGCACCTTATTATTCTGGAAAATCAACTGCACTTTTTTAACTTGATTTATATAAAGAAAATAAGCCAACATTTAAAGGGCAGGAACATATGCTATTTAAGTTGACTGAATTCTCAAAATAACTTTCAATGGACAAACATAGAAAAATAAAATAAATTTTACAATTTTAAAGATCCATTTTTGCAGATTCCTGTGGCTTTTCTTTTTGACGAGTTTATGTTTCTGGTTAGGTTTATAACAATAACTTCCTTTTGCACAGCATTTTATGATTTCCTCTGGGAAGTTCTCTGTCATAGCACTTGATGCTTTAAATTGAAATAATCCACTTGTGTGGATCACTGCTTCAGCTTGACTATAAGCTACATGAAGATGGGGACTGACTTCATCTTTGTATTTCCAGTGCCCAGCACAGGGTCTGGAATGGAATAGACCTTGAAAGTGTTGCCACAATGACTTTGTGATTTATATTACTTAAAAACTTTGGGAGTTTGCCTTTATTTATATATTCATTTAACAGATATTTATTTAATACCTAGTTTCAGCTGGACACTGTGACAGGTGTTGGGGATACAACAAAAACAAACAGAAAAATATTCTGGAGCTTACATTCTTACCAGAGGGGGCAGAAATAAACAATCCTTATAGTAAATAAGTAATTCTTATGGTATGCTTGAACGTGTTGAGTGTTGTTAGGAAAATTAGGGCAGGTGACAGGAATCAGAAATGTGGGGAAAGTTTGCAATATTTATGGTGGTCAGATTGGCCTCATTGAAGAGGTGAGATTTGAGCAACAACTTGAAGAAGGTTTAGGAGTCACCCATGTGGAGATGTGGAGAAAGAGAATTTTAGGAAGACATAGTAGCCTTTGCAAATCCCATAAAGTTGAGGTGTGCCTGAATTATAAGAGAAATAGCAAGGAGGCCAAGTTGTGTGAGAATAGTAGGAGGTGAAATCAGACAGGTGAAAGGGAAATAGATCATATAGGATCTTTAAAAAACTTTGTGTTTTACTCTGAATGAAATGCTAAACCTCTTGAGGGTTTTGAACAAGGTGCAACATGATCTCTCATGTTTTGGAAAGATTACTTTGGTGATTTTGTTAAGAATAGAATATAGCAGGGCAAACAAGTAGACTAGTTAGGAATAGTCCAGGTGGGAGAAGATAGTGGCTTGGATCAAGGTGATATCTGTGGAGGTAGTGAGAAGTAGTTGGATTCTAGATCTATTTGAAAGGATTCCTTTCTTTTTGTATGCTGGAACATCCTTTAATTATTACATAAGTATGGCCTTCCTCTAACAGAGTATGCTGTTTCAAATTGAATGACCAAAGAGATACTGGTATCTTCACCATAGATATGAATAACAACTAACCCTTGTCTTTTAAAAATATTTTTATTGGAGTATAGTTGGTATACAATGTTGTGTTAGTTTCAGGAGTACAGCAAACTGAATCAGTTATACATATACCTATATTCACTCTTATTTAGATTCTTTTCCCATATAGGTCATTACAGAGTATTGAGTAGAGTTCCCTGTGCTATACAGTAGGTCCTTATTAGTTACCTATTTTGTATATAGTAGTGTGTATGTGTCAATCCCAATCTCTCAGTTTGTCCCCCCTTCTCCGCCCAGTAACCATAAGTTTGTTTTCTACATCTGTGACTCTATCTCTGTTTTGTAAATAAGTTCATTTGTACCATTTTTTTTTGATTCCACATATAAGCAATATTATATGATATTTGTCTTTCTGTGTCTGACTTACTTCACTCAGTATGACAATCTCTAGGTCCATCCATGTTGCTGCAAATGGCATTATTTTGTTCTTTTTTATGGCCGAGTAATATTCCATTGTACATATGTACCACATCTGCTTTACCCATTCCTCTGTTGATGGGCATTTAGGTTGCTTCCATGTCCTGGCTATTGTAAATAGTGCTACAGTGAACATAGGGGTGCATGTGTCTTTTCAAATTATGGTTTTCTCTGGGTATATGCCCAGTAGTGGGATTATTGGATAATATGGTAGCTCCGTTTTTAGTTTTTTAAGGAGCCTCCATACTGTTCTCCATAGTGGCTGTACCAATTTACATTTCCACCAACAGTGTAGGAGGGTTCCCTTTTCTCCACACTGTATCCAGCATTTATTTTTTGTAGATTATTTTTTAAAATAAATTTATTTATTTATGGCTGTGTTGGGTCTTCGTTTCTGTGCGAGGGCTTTCTCCAGTTGTGGCAAGCGGGGGCCACTCTTCATTGTGGTGTGCGGGCCTCTCACTGTCGCGGCCTCTCTTGTCACGGAGCACAGGCTCCAGACGCGCAGGCTCAGTAATTGTGGCTCACGGGCCCAGTTGCTCCACGGCATGTGGGATCCTCCCAGACCAGGGCTCAAACCCGTGTCCCCTGCATTGGCAGGCAGATTCTCAATGACTGCGCCACCAGGGAAGCCCTTTTTGTAGATTTTTTTGATGATGGCCATTCTGACTGGTGTGAGGTGATACCTCATTGTAGTTTTGATTGGCATTTCTCTAATAATTAGTTATGTTGAGCATCTTTTCATGTGCTTTTTGGCCATCTATAGGCCTTCTTTGGAGAAATGTCTATTTAGATCTTCCCCCCATTTTTTGATTAGGTTGTTGTTTTTATTTTTCGATATTGAGCTGCATGAGCTGTTTTGGAGATTAATCCCTTGTCGGTTGCTTTGTTTGCAAATATTTTCTCCCAGTCTGAGGGTTGTCTTTTCATTTTGTTTGCGGTTTACTTTGCTGTGCAAAAGCTTTTAAGTTTAACTAGGTCCCATTTGTTTATTTTTACTCTAGGAGGTGGATCAAAAAAGATCTTACTGTGATTTATGTCAGAAAGTGTTCTTCCTATGTTTTCCTTTAACAGTTTTATAGTATCTGTCTTTACATTAAGATTATTAATCCATTTGGAGTTTATTTTTGTGTATGGTGTTAGGGAGTGTTCTAATTTCATTCT
This sequence comes from Balaenoptera ricei, assembly GCF_028023285.1. Classification (NCBI taxonomy): domain Eukaryota; kingdom Metazoa; phylum Chordata; class Mammalia; order Artiodactyla; family Balaenopteridae; genus Balaenoptera; species Balaenoptera ricei. The sequence continues at coordinate 41,397,271 of NC_082639.1, read as the reverse complement.
TTTACATGTAGCTGTCCAGCTTTCCAAGCACCACTTACTGAAGAAGCTGTCTTTTCCCATTGTATATTCTTGCCTCCTTTGTCATAGTGACCACAGGTGCGTGGGTTTATCTCCGGGCTTCCTGTCCTATTCCTTTTATCTATATTTCTGTTTTTGTGCCAGCACCATAGTGTTTTGGTGACTGTAGCTTTGTAATATAGTGTGAAGTTAGGGAGCCCAATTCCTCCAGCTCTGTTTTTCTTTCTCAAGATTGCTTTGGCTATTCGTGGTCTTTTGTATTTCCAAGAAAATTGTAAAATTTTTTGTTGTAATTCTGTAAAAATGCCATTGGAAGTTATGTAGGAATTGCATTGAATCTGTAGATTGCTTTGGTTAATATAGTCATTTTGACAATATTGATTCTTCCAATCCAAGAGCATGGTATATGTCTCCATCTGTTTGTGTCATCTTTGATTTCTTTTATCAGTGCTTATAGTTTTATGGCTATAGGTCTTTTGCCTCCTTAGGTAAGTTTATTCCTATGTATTTTTTTCTTTTTGATGCAGTGGTAAATGGAATTGTTTTCTTAATTTCTCTTTCTGATCTTTCAGTGTTAGTGCATAGGAATGCAAGAAATTTCTGTGTGTTAATTTTGTTTCCTGAGACTTTACCAAATTCATTGAGCTCTAGTAATTTTTTGGTAGTGTATTTAGGATTTTCTATATATAGTATCATTTCATCTGCAAACAGTGACAGTTTTACTTCCTCTTTTCCAGTTTGGATTCCTTTTATTTCTTTTTCTTCTCTTATTGCTGTGGCTAGGACTCTCCAAACTCTGTTGAATAAAAGTGGCAAGAGAGGATATCCTTGTCTTTTTTGTGATCTTCGAGGAAATGCTTTCAGTTTTTCACCATTGTGAATAATATTCGCTATGGGTTTGTCATATGTGGCCTTTATTACATTGAGGTGGGTTCCCTCTTTGCCCACTTTCTGGAGAGTTTTTATCATAAATCTGTGTTGAATTTTGTCAGAAGTTTTTTCTGCATCTATTGAGATGATCATATGGTTTTTATTCTTCAAATTGTTAATGTGGTGTGTCACATTGATTCATTTGCATGTATTGAAGAATCTTTGCATCCCTGAGATAAATCCCACTTGATTACAGTGTTTCATCCTTTTAATGGGTTGTTGGATTCTCTTTGCTAGTATTTTGTTGAGGAATTTTTTGCCTACATTCATCAGTGATATTGGCCTGTAATTTTCTTTTCTTTTCTTTTCTTTTCTTTTTTTTTTTTTTTTGTGATATCTTTGTCTGGTTTTGGTATCAGGGTGATGGTGGCCTCCTAAAATGAGCTTGGGAGTGTTCCTTCCTCTGCAGTTTTTTGGTAGAGCTTCAGAAAGATAGGTGTTAACTCTTCTCTAAATGTTTGATAGAATTCGCCTGTGAAGCCATCTAGTCCTGGACTTTTGTTTGTTGGAAGATTTTTAATCACAGTTTCAATTTCAGTACTTGTGATTGGTCTGTTCATATTTTCTATTTTTTCTTAGTTCTGTCTTGGAAGGTTGTACCTTTCTAAGTGTCCATTTCTTCTATGTTGTCCATTTTATTGGCATATAGTTGCTTGTAGTAGTCTCTTATGATCCTAAAAGGATTCCTTGATATATTAGTTATTCAGTATGAAATTAAGATGCAAGGATGACTCCAATAATTTTGGGCTCAAGCACTGTCTAGGTAGTTATATACATGATCTCATTTAATCTTTATATGAATAGTATGAATAAAATCTTTTTTATCTCCTTTTGACAGACAAGAAAACTGAGGTCTAGAGCACGCTGGAGATTTACCCAAAGCCTTAAAATTACTAAGTGGCAGAGCTATGATTCAAGTTTATGTCCGTCAACCTTAGGGTTATGATCTTTTCAATACATAAGAACAGAAGAGAGAGTCTTCCCTAAAATTTGTACCAGTGGCTTTATACCATTTTTTGCATTTAAAATTTCCACATCTTTCTTGATGCAATGCCATTATCCTTAAATAAAAATTTTATATAAAAAGTAGTTAGAGGCTAGATATATTCCAGCAGTGCCTGGAAGAAACAAATGCAAAACTGCAAAAACCCAGAAGGATCATGCCCTCCCAGAAGGATCAGCACAGGGATTCTTACAGGTAAAGCTCCAATGTAGGTGAGTTTAAAAACAAAAAATTTAAAACACACTAGGAAACAATGTAGTGGATGGAAGATAAGAATCTCAACAAATACTAGGATTAAACTCCAAGGACTTCCAAAGAGAAGGTATAAGCACATTTGTTTAAAATTATTAAAGCCATAAAGGGAAGAATCATAAACTAAAGAAAACATATCATAAAAAGAGATTATACTTGTTTATAAAAGAACCAAATAGAACACCTGAAAATGAAATATATATAATCATTGACATTAAAAACTCTGAAGTTGGGTTAAATATCTAATTAGATACCACTGAAGAGAGATTAATGAAGTAAAAGCCAGAACTGAGGCAGCACAGAGATGTATAGAGATGAAATTATAGAAGAGAAGTTAAGTCATATTAAGATGAGGAATTCCAGAAGAAAATCAAGAAGCAATATTCAAACTAATGACTGATGAAAGACCTGAATCTTTCATATTGTAAATACAACTCCTGAAAAATAAGTAAAATAAGTAAAAACATATCCTTTAAATCTCTCTCCCCAATATGTTACAGTGAAATTGCGGAATACTATAGATAAAGAGAAGTTCTTCAAAACAACTAGGGAGAAAGAAACAATATTTTAAGAGGAGTGATTGTTCTAAGGTTCTTGAATTTTAAGAATAGGAAGGTAGAATTATTTAAATTTATACTTTATATCAGGTATTGATCTTTGTATATTCTGGATACGAGTTCTTTGTGGAGGTGGCAGATATCTTCTCCCAGTCTGTGGCTTCCCTTTTCATATCTTAATGGTGTCTTTCAAAAAATGAAAGTATCTTTTAATCCAATTTATCATTTTTTTCTTTAATATTTCATGTTTTTGGTGTTCTATATAAGAAACGTTTACTAATCAAAGACGACAAAATTTTTCTCCTATGTTTTCTTCTACAAGTTTTATAATTTTAGGTTTTACATTTAGATCTATGATCCATTTTGAGTTAATTTTTATATATGATTTTAAGTAAGAGTTGATGCTTATTTTCAGCACCATTTGTTGAAAAGACTTTCATTTCCTCATTGAATTGCCTTGCAAGTCAATTGCTTATATATGTGTAGGTCTATTTCTGGACTCTATAATCTGTCCCATTGATCTATGTACCTATCTTTTTGAAATAGCAAGCTGTCTTGATTACTGTAACTTTTTAGCAGTTTTTGCTCTTTTTTCTGTATTAAATTGCTTTGATTATACTAGGTTCTTTGAATTTTCTAATACAACTAGAGTAATCTAGTCAATTTCTACAAAAAGACTTCTGGGATTTGATTGTCATTGTATTGAATTTATATACATCAATTTGAGAGAAATGCCATCTTAACAAATTTTAGTCTTTCATCCATGAACATATGGCATATATTTCCACTTATTTAGGTATTCTTCAAATTCTTTCAGCAATATTTTGTAATTTTTAGTGTAGAAGACCTGGACATCTGTGGTTAATTTCTAGGTGTTTGTGGTTGTAATGTTACTGTGAATGGGATTCGCAAATTTTTATTTTCCATTTGCCTGCTGGTAGTACAATTGTTTGCTGCTGGTACAATTGATTTTGTATTTATATTCACTTTGTATCCTGTGACCTTGCTAAATTTGTTTCTAAGTTCAAGCAGTTGTTTTGTAGATTTTCTGAGATTTTCTGTGTAAACATTATCTTCTGTAAGTAAGGACACTTCTATTTCTTCTTTTGTAGTTTTTATGCCTTTTGTTTTTCTCGCATTATTGCAACAGTTTGGTGCTTCATAATGATGTTGAATAGACGTGGTGAAAGTGGACATCCTTTTCTTATTCTTGATCTCAAGGAGAAGCAATAAAACCTTACACCATTAAGTGTGCTATTAGCTATAGGTGTCTTTTTTTTTTTTTTTTTAATTGCATGCCACTTATCAGTTTCAGGACATTTCCAACTCTTCTTAGTTTGAGAAAAGTTGTTTTTTAACATGAATGCATGTTGGATTTTGTCAAATGTTTATTTCTGTATCTATTGAAATAACAATTGGTTATTCTCCTTTTCATTGTTAAAATGGTGAATTACATTGCTTGATTTTCAAATGTTAAAACAACCTTGCATTCTTTGTTTATTTAACACTTTTTGTTAAATTTATCCTAAGTATTTTATTTTTTGTGATACTATTATAAATGGAATTGTTTTTTAAATCTCATTTTGAGCTTATTCAATGCTACTGCATAGAGATACATTTAATTTTTGTATGACTTGTATCCTGCACCATTGCGAAATATTTTTTTAGCTTAAGTTGTTTTTTGTATATGCATTCCTTAGGATTTTCTATATAAAAGATTGTATCATTAGCAAATAGATATAATTTTACTTCTCCTTTTCAAATATGAATGCTTTTTTCCCCTTTTTCTTGCCTATTTGCCCTTGCTAGAATATCTACTACAATGTTGAACAGAAATGGTGAGAGCAAACATGCTTATCCTACCCCAGATCTTAGGGTGAAAAACTTTCAGCCCTGCACCATTAACAATGCTAATTAGCTGTGGGATTTTAAAAAATTCCTTTCTGTTCATTTGTCTTCCAGTGTTTTTTTCTCATGAAAAGTATCAAATTTTGTGAAATGCTTTTTCTGCATCTATTGAGATGACCATATGATTTTTGTCCTTTATTCTAGTAATGTGGTATATTGCACAAATTGATTTTCATATCTTGAACCAACATTTGAATTTCATTGAATTTCAACATTAAATCCCACTTGTGGTGTACAGTCATTTTCGTATATTGCTGAATTTGGTTTGCTAGTATTTCATTGAGGATTTTGGGGTCAATATTCATAAAGGATATTGATGTGTAGTTTTTATGTGATGTCTTTGATTTTAGTATCAAGACAATCCTGGCCTCAAGGAATGAGTTTGGAAGTGTTCTCTCTTCTTCATTTTTGGGGAGGAGCTTGTTAAGGATTGGTGTTAACTGTCATTTAAAAGTTTAGTAGAATTTACCAGTGAAGACATCTGCACTTGGATTTTTCCTGTTGATAAGTTTTTTGATTATTAAATCAGTATTTTTGTTTAGGTCTATACAGATATTAGTATTTCTTCTTTAGTCAGTTTTGTTTGTGTCTTCCCAGAATTTTCCTAATATCATCTAGGTTATCTAATTTGTTAGCATGCAATTGGTCATAGTATGTCCTCTATTTAATTCCTGATTTTATGCATTTAATATCCTCTTTTTTTCTTAGACAATATAGATAAAGATTCGTCTATTTTATTGATCACATAAAACAACAATTTTTGGTTTTATTGATTTTCTCTACTGTTTTTCTGTTATTCGTTTATTTCCATCCTTTATTATTTCCTTTATTCTGCCTTCTTTGGGTTTAGTTTGCTTTATTTTTAAGCTTCAAAAGGTGAAATATTAGCAGATTAGATTATTTCTTTAAGATGTTTCTTTTATTAATATAAGCATATCCAGCTATATATTTCTGCGTTAGTACTGCTTTCTATGCATCCTTAACTTTTATTTATTTACTTATTTATTTATTTATTTTTGGCTGCATTGGGTCTTCGTCGCTATGTGCGAGCTTTCTCTAGTTGCGGTGAGTGGGGGCTACTCTTCATTGAGGTGCGGGGGCTTCTCATTCCTGTGGCTTCTCTTGTTGTGGAGCACGGGCTCTAGGCGCGCGGGCTGCAGTAGTTGTGGCATGAGGGCTTAGCTGCTCCACGGCATGTGGGATCTTCCCGGACCAGGACTCAAATGCATGTCCCCTGCGTTGCAGGTGGATTCCCAACCACTGTGCCACCAGGGAAGCCCCGCATCCTTAGCTTTTGATAGATAGTAGCTTTGTTTTCATTCATGCTAAGGTATTTTATAAATTCCTTTCTGATTTCCTCTTTCACCCTCTTAGTTATTTAGGAAAGTGTTGTTTAATTTCTACATGTTTTTGAATTCCTTAAATTTTCTTCTGTTATTGATTTCTAATTTCCTTCTATTTTGTTTGGAGAGCATACTTTCCATGAGTTCCTTCATGTTAAATTTATTGAGACTTGTTTTATGCTCTACGTTTTAGTCTTTTCTGAAAAATATACCTGTAAACGTGAGGAGAATGTATATTTTACTGTTGAGTAGAATGTTCTATATATCTAGCTGTTTTAGTGTTGTTCAATTCTTATATTTCCTTGTTGATATTCTGGTTGTTCTATTCATTATATAAAGTTGGATATTGAAGTTTTCAGCTATTATTGTTGACTTGTCTATTTGTCCCTTTAATTCTGACTGTTTCTGTGTTTTTTGTTTTGGGACACTCTTGTTAGGTGCATTGATATTTGTAATTGCTATATCTTCTTAATGAATTGCCCTTTCTACATTATAAAATATTCTTCTTTGTGTGTACTAATAATTTTTGTCTTAAAGTCAATTTTTCTGATAGTATATATAGGCATTCCAGCTCAGTTTTGCTTTGTTTGGTATATTATTTTCCTTCCTTCTACTTTCAACCTATTTGTGTGTTTGTATCTCAAATACATCTCTTGTAGACAGCATATGGTTGGCTCAGTAAAAATAAAATCATTCTGACATATACTGCCTTCTAATTGGAGTGTTTAATCCACTTACATTTATTGTAATTACTGATAAGCCAAGATCATTTTGCTATTGCCTTTAAGTGGTTTATGCCTCCCTCCCTATTTATTCCTCCATAACTGCCTTCTATTGTGTTAGATAAGTATTATCTAGTGTACTGTTTAATTCCCCTCTTACTGATTTTACTGTATTTTAAATTTTCTTTTCTTAATGGTTGTCCTAGGGATTGCAATGAATATAATTTAATTGATAGCAGTCTAGTTTGAATTAATTTCAACTTAATTTCAATAATATACATATATATTTATTGTCATACAAGATACATCTGAATACATTATGTACACTCCATGCAGATTTATAATTACTGCTTTGTGTGGTTGTCTTCTATATGTAGGAGAAAAGAATATGTACAGACATAAAATATGTTTATACTGTCTTTTATATTTACCTATCTAGTTACATTTACTGTTGCTCTTTATTTCTTCATGTGGATTTCAGTTATTTTCTAATGTTCTTTCATTTCAGCTAGAAGGACATACTTTAGTTTTTCTTGTAGGGCAGGTATGATTATCTGCTAATGTCTTAATGTCTTCATTTTTGAAGAGTATTTCTGCTGCCTATCAAATATTTTCTTCCAGCACTTTGAATATGTTATCCCTCTGCTTTCTGACTTCCATGTTTCTGATGAGAACTCAGTTGTTAATCTTACTGAGGATTCCTTGAACATAATGAGTTGCTATGATGTTTGTTGCTGTGTTCAAGAGTTTTTTGGTCTTTGACTTTTGACAGTTTGATTATGTCTAAATATGGATCACTCCTTTTTCATAGGTGGAAGAAGGAAAAATTAAAAATTATTTTAATTTCAGACTATTTTTGTCTTTTGGATCTGGCTTTTTATTCCAATCTAGCAATGTCTGCTTTTCATCGGAATGTTTATTTATATATTTGTTCTATTTTAGTGTAATTATTGATATGTTATACTTAAATGAAATATCTTGGTATTCATTTTCTTACTGCCTCTTCTGTTTCTTGTTACTCTGTTGTTCTTTTACTGCCTTCATTTGGGTTAATAAAATTTTTGTTTAGTATTATATATTTTCTGTATTGCATTCTTAGTAAATATAATAAATAAATAATAAATATAAAGTAAATATAATAAATAAATATAATTTATTTATTTTAATGGTTTATATTTATAAACCATTTATATAATGTTTTTTATATTTATTTATTTTTATTTGTATTTATTTTAATGGTTATATTTATTTTAATTTATATTTATTTTAATGGTTTCTCTAGAACTAAAAATATGCAGTTATAACTTACCAAATTATTTAAAAATTTTTTGTTAAAAATTTTTTTAGAGTACTTTTAGATCACAGCAAAATTGAGAGGAACGTACAGAGCTTTCTCAAATAACGCAGTCCCCACACATGCATAGGCTCCCCCATTATCAATGTCCCCCACCAGAGTGGTATATCTGTTACAATTGATGAACCACTTGACACATGATAATCAACCCAAAGTCCATTAGGGTTTACCCGTAGTATTGCACTTTCTATTGGTTTGTATAAATGTGTAATTACAAGTATTCATCATTGTAGTCATACAGACTATTTTCACTGCCCTAAAAATCCTCTACTGCCTATTAATCTCTCCATCCCCCAACATTTGATCTTGTTATTATCTCTATACTTTACCTTTTCTCAGAGTGTCATATGGTTGGAATCACACAATATGTAGCATTTTCATATTGGCTTCTTTTGACTATTAACAAGCATTTAATTTTCTTCCGTGTCTTTCCATAGCTTGATAATTCATCAAGCCATTTCAGAGTCAATATTTTCCCATTTCACCCTTAACACTTCACACTGTGTACTTTGTAATTACTACCTTTTTTTAACTCAAAACTTATTCTTTCTACATTCTACTAACCTCGCATCAGTTTAATTCTATTTACCCATTCCAATTCTTGTTGCTGTTGTCGTCATATATTTTCCTTCTACATACTTTGCAACCCTCCCTTAAGATGTCATTAAAAAACAACTTTAGTCAGTTGCCTTTAAGAAACTTTTGAGACAAAAATAGTTTATTATATTTACATGCTTATTCACTATTTTAATGTTGTTTATATATTCTTATAGATATGAATTTGATCTAATATAATTGTGCATCTTTTAGCTTTTCATGTAGTGAAGATCTGCTGGCAATAAATTTTGTCTACTTTCATTTACTTATCTGAGAATGTTTTATTTTACCCTTAGTTTTAAGAATATTTTATTGAATATTGAATTATGGGTTGCGAATTTTGTTCTTTCATCACTTTAGAAATGTCATTTACTCTCCTCCATTATTTCTGAAAAGAAGTCAATGGACATTCTCATTGTTGTCCTTCTGTATGTATTATGGCTTTTTTTCTGATTGCTTTCAAGCTTTTCTATTTATATATAGTTTTTATCAGTTTGACAATTATGTGCCTAGGCTGAGGTATTTTTTTCTTTTCTTTCTTTCTTTTTTGGTTTTGGGGCATTTGCTGCTTTAATAGATAGCTTGTTCCTCTCTTTCTTTAAAATAAATTTATTGATTTGATTTTTAGTTTTGGCTGTTTTGGATCTTCGTTGCTGTGGGCAGGCTTTCTCTGGTTTTGGCGAGTGGGGGCTACTCCTCGTTGCGGTGCGTGGGCTTCTCATTGCAGTGGCTTCTCTTATTGTGGAGCACAGGCTCTAGGCCCACGGGCTTCAGTAGTTGTGGCACACAGGCTCAGTAGTTGTGGCTCGTGGGCTCTAGAGCACAGGCTCAGTAGTTGAGGCATGCAGTCTTAATTGCTCCATGGCATGTGGGATCTTCCCGGGCCAGGGCTCAAACCCGTGTCCGCTGCATTGGCAGGCAGATTCTTAACCGCTGCGCCACCGGGGAAGCCCTGTTCCTCTCTTTAATTACAAAAACAATGAGACCCAAATAAAAAGACTCCTATATTTTCAATAAATGAAAATATACAAAACTCAATATTTATTCATATTTACTAGAGGTACAAAGTATAATTACTATCAGAAAATTTTAAAATTAAAATTTGTATTCACCTCTCCCCTTACTAATCAATATTCTAACTAAGCAGAGCATGTAATCCCACAAGCACTAGATATGGGTGGATTTTCTGATAATAAAATGTTTACACATCATGAGGAACAAAGAAGTTCACCATGAGCCCTCTTTTCCCTTCTCCTTCTAAGGACTTTCATTTCTCATGATTGCCTCCATATTGGGTAACTGTGGCACCATGGAAGACTCAATAATCTCTGTTTCTTGTTTTTTAATATTTTTATTTGGGCTGCATCAGGTCTTAGTTGTGGCAGGTGGGATTTTCGTTGCCACGTGTGGGATCTTTGTTGCAGTGTGGGGGATCTTTAGTTGTGGCATGCAGGATATTTAGTTGCGGCATGTGGGCTCTTAGTTGTGGCATGCAGGATTTAGTTCCCTGAACCCAGGCCCCCTGCATTGGGAGCACAGAGTCTTAACTGCTGGACCACCACGAATGTCCCATGTATCTTGTAATACATACAGAGTTTTATCAAGAATCCCTGGAAAAGGGGACATTATGTTATACACTGTCAGGATAATTAAAAAAACATACCAGTCATTTACTTTTTAAACAAGAGAATCTGATTGAATTAAATGTGGGTAAAACTCAGTGGACTATTTATTTACTGACCGCATCGCATGGCCAGTGGGATCTTAGTTCCCTGACCAGGGATCGAATCTGGGCCCACAGCAGTGAGAGTGCAGAGTCCTAACCACTGGGCCGCCAGGGAACTCCCTTAATGGACTCTTTAAATTGAAATTTAGTGATTTACTCATTTGTACAAGAACGTCAAAATCCAAGGTCTTACATCATGATAAATTGTCTGGAAACTCATCTTACTAAGAATGCATAAGACCCTGAAAAGGTTGTCTTGTGATGCCTGAAGCATGTTCACAGATGATTTATGCCAGAACAGAGGCCATGAAGGACTCTGAAGGATAGTTATCAGCTGTCAAGTGTTCCAATTTCTAGGTAAGTACACTTCTCCATTAAATGCTGTACTTGCCAGCTAATATCAGTCTTGTTTGAATAGTCTTTTCTTCATCATCCTTTTTCCTTTATGTTAAGGTGATTATCAACTTTATATAAGCACCCACAGATAACCGTTCATTATTAGAACACTCATTATGTTTAGGCCACTCCCTGACAACATGTAGAGAAATCTTAATGGTTTCAATGAGATATTTCCAATATAAATTTTAAAGGAGATAATTTTTTTTTCCTACACAGGAAATTACCTAGTATCATCAACAGTCTGTAAGCTCTTAATATTATACATCAACTAAACCTCAATTTAAAAAATTGAAACAAAACAAAACAGTATGTAGGTTCTTCTGAGTTTTCATAAGAGATGAGTAAAGTCCCTTTACTCACCTGCTTCCTAAAAATGTCCCTGCACATTTCAGCCTAGGTCTTGAGGTACATATTCTTTGGGTCTCCTCAATCCTATTCTCATATTTTGAATGTGGTAACAGAAAATAAAACAGGAAATTTATTTTATTTTATTTTTTGGCCCCGCAGCACGGCTTGCAGGATCTTAGTTTCCTGACCAGGGATCGAACACAGGCCCACAGCAGTGAAAACGTGGAGTCCTAATGACTGGACCACCAGGGAATTCCCAGGAATTTTTTTTTTAAAAACTGATTTAATCTTTGGCCTAAGAACTCCAGTGCTCAAGTAATGAAATGGAGAATATCCATTTATATACTGACTCACACATTCCTTTTTATTTTTTCTTTTTATTTATCCTGTATGAGGTTTTCTGAGATTCTAAGATATCTAATTCATTATATTTTTTATTACATTTGGGGAATTTTTGGCTTATTCTGGGGCTCTGTTTATTTTTCTTCCATTTCTTTTTTGTGTTCTTCAGATTATATGACTTTAAAATTGATCCATCTTCAAGTTCACTGACTCTTCACCATCTCTAATTTGGTGTTAAGCCCATCAAGTTAGTTTTTCATTTTAGTTACTGTACTTTTTAGTTATAGAATGTTTATTTGGTCTTTTTTAAAAGTTTTCAATTTTCTGATGAAATTTCCTATCCACTCACACATGAAAATTATAATTTTCTTTAATTCCTGTAACATGTTTTCTTTTTGTTCTTTGACTATAACAGCCAATTTGAAATGTCTTTGTCTGCTAAATAGTACATCTGAATCTCACTGTGGATATGTATTCATTGCTTCTCTCCACTCCTTTAAGAATTAAAATTAATTAATTAGCTAATTAATTAATTAAAGTATCTAGTAAATTTAGATTGTATAATGGATAGAATAGATGATACCTTTTAGAGAATGGATTCTGTTATCCTCCTCTGAAGCAAATTGGTGTTTATTATAGAAGTCAGTTCAATTACTGATCATTTCAAGGCTGATTACCTTAAACTTCTGTAAGCATGGTTTTAAATTTTATTGAGATAGATTTGTCAGAATCCCTAGGTATTTCTGAGCTACTCTAACTTGGGTCCAAACTTTCTCACACATGAAGGTTTTATCAGAGCTTGGTTTTCAGGGAAAATATAGAATAGTTCTTTCTTTAGGACATGGTTCTTATTTCTAAGGTATGTCCCTTCTGGTATCTCAGTTGACTATTATGTCTGAGGTGTTAAAAGTTCTTCCACTTTAGCTGTACTGGGCTCCCAACACTGTCTTACCCAGCATTGCACCATCTCTAGTACAGTTAGTCCCGTACATACAAACCTTCAAGTTGTGACCTTTCAAAGTTGTGAGCGTGCGTTCACATGTCCAATCATGTAAGTTAGTTCACGTGTCTAGTGTACGTGTCACATGCTTGCATCCTCTACAAGTAGTTGTGCTTTTGTGTATTTTACAGTACTGTGTAGAGTACAGTAATACAGTATTTTTACTTCAAGTCCAGGGTGTCTGGAAGCAAACATAAAAGTAGCAGTGATGTAGCTGGTACTGCTAAGAAGCACCAAGTGATAACGATGGAAACAAAAGTGAAAATTATTGAGAGAGTGGAGCAAAGCAAAAAGATGATAGACGTTGCTCGTTCTTGTAACATGAATCATTCAACCATCGGCACGATTCTACAGAACAAGGACAAGATTATGGAACATGTGAAGTCTGCTGTGCTGATGTCAACAATAATATTGAGGAAGCGTAGAAAAGTGATGGAGGAGATGGAGAAACTTCTCAGTGTGTGAATGCAGGATCAGCATCAGCATCGGGTCCCACTCAGCTTAATGCTGATTCAAGAGAAAGCTAAAAGCCTTTATGAAGACTTGAAGAAGAAACATGGTGAAGAATCAGAGGCTGCATCTTTTAGTGCCAGCCATGGCTGGTTTCATCGGTTCAAGGCTAGTGCCAACCTTCACAATTTAAAAGTAAGTGGCAAGGCAGCGAGTGTAGATATGGTAGCTGCCCAGGAATTTCCTGAAATGCTTCGAGAAATTATTGATGAAGGCACACATTTACCCGAGCAGGTTTTTAATGTGGATGAGACAGGACTGTACTGGAAGAGGATGCGAGACCGAAGTTACATCAGTAAGAAGGAAAAGTTGATGCCAGGCTATAAAGCAGCAAAGGATAGGCTAACTCTGTTGTTTGGTGGCAATGCTTCTGGTGATATGAAGCTAAAACCTCTCTTAGTTTATCTTTCAGAGAACCCAAGAGCCCTTAAAAACATAGCCAAAGGCTCTCTTCCTGTTGTGTGGAAGAGTAACCCCAAAGCCTGGGTTACACAGGCCATTTTCCAGGACTGGTTTTTCCACCACTTTATCCCAGAGGTACAGAAATATTGCTTGGAGAAGGACATCCCATTCAACATTCTTTTGCTGCTTGACAATGCTCTGGGCCACCCCCCATTCATGGACGACTTTCATCCCAATGTCAAAGTAGTGCATGTGCCACCGAATACGGTGTCGCTCCAACCTATGGACCAGGAAGTTATAGCGACTTTCAAGAAATATTATTCACGCCACACTTTTTGTCAGGCAGTAAAGGCAAGTGATGAATCAGGAACAACCTTGCAACAATTTTAGAAGGACTATAACATCTACAAGGCCATGAAAAACATTGACTTTGCTTGGCGTGAGGTTACGTCTGTCACCATGAATGGGGTTTGGAAAAACCTTTGCCCGCAGGTTGTTCATGATTTTTGTGGATTTGAGAAGGTGGATAAGGAGTCCAAAGAGGTCTTCAGCAACTTAGTGACCCTCAGCAAGAAGCTGGAGCTAGATCTTCAAGAGGACGACTTCATTAAACTCCTTGCTGTGCAACACGAGGAGCTTACTAATGAAAACTTGATGGAATTGGAGGCCCAGAGAAAGGACAAAGAGAGACAAGAGGAAGAAGTAACTGAAGAACTGAAGAAATTCGTGACTCAGGAAATGGTAAGGGGATTTTCTTTATTTAAGGGGACACTGTTAGTTTTTGAGGCACAGGACCCAAACGTAGAACGGTACAGGAAGGTTGCAGCAGCCGTTCAGAATGCAATCCAATGCTACCATGTCATCTATGATGAGAAAAAAAGAGCTACTCTCCAGATATCACTGGATCATTTTTTGAAGAGAGTAGATAGAATTGAATCCAGCGAGGAACCAGAACCTGTGCCATCAACGTCAGGCGTGAGTGAAATTGCAGCTTGCCCTCCATCTCCTATTGCTGAAATCCTTCAACTCTACCATCTCCCACCTCCTCCCCCTCCTCCAGTCAGTAACTCTCCTTGCCTGTTCACTCGATGCCAGCCCCGGTATGCAAGCTGTTGTACTGTACTTTTCAAGGTACTGTACTCTAAGATTAAAAATGTTTTCTTTGTTTTTGGTGTTTGTTTTTTTATGCATTATTTGTGTGAAAAGTATTATAAACCTATTACAGTACAGTACTATATAGCCAATTGTATTAGTTGGGTACCTAGGCTAACTTTGTTGGACTTACAAACAAATTGGACTTACGAATGTGCTCTTGGAATGTAAGTTGTTCATATGTAGGGAACTTACTGTATCTCTGTTTTTCTTTCAACACTGAAGTAAGTTCTCTTTGATAAATCTAATGTAGTTTCACCCTGTGCATGTGCTGTCTAGCCCTCAGCCACAGACTTACAAGAAATGATCCTAGAGTTTTCTGGGTTACCCCCTCACTACCACCATCTTGTATAGTTTTCTCCTTTCTAATGCCCTACTCTCAGATTTCAGCTGCTTAAACAGCTTCAAATTTTATTTCTGTACACACAGCTCACGGGATCTCTTTAGTCTGGTTGGTGTCTGGTTTCCTGACATAGTTGGGAAGTCTTTCCGTGGTGGAGTCAGTCCTATTGTGGGAGCTCATCTTGTGAGTGTCTCTTCTCTCATGGATTGCTGTATCATGTTGTCTATTTCCTAATGTCTGAAAACAGTTGTTTAATATATTTTCCCAGCTTTAAAATTCTTGACAGTGGGGCTAGTCTCTTTATAGTTACTTCAACATGTCTGAGCCAGAAGTAGAGATGTTGCTTTTCTATCAAATACTTTTTCTGCTTTTGAGACGATCACCTATTTGTTCTTTATTTTGTTAATGTGTTATTTGGATTGATGATCCTTAAATGTTATTTTGTAATAATTCCAACTTTTCATGATCCGTCATCTCTTCTATTGATGATTGGACTAAATTAGCTAGTATTTTCTTTAGTATTTTACATCTAGGCTTGTGAAAGAGATTTACCTATATGTTTCCTTTTTTTTGTAATATTCTTGTCATGTTTTGGTATCAATATTGTCCTGGTTTCATAAAATGAATTGGGCAATGTTTCCTTTTTTCCTCTGGAAAAATGTGCTTGAGATTAACTCTTTCTTATAAGTTTATAGGTGTTCAGAAGTGAAATCATTATGACTGGAATTTTTTTTTTTTGTGGGAACATTTAAAATTAAGGATCTGGTCCATTTAGTAGTTATTGAATAATTCACATTTTATATTGCTTCATATTTTAGTTTTAATAAACTGTGTTTTTATAAGAAATTATACATTTCATCTATTTTTCAAATGTATTGACATAGATAGTTTACAATATGTTTGTTGCTTTTTTTTTCTTCTTGTCTGATTGTAAAGGACATGTAGTACTAGTCTCTCTTAATTTTTGATATTATTATATGTGTTTTCTTACTTTTTATTCTTTCTGTATGAGCTTGCTGGAGTCTGTTCATATTAAAGGTCTTTTTCAAAAAAACTATCTCTTCATGTTTTAAATTTTCTGTAGAGTACATTTAAAAATTTATATGATTTTCTCCTCTTACCTGTCTTATTTCCTTCCACTTTTTTTGTTTGAAAGTATCACTCTTTTGTTTTTTAAAATGGGATTCTCTACATTGTTCTCTCCTTTTTTTAAATTAAGTTTTTGTTGGAGTACAGTTGCTTTACAATTTTGTGTTAGTTTCTACTGTACAGCAAAGTGAATCAGGTATACGTATACATAGATCCCTTCCTTTTTAGATTTCCTTCCCATTTAGGTCACCACAGAGCATTGAGTAGAGTTTCCTGTGCTATACAGTAGGTTCTCATTAGTTATCTATTTTATACATAGTATCAGTAGTGTATATATGTCAATCCCAATCTCCTAATTCATCCCATCCCCCAGCCTTTCCCCTTTGGTATGCATACGTTTGATCACTACGTCTCTGTTTCTATTTCTGCTTTGCATATAAGATAATCTATACCATTTTTCTAGATTCCACATATATGCGTTAACGTACGATATTTGTTTATATCTTTCTGACTTACTTCACTCTGTATGACAGTCTCTAGGTCCATCCACGTCTCTGCATATTACCCAGTTTCATTCCTTTTATGGCTGAGTAATATTCCATTGTGTATATGTACCACATCTTCTGTATCCACTCCTCTGTTGACGGACATTTAGGTTGCTTCCATGTCCTGGCTATTATAAATAGTGCTACAATGAACGTTGGGGTGCATGTGTCTTCTTGAATTATGTTTTTCTCTGGGTATATGCCCAGGAGTGGGATTGCTGCATCATATGGTAGTTCTATTTTTAGTTTTTTAAGGAACCTCCATATTGTTCTCCATAGTGGCTGTTTCAATATATATTCCCACTTTTTAGCTTCTTATAGTAGGAGCTTAGATAATTGATTTTCAGAATACATTTTATATTATGTATAAATCAATGAAAATCAATCTATGTGTATGTGTACATATATATTTCCATCTTAGAATTGATTTAGCTACATCCCACAAATTTTGATTGACATATATTGATTATGATTTACTTTAAAATACTATCACTGGGATAAGAGAACATACGCAATATAGTATAAATTCCTTTGAAATTTGTTGAGACTTCCTTATGGATCAACATATGATCAATTTTGTGAATGTACCATGTTCTTTTGGAAAGGATATATATTCTGTAGTTCTACAAAAGTGTTCCGTAATTAGAACTAGATATCCTTTTTTTTTTGTTGTTTTTAAACATCTTTATTGGAGTATAATTGCTTTACAATGGTGTGTTAGTTTCTGCTTTATAACAAAGTGAATCAGTTATACATATACATATGCCCCCATATCTCTTCCATCTTGCATCTCCCTCCCTCCCACCCTCCCTATCCCACCCCTCTAGGTGGTCACAAAGCACCGAGCTGATCTCCCTGTGCTATGCGGCTGCTTCCCACTAGCTATCTATTTTACATTTGATAGTGTATATATGTCCATGACACTCTCTCACCCTGTTACATCTCACCCCTCCCCCTCCCCATATCCTCAAGTCCATTCTCTAGTAGGTCTGTGTCTTTATTCCCGTCTTGCCACTAGGTTGTTCATGACCGTTTTTTTTTTTCCCCTTAGATTCCATATATATGTGTTAGCATACTGTATTTGCTTTTCTCTTTCTGACTTACTTCACTCTGTATGACAGACTCTAACTCCATCCACCTCATTACAAATACCTCCATTTCATTTCTTTTTATGGCTGAGTAATATTCCATTGTATATATGTGCCACATCTTCTTTATCCATTTATCCGATGATGGACACTTAGGTTGTTTCCATGTCCTGGCTATTGTAAATAGAGCTGCAATGAACATTTTGGTACATGACTCTTTTTGAATTATGGTTTTCTCAGGGTATATGCCCAGTAGTGGGATTGCTGGGTCGTATGGTAGTTCTAGTTTTAGTTTTTTAAGGAACCTCCATACTGTTCTTCATAGTGGCTGTATCAATTTACATTCCCACCAACAGTGCAAGAGTGTTCCCTTTTCTCCACACCCTCTCCAGCATTTATTGTTTCTAGATTTTTTGATGATGGCCATTCTGACTGGTGTGAGATGATATCTCATTGTAGTTTTGATTTGCATTTCTCTAATGATTAATGATATTGAGCATTCTTTCATGTGTCTGTTGGCCATCTGTATATCTTCTTTGGAGAAATGTCTATTTAGGTCTTCTGCCCATTTTTGGATTGGGTTGTTTGTTTTTTATGTTATCGAGCTGCATGAGCTGCTTGTAAATCTTGGAGATTAATCCTTTGTCAGTTGCTTCATTTGCAAATATTTTCTACCATTCTGAGGGTTGTCTTTTGGTCTTATTTATGGTTTCCTTTGCTGTGCAAAAGCTTTTAAGTTTCATTAGGTCCCATTTGTTTATTTTTGTATTTATTTCCATTTCTCTAGGGGCTGGGTCAAAAAGGCTCTTGCTGTGATTTATGTCATAGAGTGTTCTGCCTCTGTTTTCCTCTAAGAGTTTGATAGTGTCTGGCCTTACACTTAGGTCTTTAATCCATTTTGAGTTTATTTTTGTGTATGGTGTCAGGGAGTGTTCTAATTTCATACTTTTACATGTACCTGTCCAATTTTCCCAGCACCACTTATTGAAGAGGCTGTCTTTTCTCCACTGTATATGCTTGCCTCCTTTATCGAAGATAAGGTGACCATATGGGCGTGGGTTTATCTATGGGCTTTCTATCCTGTTCCATTGATCCATATTTCTGTTTTTGTGCCAGTACCAAACTGTCTTGATTAATGTAGCTTTGTAATATAGTCTGAAATCAGGGAGCCTGATTCCCCCAGCTCCATTTTTCATTCTCAAGATTGCTTTGGCTATTCGGGGTCTTTTGTGTCTCCATACAAATTGTGAAATATTTTGTTCTAGTTTTGTGAAAAATGCCAGTGGTAGTTTGATAGGGATTGCATTGAATCTGTAGATTGCTTTGGGTAGTAGAGTCATTTTCACAATGTTGATTCTTCCAATCCAAGAATATGGTATATCTCTCCATCTATTTGTATCATCTTTAATTTCTTTCATCAGTGTCCTATAATTTTCTGCATACAGGTCTTTTGTCTCCTTAGGTAGGTTTATTCCTAGATATTTTATTCTTTTTGTTACAATGGTAAACGGGAGTGTTTTCTTAATTTCACTTTCAGATTTTTCATCATTAGTATATAGGAATGCAAGAGATTTCTGTGCATTAATTTTGTATCCTGCTACTTTACCAAATTCATTGATTAGCTCTAGTAGTTTTCTGGTAGCATCTTTAGGATTCTCTATGTATAGTATCATGTCATCTGCAAACAGTGACAGCTTTACTTCTTCTTTTCCGATTTGGATTTCTTTTATTTCTTTGTCTTCTCTGATTGCTGTGGCTAACACTTCCAAAACTATGTTGAATAATAGTGGTGAGAGTGGGCAACTTTGTCTTGTTCCTGATCTTAGTGGAAATGGTTTCAGTTTTTCACCATTGAGGACAATGTTGGCTGTGGGTTTCTCATACATAGCCTTTATTATGTTGAGGAAAGTTCCCTCTATGCCTACTTTCTGCAGGGCTTTTATCATAAATGGGTGTTGAATTTTGTCAAAAGCTTTCTCTGCATCTATTGAGATGATCATATGGTTTTTCTCCTTCAATTTGTTAATATGATGTGTCACGTTGATTGATTTGCGTATATTGAAGAATCCTTGCATTCCTGGAATAAACCCCACTTGATCCTGGTGTATAATCCTTTTAATGTGCTGTTGGATTCTGTTTGCTAGTATTTTGTTGACGATTTTTGCATCTATATTCATCAGTTATATTGGCCTGTAGTTTTCTTTCGTTGTGACATCTTTGTCTGGTTTTGGTATCAGGGTGATGGTGGCCTCGTAGAATGAGTTGGGGAGTGTTCCTCCCTTCCAATATTTTGGAAGAGTTTGAGAAGGATAGGTGTTAGCTCTTCTCTAAATGTTTGATAGAATTCGCCTGTGAAGCCATCTGGTCCTGAGCTTTTGTTTGTTGGAAGATTTTTAATCACAGTTTCAATTTCAGTGCTTGTGATTGGTCTGTTCATATTTTCTATTTCTTCCTGGTTCAGTCTCGGCAGGTTGTGCATTTCTAAGAATCTATCCATTTCTTCCAGGTTGTCCATTTTATTGGCATAGATTTTCTTGTAGTAATCTCTCATGATCGTTTGTATTTCTGCAGTGTCAGTGGTTACTTTTTCTTTTTCATTTCTAATTCTATTGATTTGAGTCTTCTCCCTTTTTCTCTTGATGAGTCTGGCTAATGGTTTATCAATTTTGTTTATCTTCTCGAAGAACCAGCTTTTAGTTTCATTGATTTTTCGTATTGTTTCCTTCATTTCTTTTTCATTTATTTCTGATCTGATCTTTATGATTTCTTTCCTTCTGCTAGCTTTGGGGTTTTTTTTTGCTCTTCTTTCTCTAATTTCTTTAGGTGCAAGGTTAGGTTGTTTATTCGAGATGTTTCCTGTTTCTTGATGTAGGCTTGTATTGCTATTAACTTCCCTCTTAGAACTCCTTTTGCTGCGTCCCATAGGTTTTGGGTCGTCGTGTCTCCATTTTCATTTGTTTCTAGGTATTTTTTGATTTCCCCTTTGATTTCTTCAGTGATCACTTCGTTATTAAGTAGTTTATTGTGTAGCCTCCATGTGTTTGTATTTTTTACAGATCTTTTCCTGTAATTGATATCTAGTCTCATAGCGTTGTGGTCGGAAAAGATACTTGATACAATTTCAATTTTCCTAAATTTACCCAGGCTTGATTTGTGACCCAAGATATGATCTATCCTGGAGAATGTTCCATGAGCACTTGAGAAAAATGTGTATTCTGTTGTTTTTGGGTGGAATGTCCTATAAATATCAATTAAGTCCATCTTGTTTAATGTATCATTTAAAGCTTGTGTTTCCTTATTTATTTTCATTTTGGATGATCTGTCCGTTGGTGAAAGTGGGGTGTTAAAGTCCCCTACTATGATTGTGTTGCTGTCGATTTCCCCTTTTATGGCTGTTAGTATTTGCCTTATGTATTGAGGTGATCCTATGTTGGGTGCATAAATATTTACAATTGTTATACCTTCCTCTTGGATCGATCCCTTGATCATTATATAGTGTCCTTCTTTGTCTCTTGTAATAGTCTTTATTTTAAAGTCTATTTTGACTGATATGAGAATTGCTACTCCAGCTTTCTTTTGATTTCCATTTGCATGGAATATCTTTTTCCATCCCCTCACTTTCAGTCTGTATGTGTCTCTAGGTCTGAAGTGGGTCTCTTGTAGACAGCATATATATGGGTCTTGTTTTTGTATCCATTCAGCCAGTCTGTGTCTTTTGGTGGGAGCATTTAATCCATTTACATTTAAGGTAATTATTGATATGTATGTTCCTATTCCCATTTTCTTAAATGTTTTGGGTTTGTTATTGTAGGTGTTTTCCTTCTCTTGTGTTTCTTGCCTAGAGAAGTTCCTTTAGCATTTGTTGTAAAGCTGGTTTGGTGGTGCTGAACTCTCTCAGCTTTTGCTTGTCTGTAAAGGTTTTAATTTCTCTATCAAATCTGAAGGAGATCCTTGCTGGGTAGAGTAACCTTGGTTGTAGGTTTTTCTCCTTCATGACTTTAAGTATATCCTGCCACTCCCTTCTGGCTTGCAGAGTTTCTGCTGAAAGATCAGCTGTTAACCTTATGGGGATTCCCTTGTGTGTTATTTGTTGTTTTTCCCTTGCTGCTTTTAATATGTTTTCTTTATATTTAATTTTTGATAGTTTGATTAATATGTGTCTTGGCGTGTTTCTCCTTGGATTTATCCTGTATGGGACTCTCTGTGCTTCCAGGACTTAACTATTTCCTTTCCCATCTTAGGGAAGTTTTCAACTATAATCTCTTCAAATATTTTCTCAGTCCCTTTCTTTTTCTCTTCTTCTTCTGGGACCCCTATAATTCGAATGTTGGTGCGTTTCATGTTGTCCCAGAGGTCTCTGAGACTGTTCTCAGTTCTTTTTATTCTTTTTTCTTTATTCTGCTCTGCAGTAGTTATTTCCACTATTTTATCTTCCAGGTCACTTATCCGTTCTTCTGCCTCAGTTATTCTGCTATTGATCCCGTCTAGAGTATTTTTAATTTCATTTATTGTGTTTTTCATCATTGCTTGGTTCGTCTTTAGTTCTTTTATGTCCTTGTTAAATGTTTCTTGCATTTTGTCTATTCTATTTCCAAGATTTTGGATCATCTTTACTATCATTATTCTGAATTCTTTTTCAGGTAGACTACCTATTTCCTCTTCATTGGTTAGGTCTGGTGTGTTTTGACCCTGCTCTTTCACCTGCTCTGTGTTTTTTTGTCTTCTCATTTTGCTTATGTTACTGTGTTTGGGGTCTCCTTTTCACAGGCTGCAGGTTCGTAGTTCCCGTTGTTTTTGGTATCTGTCCCCAGTGGCTAAGGTTCGTTCAGTAGGTTGTGTAGGCTTCCTGGTGGAGGGGACTAGTGCCTGTGTTCTGGTGGATGAGGTTGGATCTTGTCTTTCTGGTGGGCACGTCCACGTCTGGTGGTGTGTTTTGGGGTGTCTGTGGCCTTATTATGATTTTAGACAGCCTCTCTGCTAATGGATGGGTATGTGTTCCTGTCTTGCTAGTTGTTTGGCATAGGGTGTCCAGCACTGTAGCTTGCTGGTCGTTGAATGAAACTGGGTCTTGATGTTGAGATGGAGATCTCTGAGAGATTTTCGCCGTTTGGTATTACATGGAGCTGGGAGGTCTCTTGTGGACCAGTGTTCTGAAGTTGGCTCTCCCACCTCAGAGGCACAGCCCTGATGCCTGGCTGGAGCACACCAAGAGCCTTTCATCCACATGGCTCAGAATAAAAGGGAGAAAAAAACAGAAAGAAAGAAAGAGGATAAAATAAAATAAAAGTATTATAATAAAACATAAGAAAAAAATTAAGAATAAATTTATTAAGAAAAAATTTATTTTTATTTTTTAAAAATTGATTTATTAATTTTTTATAATAAAAATAAGAAAAAATTAAGAAACAATTTATTAAGAAAAAAGTTTTAATTTTTAAAAATAAAAAATATGAAAAAACTTATCAAAAAATTTTTTTAATTTCTAAAAATAGGAAATAAGGAAAAAATTATTAAGAAAACATTTATTAGGAAAAAAAATTTTTTTAAGTAAAAAAAGAAAAAAAAAAAAATTGACAGACCTAACTCTAGGACTAATGGTGAAAGCAAAGCTATACAGACAAAATCTCACCCAGAAGCATACACCTATACACTCACAAAAAAAGGAAAAGGGGAAAAATTAATAAATCCTGCTCCCAAAGTCCACTTGCTGAATTTGGGATGATTCGTTGTCTATTCAGGTATTCAACAGATGCAGGCACATCAAGTTGTTTGTGGAGCTTTAATCCGCTGCTTCTGAGGCTGCTGGGAGAGATTGCCCTTTCTCTTCTTTGTTTGCACAGCTCCAGGGGTTCAGCTTTGGATTTGGACCCGCCTCTGCATGTAGGTCACCTGAGGGCGTCTGTTCCCCGCCCAGACAGAACGAGGTTAAAGGAGCAGCTGCTTCGGGGGCTCTGGCTCACTCAGGCCGGGGGGAGGGAGGGGCACGGATGCGGGGCGAGCCTGCGGCGGCAGAGGCCAGCGTGACATTGCAGCAGCCTGAGTCGCGCCGTGCGTTCTCCTGGGGAAGTTGTCCCCAGATCACGGGACCCTGGCAGTGGCGGGCTGCACTGGCTCCTGGGAGGGTCGGTGTGGAGAGTGACCTGTGCTCGCACACAGGCTTTTTGGTGGTGGCAGCAGCAGCCTTAGCGTCTCCTGCCCGTCTCTGGGGTCCACGCTGATAGCCGCGGCTCGCGCCCCCCTCTGGGTTCCGCGCTTATAGCCGCGGCTCGAGCCCGTCTCTGGAGTTCATTTAGGCTGCGCTCTGAATCCCCTCTTCTTGCGCGCCATGAAACAAAGAGGCAAGAAAAAGTCTCTTGCCTCTTCGGCAGCTGCAGACTTTTTCCCGGACTCCCTCCCGGCTAGCACTGAAGCCCGAGTCTCAGCTCCCAGCCCCCGCCCGCCCCGGCGGCTGAGCAGACAAGCCTCTGGGGCTGGTGAGTGCTGCTCGGCACCGAGCCTCCATGCGGGAATCTCTCCATTTTTCCCTCTGCGCCCCTTTGGCTGCGCTCTCCTCCGTGGCTCTGAAACTTCCCCCCTCTGCCACCCGCAGTCTCTGCCCACGAAGGGGCTTCCTAGTGTGTGGGAACCTTTCCTGCTTCACAGCTCCCTCCCACTGGTGCAGGTCCCGTCCCTCTTCTTTTGTCTCTGTTTTTTCTTTTTTCTTTTGCCCTACCCAAGTACGTGGGGATTTTCTTGCCTTTTGGGAGGTCTGACGTCTTCTGCCAGCGTTCAGTGGGTGTTCTGTAGGAGCAGTTCCACGTGTAGATGTATTTCTACTGTATCTGTGGGAAGGAAGGTGATCTCCGCGTCTTACTCTTCCGCCATCTTGCCTCCTGTCCCTAGATATCCTTTTAAATCACATTTTCAAATTGTCTAAATCCTTTCTGAATATTATCTTGGTTTTTCTCAGTTTGTGGTATTGGTATGTTAAAATTTCTCACCATATTTCTAAATTTGTCTCTATCTTCTTTTATTTTGTCAAATTTTACTTATATATTTTGAAGATCTATTGTTAGTTGTATATACTTTTAAGATTTTTGTATCTTGTTGATGGACTTACCTGTTTTGCATCATGAAATATCTCTGTTCATTTCTAGTAACGTTTCTTGATTAAAGCCTACCTTGTCTGAGATAAATATAGCTACATTAGCTTTCTTTTGATAGTGCTTTCCTATTAAAACTTTTTCATTAAATTAATAAGTATTGTACCCTCTACAACATAGGGCTCAGTAAATATTTTTGGCTGATGATAGTTGAAAAGACCATTTATTTTCAGTCTTTCTGTGCTCTTAAATGTAAAGTTTGTCTTTATAAGCAATATATATAGTTGTTTTCTTTATCCAGAGTATTTTTATCTCTATTTGTAATATTTAGTCCATTTATATTTAACACATTTATTGATATATTTGTCTTTAAAATCTACATATAATTTTTTTTTGTATTTGTCCTATATTTTAAATTCTTATTTGCTTTTTTTTTTGTCCTTTCATATAAGTGGAAGGGAACCAGATGATATAGAGGCATGGTCAGCTTATTTCAATAGCTGTTTTCAGAACATCATCAATTGGCACTTTGTTGAAATATTACTGGTAATACAAGGAAAGCATTTTTATACATACACACAGAGAGAATACTCCTCTTAGAAATGGTGAAGAAGGCCAACAGAATAGTTACAGAAGACCAAAGACCAGATGCTTATTATTATTTGGAACTGTAAACTTAGTGAAAGCAAAGACCTTTTTGTTTGACTTACTATCTGTTCTATTTTATAGTACATAGTATAGTACTTTTTGAATGAATAACTGATTGAATGGCTGAAGAAATGAATTGGCTGTAGCTATGGTATATTCCAAAGCGTAACACAGTGGAGTCAGAAGTCTTTGTTTCAAGGTCTCGCCATGGTGCTTTAAAGCATGAACTTAAGCAAGCACTAAACATTCCTGAGTCTCAGTTTACTCATTATGGGGTCATGGTGAGGCTTTAGTAATATAAAGGATCTGAAATAATTTTGAAACTGTAAATTTTAAGACACATATAGTGCATTATTATTAGGCACAATACATAGCAACAATTTTAAGACATGTTATTATTAATCAGAATCCATTTATAGTGCTCCAGAATTAAAAACAAAATAAAAATCTTCTTTCCTTTGAGTATTGAAATGTACATTAATGTTTAATTTTTCAACCATGAACTTTTAGAAGTCAAGAAAATAGTGGCTTTTTAACTTTTTGTTGTTTTAAGGATAGTAAGTTTTTATTAAGGATTATAACTTATATTGTACCTTCAGTGTGTATTATCTTTATATTCTTCCAACCAGCTTTTTTAGTAGAAGCTGTTGTCTAGTGGCTAGAGACATATTGTTTGAATTCAAATCCCAGCTGACTCATACTTGCTTACATGCTGTATAGCTTTGGATAAGTTATTTTATATCTTCGTCCCTTGTTTTTTTCATATGTAAAATGGGGATAGTAATGGTTTCTACCACGTGAGTGTTGTGAGAATTAAATAGGTTAGTATACCTAGCATTTGGGACAGTATGTGGCATGTAGAAATGCTCAGAAAATGTTAATTTTCTATTGAAAATTCGTGTTAATATCAGTTATATACTAGTTAAAATTAATGTTCATTAATTAACTTAGAGATAAATATTCATATTTCTGTTTATATGATTCTTACTTTATAGTTGAAAAAGCAGAGGTTGATAGAGGTTAAGTGAATTTTCCAAGGTCACTCAGTAAGTGACAGAGATAAAACTTGAGTCTAGATCTTCTGATTTCAAGTTTAGTCCTCTCATGTGATAAGTGTTCTGCCCTCTACAACAGAAGCTTAGTAAATATTTTTGGAGGATAATATTTGAAAGGACCATTTCATTGAAGAATCTCCTTGGAAATTTTGAAGACAATTGAAACTAGAAAGATTAAAAGCTTTTGGTCCTGATTAGCTCTTATTTGTATTTTGCCATCAATGCATTTTTAAAAATATTTATGTACTTAACTTGAGGTAACTGATCGTTCTGGTTCTGGAAGGAGGAATACGTTTGGTTTCTCCACCCACATTTTGATGAGAGCAGACAAAAATCACCCTAAGATTAATTGATTTGGTTTTGAAGGAAGGGTTCTCTTATTGTCTTGGATCACTGCCTGATCAATCCTAGAATCAGGCAGCCAAAGAATGTTACAGCTGAAAGGAACCTTAGAAGTTAGGTAACTCAATATTCTCATTTTGCAGATGAGGCCCTGAGAGGGTAAGTAACTTACCCATTGTTGCACAGTGAGTCAATTGAGCTCGAATTCAGATCTGATGATTCCCAGGCTAGTACTGCATCTACTACAGCTGTTGCTCAGAAAAACAAGTGACATGCCGGTAAAACTAGTAAAAGAAATAATTTAAAACTTTGGTGGATATAAGGTTAAAGTTTAATTCTGAGTGTTCTTTTGGAGAAAGATAGGCTAGAGCTCATTTTTTGGGGATGACTTATGGAATTATTATTTTTTAATTTTTTTTAAAATTGAAGTATAGTTGATTTACAGTGTTGTGTTAATTTCTGCTGTACAGCAGAGTGACTCAGTTATACACATATATACATTCTTTTTTATATTCTTTTCCATTATGGTTTATCCCAGGATATTGAATATCGTTCCCTGTGCTATACAGTAGGACCTTACTGTTAAAAGTAGGATGTTGCTGTGCTCTTCAAGTACAATACTATACTGACTTCTCAATCAATTGCTTTGTTGCTTTCTATAGTCGTGTTTACTCTTCTTTAGTTGTTGATTATCTGGTTTGGGAATTCACAAGGCTCTTAGCTTTTATTTTTATCCCATCCCACTGTTAACATTTTGGGCAATTCACCACTCATGAGAATATCAGGCAGAGAGAGGAGAGACAAAGAATGGGACTCACACCCAAGTATATACATTTTTGATATGCCTGTTCTGTTGGTGGAGGAAATGGAAATTAATCTCGTGGTTGTTTGCGACTTTACCGTTATTATTGTTATGTAGCAACTACTTCTAATTTTTGTTTAAACCTTACTCTGCTTTATATATTCTCTAACATGTTCTGATAGAAGTTCGGAAATACACCAAACACAGTACAAACTGCATAGCCGTGCTGTGAGAATTAAACAAGATCAAATATATTAGAGGTAATTTGTATACTATAATGCTTAATACAAAATACATGAGGTATTATCATCTTTGGTTTTCTAACTAGGAAACTGAAGTTTGGTTGTGATTCTTACTTGGTTCACAGGCACTTGCCACATGCTCTATATAGCATCCCAATCTGTCAAAGATACTTGTAGCACAAATAGATCTGCTAGGTCATAAAGATAGAAAGAGTTGCTTGTACCACAGCCTAGACTAGCTGAAAACCTCCTCTTTCTGGACTACATTCAGAGTTGGCAGCCCTGCAGATTGTGAAAAATGAACCTATAAGTACTGAGTGATGACAAATGTCATTGTCAGAGCTCATAATATTTAAATGTATATACCATTGAGCTTCATGAACTTTTATTAAAACCCAGTTCTCTTAATTTTTATTAACAGGTAACCTTGGACGGGTGGACCAGGTCTCTGAGTTTGAGTATGATTTATTCATTAGGCCGGATACCTGTAATCCACGCTTCCGAGTCTGGTTCAACTTTACTGTTGAGAACGTGAAAGAATCACAGGTGAGAGAAATAGTGGATACCTTCAGTGTGGTTTTGGTAGGAAGATTATGGTTTTGTGTTATTTTAGTAATATCAAAATAATGACCATATTAGGAATATATTCTTGTATATGTGCTGTAGTGATATCATTTTATTTTAAGAGATAGAGAGTAACAGGTATAATATGCTGACTTTTGTTAAATGGTGGTTATGAAAAAAACAAATAGATTATCTGAGAACTCAAAGTGTTCTTTACCGATGGAAGCATTAGTGTTATGTGCTAGGCTTCCTTGGGGGACACTATAAGGAACCATTTCAAGTGACTTGCTATTATGTTTATTATAGAGTGCTGTTCTGTATGTTATTTTTTTCACAAGACTCAGTTTCAGAAAAAGCTTTTCTTCTCCTATATAACAAGGTGTTTCTATCTTAACAATATGATTCTTATAACTCATCCTACTTTTCCCTTTGCTTTGGCTGCTGGAAAACTCTGAGCCAATTTTATAGCCCAATATAATGACTCTGGAAAGCTTTTTTGCTTGTGTTTTTGTACACTAACTTTTCTGTTATTCTGATAGTATTACTCTATCTTTAACCACGATTACTTCATCTACATTTTCTAACATAACAGTGTATTTTTTATAATCCTGTTCAAATCTGTTTTGAACAAAGTATTGATGAAAATAGAGAGAACTAACGACATATGCTTTGAAAAACATTAATAAAAATCTAACCCTAAGAAATCAGTTATCATTATTATATTGAGACAGCTGATTCTGGAAGACTTTGCACAAACTTTGTACACATAGTGATAGGATTCTTTTAAGCAAATGAAGCATAGCCCTATAATCTAACATCTGCCTTCTTCCTTCGGGGTCATTTTTTTCTAGCATATTTGGGAGAAAGTGAGGAGTTTGTTTAATTTCCCTTCCCAAGTCAATCTATTCTGCTTGCTCTTTCACCTGGTTGCTTGCTTCTCTCTATCTTCTTTCAACTGCAACTTGAGTCATGTGTTAGGTAGGCAGTGGTCAGTGTCTGGAATTTAGGGACCCTCATTTGTCCTTGACACAATGCTGTTCCTGGCATGCTGGCTTCAGCAGAAGAGGGGTTCAGGAACAGCCACTTCACTTTACTACTGATTCTTTTAATTTTCTACAACACCACTGACACAGGACTGGGTGTATGTAATGCTTACTGATGTTTAGGGCTAACTAGAAGGAATTAAATATATGGGAGAGCTTTGAACATGGTTAGCTATATATGATATAGCAACTTAGGACAGTGGGAAAAAAGTTAAACCTCACACAGATTGTTGCTCTAGGACAAACTTTAGTTCCTTGCTTTGCTTCTTAGTTTGACTTACTCTCCCATGAGAGAATTCCTTTTTCAGTTTTTCATAGTAA
The DNA here is from genome assembly GCF_028023285.1 of Balaenoptera ricei. Taxonomy (NCBI): domain Eukaryota; kingdom Metazoa; phylum Chordata; class Mammalia; order Artiodactyla; family Balaenopteridae; genus Balaenoptera; species Balaenoptera ricei. The sequence continues at coordinate 41,367,544 of NC_082639.1, read as the reverse complement.
GAATAATATTCCTTCCCTGAAACCACCTTTGGGAAACCTACACTTTGCCTACAGGGCTTCACCTGTCCCTAGGATTGTCCCTCTTATTCCAGCAAGACAATCAATGATCCTCAAAGTGCTTTTTCCAAAGTCTATGTTACTGACTCTTGAGAGTATAACTCACAACAGAAGGCTTTAGCCACATGTACAAGACTGAATCTTGGCACTCCAAGTTTGGGTTCCCTATGAAGATATCTCTGCTACCATGAGGTAAGCATATACCCCTCATTCTTCTGTTGGTGTGCCTGTCTCATGTCAGTAACTTACAATTGTCACATACACACACCACTGAAAAACAAACAGTAATTCTGAGGCAGTATAGTCAATTCATATTAAGGAAAGGAAACATTTTCTTTAAAGCAGTATAATCTGCCAGGATTTCTAAATTCATAAAGGGGATTACTCTTTTCCTGTTTATGCACAGCACATGCATACCTTTCAACTTGCCTACTGTAACCAGGAATCCACTAACTCCTGACAAATGAGACCTATTACTTTTCAAGGAACAAAGTCTGTTCTTATATCCTTTGCTAAGTAGAGACCTAACAGAAACTCTGAAATTATAGTGGTTTTTTTTTTTTAACTTTGGTCCATGTTGAATTCCTAGTCTAGTTTTTCTTTCATGTTAGTCTCTCATAAAGACTATCCTTATATAGCTCCTATGGTCAGGTGCGGGGGTTGCAGAGCGGTGGGATGGCTAGAGTGTTAGGAAAATGTGTTTCTTAAGTTACATATCACCTGGGATAGTCTTTTGGACAAGTTGGTCATACATTTCAAAGTTTCTTGTTCTTTGGTCTTCTAGTTTGCTTACAGGTATATTCATTTTGTTGCTTAAAATGTCTCTTACAGGGTGTTATAATTTTCATACTACATGTTAAAGTCATACAGTCTCTTTTGAATCTTCTCTATCAATCAAGGAAGTAACATGAATATGTTCCAAGTTATTCTAATAAGAGAGTTGGTGCTGTTTTATGGATACTTATTTTTAAAGTTGAAGGAACCAATATTTGCTCGGTCTGTCTGAGTTCGATCTTCATATCCAGTGTTATCCTACCCTTGTTACAATTAGAAATCATGAGCATGTTTATCTGGTTTCCTGGAGCCTGATGCTTTATCAACCTCTTTCTGTGGGCCATTGCTTCATCAACTGTAATCACATTATACAGTTATGGAAATCTGTCTCAAGAAGGCATAAAGATCTGCTGGAAAGATATAATACATATCTCTAGCTCACAGGATATTTGTTTTCATGGTTGTCTACATGAAAAAGAATGGTTTTACTATTAAGTTTGACTTGTGAGGCCTGTTTTTATGATGTGTCTTCCTGTAATCTTTTTCCATCTCTCCAATTTCCTTTAAAATGAGACCTTCATGAATGTAATCTAGTCAGGAGCCTTATTTAGGTTTTGGTACTAGCGGGTAAAAGAAATATTAGTCATCAAAGGCTGACTCCACTAAAAATCAAAGCATCAAATATACTGTATAAACAGGTCTAGCTTTTGGGTTATCTTCCTTATGTTTTTAGAAAGTGATAAAAGCTTGGAACATATGGTGCTGTATTCCAGGACCGATATATTAACCCCCTGAAGTAGTTGTTAAATAGTACATTTGCAAGAATCTATGATAACTAAACATCCCAGTATCTTTATTGAAAAGTAATTTTCTCTCTGAAAAACCTATATTAAATATTCTTATGTAGAAATTTATTATTGATGCAGCAGAACACTTGTGTGATGTGAAAGCAAATCTTTCTATTTAAATATGGTAAAACTTCAGCCAATAAGAAGACATAAAATGATGTGCCTGGACTGTTGGAACTGTTTTCTTTCCTTTATAATCTTTTTATCTCTTTGAGTTAATTTTTTCCCCTTTCTGATTATAAAAGTATCCAATGCTCACTGTAGAACATTTGGAAAATATAGATAATTATTAGAAGCAGAGAAAAAGCACATGCCCCCCCACCCCCCGAAACACACACCCATAATCTTACTACCTAGAAGCAAATACTATTAACTTTTGACATATTTACTTCTAGGCTTATTTATTTTCTATTTTATTTTTGGAGCATAATTAAATTTGTACCATATATACATTTTTATATCTTACTTATAAGGAAGCTAAGTGGTATCACAAGCAATTTTCTGTCATTAAAAACCTCATAAACATGGCTGCACAATAGCTATGTACTATTGGACCATTTCTTTAAATCTTGGGCATAAAGATTATTTTCCATTATCGGTTGTTATAAATAACACTGTAGTAAACATCTTTATGCGTGAAGTGTTACCCAGATTTCATTTTGCTTCCTTAGGATAAATTCCTTGAGGGAAATTGATGAGCAAAGTATATTAATATTTTAAAAACTCTTTATTCATATTTCTAAATTGCTGCCAGACAATTTTTGGTATTTTTTGTGTCCTATCAGCAGTCAGTGAGATGCTTTTTCTTTAATTTCTTGTTTTGAAATGTTTAATGAACTCAGAAGTTCATACATTTAGAATAAATTGTTTCTTTTTTCTCTCTTACTTTGAATATAATGCAATGTTTCAGGCCTCTAGTCATAAAGGAATTAACTGCATTCCAGTAACGTGAGACAACAAAACATACCAATTTATCATTTTGACTCTTTCTTAATTCATCAATCCTGTTTTGTCTGGGTGTGCCAACAGAGTTTCCTCTGAGGTATATAATGTGAAATTTTTTTTTAGACTTTTTTTTTTTAACAATGAAATATTTCTCACATTATTATAAGCAGTAATGTAGCTTAAATACACACATGCATGTGTGCACACACACACACACATTTTTATATATGACATGTCTGAATTGGACTTTAAAAATTCCAAGAGTTTGCTGCTGCTTTAGTCTCCATCCTGGAGATTTCAGTCTCAGTAAAACTTCATCCTGGCTATGGCCAGATTTGACAGTAAACAGAGGCAACATATCGTGGTAGAAAGATCGCAGGACAATGGATTCAAACAGACTTGGGTTTATATACTGAGTCATACTTATGAGCTGTTTTACCGTTGATCGGTTAAATTAATCTCTTGGCACCTCAGTTTTCCATCTGTAAAGCAAAGATGATAATACTATTTCATGTGAGTGTTGTGCAAATTAAATGGGAAAATGCAGCTAAAGAGCCTACCATGGTGTTTGGTAGATAGATAATAGAGATTCACTACTTGATGGCTATTGTTTTTATTAAAACACCTCAACAGTAGAAACAAGACTAAAAACAGTGAAAGGAAAAACTACCACAACAAATTATCACTGATTATTACTACTGTTTTTGTTCTGCTCTTCTTCCTTCTCTTTCTCCTTCTTCCAGTCCTTTTCTTCATCTTCTTTCTTCTTTCAAATCTGCTATTGCAAAATATCATCATCATCATCATCATCAACATAATCATCATCATCAAGCAACTTGTAATCGTTATGAATATGTACTCTATATTAGACATGCCTGAATTCCAGGCCTAGCTCTGCCAATTACTTTCTATGTCTGTGATAAAAGCCTCCTAACTGGCTCCCTGTTTATATTCTAGGCCTACCCTGTCTTTAATGTGTACTCTTAACAGGGAAATGGGAGTAATTTTATGATGTAGGTCGTATCATGTGACTACTCTGTTAAACTCCTCTAATTAATTTTTGCATCTCAGAGTAAAAGATGATATCTCTAAAATGGTCCACTAGATCCTGCAAAATCATTGGTCCAACCCACCTATCCTACCCTGCAACATACGCACTTCTTTGACCACATTTCCTACTACTTTCTGCCTTGCCCACACAGCTCTGGCTTCTTTGCTGTACCTCAAGCCAGGCATGTTTCCACCTTAGAACATTGGCTTATGGCTTAGGGCAATGACTATTCCCATTTGCCCTTTCTATCAGATATTTGTATAACAAATTTCCTTACTTCCTTTGTCTTTGCTCAAATGCCACATTCTCTATGAGGCCAATCTTAGTGACTATTCATTTTGTTCTCCTCCACACACCCCACATACTCTGTTCTACTTTTTCTTTTAGAAACTATCACTTTATAATATAGTGTTTAATTAATTCTTTTATATATTATGTCTATTTTTTGTCTTTCTCTTTGCCCTCAACGATACACATAGGCTTATTTAAAGTTTTCTTAGTGCAGGCCTAATGTAGTGATGGTTGTTGGGTCTTTCTGGGTCCAGACACGACCCTTCTGGAGCATCTACTGAGTGCTCCAGATGTTCAAAGGGGTCTTTTTAATCTGTCTGGTTACAATTAGAACATCCCCCATCCCTCTGTCTTGAAAGCTAGAGTTATCATAGGAATTATCTCATTTGTTTCCCTTCTATTAGGGATCCCACCTTTGTGATGCTAATTATCCAGTGTCTGAAAACATCTATTTCAAATATTTTATTCAGTTTTTTAGTTGTTTATGGTATTAGGTAGATGTGGAACCAGTTACTCCATTGTGAACATCAAGGCTTGCTTTTAAGTATTACTAAGGCAGGTCTAGAGTAGCCTGAACTTTAGGGCCAGTTTAACTCTGCTACTAAGATGTGATACTTCTGGAGTCTCTAGTGAAGTGTTATGATTTGTTTGGGTTTGAATGTCTCCCAGCTCTGTGTGAGTTCTTGGAATTGTTCTACCACTTTTTAGTAATTGTTCTTTGCTTATTCTCATGGAGTCTTACCTTATGTATGTACAGCTTTGCATTCAGCCAAAGAATCAAGTTGAGCCCTATGTCAGTTTCTGGAGTTTTTCTGTGCATAGTTTTGTCTTCTTCAGTGCTCTCTGTTCTGTAATTCCAGCCACATCATCACCAACCCAACTCTGTAAACTCCAATTTCTGTTTAACTCAGTGAGGTATCCACATTTTTCATGAGCTCCTTTGCCTTGCATCATAGTTCAAAATGTGCCTACAGACAGAAATCTTTAGTGATCAGAAACCTTACCTTATTTCCCCCTCTCAGGGATCAATCATGAGTTGCCTACTGTCCACTGTCTTAAAAAAATGTTTTATATGTTTTGGCCCAACATTCTAGTTATTTATGGAGGGAGGGTAAATTTATTACCAGACAATCCATTATGGCTGGAAGCAGACCATGGTTGTGTTTTTTTGCAATACAGACCACAAAATAAGAGAAAGTTGAGAGAGTCCAGGACACATGCAAGCAAACTTAGAGAAGAGAGTACAGTAAGGGGATGGGGAGTCATGAAAAGGTAAAGGGTAGTAAAAACACGATGGATCAGTGCATTGAAAGTAGCATAACTATACCATCCAATGTCAATTTTTGTATCCAATCAGTCAATTTTGAGAGTGAAAGATGCTCTAATAATTACAACTGGACAACAGGCATAAACTAGAACTTTTCTAGGCAAACAGGGATTTTCATATACTCTTGTTGGAGATTCTTATGAAGTCAGTGGTTATTGTACGATAGTGAATAAGCTGCAAAGAGGTTGTCATTAGGTAGTAGAATGACTAAAAGAAAATTGAAGGAATTACAATTATTGTAACTATTGGAAATATCAAGGTGTATAGTATGGCTATGGGAGCAGCTAGAGGTATATAATGGAAGATAAGATATTGGAGAGGAGGAACTCAAAGTACCCAGAGTGTTGGAAATATTGTCTCTGTATATATTGGAGAAATGTCAGTGAGGTCTGAACAACAATCATTGAAAAATGAGAAGGAATGACAGAGGAGTACAGAGATAACATCAATAATGAGAGATAGTTGAAGGATAATCTGATAAAATGAGATTCAAACTATGTTTTTGGAAGTGAAAGCTCAATATTATAAAGATGTCAGTTCTCCCAAAATCACCCTTTAATACAATTCCAATCATTATCCTTGTCAAATTCTTTTCATAGAACTTGATAAGCTAATTGTAAAATTCACGCAGAAAAGCAAAGGGTCAAAAATAGCTAAGCCAACTTTGAAGAAGAATAATGAGTAGGTATATGTTTATTTGATAGAAACTTGTATTTCAGCTAATAATTTTTATTTATAGAATAGTGATTAAAATAGAATGGCATTTGAATAAGAATAGACAAATAGTCTAAATGGACAAACTGGAACTCAGAAACAAGGCTGTTTATATAAGGAAACTTGATATATGGCAGAGTTTGTATTATAAAATAGTAGGAATAGTAGGGCCTATTCAATCAATAGAGTTGTATGACAAAGAGCACCCCATCTCAAATTATTTTGAAAAACCTTTTAGATGGATTAAAGACATGGGTTTCTCTTCTACAAAATCCTTAAACATTTATACAAATTAAAAATTTAAACTATGAAAATAGATAAAAAATAAATATGTTATTGGCTTTGGAATAGTGTTGAATTTCTTATGCAAGGCACAGGAAAGCACAATTATAAAGAAATAGATAGATACTTTTGAGCTTGTAAAAATAAAGTCTATGTGACAAAGACCTAAAGTTGAAAGATATGTACTATTCTGGGAAAAGAAATTTGTGCAATATATTACAGGTATAAGATTGGTATCCAAAATACATAAAGAACTTTCACCAGAAAAAAAGAAAAACAAAACCAAGTAAGCCAAGGATATAAAGAGGCAACTTACAGAAGACTAAGTGATAATGCAAATAGAGCTATTCTCACAAAGGTTGGGTTTGGGAGAAGAAACCGTCTTAGCAGTCAGGAAAGGAAAGAGTAGAGAAATCTTTCTCAAGTATACTGGCATGTAAAAAACATCTCTTACTTCTGATTGTTCAGGAGTAGTGATAATATTAGAGTGTAGTGGGAAAAAGCATGAGCTTTTGTGTCGGAATCTTCATTCTGTTACTTGCCAGCTTTGTGTCCTTGGACAAGTTACATAACCCCACTAAACTTCAGTTATTCACCTTTAAATTTGGTTTAATACCACTGGCCTTGAGGTAATGTTTGAAAGATTGATAATAGATGTTAATAAAAGACCTGAATAACGTCTGCAACATGGGTACATATTTTTATTAGTAGCTTAAGTAAACTCACTTGTTGAATGAAGTTGGTGGCACATTTACTTTAGGATGGTCTTTATAAGATACACCATAAGTTAGCTATATTTCTGATTCATGGAGTCAGAAGTTCTTTGTTCAAGGAAACATTCAGAAAGTAGGGTAGCATTCAATATATAGAAAATATGGAAAGCTTAAAGAATTTGCATATCAGCTATGTTATTTCTGTTTTACTGTAAACACTGCCAACATGAACACATTTTTATTCTTTCAAGTTGACTTCTATTGTTTTTACTTAAAATCTTTTACAGAGAAAATTTTGAGTTTCTGGGAATTGGTGGTAAGTCTAAGAACTATACCCAAAATTATTTGTATATTTATAATCATGATGTACATATATATCAATGCATTTTTGTGTTTATAATGTTAGTGTATTTGTTCATTATATCAATTAGACCAGGCACTGTTATCATAATTTAAAATGATAGCACACAAATATAGACTTAGCTGGCATTATGCTTTGTAGTATTTATTAAATAGGCATTTCATTACTGTAATAGTCATAAGTGATATTCATATTGTTAAACTCAACAGACATATTATACTCATTATCTGAATTTATCTTGCATTTGATACTGTTGACAGTTTGCTGTTGGAAATTCTGTTACCTTGTCTTTCCTGGTATTTCTCTCTTTTGATTCTCCTTGTATCTTCTTGCCTATTTCTTCTGATTCTCCTTCATGGGTTTCTCTTCTACAAAATCCTTAAACATTTATACATGATTCCATCTCATATCATTACATCTTACATTTCTTTTCCATATTCCCAATACTGTCTATACTTGAAAATCTCTCCTGATATCAAAACTCCTACTTTGAACTGCCTTTTGGACATCAGCACTGAATGTCTCATGGGTATCTCAAGCTCATCATTTATAAAATGAGCTCTTTATCTTACCCTCTTGATCTGCTTCTTCTGCCTGCTCGACATTCCAGTGAATTTACTACTATCCGTGCAGTCATTCAAATTGAAAACATAGGAGTTACCTTAGATTCTTCCTTGTGCATCCATATCTAAAAATAGAAATAATAATAACTAACTATGATATTAATATTACCACCATTTATTGATCACTTATGCTGTGCCAGTACTGTACTAAATGTTTATATGGAATCTTCCCAACAACTCTGAGAGGCTGGTATTATTATTATCTTCATTTTATAGATGGCAATATAAAACTTGCCCCTTGGTTTTACTAAAATCATTTCCTGCTCTCAGGTGGCAGAGTCAAGATGGAGGACTAGGAGGACGTAGAGTTCACGTCTCCTCACAACTAGGGCACCTACTAGGCACTGGTGGGGGACCACGGACACCTAAGGGGATGGGAGGAACCCCTGAGTGACTGGGTTAGATGTTGTGGGGAGGGAAGGAGGAGGAAAAGTAGAGGCTGGATGGATGGGACCAGTGCCCCTGAGGGGTGGCTGGGGGAGGGGAGGGGTTCCATGCTCAGGATGAGCCCAACCACAGTGAGGGGATCAACAGGAATGGAGAGAGGCCCTCGGGAGAGCGGAGGATCAGAAAGGAATGTGGCCAGCGTTTCCACTGCCCACTTGGACCCCAGAGAGCCTGGTGAGGTCCCAGGCCTCATCCTCCACCCTCTGAGGCTCCCTTAAGCTGAGCCTAAACCCCCCACACCCCTCACCCCCCGCATGCCCACCCAGGGCCTTACCTCTGCAGTTTGCACTCTGAGGCCCCCTCTGGCCGTGCTGCCTTTTCCAGCTGTGCAGGTCCTGAGCCTAGGCCCCACCCACCCTAAACCCTGCCCTACCTAAGCCTCACCCCCACCTAAGCTCCACCCCCCACAGCCAAGACCTTTTCCGACTTCTTTTTTTTTAGGCTGTGGTTCTGTTGTTTCATTTATATTTTTATTTTTTCTAATAAAGTTTTTATTTTTCTAATTTTATTTTATATTTATGCTTTGTTATTGTACTGCTCCGTTTTTTTTTCTTTTCTTTTGCTGTGCTGTGGGGCTTGTGGGATCTTGGTTCTCAGGATGGGGGTTGGGCCTGAACTTCTGTGGTGGGAGTGCTGAGTCCAAACTGCTGGACTAATAGACAACCTAAGACCCCAGGGAATATTAATCAGAATGAGGTCTCCTGGAGGTCCTCATCTCGGCACCAAGACCCGGCTCTACACAACTGCCTCACAACTCCAGTCCTAGACTGGTGGAAATAACTGCCAAAGAGTAGAATAAAGAAAAAAAATGAAAAGAATTGAGGACAGTCTCAAAGACCTCTGGGACAACATTAAATACACCAACATTCAAATTAGAGGGGTCACAGAAGAAGAAGATAAAGAGAAAGGGTCTGAGAAATTATTTGAAGAGGTTATAGTCAAAAACTTCCCTAACATGGGAAAGGAAATAGCCACACAAGTCCAGGAATCACAGAGAGTCCCATACAGGATAAACTCTAGGAGAAACACACCAAGACACATATTAATTAAACTAACAAATAATTAAATTCAAAGAAAAAATATTAAAAGCAGCAAGGGAAAAGCAACGAATAAGATACAAGGGAATCCCCATAAGGTTATCAGCTGATTTTTCAGCAGAAACTCTGCAGGCCAAAAAAGAGTGGCAGGATATATTTAAAGTGATGAAAGGGAAATCCTACAATGAAGATTACCCTAACCAGCAAGAATCTCATTCAGATTCAACAGAGAAATTAAAAGCTTTACAGACAAGCAAAAGTTAAGAGAATTCAGCACCACCAAACCAACTTTACAACAAATGCTAAAGAAACTTCTCTAGGCAGGAAACACAAGTGAAGAAAAAGGCCCACAAAAAAAAAACCCAAGTCAATTAAGAAAATGGTAATAGGAACATACGTATCGATAATGACCTTGAATGTAAACAGATTAAATGCTCCAACCAAAAGACATAGACTGGCTGAATGGATACAAACACAGACCCATATATATGCTGTCTACAAGAGACCCACTTCAGACCTAGGGACACATACAGACTGAAAGTGAGGGAATGGAAAAAGATACTCTGTGCAAATGGAAATCACAGGAAAGCTGGGGTAGCAATACTCGTATCAGATAAAATAGACTTTAAAATAAACACTGTTACAAGAGAGGTAAGGAAGGACACTACATAATGATCAATGGAACAATTCAAGAAGAAAACATAACAATTATAAATATTTATGCACCCAACATAGGAGCACCTTAATACATAAAACAAATGCTAACAGACATAAAAGGGGAGGTCGACAGTAAGACAATAATAGTGGGGTATGGTAACACTCTAACACCCCACTTCCACCAGTGGACAGATCATCCAGACAGAAAATAAATAAGGAAACACAAGCTTCAAATGACACAATAGACCAGATAGATTTAATTGATATTTATAGTACATTCCATCCGAAAGTGGCAGAATACATTTTCTTCTCAAATGCACATGGTACATTCTCCAGGATAGATCACATCTTGGGTCAAAAATCAAGCCTCGGAAAATTTAAGAAAATTGAAATCATATCCAGCATCTTTTCTGACCACAAGGCTATGAGATTAGAAATCAATTACAGGAAAAAAACTGTAAAAAACACAAACACATGGAGGCTAAACAGTGCACTGTTAAATAACCAAGAGATCACTAAAGCAATCAAAGAGGAAGTTAAAAAATACCTCAAAAAAATGACAATGAAAACATGATGACCCAAAACATATGGGACGCAGCAAAAGCAGTTTTAAGAGGGAAGTTTATAGCAATTCAATCTCACCTCAAGAAACAAGAAAAGTATCAAATATACAATCTAACCCTACACCTAAAGCAACTAGATAAAGAAGAACAAAGAAAACCCAAAGTTAGAAGGAACGAAATCATAAAGATCAGAGCAGAAATAAATGAAATAGAAACAAAGAAAACAATAGCAAAGATGAATAAAACTAAAAGTTGGTTCTTTGAGAAGATAAACAAAATTAATAAATGTTTAGCCAGACTCATCAAGAAAAAAAGTGAGAGGACTCAAGTCAATAAAATTAGAAATGAAAAAGGAGAAATCGCAATGGACACCACAGAAATACAGAGGAACATAAGAGACTACTACAACCAAGTATCTGCCAATAAAACGGACAACCTAGAGGAAATGGACAAATTCTTGCAAAGCTACAATTTTCCAAGACTGAACCAGGAAGAATTAGAAAATGTAAGCTGACCAATCACAAGTACTGAAATTGAAACTGTTATTAAAAATCTTCCAGAGTGGAGGTAGAGAAGATGGCGGAAGAGTAAGACGCGGAGATCACCTTCCTTCCCACAGATACATTAGAAATACATCTACACGTGGAACTACTCCTACAGAACACCCACTGAACGCTGGCAGAAAACGTCAGACCTCCCAAAAGGCAAGAAACTCCCCACGTACTTGGGTAGGGCAAAAGAAAAAAGAAAAAACAGAGACAAAAGAAGAGGGACGGGACCTGCACCAGTGGGAGGGAGCTGTGAAGGAGGAAAGGTTTCCACACACTAGGAAGCCCCTTCGTGGGCGGAGACTGCGGGTGGCAGAGGGGGGAAGCTTCGGAGCCACGGAGGAGAGCGCAGCCACAGGGGTGCAGAGGGCAAAGCGGAGAGATTCCCGCACAGAGGATCAGTGCCGACCAGCGCTCACCAGCCCGAGAGGCTTGTCTGCTCAGCTGCCGGGGCGGGCGGGCCTGGGAGCTGAGGCTCGGGCTTCGGTTGCAGGGAGAGGACTGGGGTTGGCGGCGTGAACAGAGCCTGAAGGGGTTAGTGTACCACAGCTAGCCAGGAGGGAGTCCAGAAAAGTCTGCAGCTGCCGAAGAGGCAAGAGACTTTTTCTTGCCTCTTTGTTTCGTGGCGCTCAAGGAGAGGGGATTCAGAGCGCCGCCTAAACGAACTCCAGAGATGGGCGCGAGCCGTGGTTATCAGCGCGGACCCCAGAGACGGGCATGAGACGCTAAGGCTGCTGCAGCCACCACCAAAAAGCCTGTGTGCAAGCACAGGTCACTCTCCACACCGCCCCTCCCGGGAGCTGGTGCAGCCGGCCACTGCCAGGGTCCCGTGATCCGGGGACAACTTTCCCAGGAGAACTCATGGCGCGCCTCAGGCTGCTGCAACGTCACGACGCCTCTGCCGCCGCAGGCTCGCCCCGCCTCCTCCGTACCCCTCCCTCCCCCCGGCCTGAGTGAGCCAGAGCCCCCGAAGCAGCTGCTCCTTTAACCCCACTCTGTCAGGGCGGGGAACAGATGCCCTCAGGCGACCTACACACAGAGGCGGGTCCAAATACAAAGCTGAACCCCGGGAGCTGTGCAAACAAAGAAGAGAAAGGGCAATCTCTCCCAGCAGCCTCAGAAGCAGCGGATTAAAACTCCACAAACAACTTGATGTGCCTGCATCTGTTGAATACCTGAATAGACAACGAATCATCCCAAATTCAGGAGGTGGACTTTGGGAGCAGGATATATTAATTTTTCCCCCTTTCCTTTTTTTTGTGAGTGTATATGTATATGCTTCTGGGTGAGATTTTTGTCTGTATAGCTTTGCTTTATAATAGCTTTATTTTACTTCACTATATTATATCCTCTTTCTCTCTTTCTTTCTTTCTTTCTTTCTATTTTTTCTCCCTTTTACTGTGAGCCGTGTGGATGAAAGGCTCTTGGTGCACCAGCCAGGCATCAGGGCTGTGCCTCTGAGGTGGGAGAGACAACTTCAGGACACTGGTCCACAAGAGACCTCCCAGCTCCATGTAATACCAAACGGCGAAAATCTCTCAGAGATCTCCATCTCAACATCAAGACCCACCTTCACTCAACGACCAGCAAGCTACAGTGCTAGACACCCTATGCCAAACAACTACCAAGACAGGAACACAGCCCCATCCATTAGCAGAGAGGCTGCCTAAAATCACAATAAGGCCACAGACACCCCAAAATACACCACCAGACTTGGACGTGTCCACCAGAAAGACAAGATCCAGCCTCATCCACCAGAACACAGGCACTAGTTCCCTCAACCAGGAAGCCTACACAACCTACTGAACCAACCTTAGCCACTGGGGACAGATACCAAAAACAACGGGAACTACGAACCTGCAGCCTGTGAAAAGGAGACCCCAAACACAGTAAGATAAGCAAAATGAGACGACAGAAAAACACACAGCAGATGAAGGAGCAGGGTCAAAACACACCAGACCTAACAAATGAAGAGGAAATAGGTAGTCTACCTGAAAAAGAATTCAGAATAATGATAGTAAGGATGATCCAAAATCTTGGAAATAGAATAGACAAAATGCAAGAAACATTTAACAAAGACGTAGAAGAACTAAAGAGGAACCAAGCAACGATGAAAAACACAATTAAAGAAATTAAAAACACTCTAGATGGGATCAATAGCAGAATAACTGAGGCAGAAGAAAGGATAAGTGACATGGAAGATAAAATGGTGGAAATAACTACTGCAGAGCAGGATAAAGAAAAAAGAATGAAAAGAACTGAGGACAGTCTCAGACACCTCTGGGACAACATTAAATGCACCAACATTCGAATTATAAGGGTCCCAGAAGAAGAAGAGAAAAAGAAAGGGACTGAGAAAATATTTGAAGAGATTATAGTTGAAAACTTCCCTAAGATGGGAAAGGAAATAGTTAATCAAGTCCTGGAAGCACAGAGAGTCCCATACAGGATAAATCCAAGGAGAAACACGCCAAGACACATATTAATCAAACTGTCAAAAATTAAATACAAAGAAAACATATTAAAAGCAGCAAGGGAAAAACAACAAATAACACATAAGGGAATCCCCATAAGGTTAACATCTGATCTTTCAGCAGAAACTCTGCAAGCCAGAAGGGAGTGGCAGGATATACTTAAAGTGATGAAGGAGAAAAACCAACAACCAAGATTACTCTACCCAGCAAGGATCTCATTCAGATGTGATGGAGAAATTAAAACCTTTACAGACAAGCAAAAGCTGAGAGAGTTCAGCACCACCAAACCAGCTTTACAACAAATGCTAAAGGAACTTCTCTAGGCAAGAAACACAAGAGAAGGAAAACACCTACAATAACAAACCCAAAACATTTAAGAAAATGGGAATAGGAACATACATATCAATAATTACCTTAAATGTAAATGGATTAAATGCTCCCACCAAAAGACACAGACTGGCTGAATGGATACAAAAACAAGACCCATATATATGCTGTCTACAAGAGACCCACTTCAGACCTAGAGACACATACAGACTGAAAGTGAGGGGATGGAAAAAGATATTCCATGCAAATGGAAATCAAAGGAAAGCTGGAGTAGCAATTCTCATATCAGTCAAAATAGACTTTAAAATAAAGACCATTACAAGAGACAAAGAAGGACACTATATAATGATCAAGGGATCAATCCAAGAGGAAGGTATAACAATTGTAAATATTTATGCACCCAACATAGGATCACCTCGATACATAAGGCAAATACTAAAAGCCATAAAAGGGGAAATCGACAGCAACGCAATCATAGTAGGGGACTTTAACACCCCACTTTCACCAATGGACAGATCATCCAAAATGAAAATAAATAAGGAAACACAAGCTTTAAATGATACATTAAACAAGATAGACTTAATTGATATTTATAGGACATTCCACCCAAAAATAACAGAATACACATTTTTCTCAAGCGCTCATGGAACATTCTCCAGGATAGATCATATCATGGGTCACAAATCAAGCCTGGGTAAATTTAGGAAAATTGAAATCGTATCAAGTATTTTTTCCGACCACAACGCTATGAGACTAGATATCAATTACAGGAAAAGATCTGTAATAAATACAAACACATGGAGGCTACACAATACACTACTTAATAACGAAGTGATCACTGAAGAAATCAAAGGGGAAATCAAAAAATACCTAGAAACAAATGACAATGGAGACACGACGACCCAAAACCTATGGGACGCAGCAAAAGCAGTGCTAAGAGGGAAGTTTATAGCAATACAAGCCTACCTCAAGAAACAGGAAACATCTCGAATCAACAACCTAACCTTGCACCTGAAGCAATTAGAGAAAGAAGAACAAAAAAAACCCCAAAGCTAGCAGAAGGAAAGAAATCATAAAGATCAGATCCGAAATAAATGAAAAAGAAATGAAGGAAACAATAGCAAAAATCAATGAAACTAAAAGCTGTTTCTTCGAGAAGATAAACAAAATTGATAAACCATTAGCCAGACTCATCAAGAGAAAAAGGGAGAAGACTCAAATCAATAGAATTAGAAATGAAAAAGGAGAAGTAACCACTGACACTGCAGAAATACAAAAGGTCATGAGAGATTACTACAAGCAACTCTATGCCAATAAAATGGACAACCTGGAAGAAATGGACAGATTCTTAGAAATGCACAACCTGCCGAGACTGAACCAGGAAGAAATAGAAAATATGAACAGACCAATCACAAGCACTGAAATTGAAACTGTGATTAAAAATCTTCCAACAAATAAAAGCTCAGGACCAAATGGCTTCACAGGCGAATTGTATCAAACATTTAGAGAAGAGCTAACACCTATCCTTCTCAAACTCTTCCAAAATATTGCAGAGGGAGGAACACTCCCCAACTCATTCTACGAGGCCACCATCACCCTGATACCAAAACCAGACAAAGATGTCACAAAGAAAGAAAACTACAGGCCTGTATCACTGATGAACGTAGATGCAAAAATCCTCAACAAAATACTAGCAAACAGAATCCAACAGCACATTAAAAGGATCATACACCATGATCAAGTGGGGTTTATCCCAGGAATGCAAGGATTCTTCAATATACGCAAATCAATCAACGTGATACACTATATTAACAAACTGAAGGAGAAAAACCATATGATCATCTCAATAGATGCAGTGAAAGCTTTTGACAAAATTCAACACCCATTTATGATAAAAGCCCTGCAGAAAGTAGGCATAGAGGGAACTTTCCTCAACATAATAAAGGCTATGTATGAGAAACCCACAGCCAACATTGTCCTCAATGGTGAAAAACTGAAACCATTTCCACTAAGATCAGGAAGAAGACAAGGTTGCCCACTCTCACCACTATTATTCAACATAGTTTTGGAAATGTTAGCCACAGCAATCAGAGAAGAAAAAGAAATAAAAGGAATCCAAATTGGAAAAGAAGAAGTAAAGCTGTCACTGTTTGCAGATGACATGATACTATACATAGAGAATCCTAAAGATGCTACCAAAAAACTAGTAGAGCTAATCAATGAATTTGGTAAAGTAGCAGGATACAAAATTAATGCACAGAAATCTCTTGCATTTCTATACACTAATGATGAAAAATCTGAAAGTGAAATTAAGAAAACACTCCCGTTTACCACTGTAACAAAAAGAATAAAATATCTAGGAATAAACCTACCTAAGGAGACCAAAGACCTGTATGCAGAAAATTATAAGACACTGATGAAAGAAATTAAAGATGATACAAATAGATGGAGCGATATACCATGTTTTGGATTGGAAGAATCAATATTGTGAAAATGACTCTACTACCCAAAGCAACCTACAGTTTCAATGCAATCCTTATCAAACTACCACTGGCATTGTTCATAGAACTAGAACAAAAAATTTCACAATTTGTATGGAAACACAAAAGACCCCGAATAGCCAAAGCAATCTTGAGAACGAAAAATGGAGCTGGGGGAATCAGGCTCCCTGACTTCAGACTATATTACAAAGCTACAGTAATCAAGACAGTTTGGTACTGGCACAAAAACAGAAATATAGATCAATGGAGCAGGATAGAAAGCCCAGAGATAAACCCACACACATATGGTCACCTTATCTTTGATAAAGGAGGCAAGCGTATACAGTGGAGAAAAGACAGCCTCTTCAATAAGTGGTGCTGGCAAAATTGGACAGGTACATGTAAAAGTATGAAATTAGAACACTCCCTGACACCATGCACAAAAATAAACTCAAAATGGATTAAAGACCTAAGTGTAAAGCCAGACACTATCAAACTCTTAGAGGAAAACAGAGGCAGAACACTCTGTGACATAGATCACAGCAAGATTCTTTTTGACCCAGCTCCTAGAGAAATGGAAATAAAAACACAAATAAACAAATGGGACCTAATGAAACTTAAAAGCTTTTGCACAGCAAAGGAAACCATAAACAAGACCAAAAGACAACCCTCAGAATGGGAGAAAATATTTCCAAATGAAGCAACTGACAAAGGATTAATCTTCAAGATTTACAAGCAGCTCATGCAGCTCAATATCCAAAAAACAAACAACCCAATCCAAAAATGGGCAGAAGATCTAAATAGACATTTCTCCAAAGAAGATATACAGATGGCCAACAGACACATGAAAGAATGCTCAACATCATTAATCATTAGAGAAATGCAAATCAAAACTACAATGAGATATCATCTCACACCGATCAGAATGGCCATCATCAAAAAATCTAGAAACAATAAATGCTGGAGAGGGTGTGGAGGAAAGGGAACACTCTTGCACTGTTGGTGGGAATGTAAATTGATACAGCCACTATGGAGAACAGTATGGAGGTTCCTTAAAAAACTACAAATAGAACTACCATACGACCCAGCAATCCCACTACTGGGCATATACCCTGAGAAAATCATAGTTCAAAAAGAGTCATGTACCAAAATATTCATTGCAGCTCTGTTTACAATAGCCAGGACATGGAAGCAACCTAAATGTCCATCATCGGATGAATGGATTAAGAAGATGTGGCACATATATACAATGGAATATTACTCAGCCATAAAGGAAATGAAATGGAGGTATTTGTAGTGAGGTGGATGGAGTTAGAGTCTGTCATACATAGTGAAGTAAGTCAGAAAGAGAAAAACAAATACAGTATGCTAACACGTATATATGGAATCTAAGGGAAAAAAAAAAAATGCCATGAAGAACCTAGTGGCAAGACGGAAATAAAGACACAGACCTACTAGAGAATGGACTTGAGGATATGGGGAGGGGGAGGGGTGAGATGTGACAGGGTGAGAGAGTGTCATGGACATATATACACTACCAAATGTAAAATAGATAGCTAGTGGGAAGCAGCCGCATAGCACAGGGAGATCAGCTCGGTGCTTTGTGACCACCTAGAGGGGTGGGATGGGGAGGGTGGGAGGGAGGGAGATGCAAGAGGGAAGAGATATGGGAACATATGTATATGTATAACTGACTCACTTTGTTATAAAGCAGAAACTAACACACCATTGTAAAGCAATTATACTTCAATAAAGATGTTTAAAAAAAAAAATCTTCCAAGAAACAAAAGTCCAGGACCAGATGGTTCACAGTCGAATTTTATCAAACATTTAAAGAAGAGCTAACACCTATACTTCTCAAACTCTTCCAAAAAATTGCAGAGGGAGGAACACTCCCAAACTCGTTCAATGAGACCACCATCACCCTGATACCAAAGCCAGAGAAAGATATCACAAAAAAAAAAAATTACAGACCAATATCACTGATGAACGTAGACGCAAAAATCCTCAACAAAATACTAGCAAACAGACTCCAACAACACGTTAAAAAGATCATACACCATGATCAAGTGGGAGTTATCTCACGGATGCAAGGATTCTTCAATATATGCAAATCAATCAATGTGATACACCATTTTAATAAATTAAAGAATAAAAACCATCTGATCATCTCAATAGATGCAGAAAAAGCTTTTGAGAAAATTCAACACCAATTTGTTATACAAATTCTCCAGAAAGTGGACATAGAGGGAACCTACCTCAACATAATAAAGGCCATATACAACAAACCCACAGCCACCATCATTCTCAATGGTGAAAAACTGAAAGCATTTCCTCCAAGATCAGGAACAAGACAAGGATGTCCACTGTCACCACTATTATTCAACATAGTATTGGAAGTCCTATCCATGGCAATCAGAGAAGATAAAGAAATCAATATAAATTGGAAAAGAAGTAAAACTGTCACTGTTTGCAGATGACATGATACTATATATGGAAAATCCTCAAGATGCCACCAGGAAACTACTAGAACTAATCAGTGAATTTGGCAAGGTTGCAGGATACAAAATTAATGCACAGAAATCTCTTGCATTCCTACACACAAACAATGAAAGATCAAAAAGAGAAATTAAGGAAACAATCCCATTTACCATCACAACAAAAAGAATAAAATACCTAGGAATAAACCTACCTAAGGAGGCAACAGACCTGTAGTCAGAAAACTATCAGATACTGATGAAAGAAATCAAAGATGACACAAACAGATCGAGAGATATACCATGCTCCTGGATTGGAAGAATCAATATTGTGAAAATGACTATACTACCCAAAGCAATCTACAGGTTCAATGCAATCCCTATCAAATTACAAATGGTATTTTTCACAGAATTAGAACAAAAAATTTGCTATTTTTCTTTTTTAATTTTATTTATTTATTTATTTTTGGCTGTGTTGGGTCTTCGTTTCTGTGTGAGGGCTTTCTCTAGTTGTGGCAAGCGGGGGCCACTCTTCATCGCGGTGCGCAGGCCTCTCACTATCGTGGCCTCTCCCGTTGCGGAGCACAGGCTCCAGACGCGCAGGCTCAGCAATTGTGGCTCACGGGCTTAGTCGCTCCGCGGCATGTGGGATCTTCCCAGACCAGGGCTTGAACCCGTGTCTCCTGCATTGGCAGGCAAACTCTCAACCACTGCGCCACCAGGGCAGCCCGAAATTTGCTATTTTTATGGAAACCCTAAAGACCCCGAATAGCCAAAGCAATCTTGAGAAAGAAAAACGGAGCTGGAGGAATTAGGCTCCCTGACTTCAGGCTATACTATAAAGCTACAGTAATCAAGACAGTATGATACTGACACAAAAACAGAAATATGGATCAGTGGTACAGGATAGAAAGCCCAGAGATAAACCCACGCATCTATGGTCACCTAATCTATGACAAAGAAGGCAAGGATATACAATGGAGAAAAGACAGTCTCTTCAATAAGTGGTGCTGGGAAAACTGGATAACTACATGTAAAAGAATGAAATTAGAACACTTCCTAACACATTACACACAAAGAAACTCCAAATGGATTAAAGACCTAAATGTAAGACCGGACACTATAAAAGTTTTAGAGGAAAACATAGGAAAAACACTCTTTGACATAAATCACAGCAAGATCTTTTATGACCCACCTCCTAGATAATGAAAATAAAAATAAAAGTAAGCAAACGGGACCTAATTAAACTTAAAAGGTTTTGTACAGCAAAGGAAACCATAAACAAGATGAAGAGACAACCCTCAGAATGAGAGAAAATATGTGCAAGTTATGTAATGGACAAAGGATTAATCTCCGAAATATACGAACAGCTCATGGGGCTCAGTATGAAAAAAAGAAACAAGCAACCTAATCAAAAAATGGGCAGAAGACCTAAATAGACATTTCACCAAAGAATTTGACCTTGCCACTACACTGCCAAACCCTTTAACTAGGGTCCTATTTCCTTTAAAGTCCAAGCTTCTTATCTTGGCATATGGTACTCTTTATGATCTGGCCCATATTTAGTCTGCCTTGCCATAAATTCTTATTGGCCTTCTTGTAGTTTCCTGCAGCGACCGTGTTGTTTCACACCTCACTGCATTTTGCTATCTCTTTCCTGTAATACCCTTCCTAAATTTCCTCATTTGGATTAAGTACAAGCTTTGGAATCAGACTGCCAGGGTTTGTTTTCTACTTCAGCTATTTACTGTGTGACCTTGGGCAAGGTATTTTATGCTCTCAATATCTCAGTTGCCTACCTAACTGATATAATATATACAAAGCTATTGAAGCTTCGCCTGACACAAAGAAAGTCCTCCATAAATGTTATTTTTCTTATAGTTAATATTCAACAAATATTTATGGTATACCTATGGTATGCCAGACACTTTTCTGGGTACTCAGTAATCAGCATTGAATAAGACAGAAAAGGTCCTTCTATTCTGGGGAGCTTATGTTCTATTATAAGAAGAAAGACAATAAATAGGAGTAAGTAAACAAGATATTTTTTTAAAGTGGCAAAATAAACAAATAAATACAGTTTGTTTATCCACTTAAGGAGTTTTACAGATGTTTCCAGTTTCTGGCAGTTATGAAATAAGCTGCTATATATATTCTTGTACTTTTTTGTGTTTGTGAATATAAGTTTTTATTTCACTTTGGTAAATACTTGGGAGCAGCATCGCTTGCTCATATGGTAAGAATATGTTTAACTTTATAAGTAACCAGTAAACTGTTTGCCAAAGAGGTTGTATCAATTTGCGTTTCCATCAGCAATGTATGAGAGCCCTAGATATGCATATCCTTGCCAGCACTTAGTATTGTCAATATTTTGTAATCCTAGCCATTCTAATAGATATGCGATTGTATATCACTGTGATTTTTAGTTTGACTTTGAAAATCTTTTCAT
Organism: Balaenoptera ricei; assembly: GCF_028023285.1. Classification (NCBI taxonomy): domain Eukaryota; kingdom Metazoa; phylum Chordata; class Mammalia; order Artiodactyla; family Balaenopteridae; genus Balaenoptera; species Balaenoptera ricei. Next base: position 41,346,099 of record NC_082639.1, on the reverse strand, counting down.
GTGTTTTTCTTCAGTTTCCTTATTCAGTGTTTTATAATTTTTAGAATATAGGACTTTCACCTCCTTGGTTAAGTTTATTCCTAGATATCTCATTCTTTTTGATGTGATTTTAAGCAAGATTTGCTTTCTCTTTGTGATAGTTTATTGTTAGTGCATAGAAAAGCAATGGAGGTCTGTATATTAATTTTATATTTCTGGAACTTTACTGAATTCATTTAGTTCTAATAGTTTTTTGGGTGGAAACATTAGAGTTTTCTCTTATAGCATGGTGTCATCTGCAAATAGTGACAGTTTTGTTTCTTCCCTTCTAATTTGGAAGCCTTTTTTTCCTTTCTGATTGCTGTTACTAGGACTTCCAATACTATGTTAAATAGAAGTTGCAAGAGGGCATCCTTGTCTTATTTCACCTTTTCATGTTGAGTATGATGTTATCTGTGTGTTTGTCATTACTGGCCTTTATTATGTTGAGATATGTTTCCTCTATACCAACTTTGATTGGAGTTATTATCATGAATGGATGTTGAATTTTTTCAAATGCTTTTTCTGTATCTATTGAGATGATCAAGTGATTTTTATCCTTTTTGTTAAAGTGGTGATTTGCAGATATTGAACCATCCTTGCATTCCTTGAGTAAATATCACTTGATCAGTGTGTATGATCCTTTTTAAATATTGTTGAATTTGGTTTACTAATATTTTATTGAGGATATTTACATGTACATTCAATAGAGGTATTGTCCTGTAATTTTCATTTTTTGTAGTGTCATTGGTTTTGGTATTAGGGTAATGGTGGCCTCATAGAATGAATTTGGGACTGTTCCCTCCTCTTCAATTTTTTGGAATAGTTTGAGAAGTATAGGTAGTAATTCTTCTTTATATGTTTGGTAGAATTCTCCTGTGAAGCTCTCTAGTCTTGGAGTTTTGTTTGCTGGGAGTTTTATGATTGAAAATTCAATTTCACTAGTAGTGATTTTTCTATTCAGATTGTCTATTTCTTCCTGATTCAGTATTGGAAGATTTTTTGTTTCTAGAAATTTATTCATTTCTTTAGGTTGCCCGATTTGTTGTTATAAATGTTCATGTTATTCTCTTTATGATTTTTTGTATCTCTATGGTATTGGTTTTAATTTTTCCTCTTTTGTTTCATTTGTTATTTGGGCCCTTTCTCTTTTTTTCTTAATGAGCCTGGCTAACGGCTTGTTTGTTTTGTTTTTCTTTTCATAAATCCAGCTCTTGATTTTATTGATCATTTCTATTGCTTTTTTGATTTCTATTTTATTTATTTCCTCTCTGATCTTTATTATTTTCTTACTTCTGGCAACTTTAGGCTTTATTTGTTCTTATTCTTCTAATTTCTTTCGATGGTAGTTTAGGTTGTTTATTTCAGATATTTCTTGTTTCTTGAGGTAGGCCTGTATTACTATAAACTTTCCTCTTAGAACTAATTTTACTGTGTCCCATAAATTTTGTAAGTTTTGTCTTATTTTCATTTGCCTCATGGTATTTTCTGATTTCCTCTTTGATTTCTTCATTGAGCCATTGGCTTTTAGTAACATGGATTATTTAATTTCCATGTGTTTGTGTTTTTTCCATTTTTCTTTCTGTAATTGATTTCTAGTTTCATACTGTTCTGGTCAGAAAAAATGCTTGATATAATTTCTATCCTGTTACATTTGTTGAGATTTTATGATCCATTTAAAATTAATATTTATATATGGTGTCAAATATGGATTGAGATTTTTTTTTTGGTTTTTTAAAAATTTATATTTTGCATATGGATTTCTAATTACTTCAGTACCATCTGTTCTGAAGTCTTCCCTTTTTCTTTTGGATTCTTTTTGTATCTTTGTTTAAAGTCAAATGACCATATATGTGTTGGTCATTTTGACTCTATTCTGTTTTATTGAACTATATGACCATTCTTTCTCCAACTCTACACCATCTTGATTTCTGTAGTTTTACAGTAAGTCTTGAAGTCAGATGGTATAAGTCTTCCAACTTGTTATCATTTAAAAACATATTTTTGGTTATTCTGGCTCCTTTGCCTTTTCATGTAAATTTTAGAATAAGCTTATTATTTTCTAAAAAAAAATGGAAAAAATAAAACCTGGCTAGCTTGTTTGGATTTTGACTAAGATTGTGTTGTATCTTTACATATTTAGGAGAATTTGACATATTGACTTTTAATGCTATTATTTCTTTCAATCCATGAACAATATATATTTCTCCATTTATTTGTTTCCTGTTTGATTACTTTCATCTGTAGTTTGTTTGTTTTTAGGATTTGTATTTTTTTCAACATTCATATCTCACATATGTTTTGTTAGATTTATGCCTAAGTATTTCCTTTCTCTTTGATGCTATTATAAATGACATTATTTTAAAACATTTAAGTTGCTAATTGTTCACTATTAGTCTAAAGTTATATGACACTGACCTTTTATTCTGCATCCTTGCTAAACTCATTTATTACTTTTAGTAGCTTCTTTGTCAATTTGAGATTTTTTACATAGGCAATAGAGATCATTTATATATGAATGCCTGTGTGTTTTTTTCTTATCTTATTACACCACTTATGACCTCTAATGCAAGATTGAATTGGAGATGTGAGAGTGGACCTGATTGCCCTATTCTCAGTGTTAGAGGAAAGCATCCAGTCTTTTATTACTGTTAATGATGTTACCTGTAGTTGTTTTTGGTTTTTGTTTTGGTAAATGTCCTTATTAAATTGAGGACATTTCCTTCCAGTCTTAACTTACTGATAGTTTTTATAATGAAAGCATGTTGGATTTTGTCAAATGCCTCTGCAGCTCTTTAAGCAAAGCTTAAAGTCACAAAATTTCAGAGTTAAAAGTAACCTTAATGACTATTTCCTCATATTGAGACCTGCATATTTACTATCATCTATGTTACTCTAAAATTATATTCTTAGAGTAACATAGTTTTTCTCTTTAACTGAAAATACATAGTTGTATAAGGGACTTTACTATATTTCCATTTATTTAATTATTTACTAATCTATATGGTAAAGCTATTAAGTAACTTTTATTATTAGGTAAGAAAACTGAGACTCATAGCAGATAAGTAACTAGCTGAAAGAAGCAGTCCAGCCGCTATGACAACTTAACATTTTCTTAGTATATTGTGTTCTTTTTGCTTTTTAGTTTCTATATCCATTTTTCTAGAATGCCTTTACACTCTTAACCTTCCAAACTTTATATATTTTCTTTTATATAAAACAGAATTTTTTTGAGAAATTCTGAGTTTCAGGATGAAGAAATGAGTCATTCAAGATCTTTCATCTATTTTATGGCAGAGCAGAGCTTGTAGCTCAGGCCTCTCAACCTTCATGCTAGTTTTTTTGGATCTTCACTAAGGTCTGCTCTGGCTTTCATTAAGTACAGCTTCCTTTTCTTATTTTTGTCTCCCACACTGCAGGTATCTTGGGGCCTTGCTAGTTGCCTCTCTGGTATTGTCCCAAATGTAGACTTTTGGCAAATAACTTTAACTTTCAAAAATCAGTGTATCAAACCCAATTTTTACCAAGGTTACTCTTGTCTCATTGATTCTGTTGCTCTACTGAAGTATAAGAAGCATGTAAAATAATTACATTTGGAGTTGATATCCTATTATGTGCCAGCAGAAACTGTTAAGTATAATAAATTTTTCTAAATTATTTGTAATTTGTGGTATCTAAAGTGATTTTGATATAAATCAAGAATATTATCTTCAACATTTGGAAATATTGTACTGTTAAATGTGTCTCATTAGTGAAAATACTGGTAGTTATGTAGTAGGTAAATAACAACCAAATATGAAAGCATTTTCTTTTCCGTTTTATTCTTTTCCCCCTTTAATCTCAAAGGTAAAACATTAATCTAGAAAATATAATATTTGATGACCCAACAATATTTATTTTGTCATGCTTAAAAAAATGTTTCAACAAATAGCTATGTTTCGTTCAGGGTATTTAACTTAATCCACCATGTGATTGATATAAATAATTTATTTTAAAAAATTCTTTTGATCAGTTGATTGAATGTGCCTAATTACCCAATTCTACTACAAAAGAATGGGAGAAAGTTAGGAGTAAATAAGTTGAGCTACTATCTCTTACTGAATTTATCTAGGTATACAATGAATGCTTTGCTTCGGAGACTGCAGCATGTAAGGGAGAGTGAAATCAAAGAGTCCTGAATTAAATTTAAGCTTAGTAATTAGTAGCTAGTTGTTGACTTTCAGCTAGTTACTTAACCTCTCTGAGCCTCATTTTGCATATTAAATACTATTACTTCAAAGCATTGTTTTCTAAAGTAAATGAAATAATTACATTTATTAGTTTCATTTGAAATTAAATTAAATAATGAGCATGTAATAAAGTTTGTAACATATGGTTTACTTTTATAAAATATTTGTCAAATTTATTCAAGAAGTATTTATTAAGAACCTGTATATGGCCAAGCACTGTGCTAAGCACTGAAGATACAATTGCAAAAAAAAAAAAAAAAAATAGATACTGTCCTTATGCTTTGTAGGGCATACATTTTAGTGAGAGAAACATAAACTGATAAGCAAATAAATGTACAAAATATGAATTTATTTTAGTGATAAATTTTATAAGGAGAGTAAACTTTATCACTAAACTCAATTATTATTTTGGATTCTAAGTTGGTAATACTCACTGTCTAAATTTTACTTGTACAGTTAGGCTGAAGTGATTGTCTAACCACCATTGAACATTGTTGCAGTGTTGTTTATTGGATAAACAAGTAACTGAATGGTTAATAAAAAATGGGAATATGGCTAGGGAGGGTAGTTTCATTTATTCAACAAACATTTTGGTGAATCACTGTGAACCAAGGCATTTATATAAGGCAGTCTCTTTTTGTACTCATGGAGCATACACTCTAGCAATGAAGATGAATCAGGTATACAAAAAACTGTAAATCAATATGTGAGATAATAAGTTTAGTACTAGAGATGTAGGTAATGTATTATAAAAGTTTGTTACTTTTAGTTGAGCTAGGGATCAAGGAATAGATGAAGATTTCAAAGAGAAGACGATACTTGATCTGGTTCTTAAAGCCAATCTTGAAAAGGAAAGACTCATCTTAGTCAAATAAGTATCATAAAACTGATATGATAGCCGAAAGCTTCAATTTAATAGTGAAATAAGTGGTAAAAAAACAATCAAATCATATCAGGGTGCCACTTAATATAAAGCAAAACATCTTTGCCTTTTCCTTAAGATTATAAAGTTGGCTGTAGAATGGGATAGTTATATTTCACCATTCATTGTACTTCAGCATCAATGTTATAGGATGTGTTATGATATAGTTACTTGTTTATGAGAGAAAACTCCCTTATGAGGTTCACACTGAAGAATTTTATGATGAATTTTTTTTTTTAACTATTTGCATGTGGTTTTTAAGTGCTGAACAATTAAAAAGACCCAAATTTAGACTGGAAACTTATTGTGACATAAACTTATAAATATTGCTGTTGCAATATAAATAAAACACAGATGTAGAAAGTGAAAAAGTTCTTTATGTAAATGAAACTCTGGGTACTAGAAACAGAACATCTTAGGCTAGATGAGTCTTAAAGCTATGGGCTGTTTGGATGATCTACTGCCAAAGGAGTGAGAGATTGATATTTAAATTTCATGCGAAGTTTCATGGGTAGTCTAAGCCTTGCTTTGGCAGAACAAAATCTATAAAATCATGAGAAAAGGCACTGCAACTCTTGTAGGCTTTGATTTTCTGAATATATAGAGAAAGCTTTGGAGTTTAACCAGATGAACTTTCAGAAACTCTTCTTATGCTCCCTTATGAACCTGCAGTGGCCCATACTGCTTGGAACCTGCCCTTTTTCTGTGTTCACCTTTGGATTTCAGCTAGCTTGGTTATAGCATCTGTACATTGGCAAACTAAATGCTGATCATGCTTTGATTTTGAACTCATTTTCACCCCAGTCCATCTTCTCAGCTGCTTGCTGGACACCTCCACAGCAGTATTGAACAACAACTTTCCCCAAAGTCTGTATTAGCTTTCAGACTTTTTTTGGCTTATTGTACCAATGTCTATTTGATTAATGAAACTAGAAACTTGGGATTCATCCTTTATGATTCATTTATTATTCATGCTGCCCCCTCTGTCTGGAAGGCCTTTCTCTAATTCTCACTTTGCTTGGCTAAAAAGTCCTTTAAGATGTAGGTAAAATCTCTTCTCTTCTGAGAATCTTCTCCTTACTTCAAGACTGTGTGCCCAAGAGCTTTCATTGATGATACTAACACAGCATGGTTACCACATGATGTAATTGAAGGCTTGTGTGCCACTTTCCCTCCTGGATTATTAGCTACTTTTTATTAGGGACTGAGACGTCATGATTTCTTATTTGTTTTTCTGTAAAATGGAACTTGTTGTGAGGATTTAATGTGCTAATACTGACATAAAATAAGCACCAATAATTCTTAGATATTAATGTATTACTGTTGTTATTATTTACTACTATTATTATCTTGGTTTCTTCAATACTTGAAATGATGCCTGCCTTTAAAAAATGGATATGTTGATAAAATGAATGCGTTTAGCAGTTATCTCTGCAGTGACACTCTAGTACTGGCTCCTTTCTGACATCTAGACCCAGCTCTTTGGGGGTAATCATATTTTCCTCCTAGGCTTATTTGCTTATTCTAGCCAGTGCCTTTTCTTCATGAATTTGTGCCTGAACCCAGAGGCCTGGTGCATGTGTTTCTCTTTCAACCTAAAATACATGTGGGGCTCTTATAAATAATGAACTATGCCTGTACATAGATAATAAGGTAAAATTGTAAACTAATGGTAAAGAGAACTGCAAGTCAATGAAAATATAGAGTGACTATCAGTCTAAGACTTGATACAGCTTTTAAAACTCAGCATAGACATTTTTATGTAGAAACTTTTTCTGAGCCCCTTGACTGTGTTAGGTACCCACTCTGTGCTTCCATGGTTCTCTCTATCTCCCTAGGACTGGACCAGCTGCATAATTTGTGTGAAAAATGAAAATGCAGAGCCCTTTATTAAATATTATTAAGAACTTCACACACCCATCAATCTGGCTCTTCCCTACTCTTTGCTCTGGCGTGACATAGTAGGTTTCCTGAATGAATGAATGACCAAAATCCAAAGTATTGAAAATTTTGTGATAAGAGATGGTAATGACAATGACCTAAATTGAATAACCAAAGTGAGGGGCCAAGCTTTTCAGCAACAGGTGGAGCTTTTTAACATAATCACTGGTGAGAGTCAGTAATCCACAAATTTTATATATATTTTTATATATTTTTCAACCAAAGTAAAACATCATCTTTACTCTTAAGTTGATAGGTAGTTAATTTTGTATTCTTAATTCTACCAAATATTAAAAGAGTTAACATCAATTGTATATTATCTCTTCCAGAAAATAGAAAACACTTTCCACCTAATTTTATGGAGCCAGTATTACTCTTATACCAAAATTGGTCAAAGAATACAAACAATACAAAACAAAAGTACAGCCCAATATCCAGCGTGAATATAGATGAAAAAATTATTAACTAAATATTAACAAAGATAACTCAGCAATATGTAATAAGAATTATACACTGATCAAATAGTTTACTCCAATGATGCAAGGCTGGTTCAATATTAAAAATCAAGTATTGTAATCCATCATATTAACAGGCGAAAGATGGAAAAATCACATGATCATGTCGATTTATGTAGAAAAAGCACTTCACAAACTTCGGCATCTATCCATGATAAACTCTCCAAAAAAAAAATAGGAACAGAGGGGGTATCTCTGTCAACTTGATTTCTAAAAATCTGCAAAAATCCCACAGTTGTCATTATACTTGATGACGAAACATAGAATGCTTTTCCCTTGAGGTTTGTAACAAAGCAAAGATATATACTCTCACACTACTATTTAAGGTAGTATTGAAAGTTCTAGCCAGTGAAAGAAGGTAAGAAAAGGAAATTAAAGGCATTAATGTCAGAAGGAAAAAATAAAACTTTTATTTGCATATAGCATGATTATATACATAGAAATCCTTATGAAGTATATAAAAAAGACTCCTAGCACTAGCAAGTGAGATGAATTTGGTCTCAAGATATGAGATCAACATACAAAATTGAATATATTTCTACATATTTGTAGTGGACACTTGAAAACCAAAATTAAATCTATACCGTTACAATCACTCTAGAAAATGAAATAGTTAATTGTAAATCTATAAAATCTGTACAAAATTTGTATGCACTGCAAAATGTTGTTGGAAGTTATCAGTGACGATTTAATAAATGGAGAGATATACCATGTTCATGTATTAGAAGAATCAACAAAGATGGAAGCTCTACTTAAATTGTTCTGTAGGCTTAATACATTCCAAGCTTTGACTAGTTCCTAGCAAGACTTTTTCTACACATAAGCAAGATTATTCTAAAATTAATATGGAATGGCAAAGGAAAAAAATAGCTAAAGCATTTTTTAAGAGAATAAAGTGGGAGGAATGACTCTACCTTCTATCAAAGCTTATTATACAGTGACAGTAATCAAGATTGTGTAGTATTGTCAGAGGCAAGGTATTTTATTCTTTGCATCAAAAAGAATAAAATACCCAGGAATAAATTTAACCAAGGAGGTGGTACACCTATACACTGAAAACTATAAGGCTGATAAAATAAATTAAAGAGGATACAAATAAATGGAAAGATATTTTGTGGCCGTGAATTGGAAAAATTAACATTGTTATAAAATGTCCATACTAACCAAAGCAATATACAGATTTAATGCAATCTCTATCAAAATTCCAATGGCATTTTTCACGGAATTATAACAAACAATCCTAAAATTGTAAGGAACCATATAAGACTCCAACTAGCCAAAGCAGTTTTGCGAAAGAATAATGAAGCAGGAGGCATCATGTTCTCTGATTTCAAAATATATTACAAAGCTATAGTACTCGAAATATTATGGTATTGGCATAAAAACAGGCATATAACTCAGTCAGCAGAATCAGAGCCCAGAGATAAACCCACACTTATAAGTTTAATTAATTTTTGATGATAGAACCTAGAATATGCAATGGGAAAAGGATAATCTCTTCAATAAATGTTGGGAAAACTGGACAGCCACATGCAAGAGAATGAAACTGGACCACTATCTTACACCATACACAAAAAATCAGCTCAGAATGGATTAAAGACTTGAACATAGGTCCTGAAACCATAACATTTTGGAAGAGAACATAGGGGTAAACTCCTTGAGATAGGTGTTGATGATTTTTTTTTGAATCTGACACCAAAAGGAAATGCAACAAAAGCAAAAATAGACAAGTGAGACTTTATTAAAGAAAAAAAGTTTCTGCATAGTAAAGGAAACCATTGGGTTTCCCTGGTGGCACAGTGGTTAAGAATCCGCCCGCCAATGCAGGAGACATGGGTTTGAGCCCTGGTCCGGGAAGTTCCCACATGCTGCGGAGCAACTAAGCCCGTGTGCCACAACTACTGAGGCTGTGCTCCAGAGCCCGCGAGCCACAACTGCTGAGCCCATGCACCACAACTACTGAAGCCTGTGTGCCTAGAGCCTGTGCTCCACAACAAGAGAAGCCACCACGATGAGAAGCCAGTGCACCACAATGAAGAGTAACCCCACTCTCCACAACTAGAGAAAGCCCATGTGCAGCAATGAAGACCCAACACAGCCAAAAATAAATAAATAAAATAATAAATAAATTTGTAAAAAAAAAAAAAAGGAAACCATCAACACAAAATGAAAAGGCAATGTATGGAATGGGAGAAAATATTTGCAAATCAGATACCTGCTAAGAGACTAATATCCAAAATATATAAAGAACTCATACGGTTCAAGGGCAGTAAAATCAAACAATCGAATTAAAAAGTGGGCAGAGGGTCTGAGCAGACACTTTCCCAAAGAAGATATGCAAATGGCTAATAAGTACATTAAAATGTGCTCAACACCACTATTCATCAGGGAAATGCAAATCAAAACCACAATGAGATATCACCTGTTAGAATGGCTTTTATGAAAAAGTTAAGCAGGGCTAAGTGCTGACAAAGATGTTGAGTAAAGGGAGCCTTTGTGTGCTATTTTTGGGGATGTAATTTGGTATAGCCACTATATTGGAAAACAGTATGGAGTTTCCTCAAAAATGTGAAAATAAAACTACTGTGTGATCCAACAATTCCACTTCTGAATATATATTCAAAGGAAATGAAATCACTATCTTGAAAAGAAATCTGTACTGCAATGTTCACTGCAGCATTATTTACAATAGACAAGATATGGAAACAACCTAGTGTCCACTGATGGATGAATGGATAAAGAAAATGTGGTATATAGGCATACCGTGTTTTATTGGGCTTCACTTTATTGTACTTGGCAGCTGCTTTGTTTTTTGCAAATTTAAGTTTTGTGGGACCCTGTTTCGAGCAAGTCTATCAGTGCCATTTTTCCAATAATATTTGCTTACTTCAAGTCTCTGTGTCACATTTTTATAACTTTTACAGTATTTCAAAATTTTCATTATTATTATATGTGTTATGGTGACCTGTGGCCAGTGATCTTGGATGTTACTATTCTAATTGTTTGAGGGGTGCCATGATCATGCCTGTATAAGATGGTAAACTTAACCCATAAATGTTGTGTGTGTGTGTGTGTGTGTGTGTTTAATATTTATTTATTTATTTATTTGGCTGAGTCGGGTCTTAGTTGTGGCATGAGAGACCTTCATTGCGGCATGCGGGATCTTTTAGTTTTGGCATGCAGGCTCTTAATTGCAGCAAGTGGGATCTAGTTCCCTGACCTGGGATCGGACCCCCTGCATTGGGAGCACAGAGTCTTAACTGCTGGACCACCAGGGAAGTCCCAAGTGTCGTGTGTATTCTTACTGCTCCACCAACCTGTCATTTCCCCATCTTTCTTTCTCTCCTCAGGCCTCCCTATTCCCTGAAACATGACAGTATCGAAGTTGGGCCAGTTAGTAACCCTACAGTGGCCTCTAAGTGTTCAAGTGAAAGGAAAATTCTCAGGTCTCTCACTTTAAATCGAAAGCTAGAAATGATTAAACTTAGTGAGAAAGGCATGTCAAAAGCTGAGATAGGTTGAACAGGTCTCTTGTGCCAAACAGTTAACCACGTTGTGAATGCAAAGGAAAAGATCTTGAAGAAAATTAAAAGTACTACTCCAGTGAACACATGAATGATAAAGGAAAACATACTTATTGCTGATAGGAGAAAATTTTAGTGGTCTGGGTAGAAGATCAAACCAGCCACAGCATTCCCCTAAGCCAAAATCTAATTCAGAGCAAGTCCCTAAAACTCTCCTCAGTTCTATGAAGGCTGAGAGAGGTGAGGAAGCTCTGGAAGAAAAGTTTGAATCCAACAGTGGTTGGTTCATGAGGTTTCAGGAAAGAAGCTGTCTCCATAACATAAAAGTACAAGGTGAAGCAGCAAGTGCTGATGTAGAAGCTGCCACAGTTTATCCAGGAGATCTAGCTAAGATAATTAAACACTACACTAAAGAACAGATTTTCAATTCAGATGAACAATCTTATTTTGGAAGAAGATGCCATCTAGGGCTTTCATAGCTAGAGAGGAGAAATCAAAGCCTGGCTTCAAAGCTTCAAATGACAGGCTGACTGACCCTCTTGTTAAGGGCTAACGCAGCTGGTGACCTTAAATTGAAGCCAGTACTCATTTATCATTCCAAAAATCCTAGAGCCCTTAAGAATTATGTTAAATCTACTCTGCCTGTGCCTTATACTAAATGGAACAACAAAACCTGGATGAAAGCACATCTGTTTACAACATGGTTTGCTGAATATTTTAAGCCCACTGTGAGACCTACTGCTCAGAGTAAAAGGTTCCTTTCGAAATATTATTGCTCATTGACAATGCACCTGGTCACCCAAGAGCTCTTAGGAAGATGTACAATGTTGTTTTCATGCCTGCTAACACAACATTCATTCTGCAGTCCATGGAGCAAAGAGTAATTTTAACTTTCAAGTATTATTATATTTATTATTATTATTATTTCGAGTATTATTATTATTTTCAAGGATTATTATTTAAAAAATGAATTTCATAAGATTGTAGCTTCCATAGATAGTGATTCCTCTGATGGATCTGGGCAAAGTCGATTGAAAACCTTCTGAGAAGAATTCAGCATTCTAGATGCCGTTAAGAACATTCATGCTTCATGGGAAGAAGTCAAAGTATCAAAATTAACAGGAGTTTGGAAGAAGTTGAATCCAGCCCTAATAGATGACTTTGAGGGAATCAAGACTTCAGTTAGGAAGTAACTGCAGCTTTGGTGGAAATATCAAGAGAACTAGAATTAAAAGTGGAGCACTCTGGAACATTTACAAGCCTAGGAGGAGAGAGCGGGAAACACTGAGGGCTGAGCCCTCAGTAGACATTTCTCCAAGGAAGACATACAGATCGCCAAAAAGCACATGAAAAGATGCTCAACATCACTAATTATCAGAGAAATGCAAATCAAAACTACAATGAGGTATCACCTCACACTGGTCAGAATGGCCATCATCAAAATTCTACAAACAATAAATGCTGGAGAGAGTGTACAATGTTGGTGGGAAAGTAAACTGGTACAACTACTATGGAGAACAATATGGATGTTCCTTAAAAAAACTAAAAGAGTTGTCATCTGATCCAGCAATCCCACACCTGGGCATATATCCAGCCAAAACTATAATTCAAAAAGATACATACACCCCTATGTTCATAGCAGCACTATTCACAGTAGCCAAGACATGGAAACAACCTAAATGTCCATCGACTGATGAATGGATAAAGAAGATGTGGTATATACAATGGAATATTACTCAGCCATAAAAAAGAATGAAATAATGCCATTTGCAGCAACATGGATGGACCTAGATATTATCATACTAAATGAAGTAAGTCAGACAGAGAAATACAAATATCATATTATATCACTCATAGGTGGAATCTAATTTTTAAAATGACACAAATGAACTTACATACAAAACAGAAGCAGACTTACAGATATTGAAAACAAACTTACAGTTGTGTGACTTGCTTTATTGTGGTGGTCTGGAACCAAATCTGCAATATCTCCAAGTCATACCTGTATACACGTATATCAAATTATGTTGTACACCTAAAACTAATACAGTGTTATATGTCAATTATATCTCAGTAAAACTGGAAAAAAAATTTAAAAATCAAGTTAGCAGTGTTAAAAAAAATCCATACAAGTCTAGGTATTGCTGGGTAGGTATTTTTTAGATGTGATTAAATTTTAAATTTGTGCCCTTTGAATAAAGCAGATTATCCTCCATAATGTGGGCAGTCCTCATCTTCTCAGTTAAAAGCCTTAAGTGAAAAGATTAAGGTCCTCTGAGGAGGAAAGAATTCTGTCTTCAGACTGCCTTTAGATTCAAGACTGCAGTATCAACTCCTGCCAGAATTGCTAGCTTTCCAGCATGCCCTGCATATTTCAGACTTGCCAGCCTTTACAATCATGCAAACCAATTCCTTTTTTAGAATTATATATATTTTTTACTTTATTGTTTTTTGTTTTATTGGAGTAAAATTGCTTTACAATGTTGTGTTAGTTTCTGCTGTATGATGAGGTGAATCAGCTATATGTATGCCTATAACCCCTCCCTCTTGGACCTCCCTCCCACTGCGCCCTGCATCCCACACATCTAGGCCATCATAGAGCACCGAGCTGAGCTCCCTGTGCTGTACAGCAGGTTCCCACTAGCTATCTATTTTACCCATGGTACAGTGTTTATGTCAAACCTAATCTCCCAATTCGTCCCACTCTCCCCTTGCCCCCCTGTGTCCACATGTTCTTCTCTACATCTACATCTCTATTTCTGCCCTACAAATAGGTTCATCTGTACCATTTTTCTACATTCCACATATATGTGTTAATATGCAATATTTGATTTTCTCTTTCTGGCATACTTCACTCTGTATGACAGACTCTAGGTCCATCCACATCTCTACAAATGACCCAATTTCATTCCTTTTTATGGCTGAGTAATATTCCATTGTATATATGTACCACCTCTTCTTTATCCATTCATCTATTGTTGGACATTTAGGTTGCTTCCATGATCTGGCTATTGTAAATAGTGCTGCAATGAACACTGGGGTGCATGTGTCCTTTTGAATTATGTTTTTCTCAGGGTATATGCCCAGTAGTGGGATTCCTGGGTCATAATGTAGTTCTATTTTTAGTTTTTTAAGGAACCTCCATACTGCTTCTCCATAGTGGCTGTATCAATTTACATTCCCACCAACAGTGCAGGAAGGTTCCCTTTTCCCCACACCCTCTCCAGCATTAATTTTTTGTAGATTTTTTGATGATGGCCATTCTGAGTGGTGTGAGGTGATGCCACATTGTAGTTTTGACTTGCATTTCTCTAATAATTAGTGATGTTGAGCATCTTTTCATGTACCTCTTGGCCATCTATATGTCTTCTTTGGTGAAATATCTATTTAGGTCTTCTGCCCATTTTTTACTTGGATTATTTGTTTTTTATGATATTGAGCTCCATGAGCTCTTTGTATATTTTGCAGATGAATCCTTTGTCCATTGCTTCATTTGCAAATATTTTCTACCATTTTGAGGGTTGTCTTTTCATCTTGTTTATGGTTTCCTTTGCTGTGCAAAAGCTTTTAAGTTTCATCAGGTCCCATTTGTTTATTTTTGTTTTAATTTTTATTACTCTAGGAGGAGGGTCAAAAAAGATCTTGCTGTGGTTTATGTCAAAGAGTGTTTTTCCAATGCTTTCTTCTTAAGAGCTTTATACTGTCCGGTCTTACATTTAGGTTTTAAATACATTTGGAGTTTATATTTGTGTATGGTTTTAGGTAGTGTTCTAATTTCATTCTTTTACATGTAGCTGTCCAGTTTTCCCAGCACCACTTACTGAAGAGGCTGTCTTTTCTCCATTGTATGTTCTTGCCTCCTTTGTTGTAAATTAGGTGACCATATGTGCATGGGTTTATCTCTGGGCTTTCTGTTCTGTACCATTTATCTATATTTCTGTTTTTGTGCCAGTACCATACTGTCTTGATTACTGTAGCTTTGTAGTATAGTTTGAGTTGGGGAGCCTGATTCCTCCAGCTCTGTTTTTCTTTCTCAAGATGGCTTGGCTATTCGGGGTCTTTGTGTTTCCATACAAATTGTAAATTTTTTTATTCTAATTCTGTGAAGAATGCCATTGGTAGTTTGACAGGGATTGCACTGAATCTGTAGATTGCTTTGGGTAGTATAGTCATTTCTACAATGTTGATTCTTCCAATCCAAGAACATGGTATACTTCTCCATCTGTTTATGTCATCTTTGATTTCTTTCCTCAGTGTTTTATAGTTTTCTGAGTACAAGTTTTTCACCTCCTCAGGTAGGTTTATTCCTAGGTATCTTATTCTTTTTGTTGCGATGGCAAATTGGATTGTTTCTTTAATTTCTCTTTCTGATTTTTCATTGTTAGTGTATAGGAATGCCAGAAATTTCTGTGCATTAATTTTGTATCCTGTAACCTTATCAAATTCATTGATTGGTGTAGTAGTTTTCTCGTGGCATCTTTAGGATTTTCTATGTACAGTGTCATGTCATCTGCAAACAGTGACAGTTTTACTTCTTCTTTTCCACTTTGGATTCCTTTTATTTCTTTTCTTCTCTGATTTCCCTGGCTAAGACTTCCAAAACTATGTTGAATAATAGTGGCAAGAGTGGACATCCTTGTCTTGTTCCTGATCTTAGAGGAAATGCTTTCAGTTTTTCACCATTGATTATGATGTTTTCTGTGGGTTTGTCATATATGGCCTTTATTATGTTGAGGTAGGTTCCCTCTATGTCCATTTTCTGGACAGTTTTTATGATAAATGGGTATTGAATTTTGTCAAAAGCTTTTTCTACTTCTATTGTCATGATCATATGGTTTTTATTCCTTAACTGTTAATATGGTGTATCACATTGATTGATTTGCATAGATTGAAGAATCCTTGCAGTCCTGGGATAAATCCCACTTGATCATGGTGTATTATCCTTTTAATGTGTTGTTGTATCCTGTCTGCTAGTATTTTGTTCAGGATTTTTGCATCTATGTTCATGAGTAATATTGGTCTGTAATTTTCTTTTTTTGTGGTATCTTTGTCTGGTTTGGTATCAGGGTGATGGTGGCTTTGTGGAACGAATTTGGGAGTGTTCCTCCCTCTGTAATTTTTGGAAGAGTTTGAGAAGGATAGGAGTTAGCTCTTCTCTAAATGTTTGATAGAATTCCCCTGTGAAGCCATCTGGTCCTGGACTTTTGTTTGTTGGAAGATTTTTAATTACAGTTTCAATTCCATTACTTGAGATAGGTCTGTTTATGTCTTCTAATTCTTCCTGGTTCAGTCTTGGAAAATTGTACCTTTCCAGGAATTTGTCCATTTCTTCGTGGTTGTCCATTTTATTGGCATATAATTGTTTGTAATAGTCTCTTTTAATCCTTTGTAATTCTGTGATGTCAGTTGTGATTTCTCCTTTTTCATTTCTAATTTTATTGATTTGAATCCTCTCCCTTTTTTTCTTGATGAGTCTGGCTAAAGGTTTATCAATTTTGTTTATCTTCTCAATGCACCAACTTTTAGTTTTATTGATCTTTGCTATTGATTTCTTCATTTCTATTTCATTTATTTCTGCTCTGATCTTTATGATTTCTATCCTTCTACTGACTTTGGGTTTTCTTTGTTCTTCTCTCTCTGGTTGCTTTAGGGGTAAGGTTAGATTGTTTACTTGAGATTTTTCTTGTTTCTTGAGGTGAGATTGAACTGCTATACACTTTCCTCCTAGAACTGCTTTTGCTCCATCTCATATGTTTTGGGCCATCGTGATTTTTGTTGTCATTTGTTTCTATGTATTTTTTAATTTCTTCTTTGACTTCTTCAGTGATCTCTTGGTTATTTAGTAGCCCACTGTTTAGCCTCCATGTATTTGTATTTTTTACAGTTTTTTTTTCCTGTAATTCATTTCCAATCTCATAAAGTTGTGGTTAGGAAAGATGCTTGATATGATCTCAATTTTCTTAAGTTTTCTGAGGCTTGATTTGTGACCCAAGATGTGATTTATCCTGGAAAATGTTCCATGTGCACTTGAGAAGAAAGTGTGTTCTGCCACTTTTGGGTGGAATGTCTTATAAATATCAATTAAATCTATCTGGTCTATTGTGCTATTTAAAGCTTGTGTTTCCTTGTTTATTTTCTGTTTGGATGATCTGTCTATTGGTGTAAGTGGGGTGTTAAATTCCCCCACTATTATTGTGTTACTGTTGATTTCCCCTTTTATGTTTGTTAGTGTTTGCCTTATGTGTTGAGGTGCTCCTATGTTGGTTACCTAAGTATTTATAATTGTTATTTCTTCTTCTTGGATTGATCCCTTCATCATTATGTAGCGTCCTTCCTCGTCTCTTGTAACAGTCTTTATTTCAAAGTCTATTTTATCTGATACTAGTATTGCTCCTACAGCTTTCTTTTGATTTCCATTTGCATGGAATATCTTTTTCCATCCCTTCACTTTCAACCTCTATGTGTCCCTAGGTCTGAAGCAGGTCTCTTGTAGACAGCATATATGTGGGTCTTGTTTTTGTATCCATTCAGCCAGTGTATGTCTTTTCTTTGGAGCATTTAATCCATTTAAATTCAAGGTTATTATCGAAATGTTTGTTCCTGTTACCATTTTCTTAATTGATTTGGGGTTTTTTTGCAGGTCTTTTTCTTCTCTTTTGTTTCCTGCTTAGAGAAGTTCCTTTAGCATTTGTTGTAGAGCTGGTTTGGTGGTGCTGAATTCTCTTAGCTTTTGCTTATCTGAAAAGCTTTTGACTTCTCCATCCAATCTGAATGAAATCCTTGCTGGGTAGAGTAATCTTGGTTGTAAGTTTTTCTCTTTCATTGCTTTAAGTATATCCTGCCACTCCCTCCTGGCCTGCAGAGTTTCTGCTGACAAATCAGCTGATAGCCTTCTGGGGATTCCTTTCTATGTTATTTTTTGCTTTTCCCTTGCTGCTTTTAATATTTTTTCTTTGAATTTAATTTTTGTTAGCTTGATTAAAATGTGTCTTGGTGTGTTTCTCCTAGTGTTTATCCTGTATGGGACTCTCTGCACTTCCTGGACTTGGGTGGCTATTTCCTTTCCCATATTTGGGAAGTTTCCCACTATAATGTCTTCAAATATTTTCTCAGACCCTTTCTTTTTCTCTTCTTCCTCTGGGACCCCTATAATTCAAATGTTTGTGAGTTTAGTGTTGTCCCAGAGGTCTCTGAGATTGTCTTCAAATATTTTCATTCTTTTTTCTTTATTCTGTCCTCGGCAGTTATTTCCATCATTCTGTCTTCCAGCTCACTTATTCGTTCTTCTGCCTCAGTTATTCTGTTATTGATTCCTTCTAGTGTATTTTTCATTTCAGTTATTGTGTTGTTCATCTCTGTTTGTTCTTTAGTTCTTCTATATCTTTGTTAAACATTCTTGTATTTTCTCAATCTGTGCCTCCATTCCATTTCTGACATTCTGGATCGTCTTTACTATCATTACTCTGAATTCTTTTTCATGTAGGTTGCCTATTTCCTCTTCATTTATTTGGTCTTTTTGGTTTTTACCTTGCTACTTCATCTGTGACATATTTTTTTGTCTTCTCTTTTTTTTCTTTTCTTTTGATGGTGGGATTATGTTCCTGTCTTACTGGTTGTTTGGCCTGAGGCTTCCAGCAGTGGAGTTTGTAGGCTATTTGGTAGAGCTTTGTCTTGGTGCTGAGATGAGGACCTCTGGGAGACCTCACTCCAATGAGTATTCCCTGGGGTCTGAGGTTCTCTGTTAGTCCAGTGGTTCACACTCAGAGCTCCCACTGCAAGAGCTCTGGCCCAATCTCTGGCTCATGAACCAAGATCCTGCAAGCCGTGCAAGGTGGCAAAAAAAGAAAAAAAGCAAAGAAAAAAAAAGGAACAGAACAATAACAAAGAGTAAAAAATAAAATAAGATTAGAAAACTAACAGATATGTTAGAAAGAATAAAAAAATAAAAATATAGATGAAACAAAAACAGGAAGGTAAAACAGAACCACAATAGTAAAAAAGAGGAGGAATAAAAGAAACCAGAAGAGGCCTTGGCTGCAGGGGGTGGGACTTATGCAGGTGTGTGATTTAGGTGGTGGGCGGCACCTATGGTTAGGACTCACAGGGCCAGAAAAGGCCCTGAGGGGGGGTCTGGGGTGGGACTTAGGCTCAAAGCAGCAGGAGGGTCGCAGGAGTGCCTCTGGCCTGGATGTCAGAGAACCACGTCCAGGACCCCAGCTGGCTCACTGGGCCGGAGTGGTGGGGGAAATGCTCGGCACATTCCCCCCAATCCTCTGATCCCAGAGGACCCCTCCCCATTGGCCTCTATTCTTCCGTGCCCCCCCATTTCCCTAGGAACCACACGGTCAGAGGGGGCTATGGAAGGCAGGGGACCAGCCCAGAAGCCCAACAGGCTTCCCGGGGCCGATTGGGCAGGAGAAATGCTAGGCATGCTCCCCCCAATCCTCCAAGCCCCCAAGGGTCCCTCCAGGTATGGGAACCCCTCCCTGCCTCCCAGCCACCCTCAAGGGCACCAGTTCTTTCCGGCCTCCACTTCTCCTCCCCCATCACTCCCCCCACATCATACCCAGTTGCTCTGGGATTCCTGCTGTTTCCTTGGGGTTTGAAGTCCATCACCAGCATCTGGCAGGCACCCTAGTTGTCTGTACCAATTCTTTAAAATCTCTCTCCCTCTCTCTCTCTCTATGTGTGTGTGTGTATGTGTGCATGTGTATATATATATATATATATATATATATATATATATATATATATACACACACACATGCACACACATATATATATATATACACACATGCACACATACACACACATATGTGTTTCACTTTGAAATATTAAAATATATTGGAATATTATATGCTGAGTATTTTACATTAAAATATATATAAATCTACATACATTATATTTGTTCTGTTTCTCTGGAGACCCCTGACTAATATACATTTTAGTTCCATGTGTTTTCAACAAGTAGTGCTGGAGCTTTGGATATTCATGGACAAAAATGATCTTTGACATATATGTCACATCTTATACAAGATTATGGATTATATGTTTACCTGTAAAATATAAAAGTATAAAACTCTCGGAGACATCATAGGAGAACATTTTTGGGTTTTAGAGCTTGATGAGTTATTATGAGATATGACACCAAAAGAACAACCCATAAAAGGAAAAAAATGGACTTTGTGAAAATTAATCTTTTTCTATACCAAAGACCTTATTAAGATGATGAAAGGAAAGTCTACACGCTGGGAGAAAGTATTTGCAAAACACACATATGACAAAAGCACCCTGTTTTATTCTGAGTTTTGCTAAGTAACAGAACCAATACAGTGTTTGTGTGTGTGTGTCTGTGTGTGTGCACGCGCGCATGTGTGGTGTGTCTGTATATCTATCTGTCTGTCTATCTATCACCTATCTATCTATCATCTATCTACCTATCTAGACAGGGAGAGGGACAGTAGGAGAGAAAGGGAAATTTATTTTAAGGAATTTGCTCAAATGATTGTGGAAGTTTGCTGCAGAGTAGGCCAGCAATCTGGAGACCCAAGGTAGAGACACACTAAGAGTTCAAAGTTAGTCTGCTGGCAGAATTTCTTGTTTATTAGGGGAGATCATTCTTTGTTCTATTAAGGCTTTCGATCAATTGAATGTAGTTTTACCACATTATAGAGAGTAACCTACTTTACCCATAGTTCACCCATTTATATGTTAATCTCATCCAAAAAATACCTCCACAGAAACATCTAGAATAAATTTTGACCACATATCCCAGCACCATGACCCAGCCCATTTGAAGTATAAAATTAACCATCACAGACCCATATTTAGAATATTTAAATCACTCTTAAAACTCAATAGTAAAAAAACAAACAATCCATTTAGAAAAGAGGCAAAAAACATGAAGAAACATTTCACCGAAGAGAATATACATGTGGAAAATAAGTTCATGAAAAATGTTCAGCATCACTAGCCATTAAGGAAATGCAAAGTAAGACCACATGAAGTATCACTACATATTTATTAGAACAGCTAGAATAAAACATAGTGACAGTACTAAATTCTAGTGAGGATATGGGAAAACTAGATCTCTCACTGTTGTGGAATTTAAAATGTTACGGTCATTCTGGAAAAGCTTGGCAATTTCTTAAAAAACTAAATATTCACCTATCATATGACCCAGGAGTTACATTCTTGGAATTTATATAATCAAATGAAAACCTACCTTCACTCAAAAATCAGTACATGAATGTTTATTGCAATTTTATTTATAATATCTTTATTTATAATAGCCAGAAACTAGAAACAACCAAAATGTCCCTCAATAGGTGAATTGGAAGATGACCTTTGTTACATCTATACTATAGAATGCTACTCAGAAATAAAAAGGAATGAATACTACTGTTGCATGCCACAACTTGGATGCATCTCAAGGGCATTTTAGAATGTGGGGAAAAAATCACAAAAATTTATATGCTATATAATTCTGTTTATATTTTTGAATGACAAAACTTTTGAGATGGAAATCAGATTAGTGTTTACCAGGGATTTAGGGTAGTATGAGGGAACTCTTCGTGGTGATGAAACACTTCTGTATCTTGCTTGTAGTGGTGCTTACATCAATCTACCCGTGTGATTAAATGACGTATAATTATACACACACATTACACCAATGTCAGTTTTATGGATTTGATATTACTATAATTATGTAAGATTTAACTCTTGGGGGAAAATGAGTGAAGAATACATAGACCTCTTTGTACTATCTTTGCACCTTCCTGGGAATCTAGTTATTTCAAATAAAAAGTAAAAACAAAAAACCAATGAGCCAGAGATGCCTGTAGATGTTTCAACGTTTATGGACACATCTGTAGGTGTCCTTTCAACTGAAGCCCCAATTTATACCTCGTTTGTTTTAAATTTATTTTTTATTAATTTTTATTGGAGTATGGTTGCCTTACAATGTGTTAGCTTCTACTGCACAGCAAAATGAATCAGCCATACATATACATATACCCCCTCCCATTTGGATTTCCCTCCCATTTAGGTCACCACAGTGCATTAAGTAGCATTCCCTGTGCTATACAATATGTTCTCATAAATTGTCTATTTTATGCATAGTATCAATAGTGTATATGTGTCAATCCCAATCTCCAAATTCCTCCCACCCTACCCCTTTCCCCCTTGGTATCCATACATTTGTTCTCTACGTCTGTGTCTCTATTTCTACTTTGCAGGAAAGGTCATCTGTAACATTTTTCTAGGTTCCACATATATGCATTAATATATGATATTTGTTTTTCTCTTTCTGGCTTACTTCACTTTGTGTGACACTCTGTAGGTCAATCCATGTGTCTACAAATGACCCAGTTTCGTTCTTTTTTATGGCTGAGTAATATTCAATTGTATATATATATCACATCTTCTTTATCTATTCCTCTGTTGATGGACATTTAGGTTACCCCTTTATCAAAGTGAATTTTCAAACAATTATTTTAATA
Organism: Balaenoptera ricei; assembly: GCF_028023285.1. NCBI lineage: Eukaryota > Metazoa > Chordata > Mammalia > Artiodactyla > Balaenopteridae > Balaenoptera > Balaenoptera ricei. Next base: position 41,323,449 of record NC_082639.1, on the reverse strand, counting down.
TAATTCATTGTTCACCCTGACTAAACTCAATTTGTTGATTGTAGAAATAAATTTAAGTCCTATGATTGATGGGACAGTTGTTGGCCTCAATGATTAATACATGATTCCTCATCAAGGAGAGAATGTTGGAAGGAGTGCATCTTCTATATCATCTTAAACTGAGACAAATCATTGGTGATTTTTTATACTGCCCAGAAAAATAATGGAAATAGGAACAAAAGAAAGTTCAGGGTATAGAGTGGACCATGAGATAGAAGTCAGACACTGAGTTCTAGCCCCAGTTCTGTCACTAGCTCACTGCAATTATCCTGGTCCAAGCCACCATCCTGTCTTGTCTAAATTATTATTATTTTTGTTTTTTATATTCAATTTATTTAAGTTAAACCAAAACCAAAACCGAAAGCAACACACTCGTTTCTCCCACTCCCCACTGTCTTTGGCAACCACTAATTTGTTCTCTTTATCTATGAGTTTGGTTTTTTGGTTTTATTTTTTTGTCTCTAAAAATATATATATATATGTGTGTGTATATATAGATATATAAATATATATATATATATATATATATTAATTTCTCATATAAGAGAGATTATATAGTATTTGTCTTTCTCTGTCTGACTTATTTCACTTAGCATAATACCCTTGAGGTCCATCCATGTTGTCACAATTGGCAAGATTTCATTTTTTTTAATGGCTGAATAATATGCCCTTGTATGTGTGTATGTGTATATATATAATGTTTTCTTCATCCATTCATCCATCAATGGGAACTTAGGTTGTTTCCATATTTTGGCTACTGTAAATAATGCTGTAATGAACATGGGGGTACATATATTTATTAAAATTAGTGATTTTGTTTTCTTTGGATAAATACCCAGAAGTGGAATTGCTGTTTCATATGATAGTTCTACTTTTAATTTTCTGAGGAACCTGCCTACTGTTTTCCATAGTGGCTGCACCAATTTACATTCCCACCAATAGTGCACATATATTCCCACATCTTCATCAACACTTGTTATCTCTTGCCTTTTTATGAAAGCCATTCTAAAGGGTGATATCTCATTGTGGTTTTAATTTGTATTTCCCTAGTGATTAATACTATAGAGCATGCTTTTGTGTACTTGTTGGCCATCTGTATGTCTTCTTTGGAAAAGTGTCTATTCAAATCTTCTACTCATTTTTAAATCTGATTTTTTTCTCTTGAGTTGTATGAGTTCTTTATATATTTTGGATATTATCTCCTTATCAGATATGTAATTTGCAAATATTTTCTCCCATTTGGTAGGTCACCTTTTTATTCTGTGGATGGTTTTCCATGCTGTGCAGAGGTTTTTTAGTTTGATGTAGTCCCATTTGTTTATTTTTGCTTTTGTTGCTTTTGCTTTTGGTGTCAGATTCAAAAAATAATCTCCAAGATCTGTGTCAAGGAGCTTACCCCGTATTTTTCTTCTAGGAGTTTTATGGTTGCAGGTCTTATGTTCAAGTCTTTAATCCATTTTGAGTTGATTTTTTTGTACGGTGTAAGATAGTTGTCCAATTTCCTTCTTTTGCATGTGGTTGTCCAGTTTTCCCAGCACCATTAATTGAAGAATCTGTCCTTTCCTTGTTGTATATTAGTGGCACCTTGGTTGTAAATTAATTAACTGTATATGTGTGGGTTTATTTCTGGATTCCCTGTTTTGTTCCATTGATCTATGTGTCTGTTTTCATGCCAATACCATGCTGTTTTGATTACTATAGCTTTGTAGTATATTTTGAAATCAGGGCATGTGATACCTTCAGCTTTGTTCTTTTTTTTTCTCAAGATTGTTTTAGCTATTTGGGGTCTTTTATGGTTCCATAGAAATTTTAGGATTGTTTGTTCTATTTCTGTGAAAAATGCCATTGAAATTTTGATAGGGATTGCATTGAACCTGTGGTTTCCTTTGGGTAGTATGGACATTTAATGATATTAATTCTTCTGGTCCGTAAGCATGGAATATCTTTTATTTGTGTCTTCTGTTTCTTTCATTAATGTCTTTTAGTTTTCAATATATAGGTCTTTCACCTCCTTTGTTAAATTTATTCATAGGTGTTTTATTATTTATGATGCAATTTTAAATGGGAATTTTTTCTTAATTTCTCTTTCTGATAGTTTATTATTAGTGTATAGAAACACAATAGATTTTTATGTATTGAGTTTGTATCCTACAATTTTACTGGATTTATTTATTGTTCTTATGATTTTCTGATGAAGTTTTTAGGGTTTTCTATATGATATCATGCCGTTTGCCAATAGTGAGAGTTTTACTTCTTTCTTTCCAATCTGGAAGCCTTTTATTTCTTTTTTTTTTCCTAATTACACTGCCTAGGACTTTCAAAATATGTCGAATAAAAGTGGTGAAAGTGGGCATCTTGTCTTGTTCCTAATCTTAGAGGAAAAGCTTTTAGCTTTTCCTTGTTTAGTATGATGTTAGCTATGGGCTTGTCCTACATGGTATTTATTATGTTGAGATATATACTCTCTATACCTGCTTTGCTGATAGTTTTTATCACGAATGGATGTTGCTACACCTGTGGTTCACTCCAGTCAGATATATTGTATTCTTTAATGTTCCTGAAACACCCTATGTATGCTTCTACCTCAGATCCTTCTGTATTTTTCTGTTCCCATTTATTGGAAAGCTTTTCACCAAGATATCCTAATGGCATATTCTCTCATATCCTTCAGGCCTTTTCTCAAATGTCATTTTCGTAGTGCAACCTAACTGACTACCTTATTTAAAATTGCAGTCTCCCTCACTAAATCTCCCTATCTCCTATTGCTTTATTTTTCTTCATAATAACTTATAACCATCTAATATACTTTTTATTTTGAGTGTTTATTTTACTTTCTCTTTCCTCTACAATGTAAGTTCTACAAAAGTTGGAACTTTTGTTTGTTTTATTCATTGTCGAACAATTGTTGTATAGAAAAGTGCATGTCGCATAGTAGATGTTCAGTACGTATTTGTTGAATGAGTGAATGCTTGAAGATGGCACCCCCACCCTGTTCTATGACATACAATGCAACACTTTTTAATTTTATTGTTTCACAGGTATTTATTGAAGTCCTTGCAGTTTACCATGCTTAAAGTAAACATTAGGACAGACATTAAAGTTATAAATATTTATAAAGATGTGTTTTCTCTCCTTAAGACATTCAGGTCAGTTGCAAGAAAGAGAGAACAACTTGATTATGTCAGGCTCACAGAAAAGGGAGAGAGATGTCCTCTTTTGGGAGGTGCCAGGATATGCGTCCTAAAGTGTTACAGTTGAACTTGGTCTGAAAGGACAAATACTATGTGTTTTCCAAACAAAGAAGGAAAGGGTAGTCTATGCAGATGGGATAGGAAAGACACAGCAGCAATAACAACTATGGTGTATCATTCAATATGCCATGCGTTCTTAGATGATTTCCTTAATCTCTTGGCATAGATATGTTTTGCTATGTTATTATTATGAGGCAGTGTTATATAGTGGAAAGAGTACAGGCATTATAGCTAACCAGCTCTGAGTTAAAATTTCAGCTTTATCACAATATCTACATTATTTAGCCTCTCTATCCATGAAATATGTGAGTAGTAATACCCATAATGTAGGATGGTTCTGAGGATGTCATAAATGAAATAGTGTATGTTAATGCCCATCTCTGTACTTGACATGTAGTATGTGCTTACCACAATAGTTATTTTACTAGTAAACTAATTATTTGATTATTATTTCTAACTAATAATTAGTAAACTAATTATTTCAAATTATTTGTGTAGTATTAATGGTTGTTAGTTAAAACAACTGAACAAAATCCAAGCAGCAATACAAACAGTGTATTTGTATGTTTCCATTTTTAGAAGGGAGATGAGTACACTGACTGGCAATCTCAGCAAAGAAAGGATAAAATAATTTTGGCAGTTTTGAGACTTAAGATTATTGTTAGTTATGAATAACCTTAGATCTCTAAATGATCTTCTGTAGTTGAAAGCCTTTGCAATGCCAGTTGATGTCATTTCAGATCAATACCTAGGTTGAAGTTAGACTAGGCTGAAGACTAAATTATAGACTTGAGCAAATTTTAGATTATGTATGCCCTCATGAAGTTACTGTGTACTGCAATTCCTGGACCATTCTCTAAAAAGTAAATGAATATAGATTGGGACCTAGATTGAAACCTGTTGGTGTCTTAAGAATGAAAATAGCACTATCTTGATGGAAAATTATTGAGTCCAGATGAATTAATGAAGTGGCTTGATAACAGTAATAGATTCTAGGTCAAGAAATATTGGAATTCATGTCTGCTGATCCCAAAGTGTCTGTGTGACCTTGGATAAATCATTTTACCTCTCTGGGTCTTTGCGATCTCACCTACAACATAGGAATAATAGTCCTTAGTATGCCTACCTCTCAGAATTTTTATACACATTTAATGAGATAATGAACATAGAAATGCTTTGTAAACCAGCCAGTGCTACAGTTATGTAGGGTTTGTTATTACTGGCAGTACTCGCAACTAACTCACAGTCAGGAAGCTAGCTCTGCCACTGATTTGAAGTTGAACTTTATGCAAATCAATTCCTTCTTCCATATCTCAGTTTCTTAATCTTTGAAATTAAGTGGTTCATCTGAATTAATGATTCTGAACTGGAAGGTGGATGCTCCCTTGAAGGTGCTTTTCAAATCTCACTTTTTCTTTCCTATGGAGAGTGTTTGATATACTCTTTCACCTCAGTAGGTATAGTTTCAACGGTAAGAATCATTGCTACAGTAATCTATAGGCAGGCTTCTTCCCTGGGTAGGGCAACCAAGATGGTTCTGGGCATCTTGTTTGAGGTAAGATGTGGACTCATGAAGTGGACTTGCTATTATTTTCTGAAATCATTAAAATTTAAGCTTAAAATTTCTTTTTTAATGATTATGCCAAGTGGCTCATGAAAGATGCCAATAATGTGGCCTCCTTTTAAGTGTAATTGAAATCTCAGCTGTGCACCAGATTCACATCCTTCTAGGAATGGCCTGCATGAGAGTGTCCTGTCCTGTTGGTGGAAAACAATGAAAAGCAAAGGATTAGATGATCCATAGGGACTTCCATCCTCCACACCTCAGGCCTGAACTTAAAATCTCTGAGTCATTTAAAATAATTTTAATTTTCAGTAATTTAAAATTCCAGTTTCAACAGTGACTATTGCTTAAGAAAAGCTAATATCCAGGTGTTCTAATTTTTTATCTTGGTGTAGCTATCATTCAAATGTCAAAAGCTCATTATAGATGTCATAAGCAAAGTCAGTATTGGGTAAGGAAGATCATGATATTAACTGCATGTGCTGCACTTTTGTTGTGACTTGACATTATGTTTGGTTACTGCTTGACATATTTTCATTGTAACAAGTTGTGATTAATCAAATCTTGCAGTGACACCTCAATATCTCTCAAAGAATATCATTGTACTACTTAATGGTGACTTAGTTCTTTTTTTGGAAAATAGTAGTCTGTAGATATAGGCAGATAGTTAAGCTGTTACCAGGTAATGAGTTTTCTCCTTCTGTCTCATCAGTCTGAAGAAATGCCAAACTAAGGATGGTTGAAAAAAAAATGTGTGTGTGTGTGTATTTTTTTGTTTCCACTGGCCTCAGTTTTGTTTAGAAGAGAAATGGCATGCATAGGCTGGGGAGTTAGGAAAGTTAAGCTGAATATCAGATTTTCTATTTGACTCATTCTGGGAGAGAAGGGATCAGGGCAGGTTCCTGCTAGGACTTTTAAAGCAGATATTTTTAAATATAGGAGATGGTCAATAAATGCAGGGGTAATTGAATATCCCTGCTTTTCTAGTCTCAATTTGCCCACCTAAAAGCAAAGAGTTGGATGAGCAGATGTCTTAATACCTTCCAAGGCTGGTGTTTTTCTAAGATTTTAAACAGCATTCTAAAAAGAACTGCTTCTTTCTGCAAAGCTGCTTCTCATTTTATGGATGCTTATAGATTACCAGTGGGCTTACTTTACGTTCCACCTCTTAGAACTTTACAAATAGTGAATGGAAATAGTCTTGGGCTCTGCGCACTCATGTCTCTTATGCATAGGATTGTCCCTCTTCCTGAAATTCTTTTCTGTTCCTTCTCTATCAGATGATCATTCAAGTGCTCATCAGTCAATCATTATTGTAGAACCACTGAAGATGTCACCTTTTGTCCTCTGTTAAGGAAGAATTAGGTATTCCTTCTTTTTTAATCCTTTGCATTTTATAGGTCTTAGCACAATGGATCATGATTGTTTGTTCATATCTATATCTCTCCCCCTGAACTACAAGCTTTATTTTACAGGCAGAGGCTGTTTTATTTGTTATAATTTCTGCAGCAGTCAAGACAATGCCTAAGCAAACTAGGTACTCCAAATATTTACTGAATAAATGTTGAAGTTTATTGAATTCTGAAAAAAATCACTTTTAAATTTGAAAGGGATGTAGAAATTACAGTTGAGGTAATACTTAAGGCATGACTTAAAACTCCAATTCTTTTGAGCTGTTTTATAGGAAGATGATACTTCAGAATCCAAAGACTAGGTTACAGACCATCAAAATTCTATAGAAATGAGTGGTGAAACTATATGAACTGGAGTAAGGGGTGAACTTTCTGTCTTACAATCTTTAAGTGTTGTGGAGTCAGTAGCCTTGTTCTAGCTTTCACTGCTGAATCTGGAATCGTATGTCTTTTTCCTTCTTGATAAGTTTCTAGCTAAAGCTTTATCAACTTTTTTTTTAATTTTATTTTTAATTTTTTACTTTTTTAAATCAACTTTCTTGATCTTTTTAAAGAGTCAAATTTTGGTTTCATCAAATTTCTATAGTTTTTCTGTTTTATATTTTATTGATTTCCACTCTGATATTTATTTTTTCACATTTTCTGCTGACCTTGTGTTTGATTTACTATTCTTTGCCATCTCCTTGAAGTGGGTTAGATTATTGATTTTAGCTTTCTTCCTTTTAAATAAAGCAGTTTCCCCTAGCTTTATTGTGGTATAATTGACAAAATTGTAAGGTATTTAAAGTGTGCAATATGATGATTTGGTATATATATATGCATCACGAAGGAATTCTCCCCATTGAGTTAATTAATAAAGCGTTTAAAGCTGTAAGTTTTACTTTAAGGACTGTTTTAGCTGCATCACATTTTCTTTTTATTATTTAGCCTTGGTTTTCTACAAGTGACCTTGGTGTCTGCATTTCTAAGTAGTCAACCAATAATTTGTGCAGCAGTTGTGTTCAAATACCTCAAGCCTTTAAGGCTTACACCCTCTTACCAATGGATCAGTGTGAAGGTTGGGGAGCTTATTCCCAATTGTAGCTAGTTCTCAAGTTTGCTTTGGCTTTTACTTTTTGCTAGCCTCTCTCAGGTCTCCCCATCTCCCAGTCCATGATTATAGTCTCCCAGTGAGCCAGGGAAGGATATGTGGCAAGTTTGTTTCAGTCCTCCTATGGCCTTTTCATTTCTAGGATTTCCTTAAATGTCTAACTGTTCCATCATAGCCTCAGTTGAAAGTGCAACCTGAGACCAGCAAAGCTGTAGGCTTACCCCATTTGTTTTCTATCAAGTTTACTACTTTTAGCTGACAAAGCTGTGGGCTTTTGTCCCTGCGTCCCAAATCAAGTCTGCCTCTCTGGTAGGAAAGCTGCTGGTTTTTTTAGTTTCTCCCACATTGGTAAAACTGTAGTTCTCATCTGTGGAGTTGGGGAGTGGGATGAGAGTAGCCCCACGCAGGAAGGCTGCAGACTTCTGTTATTCTTACCCAAAGCTCTAAAAAATTTTCGAGAATAAATGCTTCTCATTCTGTTGTCTGCCTTTGCTCAACTTCCAGACACCTGAGGTGGTTGTTTTGGACAACTGTGTTTAGTTTCGTACTTGTATTTTATGGAGAGGTTTCACTTACTTCTTAACGATTCCATAGCCAGAAATTGCTTCTGCAGTATTTAAATACAAACAGTTGCTATAGATAAGAGCAGCACTGGCCCCTATATATTTGTGTATTTTACAGTGCCTGTATAGCCCCTTCCTTATCTTGCACTCCTTTCTCTCACCTTTTTCCAGAAAGGTAGAATGGTATAGTAAAAAGAGAAAAAGCTTTGGAGACTGACAGCCCTGGGTATAGATCTTAATAATAGCTGTGTACTTGTGGGCAGTTTAATTTCTCTGAATCTCAGTTAACAAATCTGTAAAGTGGATGCAATAAGAGTTACCTCATTTAGAAGGTGAAATGATAACATATTCAGAATACCTAATACAGTGTCTGGCACGTGGTAGATAACTGATCAATCACTGTTTTCTCTTCTCTTCCCTCGTCTATCATCGCAGTTTCTGAAGCACATAGATTCAGCAAGATGCCATTTATAGGTCAAAGGACACTGTTATTAAGAGCAGTCAAATGAACAAAAAAGCTGGTTCCTTTCCAATGTTAATATAGAAATACAATACTGTACTTTACATTTTTGGAGTTGTGGGTCAATGGCCATTTGGATTAGCCCAAACATTGGCATTTGAACTTTTTTCACCATGAGATGAAAATTTTTTTCAGTGCACATTTAATCATGCCATTTACTGGCTTCTAATCAGCCCTCAGGATAATACCTAAGCTCCTCAAAATAACATGCAGGATCCTTCATGAGCTGGCCACTCTGTACTCTTCTATCCTCAGTTATCCCTGATCCCTCTTAGTTTTAACCTTACTGTAACAGCTTTATTTCTCTGACTATGTCAGGCTTTCATTCTTCCATTGCCTTTGCTCATATAGCTCCCTCTGTATGTATTCACGATTTCCATCTTCATTTACTTGATCATTTTCTATTCATCTTCCAGCTCGGTGCCTATCCTCTCAGCACACTATGTTGTAAAAAGAACATTGTATATGTGTCTTTTCCATTAGACTGAGAGCTGCTTGAGAGCAGAGATAATATCTTATTTAATATTTGTATCTCCATTGCCTTGATCATAACTTTCCAATACAAATGAGGGAACTTAGCCCATCACTGCTCTGATAATAAGATGATGGATGATTTAAAGCACCAACCATCCCAATATAGCCATGAGTTTTGACACACTTATAATTTCCTAAAGTCCAAAACCCATTTTGCCTTAATCTGAAAAAAACAAAAACAAAAACCCAGCTGTGTCTAACAAAAGAAACTGCCTTCTTCCTCCCCTGTTAGGGGAGTTAGGGAAACAGTATAGAGTATTTCTTCATTGCTATCTTGGCAAGATTGAGGTTCAGACTTGGATTCCTGCAACATGGGGACTGATGGTTGTGCTTCTAATCAACAGAGGAGTGGGATTTTAGGTGAAAGCGTCTTATTTTCATAGCAGAGCCATTTCGGTGCTGTGTCCCTCATTACAGTAAACTGTTGACAACCGCTGATGTGATTACAGACAGTAGCTTTCTGTTTAAGGGAAACAGTGGACAGTTACTGGTAGATTTCTGACACACCATTACAGAATTCTTCCTGTTAGCAGGTAGAGGAAAGAGAAATGTATATGAACCTATTAGTATAAGAATTACATGTCAAAAAATATAGAGCAGAGTTCAATTTATTTCTGCACTAATAAGCAAGCTAGAGAGTGACTTGACAATTATTTCTACCTACATTGCTTGTTTTATTCTGAGATGAACATTCCAATATAAAATCAACTTGAGTAGAGTAATGACCTATATGGGAAAAGAATCTAAAAAACAGTGGACATATGTATATGTATAACTGATTCACTTTGCTGTATAGCGGAAACTAACACAGCATTGTAAATCAACTCTACTTCAATAAAAATTTTTTAAAAATTAAAAATAAAATAAAATGAACTTGTTTGGAATACCTTTCAGTAAACAACAGCCTGTGCTCTCTTATAGGAGCTAAAATTAAATCATTTCTTAGGTGGGAATGAGTATTTTATAGTTCTCTCTGTTAAAGAATACAAAGTTACATAATTTGTGATGAAATAAAGTAAAGGCTGGTATGAGTTAAAGGATATAAATTCCAGTACTATTTATTTTGTATGCTAACTGTGTGACCTTGAGCAAATTATAACTACTTGGGGCTTCATTTTACTCAGCTGTATAAACTAATGATGGCAATAATCACTACCATTTATTGAATATCTAAAATGGGCTTTGATCTACAATGTGCCCAATATAAATTATGTCATTGCATCTTCACAGCACGTTAATTACTAACCGTATCCCCATTTAACAGATAAGGAAACTGATGTTCAGGAAGGTAAGTAACTTGCTCAAGGTCACATAGAGAGTAAAAGGCAGAGCAGGACAAAAACCCACATCTTTTGTTCTTCCACATGTTTGTTCTTTTTTCTTCACTCCTCTCATTTTATTTAATCTCACTGATATTAATAATCTGTCTTACAGAGTTACAGTAATGAACTAATGGATTTGAAAGAGCTTATATGCATACAAATTTAAGGCATTGTTACTTTTATTTAAAGTTTAATTTGGTATCACTGAAGTGAAATGGGATTGTTTTCTGTTTATGTTAAGTGGAGAAACTCTATAAAACTTTTTGAAGTCTTGTACGATTTAAAAGTTAATTCTTTAACTTTTCCTGAATGGTAATTTTTTTCCAGTAGGCCTGCAAAATTATATTCCATACTTTTATGCCCTTATAATATTTGTGCTTATATTTTTCCTATCTCTATTTTCATGTATTTTACGGATAAATCTACATATGCTGAGGAGAATAGAAAGCTTCCTTAGCAATATCTGAATATACAGTTTGTAAAGTGTTTTCACATGAATTGTATTGTTTGTTTTTCAGAACTACTTTCTTATTTTGATAGTTATGAAATAAATATCTTTATTCCCATCTTACAAATGAGGCAGCTGAAGTTTAGAGAGCCTTGCATATGTTGACAGAGCATATTAGTGGCAGAGTTCAAGAACTCAGGGCTTCTTATTCTAAGTATAGGGTGCTTTCTACTATATCCAAACTGAGTTTTTGAGGCATCTGTAGTAAGTGGTTACTCCTACAGGCTCCTGAGTGAAACTTCTTGAGTTCAAATTTTGACTCATTTGTATGCCTTTGGACAAATTAAATAATTGATCTGATAACTGGGACAATTAAATATTCAGCCTCTTGGTAACTCCAGTTCTTCATCTAGAAAATGAGGATAGTAATAGTATCTATTTCACAGGGTTATTGTGAGTTTTAAATGGGATAATACATGAGAAATGATTAACATAGTGACTAATACACAGTAAATACTCAAATAATTTATAAATGATTATAAATTATTTAATTATGATAATAATTAAAATGATAACTTATTTTTTGCACATTATTTTAATATTATAAAATTAGTCATGTAATAATATAGAACATTTATGTAAGCCATTTAAAGTAAACCTTCAGTTCATTAATTCAGTTAACATCTGTAGAATGCCTCCTATGTGCTGGGTGTCTTCTAGGCATGAAGTACACAGGGTTATACACACTAGAGTGTCTGCTCTAAAGGAGCTACTTGTTTTCAAGAAAAAAAATTAAGACATAGATGAATGAGAAGACCATTTTATTTACTTCTGCAGACACCTAACTTTAGAAAAATCTACCTGGTGGATGTGCTGATTTAATTTGTCTTTAAACTAACATTGAGTTTTTATTGTCATTATGAAAATTATTTTACTTAAATAATTATTGTACATTGTATGGAGAGTGTCCCTTTTAGAAACCCTATAATAAAAATTAGAGATGTAAACCAAATTCATGGTTCGGTAGATTAATTGAGATCTATTTTACATAGAAACAGATTTCCTTAGCCTCTTTTTAGGAAAATTCAGAATAGAAGATCTTTGCAATTACAATGTTTATATTATTGATTATAATGGTATCAGTAAATTTATTAAGTGTTTACCATATGCCAAGCATTATACCAGGTGCATATTAGTGGCAGAGTTCAAGAACCCAGGGCTTAGGATAGTATAAACCTCACAAACACTATAAAAGTAGCATTATTTCTATTTAACAGATGGAGGAACTGAGGCTCAAAGAGGTGCAATAACTTGCCTAGCGTTATATAATTTGTGCAATTTGGAGAAGAGAGCCCAGTGCTGTCTTCTCCACATTAGATGTTGGAACTGAAAAAAAAATCGGGCAATTTGAATCTCAGGTTTAAGCTTGAGTCTTGGTTTATTGAATTCAAATTCTATTAGGTTTATTTCTCATTTCTTTTGTGTATCATATTACTATCGGTTTTTGCTATGTGAGGCTTACACAAAAGATCCTATATTTATATCAGTCTATTTTAAGTTCTTACCAACTTAAGTCTGAACACATTCTAAAGCCCTACATTTTTACTCCTCCACTCCATGTTTTATGTTTTTGATGTCACATTTTACATCTTTTTATCTTGTGTATTCCACAACTAATTTTTGTAGTTATAGTTATTTTTACTTCTGTTGTCTTCTAACCTTCATACTAGCTTTAATTAGTCCACTACCTTTAATATATATTTACCATTACCAGTGGGATTTATACTTTTTTGTTACTAATTAGCACTCTTTCTTCTCAGCTTAAAGAAATCCCTTTAACATTTCTTGTAAGGCCCGTTTGGTGGTGATGAACTCCTTTAGCTTTTGCTTGTCTGGAAAGCTCTTTATCTCTCCTTCAGTTCTAAATGATAACTTTGCCAGATGGAGTATTTGTGGTTAGTTGGCATTTCTGTTTAATTTCAGCACTTTGAGTATATCATGCCACTCCCTCTGGCCTGCAAGTTTCTGCTGGAAATCTCCTGATAGCCTTATGGAATTTCCCTTGTATGTAACAAGTTATTTTTTCTCTTGCTGCTTTTAAGGTTATCTCTGTTTTAAACTTTTGACATTTTGATTACAATATGTCTTGGTGTGGGTCTCCTGGTTCATCTTATTTGGAACTCTCTGAGTTTCCTGGATCTGGATGTGTCCCCTGGGCAACTGTCACAAAAATTGGGGCTCCAGATGAACCCTTGTTTTGTTCCCTGCAAGATCCTTTGTAGACCTCTAGATATCTGCCAAACCTAAAGCCTGGCCCTCAGGCTGAAGCTCCAGGACAAGCAAATAGGCCTCTTTCTCAAAAAGACTAAGGATGTTTCTGTCACCTATCTTTGCAGTGCCCTGGGGGGTGGTAGTCTGCCAAGAACTGTCTCTAGTCACATGAGACCCAGGAATGCAAGCCTCCCTAGCCTCCAGAGCCAAGCAATCAAAGAGTATCTACTGGGTTGCAGCCACAAAACCAGAGCTCCAGACATAAAAACTGGGGTGCCAGATATGTGTAAAAGCTCCCTTCTGGGAGATACTGGTGCTGTGGAGTGTGGCAGAGGGAGAGCATGAAGATATCACTCTCTGAGGGAAAAAAAAAGATGGCACCCACCAGCTTTAGCAAGGCAGAGGGAGAGTGCAAAGATGGTGCCTGCTGGTTGGAGGGTAAAGATGCACCCACTGAGAAAAAAAAAAAAAGTCTGGTGTAAAATAAAACCAAAACCAAGTTCTATTAGGATTGTTGGAGCTGCAGCATACTGTAAGGAAGAAGAGTAACCATTGGGTTGGATTAGGGTTATATGTGGTGACTTCTGATAGAAAATCTCGAACAGGGTAATATGGCTAAAGTTTTTCTGATAGTCTCTTTGGAAATAGACAAAACATTTTAAACAATAAATTGTATGATTTCTAAAAATATATAAATTTTTATTTAGAAGTAATTCTTCAAAATAACATAAGTACTAACATTTACAAATTACTTCTCCTACCTTACAAAAGTTTTATATCATCAGTTCACCAAAATATTTATGTTGGCATGAAGGAGATGCTTCTGAATATACATTTTCATTAGACTTGGCATTCAACACCTAGTGCCATAAATTTGTTTTTGAAATCCTTAATTTCCCCAAATATTCCAACTGAATGCTGTTTGCTTTGCATTGTATTGGCATCGTTTGCAGTGAAGATCTAGTTCATATACATTCATTGCTAATATTGTTAACTAAATATTTTAATATTTTTCTGAAGAAAAGTGTTATTATGCACTGCCAGGTTTTTGTCATTAACATATTCCCTTTACTTGAGTTAATCAGAAAGTAACGTTGGCATTCTGCATTTTGCTAATACTTTATTATTAGTAATAATAGATTAGCTATATTCTTGAAATATCAACCAAGTAAAGAAATATCTTGATATCTAATACTTCTGTCATTAGAGAATTATTAACAGATGAAAAATATTTTGTGAAAATATATACTAGCTTTTAAGACTAAATGGAAAACGTTATGCATATGTTGTCTTGAAGAACATACACTTATGCTATAATTATTGTAGTTAAAAATATAGCAGTATAGAGAAGAAAATGGGGATGATTTTTTGATATACATGCTTTTTCTGACAATACTCATTATTTGTTGCTCCATTGTCTTCTGACATTTCATCTTAAATAAGAGAAACACAGAACTGCCGTCAGATTTATTCCTTTGTAAATAACCTATTGTTTTCTCTCCCCTACGTGCTTAAAAGTTTTTTTCCTTCATCACTGTAATTCAAAATTGTTGCCAGAATATGTCTCTATTTAGGTCTCATTCCATTAATTCTATCAGAAATAATTTGCATGCTTGGGCTTTTTTTCTGCTCTGGATGTTTTCTTCAGCTATGTCTTTACTATAACTTTTGTTTGAGTGAATCTGATATTTTTCACTTTTTTCTTGTAATGACTTATAATTCCTGTTCTTTTTTCTGTCCTCAATATCGTATGTTCTCTTATTGCTTTCAACTATTGTTTAGTTTTTCCCCGTTTCTTCTGCATCAGGAAGACTACTCTAGATTTTTATCTCTAATGCCTTGATTATATTTAAGCAATATTATGATATCAATACTTCTCTCTCTGTCTCTTTACTATCCCCAATGGATATATTTTTTAACATCTTTATTGGAGTATAATTGCTTTACAATGTTGTGTTAGTTTCTGCTGTATGACAAAGTGAATCAGCTATATGTATACATTTATCCCCATATCCACTCCCTCTCCCTAATGGATATTTTAATACTATTATTTACACTTTTTCCCTTACATTCCTTTTGATAGCAAATTCTTTTTAAAAAATTTCTACCATTGCATCTCATTCTGATAACATTTCCCATCAGGTTATTTTATCCTGGAGGTTTTTTGTTTCTGTTTAGAGAGGCCATGTGTATTAATTAAGGTACCATCAATTGATGTTACAAATCAGCTTCATATTTCGGAGGCTAAGCATAACAGAATTCTAATTCTCACTTATGTAACAATCTAATGAAGATTCCTGGTTGGCAGGTATCCTTCACATGTTGTTGATTCAGGGACCCAGATGCTTTCAATTTTGTAGATTTGTTATTTCATAGAGGGCCTCAGCACCCTCTGCATTTGACTAATGAAAGGGGAATAGAAAGTAAAGAAATTCAAGCCTAGCCTAGCTGAGATGTAACATACATCACATCTACTCAGATTGCACTAGCAAGAATTAGTTCCACAACAAGACTTTGATGCAGAATTCTAGGAAATGTAGCCCTGGCTTGGTAACAACGACTCTATGCTATGAAAGGGAAACATGAAAGTTTGGTTGACAACTAGATATCTTTACCATACCATGTCTTCTAATATTCTGTTGATGGTACTGAACATTTTCTAAAATTTTCTGCATGCTTTAGTAAGTCATTTTCAGAGTTATAATCATCCAAAGAGTTTTCTGGATGATTTTCCCTTTTCCTTTTTTGCCATTTTCTTTCACAAGTTGACAGTTTTTTACTTATTTCACTTGTAACAGAGAGAGATTTATTCAAACCCAGCATGTGTCAAGAGGCATCATTTGTCCTGCTCACTGTCCATTTCTGTGTGGAAGCTGCTACACAGATTTGCAGTTGGGAAGTTGATATGCACAGTTCCTAGATTGATTTCATTTTGATCTAATGAACTTTTCTGGATAAATGTGAGAAACTTAAATTCCAGATTTTCTCATTCTCCAAATTGAGGAGAATACACAGAGCTTTTCCTATCTCCATCAATGCCTATGGAATTTTAGAAGTTAGGATACAGTGTGTCATTGTAATTTCTAGAATTGACTGTATCTGAATCTGTATAGAATTTGAGACATAATGCATTATGTTTTTCTTGGTATTTGGATTATAACAGGCAGCAGGTTTCCAAGACAAAAACAAATAGAAGTTGATGGACAATGTGACTCTGCCCGTCTCACTGCAATTTTTCTCTGTTTCAGATTACAAAACATGTTGGCTGCCACTTATTCAGTTTTCTACTGCATAGGTCCTTTAACTAGTGGAAAGTTCTAAATTCTGTCAATATGTTGGCTGTCAAACTTATTTGTCATTGTTGCTAAAAGATGTCTCTCCTTGCCTTCCCCCTGGTCTTTTTAAGTATACTTTAGGGAAATTGGAAGAAGTACAGTGAAAGACTTGCTATGTAGCTGATGTTTCTAACTCAGATACTCAATTTCCCAAACTTATATAGAGGTGTAATTGATATATACGAAACTGCACATGGTTAAAGTGTACAGTTTGTAAAGTTTTGATATCTATCATCTATCTATCTATCATCTATCTACCATCTATCTATCTATCTATCTATCTATCTATGTATCATCTGTAAAACCATGTTACTAAGCCAGATAATGAGCATCTTCATCATTCCCAAAAGATTCCTCAAGTTCCTAAACCTCCATGTCTATCACTCCATCCTCAGACAATCACTGATCTACATTTTGACACTACATATTGATTTGCATTTTATAGATTTCTATCTAAAAGGAATCATACAATGAATTCTTTTTGTGTGGCTTCCCTCACATAGCATAACTATTTTGAGATTCATCCATACTGTTGTGTGTAGTAATAATACATTCGTTTCTATTGTCAGGTAGTATCATTGCATGGATATAGCACAATTTGTTTATCCAGTTGATAGACATTTGGGTTGTTGCCAGTTTGGGGCCATTAAAAATAAAGTAGCTATGAACATTTCTATACAAGTCTCTCTTAGTTCTCTTAGGTAAATGCTTAGGAGTAAATGACTGTGTCAAATGGTAGTTATAATTTTTTGAAGCCTTCCAAAGAGCTTTCTAAAGTAGTTTTACCATTTTACATTTTAAATTGATGTATAATTGACATAAAAATTATATTAATTTCAGGTGTGTAGCATAATGATTTGATGTTTTTACATATTGCAAAATGATCACCACAATAAGTCTAGTTAACATCCATCACCATACATCATTACAGAATTTTTTATTGTGATAAGTTTTAAGATTTACTCTCTTAGCAACTTTCGAACATGTAACAAAATTTTGTTAACTATAGTCGCTGTGCTGAACACTATATCCTCATGACTTATTTACTTTACAACTGGAAGTTTGTATCTTTTGACCCCCTTCACTTATTTCTCCCACCCCCAGCCCCACTTCTGTTGTCTGTATCTATAAGCTTGATATATATATAATATAAAATTTATATTATATATAACATGGAATTTATATATATATATAAAATATATAAAACTTATACACATATATATTTCTTTTAAGATTCCACATATATATTTGTCTTTCTCTGTTTGACTTATTTCATTTTGCCTGTGCCCTCAAGGTCCATCCATGTAGTTGCAATTGGTGAGATTTCATTTTCATTTAATTTTTTGTGTCTGAATAATATTCCATTGTACGTATGTATATATGTATATATATCATATATATATCATATATATATATGATATATATATATATATATCATATATATATCATGTTTTCTACATCCATCAGTGGACACTTAGGTTGTTTCCATATCTTGCCTATTGTAAATAATGCTACAGTGAACATGGAAGTGCAAATAACTTTTCCAATTAGTGTTAAAACCCAGAAGTGGGGGCTTCCCTGGTGGCGCAGTGGTTGAGAATCTGCCTGCCAAAGCAGGGGACACGGGTTCGAGCCCTGGTCTGGGAAGATCCCACATGCCGCGGAGCAGCTGGGCCCGTGAGCCACAATTACTGAGCCTGCGTGTCTGGAGCCTGTGCTCCACAACAAGAGAGGCCGCGATAGTGAGAGGCCCGCGCACCGCGATGAAGAGTGGCCCCCGCTTGCCACAACTAGAAGAAAGCCCTCGCACAGAAACGAAGACCCAACAGAGCCATAAATAAATAAATTTAAAAAACAAACAAACAAAAAAAAACCCAGAAGTGGAATTGTTGGATCATATAGTAGTTCTATTTTTAATTTTTTGAAGAACTTCCATACTGTTTTCCATAATGACTGCACCAAATTACATTTCCAATAACAGTATATGACAGTTCTCTTTTCTGCACATCTTGCTAACACTTGTTATTTCTTGTCTTTTTAATAATAGCCATTCTAACACAATAATATCTCATTGTGGTTTTGATGTGCATTTCCTTGATGATTAGTGATATTGATAAAAGTCCTGGATATAGTCTAGAAAAAGCCCTTTATAAGATGTGTGATCTTCTGCCAGTCTGTAGTTTGTCTTTTCATTCTTAATTTTGATAAGATCCAATTTATTAATTTCTTTTTTATGGATTGTGATTTTGGTGCCATATCTAAGAAATCTTTGCCTAACCCAAGGTCAAAAAGATTTCCTCTCTTTTCTGAAAGTTTTATACTTCTAGGTATAAAAGTATGTGATCTAGGTATGTGATCCACTTTGAGTTGATTTTTGTACATAGTGCCAAGTATCGACAGAAGATTTTCTTTCTTTTGTTTTGTTTTGTTTTCAGCCTGTGGATGTCCTATTGTTTTAGCACCATCTGATGAAAAGACTATTCTTTCTCCATTGAGTTACCTTTGTGCCTTGGTTGAAAGCCGTATGTGTGAACCTGTTTTAGGATTCTCTATTCTTTTCCATTTATGTAATTTGTCTGTCCCAAGATAAATACCACACTCTCTTGACTGTTGCTGCTTTATGATGTTTTGAAATCATGTAGTGCAATTCCTCTAACGTTTTTCTTTTTTTTCTTTTTTGGCTATTGTAGATCCTATGCATTTCAATATGAATTTTAGAATCAACTTGTCTACTTTTATACAAAAACTTGTTAGGATCTTCTTGGGATTGCATTGAATGTACAGATCAGTTTGGACAGAAATAACATTTTAATAATATCAAGTTTTCCCTTTGGTGAACATGATATATTTTTCCATTTATTTAGGTCTCTTTAGATTTTTGAAACATTTAAGCAGTGCTTTACAGTTTTCAGTTTACAGGTCTTTCACATATTTGTCAGATTTTTTTCTAAGTATTTTTTATTTTTTGATGTTATTTTAATAGGCATTGAGTTTTATATTTCAGTTTCTAATTGTGCATAGAAATACAGTTGATTTTTGCATATTGATCTTGTATCTTACAATCTTGCTGAACTCACTTATTAGTACTAGTAGCTTTTTAATATAGTAGCTTTTAAAATAGATTACATAGGTTTTCCTACACAATTATGTCATCTGTAAATAAAGCCATTTTTACTTCTTTATTTTATTCTTTACTTTCAATCTCTCTCCCTTTTATTTATTTGTGTTTTTTTATTTCACTTACTGGAACCTCTACTGCAATGTTGAATAGAAGGAATTACAGAAGATATACTTGCCTTGATCTTGATCCTAGTGAGAAAAACATTCAGTCTTTCATTAATAAATATGATGTTAGTTATAGGTTTTTTTGTGGATGTCCTTTGTAAGGTTGAGTAATTTCCCTTCTGTTCATAGTTAACTGAGAATTTTTATCAGGAACACATGTTGGCTTAGGACAAATGTTTTTTCTCTCCATTTAGATAATTTTGGTGTTTTTTTTTTCTTTTTTAATTTGTTAAAATGGTGAATTACATGAATTGTTTTTCTAATGTCAAACCAACCTTGCATTTTTCACTTGGAAATTATTTAATATTCTTTTTATCTATCATTGGATTTGACTTGATACATTGATAAGAATTTTTGCATTTATATTCATGAGGGGTATTGGTGTGTCTGTGTATATGTGAGTTTCCCAAATACCTTTTTCTGGTTTTGGTATCAGAGTAATATTCACTCATAGGCTTTGTTGGTTAGTCCATTCTTTAAAGGCAATTCTGTAGATATGATATCATTTAGTCCTTAAATATTTGAAAGAATTCACCAATGAAGTCATATGGGACTGGAGTGCATTTTATGGGAAGGTTTTAACTAAAATTTCAGTTTCTTTAATAGATATAGTGCTGTTCAGATTCTTTTTTTTTCATGAGCTTTGGTAATCTTTTAAAGAAATTTGTACATTTTTTCCAAGTTGTCAAACTTATTGGCATGAAGTTTTCATAATAATATCCTTTTGATTTATAGACTGTATTGTTGTCATTTCTCTCATACCTGATATAGGTAATTTGTGTTTTCTCTTTTTATCCCAGTCATTCCAGATATATCTTTTAGAAGAATCAGGTTTTTAATTTGTTGGTTTTCCCTATTGCTTTTTCTGTTATGTATTTCATTTATTCATCTCTGATCCTCTTTGATCCTTTCTTCTGTTTATATTATCTTTAATGTTCGCTTCTTTTTCTACTTCTTGTGATATAAGCTGAGATTATTGACTTGGGACTTTATTTTGTTCCTAAAATAAGTATTTTGTGCTATAAAAAAGTCAAGTTATTTTCTCTATTACCTTTTATAAAACTTCAGTAGACGTTATTTTAGAATGTCTGATTATAATGCACTGTAAGTTTGTATGTGATTAATAAGATAATCAGTTATCCACAGCATTTGTCATAATAATTCTCTTTTTTCAAGTGATAGTATAAATTTGTGCTTTATTTTGAAGTATTGTATTTTCTGTCTTTTGCTTTTACTTACAGTTTTATTGAAATGAAAAATCTACCATACGAGCACCTGTAAAATAAAATGTGAGTTTACAAAAAAAATTAGTGCTATAGATTCTGACATGTCATCTTTTAATTTTTGTTCAGTTCAAAATGCTTTCTAATTTCACCTGTGAATTCTACTTTGACTCTTGTACTTTTTAGAAATGCGTTATTTAGATTCACAATATTTGGGCATTTTCCATGTATCTTTCTGTTAGTGGTTTCTAATTTAATTCCATTATTATCAGAGAACATGCTCTTTTATTTCATTGCTTTGAAGTTTTTTGAGACTTGCTTTATGACCCAATATATGGTTTCCCTTGGTAAACGTTCTCTTTAAAAGAATGTGGGGGTCTTCCCTTGTGGTCCAGTGGTTAAGACTTTGCCTTCCAATGCAGGGGGTGTGGGTCTGATCCCTGGTTGGGGAGCTAAGATCCCACATGCCTTGGGGCCAAAAAAAAAACTCAAAACATAAAACAGAAGCAATATTGTAACAAATTCAATAAACAATTTTAAAATGGTCCACATCAAAAAAAATTTTAAAAAAACACTAAAAACTAAAAGAATGTGAATTCTACTATTGTTAGACACAGTGTCCTATAAATGTCAATTAGGTCAAGCTGGTTGATAGTGTTGTTCAAGTCTGCTGTATTTACTGATTTTCTACCTAGTTATTCTATCAATAATTTGAGATGTGTGTTGAAATATATGATTATTATTGTGCATTTTTCTATTTCTTGTATAAGTTCTTATTAGTTTCACATCAGGAGGTATTTTATAACTCTATTTTGTACATAAGCCTTTATTATTTTCAGGTCTTTTTGATCAACTGAACTCTTCATCAATATGAAATAATCCTCTGTATCTCTTGTGATGTTCTTTCCTTTAAAATCTACTTTATCTGATATTGATATATCCGCTTCTGCTTTTCTGGGTTAGTGATAGAATTGTATATCTTGTGCCCATCTTTTTACTTTAACCTCCTGTGTTATTTAAAGTGAGATTCTGGTAAGCAGCATATAGTTTAATCTTGCTTTTAATGCCAGTTTGATGAATTTTGCCTTTTAATCAGAGTGTTTAGATATTTGAATTCAATGCAATTGTTGATGTACTTGTGTTAAAATTTACACTTCTGTTGTTTTTTGATTATGTTTTCTCTTTCTATTCTGTGCTCAATTTTGCCTCTTTTTTGTGACTACTTTTGGTAAGTTGAGTATTTTATCTGATTCCATTTTATCTCCTTTATTGAATTATTAGCTATAACTCTTGTATTATTAGTGGTTGCTTTAGGCTTTATAATATACATCTTCTGTTTTTCACTGTCTGTCTTCAAGCAGTATATCATTTAATTAATATTTTAAGAACCTTATAACAGTAAGCTTTCATTTCCCCCCCGCTTGCCCCAGCTTTTGAGTGAGTTTTGTTATGAGTTTTGCTTTAATCAGCCAATAATCTTCTAAAGAAATTTAATAAGAAAAATGGCTTTTATATTTACCTATATATTTACAATTTTCATCCTTTTGTTTAGACCAAATTTTTTTTAAATTTTATTTTATTTATTTATTTTATACAGCAGGTTCTTATTAGTTATCTATTTTATACATATTAGTGTATATATGTCAATCCCAATCTCCCAGTTCATCCCACCACCACCACTCCCCCCCAGCCACTTTCCCCCCTTGGTGTCCATACGTTTGTTCTCTACATCTGTGTCTCTATTTCTGCCCTGCAAACCAGTTCATCTGTACCATTTTTCTAGGTTCCACATATATGTGTTAATATACAATATTTGTTTTTCTTTTTCTGACATACTTCACTCTGTATGTTTCCTTTTTAAAATGGAAAGCATGCAGCCTGTATTGAAAAGTGCCTAAGAGGATTAACAACTAGGTATACACGTGTCTGGTGCATTGTAGTCATTCTGTTATTAGTGTGGTAGACCCAAATTTTTATCTGTTATAATTTTCTCTCTTTCTGAAGAACTTATTTTCATGTTTTGTATAGTTTGGATCTGTTGGTGCTGAACTATTTCAGCATCTATGTGCCTGATAAAGTCTTTTAGAAGGACATCTTAGAAAGATATTTTTGCTGAGTATAAAATTCTAGGTTGAAAAATTTTTTTTGTTCTTTTAGTATTTTAAAGACGTTGCTCCATTTGCTTTTGGCGTACCTTGTTTTCAACAAGCAGCTTGCTCCCTTTCTTATATTTGTTGTTATGTACATGGTATGTCTTTTTTTCCTTTGATCACTTTTAAAGTTTTTCCTTCATCATTGTTTTTAAACAATTTGATTATGATATATTTTGATGTAGTTTTTTCATGTTTCTTGTAGTTGGAGTTTCTTGAAGTTCTATATTTGTGGATTTATTGTTTTATCAAATCTATATAATTTTCAACCATTATTTCTTTAAATATTTCTTCTGTCCCCTTTCCATGTCATTTATGGAATCTATTTACCTGTATATTAGCTCACTTGGAGTTGTTCCATAGTTCACTGATATTCTATTCTTTTTTTATTCAATCTTTTTTTCTCTATGTAACTTGGGTGATTTCTCTTGTTAATTCTTTAAGATCGCCAATCTTTCTAAATACACTATATAATCTGCTTTAATCCCATCTAGTGTATTTTTTATCTCAGACATTATAGTTTTCATTTCTAGTAGTCTTATTTAGTTATTTTTTTTAAATCTTCCATATCACATCTTAGTATGCACAATCCTTCATCTGGCTTCTTGAATATATGGAACACAGTTGTTTTAATATTGTTATGCATTAATTTTATAATTTGCATCATTTCTAAATCAATTTTGATCAATTGATTTTTCTCCTTATTGTGGGTCATATTTTCCTGCTTCTTTGTATGCCTGGTAATTTTTTTTTTAACATCTTTATTGGAGTATAATTGCTTTACAATGGTGTGTTAGTTTCTGCTTTGTAACAAAGTGAATCAGTTATACATATACATATATCCCATTATCTCTTCCCTCTTGCGTCTCCTTCCCTACCACCCTCCCTATCCCACCCCTCTAGGTGGTCACAAAGCCCCGGGCTGATCTCCCTGTGCTATGCGGCTGCTTCCCACTAGCCATCTGTTTTACATTTGATAGTATATATATGTCCATGGGACTCTCTCACTTTGTGCCAGCTTACCAATCCCTCTCCCCGTATCCTCAAGTCCATTCTCTAGTAGGTCTGCATCTTTATTCCTGTCTTGCCCCTATGTTCTTCATGACCATATTTTTTGTTTGTTTTTTAGATTCCATATATATGTCTTAGCATACGGTATTTGTTTTTCTCTTTCAGATTTACTTCACTCTGTATGACAGACTCTAGGTCCATCCACCTCACTACAAATAACTCAATTTCGTTTCTTTTTTATGGCTGAGTAATATTCCATTTTATATAATGGATCTTCTTTATCCATTCATCTGTTGATGGACATTTAGGTTGGTTCCATGTCCTGGCTATTGTAAATAGAGATTCAATGAAGACTGTGGTACAAGACTCTTTTTGAATTATGCTTTTCTCAGGGTATATGCCCAGTAGCGGGATTGCTGGGTTGTACGGTAGTTCTATTTTTAGTTTTTTAAGGAACCTCCATACTGTTCTCCATAGTGGCTGTATCAATTTACATTCCCACCAACAGTGCAAGAGGGTTCCCTTTTCTCCACACCCTCTCCAGCATTTATTGTTTGTAGATTTTTTGATGATGGCCATTCTGAGAGGTGTAAGAGGATATCTCATTGTACTTTTACTTTGCATTTTTCTAATGATTAATGATGTTGAGCATTCTTTCATGTGTTTGTTGGCAATCTGTACGTCTTCTTTGGAGAAATGTCTGTTTAGGTCTTCTGCCCATTTTTGGATTGGGTTGTTTGTTTTTTTGATATTGAGCTGCATGAGCTGCTTGTAAATTTTGGAGATTAATGCTTTGTCAGTTGCTTCATTTGCAAATATTTCTCCAATTCTGAGGGTCGTCTTTTGGTCTTGTTTATGTTTTCCTTTGCTGTGCAAAAGCTTTTCAGTTTCATTAGGTCCCATTTGTTTATTTTTGTTTTTATTTCCATTTCTCTAGGAGGTGTGTCAAAAAGGATCTTGCTGTGATTTATGTCATAGAGTGTTCTGCCTATGTTTTTCTCTAAGAGTTTGATAGTGTCTGGCCTTACATTTAGGTCTTTAATCCATTTTGAGTTTATTTTTGTGTATGGTGTTAGGGAGTGTTCTAATTTCATTCTTTTACATGTAGCTGTCCAGTTATCCCAGCACTACTTATTGAAGAGGCTGTATTTTCTCCACTGTATATTCTTGCCTCCTTTATCAAAGATGAGGTGACCATATGTGCGTGGGTTTATCTCTGGGCTTTCTATCCTGTTCCATTGTGGTATATTTCTGTTTTTGTGCAAGTATCATACTGTCTTGATTACTGTAACTTTCTAGTATAGTCTGAAGTCAGGGAGCCTGATTCCTTCAGCTCCGTTTTTCTTTCTCAAGATTGCTTTGGCTATTCTGGGTCTTTTGTGTTTCCTTACAAATTGTGAAATTTTTTGTTGTACTCCTGTGAAAAATGCCATTGGTAGTTTGATGGGGATTGTATTGAATATGTAGATTGCTTTCGGTAGTATAGTCATTTTCACAATGTTGGTTCTTCCTGTCCAAGAACATGATATATCTCTCCATCTTTTTGTATCATTTTTAATTTCTTTCATCAGTGTCTTATAATTTTCTCAATACAGGTCTTTTGTCTCCTTAGGTAGGTTTATTCCTAGACATTTTATTCTTTTTGTTGCAATGATAAATGGGAGTGTTTCTTAATTTCACTTTCAGATTTTTCATCATTAGTGTATAGGAATGCAAGAGATTTCTGTGCGTTAATTTTCTATCCTTCTACTTTACCAAATTCATTGATTAGCTCTAGTAGTTTTTTGGTAGCATCTTTAGGATTCTCTATGTATATGTCATCTGCAAACAGTGATAGCTTTACTTCTTCTTTTCCAATTTGGATTCCTTTTATTTCTTTTTCTTCTCTGATTGCTGTGGCTAAAACTTCCAAAACTATGTTGAATAATAGTGGTGAGAGTGGGCAACCTTGTCTTCTTCCTGATCTTAGTGGAAATGGTTTCAGTTTTTCACCATTGAGGACGATGTTGGCTGTGGGTTTCTCATATATGGCCTTTATTATGTTGAGGAAAGTTCCCTCTATGCCTACTTTCTGGAGGGTTTTTACCATAAATGGGTGTTGAATTTTGTCAAAAGTTTTCTCTGCATCTATTGAGATGATCATATGGTTTTTCTCCTTCAATTTGTTAATATGGTGTATCACGGTGATTGATTTGCGTATATTGAAGAATCCTTGCATTCCTGGGATAAACCCCGCTTGATCATGGTGTGTGATCCTTTTCATGTGCTGTTGGATTCTGTTTGCTAGTATTTTGTTGAGGATTTTTGCATCTATGTTCATCAGTGATATTGGCCTGTAGTTTTCTTTCTTTGTGACATCTTTGTCTGGTTTTCTTATCAGGGTGATGATGGCCTCGTAGAATGAGTTTGTGAGTGTTCCTCCCTCTGCTATATCTTGGAAGAGTTTGAGAAGAATAGGTGTTAGCTCTTCTCTAAATGTTTGATAGAATTTGCCTATGAAGCCATCTGGTCCTGGGCTTTTGTTTGTTGGAAGATTTTTAATCACAGTTTCAATTTCAGTGCTTGTGATTGGTCTGTTCATATTTTCTATTTCTTCCTGGTTCAGTCTCGGCAGGTGGTGCATTTCTCAGAATCTGTCCATTTCTTCCAGGTTGTCCATTTTATTGGCATAGAGTTGCTTGTTGTAATCTCTCATGATCCTTTGTATTTCTGCAGTGTCAATTGTTACTTCTCCATTTTCATTTCTAATTGTAATGATTTGAGTCTTCTCCCTTTAGTTTTTGATGAGTGTGGCTAATCAATTTTGTTTATTCTCAAAGAACCAGCTTTTATTTTTATTGACCTTTGCTATCGTTTTCTTCATTTCTTCTTCATTTATTTCTGATCTGATCTTTATGATTTCTTTCCTTCTCCTAACTTTGGGGGTTTTTTGTTCTTCTCTCTCTAATTGATTTAGGTGTAAGGCTACGTTGTTTATTTGAGATGTTTCTTGTTTCTTGAGGTAGGATCGTACTGCTATAAACTTCCCTCTTAGAACTGCTGTTGCTGCATCCCATAGGTTTTGGGTCATCGTGTTTTCATTGTCATTTGTTTCTAGGTATTTTTTGTTTTCTTCTTTGATTTCTTCAGTGATTTCTTAGTTAGTAAGTAATGTATTGTTTAGCCTCCATGTGTTTGTATTTTTTACAGAATTTTTCCTGTAATTGATATCTAGTCTCATAGCATTGTGGTCGGAAAAGATAATCGATACAATTTCAATTTTCTTAAATTTACTAAGGCTTGTTTTGTGACCCAAGATATGATCTATCCTGGAGAATGTTCCATGAGCACTTGAGAAGAATGTGTATTCCGTTGTTTTTGGATGGAATGTCCTATAAATATCAATTAAGTCCATCTTGTTCAATGTATCATTTAAAGCTTGTGTTTCCTTATTTATTTTCATTTTGGATAATCTGTCCATTGGTGAAAGTGGGGTATTAAAGTCCCCTATTATGAATGTGTTATTGTCGATTTCCCCTTTTATGGTTGCTCGTATTTGCTTTATGTATTGAGGTGCTCCCATGTTGGGTGCATAAATATTTACAATTGTTATATCTTCTTCTTGGATTGATCCCTTGATCATTATGTAGTGTCCTTCTTTGTCTCATGTAATAGTCTTTATTTTCAAGTCTATTTTGTCTGATATGAGAATTGCTACTCCAGCTTTCTTTTGATTTCCATTTTCATGGAATATCTTTTTCCATCCCCTCACTTTCAGTCTGTATGTGTCCCTAGGTCTGAAGTGGGTCTATTGTAGACAGCATATATACGGGTCTTTTTTTTTGTATCCATTCAGCCAGTCTATGTGTTTTGGTTCAAGCATTTAATCCGTTTACATTTAAGGGAGTTATCAATATGTATGTTCCTTTTACAATTTTCTTATTTGTTTTGGGTTTGTTATTGTAGGTCTTTTCCTTCTCTTGTGTTTCATTCCAGAGAAGTTCCTTTAGCATTTGTTTTATAGCTGTTTTGGTGGTGCTGAATTCTCTTAGCTTTTGCTTGTCTGTAAATGTTTTAATTTCTCCATCAAATCTGAATGAGATCCTTGCTGGGTAGAGTAATCTTTGTTGTATGTTTTTCCCCTTCATCACTTTAAATATGTCCTGCTACTCCCTTCTGGCTTGCAGAGTTTCTGCTGAAAGATCAGCTCTTAACCTTATGTCGATTCCCTTGTGTGTTTTTTGTTGTTTTCCCCTTGTTGCTTTTAATATTTTTTCTTTGTATTTAATTTTTGATAGTTTGATTAATATCTTGGTGTGTTTCTCCTTGGATTTATTCTGTATGGGACTCTCTGTGCTTCTTGGACTTAAGTATTTCCTTTCCCATATTAGGGAAGTTTTCAACTATAATCTCTTTAAATATTTTCTCAGTCCCTTTCTTTTTCTCTTCTTCTTCTGGGACCCCTATAATTCGAATATTGGTGCATTTCATGTTGTCCCAGAGGTCTCTGAGACTGTTCTCAATTCTTTTCATTCTTTTTTCTATATTCTGCTCTGCAGTAGTTATTTCCACTATTTTATCTTCCAGGTCACTTCTCCATTCTTCTGCCTCAGTTATTCTGCTATTGACCCCTTATAGAGAATTTTTAATTTCATTTATTGTGTTGTTCATCATTGTTTGTTGCTCTTTAGTTCTTCTAGCTCCTTGTTAAACGTTTCTTGTATTTTCCCCTTTGTATTTCCAAGATTTTGCATCATATTTACTATCATTATTCTGAATTCTTTTTCAGGTAGACTGCCTATTTCCTCTTCATTTGTTAGGTCTGATGGGTTTTTGCCTTGCTCCTTCATCTGCTGTGTGTTTCTCTATCTTCTCATTTTGGTTAACTTACTGTGTTCAGGGTCTCCTCTTTGCAGGCTGCACGTTCATAGTTCCTGTTGTTTTTGATGTCTGCCCACAGTGGCTAAGGTTGTTTCAGTGGGTTGTGTAGGCTTCCTGGTGGAGGGGACTAGTTCCTGTGTTCTTGTGGATGAGGCTGGATCTTGTATTTCTGGTTGGCATGTCCACATCTGGTGGTGTGTTTTGGGGTGTCTTTGGCCTTATTATGATTTTAGGCAGCCTCTGTGCTAATGGGTGGGGTTGTGTTCCTATCTTGCTAGTTGTTTGGCATAGGGTGTCTAGCACTGTAGCTTGCTGGTCGTTCAGTGAAGCTGGGTCTTGGCATTGAGACCAGCTGAGTCTTGGCATACTCATACACACTCACAAAAAGAGCAAAAGGGAAAAGTATATATATATCATCGCTCTCAAATTCCACCTCCTCAGTTTTGGATGATTCATTGTTTATTCAGATATTCCACACATGCAGGGTACATCAAGTTGATTGGGTAGATTTAATCCAATGCTCCTGAGGCTGCTGGGAGAAATTGCCCTTTCTCTTCTTAGTTCGCACATTTCCTGGGGTTCAGCTTTGGATTTGGCCCTGCCTCTGAGTGTAGGTCCCCTGAGAGCATCTGTTCTTTGCTCAGAGAGGTCAGGGTTAAAGGAGCAGCTGCTTCTGGGGCTCTGGCTCACTCAAGCGGGGGGAGGGAGGGGTACAGATGCAGGGCGAGCCTGCGGTGGCAGAGGCCAGCGTGTCATTGCCCCAGCCTGAGGTACGCCGTGCGTTCTCCCGGGGAAGCTGTCCCTGGATCACAGGACCCTGGCAGTGGCGGGCTGCACAGGCTCCCCGGAGGGGCGGTGTGGAGAGTGACCTGTGCTTGCACACGGGCTTCTTGGTGGCGGCAGCAGCAGCCTTAGCGTCTCCTGCCCGTCTCTGGGGTCCGCACTGATAGCCGCGGCTCGCACCCATCTCTGGAGCTCCTTTAAGCGGTGCTCTTAATCCCCTCTCCTCGCGCACCAGGAAACAAAGAGGCAAGAAAAAGTCTCTTGCCTCTTAGGCAGCTCCAGACTTTTTCCCAAACTCCCTTCCGGCTAGCCGTGGTACACTAACCCCTTCAGGCTGTGTTCAGGCCGCCAACCCCTGTCCTCTCCCTGCGATCCGACCGAAGCCCGAGCCTCAGCTCCCAGCCCCAACCCGTCCCGACGGGTGAGCAGACAAGCCTCTCGGGCTGGTGAGTGCTGGTCAGCACCGGTCCTCTGTGCAGGAATCTCTCCACTTTGCCCTCCACACCCCTGTTGCTGTGCTCTCCTCCGTGGCTCTGAAGCTTCCCCCTTCTGCCACCCACAGCCTCTGCCCATGAAGGGGTTTCCTAGTGTGTGGAAACCTTTCCTCTTTCACAGCTCTCTCCCACTGGTGCAGGTTCCATCCTTATTCTTTTGTCTCTGTGTTTTCTTTTTTCTTTTGCCCTACCCAGGCACGTGTGGAGTTTCTTGCCTTTTGGGAGGTCTGAGGTCTTCTGCCAGCGTTCAGTAGGTGTTCTGTAGGAGTTGTTCCACATGTAGATGTATTTCTGATATATTTGTGGGGAGGACGTGATCTCCACATCTTACTCCTCTGCCATCTTGAAGCTCCTCTCTGCCTGGCAATTTTTAAATCTAATGCCAGACATTGTGAATTCCATTTTATTGGATGCTGGATATTTTTGCATTTATATAAATATTTCTGAGCTTTGTTCTGGGTTGCAGTTATTACTTGGAATCAAACGTTTGATCCCTTCAGATCTTTCTTATAAACTTTGTGAAGTGTTATTATCAGCATTTATTCTTGGGCCCTTTTCTCATTACTGAGACAAAACTTCTCTGAATACTGTACCCAATATCTCATGAATTATGAGGTTTTCTGCTCTTGCATGTGAGGACCAGAACTTTTCCTGACCCTGTGAGAACCTCAAGTTTTGTTCCTTCTAATCCTTTTCATGGTGTTTTCTATGTATAGTTTCCACACATGCATGTCCTAATCAGTATTCAGATGCAAACTCAAGAGAAACTCTTTACAGATATTCAAAGCTCTATTTCTGTGCAGCTCTCTGCAGTAGTCTGCCTGTGAATTCTAGCTATCTTGGCTTTCCAGAATATCTAGCTTCTTCTCAAGTTAAGGAGCCTGCTGGGATCTTCCTGGGTACCCCACTTCCTTTCCCTATAGCCTGGAAACTAGCCAGTAGGGTGGGAAGATCGTTGGGTTATTTCATTTGTTTCTTGTCTCTTAGGATCACTGTCCTTTGTTGCCTGACTTCCAATGTCTTAAAAACTGTCATTTCTACTATGTTGCTTTTTAAAAATCTGTTTGAGGTAAGGAGGTAAAATTTAATCTTTATTCTTCTGTCTTTACTGGAAGAAAATGTCTTCCCCATTCTTAAATTTTAAAACTTATTTTTTCTCGAATAAGTATTTATATATTACTTCTAATATGGTTAAGATCATTGCTGGAAACCATATTACAAGGCAAATCTTACTCCAGTTGCTCCTTTCTATTTTTGTTTTAAAGAATATCTTAGTTTATATGCAAACACATAATATAACATGTGATACTGAAAGTGCCTGAGATTTGGAAATAGAAGGTCTTGAGTTCAGCATACAATCAGAGTAGCAATGTAGCTTCAGAAAAGTTACTTAACCTCTCAAAAACTGAAATAATAATACTTATTGCACAGGATACTTTTCAGTATTAAGTTAAATAATGAATGTAAAGAGATTGGCTCAATTCCCTGGCACATATCAGGTAATCAAAAATTATAACAATTAATACTTCAATTAGAAGAATTATGTTATCAAAACCAACAGCAATAGTTAGTATCATTGGAAACTTAAAATTATGTGCTTATTGGGCAGTGGCCAGATAAGAGGCAAGAAATTGTAAAATAGGAAAAAAAGAGACTCTCTTAATATTTTTCAGCAAATGAAGAAAAAAATGCAATTTAACTGCCACTTATCTGACCATGTAACTACTGTTACTGTTACATAATTAATGTCTCTAACATAAAATAAGCAAGAAAAGATAATTTGTGCTGATTTTGTTTATCGTTTTAAATGCATCTATGGTAGAAATGTACTACAAACATCATATAGAAGCATCTATCAGAAAGAATAAGTGCTAATTTAGGTTCTATCACAGTTGCAAACACTATAAGAAACAAGTGCTTTGGCCTCATGTGATAAGGTATTGCTTTCTAATTTTGGCATCCTCACATTTACAGATAGATTATTTCATTTTGTGGTGATAAAGTTTGAGAACGCCTGTACAGACCCCTGAATTGTTTATCAGTATGGACTCATGGTGATCCAAGGTTATTACAGTGGTCTGCACAAAATAACATTCTAAAAATGAAAAATAAAAGGTAAAAACACTAACTCTTGATTCACCAATTGTTTTCCCTTAAATATATATCATTTTTTAAGTCCTAGTCTGGTTCTCCTTTACTGTCCAGCAAACTCTGGAATTGTTTACTTTTATTGGCCATTAAAATGAAATTATTTGAATGATAACAATAGCCATACTAACAACCATAAAAAACAAGCAAAATTAATGTAATTTATTGAACAGCACCTCAAGGATTGTTCTAAAGGCTTTGCAACATGCTATTATATTTAAGTCTAACACAAAGTTGTAAAATACAGGTGATTTTGTTAAATGAGGGAACAAGTTCAGAGGGCTTGTCACTTGTCTTAGGTTACCCTTTGAGTGTTAGAATCAGACCTGAAACAAGGACTGGATTATTATTATTTTTTCATTATGTTACACTAGGTTTTAATATTAACCATAGTTAAAGATAATTTTTAAAATGTATATGATGTTGAAGTAATCATTTATGCCGTATAAAGCCAAGCACTGATTTTTAGATAATCTGCATGTGTGTTCCTTCCACATGTGCATGTGATATAGAATTATATGGGGATAGATTTGAAATTTATTAGCATACTAGTGTTATCACACCTCTTTTGCTGCTAAAAGAACTATGTAATAGTTCATGACTGGGCCATGGCTACACAGACTCAGTATCACAATTAAAACCCAAGTTTTTCACATGTTATAGCTAAATATTGTGCAATAGAAGGCAGGTTGTAGTTTTGTGGAAAGATCATTGGATTTGAAGTCATTAGACCTAGTAGACTCAAGGTTTGGTTTGGTATTTAACTAGTTTTGTGGCCCTGGGTAAATTACTTGTCCTCTATGAGCCTCATTTTCATTATCTAAGAAGTGGTGGTTATAATAAAATAATACCTACACTACAGGGTTGATAGAAAGATTATATGAGACAGTGTATGCAAAAGAGCTTGACAAACTCTAAAGCACCATACAAATGCAAAGCAATGATGTTATCATGTACTGCAACATGCACTGGATTTACACATAGTAGATTATATACCAGATTATAATCTTCCCCTCAGGAAAAGGGAAAGTAGTATGGAAAATTCTCTAGAAAAGAGAAGTCATATGCAAGGGGTAAATGTAAAGGTTTTAATCTTCTTTCCCATTATAAAACATTTCTCCCAAGCCTTCTTTGGAGATCTCCTTTGGAGAATAGGCAAGTCCCTGGAGTAAATTCATGGAAAGAGACCATATGGTAGAACATGATATTGTATTATCCTTTGCTGGAGCAGACTGCTTTTCCATCTTTAGGATGTCAATTGTTGTTTTAAGTTTGTTATATTAAAAAAAGGACATTGTATATAGTAAGCAGGATAGTATGTACAGTCAGCTAGAACTGCATATGAAACTGCAAACCAGTGCTCTCAAGTCAAGCAACTCTCTAAGGCAGAGAGATCGGAAGATCTTGTACCCTCTTTGCTGTGGTGTGATAGCTTCTGCTTAACTTAAAGAGACTGTTCAGCTGTTTCCACTGCCGAGTTTCTGAGTTTCTTTTACAGAGGGAACTTGCAGTTGGTGCTGTCTTCTCAGAACATGTGTATTGCAGTTATATTTATTTCATTGAGTCCCTAATTGTTTTGTTAACAGTATAGCTTGCTGGGGGTTTAAACAAATGACAAAACCTTCATGTGTACTTCCATGAAACCTTGGCAGGATTAGGCTCCACTGGGTGGTTCTTTCAATGGCAGTAGCCTCATTGATGCTGCTGGAGAAATATTGGCTAGTCTTCCTTTTCTCTTCCTTTTTCTGCCACTTACCTTCATGGACTCCATTCCGCAGTCATGCAAAACTGACATGTTTTCATGGTGTGTTTCATGTATATATGTACTTCCATATCTTTGCTCATATTGAACCTGCTGCCTGAAATGCCCTTCCCCACCCTTTTTAAGTTGCCTCCCCTTTATTTATTCTTCAAAGCTCAATTCAAATGCTATTGGTAAAAACATTCTTGATCTCCCCCAGCAAAACTTCTCATGTCTCTGAGCAGTACTTGGCCAATTCCTCTCTTTTAGAATTTACCATGTTTACTTTTCCTCCCACTCCCCTCATTCTGCTACTCTATGAAGGCAGAGGCTCTCTTATTCATGTCTGTATCTACAGTATGTATCCCAGTACCTGGCATTTGGTAGGTTCCCAGTAAAGTCTGTTTAATTAATGAATGAATGGAGCTTCTGGGAGCAAGAATCAGGCTTCCTGGATTTGGATCCCAGCTCTACCACTTATTAGCTGTATGACGTGGGGCAAATCCTCAAACTCTCTTTGTTCCTCATTTGTAAAATAAAATATTAAGACGCCTCCTCTATCAGATTGTTGTGAGGATTTAATATATGTCAAATATGTAGAATAATGCTGCACACCAAGTTCATATCTTCTTGCTATTCTGAAAAGGTTGTCTGTCAGAAGACATTAGCATGACTGCCTGTGCATGACTCGATTTATGCTACTGGTTTTATGTCTGGGATTTTTTGATTTCTAGTTTTTATTCTGGTAGTTTGCCAGTTGGTCAGATCTCTTCACTGGGTGAGCTTCCATTCTTCAGCTCAGCTAAAGAGATGGGCACTGCTGCATAGGGCAGACTTCTCTGATGCAACCTGCATGACTGATTTCTTTTGGGATCTCTGCCGTGACAACTAAGGTACTTTGTGTTGACTAAAATTCTGAACTAGAGTCATAGAACTTACTTGACCTTGGACTCCAGGCCTTAGCTATGAGGCTAGACCTCAGCTGGCATCTACTTTAGTCCTTAACTGCCTGCCCTAACCGCTCTGCATAGGGTCTAGCACATAGTAGTACATTCTTGGTGAGTATTTGTTAAATGAATTAGGAAATGAATGAAGATTAAATATAATTTTTTTATTTTAGAAATAATATAAAATTATCTATAATTAATCATTACAGAAAGGATATAATATAGAAAAGTGAATTTACCTTATATTCCTGCCTCTTAGAACCACTGTCGACAGTTTGGAGTGTATTCTTCTAACCTTTTACCTATAGGGTTTTTCTTTTTAAACAAATTTTGAATTGGTACTAATTCAGTGTCAAAACCACTCAGTTAAAAGGGTAACAACCAAGGAAAAGGGGGTAGGCTACATGAAAATGGGCTGTTGGGACATTGGGATCGTAGATATTGTTCAGGTGCTTCTGAGTCCATACTTTTTGTTTTTGAAGTTTTGGTTCAAGAACCAATTTAAATTAAGGCCAACAGTGTATAAAAAGTGCCTATCTTGTTTTATCCTTATCAGTATTGTCTCATCATTACATTAATACTAATTTGGGTACTTGAAATTTTTCATGTCATTGATTTACTTTGAATATCTTTAATTGTTAAAGAGTTTAGAACTATTATTTTCATATGCTTATTGGCCACTACTTTTTTTCTTCTCTAAATATGTCTTTTGTCCATCTGTGTCAATTTACCCTTGCTCATTGTGTATTGCTGATGTTAACCCTTTTTCTTTGGACTCTGGCAAACTAAAATTGTGTTTGTTTATATAGGTTCCTCAAGTTTTATATAAGTCAAGTTTACTGATATTTTACTTTGATTATTTTGTTTGTTTGCTTTTAGGTTTAGGAAGTTTTTTTCATCTATGTAACAGATAAATATTCATAATGATTTTCTACTGCTTCTAAATTTTTAAATTTAAGCATAATATACTTCGATATACAAAAAAGTGGATACACCAAAAGCATGTATTTCATTTGTTTAACATACCTGTCTAACCAGCATCACCTAGATCAGGAAATAAAACATTGTTAGCATCCCAGAGGCTCCTAACCTCCACCCTTGTTTGTGCTCAGTGTCTTCCTACATAGTAACAATAACCCAATTTCTTTTTTTAAAAAAATATTTATTTATTTATTTATTTGGTTGTGCTGGGTCTTAGTTGCGGTAGGGGGGCTCCTTAGTTATGGCCTGCAGGCTCCTAGTTGCAGCTCACTGGCTTCTTTGTTGCGACACGTGGCCTCCTTAGTTGTGGCATGTGAACTCTTAGTTGCGGCATGCATGTGGGATCTAGTTCCCTGACCAGCGATCGAACCTGGGCCCCCTGCGTTGGGAGCACGGAGTCTTAACCACTGCGGCACCAGGGAAGTCCCTCCCAATTTCTGACTATAGATTTCTTATTACCTGATTATCTATTTCATTATTTCATGTAAATGTAATCATATGTTATGTATTCTTTTGTACTTAGCTTCTTTTACTCAAA
Organism: Balaenoptera ricei; assembly: GCF_028023285.1. Taxonomy (NCBI): domain Eukaryota; kingdom Metazoa; phylum Chordata; class Mammalia; order Artiodactyla; family Balaenopteridae; genus Balaenoptera; species Balaenoptera ricei. Next base: position 41,286,939 of record NC_082639.1, on the reverse strand, counting down.
ATTATATTTTGAGATACATCCATATTATTTCATGTAGTAGAAGTTTGTTCATTTTCATTGCTATATATTATTCCATTGTGTGAAAATATTGCACTTTATTTATCCATTCTACTGTTTATAGACATTTGTGAAATTTCCAGGTTTTAGTTGTTGCAAATAGTGCTGCTATGAACATGTTTTTGGTAAATATATGTAAGCATATCTCTTGGATACATACCTAGAGGTTACTTGGTCATGGAGTACGCATTTGTTCAGCTTTAAATAGCCAAATTGTTTTCTTAAGTAGTTGTACCAATTTATACTTCCTCCAGCATTATATGAGAATTCTCTTTTTTCCCAACAGTGGGTTTTTTTATTATTTTCATTTCAGAACTTCTGGTTGCTGGGTAGAAATTTCTCACTGTGACTTTATTTTTCATTTGCCAAATGAAAATGAATAGCTAAAGAATCTGAGCACCATTTATGTAGTATATTTGTGTTTTGATATCCTTTTCTGTGAAGTGCCTATTTAAATCTTTGCCCACTTATCTTTTATTGGGTAGTCTGCCATTTTCTTACTGATTTGGGGAATTCTTTATATATTCTAGGTACAAGTCCTTTGTCAAATATATAATTACAAATATTCCATGCTGTGGGTTGATTTTTCACTCTTTAAATGGTGTCTTTTGATGAATGTAAGTTCTTAATTTTAGTATAGTACAATTAATTAATTATCTTTCTACTAAGGTTAGCTTTTTTGTGTCCTGTGTAAGAAATCTACACTCACTCCATGAAATTGTTTGCCTGAATTTTTCTTTGAAAGCTCTCTGATTTTACCTTTCATGTTTATATCTAAATCTACCTAGAATTATTTTTTGATATATGATATGAGGTATGAATTAAGAGAGACATGTACAGCCCCAAAACTCAGCAAATGTCCTGTTGGGGAAATGAGCCATATGCTTGAGGCCTTTCAAGTTTCTTTTTGTCATTCAAGCCCTTGATTACTGCTCATAGCTTTGCTGGCTTTCTTTTAGGGCTCTTCTCCTTGGACCACGCCTGCCTCAGTCTGTACCCAGAGTCAGAAAATACCCTCAGGGGGAAAAAAGCTTTGCAATCCGTTTACCTCATAAGGTTTGCCCCCCTCTTTGGAATTTCAGATCATCAAATCGTTTTTGTAATTTATCCAGCTTATTCTCATTTTTCCAGTGGAAGCATTGGACTGCTTTGACCTACTATATTCTACCTAAGGATAGTTTATCTTATATGATTTTTGTAATTTTACTAAATATATATAAAATATTACATAATATATTTGAATACATTAGCATACATTGTAATAAATATTTATATATCATATATTGTATAGTCATATATAATATAACTATATATTATAAAATATATTTAATATATCTAATTTATCTAATATTAGGTAAATATTTAATGTATCAAATATTAAATATATATGTATATATAATTTTAGTATCTTTCTTTGATTTTAGTTTAGGGTGTGATCATGAAGAAGTAACTATTTGCAAAAGGAAACATTTTATCTACTTCATTTCTTGAATTATTTATCATTTTCCTATTTATCTCTTATGATTTCCTTACCATATCTTAGATTCTTATACATCTGAGTATTTCTGGAAAGTTTTGTTGTTATTCTAGTATTTATTTTTTAGCAGATCTTTACTGAGCCCCTCCTGTATTCCAAAGTCTGTGCTGTTTTATTAAATAGACACAATTTCTTCTTTATTGGCTTTGGCAGGCTAGAGAAGGAGAAAGAGATCAATCAAAAAATCATAAATGTCACATGTACCCCAATGTTCACTGCAGCACTATTTACAATAGCCAGGACGTGGAAACAACCTAAATGTCCAATGACAGATGAATGGATAAAGAAGATGTGGTACATATATACAATGGAATATTACTCAGCCATAAAAAAGAATGAAATTGGGTCATTTGTAGAGATGTGGATGGACCTAGAGTCTGTCATACAGAGTGAAGTAAGCCAGAAAGAGGAAAACAAATGTCATATATTAACACATATATGTGGAATCTAGAAAAATGGTACTGATGAATCTATTTGCAGGGCAGGAATAGAGACGTAGACATAGAGAATGGACTTGTGGACACAGGGGAGAAGGGGAGGGTGGGACGAATTGGGAGATTAGGATTGACATATATACACTACCATGCGTAAAACAGATAGCTAGTGGGAACATGCTGTAAAGCACAGGAATCTTAGCTCGGTGCTCTGTGATGACCTAGATGGGTGGGATGAGGGTAGGGTTGGGGGGAGGTCCAAAAGGGAGGGGATATAGATATACATATAGCTGATTCACTTCACTGTACAGCAGAACCTAACACAACATTGTAAAGCAATTATGCTCCAATAAAAAAATCACAAGTGTGAATGTAAAGTAAGTTCCAAGGTGTGTCTGATGCTGATGGTCCAGGGACTATACTTTGAAAACCACTAGATTAATCAATGCTGTTGGCTGATGTGTTTTCCATCTGAACTAGTGTAGATCTGTTTCCAGTGTTTCATTTCTGGGTTTTGGCTTTTTTCAGTGAGCAATAATCTTCCTAACATTGCTCTAGAATGACCAAAGATGAGCAAATATAGGTATTCCAGTAAGGGAATTGATGCTTATTTCCTCATGTACAGAGGAGGTAATGGCAAGTGTATTTCTTATTATGCCACAGGCAGTTCTATATTTATGTAGACCAGTTACAGAAGGAACCCTTATGTGTAAAAAGGCAAACGGCAAAACCTCAGCTGTGCATGTAAGATCCCTTGCTATTTCTCAGAGGTGGTGGTGAGAAAGGTATTCCCCATTGCCCTATAATAATAGGGCCAACATAGAGAGGAAATTAGGAAGGATAAAAGAGTTTTACATTTTATGTCACCATCATTCCAGACTTCCTCTGGAATATTAAATTTTAATATTTTATTTTGATAAAACCCAGGATATATCCTCCATCCCAGGTTCAAATTATTCCCTTATTTTCCATTTAGATTCATTTCTTCTACTGTATAGTGAGTTCCTTGATGTTATGAATCATGTCAGAACACCTCAGAGTCCTAAGTACACAGATGTGGCAGCCATGGGAATGCATCTCTCAGATCCTGTACTCTTGGGAGCATAGTTGACTGACAGCTAGAATTTTATTCCCCCGGATCCCCTGCCACATTCACCCTGAGACCATACATTCTGTAGACTGCTTCCAGTCAGTGACTGAACATGGCATGGGTACGAGTGCTTGCAACATTCTTGTGTGATTAACGACCCCTCTAATGGCCAAGTTTAAATAGAGGACTCTCTATTGATTTGACCTAAACTCTCTTAGAACCATGTTGTCATCTGAGATTCTTCCTACCCAGTTGTTCTTCATTCCCCCATCCTTTGCCAGGATATAAGCTGTGCTTTGTGGTCTGAAGGTTCTTCCTGCTGCCTCTCCCTTAGTCTTTCACAGTTATTTCCCTCAATAGATCTGTTACCTGTCTAATGGCACCTGCTTCTCAGAAGAGTTGAATTAACACAGGTGGTACTGAGAAGGGGGTGGTACTAAAAATAAGATGAAGTTTTAGAAATGGTTCACTCCCTGCCCTGCAGGCAAAGAGGATGCTATCCTATCCTGGGTGTTATGTGGGATACAGATATTTCCTGGTACAATAGGTGCCAGGAATTGAAGGTGCCAATCCAATTGAAGAATTCACCAATGATGGCCTGGGAAAATGTGCCAGTGGAGGGGATTGCCCTGCAGCCATTTTAAAGATATAGGGAAAACAATGTCTACAAGTACTGTGGAGTTGGCTGGCTATTGCTAAATTATATTGATGTCACTCAGAAGGATAATTAACAAACAGTTAAGGGTGAAGTATGAGAGCCAGAGGGCTCTTAACAAACAGTTAAGGGTGAGGTCTATTAACAAACAGTTAAGGGTGAAGTATGAGAGCCAGAGGGCTCCTGCAGTAGAAGAGTAGATTCAGTGGAGAAGCAGACTCAGTACTTGATTGTTAGAGTGGCACAGGTTCAGAAATGTTTGAATGCCCAGCCAAAGGATGTCTGTTATATTAAGGTCAGAGACGTGGTTGAAAAACCTGAGATCCTGACATATGGGACATGGACATCTGGATGGATGTCTTTGAGAATTTGGCTCTTCAGATCTATTTGAGCCCTCAGAGCTAGAACTTCCTTAATCCTGGAAGGTATTGCCGAGGCTGCACCCCCACAAGGCAACAGGTGCCCCCTTGAGGAGCCGCCCCCATCTCTTGTCCTGACTGTCAGGCTATAACTAGGTTTGAATCCCAGGTTGCTAGGACTTGATAGGCCTAATTAGGAAGGAAAGCAATTATACACCAAAGGGGCTACAACAATTAATTAGCATTTCTGCCAGGAGCCAGGAGATTGGATTTTGAAGGTGGTTGATTAAAGAGGCCAAAAAGTAAGAGTGGATATGCAAGAATTAATTTACTGGTATGTACATTCTCAGGATATACGATTTATCACCCAGGTAACCATATCACAGGAATGGGGTAAATACTGTGAGGTAGCTCTTGAAAGCCTGGAGAAAGTGATGGCTCATAATCAATGAAATGCCTGGGTACCCTGACACATAGTAAAGGAAGAATACAAAGGCGAATGGAAGTGAGCCTCTTGGCCAAAATATATTATGTGAGACCAGAAGACCCACCAGTGGACTATGTTCTACAAAAGAGGATCTAGGACACACAGTTCTCTAACACCATCAGGTATACACTGGTGAGAGGAACACCAACATCATTAAGATATCCTGGTGGATCTCCTCCGCAGGCCATGAATGATGGTAAGAGAGCCTGTCATAGAGCTGGACTCATTAATATCCTTTGTGATAAATAGGGATTTGAAGTAATAGAGGCCAGGTGGTGGTGGTTTACCACCAGGGACCAGAAGGCCATAATTATCTTAATGACTGGCAAGGTTTGAGGGCCAACCAAGGGGGCTTGACCTTCAGGCAATTGAGGAGATAGACATTAGACATGGTGTTTCTGGGGACTTCCCTGGTGGCTCAGTGGTTAAGAATCCTCCTGCCAATGCAGGGGACACGGGTTTGATCCCTGGCCGGGGAAGATCCCACATGCCATGGAGCAACTAAGCCCGTGCACCACAACTACTGAGCCTGTGCTCTAGGGTGTGCATGCCACAACTACTGAAGCCTGTGCGCCTAGAGCCCGTGCTCTGCAACAAGAGAAGCCACTGCAATGAAGAGTAGCCCCCGCTCACTGTAACTAGAGAAAGCCCACGCACAACAACGAACACCCAAGGCAGCCAAAAATAAATAAATAAATAAATAATACCATTGCTGGAAATCTTTAAAAAAAAAAAAGACATGGTGTTTCTAGTGACAAGCTAGATAGATAGCCAATAAATGTGCAGCTTAACATCCACAACCAGAAAAAGGCAAGAATGGAGGATGGCAGCTGTCTCTCCAAAAGTCACCATCCCTTGCTCAGTTCCTGGACCTGAGTCAATTTTCAGATCTAGAATCCGTTGACTGAAGAAATAGCCAGGTTTCTTGGAGGGAGGACCCTGTAGTACTGTGGCATATACATTCTGTAATGATTTCCCTAGTCCTTCTCCGGAGGACCATAAATGGTCCTCTGGCCATTTATTTGGGTAACTATACACCAAGGAAAGGGAAATAACCAGATGTTTTGAGTATATTAGATACAGGATCAGAGTTTAGATTAATATCCTGAGACTCAAAATGTCATCATGGTGCCTCTGTTAGAGTGGGGACATCTGGGAGCCAGTAATAAATGCAATCATGAATAAGGTCTAACTCACAGTGGCTCCACTGGATCCATGGAACAAACAGCTAGTCATTTCCCCAATCTTCAAGTGTGTAATTGGGATTGATATACTTGGCAGTTGGAGTAATATTCACATTGGGTCCTTGGCTTGGGAGGTAAGAACTATTGTAGTAGAGAAGACCAAGTGGAAACCTTTCAACTGACCATTCCCCCAGCCAAGATTGTAAATAAAAAATAAAATCACATCCTGGGGGTGGGTAGATGGAATGGATTGGTGGGATTAGTACCACTATCCAAGTTCTAAAGCAGGAATCAAGAAACTTTTTCTATAAATGACAAGGTAGTAAACATGGCTTTGTGAGCCATATTATCTGTCATAGCTATTCAACTCTTCCATTGTACCATGGAAACACCCATAGGCAACGCTTAAATGAATGATTATCACTGTGTTCTAATAAATATTTACTTATAAAATCAGGCAACTGGCTAGACTTGACCAGTGTGTTGTAGTTTAATGATCCTGTTCTAAAGGATGCATTGTGGTGTTGCTATCATATGTCCATTTTATTCACCAATCTGATCCTTGAGAAGACCAGATGGATTTCATAAAATGAGTATAGATGGCAACAAACTCAGCCAAATAGTTGCCCATTTGCAGCTGCTAAGTCTAATGTGGTATCATTGCTAGAGAAGGTTAGTGCAGGTACGTAGTATAGTATACAGTCATTGATTTGGCAAATATATTCTTTTCTATTTCAATTAGAGAAGAGAATCAGAAAAAGTTTTGCCTTTACATGGAGTGGAAAACAATACTCATATTCACTTTCAGTTTTGCCCCAATGCTATGTTTTTTTTTAAACATCTTTATTGGAGTATAATTGCTTTACAATGGTGTGTTAGTTTCTGCTTTATAACAAAGGGAATCAGCTATACATATACATATATCCCCATATCTCCTGCTTCTTGGGTTTCCCTCCCACCCTCCCTATCCCAACCCTCTAGGTGGACACAAAGCACCAAACAGATCTCGCTATACTATGCAGCTGCTTCCCACTAGCTATCTATTTTACATTTGGTAGTGTATATATGTCCATGCCACTCTCTCACTTCGTCCCAGCTTACCCTTCGCCCTCCCCATGTCCTCAAGTCCATTCTCTATGTCTGCCTCTTTATTCCTGTCCTGCCACTAGGTTCTTCAGACCCATTTTTTTTTAAATTACATATATATGTGTTAGCATACAGTATTTGTTTTTCTCTTTCTGAGAAAAGTATCATGTCATCTGCAAACAGTGACACCTTTACTTTTCTTTTCCGATTTGGATTTCTTTTATTTCTTTTTCTTCTCTGATTGCTAGGGCTAAAACTTCCAAAACTATGTTGAATAATAGTGGTGAGAGTGGGCAACCTTGTCTTGTTCCTGATCATAGTGGAAATGGCTTCAGTTTTTCCCCATTCAGAAAGATGTTGACTGTGGGTTTGTCATATATGGCCTTTATTATGTTGAGTTAAGTTCCCTCTGTGCCTACTTTCTGGAGGGTTTTTATCATAAATGGGTGTTGAATTTTGTCGAAAGCCTTTTCTGCATCTATTGAGATGATCATATGTTTTTTCTCCTTCAATATGTTAATGTGGTTTATCACATTGATTGATTTGCGTATATTGAAGAATCCTTGAATTCCTGGGATAAAACCCATTTGATCATGGTGTATAATCCTTTTAATGTGCTGTTGGATTCTCTTTGCTAGTATTTTGTTGAGGATTTTTCTTTCTTTTTTAAAAATTTAATTTTATTTATTTTTTTATACAACAGGTTCTTATTAGCTATCCATTTTATACATATTACTGTATATATGTCAATCCCAATCTCCCAATTCATCACACCACCACACCCATCACCCCCCCACCACTTTCCCCCCTTGGTGTCCCTACGTGTTTTCTCTACATCTGTGTCTCAATTTCTGCCCTGCAAACCGGTTCATCTGTACCATTTTACTAGGTTCCACATATATGCGTTAATATACAATATTTGTTTTTCTCTTTCTGACATACTTCACTCTGTACGACAATCTCTAGATCCCTCCACGTCTCTACAAATGACCCAATTTCGTTCCTTTTTATGGCTGAGTAATATTCCACTGTATATATGTACCACATCTTTTTTATCCATTCGTCTGTCGATGGGCATTTAGGTTGCTTGCATGACCTGGCTATTGTAAATAGTGCTGCAATGAACGTTGGGGTGCATGTGTCTTTTTGAATTATGGTTTTCTCTGGGTATATGCCCGGTAGTGGGATTGCTGGGTAACCTCCATACTGCTCTCCATAGTGGCCATATCAATTTACATTCCCACCAACAGTGCAGGAGGGTTCCCGTTCCTCCACACCCTCTCCAGCATTTGTTGTTTATAGATTTCCTGGTGATGACCCTTCTAACTGGTGTGAGGTGATACCTCATTGTAGTTTTGATTTGCATTTCTCTAATAATTAGTGATGTTGAGCAGCTCTTCATGTGCTTCTTGGCCATCTGTATGTCTCCTTTGGAGAAATGTCTATTTAGGTGTTCTGCCCATTTTTGGATTGGGGTGTTTGTTTCTTTAATATTGAGCTGCATGAACTGTTTATATATTTTGGAGATTAATCCTTTGTCCATTGATTCATTTGCAAATATTTTCTCCCATTCTGAGGGTTGTGTTTTCGTCTTGTTTGTAGATTCCTTTGCTTTGCAAAAGGTTTTAAGTTTCATTAGGTCCCATTTGTTTATTTTCGTTTTTATTTCCACTTCTCTAAGAGGTGGAACAAAAAAAATCTTGCTGTGATTTATGTCAAAGAGTGTTTTCCTATGTTTTCCTCTAAGAGTTCTATAGTGTCTGGTCTTCCATTTAAGTCTTTAATCCATTTTGAGTTTATTTTTGTGTGTGGTGTTACAGAGTGATCTAATTTCACTCTTTTACATGTAGCTGTCCAGTTTTCCCAGCACCACTTACTGAAGAGGCTGTCTTTTATCCACTGTATATGCTTGCCTCCTTTATCAAATATAAGGTGACCATATGTGCATGGGTTTATCTCTGGATTTTCTATCCTGTTCCATTGATCTATATTTCTGTTTTTGTGCCAGTACCATACTGTCTTGATTACTGTAGCTTAGTAGTATAGTCTGAAGTCAGGGAGCCTGATTCCTCCACCTCCATTTTTCTTTCTCAAGATTGCTTTGGCTATTCTGGGTCTTTTGCGTTTCCATACAAATTGTGAGATTTTTTGTTCTAGTTCTGCGAAGAATGCCAGTGGTAGTTTGATAGGGATTGCATTGAATCTGTAGATTGCTTTGGGTAGTATAGTCATGTTCACAATGTTGATTCTTCCAATCCAAGAACATGGTATATCTCTCCATCTTTTTGTATCATCTTTAATTTCTTTCATCTGTGTCTTATAATTTTCTCAATACAGGTCTTTTGTCTCCTTAGGTAGGTTTATTCCTAGGTATTTTATTCTTCTTGTTGCAATGGTAAATGGGAATGTTTCCTTAATTTCTCCTTCAGATTTTTCATCATTAGTGTATAGGAATGCAAGAGATTTCTGGGCATTAATTTTGTATCCTGCTACTTTACCAAATTCACTGATTAGCTCTAGTAGTTTTCTGTTGGCATCTATAGGATTCTCTATGTATAGTATCATGTCATCTGCAAACAGTGACAGTTTTACTTCTTCTTTTACAATTTGGATTCCTTTTATTTCAGTTTCAATTTCAGTGCTTGTGATTGGTCTGTTTCTATTTTCTATTTCTTCCTAGTTCAGTCTCTGGAGGTTGTGCTTTTCTAAGAATTTGTCCATTTCTTCCAGGTGATCCATTTTATTGGCATATAGTTGCTTGTAGTAATCTCTCATGATCCTTTGTATTTCTGCAGTGTAAGTTGTTACTTCTCCGTTTTCATTTCTAATTCTGTTGATTGGAGTCTTCTCCCTTATTTTCTTGATGAGTCTGGCTAATGGTTTATCAATTTTGTTTATCTTTTCAAAGAACCAGCTTTTAATTTTACGGATCTTTGCTATTGTTTCCTTCATTTCTTCTTCATTTATTTCTGATCTGATCTTTATGATTTCTTTCCTTTTGCTAAGTTTGGGCGTTTTTTTGTTCATCTTTCTCTAATTGCTTTAGGTGTAGGGTTAGGTTGTTCATTTGAGATGTTTCTTGTTTCTTGAGGTAGGATTTATTGCTATAAACTTCCCTCTTAGAACTTCTTTTCCTGCATCCCATAGGTTTTGATTCATCATGTTTTCATTGTCATTTGTTTCTAGATATTTTTTGATTTCCTCTTTGCTTTCTTCAGTGATCTCTTGGTTATTTAGTTTTGTATTATTTAGCCTCCATATATTTGTTTTTTTTACAGAATTTTTCCCGTTATTGATATTGAGTCTCATAGGGTAGTGGTTGGAAAAGATACTTGATACAATTTCAATTTTCTTAAATTTCCCAAGTCTAAATTTGTGACCCAAGATTTGATCTATCCTGGAGAATGTTCCATGAACACTTGAGAAGAAAGTGCTATCTGCTGTTTTTGGATGGAATGTCCTATAAATATCAATTAAGTCCATCTTGTTTAATGTATCATTTAAAGCTTGTGTTTCCTTATTTATTTTCATTTTGGATGATCTGTCCATTGATGAAAGTGGGAGGTTAAATTCCCCTCCTATGATTTTGTTACTTTCAATTTCCCCTTTTATGACTGCTTACATTTGCCTTATGTATTCAGGTGCTCCTTGTTGGGTGCATAAATATTTTCAATTGTTATTTCTTCTTCTTGGATTGATCCCTTGATCATTATGTAGTGTCTTTCTTTGTCTCTTGTAATAGAATTTATTTTAAAGTCTATTTTGTCTGATATGAGAATTGCTTCTCCAGTTTTCTTTTGATATCCATTTGCATGGAATATCTTTTTCCATTCCCTCACTTTCAGTCTGTATGTGTCCCTAAGTCTGAAGTGGGTCTCTTGTAGACAGCATATATACAGGTCTTGTTTTTGGATCCATTCAGCCAGTCTATGTCTTTCAGTTGGAGCATTTAGTCCATTTACATTTAAGGTTGTTATCAATATGTATGTTTCTATTACCATTTTCTTAATTGTTTTGGGTTTGTTATTGTAGGTCTTTTCCTTCTCTGTGTTTCCTGCCTAGAGAAGTTCCTTTAGCATTTGTTGTAGAGCTGGTTTAGTGGTGCTGAATTATCTTAGCTTTTACTTGTCTGTAAAGGTTTTAATTTCTCCGTCGAATCTGAATGAGATCCTTTCTTGGTAGAGTAATCTTGGTTGTAGGTTTTTTCCTTTCCTCACTTTAAATATGTCCTGCCACTCCCTGCTGACTTGCAGAGTTTCTGCTGAAAGATCAGCTGTTAACCTTATGGGGATTCCCTTCTGTGTTAATTGTTTCTTTTCCCCTACTGCTTTTAATATTTTTCTTTGTATTTAATTTTTGATAGTTTGATTAATATGTGTCTTGGAGTGTTTCTCCTTGGATTTATCCTGTATGGGACTCTCTGCTCTTCTTGGACTTGATTGACTATTTCCTTACCCATATTAGGGAAGTTTTCAACTATAATCTCTTCAAATATTTTCTCAGTCCCTTTTTCTTTCTCTTCTTCGGGGACCCCTGTAATTCAAGTGTTGGTGCGTTTAATGTTGTCCCAGAGGTCTCTTGGACTGTCCTCAATTCTATTCATTCAGTTTTCTTTATTCTGCTCTGCAGTAGTTATTTCCACTATTTTATCTTCCAGGTCACTTATTTGTTCTTCTTCCTCAGTTATTCTGCTCTTGATTCCTTTTAGAGAATTTTTAATTTCATTTATTGTGTTGTTCATCATTGTTTGTTTGCTCTTTAGTTCTTCTGGGTCCTTGTTAAACCTTTCTTTTATTTTCTCCATTCTGTTTCCACGTTTTTGGATCATCTTTACTATCATTACTCTGAATTCTTTTTTCAGGTGGACTGCCTGTTTCCTCTTTATTTGTTTGGTCTGGTGGGTTTTTACCTTGTTCCTTCATCTGCTATGTCTTTCTCTGTCTTCTCATTTTGCTTAACCTACTATGTTTGGTGTCTTCTTTTTGCAGGCTGCTGGTTCGTAGTTTCCATTGTTTCCGGTATATGCTCCCAGTGAGTAAGTTTGGTTCAGTGGGTTGTGTAGGCTTCCTTGTGGAGGGGACTGGTGCCTGTGTTCTGGTGGATGAAGCTGGATCTTGTCTTTCTGGTGGGCACAACCCCATCCAGTGGTATGTTTTTGACTGTCTGTGAACTTATTACGATTCTAGTCAGCCTCTCTGCTAATGTGTGGGGTTGTGTTCCTGTCTTGCTATTTGTTTGGCTTCAGGTGTCCAGCACTGTAGCTTGCTGCTCGTTGAGTGGAGCTGGGTCTTAGCATTGAGATGGAGATATCTGGGAGAGCTTTCACCATTTGATATTACATGGAGCTGGGAGGTCTCTGGTGGACCAATGTCCTGGACTTGGCTCTCCCACCTCATAGGCACAGGCCTGACACCCTGCCAGAGCACCACGACCCTGTCAGTCACACGGCTCAGAGGAAAAGGGAGAAAAGAAAGAAAGAAAGAAAAGAAAAAACTAAAATAAAGTTATTAAAATTTAAAAATATATTAAAAATAAAAAAGTAATAAAAAAAAGAAAGAGAGCAACCAAACCAAAAAACAAATCCTCCAATGATAACAAATGTAAAAACCATACTAAAACAAACAAACATAAAAAACCAGACAGTAATAACCCTAGGACAAATGGCAAAAGCAAAGCTATGCAGACAAAATCACACAAAGAAGCATACACATACCTACTCACAAAAAGAGAAAATGGAAAAACATATATATATATATACATATATATATATATATATGTATATATATATATATATATATGTATATATATAAAAGGAAGAGAGCAACCAAATCAATAAACAAATCTATCAGTGATAATAAGCCCTAAATACTATACTAAGATAAGCATAAAACCAGAAACAAATTAGGTGCAGAAAGCAAACCCTAAGTCTACAGTTGCTCTCAAAGTTCACCGCCTCAATTTTGGGATGATTCGTTGTCTATTCAGGTATTCCACAGATGTATGTGCATCAAGTTGATTGTGGAGGTTTAATCCGCTCCTGAGGCTGCTGGGAGAAATTTCCCTTTCTCTTCTTTGTTTGCACAGCTTCTGTGGTTCAGCTTTGGTTTTGGCCCTGCCTCTGCGTGTAGGTCACCTGAGGGCATCAGTTCCCAACCCAGACAGGACAGGGTTAAAGGTGCGGCTGATTAGGGGCCTCTGGCTCACTCAGGCGTGGGGAGGGAGGGGTACAGAATACAGGGTGAGCCTGCAGTGGCAGAGGCCGGAGTGATGTTGCAACAGCCTGGGGTGTGCCGGGTGTTCTCCTGGGGAAGTTGTCCCTGGATCGCGGGACCCTGGAAGTGGCGTGCTGCACAGGCTCCTGGGAGGGGAGGTGTGTATAGTGACCTGTGCTTGCACACAGGCTTCTTGGTAGCTGTGGCAGCAGCCTTAGCTTTTCATGTCCTTTTCTGTTATCCGTGCTGATAGCCGGTGCTCACCCCTCTCTCTGGAGCTCGTTTAGGCAGTGCTCTGAATCCCCTCTCCTCGCGCATCCTGAAACAATGGTCTCTTGCCTCTTAGGCAGGTCCAGACTTTTACCTGGACGCCCTCCCTGCTAGCTGTGGTGCACTAGCCCCCTTCAGACTGTGTTCACGCAACCAACCCTAGTCCTCTCCCTGGGATCTGACCTCCAAACACGAGCCTCAGCTCCTAGCCCCCACCTGCCCTGGTGGGTGAGCAGACAAGCCTCTCAGGCTGGTGAGTGCTGGTCGGCACTGATCCTCTGTGCAGTAATCTCTCTGCTTTGCCCTCTGCACCCCTGTTGCTGTGCTCTCCTCCGTGGTTCCAAAGTTTCCACCCTGCTCACCCCCGTCTCTGCCAGTGAAGGGGCTTCCTAGTGTCTGGAAACTTTTCCTCCTTCACAGCTCCCTCCCCAAGGTGCAGGTCCCGTCCCTATTCTTTTACCTCTGTTTTTCCTTTTTTCTTTTGCCCGACCCAGGTACGTGGGGAGTTTCTTGCCTTTTGGGAAGTCTGAGGTCTTCTGCCACCATTCAGTAGGTGTTCTGTAGGAGTTTTTCCACGTGTAGATGTATTTCTGATGTATTTGTGGGGAGGAAGGTGATCTCCACATCTTATTCCTCCGCCATCTTGATGGCGCCTCCCCAGTGCTATGTTAACTTTCCCATCCTCTGTCATAAGAGACCTGAACAACCTGAAACAGAATGTAACACTGATGTTACATCAATGACATCATGCTGATTGGACAGGGTGAGCAAGAGTTGAAACAACTCTTGCTCACCATGGAGGCTTTGATAAGGCACATGTACACCAGAGGGTGGGAGGTAAACATTGTGAAGATCCATAGACCTTCCACCTCAGGGTAGTTTTTAGATGTCCAGTGGTTAAGGGCATGCCATGATGTCCCATCCCAGACAAATAGCTGCATCTTTTACTCTCTACCTCAAAAAAAGAAGCACAGTACCTAGTGGGCCTCTTTGGGTTCTGGAGGCAACATTTTCCATACCGAGAAAAACTGCTCTGGTACTTATACTTGTTTGTACATAAGTTTGCTAGCTTTTAGTGGAATTTACAGCAATTCCAGCCTGTGGTGCAAGTGCTGCTGCCTCTTGAGTCATATATTAGGCAGACTCTTTGTTGTTGGAGGTGTCATTACTGGAAAAAGATTTAATATGGAGACGTAATATGCTGAGTCCCAGTGTGAGAAACATTACCTAGGCCACAGGGATTCTAGATCAAGGCCTTACCATCCACAGTAGAGAATTATGTGCCTTTTGAGAAATAGCTCCTGGCATGTTACTTGTCCCTGAAAGAGATGAAATGCTTTACAATGAGGCAGCAAGTGACCAAGCATCTGGAAATCTCAATTATAAGCTGGGCTCTGTTGGACCTACCAAGTTATAAAGTTGGACAGGCCTGTCATAAGATGGAAATGGTGCATCTGGGATTGAGTTTGAGCAGGACCAGAAGTCACAAGTAAACTATGTAATAAGGTAGCCCAAACTTTATTTACCCAACCACAGTTGTACCAGATCCCCTTCCCTACCTCTCTATGGCCTTATGGCCTGATCCTGTATGACCAGCTGAGAGAGTAAGGGAAGGCCTGTGCTGAGTTTATAGATAAGTCACTTTAATATGTAGTTGAAAGCCAAAAATATATGGCACCTGCATTATAGCCATATACAAGGTAACCCATAAAAGGTAGACAGGGAAAAATCATCCCAAATGGATGGTACTGCAAACAATGTACCTGGCCATTGACTTTATATGGAAGAAGCTGTGTCCTGAAGTGAGAGTACGTATAGATTCCTGGGAAGTGACCAGTGTTCTGGCCAGTTTATCAGGAGACTGGGAGGAAAAAGAATCAAAGATTGGAAGCAAGGATGTGTACTGTAGAGGCATGTGGTTGGACAAATGGGAATGGGCACACTCAGAATGTCTCAGTGAGCTGCATTGATGTATACTTTTTGAGGATACCTTTATTTACAAGTATTCCAGACATCACCAGGCTTCAGGCATGACCATGAGTGAGACCAGCAAATAACAGTTTTTTTGCCTGGCAGCCCTGATCCCAATGCCTGCTGTTTCCAGTGCTGGCAATTTCTGATTGTGGCCCATGAGCAATAGCAGATGTTGTTGAACAACACCAGGCTTCATCAGAGGATATGGGCTTGTAGAATATCCGGGTGATGAATTTGTATTACAAAATCTATTTTTAAAAAGAGTTTTGAATCCATATTAATGCCTCCAGGAAGCATCTTCCATGGGAGAGGCACTAATTATAATTAACCCAGTAGACAAAATGACTCAGCCGATTGACATCAGCCAGCCTTTGTTGTCAGATGTGCTGGAACTATCATGGTCACATGAATGGAGTGACCATAGGGGGCTCTATATTGTCTCAACAGCATGGACTCCCACTTACCAAAGCTGACCTAGCTACTGCTGCCTCTGAATGTCCAACCTATGAGAAACAGAGACTGATGCTGAGTCCCCAGTATGTCACTATTTCTGGAGGAGACCAACTAGCCATTTAGGGACAATTCAGTCACATTGGGTGCCTTCTAAGCAGGAAGAGCCAGCAGTTCATCTTCTAAGTACCTACTCTGGATCTGAGTTTGCCTTTCTTGTCCACAATGCCACTATGCAGTGTCTTATAGAATGCCTGATTCACAGACACAGAATCACACAAAACATAGCATTCAAAGAGGGTACCCACATCACAGCAAAGGTGGTGTGGGAGTGGACCCATCATCATTGGATCCACTGATTGTGTATTATACCATTCCACCCAAAAACAGCTGGCATCAGAAACACTGGAACAGCCTTCTAAAGGCACAGCTAAAAAAACAGCTTGGAGGCAATACTATGAAAGGATGGGGTAACATTTTTAAGGTAAATATGCATTGATTAAGAGAACTCTTATTTGTACCTTTTAATAAGCACCTCATGGTGCTGTGTTCCCAATGGAAAGAATATATAGGTGCAGGAAGCAAGGGGTAGAAGTAGGAGTGGTATCATTTACCTTTACTCTCTCAGGTCTTTAGTAAAGGTTCATGAACAAATACTTAATACTGACATTATAGAACACATATGGTAATACTTTCTGCTAATACGAATCCATGAAAAAGCTGAAATATCTTTCCCAAAATTTTAGGGTCATTTTTCATTTAGGAATGTGATAGATCATATCATTGTTGCCTTTTCAACCTGGTGTTTTGGAAAGAGCTCAACTTTATTCTGAGATAGGCATATATTAGTACTGGCTCTAATATTTATTTCCTATGACCTAACAGCATGACCTTGGGCCTGACACAGCATGCATGATTTTGGCTTCAGCTGCAAAATGCAAATCATGTTTATTATATGGGATTGCAATGTGGATTAAACGAGATAATGCTCATATTGTGCCTCACTGGTGTCTATAACAGCAAGTGTTTGGTAAATGGCAGTCCTATCCTGTAGTTGTACTATGTCACAGTCAGCTGGTTGGTATTTTCTATTATCCTCTGGATGTCACTTTGAGAAGAATGTTTGAATTCCCTGACTTTGCACATTCCTGTTTCCTCCTGACATTCTTATCCTTGCTGTTCATTGTCTGATGCTGTTTCACATAAATACCTCTACATGGTCCTTAGATTCCCCTGCAGTGATAATGGAAATGTATATTGCCCCAGCCAAGCAGGAACTTCAAATAGCAGGGCATTATGAGGCCTCTAAGAATAACTCCTTCCAGGATTCTACTAGTCTTATAGTAGTCTTCAGGCAATGAAACAGAAGACATAGATTTTCTTTCTTTTGAAAGCTCAGCTCTCCGGAGCCATGTTTGTAATGAACTATTAGCTTCCTAAATCTTTGGATAGATGATTTGTGCTCCTTGGGGTTCCAGTAATAGAGATCTAATGCCTGAACATGTTCAGAAAATTTCAGCAAGTTCCTGTGGGAGCTTCCCCAGGCTTCCTGAAGTATGCTTCTTCAATAAGCCAAAAGAAGATGAACATCTGCCAAAAATTGCTTTACCTTCAGAACTAGATAAGATGAGCTATTCCTTCAGTCTAAATAGTAAAGGAAAGAGGAACAGAGACATGAAGACACCTTTTGTAGAATTCCTCTCTTTTCTGAAGTTCTGGGTTCAATAGGAAGTGAGAGAGGTGGGGAGATAGAAAAAAACCTACTAAGTGCTGACTCTGTGCCAATCACTCTGCTAGGTGTTTTATACTCGTTACATGTATTATCTAATTTAGCTTCCATGTCTGCCTTGATAGGTGGTATTATTCCATTTTACCAATAAAAAAACAGAAGTTACACAGCTAGTACATCCAGAGCCAGAGTTAGTATCCAAGTCTTTCTGCCTCCGTTACCCCACAGAAGTTTATCATTCGTTTAAGCTGAAATGGACATAAAGGGGAACTAGGGAAGAATACAAGATACTTTAACATAAAATGTTGGATGGTGAAAGCATAGTAATTTAGGGAAAGGAGATAAACAGTTGATGAAGAGAAAAGAGCCTGAAATTGGTGTCAGATGTTACGGATACTGACCATAATGGGCTGAACCTTACAGGGAAAATGTACCTAAGAAAATTTATCAGACCCTCCTTTTCTGTGAGCACAAGAGACTATGTTCATAGCACCAAGGTTATTGTGGGTCTCCTTCTATGGAATATAAATTAACAGGGAAGAATCTCATCTCTGCTACAGCATGATTGAAGGCAAGTGTATTAGTTAAGATTAGGCTTGCCTACATATAACAGAAAAACAAAAGAATAGTTGTTTGGCAATATAAGAATTTCTTTTTCTCTTATAAAAAAAAAGTCTGGAGGTATACAATTCCGGCCTGCAATGGTCACTTCATGAAATCATCATCAGAAATCCAGGCTCCTTCTGTTTTTCTGCTTTACCATCCATAGCTCTTGGCTTCTGTCTTCAAAGGTGGCTACAGCAGCTCCAGCTATTCTTTTCTAATTTTAGGCAACAGGAAGGAGATAGAAAAGAAAATGGCATACCTTCGAACTGAGTTAGTTGTACTGAAAGAAATTTTACCTAAAAATTTGACCCAGTGACTTCCTCTTACATTTGTTTGGCTACTGCTGTCTGGAAAGTTGTTTTAGAAATTAGCTTGGTACAGAGCTACCCCCAACAAAATATGGGCTCTGTTACTCAGGAAGAAAAGATATTGGATAGGCAACTAGTAATCTCTGTTGCAGCATGGGACCCATTAGTTTGAGATCCATGTCAGCTCTAACTTTTATTTGAGGACTAAGAAATAATGTGAGGTAACCCTTTAAGGCATTTATTATGTGCCAGGCACTGTGCTAAATTCGTTAAAGGGTTTTAATTTAATACAATAAACTTATAAAGGGGGATTACTTTATTTTGCAGAAGGAATATTTGGCATATATTTACTGAATGTTAAAAATGATGGTGATGATGATGATGAAGATGATAATGATAATGATGATGAAAGTGATAATTAAAAATTGTTCACATTTATTGAGTACTTATGATATTCTTGTTACTGTGCTAAAGACTTTTAATTCTACACACACGCACACGCAGACATACACACGCTAGTACTCACCAGAACCCTAGCAGGTGGAAGTTTTATTATTCCGCTTCTACGGACGAAGAAAATGAGCCTCAGACCATGTGAATAACTTGCCCAAAAGTCTACAGCTAGTCAGTGGCAGAGCCAAGACTATCATTTAAACCTTAATGGAAAAGCCCTTGCTTCTAACTACTGTGCTGTATTTTAGGCCCTGCATAAGCCACAGGGGTACAGATTTAAAAAGTGATAGTCCTTGTCCTTGAGGAGCTCACATTCCAGTCAATTGATGGTTATATAGCATATAAATAACTGCACTATCATTTCACAAGCACTATATTTGACGTTTTTCAGGTTGTAATGGGACCACAGAATTTAACTGAAGTGTTCAAGGGAAATGGATCTATGACCTTGGTACTTGGACCAAATTTAGTAGCAGAGCCACTAAGGTAAAAGGATCTTATAAATGTGAGGTCAGAGTACTATTAGCATTCAAAATTTAATCAGCCTGCTCTTCTTCAGTAAGCAAACCAGTAAAAGGGTAGCTCAATTACAGGGGTAAAATACTGAAGAAAAGGCTTCTGAGACACTGAGGACACAGATATAACTAGTGACTTGTTTACACTCTGCTTTCTGAAGCTGAGTTTGGTTTTAGAATCAAGGGATCTAGATGTTTGTAAAAGTTCCCTTATAATGGAAGTGTTTACATTTTTAAGGTTAGCTCTTCCAAAATGGTAATGCAAACTATGAGTGTGAAAAGGGAAGAGACTTAGTAGGGAAGCAAGAATTTGGGTGTTTTTCACTTCAGGCAGGACTGAGCCCTTGTGGAGCTATCGCTAACAGCTGCATGATTCCTTAGAAAACCAAGGGGCCAAGGAAGAGATAAGAAAGATATGTTGTATCTGCTACTCTTGCCATTATTGTCTCTGTGCTTAGGCTACTTTTCTGTATCCTGCCATTTTTGTCTCTGTGCTTAGGCTCTTGCCATTATTGTCTCTGTGCTTAGGCTACTTTTCTGTATCCTGCACTAATTATATTAGTAACGTAATCTGATTTTAGATAGTGTGGTCATTTCTTGCCTACCTGTAACCTTCTTGTGATGCTGCAGGGGAGTTGGTGGGAAGGAGAAGGAATCTGAAAAAAATCACAGTTATGTCCAGCTAACATTGTAATTACTAAAAGAGTTTGTTTAATGCTATAACTCTGATACAGAAAATACTTATTCAAGTAATTCCAAAAGAAAAATTAGTTGACTGGGGAGAAGTGAACTAATATTTGATGAGAACCTATTATTCACCAGACACTTGACTAGGTGATTTTCGTTCCTTACTTCGTTTAATCCTTGCACTGTATGGTAAGTCATTATAGTTTTCCCCATGTGTAAGTGTGGAAATGGAACTTGAGAAAACCTGTGTTTTTTCCAAGGTCACTTAGTAATTAAATTTGAACCTAGGTCTGTGAAACTCCACTGCTTGTAATGTGTACCTTTTGACATCTCTCTTAATTTTCTTATTTTCCATTATTTTTCCACTGTCTCTGTCACTAAATTATAAAGTGATTGAAGGCACAGACTAAATCTCATTAATTTTTCAAATATTTGCTGAGTGTCCACCATGTGATAGGCACTATGATAAGGACATCATTGGACTAGGCCTTGAAGTCAATATATGGTTCATACACGTAGATATGGAAGTATGATGGTAGGACGTTTTAGGTAATATGAGTTGTTAAAAGAATATAAACTTTAGAGTCACACAAGCCTGAATTTTGCCTCATGGAGTTTGCTTTCTAGTGGGAGGAGAAAACAGTGTATAAGTAAATAAGTAAAACATGTCGATGGTAAAAAACACTATGGAGAAAAAAATCAGAGATGAATATCAGGGAGTACAGTGATGGAGGGTTACACTTTTTAAGCAGCGTATTAACAGAAGATAATCACTGTAGAGGTGGAATTTGAACAAAAATCTGAAGGAGATGAACCAGTCACATGGATATCTAGAGAAAGAGCATATGAATCAAAGGCAGAAGTGCAAAAACCTTGAGTGAGAGCATGACTGACATCTTTTAGGAAAGCAAGGAGGTCTGTTTATGACTGAAGGGAAGATTAATGGGAAATGAGGTCAGAGAGGTAATGAGTCAAGATCATGCTGGGTCTTATGGGCCAATATAAGGACTTATAATGGGTGAGATGGGAAAAGCTATTGAAGGGACATGAACACAAGAGCAGTACAATCTGATTTGCATGAATTGGCCTCTGTGTAGAGAATGGACTTTAGGGGAGGACATGATGAAGCAGAAAAACCAGTTAGGAAGCAATTAAAATAATCTTGATGAGAGATTATGGTGGTTTGGACCAGGGCACTAGCAGTAGAGTTGATGAGCACAGTCAGATTCTGGGAATATTTGGAACTATAACCAATAGGTTTGCTGATAGACTGGATTTGGGATGTGAGAGAATGAGGAGTCGAGGATAACTTCAAAGTTTTTGATCTGAACATCTGGTAGAATGAAATTGGTATCATTAAGATAGGAAATACTCTGGAAAGAGCAAGTTGGAGAGGAAAGATCATGTTTAGTTTGATCATGAACATGTTTAGTTTAGAAGGGAAGGGGTTTAAGGACTGAACCCTGGAAAGAAGATATTTAGATATTAAGGAGGTGAAGGGAATCCTAAAAATGGTTTTTGAGAAGCAGCAGCCAGAGGGAAACCAAAACAGTATAATATGGTCAAACCAAATGAACAAAATGTTTTAAGGAGGACAGAGTGATCTACTGCTCCAAATGCTACTATTAAGTAAATTGAGAAATGAGTATTGATTATAGTATTTAGCAATGTAGAAGATATGGAGGATATTGACAAAAGCAGTTTCAATGGAATGATGGGGTCAAAACCTGACTTAAGTTCAAGAGAACTGGTATGTGGATTAAATAATAGAATGAATATGAAGTGTATGCCTGGTACATAGTACCAGTATATATATAGAACAGGATCAAAGACAGTGAAATAGGATATCAGGGAATATATAAAGAACTATTAAGGGCTTAATTTTTGAAAGATAATAGGGTATTTAAATGATGGGGAATAGACTGAAGCCAATTCATTGAGTGTCCAACTAAATAGTGGGGAGTTTTCTTTTCTTTCCTACTTAAGTAAGAACCATTGAAGATTTGAGATCAGGAAAATGTCATGATAAAAATTGCTGTATTTTCTCATATATTCCCTAGTGCTTTGCACATAGGCAGAACTAAAAAGGATTTATTAACTAAAATAATTTTGGTCTAAATAATTTAAATAATTTACAAAAGGATACTAGATTGTCCCAGAGAGAAACCAAATGATCTAAGTGTCCTTTCCTTATAAATTGGGCTGTTACTCTGTATTCATTCTGTTATGCCTGACTATGTTTTATCTATTTCTTTCTCAGTGTATTTTCTTTGGTGCTTTATAAAATTCAACATAAATCTCTGTACTAGAATATTATTTGGCAGATTTCTCTAACATCAGGCCATAACTACAAACTGTCAGGGCATATCTGGCAGCTGTCTCATCTCGTCACATCTCTATATAATCCTTTAAAATCAGATACTGTACCATCCAATAATTCAGAGCATTTTATGGGGTTTATAAATTGAGACCATCTCTAACCTTTTGGAATATTTTGATCTATGGACTTAAGAGATTGATTCCAGAGCTCTTTTATGCCTATTTTGTCCCTTGTGTATTTGTTTGTCTTGAAGTATAGTTTCTCTTCTAGCTGGGTTTTCTGTCCCAGCATATAGACAATTTCCATAACCTTATCATCAGCTGTCAGGAGGCTTATACTGCCTCCTTTGCCTTCTTCTTTGAAAGAGAGAAATGCAGCTAAACTTCTTTGTAGATTTATTGTGAGAGTAAGATTTTTAGGGGGAGCAGTATTATGTAGTAAAAAGAGCAATGGATTAGGAGGCATGAGACCCTGACTCTAACCTCAGCTATACCAATATGCTACGGATGTATTGGGTGGCTTCACCCAAGGCACTTAACTCTTCTAGATATCAGATTTCTTGTATAAAAAAAGGGAGTAATATTAAATAATGTAATTCATTCATTTATTCAGTAAGTATTCTCTGAGTGCTTTCTATACCAGGGCCTATTAGGAATGCTAATATGAGTAAGGTGTACTTTCTGCCCTTAAGGCACTTGTATGATAGAGGTGAAGACAGGGAAAAGAAACCCACAGATGAGTGATAAAAGAGGAATTCAAAAATGAGACTACAGTGTGGCAGCGCAGGTGAAGGGCAACTAGTGGACTGGGGTGATCAGAAAATACTTGCAAAAAGAAATAACTAAACTTAAACTGAATCTTTAAAAATGATTTAGACTGGAACTCTTATATACTATTGGTGGGAATGTAAATTGGTACAAAGAACCTGTAGAAAACAGTATAAAAGTACTACTAGAATATATATATCTAATCTATCTATCTTTTGCTCTAGTAGATAATGCCAGTTTTTCAGTCCCAGAAATATGTACAAACATTCTCCCAAAAGACACTTAAAAATATTCCTAGTGGCACTATTTGTAATAATCAAACCCAGGAATTGTTCAAATGGTTATAAATAGTAGAATTGATAAATTTGGTTATAGTCATATCTATATCTTGGAATATCACATAGCCTTGAGAATGAGTGAACTATTACTATATGCAACAACATGGGAGAATCTCACAAAAATAATGTTGAGAGAAAGGAGCCAGACACAAAAGAGTATACACCATATGTTTCCATTCATGTAAATTAAAAACAGACAAATTAACCTGCATTAAAAGTCAGGATAGTAATTTCCCTTGGCCGATTGGTAGTACCTGGAAATGGGCTTCTGGAGTATTGGTATTGTTCTGTTTCTTGATATGAAGACTGTACATATATATGGCTCTGCTGATTTCTAAAAATTTTTTTAAAGGTATGCGTTTGTAATTTGTATTCTTCTTTGTATGTATGATATACTTTAAAGCTTACTTACCAAAATGACTGGGGGTTAGTCAAGATCATAGCAAAGAGAGGTATTCTAATATAAAAAGAGCATGAACAAAAGGAAGAAGGCTTAAAGAACATAGTAATGTTTTCCATTTTTCACATGCTGTGATTCTAATATTCATTTTTCACTCTTTTAATAAAAACTGTTGATGCCTACTATGTGATATGATTACTAGTAAACATTGTTGAAACAATAATAGAAATAAACAAGTTATTTTCTTATACAATTAAGTGTTTTACTTATGGGAACAAGAACAAACAATAACAACAGCAACAACAAGAATGACAACTTTTGCTTCACTATGAGCGTCCTGCAGGGGCGGCTATGGTTTTCATATCTTTACCTCTCCATTCCCCAGCACAGAGCCTTTCAAATAGGCATACGCTAAATGTTGAATGAATGGGTTAGATCACAATCTACAACACACACACACACACACACACACACACACACACACACACACAGAATATAGAGACACGTATAGATTTGCATGATTTCCAGAGGAGTTCAGAAGATTGAAGTGAGTTTGCCAAACCATAAAATCTTATTTTGCACAGCACTTTGATTCTATAAGGCCTTTCAGAAACTTCACAGAAACATTATGATTTTTCTGACATCTTTCTCCATGCAGTAGTAGTGAAAAAAAATTATAAAATATTGGGAAGTAATTGGTAAAAGGATGATTACATTCAACAGTTTGAGGTGGTCCAATATATTGTATTTTAAAAAATATTTTCTGGGAAATTAGTACAAAAGCAAAGTCAAATTTTAGACTTTAGAGGTGATTCATACTTTCTACTTGAAGTCCCACATCTACTCCTTATCCACATTCATTGATCTTTTTATAAAGTATTCTATTCTATCGTCATAGTTTTGGTAATAGCAAGAATCCATCTCTAACAATATGGCTGATACCTAAAAATTCACTGGGCCATTTAACTAGTGTTTCAGTTATTTTCCATTTGCCCCTCCAGATCCACTCTCCACTTTTTTCCACCCTGCTTAGAGTCCCAAGACGTTGACCTTTATGGACTGAATCAGCAGGCTCCCTTATACTCTGGCTAGCAGTTGAGTGCCAGTGACTGACAGGAAATCACAATGTGGGAGACGAGTGAATTTGGAATATTTATTCCTCTTCTCTTAAAGGCCACCTTTACATTTTCCAGGTTTTGATAACCACTCTTTCCCCATGATCTGTCATGCCTAGAGGGCCTTAGGTAAGCCTTAAGCTCCACGGGAGAAAGGTAACAGCGTTCTGCTCTTGCTAGAGCTAGGTTACTTCATTATCACTGGTTGGTTTTCCTTACTCTGTTCTCACACTTTTAAATTGTTCCTTTATTACACTGTTCTTGTTTATCTTGTTGGAGTTCACCATCTGTTTCCAGCCAGTCCTTGAATGATGTGCCATACTGGGTTTTGGTTTGTTTTCCATACAGTGCTGTGCCAGTCCTGCTCTTTCTTCAGGACCCAGATCAAGAGTTACCACCTCTGAAATATGAATTTTGGAGTCTGAGAAATCTGTGACTGAATTAAAACTCCAACACTTATTAGCTGTGTGACTTTGGACAAATTTTTTCATATTTTTGAACTTTAGATATCTTCTCTGTAAAATAAGGGCAAATAACACCTTATGCAGAGGTGCTGGCTATTAAATAAGCTTGTTTTTGAAAGCTCCTGGTGCTAGATAAGGTCTCAGTAAATGTTGTTGTTTTTTTCTTTCCCCCCCCTTTTCTGACCAACGTTATCCTATTTTACTTTTTATTTTCTATTGCCATGCATTTGTTTGCATGTTGCTTTGAATCTGTTTTCTAGTTGTTTCACTCTAAACGGCTTGCCTTTCTGAAACTACTCTAAATTTCTCAGGGCAATGAATCATAGAGATATACTAAAGATAACTGAAAATTGTTTTTAGAATTTATAAAAAAATTTACTTTTGCTATTACATTTAATCCTCATAACTCTGAAAAGGAAGAATATATTATTTCTCTCATTTTGCAGATGAAGTAACTGAGGCACAGAGAAATTAATTATCTAGATCATAGAGCTATATAGTGGTAAAATGTAACTCAAACTCAGGTCCTCAGATTCCAATCCCTTTAATTTCTGTGATACTGTGATAGACATGTTTGTCTTCTTGGGTACGTCATCCTTTGATTCACATCTGCCGAATTCATATTATTTTAAGTGATTGATAAACCATCTCTACTTTTTTTTCTTCTCCAACTTTCTTTTTGATTCGGCAATTATTTTTATTCTTGTCTAATCTCTCTTCATTATTTTTTGTGATTTTTATCCCTTCACATTGACTACCTTTCTCTAGAGACCATAATGATAAAAACTTAAAAATGATCATAACTGAGAAATGGAGAAAGAGAGCCTACACATTTATGCTTAGTTTCTTCCAGGATTGCTCTCTGGATCTGGTCTTGACTTCTGGTGTGAGAAGTAGCATTTATTCCTCCTTCTGTCCTGTGCTTGGTTGTCTTCCTTGAACGTGTAGCCCTGTGGTTATATATGGACGTTTCCCAACATTTGGCAACATAGGAACGCTTCATGAGAGGCAAGTAGTATAGTAGAAATGACAGCAGCATCAGTATTACCCAGGCCTGCGTTCAAATCCTGGGTCTGCCATTTACTAGCTGTGTGAGCTCAGGCAAGTTACTGTTAAACTTGCCCTTTAAAATTCAGATTCCTTATTTGTAAAATGGTGAGTGTGGTGGAGGTGTGTGGGTGTGTGGTAAGAATTACCTACCTTGCAGAATTCTTATGGTAATTAGATGTGATAATATATATAAAGTACTTATCATATTGTAGATTTTCAATAAATAATTTTTATTATCATTATTATCACTATTATTATTATTAGGAGACACACAAAAGAATCCTATTTTTTGAGTTCATGTTCAGGCCACTAGATGCATTTAGTGCTGAATAGGATAATCACCAGATTTGGAGTTTGGCCAAGCCATTGCCAAACAGATGTCAAAAGACACAGCATCTTAGAGGTGCCCAGTGTGAAAAATCTTCTTTGTTCTTTCTGCTTGGCTCCTTTTATGATCTATAACGCCTTCTGCTTTGGTGGTGCCATTGATTGGGTATTTTAAGGCAATTTGTTGGATTAAGCCTCTCAGTGTACCATAGCAGGTGGGGGCCTGGTTGAGTCTGGTAACAATACAACCTTTCTCCCATGGAGGTTGAGACTTACCTAACAATCTCTCTAGGCTCTCTGCGCCTCCTTTTTCTCCTTGTTACAAAGAGCACTAAATGCTTATAAAAAGGCTTGCATGGATGAGGAATTCTTGGTGCCAGTGACTTTTCTAATTCATTTCTTTCATGAAAGTAAAACAAAAAATCCAGAATAGGATGGGAAAATGTGTAGTGAGAGAAGAATTTTTTTTTAAATTTCTGTATTTAAGGAATACATGCAGTGCATTAGAATGGGTAATGCCCTCACAAACTCCAGATCTTTACTCATGTTAATTTCTCTCCTTTTCTTTTACTAACAAGTGAACACTTAACTCCTCTTTTAAGAACCAGTTCCAATATTCTTTTGAAGCTTTCTCATTAGACTCTGTGCCCCTGGAGAGACAGGATATTTTTCTCATCTTTGTATTTGCTTCACTTCCTAACACTGAACCTGCATATGAAAGGCATTTGACAATGAATAAATTGTAACCAAGATATTTTCATAATATTTGAGGGTAGGCAGTCTCACTTCTCCCATGTAATTCAATCACAGTGACTATTGGTTTCCATAAAGAGTGTTCTGGAGATTGCTGGTTAAATTTGTCTTTTGTTCAAGATGCTAGTAGAGAGCAATAAAAGATCATGCTAAAGTCCCAAAGTGCCAAGGAAGCTTAGAAAAGAAAACTATCAGCTGGGTTGGAGAAGTCAGGCTAAATGATATGCGAATATAAACAGACCTGAACAGTGCCTGACACTTCTATATAATCTTGGAGATAAGTGAGACCCAGCTGATCTGGGCTTTAGGAGATCGTAGCCTTTCTGTAGACTAAAGACACACTGAAAAGTAGAGTTTATTTAAGGCAGAGTGTAAATATTTGTAAAGGTTTGAAAAGATATGGTAGACTTACAGGAAAGGGAGTGATTACTACAGCCAGAAGTGCCAGAAAATGCTTCCTGGAAGAGGTAAGACTCCAATAAGGCTTTAAAGGATACTCAAGAGACCAAATGCAGAAAAAAGCCAGGCGAAGAGGATAGTGCATGCAAAGGAATGTTGATGAATGCACAGGGTTCATTTTGAGTACTCTGTGGTTACCTAAGTATCTGGAACAAATTTTAATAAAAGTAATTTTTACTGTTTTAAGAACACATTAGAAAATAAGAAATAAAAATGCAAAGGAATACCAGCAATGAAGTGGAATTTGAAATTAAAAACACAATACTATTTACATTAGCACTCTAAAAAATTAAATACGTAGGTGTAAATCTAATAAAATATGTTCAAGGTGAAAGAAATCAAAGAAGAACTAAATAAATGGAGAAATATTCCATATTCATGAATAAGAAGACTCAATGTTGTCAAGAGGTCCATTCTTCCTAACTTGATCTATATATTCCATGCAATCCCAATAAAAATCACAGCAAGTTATTTTCTGGATGTCAACAAATTGATTCCAAAATTTATGTGGAGAGACAAGACACAGAATAGCCAACACAATATTGAACAAATTTGGAGTACTGATACTACCTAATTTCAGAACTTAATATAAAGCTACAGTAGTTAAGACAGTGTGGCATTGGCAAAAAAATAAACAAATAGATCAATGGAACAGAATAGAGAACCCAGAAACAGACCCACTTAAATACAGTCAGCTGAACTCTGACAAAGGAGCAAAGTCAAAAAATTGAGAAAATATAATCTCTTCAACAAATGATTCTGGAACAACTGGAAATCCACATACCAAAAATGAATCTAGACACAGAACTTATACCTTTCACAAAAATTAACTCAAAATGGATCACAGGCCTAAATATAAAAGACAAAAAATTATAAGACTTCTAGAATATAACATAGAAGAAAAATCTAGATGACCTTGGGTTTAATGATGACTTTTAAGATACAACACAAAGGCACAATCCATGAAAGAAAGGATTGATAAGCTGGATAGGCTTCATTAAAATGAAATATTTTTGCTCTGTGAAAGACACTGTCAAGAGAGTGAAAAGACAAGCCGCAGATTGGGAGAAAATATTTGCAAAAGGCATATATGATAAGGTCTGTTGTCCAAAATATACAAAGAACTCTTAAAACTAAACAATAAGAAAATGAACAACCCAATTTAAAAATGGGTGAAGGATCTGAACAGACACCTCACCAAAGAATATATACAGATGGCAAATAAGCATATGAAAAGATGCTCCATTTCATATGTCATCAGGGAATTGTAAATTAAAACAGCAATGAATTACCATTGTACACCTATTAAAACGGCCAAAATCCAAAACGATGACAACACCAAATTCTGGTGAGGATCTGGAACGACAGGAACTCTCATTCATTGCTGGTGGGAAAGCAAAGTGGTATCGCCACATGGGAAGACATTTTGGTGGTTTCCTACAAAACTAAACATACTTTTACCATAGAATCCAGCAGTCCTTGATATTTACCCAAATGAGCTGAAAACTTATGTCCAAATAAAAACCTGCACAGAGATGTTTATAGCAGCTGTATTTATCATTCCCAAAACTTGGAAGCAGCCAAGATGTCCTTCAGTAGGTGAATGAATAAATAAACTGTGGTACATCTAGACAATGGAATACGATTCAGTGCTAAAAAGAAAACAGCTATCTATCCATGAAAAGACATGGAGGAACCTGAAATGCATATTACTAAGTGAAAGAAGCCAATCTGAAAAGGCTACAATACTGTATGCTTCCAACTTTTTTTTTTTTTAATTTTTTTAATTGAAGTATAGTTGATTTACAATGCTGTGTCTGTTTCTGGTATAAAGTGATTCAGTTACATTCTCTTATTTTTTATTTATTTCTGTTAATTCAGTTATATTCTTTTATATATTCTTTTCCATTATAGGTTATTGTAGGGTATTGAATATAGTTCCCTGTGCTAAATAGTAGGACCTTGTTGTTTATCTACTATATGTATAGTAGTTTGTATCTGCTAATCCCAAAGTCCTAATTTATCTCTCCCCCCAGTTTCCCCTTTGGTAACCATAAGTTTGTTTTCTATGACTGTGAGTCTGTTTCGTAAATAGGTTCATTTGTGTCATATTTTAGATTACATATATAAGTGATATCATATATTTGTCTTTCTCTGTCTGACTTACTTCACTTTGTATGATAATCTCTAAGTCCATCCATGTTGCTGCAAATGGCATTATTTCATCTTTTTTATGGGTAATATCCTATTGTATATATGTACCACATCTTCTTTATCCATTCTTCTGTCGATGGACATTTAGGTTGCTTCCAGGTCTTGGCTATTGTAAATAGTGCTGCAATGAACATTGGGGTGCATGTATCTTTTCAAATTATAGTCTTCTCTGGATATATGCCCGGAGTGGGATTGCTGGATCATATGGTAACTCTAGTTTTAGTTTTTTAAGGAACCCCCCCATGCTGTTTTCCACAGTGGCTCCACCAATTTATATTTCTACCAACAGTATAAGAGGGTTCCCTTTTCTCCACACCCTCTCCAGCATTTATTGTTTGTAGATTTTTTGATGATGGCCCTTCTGACTGGTGTGAGGTGATACCTCATCGTAGTTTCGATTTTCATTTCTCTGATAATTAGTGATTTTCAGCATCTTTTCATATGCCTATTGGCCATCGGTATGTCTTCTTTGGAGGAATGCCTATTTAGGTCTTCCATTTTTTGATTGGGTTGGTTGTTTTTTTGGTTATTGAGTTGTATGAGTTTGTATATTTTGGAAGTTAAGCCCTTGACCTTCTACAAAAGATGAAACTATGAAGACAGTAGAAAGATCAGTGGTTGCCAGATGTTGGGTGAGGTGGGGAGAGAGATGAGTAGGCAGAGCATAAAGGATTTTTAGAGCCATGAAAATACTCTGTTTGATACTCTAATGTCATTATACATTTGTCCAAACCCATAGAATGTACAACACCAAGAGTGAGCCCTAATGTAAACCATATACTCTGAGTGATAATGATGTCTCGATGTAAGTTCAGGTGTAACAAATGCACCACTTTGTTGGAGGATATTGATAATGCAGGAGGTTATGTGTTTGTAGGGGCAGGGTTTATACAGAAAATTTCTATACCTTCCTGTCAATTTTGCTGTGAACCCAAAACTGCTTTAAAAATGCCTATGAAAACAATAATGAAATGATTTGAAGTTAAAAAAAAAATGTAAAGGAAAACTGAGATTTGAATTCTGAGGACTTTTGGCTTTATCCTAGTCATTGAGAGATAAATCAGTAATTTAGCAAAATAAAACTGGTTCCAGAGTTTCAGATTGGGAGAAGGTGGGGCAGCCAGACAGCAGGAACATTGCAATTCTTCAGCTTCTCTCAGGGGCATGATGGCTGTCAAGGACATGGGAGCGTTGGCATAGGGAAAGTTCATAATATTGGGTTGGCCAAAAGGTTCGTTCGGTTTTTTCTGTACGATGGTTCTAGTAACACTTAGTTGTCTTTAACTTCATTCAAAACAATTTTATTAGATTGTATTGTGACAGCTGTCTTATCAGCCTGAATTTAAAAAAAGACTTATCCAAATTGGTGCATTTTTGTATAGCCATTTTAATATTGAAGATGGAAGAAAAAAGGAACATTTTTGGCATATCATGCTTTATTCTTTCAAAAAAGGTAAAGATGCAACTGAAATGCAAAAAAAGATTTGTGCAGTGTATGGAGAAGGTGCTGTGACTGATCAAATGTGTCAAAAGTGGTTTGCAAAGTTTCCTGCTGGAGATTTCTCGCTGGACGATACTCCATGGTCGGGTAGACCAGTTGAAGTTGATAGCGATCAAACTGAGACATTAGTTGAGAACAATCAACATTATACCACGTGGGAGATAGCCGTCATACTCAAAATACCAAATCAAGTGCTGAAAATCATTTGCACCAGCTTGGTTATGTTCATTACTTTGATGTTTGGGTTCCCCGTAAGTTAAGCGAGAAAGCCTTCTTGACCGTATTTCTGCATGCAATTCTCTACTTAAACGTAATGAAAACGTTCTGTTTTTAAAACGAATTGTGACGGGTGATGAAAAGTGGTTACTGTACAATAATGTGGAACAGAAGAGACCGTGGGGCAAGCGAAATGAACCACCACCAACCACACCAAAGGCCAGTCTTCATCCAAAGAACGTGATGCTGTGTATATGGTGGGATTGGAAGGGAGTCCTATATTATGAGCTCCTTCCGGAAAACCAATCGGTTAATTTCAACAAGTACTGCTCCCAATTAGACCAACTGAAAGCAGCACTTGACAAAAAGCGTCTGGAATTAGTCAACAGAAAACGCATAATCTTCCATCAGGATAATGCAAGACTGCATGTTTCTTAGATGACCAGGCAAAAAAACTGTTACAGCTTGGCTGGGAAGTTCCGATTCATCCGCCATATACACCAGACATTATACCTTTGGATTTCCATTTATTTCGGTCTTTACAAAATTCTCTTAATGGAAAAAATTTCAATTCCCTGGAAGACTGTAAAAGGCACCTAGAACAGTTCTTTGCTCAAAAAGATAAAAAGTTTTGGGAAGACGGAATTATGAAGTTGCCTGAAAAATGGTAGAAGGCAGTGGAACAAAATGGTGAATACGTTGTTCAATAAAGTTCTTGGTGAAAATGAAAAAATGTGTCTTTTATTTTTATTTAAAAACCGAAGGCAATTTTTGGCCAACCCAGTAACTTTTATGACCTTCTATTTGTATGAATATCATAGAGTATAATTTGAACTGCATTTTGAAGTATGGGTAGGATGTCAGGCTGAGGAATTTTGTGTTTAATATATAGGTATTGGTGGAAAACAGAGATGAGAATAAGAGAGTGTAAAATGGATTGGAAGTCAGAGACCCTAGCCTGGGCCTATACAGAGCCTTGCCTGCTGTGATGCCATGAATGTAGTGAATTTACTAGGGGTAGTTAAATCTCCTTAAATGAAGGATATTAAGGCCTTTTGAGGCAAGCAAACTTGTTTTGTGAGTTCTTGGAGGTCTTTGCATTGAGAAATACCTGTGCTAGAATCCTGATTCATGTTCTTACTTTCTGTGTGATCTTGGATCTCAACCTCTCTGAATTTCAATTCCTGATGTAAAAAATGGCAACAACAACAACAGTAATAACAACAACAATAATACTTAATTTGCAGGGCTGTTATGAGAATTAAATATGTTTGTAAAAAATCTAACCCTCCAAGGTTTTTTCCCTTTAGAAGTGTGGGGAGCAAAGACTAAACCAGGAGAGGTCAAGTGAAGGGGAATCATCACGACTGAGACAGCCTCGGGCCATATCCCTGTGACTACTACCATCCAAGTACTGTAAAGAGGCTAAGAACTATCATAAATAGGACCCTGTAAATATAGATCAAAACATCACCATTGACTGTCAAAAATAAGATCGCAGCAGCGTTAAGGCACCCAGATGAAACATACTAGCACTTATCCACAGCGAAATCTATAAAGTGCTTTCAATTGCTCAGGGGATCTTTAGATACAGCATCATTTTCTCTATCTTATGGCTGACTTGGCCACCTCCACTATGAATTTTTCATGATTCCCCTGACCCAGCAGCTCTTGCCTGTGGAGAGAGTAATACAGTATTGATTTTGGAGTTAGGTTTCTGCCTTTTTTGCCACAACAGGATTTTTGTAGCCTAGAAACCTCAATCCCCTATTACTCATTAGAGACTAGGGCAACTTTTCTTAGATCTGGAATTCAGAAGGCGAACCATTTAGCTGCCAGTGTCAAAGATAGCCTTTATAGTGGAATTTTAACTTAACTCAGTAATGAGAGTAGCTGTTATTAAAAACTTCCTAACTGAACCAGCGGAGGTAGGGTTATACAGAAGGCCAAGAAGACAATAGTCTTCTTTGTCTCTCTCACAATTAGAATATTTGCCTAGGCATAGCTTTCTGAATGAACCTATTAAAAATATACCAGAGGCTAAGAAAGAATGAGAAAGAAAGGAAACATAACAAGGAAATCCAGTTCATCTTTTAGTGTTTTTCCTTCTGTGTAACTTTTGGAGTAGATGTCTAGGTGATTCTTATTTTCAGTGGCCCTTGGTCATATAATAGAAATGAAAAGAGGCCATGCTGTTGGTAGTTTTTATTTAAACTGCTTCTAAGAAATCATAAAATCCATATCTTACATCTTGTGAAAACTCGTTCTTGGCATTGCCATGGTAACAAGACTTTTAAAAGGGAGTTAACTGAAATTTAGCTGCATATATTATTTCTTTGTGATTCATACTTCATAAAAATGCAAATGTCACACTAATACGTGTTTTACCTTAATGTTTTATATCACCATTTAGTCTTAATTGATCTAATGTTTTCCTTAATTAAATTTTGTGCTTCTTTGAATGGTTTTTTACTCCCCTCCCCTACAATCCCCTCTTCTGTGGACCCATCAAACGATACATTTTCTACTAGGTGACATGCAATTTAGGAAACTGTCACACAGGAGATCAGTCATCCCAACTTAAGAACTCAACAAAAGATTTTGGGAAAACTGCTTGTCTTGTCTAGAAATTCAGCCTATCCTCCTGCTTAGAACTTTTGCATCTCCTTTTCTGCCCTTGTCCATCCTCTCACTGAGTCTCTCCGTTAAGACTGAGAAGCAGAGTATGTTGGTAGAGAAAATATTTTCAGTACATCCTGGATAAAAGTGCAGACTTCGCTATTCCCTAGCTCTGTGACCTTGTGCAAGGCAGATTACTAACTTTTTTGACCCACAATGTTCTAATAGGTAAGATAGAGATAAAACAATAGTTTTGTCACAGAACCTTTGTGTGGATTAGATGCAATGTAATTTTAAAGTACTTGGCACAGTGCTTGGCACAAGCTCTGTGCTCAATAAATGAGTTATCATTTATATTGTAATAATAATACTTTGGAGGAGGTAGAGAAAATTTTATTCACCTGAATTACTTTTCGTGAGAGCATTTTTACATTTATTTAGAAGATATTATGTGGTAAACTTCTTGGGATATGTAGTGAAACTCCAAGGTTAATATATTTTGCCTGAGCAGAGATGACAGATTTGCCTTTTTGTTTCAGATGGTAAAAGGGAATAAAAAATAAACAGAGAAGGGAATGGAGGGGAGAGAGCAGGTTGAGCTAGTGAGATAGTGAGATGGAGGAAGGTTGTGTACCACTTGACATGACTCATTCCATCAACTGCCAGGTATTTTGTGTTGTTGGACAAATGCACGAAATGGTTTATGGAAGTGAGGTGTGCGTTTGTGTGTTAGAGAGAAAAGTGGTAAAGGGGATGAATTTCACATTCCGATTGTCATGGACTAGATAGAGGCAGCAAGTGCTGGCACAGCCCTTGAAATGAGAGGGCACCTTGAAGATCCAAGCCTCTGAGAACTCAGAGAAGAGGCATGTGGACTTACATTGTCTGAGACTGGGGGCAGGGTGTGAGATGAATTTTATCCATTTTGCCTAGATCTCTAAGAGATAGGAATGCCTCAGCTAGCATCTGGGTTACATAATGGTAATGTCAGCCATCCCCCCCCGCCCCCAGTTTTATTGAGGTATAATCGACTAGTAGAATTATATATATTTAAAGCATACAAAGTAGCGATCTGATATACATATACATTGTGAAATGGTTACCACAGTAAAGTTAATTAATGCATCCATTACCTCACATAGTTACTTTTATTTTTTTGATGAGAATGCTTAAGGTATACTCTCTCAGCAAATTTCAAGTGTACAATACAGTATTATTAACTATAGTCAACATGCTGTACATTAGATTCTCAGAACTTTTTGATTTTTTAACTGAAAGTTTGTACTCGTTGACCAATATCTTCTCATGTCTCCTCCCAGCCCCGGGCAGCCACCATTCTACTCTGTTTATTTGAGTCCCCATAGGCCTTAAAGTACTCTCCAGTGAAACATCTCCTTGATAGAGTGTTTTCCTTTCATAGAGTCAGGTGTTTTTTGTTTGTTTGTTTGTTGTTTTTTCAGAACATCTTAGTCCACAGGGATCAGAATAGACTTGTCACTTCCTGCCGAAGGATCCTCAGTATACAGGCCATCCCCAATGTCTCTTTTCCTTACCCCTCCTCTCTTTTCCCACTGCTTTCCACCCAGATCCCTCCCTTTACCATTAGCTCAGGAAGTAGCTCTATATACAGGGGTTTGCAAGTCAAATATTGGCTCTGCCACTAACTATCTAGATAATCTTGGGAAAGTCATTTTCTCTTTCTGATCCAATATTTCCTCATTTATAAAATGAGAAAAGATTCTATCCTTAAAAGGTTGTTGTAAGAATTAAATGAGTTAATACATTTGAAGCACATTGTACAAGACCTTACCCTTGTTATGCACTCAGTAAAAGTTAGTTCCTTCCTTTCTCTTTTGTCTGGACTTTTACAGTTGCCTCCAAGCTTCTTGAGGACAGATTATGTCACCCTCTTGCCTTTGCCTTCTTTGTATTTCCTGGCACTGTGCCTATTCCACAGAGAGGGGGCTAGACACGCCTAGCCTGTGGCATCACTTTGTCTTTCCCTCTATGTCCTCCAGTCATATTGGACTGATTCCAACTTGTTGAATGTGCCATGTTCTCTCTTTCACTGGGTCCTCCCAAGTGTAGTTTCTTCCACTGAGGATCTTTTTTTCTTTTCTTTTCTTGGCAAATTTCAACTACTTTTTCAAGCCTCAGCTTGGGATGGCTGTTCTTCAGAGAAGAATTCCTTGATCCTCTAAACTAAGTAAGGACTCCATTTAATAGTGTCCTTGCATTTTGTACTTTTCCTGGGGCATTTTTCACCCTTGTAATCATTTCACTAATTGAAATTATTAACTGAATATCTATACATTTTAAGTCTACAAACTGTTTGAGGCAGAGTTAATGTCAAATTTGTTTAGCTCATCTTTAATGCCTAGCATAGTGACTGGCATGAAGAGTTCTATAAATGATTCTTAGCTGATTGACTCTTAACATTTTTCAGGTGAATATTGGTGCCACCTGAATAAGGTGGTATGCATCTATGCTCCAGGGGTGTTAGGTGTCCAGAATAGTAATTTGTACCTAATAAACACTTGACAAATAATGACTCAAAACTGGGTTACTAAGAAAGGCAGGCGTGCATGCACTTTAATATGCAAAACAAGTGTTTTTCATTTTTAAAAGCTGTCCTTGTTTCATTAGGGAATTATTTCCCAAATTATGAGCTATAAAACACTAGTCTGAGAGCTATTAATGATTATTTGAAGCACTTTAAACTGTGTCCCCCTCTGGGAGAGTCACAATGAGCATTTTTAAAGTTTTGAGAAGTCTGGTAGTAATGAAAATGGGCCAACGTTGCTTAATCCAGGATTTCTAAAATGTAGTTGATCACTGACACCACTGTTGCCTGAACACTTGCTAACATTTAGTATAATATAAACTGTATAGGAAACCCTGACTTAAGAAACAGCCCAATTTTTTCCCCACTTTCATTGTAAATGATGAAATATCCAGCAAGGTTATTTAAGAGTTCAAAACTTGGGCTTCCCTGGTGGTGCAGTGGTTAAGAATCTGCCTGCCAATGCGGGGGACACGGGTTTGAGCCCTGGTCCAGGAAGATCCCACATGCCACAGAGCAACCAAGCCCTTGCATCACAACTACTGAGCCTGCGCTCTAGAGCCCGCGAGCCACAACGTCTGAGCCCGCATGGTGCAACTACTGAAGCCCGCTCGCCTAGAGCCCATGCTTTGCAACAAGAGAAGCCACGGCAATGAGAAGCCCGTGCACTGCAACGAGAAGAGTAGAGTAGCCGCCGCTCGCTGCAACTAGAGAAAGCCCACGCGTGGCAACAAAGACCCAACACAGCTATAAACAAATAAATAAATAAATAAATAAATAAATAAATAAAAGAGTTCAAAACTTTAAACTGAATAGAAAATAGGTGTCTTCTCACCAACATACTCTATAAGTCTAGAGTGATTAAAATTTCATCTTGGAAGATCCTTGAAGGTCATAAAGCTGATGTATGATCTTGCATATGAAGGAGTACACCAGCGTTTCTTGTAGGAGTGTACTGTGGTGGATAAGGACACAACTCTTCAAAGCAGACTGGGGACAATCCTGGCTCCACCACTCAGGCTCTTCCTACAGGAGTTTGGCCAAAATTCCCATCCTTTTTGTGCTTGGCAGCTGCATTGTTGGTACAACAAAGATGTAAAGTAGAGTGGCAGTCTGAGGATGGAGTGGAGGGACAGAGATGAGAGATCCTGGGAGAGCCTATACTGAGGGCTTGTCTGTCTGGGAAATGAGAATCCATTTTTAAGTCCCCTAGGTTGAGTTCCTCTGGGAAAAATACAGGTCTTCCCTGCTTTTTGAAAGTTTGCTTTACTCTGCTTTGCTTTTAAGAAAGACCTACATTAGTACCTGTTTTTGCTAACTGAAAGAAATTCAAGGAGGATTTTCGCTTTTACCAAAAAAAAAAGGCATAAAGCGAAAATAGTGTTCAGCATTTATTCTGCAGTGAGCTATTATAGAGGCAGCGTACAGCCTGAGCAGTGAGAATGGCACCGCCAAGCTCCTTCCCTGGAAACTACACTCAGCATCAAGCCACCATGGCTTTGAACTGTGTCTGTAAGCATCTGTGCCTGATCTCGATTTATTTTGTGCATTCTTTAGTAAGATGTGTCCTAAGGTAATTGCTTCTTTGCTTTATGCCATTCTGTCTTACAAAAGTTTTCATAGGAACGCTATACTTTCGGATGAGGGGGGAACCTAGTTGGATCTGAAGAA
Source organism: Balaenoptera ricei (assembly GCF_028023285.1). Taxonomy (NCBI): domain Eukaryota; kingdom Metazoa; phylum Chordata; class Mammalia; order Artiodactyla; family Balaenopteridae; genus Balaenoptera; species Balaenoptera ricei. The sequence goes on along the minus strand of NC_082639.1, from coordinate 41,248,069 downwards.
GGAAAACATCGCTATGTAATCCTGCTAGAACTGTGACATATTTACAGAGTTAGTAAAATCATAAATATTTTGTTGCTGACAAAAGCTGTGTTTTTGTCTTTGGTTTTATTCTCAAAGCATGTATTCTAAAACTTTTCTCTTGCTCACTAATGCTATGAAATAATTGCGTTTCAAACTTAGGATATTCAGTAAAAGAAGTCACCTATCATGTCCAAAAGAGAACGCTATTTAAAATAAGAAAAAAAGATCACAAATCTCGCACTGAATATGTCATTCTCTCCTTAAGCAAATTTCAGTGACTCTCTATATAGCTTACAGCAATGTTTCCAAAATGGTGTTCTTTGGAACACTAGATGGTTTTTAGGTGGTCCTCAAAAAAAGTGTTTTGTAGACAAATAGGCTGAGAAAATGCAGCTTTAAGCAAATTCAAAGCTAATCTACTATAGATATTTTAAAAATAAATGTGTTTAGTTTTTAAAAAAATACACGTTGAAAAAAATTCAGAAGGTATGAAATGATATATGAAGAAAAGTAAGTTTCCTCTCTCTCCTGTCCTCTGGCTACAGAATTTCCCCTCCTTGGAGGCAACCAATGATATTAGTTCCTTATATTTACATCCTTTCAGATATATTATATTCATAAATAAATATACAAACTTATATATTCCTTTTTTGAAGCAACAATCTTTAATATAATACTATGTATTTTTTTTACGCACCTGCTCCTTTTTTTTTTAACCTAACAAGTCATTTTATAGAGAGTAATAACTAACATTTGTAGAGCACTTACCATGTGCCAGGTACTCTTTGAAGGATTTTACATGTAAAAATCCATTTAATTATCAGAGCTATATATAAGATATATATTATTTTATCCCTATTTTACAGATGAGGAAACATAGGAACAGAGAGGTTATGCAATACTCATAAGTAACTGGTAGAACTGGGTTCAAATAGTGACAGTTTAGCTCTAGAGCCTTCATTTTCCACCACTATACCTCTCCATTACAATATGTAAGTAAATAAGTTCTGCTTTATTTTTTATAATATTTGCATAGTAGTTCATTATAGGAATATATTATAATTTGTTTAATCAGTTTTTTTAATGTATGGACATTTTGGTTTTGTTCAGTATTTCCCATTATAAACAATGCTACAATGAATATTCTTGTACAAAAGTGATTTTACACATGAGCAAGTATATCTGTAGGACAAATTTCTAGAAATAGAATTACTGAATTAAAGGATAGGTGGATTTTTAATTATGATGTGTTGTCAAATTGCTGTCCATAGGATTATATTAGGTTGAACCTGATGAAATTGCTGTCTTTATAAGTCAAAAATGATAGAATATTAACAATTTCTCTTATGTATTTATTTATGCTTCCAGCAAATGTCATACCAAGAAGGGGGCTATAGGAGCAGTATGCCTTGGTTCAGGCAATCAGGGGGTGCATTTTCTAAAGAGAATGCTAAAATAATAATAAAACAGACTAAAAATCAGTCAGCTTCTTTTTTTTTTTTTTTTTTTTGAGGAAGGGGGATCTCTCCCCTTATTTTCTTTTAATTAATTTATTTTATTTATTTATTTTTGGCTGCGCTGGGTCTTCATTGCTGTGCGCGCGCTATCTCTAGTTGTGGCGAGCAGGGACTACTCTTCGTTGCAGTGCATGGATTTCTCATTGCAGTGGCTTCTCTTGTTATGGAGCACGGGCTCTAGAGCACAGGCAGGCTCAGTAGTTGTGGCGCATGGGCTTAGTTGTTCTATGGCATGTGGGATCTTCCCGGACCAGGGCTCGAACCCATGTCCCCTGCATTGGCAGGCGGATTCTTAACCCCTTGGGCACCACCAGGGAAGCCCAAGTCAGCTTCTTATTGTGACAGTAAACTGGCAATTCTAACTAAAGTTAGTGACACAATATTCCTTCATGCCAGAGGGGACTACTCCTATCTCACTCCCTCACTTGGTACAAACATTGCTTCCACCTATTATCTATGGGTGTAAATTTTTGCCATAAGCATCTTTGTTGTAGACATCTTTGCTGCAAACATTTTTGCCACAAAACTAATTGGTCATAAGGCAATTTTCCTGTAAAAGATAAAATAATGAAATATAAAAGAGTGACATTAAAAAGGACATACTGAAACACAAGGAATGAATACTAAAGTTAAGAAGACTTTATTGTGAAATGCAAAATATTTTAATACATTTAAAATGTGTGTAGATTCATGGCAGTACTGTGCAAATAACTGATTTTATATTGTGGGTTGTATCTAAGCACTTGTCTTCCAAGTCTTTTGTTCATAATATTTTATACATTTCTTTTTTTCTCTTTTCTTTTCTTTTGCTTGTTGTTTCATCCCCTCATTCTGCATCACACTTTTTTTTTCTCTAAAATTTCTTTCTTCATTAAGAAAGATTTCAGTTTCCAAATATTAGGATGCATGTTTGTAACAAACTTTGTATTGCATGTGAAAGCCTTCTACACAATTGTTTGTTCTTGGCATAATTGTCACATGTCCTTTGATAGATGTTTCAAAGTTCTATGAGAAATGTGAGTTCAACTCTTCACCTTTGAGGCCCTTGGCCTCTTTCTCCTCCAATGCATTGTGTTTCAAAATAAGAAACCAACTTTGGGACAAATCCTTATCATCTTTCATGATTTTTGTATTGTGTTGTCAAACCAAACTGCAGCCAGTTATTTTATTTTTTTATGGCAAAACTTCTTTATGGCCAATTAGTTACGCTGCAAATATGCTTGTGGTAAAGATGTTTACAACAAAGATACTTACAGCAAAAGCACCTAGAAAGAAATTTTAGACCCACTATAATAACATTTCCATGAATTATTTTTTTCTTTTAAGGTTGTAAAAGTTATATTGCATCCACACTTTATATATCATAAAATTCACCTGTTTAAAATGTACAATTCAATGCTTCTTAAAAAAAAAAAACAACAACAACAGTTAGGCAGCCATCACCAGAATTCCATTTTTGAACATTCCTACCACCCACAAAATTTCCTTTTACGCATTTTAAGTTAATGACCATTGCCATGCACATTCCTAGGGAACTGCAGATTTGCTTTGTGTCTCTATAAATTTCCTTTTTTGGGATGTTTCATATAAATGAGATTTTAAAATATGCATCTTTTGCATCTGGCTTCTTTCAAATAGCAGAATGTTTTCAGGTTTCATCCGTGTTATATCACGTATCAATAGAAAATGTTCTTTTGTTTCTGAATGGTATTGCATCGTATGGTCATACCACATTTTGTTTATCCATTCACCAGTTGGTGAATGTTTGGATTCTTTTAAGTTTTTGAATTTTATGAATATTGCCCCTGAGTCTTATGGTAAATTTATATTTTACTTTTTAAGAAAAATTTTCATCAATCAAATTGATTTACCACTGTGGTTTTAATTTACATTTCCTTAATTATTAATGAGGCCGAGCAACTTTTCATGTACTTATTAGCCATTTGTGTATCTTTGGTAAAATATTTATTAAATCTTTTGCCCATTTTTAAATAGATTTGAGTTCTTATTGTTGAGTTAAAATAATTCCATATTCTGCATATAAGTCCATCATCAGACATATGATTTGCAATTATTTTCTCCAAATATTGTGTTTGTCTTTTCATTTTTGTTATGTTACCTTTTGAAGTGCAAAAGTTTTGAATTTTGGTAAAGTACAATTTGTAAATTTTTTTCTTTTATGTATTGTGCTTTGGTATCATAGCTTAGAATTCTTTGCTAACCAGAGGTTATGAAGGATGTCTCCTACGTTTTCTCCTAAGACTTTTATAAAGTTAGCTCTTATGTATAGGTCTTTGATCCAATTTGAGTTAACTTATGTATTTGGATATCTATTTTAGCACCATTTGTCAAAAAAGATTATATTTTCCCCATTGAATTTTCTTGGCACTTTTGCTAAAAATAAATTGGCCTTACATATATGGTTATAATTCTCAACTCTCAATCCTGTTTCATTGATCTATATGCCTATCTCAGGCTAATATCCCACGGTCTTGATTACTATATCTTTGAAGTTTTGAAATCAGGTAGTATCAATACTCAAAATGTATTCTTTTTGAAAATCATTTTGGCTCTTCTAGGTTCTTTGCATTTCTATATAAATTTTAGGATCATCTTGTCATTTTCTACAAAAAACTTGCTAGGTGTTGTATTTTGATAGGGATTGTGTTGAATCTACAGATCATTTGGGGAAAACTGCCATATTAATAATTTTGAGACTTCCAATCTGTAGACATGGAATATCTTGCCACTTATTTAGATTGTATTTAATTTCTCTCAGCAATGTTTGTAGGTTTCAGTGTACAAGTCTTGTATTTCTTTTGATAATTTGATTTTTACTGTCTTCTTATTATTGAATAATATATATATATATATAATATACAAAATTAACCAAACTATTTATTTTGCCTCATTTCACTGGCAAGAAGTGGCAAAAGCATACATGCTTTCCTTGATCCTAACCTTTGAAGGAAAGATTTTATTTTCTTACCATTGAATATACTGGGAGCTGGGAATTTTTTATAGATGCCCTTTAGCAGGTTGAGGAAATGTCATTCTATTTCTAGTTTTTGAGAGTTTCTATAATTAATAAGTGTTGGATTTTGTCCAATGATTTGGGGGGGTTATCTATCTGGATAATCATGTGATTTTTTGTTTTTTGTTCTATTAATGTGTTGTATTATTTTGTTTTCAATGATTAAACCAACCTTGAATTCCTGGGATAAATCCCACTTGATCGTGGTGTATAATTCTTTTCATAGGCTGATGGATCGGGTTTGATAATATTTTGCTTTATATTTCTTCCTATTTTCAAGAGGAATATTGGTCTGTAGTTTTCTTTTTTTCTGATGTCTTTGTCTAGCTTTTGTATCAGGCTAATACTGGCCACAAAGAATGAGTTGAAAAGTGTTCCCTCCGTCTCTGATTTAAGAAAGATTTTCTAAAAGTTTGGTATTATTTTCTCTTTAAAGATTTGGTAAAAATTTATCTGGGCCTGGGATTTTCTTTGTGGGAAAATTTCTAATTACAAATTCAACTTTTTACTTGATATAGGTCTATTCAGATATTCTATTTCTTCTTGAGTTAATGTATTTTTCAAAGAACTTGTCAATTTCATTTAACTTGTCTAATTTATTTTAAAATATTTTTCATAATAATACCTATAGTTCTTTTAATTTCTGTTTGATTGGTATTGATATCCCTTCTTTTATTCCTGATTTTAGTGATTTGTATCTTTTTTTTCCTTGGTCAGTCTCATTAAAAGTTTGTCAATTTTGTTGAATTTTCAAAGAACCATATTTTGATTTTATTAATTTTTTTTGTATTGTTTATTTTCTTTTCTATTTATTTGACCCCTCCCCCATCTCTGTTATTTCCCTTCTTCTTACCTTGGGTTTAGTTTTCTCTTTTCTGATTTTTTAACACAGAAGTTTAGATTATTGATTTGAGACCATTCTTATTTTTTGATGTAGTCATTTAAAGGTATAAATTTCCCTCTAGGCAGTGTTAAGTTACATACCATAATTTGTTATGTTTTGTTTTCATTTTTACTTAGTTAAAATATTTTCTAGTATCTCTTTTGATTTATCCTTTGACCCATAGGTTACTTAGTAGCATATTGTTTTACTTTGTGGGGAATTTCCAGAGTTCCTTCTATTGTTCATTTCTAATTTAGTTCTCAATTGATGATCTTTTATCCATGAATATCCTTTATTATAAGAGTTAAGTTTTATTCATTAATTATTTAACACTTCTTTATCCCTTTAATGGAAACACTACTTTATAAAGAGTTAATAGTTGTAATGGGAAGATACTGAAAGGGACTAAGGTTTCTTGAGGTTATTAGAATGATGGTTTTGTCTTTATACACTAATATTTTCTTCTATATTAATTTTTCTATTTACTGATTTTGATTATATTGTTTTAATATAAAAATTTTGAATTTTGAGGAAATAGAAAACAATCTCCCTTAATTTCTCCACCAAGAGACAACTCCTGTGAACTTATCAGTGTCTCTCTTTTCCTTCTGTCCCTTCCTTTCCATTCAGTGAACAATTGATTAAACAAGTAGTTCCCTTGTTCTTACAATTGTGCTCTTTTTCTTTCTCCTTTTCTGTGCATATCCTTTTACACTGATATGTTGCATTCTGCATGTAATTATGTGTTCTACATTTTCATGAAATTTTGTATTCTGAATTTTTCCTATGTCATCACATATTCTTTGTCAACATTATTTTAATAATTATGTTCCATTTATGAATGTGCTATTATTTATTTATTCCTTATCTTATTTCTTTATTCCTTTTTTTTTAAACATCTTTATTGGAGTATAATTGCTTTACAATGACGTGTTAGTTTCTGCTTTATAACAAAGTGAATCAGTTATACATATACATATGTCCCCATATCTCTTCCCTCTTGCATCTCCCTCCCTCCCACGATCCCAATCCCACCCCTCTAGGTGGTCACAAAGCACCGAGCTGATCTCCCTGTGCTATGCGGCTGCTTCCCACTAGCTATCTGTTTTACGTTTGGTAATGTATATATGTCCATGCCACTCTCTCACTTTGTCCCAGCTTCCCCTTCCCCCTCCCCATATCCTCAAGTCCATTTCCTAGTAGGTCTGCATCTTTATTCCTGTCTTGCCCCTAGGTTCTTCTGACCAATTATTATTTTTTTTCTTAAGATTCCATATATATGTGTTAGCATACTGTATTTGTTTTTCTCTTTCTGACTTACTTCACTCTGTATGACAGTCTCTAGGTCCATCCACCTCACTACAAATAACTCAGTTCCATTCCTTTTTATGGCTGAGTAATATTCCATTGTATATATGTGCCACATCTTCTTTATCCATTCATCTGTTCATGGACACTTAGGTTACTTCCATGTCCTGGCTATTGCAAATAGAGTGGCAATGAACATTTTGGTACATGACTCTTTTTGAATTATGGTTTTCTCAGGGTATATGCCCAGTAGTGGGATTGCTGGGTCATATGGTAGTTCTATTTTTAGTTTTTTAAGGAACCTCCATACTGTTCTCCATAGTGGCTGTATCAATTTACATTCCCATCAACAGTGCAAGAGGGTTCCCTTTTCTCCAAACCTTTTCCAGCATTTATTGTTTCTAGATTTTTTCATGATGGCCATTCTGACTGGTGTGAGATGATATCTCATTGTAGTTTTGATTTGCATTGCTCTAATGATTAATGATGTTGAGCATTCTTTCATGTGTTTGTTGGCAATCTGTATATCTTCTTTGGAGAAATGCCTATTTAGGTTTTCTGCCCATTTTTGGATTGGGGTGTTTGTTTTTTTGATATTGAGCTGCATGAGTTGCTTGTATGCTTTGGAGATTAATCCTTTGTCAGTTGCTTCATTTGCAAATATTTTCTCCCATTCTGAGGGTTGTCTTTTGGTCTTGTTTATGGTTTCCTTTGCTGTGCAAAAGCTTTTAAGTTTCATTAGGTCCCATTTGTTTATTTTTGTTTTTATTTCCATTTCTCTAGGAGGTGGGTCAAAAAGGATCTTGCTGTGATTTATATCATACAGTGTTCTGCCTAGGTTTTCCTCTAAGAGTTTGATGGTGTCTGGCCTTACATTTAGGTCTTTAATCCATTTTGAGTTTATTTTTGTTTATGGTGTTAGGGAGCGTTCTAATTTCATTCATTTACATGTAGCTGTCCAGTTATCCCAGCACCACTTATTGAAGAGGCTGTCTTTTCTCCACTGTATATTCTTGCCTCCTTTATCAAAGATAAGGTGACCATATGTGTGTGGGTTTATCTCTGGATTTTCTATCCTGTTCCATTGATCTATATTTCTGTTTTTGTACCAGTACCATACTGTCTTGATTACTGTAGGTTTGTAGTATAGTCTGAAGTCAAGGAGCCTGGTTCCTCCAGCTCCATTTTTCTTTCTCAAGATTGCTTTGGCTATTTGGGGGTCTTTTGTGTTTCCAAATATATTGTGAAGTTTTTTGTTCTAGGTCCATAAAAAATGCCAGTGGTAGTTTGATATGGATTGCATTTAATCTGTAGATTGCTTTGGGTAGTAGAGTCATTTTCACAATGTTGATTCTTCCTGTACAAGAACATGGAATGTCTCTCCATATATTTGTATCATCTTTAATTTCTTTCATCAGTGTCTTATAATTTTCTGCATACAGGTCTTTTGTCTCCTTAGGTAGGTATATTCCTAGATATTTTATTCTTTTTGTTGCAATGGTAAATGGGAGTGTTTCTTAATTTCTCTTTCAGGTTTTTCATCATTAGTGTATAGGAATGCAAGAGATTTCTGTGCATTAATTTTCTATCCTTCTACTTTACCAAATTCATTGATTAGCTCTAGTAGTTTTCTGGTAGCATCTTTAGGATTCTCTATGTATAGTACCATGTCATCTGCAAACAGTGAAAGCTTTACTTCTTCTCTTTCGATTTGGATTCCTTTTATTTCTTTTTCTTCTCTGATTGCTGTGGCTAAAACTTCCGAAACTATGTTGAATAATAGTGGTGAGAGTTGGCAACCTTGTCTTGTTCCTGATCTTAGTGGAAATGGTTGCAGTTTTTCACCATTGAGGACGATGTTGGCTGTGGGTTTGTCATACATGGCCTTTATTATGTTAAGGAAAGTTCCCTCTATGCCTACTTTCTAGAGAGTTTTTATCATAAATGGGTGTTGAATTTTGTCGAAAGCTTTCTCTGCATCTATTGAGATGATCATATGGTTTTTCTCCTTCAATTTGTTAATGTGGTGTATCACGTTGATTGATTTGTGTATGTTGAAGAATCCTTGCATTCCTGGGATAAACCCCACTTGATCATAGTGTATGATCCTTTTAATGTGCTTTTGGATTCTGTTTGCTAGTATTTTGTTGAGGTTTTGTGCATTTATTTAATCAGTGATATTGGCCTGTAGTTTTCTTTCTTTGTGACATCTTTGTCTGGTATTGGTGTCAGAGTGACGGTGGCCTCGTAGAATGAGTTTAGGAGTGTTCCTCCCTCTGCTGTATTTTGGAAGAGTTTGAGAAGGATAGGTGTTAGCTCTTCTCTAAATGTTTGATAGAATTTGCCTGTGAAGCCATCTGGTCCTTGGCTTTTGTTTGTTGAAAGATTGTGGATCACAGTTTCCATTTCAGTGCTTGTGATTGGTCTCCGTATATTCTCTATTTCTTCCTGGTTCAGTCTTGGAGGGTTGTGCTTTGCTAAGAATCTGTCCATTTCTTCCAGGTTGTCCATTTTATTGGTATATAGTTGCTTTTAGTAATGTCTCATGATCCTTGGATTTCTGCAGTGTCAGTTGTTACTTCTCCTTTTTCATTTCTAATTCTATTGATTTGAATCTTCTCCCTTTTTTCCTGATGAGTCTGGCTAATGGTTTATCAATTTCGTTTATCTTCTCAAAGAACCAGCTTTTAGGTTTAGTGATCTTTGCTATCGTTTTCTTCATTTCTTTTTCATTTATTTCTGATCTGATCTTTATGATTTCTTTCCTTCTGCTAACTTTGGGGTTTTCGTTCTTCTTTCTCTAATTGCTTTAGGTGTAAGATTAGGTTGTTTATTTGAGATGTTTCTTGTTTCTTGAGGTAGGATTGTATTGCTATAAACTTCCCTCTTAGAACTACTTTTGCTGCATCCCATAAGTTTTGGGTTTTTGTGTATTCATTGTCATTTATTTCTAGGTATTTTTTGATTTCCTCTTTGATTTCTTCAGGGATCTCTTGGTTATTAAGTAGTGTGTTGTTTAGCCTCCATGTGTTTGTATTTCTTACAGATTTTTCCTGTAATTGATTTCTAGTCTCATAGCATTGTGGTCAGAAAAGATAGTTGATACGATTTCAATTTTCTTAAATTTACCAAGGCTTGATTTGTGACCCAAGATATGATCTATCCTGCAGAATGTTCCATGAGCACTTGAGAAGAATGTGTATTCCATTGTTTTTGGATGGAATGTCCTATAAATATCAATTAAGTCCATCTTGTTTAATGTATTATTTAACACTTGTGTTTCCTTATTTATTTTCATTTTGGATAATCTGTCCATTGGTGAAAATGGGGTGTTAAAGTCCCCTACTATGATTGTGTTACTGTTGATTTCCCCTTTTATGTTTGTTAGTATTTGCCTTATGTATTGAGGTGCTCCTATGTTGGGTACATAAATATTTACAATTGTTATATCTTCTTCTTGGATTGATCCCTTGATCATTATATAGTGTCCTTCTTTGTCTCTTGTAACAGTCTTTATTTTAAAGTCTGTTTTGTCTGATATGAGAATTGCTACTCCAGCTTTCTTTTGATTTCCATTTGCATGGAATATCTTTTTCCATCCCCTCAGTTTCAGTCTGTATGTGTCCCTAAGTCTGAAGTGGTTCTCTTGTAGACAGCATATATATGGGTCTTGTTTTTGTATCCATTCAGCCAGTCTATGTGTTTTGGTTGGAGCATTTAATCCATTTACATTTAAGATAATTATCGATATGTATGTTCCTATTACCATTTTCTTAATTGTTTTGGGTTTATTATTGTAGTTCTTTTCCTTCTCTTGTGTTTCCTGCCTAGAGAAATTCCTTTAGTATTTGTTGTAAAGCTGGTTTGGTGGTGCTGAGTTCTCTTAGCTTTTGCTTGTCTGTAAAGCTTTTAATTTCTCCATCAAATCTGAATGAGATCCTTGCTGGGTAGGGTAATCTTGGTTGTAGGTTTTTCTCCTTCATCACTCCAAATATGTCCTGCCACTCCCTTCTGGCTCGCAGAGTTTCTCCTTAAAGATCAGCTGTTAACCTTGTGGGGATTCCCATATGTGTTATTTGTTGTTTTTCCCTTGCTGCTTTTAATATTTGTTCTTTGTATTTAATTTTTGACAGTTTGATTAATATGTGTCTTGGCGTGTTTCTCCTTGGATTTATCCTGTATGGGACTCTCTGTACTTCCTGGACTTCATTAACTATTTCCTTTCCCATATTCGGGAAGTTTTCAACTATAATCTCTTCAAATATTTTCTCAGTCCCTTTCTTTTTCTCTTCTTCTTCTGGGACCCCTATAGTTCGAATGTTGATGTGTTTAATGTTGTCCCAGAGGTCTCTGAGACTGTTTTCAATTCTTTTCATTCTTTTTTCTTTATTCTGCTCTGCAGCAGTTATGTTCACTATTTTATCTTCCAGGTCACTTATCCTTTCTTCTGCCTCAGTTATTCTGCTATTGATCCCTTCTAGAGATTTTTAAATTTCATTTATTGTGTTGTTCATCATTGTTTGTTTGCTCTTTAGTTCTTCTATGTCCTTGTTACACGTTTCTTATATTTTCTCCATTGTATTTCCAATATTTTGGATCATCTTTACTATCATTATTCTGAAATCTTTTTCAGGTAGACTGCCTATTTCCTCTTCATTTGTTAGGTTTGGTGGGTTTTTGCCTTGCTCCTTCATCTGATGTGTGTTCCTCTGTCTTCCCATTTTGCTTCTCTTACTGTGTTTGGGGTCTCCTTTTTGCCGGCTACAGGTTCATAGTTCTCGTTTTTTATGGTTTCCGCCCCAGTGGCTAAGGTTGGCTCAGTGGCTTGTGTAGGCTTCCTGGTGGAAGGGAGTAGTGACTGTGTTCTGGTGGATGAGGCTGGATCTTGTCTTTCTTGTGGGCAGGTCCACGTCTGGTCATGTGTTTTTGGATGTCTGTGGCCTTATTATGATTTTAGGCAGCCTCTGCGCTAATGGATGGTGTTGTGTTCCTGTCTTGCTAGTTGTTTGGCATAGGGTGTCCAGCACTGTAGCTTGCTGGTCTTTGAGTGGAGCTGGTTCTCGGCGTTGAGGTGGAGATCTCTGGGAAATTTTTGCCGTTTGATATTACATGAAGCTGGGAGGTCTCTTGTGGACCAGTGTCCTGAACTTGGCTCTCCCACTTCAGTGGCACAACCCTGATGCCTGGCTGGAGCACCTAGAGCCTGTCCTCCACACGGCTCTGAATAAAAGGGAGAAAAGAAAGAAAGAAAGAAAGAAGAAGATAAAATAAAATAAAATAAAGTAAAATAAAATAAAATAAAGTTATTAAAACAAAAGATAATTATTAAGAAAAAATATTTTTTTAAGTAATTAAAAAAAAAAAAACCGACAGACAGAACCCTAGGACAAATGGTAAAAGCAAAGCTATACAGACAAAATCACACACACAAGCATACACATACACACTCACAAAAAGAGAAGAAGGGAAAAAAACGTATATATCGTTGCTCCCAAAGTCCACCTTCTCAATTTGGGATGATTTGTTGTCTATTCAGGTATTCCACAGATGCAGGGTACATCAAGTTGATTGTCGAGATTTAATCTACTGCTCTGGAGACTGCTGGGTAAAATTTCCCTTTCTCTTCTTTGTTCGCACAGCTCCCGGGGTTCAGCTTTGGATTTGGACCCCCCTCTGCCTGTAGGTCGCCTGAGGGCATCTGTTCTTCGCTCAGACAGGACGGGGTTCAAGGAGCAGCTGATTCGGGGGCTTTGGCTCACTCAGGCCGGGGGGAGGGAGGGGTATGCAATGTGGGGTGAGCCTGCAGCAGCAGAGGCCTTCGTGACGTTGCACCAGGCTGATGCGTGCCGTGCGTTCTCCAGGGGAAGTTGTCCCTGGATCATGGGACCCTGGCAGTGGTGGGCTGCACAGGCTCCCAGGAGGGGATGTGTAGATAGTGACCCGTGCTTGCACACAGGCTTTTTGGTGGCGGCAGCAGCAGCCTTAGCGTCTCATGCCCGTCTCTGGGCTCCGCGCTGATAGCCGCGGCTTGCACCAGTCTCTGGAGCTCTTTTAAGTGGCTCTCTTAATCCCCTCTCCTCGTGCACCAGGAAACAAAAAAGGCAAGAAGAAGTCTCTTGCCTGTTTGGCAGCTCCAGACCTTCTCCTGGACTCCCTCCCGGCTAGCTGTGGTGTGCTAACCCCTTCAGGCTGTGTTCACGCCGCCAACCCCAGTCCTCTCCCTGGGATCTGACCAAAGTCCGAGCCTCAGCTCCCAGCCCCTACCCTTCCCGGCAGGTGAGCAGACAAGCCTCTCGGGCTGGTGAGTGCTGCTCGGCACCGAGCCTCTGTGCAGGAATGTCTCCGCTTTGCCCTCCGCACCCCTGTTGCTGCGCTCTCCTCCGTGACTCCGAAGCTCCCCCCCTCCGCCACCCACAGTCTCCACCTGCGAAGGGGCTTCTAGTGTGTGGAAACCTTTCCTCCTTCACAGCTCCCTCCCACTGTTGCAGGTCCCGTCCCTATTCTTTTGTCTCTGTTTTTTCTTTTTTTTTTTTCCCTACCCATGTACGTGGGGAGTTTCTTGCCTTTTGGGAGGTCTGAGGTTTTCTCCCAGTGTTCAGTGGGTGTTCTGTAGGAGTTGTTCCACATGTAGATGTATTTCTGATGTATCTGCGGGGAGGAAGGTGATCTCCGCGTCTTCCTCTTCTGCCATCTTGAAGCTCCTCCCCCTTCTTTATTCCTTAGTATTACTGTTTTTTTCTGCTACTATAAATACTATTGTAGTGAGCATCTTGATGAAAGAAGCTTGTCCTTGTTTTGTATTATCTCCTTAATGATAGCTTCTTAGAATTGGAATTACTGGAGCAAAGGATATATAGCTCTTAAGCCATTTCTATACCATTTAAAAATAATTAATTACTTTATTTTGGGTATAGTGGCTTTCATATAGATGGCTTTAGAATATTGCAAGGGGTATGCTTTTGTATCTCAGTCAGGGTCATGCAGATACACAAAGGAATGCCCCATCAACCCCTTACTACATGAGTAAGTCTGCCAATTAAGAGTCAAAATAGGCATCTCATGGGACCCAGTTGTGACAAGATAAAGAAAAATAAGGAAGAGTGGACTGTTTTCTATTTAAGTAAACACAAATGTTCAGTGCTACACAGGACTCCCTTGAGTCTGCCAACAAGTTTCAATTAATGTTAATTGAGAGTCAGAATCTCACATTTGTTTGGGACTGATACTACTCATTTCTTTGTCTCAGTAAGAAACTAGCATTGTCTCCAGCATTTAAATAGTGTAGACAAAGCTATATTTTCCAATTTCATGCAATTGTAAACTTGACTACATGAAATATTATATAATTGCCATTTTAATTGATGTTTTATTCTTCCCATTGATGTACACTCAGGCGATTTGCATACAACTTTTGTGTTTTCCCCTGAAATGTCAATAAGGCCTAAGATAATGCTGAAATGAATACTCTTCTATTTGGTTCTCTCTGAATTCATGGTTTATCAATTATGCAGTTTTCAACCATAGGTAATCCTGTTGAGGCAGTTGTGGTATCGTGCAAAGGGGAATTAACATTTATTAAAGAACCTAATGATCTGAATGCCAGCTTCATTTTGGGTTCAGGGTACAGTGATGCTTCCCTGATTATAGTCTGAGTTTTCCTTTAGTCATATAATTAAGATTGGAAATTCATATCCAGATTCTTAGAGATTGGGAACGGTGGAATGAGTAGGCTTCACATCATCCTTTGATTTGAAACTATTCATACTAAACAAAATTAGAAAAAAAAAAGAGTGTTCTTTCTAGTCCAACCCAGCTTACTGGACTTCTCTATTTTGGGGTTGAGCTCCTAAGCCACAGCTAGAAATAAAATAACCTCCCCACTTTTGCTGGTAATTATCTTTTGTATGCATATATCTTTTTTCCAGGATCTCTTGGAAATGAGTGATTTATTGAGGGCAGAATTAGCATGTACTTTGCACCCCTGGACAAATACCATCTTAAATACATACTAATTTCACCCGTATTTCTTACATAGTTGAGCCACATATTTTTTTTCTTTTCTTTCTTTCTTTTTTTTTTGTAGTTCTGAACCATATATTTTTATATCACAACCTGGACTCACAAACTTATGCGGTCTTGGTTAAATTGATAAATTCCCATGTGTCTCATGTCCTGGGATTATAATATGAGTTGTTTCAGTGACGATTTAATGATATCACCCATCTAGGAACTCCTTGAGGAGACAGATATTTTCTTCATTGCTAAATCTCTGGTACCTAGTAAAGTGTGTGGCATATGTAGGTGATCAGTGCATGCTTGTTGAATTTTGAACTCAAGAAAGATATAGGCACATGTAAGGGAATGACCCAAAATGTCTGGGTTGGGGTTATGAGTGAGCACGTGTTGACCAAGGATTAGGGATCTCACCTTAAAGTGTTTGGTTTAGTCAACAAGCTTGGAGTGCTGCCTCTGGAATGTGGATTATGGTAGATCAGATTCTGGCTGGGTCTTAAGCAGAAAAGCTTTCCTAATTCCTTCTATACCTTGAGCAGAGCAATGTCTTCATAGTCACTGATATGTTGATTCAGTGATTCACAAGCATTCTCTGAGTGTCTGCTCTGTGCTAGAATCTGTATTGGGTACTGAGAATACAACAATGAATGAGGTGGCCCCAATCCTTGCCCTTGAGGAGCTTGATGTGCAGATTGCACCATCTACAAATAGATGTACTGCAGTATCACAGGACAATGGGTCACAAAGGTAGAACTGATGTATTAAACCCCAGGGGAGCATTGCTTTGAGAAAGGAAGATTTTTTTCAGGCTTAGATATGGCGTTCAAGGGCATTTCTGCTGAAAAAAGGGTTATAAGGAAGGACATAATGGTCTGACACAGCTTAGTTTGCTTGGAAACAAATATTAGTTCAGCTTGGCTGGAACATGTGGTGTAAAAGAAGGGTGTGGAGCCTGGTGAGAAATGAAGCAGGATACATAGAGTAAGATCAAGTATTTATCCTTTGGTGTGGGGGACCATTGAAAGGTTTAAAAAAGGGAAACAATATAGCCAGATTAAAGATTTTATTTTTATGATGAGAAGTTTTAGAGTCTTCGAATTTGTTTCTCTTATATTTGATTCTTATAAAAGAAATCACTGCCTTGCTGGATCATGCAGCTGGGGGCCAGAAGCAGAAGGGAACTCTGACAGAGGTGAGGTTTGCAAACAACAAGTTCCTGTTGTGGGGACTAATATTTTAAAATCTGGTGTTTGTGCTATTTTTCTTAATATATATACCTGTTGGGTTGCCAAGAAACTGTTTAGCAACATGGTGCCAGACTTTCTATTCAGATATTTGCTCTTCACTCCCCTTGTAATTAGTGGCAAAGAACAGAATCTTTTATATACAGAGTTCTAGTCAGAAAGTATTTAGTTTAGTTCAAGCAGACATTTATGGATGGATATTATATGCATGTATACTATGTAAAGCCATGTGTTGGGCATAAGTGCTACAGAGAGGAATAAAACATGAATCTTGCCCTGAAAGAGCTAGTAGTCTTGAGTGGGAGTTATGCAAATAAATGGTCAGTTGTCATACGATGAGATGAGAGTGACAATAGAGGTAAGCCACAGGGGCTGTGGGAGCAAGAAAAGGGGCCCCTGACACAGACTAGGGAGGGTAGGAAGGCACCCAGAGTAGGTGGTCTCTGAGCTAAGGCTTTAAAGAGGAGTGGGAATGGAATGAGCCATTGGAGAAGGGGAGGAGGAAGGGAAAAATTGGAGAAGGGGTGAGAGTTTCTATACTGAAAGAACTCGATGAGTAGACACAGAGGTAAGGGAGACTCTGTTGTATGTATAGATGCACAAGTAATTTAATGTAACTCAGTTGTTTTTATGATACTGGTTACTAGGGGACCAAGTACTCAGAATTAAATTCTGATTTGTTTCAAGGAGGTACTGCTATAATGAAAATAGCACTGCCCTTGGAATAAGACATTCACTTATTCATTCATTCATTCATTTATTCTCTAAACAATTATTGATGACTTTTGCATGCTGGAAACTGTGTTCATGCTTTATCTAACTGTAGGAAGTTGGCAAGGCTCCTAATTTTTCTGTGCCTTACTTCCATATCTGGAAAATAGGGCTTGAATATTAGGTTCATAAGATTGTTTTGAAGATTAAAATAGATTATCTGTGAATATTTTCACAAATTCTAATGTTCTATACTAACATTTTTCATATTAACAATGTTACATGTAAGAAGGTTATCTTTTTTTTTCCAGTTTTTCCACATTTATTTTTATTTTTTTATTTATTATTATTTTTTTAAACATCTTTATTGGAGTATAGTTGCTTTACAATGGTGTGTTAGTTTCTGCTTTATAACAAAGTGAATCAGCTATACATATACATATATCCCCATATTTCCTCCCTCTTTTGTTTCCCTCCCACAAGAAGGTTATCTTGATGGACTGAAATAAAATCTGTTTTTGAGAGAGGAAACTCATAGAAGTCAAAGAGGAATAATAGCATGGTCATTCTCTAGGCATATCCTAATGCATTGAATCTAGCAGATTAAAAAAAAAAAAAAATTCCCAAGAGGTATCTTCGATTCTTTAGCAACCCTATTTCTTGGAACTTGATTTTTCCCCCTACTATAAAATGAGGATGAGAGTAAGTATCTCACAGGGTTTATGGACATTAAATGAGAAAATATATATGAAAGAAATAATTTATATCAGTGTTTGGTTTCAATATGATTTCAATAAATATTTCTATCTTCTGAGTCTGAGCAAATAAATATTTGTATCTTCTGAGTCTGAGCTTTGCTTTAGAGGTGTAAATAAGCAAAGGTATCATTTTATGGCTTGTGATTACCAGTTTGGTGAAGGTAGAGAATTGTCATATATAGTACCAATACTTTAAGTATATAATGTTTAGGGGGAAAAAAGGGTGGGGATTATTTTTGTGGGGTTTGATTCTCAAAGGTAAGTTTTAGGTTTCTCCATCGTGATTGTGACTTTGTGACCTCGGGCATATTTCTTAAACTTTTATTTCTCCTCTGTGGAATAAGAGTAACAACAGTAGCTACCTCATAGAGTTATGCAGATGAGATAAAGCATATAAAGTACTTGAATGCTTAAGTACAGTGCCTGATAAAGGCAGACATACTTTGAAGCTAGTGAAGCTTAAATCTCAGAGTCCTTCACTTGCATGGATCCCCTCCAAGGCCCTGTTCCTGATTACATATTCATAATTTTGTATTCTTTTTCTTAAAGAGGACCCCCATAAGCTTTTGACACCGCAAATACTGGATTTACCTCTGATAAATTTTAGGGGAAAACTAAAGGGAGCTAAGTATGTTATTTCTAGAGAAGAAAGCAGGATTGTTGATTAGAGCATTATCCGAGGATCTAGAGATCCCTGTGAAACAAATCATTGGTTTCTAAGATGACATGTAGTACCTCAAGGAGTCAAGAATATTTAATAAAAAGTTAACTCGCCTCTTGGGAACGATACTATGAAAAGACTACATTATATTGTCAGTGCTGGCAACATTGAGAGATATACCAGATTTAGGGTTCATTTCAAGCCCCAAATTAAGTGATTTGAATAATCTTATTTTTTTATTACAGGATAATGTCAAGGATTACCAAATGCATTTTAGTCACATTGGCATTTTTTAAAAAAAATTTTATAGGAGTATAGTCACTTTACAACGTTGTGTTAGTTTCTACTGTATAGCAAAGTGAATCAGCTATATGTATACATATATCCCCTGTTTTTCGGATTTCCTTCCCATTTAGGTCACCACAGAGCACTGAGTAGAGTTCCCTGTGCTATATAGTAGGTTCTCATTTGTTATCCATTTTGTACATAGCATCAATAGTGTATATATGTCAATCCCCATCTCCCAGTTCATCCCACTCCCCCCTTCTCCCCTTGTCCATACATTTGTTCTCTACTTCTGTGTCTCTATTTCTGCTTTGCCAATAAGACCACCTATACCATTTTTCTAGATTCCACATATATGCGTTAATATACGATATTTGTTTTTCACCTTCTGACTTACTTCACTCTGTATGACAGACTCTAAAAACACCTAGGAGTCACATTGTTTTTATTCTGTGTTCCTTTCCTGATTAAAAGCTTTGAAATGGGGGGGGGGGGGCATCATTAGTTTATGATTTCATGACGCCTGGGGTAGAATGTTGCTATTGGAAGCTAAGACCGTTAGGGTTTGGGCAGCCACATATGGCCTTCCATCCTAAGACTCTACACAAAACATGAATAGAAGTATGGAGACAAAATAAATTAAGGAAGTACAGAACACTAAGAACCAGGATTTAATAGTGTTGGCAAGTGAGAGCTGACTTGGAGGAATTCTAGAAATAATGCTGATTTCTGGGGATGGTTTTCCATGGAGCCCCAGAACTGACTTAGGTGGGTATGCCAGATCTAGTCAAGAGAAATGGAGTGGTGCAGATTCATTTGCCCTATGGTTAATATTTGGAATTGAGTTTTCTGTTCTGGTTTCAGGCAGAGAGAATTTACTGGATAGAATTCCAGTGTCCTTAGACCCCCTAAGGCAGAAATCACTTCTTCTGGTAATATTGGGTATTGCCATGCATGCAAGGGCTGAGATATAACTTTTGAAAACGTCATTGAAAAATCATTGTTATTAATAACACTTGGGTTCTGGAGTATTTGAAAATACATCACTAATTGAACCTTGATCTATTTGTACATGGAGAGTGAGAATTTGTCCATTGGGCTAAAAAGATGGTTGGTTTCAATCACTTTTATTATTATAATATCTCCAAGGAGGAGACTTAAATTGTAAAATGTTCAGGTGCAGTGGTAAAAAAAATTACATGCATTTACAAGGCTTTTCCTGAGAATCTCAAACTCTGCCTCGACAGTTGCTTGTCCTGCAGAGAAATCTCTCTGGCATGAAAGTAATCTAATACATAGGAATCTCCCTGTACAGTACTATTGGAGCACTGTGATGAATTGGAAAGATCATGGACTTTGGAGTTCAGGCCTCCTGGATTTGAATCCTGATTCTATGTGTAATACCTTTGAGACTTTGGACAAGTCACTTAACCCATCTGAACCTCAGTTCCTTAAGGAATAATAATAATCACAAAATGAGACAAAGCTTATAAAGAACCTACTTGAATACATGTCATAGAGAAGTTCCTTTCACTTCTCCTAGATGACTTTGAGAAACTCACCCTTTCTTTTACCTTCATTCACAGCCTTGGATACCATACTCTTCTTCACTCTCTGATTTTCCATTTTCTCATCTATAAACATAATGATACTCCAGTGCTCTGGAGATGAAATGAGTTAACATGTGTGAAAGTGCTGTGTAAAATACAAAGTCCTAATGATGAACAGATGTTATTATGGTTAGTAGTCATGATTCTAAATGAAGAGACCAAGTAGCCTTTCTCTTTGGAGTCTAATTTACTTTCTGGAGAGCCATGGATAAGTTCACAAATAAATTCTCAGATTTGAAGCAGTGACACCTTTGTGTTAGCCATGTGTCATTGTAATTGCAATTTTACAACCAAAGAAAAGTCTAATGGTATACAGGTGAAAGGAAATATGGACTGGAATTGTTCAAATCATTTTCACTTTCTTTCACTATTTTCCTTGTAGGGTAAGGATGCTACTATTAGTTAGCAATAGCAACTCTATGTTTCATTGTTTTATTAAAAAGCCTTATGGTAATACCACTTCTGGTCTTAATGACATGAGTAAGGTTGAGGAGGGGGTCAGTGTAATAACCAAAGGATCTCACCTAGTAGTTAAGCAAAGTGCAGAACTACTTTAAAAGATTTTTATTCCTCTCATCAATGTTCTTAGGTCGTGGGGTGTATTTTCAGTTTGGTCCCATACTGAGTTTCAATGAATGTATTTCTGTAGGTGTAGTTAGAGAATTTGAAGATATGACCCTTGGTGTCCAAATGCTAAGAACAGAACAAAATGAGTTCTACAAGTGAAAGGAGCCAAGACGCCAGGAATGGGTGTTGGGGGTGGTTTCCTTGATTCTTTCCTTCATCTCACTGCCCACATTCAGTTAGAGAGTACTACAGATTTTACTTCCTAATCTGTTTCCTCTTCTCTATATTGCCTCTTTGGCATCTACATTTGGATACTAATCTGCACCTGAAACTTAACATGGTCCAGGTAGAACTTTTGACTTTCCTTCAAGTCTTCTCTGCACTAAGCTTTCCTCATCTCAGTAGGTGACACATCTGGGATCATCCTAGCTCTCTCTCTTGTCCTCACATCACACTTTTAATCTATCAGAAAGTTTTATTAGAATATATTCTGAATCTGACCATTTTATCACCTCCATTACTTCAGTAAATCATTATCTCTGTTGCTACATCTAGTCTAACTGGTCTCCCTGATTCTACCCCCCACCCCTTACAGACCATTCTTTATACAATATCCACAGTGAACTTACATATATATAGCATTGTGCTTCCTGCCTAACATGCTTTAATGGATTCCCAGTACAACCAGAGTGAAATTTGGACTTTTTTCCTTGGGCTACAAGGCTTTATCTGATGTGGCCCTTGCCTGCCCCTTCAACCTTATTTCCCTCATTAGACTCTTCGTATACTCTGTGTTAGCAACACTGGTCTTATGTTTGTCTCTCAACATGCCACACTCATTTAAATCTTGGAGTGTTGGAACTTGCTCATTTGCTCTCTAGCTACTTCTTTAGCTACGTTTCTTGTTACTCCAAACATGAATGTTTCATCATTCACCTGCTTATATTTCCCAAAGCATACTATACTGTTCACAATTTTATGCCTTGCTCCAATTATTCCTACTTCCTAAAATGCTCTGTCTCATTCCCACTCCTTTTCCTGTATAATTATTATTAATCCTTCAAAAATCACTTAGAAAAATAGAATCACTTAAGGAAAGAGAAGAAGAAAACAATATAACTGAGGCTTTACCTTCTCCAGGAATGCTTTTCAAATCTTTCAGCCTGAGTTTCCCATTTGGTCCCATATGTTCCCTGCTTCCTCATGCCCGTGTATTTACCACATTGTGTTGTAATTATCTTCACCTATGTCCAACTCCTCTGCTGGTCTGTGACATTCTTGCTGGCAGGGACTAGGCTTTTTCATCTCTATAACCCTAAGGTAAAGCACAAGACCTAGGAAAATATTGGTTTGAACTGTTGCAAGTGACTCCAGTTAGGGGCAATTTATTACTGAACAAATTTTGTCCTGAATACAATTATAATTGATTCTGCACACTGGGATTTAAAAGAGTAATATCAACACAATGAACATGGGAAAAATTTACAGATTCCAAATGTGGGCAAGTTTGAACCAAAAGCTGTAAGCTAGGTATCAATTTCATTTTGTGTTGTCTGTAGAGGGTTTTCCTTTTCTGTATACAGTCAACATTTAGCTTTCCGTTCAAAATGTGTGGGAAGAAAATTAAAATTTTAATTATAAACATCATGGGAAGGTGGATATAAATGAGCAAATCTCATCCAAAAAATAATTATATACACAATCAAAAATTTTTTTCAAGTTAAAAGTGAAAAGCCTTGGTGCAGACTATATTACTCTTTCTGAGGTAGGTAGGGATAAGTTGGCAGCAATACTTTTTTTAGTATAAAACAGTTTACCTGGAGTCTTTTTGCTGAAATAAATTAGCTGGTTGTATCCATCTACTTCCACTTCCTGTGAGGTTCTGGAGGGCGGAAAGAAGGTACCTTAGATGTCTAGGTAGGGGAATGTTGGTAGGGGATATGGTAGAGAACATTAAAAAAATACTATAGACTACCCTGGAGACTTGAGCTATCATTATAAATAAACCATTTGCTTTTATAAAGATAGCGTTTCTCGTTTCATATGTGTGAACTTTGTCAATTTATTGGTTTTGTTATGAGAAATGTGAGGGGGCAGTACTCTCCCCATCCACAATATGGAGAGTCCTAATTCACTGTGACCTCAAGATGCTTCATCATGATATAGAGTGTGATCATGGAGCTTCCATTTTAGGAGATGATAATAGTAAGGAATGGAGAGGTTTGGTCATTTTCCCAAAGTTACACAACTGGTAAGTGGTTGAGCCAGGTTTTGAGCCCTATAAGGCTGATTTCATGATCCTGTAATCTATATTGTGATTAAATCCAGTGAACCTTTATTCAGGCTCATGCCTGCCTAAATGAATGGCTTAATTAAAGTGGGAAATACAGGAGATCATTTCATTCATTCTTTCAATAGATATTTATTGAACACCCACTGGGTATTCTATAAGTACCTACTAAGTGTTATTTTTTCTCTATGTTCCCCAACCCTTCATATGTTGACACGTATTGTCTCATATTGACAACAAAAAAATTTAAGGGCAATAGGATTGAGATCATATTAATCTTTGTATTCTAGGGCCTTCAAATATTGAGTTCAATAATTAATAAGCAAACAATGCAGACTTGGCTATATGACCCTAAGAGTATCCATACTAGACTAAGTTTATAAATAGGAAGTCTAAAATCAATATATCTTTGATTTGCATTTACAGTCAGTTTGCTGTAAGCCCTTTTCCCTTTCTCACATTTCAGATATTACTTGCCTTTGTTAAACAATAGACATGGTTGTGTAACTTTAAAACAATAACAATAATCATTTAAGAATGCTTATTAAGTGTCAAGAACTGTGCATTTTAAATTAGACGCATTTTACATGTGTCTGATTTAATCCCCACAACAATCCTTCATGATTGGTACTCATATGGCATAGATGGTTTTGGAATCACAGAGATCAGAGTTCAAATCCCAACTTGACCACTCACTAATATGTGAGGTTGGACATGTATCACCATATTTTCTATTGCTGTATAACAATTTTGCCCACAAACCCAGTGGCTTAAAAGCACACACATTTATGATCTCACAGTTTCTATAGGTCAAGAATCCAGGCATGGCTTAGCTGGGTACTCTGTTTCAGGATTTCTCATGAGGTTGCAATCTAGTGTCAACCTGGCTGGGATCTCATCTGAAAGCTCGACTGGGAAAGGTTATCTTCCAAGCTCACATAGTTGTGGGCAAGACTTAGTTTCTTACAGCCTGTTTGACAGAGGGTTTCATTTCCTATTGACGAGAGGCTGCCCGCAGTTCCTTGCTACATGGTTCTCCTAACATGGCTGTTTTCTTCATCAAAGCATGAAAATTGATAAGGCAATAGAGAAAGCCTTCTAGCAAGATGGAATTTACAATCTTATGTAGCCTAATTGTGTAAATGACATCCCATCACTTTTGCTATATTCTATTAGTTAGAAACAAGTCACACGTTCCATCCATACCTACGAGGTATGGTAGTACCTTGAGGAGGGTAGTACACAGGGATGTGAATATCAGTAGGTGAGGTTAATTGGAGCTCTTTTAGAGTCTGTTCCCCATTCTCACTAAGCCTTGGTTTGCTTATTTGAATATAAGAAAAATAATAGTACCTACATGTTATGGGCTAAATTGTGTCCCCTTCAAATTTGTTATATTGAAGTTCTAACTCCCAGTACCTCTGTATGGAGCTTTAAAGTAGTAGTTATGTTAAAACAGGGTTGTAAGGTGACCCCCTCAACCATATGTCTGGTGTCCTTGTAAGAAGAGGAGTTTAGGACATAGACAACACAAAAGGATGACCATGTGGATACAGTGGGAGATGGCCATCTGCAAGCCAAGGAGAGATGACAACTCTCTGACAACTTGATCTTGGACTTCTGGACTCCAGAATTGTGAAAAAATAAATTTATGTTGTTTAAGCCAGCCAGTCTGTGGTATTTTGTTATGGCAGTCCAAGAAAACTAATACACTACCTTATAAGTTAATGTTTGACACATTATCTGATTCCTAATATATATTAAATAAATATTAGCTCTCAATATTGTTTATTAGTGCTATTATTATTAATGGGAAGCCCCTAGGGCACAGAGATGTTAAATAACAAGATTTGGGATCTCATCTAGTTCATTTTCTGTTTGGTTAGGAGTACAATACACTTTTCTTCACTGTTCAATTTAATTGAGCAAACATATATTGAACCCTTTTTATAAAGCAGGTACTGAGCTAGGGGCTGAGGATAAAAGATAAATAGGATATGACCCACACATCTGTTGAGGAGCTTAGGCTCTTGGGAGAAGGATTTGCATAAGCAGATACTTAACATATGGTATGGTAAAGTCTAAGAGATGTGCTCTGAGTGCTATAAAAGCCCAGAGGAGAGGTTCAGGACCAGCTTCCTGGAGAAACCACTAAAGTGGAGTCTTGAAGGGTGAATTAGAATTCTCAGGTGAAGAAAGGGTAGGGGACTGGTATCCCCAGCAGATGTAACCAAATATAAAACAAGTTAACATTACTAGAGCTTTACACAAAAAGCAATGTGAAGTAAACCCCAGTTTAGTTTTGAGCAACTTCTGTAAAAGACAAGACCAGGAAACAATAAGAAATAATTTTTTTTAAATGAAACAAAATTTGGAACTGGTACATTCTCCTACTGATTAATAAGTATCATGTTAATTTTACTGTTTCTATGTGTGTGCTGCATGTAGTGACTAGATATGATGGTAGACCAGCTCTTCTACCCCTGCCAGGAGGATGGGCAAGAGACTTTAAACTGCAATTAAATCCAATTAAACTTCATTCATAATTAGATCTATAAAAATGAAGTACGCCAAATTGAAAATGCTTAGAAAATCTTTTTAAAGATATTGTCAATAATGGAATTATCTCCTGATTTCATTCTATAAAGGAGGTTATTTTACTTTTAGTTTTGAAAATAAGAAAAACAGGAGTAGTGTCAGAAAAAAAGTGATTAGAAAAATTGTGAAGATTTGTCTTTCCTTTATTTGATCTGACTATGATGTCTGCCCTTATGGAATTTCAGTCTAATAGGGTACAGCTTAATTAAGAGCAGGGGTTTATTAATATCTTTAGCCTTGGTTTTTTAAAATAGGCTTGGCACATAGTAAGTGATGAAAAATAGTTATTGGTTAAATAATATGTCTTGTTGCCTTGTTCAAGTCTTCTCTCCTCTATAGGTTTTAGTTTCCTCATCTTTTATAAGAAATATTTTAAATTTTAAAAATTTAATTGAAGTATTATTGTCATACAATATTACATTAGTTTCATGTATACAACATGGTGTCTCAACATTTATATACATTACGAAATGATCACCATTTGATAAGTCTAGTAAATATCTGTCACTATACAGTTAATGTAATATTAACAATTATATTCCCTATGCTGTACATTATATCTTCATCCCTATGACTGATTTATTTTATAACTGGAAGCTTGTACCCCTTAATCCCCTTCACTTATTTGGCCCATCCCCCATTCCCATCCCTCTGGCAACCACCAGTTTGTTCTCTGTATCAATGAATCTGTTACTGTTTTGTTTTGTTTGTTCATTTGTTTTCTGATTCCACATATAAGTGAGCTCATACTGTATTTGTCTTTATCTGTCTAACTTATTGCACTAAGCATAATACCTTCTAGGTCTATCTATGTTGTCGAAAATTGCAAGATTTCATTCTTTTAAGTGACTGAGTTATATTCTAGTGTGTGTGTGTGTGTGTGTGTGTGTTTATTCATTCATCTATTTATGGATCCTTAGATTGTCTATGTCTTGGTTATTGTAAATAGTGCTTCAGTGAATATTAGGGTGCATAAATCTTTTCAAATTGGTGTTTTGGTTTTCTTTGGATAAATACCCAGAAGTGGAATTGCTGGATCATATGGTAATCCTATTTTTAATTTTTTGAAGAACCTCCATACTGTTTTTCATAGTGGCTACACCAAATTAAATTCCCACCAACAGTGCACAAGGGTTCCCTTTTCTCCACATCCTCACCACCAACACTTGTTATTTCTTGTCTTTTTGATAATAGCCATTCTGGCAGGTGTGAGGTGATATCTCATTGTGGTTTTGATTTGCATCTCCCTGATGATTAGTGATTTGGAGCATCTTTTCATGTGCCTATTGGCCATCATATGTCTTCCTTGGAAGAATGTGTATTCAGGTCCTCTGCTCATTTTTTAGTCATATTTTTAAAAATTGAGTTGTGTGAATTCTTTATATATTTTGGATATTAACCCCTTATCAAATATATGATTTGCAAATATCTTATCCCATTCAGTAAGTTGCCTTTTTGTTTTGCTGATGGTTTACTTTACTGTACAAGAGCTTTTCAGTTTGAGGTAATCCCATTTGTTTATTTTTGCTTTTGTTTCCCTTGTCTGAGGAGACAGATCCTAAAAAGTATTGCTAAGACCGTTGTCAAAGAGTATACTGCCTATGTTATCTTCTAGCAGTTTTATGGTTTTAGGCCTTACATTTAAGTCTTTAATCCGTTTTGAGTTTATTTTTGTTTATGGTGTAAAAGAGTGTTCAAACTTCATTGTTTTGCATGTAGCTGTCCAACACCATTTATTGAAGAGGCTGTCTTTTCCCCATGGTATGTTCTTGCCTTGTTTGTTGTAAATTAATTGACCATAAGCATGGTTTATTTTAAGCTCTCTATTCTGTTTCATTGCTCAATGTGTCTGTTTTGTGCCAGTGCCATACTGTTTTGATTACTATAGCTTTGTAGTATACTTTGAAATCAGGAAGTGTGGTTGCCCCCAGCTTTGTTCTTCTTTCTTAAGATTGCTTTGGCTATTCAAGGTCTTCTGTGGTTTCATACAAATTTTAGAATTATTTGTTTCAGTTCTCTGAAAATGCCATCATTATTTTAATAGGGATTGAATTGAATCTTGCTGTGGGTAGTATGGACATTTTAACAATATTGATTCTTCCTTCCATGAGTATATCTTCCCATTTATTTGTGTCATTTTCAATTTCTTTCATCAATGTATTATTGTTTTAAGAATACAGGTCTTTCACTTCCTTGGTAAAATTTATTCCAAGGTATTTTATTCTTTTGATGCAGTTGTAAATGGGATTGTTTCCTTAGGTTCTCTTTCTGATAGTTTGTTTTTAGTATATAGAAACACAAGCAATTTTTGTATATTGATCTTTGTGTATCTTGCAAATTTACTGAATTCATTTATTTGTTTTAATAGTTTTTTTGGTGGAATCTTTAGGGTTTCCTGTATATACTATCATGTCATTCTGCAAGTAGTACAGTTTTACTTCTTCCTTTTTGATTTGGATGATTTTTTTAAATCTCTTTTTCATGTCTGATTGCTGTGGCTAGGGCTTCCAATACTATGTGAGTAAAAGTGATGATAGTGGGTGTCCTCATCACGAGCTCAGGAGCCATCTTTATCCAGACCCCTAGTTTCCTCATCTTTAAGTGAGAGAGTTGAACTGGATTATATCTGAGCAGTTGTGGAATTAAGACCATGAGTTTTGAAGCTAGTCAAAGCTGAACTCCAAAGCTAGCTCTGTACACTAGACTTCTCTGAGTCTCAATTTCCTATCTATAAAATAGGGATTGAGTACGATGAGATATAAATGAGAAAATATACATAAAATTATTATACTTTACACGTAAAAAGTACTTTAAAGTGGTAACTAAAGACAAATGTCTTTCTAGATCTACTATGGTAATGTTACGACTCTCATTTTACTCTTTTCTTTCACAGATAAGGAAACCAAAAGACAGAAAATGTGTAGTTTGACTGCCACATGTTAGCTTCTGCTTGTTCAGGACATTTACTATGATATCAGGACATCAGTAACTAGAACGTCAAGGCAGGAGTGGGGGCAATACACAGCACACCTAGTTTGCACACATGTGGCATCCTGAAGCAGACCAGCAATCCCATCCTCTTCACAGGCTGATAGATCTTTACCTTTGCTCTGGCTTTTTCCAAGATGACCTGTTACCAGAAAAACTCCATTATGTTCCAGAGTACTGTCACTATTATGTTACCTTCCTTATAGTAAAATCTCAGCTCCTCGTTATAACAGGAAACATTGCTGAAAAGCCTGAATGTGCTTTTCCTTTGTTTGCCTTATTTTACCCAAATCTGAAGTGCTTAAAACCTCTTGCTCCTCTGTACACATCATTGCGTGTGTTCTTTTCTTTCTGCTAGTATGTAGTTTCCCATTTCTTATACCTACAGCTAAGTAAAAGTCTGAGTAAGGAGTAGAGTAGGGGCTAAAAGGACTAGAGCAGGGTCTAGAATTCTGACCTCCTGCCAGTTAGTCCATCGCTCTATCCACCAGGCTAATGCTTTCCCCAGGATTCAGAAGAATGGCAAGAGAGACGGTATTAGTAGTGAAAAATGTACTGGTGGAGAATAGTTCAGAGGTGACTTGGGGAGTGGGGCGTGGAATCATGTATTAGAGGTCTAGACTAGAAAGGGACAGTGCTGGCCAGGAGATGGTCAGGGACAAAGACATGTGAAACTCTGTGGTTGTATTTTGGTGCAAAATGAGCCATGCCAGTTTACCACCTTCTCTTCTTGTTACTGTCAGCCAGTGACCCTTAGTAGGAGATCTTAGCTATATGCAGATTAGATGGTTACCTGGCACCTGGGAATGCCAAAGACTCAATTACACCATTAGGTTTGGAAAATTCTAGTTCCTAGAGTTGCTGAGCTCGGTTTCATGATTATTAGTAGCTCTAGATTATTGGGGTTCTATTGTGATCCAAGCACAGTGCCAGGTACTTTACATACATTGTCACATATAGATTTAATGTAAACTGTATTATATAATAATATAAGTTGTCATTCCCATTTTACTAAAAAGTAAAAGCCAGACTTTAGACAGGTGGAATCATTTACCTGGTGGTTTCCCTAAGCAATATTTCTTCTATATTTTAGTACAGTAGAATTATTATATCATAAACTTGGACCTTTAGTAGCATTATTCTAGTAAGAAAAATGAAGCCAACATCTTCATTATGCTAAGAACTTAACTGATTTATGAAGATTGAATTTAGCTTAATGTTACAAGGCTAGGAACTTTAAAAGGCATTTGTTAATTAAAAGAAATTTAGTTAAATGATTAAAATGATACTTAAATATCACTGTACATTAAATAGTACTGCCCACTCTGGGTACATAGGAGTTAGTGGAAAATTAAGGAAAACAAAATATTACAATTAAGTTGTTCAATTAAAATATACATTTACTTTCCATTTTTTTGTTTCATTAAATGAGAGATAAATTTCTAATTCCTTCATATTTATTTTCAAATATACTTTTTTTTTCTTTAACCCAGTTTCTTTTAATTACTATATAGTATCTCTCCTCTTCCTAACTTTGGGTTATGCATTTAGCAAACATTTGCTGAACACCTAGTATGTGCTAGGCCTTGTGGTAGGTTCTGGGATTTAGAAATGAACAAATGATCATCTCTAATGAACAAATGATGACAATCCTGGCTCTTTAGGAGGTACTGGTCTAGGTGGAGGGATCAATATATTCACAGTAATCATAAGAGAACTTCAAGTACTGTAATAGTTGAATGAACAGATTCTAGGAGACACAGGGACAGAAGTTATTACTCTTGCCTGGAGATATCAGGGTGCTCCCTCACAGAGGAGTTGGCATTTGAGTTGGGCCTTAAAGAATAAATAGAATTGTGCCTGTTGGAAAAGTAAGAAAAGGACAGTCCAAACAGAGGGAGTAATATACAAAGGCGTGGAAGAATGAAAAGATAAGATACACTTAAAGGTTAGTTAATTGTAACACATACATAGATAGAGTTTATGATGAAGGTAAAAGGAGTCTAATCTGGGAAGGTAAATTGACACCAAGTGGAGAAGGGCTTTTAAATGTATACAAGTTGTGGGACTTCCCTGGCGGTCCAGTGGTTGGGACTCTGCCTTCCAATGCAGGCGGTGCGGGTTCGATTCCTGGTTGGGGAACTGGGATCCCACATGCGTTGGGGCCAAAAAAAAAACCCAAAACATAAAACGGAGACAGTGTTGTAACAAATTCAATAAAGACTTTGAAAATGGTCCACATCAAAAAAAAAAAATTGTATACAAGTTGGTCAAAAAGCATTTTTTGGTAATATTTAAAGCTAATATAATTTTTCTTGATATTTGGCTTGCTTTACTTTATATTAGCTTTTTTTCCGTTCTAGGTGCATAGCTCACAAGAAAGATCAGACAAAGTGAAATTCAAAATAATGCAAAATTTCCACTCAATTTTTTAAAAAAACCATACTTCCTAACACTTTCCACCAGTAAGAATCCTCCACTCCCTGGTTTACTTACTATCTCCTCCCAGTGTGCCTCTGCTCATGATGATCTGCACACCTGAAATGTTTTTTTCCTTTCTCCCTATCCTCCATCTCTCCAAACCTCACCTCATTCTTCCCAGCCCAGGTCAGGTGGCTCCTCTTCCTGCAAGCGTTTTTCAGCCACTCATAACTTTCACACGTTTTTATTTTGTTGAACTCCATTAGAGACCATGCCAAAGAAAGGCAAGGCTAGAAAAATCAAAACTGTTTGTGAAGGTTGTGTATAAATATGGGCCTCCCAGAACTGTGCCAAAGGGGCTTTGTTATGTAGATCCTCTTCCCTGAAATCCAGGAGGAAGAATTCAAGACGCAAAGCAAAAGAGTCAAAGGCAAAGGAAGTAAAAGGTGCATATTACTAGGCTGGTGGGTAAAGCCAGAAGAGAAAGATGCTGAACAAATGTAAAAAAGATTGCCATAGAGGAGATTTTAGGTGTGTGTGAAAGGCTGTCTCAGGAAATAATGGAAACTAAACCTGAGTATCCTGATGTTTCTTAGATTATCATTTACTAATGTGCTCTTAAAAATTAATTTTTGAAATTAAACAAATATGTGTTGTAGAAAAATCAGAAATAGAGATAAGGAAAAAGAAGCAAATGCACAGGTTCCTTAATCCATCCACTTATATATAATTGTTAAAGTTTTAGTAAATATACTTCCAGATTTAGATATGAGAGATGGTTTACTAAACTGGGATCCTGCTGCATTTTCTTTGTGATTTTTTTTTTTTTTTGTTCAATTTTCAATCATGAATATCTTTCAGTGTCAATAAATCCATCCTACATCATAATTTTTTAATGGATATATTATATTACTTTGTAAGTAAGTAATTATTATTTGAAATTTAGTTTAGGTTATTGCACTTTCATATTATTTTTTTGCCATAAGCAACACTATACTGAACCATTCTCATACAAATGTGTTTATACACATCTTTAATTATTTCCCTAAAATAAAGTCCTAAAAGTACGTCAAATGATTTGTACTTCAAAAGACTTTTAAAAATATGTATTGTCAAATTGCCCTCTAGAAATGTTTGTATCAATTTCTACTCACCATGTGCTGAATGAAAATTAATTTTTTTCTAAACTCTTAACAACATTGATAATTTCTATCTTGCTTCGTTACCAACTTGTTAGGTGAAATAAGTAATTTATGTTTTTGTTAAATTTTGCACTTCTTTAGTTACTGGTAAGTTTGAATATTCTTGTATTTAAGTTTACATTATCCTGGTCAATTGTCCATTCATGATTTTTACTCATTTACCAGTTTGACTCTATTTTTTCCTTCCTGAGAAAAAAAAGAATTTTTCAATCGTTGTATGTAGTACTTAATAAAAGCTAATGTTACAACTTTATTTTCAGGGTACAAAAATAAAAATAAAATAAATACAAACACTTAGACTATTTTTGACCCTGAAAAACAAAAACAATAGAACACACACACATAAAACTTTCAGCTTTCTGATGCTATGGTATATCTACTATCTCAACAACACAGAATTCCTGGTAATGTGCAGTATAGGCTTCCAGATGGCTTGAAGAGTTTCTTTTGGAGACATGACCACAACCAGCCACTCCTCATTTTGCTTAAGTACTCATTGTTCTTTTTCTTTTTAATTTTCTGTTGTTATTCTTTTTATGGATTGTGCTATATATAGCTTAAGGAACTCAAACACTAGAAATATTCTGAAGTGTAGAACAAGGATATAATGAAAGCTAAATATTTTACAGGTTGTAATTAATGGAAAATTGGTTATTACCACAGAAAGGAAATAAAAATTACTCACTAAAATGTGTTCTTCTGAAACACTATTACAATGAAATGGATGAAAAGTTGATAGAAAAATCAGTAAAAGAACATTAGTACTTAAAAATTCAATGGCAGACAAAAAGATAGCACATAACTCTCATATAATCACTTTATATAATTTTATAATTTTTTTCTTAGTTTGCTTGCTTTTTCACTTTGTTAGCTATTATTCTCTTTTCTGCTGATGTTTAAAATATTTTTTAGTAAAATCAGCCAATCTTTTAAAATGTCTGGTGTGGTGTTATAATTAGATTTTTTTTCCACATAATTGTATACTAGTCACCAAATTTCGTTCTAGTACTTTTGTGGTTTTGTTTTTACATTTCATTCTTTAATATAGCTGTAATTTATATTAATGCACACAGAATGAGTTAGAGTTCTAGCTTATATTCTTTCCCAAGTGGTTAGCCAGATGTTCTTAGCCATTATTAATTAATTCATCTTTTTCTCAACTTGTTTCAAATGCTGTCTTTTTTTAATGTATTAAGGTTTTTTGTACACTTGGGTTAGTTTATGGATTTCCTACTCTGTTTCATTGAATTGTTTGTTTGATACATATAATGTACTGTTTCATGTACTGTCAATATCCAGAAAGGCAAGGCATCAAATGGTGTATTGTTAAAGTATCTAATTCATTCCCAATTGCATTACTTCTTTTTTACTAGTCACCTTAATCAGTACCAGAGAATAAAACCAGTAACTATTCAATCAAGATATAGTATTGGATGATTTTCACCTGGGATCCTAGGCCACAGGATTTTGCAGGTATAGAAGATATAACTGTTTTTCATTATCCTGCTTGAACTATTGGTTTTAATCTGAGCCCTTACAACTAAGAATTATAACTGTATCATAATTCTTCCTGCATCTAGAAAGAGCAACTTAGCCTATTTCAATTTTAGTAGTATTTTAAATATAGTATTGTCATTGTCTCATGTGTAAAGATTTTTCTGATTCTCCATTTAAATAACTTTTTTTTCCCATCAGCAGTACTGTCAGCTTCATGATGTGATCTGCTGGTCTGGTCCTAGAAGACTGAAACATGACTTTTGCACAAATTAGGTCAGATCTTGCTGGATTAGGTAGAAATTCTCACAATGGGAGTTCAGCTTCATAAACCCTTGCAAGATCCTCCTCTGTCTGGAAGGGTCTTCCTCTGCTAACAGGGGCTCTCATACCTGCTTGTCTCAAGAGTAGTCCTTTTCTGTCTGGGAAGGTCATCCTCTTTGATCAAGTGCTAGCATGCATACCCTTGACCAAAGAACAGACCTCTTATGTCTAGGAATGTCATTCTTTTGGCTTATGTGCTACTTGCAAACATTTGACTAAAGACTTATTTTATCTCTGGAAAGTTGTCTTCTTTAATAAAGTACTTGGCTTTCAGAGGGGCATCTGTGGAACAGGTAGGAGCAAAGACTACTGGCCCAATTGATTATAACTGGTGAACTGGTGATATTATAGCCTAGTATGGTTGGGGCTACAGATGTTATTCCCTTTTATCTCTGGAAAGTGGTTGGTGTAAATCTGTTTTGTTTTTGTGTTTTTCTAAGTTACTTTTCAATTCAATTTATAAAATTACATTGAATTCTGTATTGAGAACATCATTATCTTAGCCATGTTATGGCATTTTGACCTCTGTTCTGTGCCCATAGATGATTTCTCTATTGTGGGTTCTTTTTTTTTGTAAAATATTGATGATGCCTACCTCACAAGGCTGTTTTGGGGATTTAATGATTTAACAAATATAAAGCAATAGAAAAATGCCTTTTAGTTGATGTTCAAGAAATGTTTATTACAGATGTGGTTATACTTAGGAAGTTGGTGGAGGATTATAGAAATATGACCCCTCTTTAGGCACCCTAGGTACTGTCCTTTGGTGAAATCCCAAGATCTGTAGATTCTATGCTTCAACTCATTCCCAACTGTATGTCTAGCCCACAGTGTGATCCATGCTGTGCAGGACTGTTGTTGAGCCTAGGCAGTTGTTAAAAGCCATGCCAAAGGTCAGAAATTTAGAAATATGTTCAAATCAAAGGTAAAGCAGAGTCAAAAACCCAACAGACAAGCATCTGAGGGAATTCATGGATGCTGAAGCAGGAAGCATGGACTCAAGAATCATATAAGATCCTAGAGAAATCTGGACAATATGCCACCCAGGCACATTGAAAATCTGATGTTTATGATAGTGATAATTCTCAGGAGTTGAAGGGATTAGAGCAAAGCTGGCAGGACAATAAATTGGAGACCTCAGCACTAAGAAAATCTTGGCTTTATAATCTAGAATCTTAACATCTCTATGCAGGAAGGGATCTTAATAGTCATCTAATCCAGCCCTTAAGGTATTATTTAAAGCCTCTCTAAGGCTGGGATGCTGAGAAAGGAACTTGGAACTGAGAACAAGAATAAGTACAAGTACAAGGAGGTTGAGGACCATTGGGAAGAGGCCATCATGGAGTAGGGATGAAAAGTTTAGATGGTCACCAAGATTAAACATTCATGTTTGTAGCTTGTTTTTTAAACTGGCTAGGGCATGGAACATGACTAGTTTAAAGGTGCATGCTAAGTTCAAAGGGAGAGTGGGAGCCCAGGGCCCAGACTGAAGAATAGTAGGAAATTTCATTACCTGGCTGAAAGTGTGTGTGTGAAGGAGGAGGGTGAAGCACTGAGCAGAATACGAAAGCTCAGAAACCACTGACCTGAGAGAAAGCTAATTCATGAGTCCATAGTAACTTCTAAGAACTGTACACAGACTAGATTGACAAGTAAGAGTTGGAACACTAGCAGAACTTTGTTGTGGAATGCCAGAAACAATACAGTGCCTGAAGAGAGTATAATATGTACATTCTTTAGCAAATATGAGAACTGTGTCAAGAGGGTAGAAAATTTGCAGTGGATTTTCCTGGAACTCATAACAATATAAAGAGAAACATGGGTCTAGTAACTATTCTATTCAATGGCTGGAGACTACACCCATGCAGTATGGAAAGGGAACAGTGAAATGAGCACAGGATTCAAAATCCATAGACCTTTGAATCTGTGCCATCCCTTGGTAGATATATGACCTTGGGACCAGTGAAGTTTAAGTAAGATAATCTACTCAAAGCTTCCAGGACAATGTCTGGCATAGGGTGGGTGCTCGGCAAATAATAATTCTCGATTCCCCTTCCTTCATAAAAGTATATTAAACTAAATTGAGTTGAAGGTGAAGAAACATGGTCAAATAGTCCAGTACCTTTTCTTTTTGCCTGGTGGTGTATCACAAAGGCATAGTTCTCAATTGGAGTAGCATGCAATTCATCTCTAATTTGGGGAAGTAATGCACCTAATTTTGTATTTACTTGAAATAATGAGCATAGAACAAATTAGGAGAAGGGGTAAGTAAATACTTCTAAGCAACAAGATATTCATATTGTGCTAACTCTTTACATAGTGAAAAGGTGTAAGCTTTGTTATCACAAAGACCTGAATTTGAATATCATCCATGTGACTTAGGGCTTTATAATAGTGAGAATAAGCCAGGCTATGCTGTAGCATAACATAATAAACTTCACTTCCTGAGAATGTTTTATGTGCCAGGCATTGTTTTAGGTACTGATCATTTACTAAACTGAACAAGACAGACATGATCCTGCCTGCCTTCATGGAGCTTATAGTCTACTATGCTTCTAGACAGAGTTCCCTTGGCTAAGCTGAAAGTTTTCATAAATATGAAGGAAAAGGATTTCTCTCCTCTGAGAGCAAACTGACAGGAATATGTCAGTTTTCCTAAGATGATGGGAAAATAACAAAGGGCCATATTCCATTCTACAGAGGCTGGCTTTGCCTTCCTTTGTGGTCCTAGTGGGATTACTAAAGTTGAAGTAGAGTGTATATACCTTTTTCCTTAAATTGTAATGTTGGGTTGGAACATTAGAGTATGTGTGTAGGGTTTTTTTAGGATATTGTGAAATCAGGCTTATATCTCCTCGATGCCTATATACTCTAAAAATCAGAACCTCTTATGGGATGAGACAGATAATCATCAATAGCAGTGTGCTACCATACGAAAACCATGGGCATTTGAATTACACACACTTGGGTTAAAGACCTGCCTCCATCTTTTGATAGATGTGTGACTTTGATAAATTATAGAACTTGTCAGAACCTCAGTTTCCTTAAAGACAAAATGGGGGTAACAATAACTACCTCACAAGGTAGCTGTGCAAATTAGAATATGATGTAAATATAACATATATAAAGCAATGAGAACAGTACCTGGTACTAAGTAGGCATATAGTGAATTGTAGTTATTATTTCTTATTTGAAAAAAGTCACACTCATTTTAGGTTGGTGACTGTCTCACCAGCATCCTTTGGTTATTCTCATACTTTCATCTCTGGGCTTTGGGACTTAAAAGCGTTGCTAGATTGCTAGAGTAGGATTGGTCCTTTTCTCACCCTTTTAGTAGAGTTTAGGAAATGGAGACATCATAGAATGTCCAAGTAGGAAGGGGCCCTAGAGATCATTTAATTAAATCTCTTTGCTTTGTAGGTGGAAAATCTTAAACCCAAAGAGAGCAAGTGACCTGCCTATTGTCACAAAACCAGCTTAAATACAGCCCAGTGCACTGCCCTCAGCAGTCCAGGGCCTCAGAGCAGGAAAACTTGCAGAGATTTAGATGCAGGGACCCTTTGTTCCTTATCCCAGTGGAGTCACTCTCCAGAGTTGCAAAATTGCTCTAACTTGATATCAAAATTGAAAAATAAAAATATTAGTCCATACATAGTTTAGTGATGGTGGGAATAGAGGAAAGAACACATGTGAGGTGAGAAATTTGAAGTCATTGATTGAATGCTCTGTGCTAGGTATCCAGCTAGATATTTACATATATTATTTAATTTAATCCTGAAAATTAAGGTATTTTTATTTCCTCTAATTTATAGATGAGACACCTGATGCTCTTAAAAGTTGAGTAATTTGTCTAATCACTGACGATATGAGGTAGATTCAGGATTTGAATCTGGGCAGTTTGACACCAGAGCTCATGTTCCTAATTATTTTATTACACTTACTCCTTCAGGAAGATAGTAAATGGTAGGGTAATCAATTTGTCCAGGTTTGTCTGGGACTGTCTCAGTTTTAGCACTGAAAGTCCTGAGTCCAGGAAACCTCTCAGTCCAGTGCAAACTAGATATCTGTTTATGCTATCCACATGTGAACCCATACATTATCAAATAGAACAAAGCATGTAAGCGTTTTTACAGTGCTAACATACTGTATGATTTTGGAAAACTATTTCAGAGAGGTGACAGTAGTATACTGAAATGAGCACTGCACTGGAAGTGAGAAGAATGAGAATCTGAGAATTCTCTCGCACTTCGTAGCTTTTCCTCTAAGCCTCAGCATTACATCTATAAAAAGGAATATTAAAAACAACTATCTTATAGAGTTTTTGCAAGTTCTAAATGAAAGAATCGTGGAAATTATTTTAAACAGTAACACCCTACCCAAATGTAAGGGAGAATGATGATAATGACAATGATGATGATGATTTAGGTTCAGTAAAGTAGAATCCCTACTTAGAGA
This sequence comes from Balaenoptera ricei, assembly GCF_028023285.1. Taxonomy (NCBI): domain Eukaryota; kingdom Metazoa; phylum Chordata; class Mammalia; order Artiodactyla; family Balaenopteridae; genus Balaenoptera; species Balaenoptera ricei. Next base: position 41,209,685 of record NC_082639.1, on the reverse strand, counting down.
CATTCAGTGGTTTTTATCATATACAGAAACAAGTAGTAAACCCTTATTATTCATTCAATAAATAAATATTTTTAAAGCCCTGCTGTGTGACAAATATCATGACACAAAGAGCCTTCATGACCTGGCCCTATCTTCCTCTCCAATCCCGTCTCCTGCATCTCTCTTACCCTTACCTTAGTTTCAGCCACATTAGCGGGTTTGCATTTGCCAAAACATCCTATGCTCTTTTTATGCTTTTATGACTTTAGTTGCTCCATAAACACCAGTGTCCCTCAAGGCTTCTTCTCCTACCCCCTCCTCTACTGATATTATGCACTCTCCTTTTATGTCCTTATATATACTCAGAGCTTCAATAATATCCCAGAACTGTTATCTCTAGCCCTTAACTGTCTGCTGGGAGGCATGCCCCAGTCTATAACTGCCTGCTATGTAGGTACACTTGGGCATTTCACATACACTTCAAACTTAACTGGTCTAAAACTGAACTCATTATTTTCCTACATTTGCTCTTTCTCCTTTGTTCCATATCTCATTCAGGGTGTCATCTTCCCAGCTGTCATCCAATATGGAAACATGAGTCCTTTTAGATTCTTCCTTATCTCATCACAATACCAAATATTCATCAAGTCTCACAGGGTATATTCTCAAAGACATTCCCTACTCTCCCACCCTATCACTACAATCTTATTTCAGGCTTTTGCCTCTTCTAAACTGGCTTACTTAGGTTTCTTCACAGGCTTCCTGTGTTTATGGTTTTCTCTCTTCTCTTACTGTCTCCCACTCCATCCTCCAAATTGTTGACACAATAATCTTTCTAAAATAACAATCTTATTTTGTAACTTTTCAGTCCATAATTCTTCAGTGACTCTGTAGCATTCAAAATAAAATTCAAATTCTGGAGCTTCATATGCAAGGCTCTTTATGACCTAGATGTTGTCTATATCTTTAACTTCCCCTCCTACCACTTACTCCCTTCCCTTTATTTATGCACAAAGCTCCAACCATAAAGAACTACTTGATGTTCCATATATACCAACTATAAGATTTCTAATTTTCTTGTTTTGTACCTTCTATTTCCTCTCCTTGAAATATCATATTTCCCCCTACTTTTTTTTGTCTAACAATCTCCTGCTTATCTTATAAATGGCAGTTACTCTGGGAATCTTTTCCTGACCAGCTAAACCTTTGGATGCCACCTAAACCTTTTGTGTTCCTATAGCTGTATGTTTGACTACTCATCTAATCCCAATCATTCTGTATTATAATTGCTTACTTCCTATCTCTCTTACAGCTCAATGAGTGATATGAGGGCAGGGATTATATTTTATTCATCTATCTCTATCATCTAGCATAGTACCTGGTACATAGTAAATGTTCCTAAAAGAGTAAGTGAATGAATGAATGAATGAATGATCTAGGTTTAGATATGCTAGTACTTCAGAGGTTGGTCATAAGGAGAGAGGAGGGAGCTTGGAACAGCTAGAAGCACTAACAAGTTTGTGGGGCTAAATCATACAGAGGTGTTATATTAATTAGAATTATTTGCTTATAAGTGACAGAAATCAAACAAGTTTGAGAGTTAGTTTAAGTTTTAAAAAAAGCTTATTAAAAGATACAGAAGTTTCTCATAAGCACCAAGGGTAGCCAGGTCTCATGAAGGATCTTGAAACTCATTAGATAAGACTTTTGTTCCTCAACTCAGGTGTCATTCTTCTCTGTTATTTCCTCCAGACAGGCTTTTTCTGCTTCTTATTCCCCATGACAAAATTAGATGATCCCACAAAAACCCTATACTTCTCTCTATGTTATAATTTACCTTCTACCTTCTATCATGTTTTTCATCAAGCCCCAAACATCATACTGCCTCAGCATGTCTAAAATCAATCACTTCGTAAGGGGCTACACACCCAGAGACTAGCTGTCTCTCCTAATTTTGATTTTCTAGTGAAGAAAATATGATTAGTCTAATTCAATCAGTCAGCTGTGACCTGGGGGCCAGGATTATACAATGCAGACATGCTGCCACAGACCAGGGGACTAATTCTTGATAACCAAGAGCTAGAGATGCATCTCAAGTATTTCCTGCCTGCTGAATAGAGCGGGCTTAAAAGTATTTCCAGGTTGAAGCAAAGCTATTTGCATATTTCATGGTTAGCAATCTCTTCATTCTGGCTAGAATTATAGATTAGAAGGATCCTAGCTAGTAGATGAGGCATAAGTAACAGTGGCAAATTCCCTGAGGGGATGAGCTGACAAGAGTTGTGAGATTTGTAACCAGTACAATCAAATGGGATGGGGTTTAAAGCAAGGCTTTATTCCCATAGGAATTCTTATTGGTATTTGAAGTGAAAATTAAGAGTTTGGCATAACTTGTGTGGAATGAATTGGGAGCAGTAGAAGGAAGACTGCAGGTAAATGGAGGCTCAGGACCCAGCATCTAATAAAAGCTCATTTAATGTTTGCTGATTAATGAATGAATAAGTGGTGCCTACTTCCAGGCTCTGAACGCTGAGCTCAGGGCTATAATCCTAATTCCCTGTCCTACTTTCTGGTAGGCATAGGGCTCTCCATGTATAACACATGCTTGGTGCTCTTGGGCTTGACGACTGGGTAAGATTAACATGCAGGGTGCAGGTCTCCAGTACCTGCCACTTGGTAGGGCCAGAGCCCTTGGGGAATGACCACAGAGAAAGAGAATAGTGTTCTCCCTTAGTACTTGGATACCTTTTCTTTCTGAGGACTGAAAACACTGAATTACAGTTAGTTGCACAGAATATGTCTAGCCTGCAAGCTTCTAGTAGTCAGAGACAGGTTTTATTTGTGTATTTCCAGTTTCTGGCACAGGGTCTGGCACATTGCTCAACCAATTTTACTTAAATGAAACAAAGGATAAATAATTTCCAAGTATAATATCATTAATCTAATATCTGTTTTCTTCTCTAATCATGCCAAATTAAAGTACATCTGTTTTCTCGTATATCTGGCTGCTGCTTGACTTGGTTTTAGAAAATATGCTTCCACCACTGCTTTTAACTTTAAGAAGTCACTCCAGGATTACACAGTAAATGCTATTAGAGGTCAATTAGATACCATGCACAGTGTCAGACACAGAGAATAAATATTTCTCTTCTGGACAAACGAGCTGCTGCCCTGTTGTAATTGATGTTCATGGAAAGAACTATGTCATACTGTATATCCCAAACTCTGTCATCCTCTGCTGAACACTCATTTGACTATCATTCTAGACGTTGATTTGTCACTAGGGATGAGATTTTTTTTCTTTAATGCTGCATTTAAATTTGATGCTTTATAGTGGATGCAAAGCCACTGGAGACTGGCATCTTTGGTACCCACATATCTATTTTTATGCTTGACTGTCCAAAGAAAGGAGATTCCTAACAACTATAAACATAAATGACTAGATGTTCCTTTTTTGGATCCTTTTTTTCTTAAGCAAAGGTGATTTATATTATTAATATACAGCTTTTAATGCATTGTGCTGGTCACAGTTTAAAAGTTTCTGTTTTTATTTGTGTGAAATACCTCTGAAATGAGCATCCCATGACACACAAAGTCCAAATGTAAGATCAAGAACAACAGCAGTAAAATAGGCCAGACTCTCCAGATTTTGTAGCTTGTTCTCTTTATATCTTTTTAATGGTTTAACATAGAGTTTTCAGTAAGATAGTATTATTTGATCAAAGTTATCTTCCTTTACTGTGACAAAAGGCCTTGCTTTGCAGCAGAAGTCCATCTGTCCACCTAGTAGATGTTTATTGAGCAGTTGCTAATCCTGAAGGCCAGGAACCTGATTGTGTAGCCATCTACTCCGCCACATTAGATTTCTGTGGAGTCCCTCCTCAGGAGACACTCTGGGCCAATGGCACACTCTTTCTTCTTAGTGAGGCTTGTACACCTAAATTCTGTCCAGCCTTCTTCCTGGTGATCAGTGAGGGCTCCTTTTCTTCTTTTACATAAGATCTAGGTCAAGTAGAGGCAAGCTTGGCTCTGTGTTCCCTTTCCATGGGCCCTCTTATTTCAGTGCCCAAACAGGAGGCTCCTGTAGGCATGTTTATCATTTCTGCTGTATGGAAGAGAGAAGACATTACATTACAAAAAGAAAAGATTCTCTGACCCTCTTAGATCTTCCACTCTAAGCCACTCAACTCCTCTATCACCAGGGAAGCTTTGCTCTGAGGTTCTGTTTTGATCTAAGTCAGAAAACCTCATTTCTTTGGAGACAGGGTTAGTGAGGAGGCAGTCATCTTTCCCAGACATTGATGTGAAGAAGTGTGTGTGTCTGGTCAATGCTCTGTGGCAAGCCCTATAGAGGTTCTCTGGAGATTACAAAGGAGATAAAGTCTCAGACATTCAAGAGTTTATAGTCTTGCAGGGGAGACTTCCATAAACACATACTTATAAAGTGTCAAGTGCTGTAATAGGACACACAGAAAACAACTTGAGATTACTAAGGTTGGAGTGACTCATACTGTCTAGAGAGATTAAGGCATACTTCAGAAAGGCAGTGATGTTTGAGCTGTTTGAGAAGGAATTTGACAAGCCTCCAAGGGGCCCTTTCCTGACATAAAGCACAGAACGGGGAAAGAGGATGGCACCCCTAGAAATAGTAAGTAGTAATTCATGAGGCAGTGAGACCCACTGGTTAAGAACACCAACTCTGGAGTCAAACTGCAAGCATTTGATATTAGCTTAACTACTCACTAGTTCTAAAAAGTCACTTAATGTTTGGTGCCTCAATTTCCTCATCTGTAAAATGGAGATGCTAATAAGAGGACCTGCCTCACAGGGTTGTTTTAAGGAATAAGTGAGAAAGCAGTTAGAATAGCATCTGACCCATATTAAGCAACCATTTTATCATGACCATGTGGCTGGTAATAGTGAAAGCTGAGATCGCAGGGTAAAACAGGCCCAGATCATGAAGGGTTTGTGCAAACCATGAATTTGGACTTTATCCTGAAGACAGTGTAAAGCCATTTTCCATAGGCAAGTGAGACACTCAGCTTTAAAAAAAAAAAAGCACTTTTTTAATGAAAGAGGATTCTAATTAATAATTTCCTTACTTAGCAAGAAATCATTTAATAAATAATAATAGCAACATTAGAAACAAAAACCTGAATTTTTTCTTCTAATGATATACTTCTTCCCATCAAAGATTGGATAATCAATGAAACCAGCATTTTGGATCACTCTCCTTTTTGCCTTGAACTCTATGATTTGAATTTAAACTATTTATTTTGGGATACTGCTTAGGTCTCTTGACAGGACATAGCTTCTGATAAGTAGACACAGGGTTCAGCCAGATTATCCAATCCTGCCAGGCGGGGCATTAGGCTCTTCTTATATCTCTTAGGAAAATGAAACTTGGCTTGAGTAGGAGACTATACGAGTAAGGAGAGACATTCTTTTTTTTAATTTACTTTTTTATACTGGAGTATAGATGATTATGTCAGTTTCTGGTGTACAGTAAAGTGATTCAGTATATATATATATTTTTTTCCATATTCTTTTCCATTATTGGTTATTATAGGATACTGAGTAGAGTTCCCTGTGCTATGTAGTAAGTCCTTGTTGATTATCTATTTTATATATAATAGTGTGTATATGTTAATCCCAAACTCCTAATTTATTCCTCCCCCCATCTTTCCCCTTTGGTACCATAAGTTTGTTTTCTAAGTCTGTGAGACCTGTATTTTTATTTTATAGGTGAGAGACCAAAAGAATAAGCTACCCAAGATGATGTGGTTACAAGTTTTGGAGCAAGGTTCAAATCCGGTTTCACTAAACCTAAACCCCATACCCTTTCATTAGACCATAAAGTCTTACCCCAGTCACTGTTGGCCTCTGAGCTAGCTATCATAGTGAATTAGACTGGTTTCTGCCCTTGGGGGGCACACAGTTTAGTGGGAAAGATGGACAAATCAGTGATTATAACATAGTGTCAGAGGTACTATAATAAAGGTATGGATGAATGGTTATGATGTTACAAAGAAGGGATCAAGGTAAGCTTCCTGGGGAGGCATCTTTAAAGATAATTAGAAATTTTTCCAGGCAGAGAAGGGTGGAGAGTGTGTCAAGAAGAAAAACACCATAATGTCTGTCTGATAATAGAAAAAAAATATTCTGTGTGACTGCAGTGACCATGTGGAATCCTTCTTTAAGACCCTGCATAGATCACACTGTGGTCAGTCAAGCGGCCAGATATAAGAACCTTAACTTACATCTGCAACCAAGCTCTTATGCCCAGGACTCCAGGTCGCTTTAGGTTAAAGTGATTCCTCTCCTACTTCCTCTCACCCTCCAGCACTTGCAGAGTAATGAAGAAGGATACTTTGGCTCTAGACTGCTTGTGTTCAAATCCAGGCTCTAGTAGTTGTGTGATCTTGGGAAGTTACTTATCCTTTCTATAAAATGAAGATACTAATGAAACTTACCTGATAGATTGGTGTGAAGATGAAATGAGTCAATATAGTTAATGTGTGTAGAACAGAACCTGGGACATAGCAAGTATTTACTATTGCTATTAATAGTAGTGGGGAGCTGAATATAATATATGTGCTTAGAATCTCAAAATGAGTGTTGAGTGGGGGAGCATGGTAAGGAAGCAGGTAAGATGTATAAAATGTATAATCCACCTATCCCTTGTGGCATGGCTGGGAAGGTTAAATGACATAATGCGCACTAAATGCCTGTCACGTAGTAAGCCCTCAGGAAATGGTTAGTGCTATGATCATGACAATGGTGATGACAATGTTTATCATCATGTCAAGCCTGTCCAGCTTGACTGAGCCTCTCACTGTTTGGCACTTGGTGAGCCACTGGGGGTATAGCTATGAGAAGGACAGACACAAACCCACATAAAACTTACATGTAAGTTTGGGCTGAGTGCAGGGATCATGCTTTAGTCACGTTTATGTTCAACGCCTAACACTGTGTGATTGCTCAATAACTATATTGAATTGATTCATTCATTAATGAGATGAAGCTATCTGAGTTTGCATTTTACTAATTTGACTTGTTATCAGTCAAATGGAAGGATTGAATCAGCCTTATGTCACATGTCAAGGATCTTCTCTGAACAAAGTTTTTTCCTTTTACTTCTCTTTACTTCCCAGTTATCATATTCTTAAATTTAAGGAAATTAGGCTAGGTCTAAAAGAAATCAAACAAATACCAGGTTTTTGGAATCAAGTAAAATAAGACTATAATTGAACCAATATTTTTAAAGTCCAGTGCTATAGCAAGCACTGTACTGAACACTTTAAATACTGTAGCTTATTTAATCCTCACAACGCTGAGCTGTGTGATGGGGAAATTGAACTGAGGCACAGAGGACTCCAGGGACTTGTCCAGGGCCACACATGTAGTAAATGGTGGAGGTGTGACTAGATCTAAAGTCTTTTGACTCTCAATCCTGTGCTTGTTCCATTTTGTCTTTCTGCCTCACTAAGATCTTCTCTTGATAACCTTAATGTCTCTCAGTGATAGATTTACTCCTTTTACTACACTATCCAGTTTATGGATGATATTTATCACCAATCATTGTGAAAATATAGATGAATTCAGCATTTAAAGGGTTAAGTTGGCACTCCTAATGACGAGAAAAGCCTGAAGTACTCCAAAGATTAAGCTTAATGGAGGAATTTCAGATGATCAGGGTTGATTTTTGCAGCAAAAGTCCTGTGCTTGACCCCTTATGCATTTCTGTGCATCTCTGCACCCCATCCTGCCTCAAGGGTGTACCCTACTTGCTTCTCTGTGTTGGGGCAAGCACTCCTTTGCTGGGCAGAGGACAAACATTAGCAGTTTGGTAGAGTGGAAAGAAGGAACACTTGCAAAGGGGCTGAGGAGGCATGCTCCTGTATTACTATGTGAATTAAACCAAGGTCCTTTTCTCCTTTGGGCCTTGGTTTCCTTATCTACAAAATGAGGTGATTAGAATGAGTGATTTCTAGTTCCTCTTCCAGTTTTGTGTTATGTTTAACCTGTATTAAATCTAATTTGAAGATTCTGCTTTTGTGTAAAGACCACAAAGCAAAGTGTCTTTTGTGCCAAAGTGTATCTGACCCAGCAGAATTAAGCCAGCATGGACAATTCTTGCTGGCTTAGCAGGTTTGCCCTGACACCAGCTGACTGACCTGTGACTGGCGAGGAAGGGGAGGGGGAAGCTGCAGCAGAATTTATTGCCACTCATGGTGAGCAGGTGATTTGGTATGAGCCCACAGTGTTCTTTCCACTCTACCATACTGCTTGTTTATGTCCTCTGCCAAGCAGAGAAGCACCTGCTCCTGGGTCACACAGATCAAACAAAAGAGGGGGCTGCCTGGGCGCGCTCCTAATTGTAATGGTGTGATGAAGGAGAAGGGGGATGGTGGAGAGTGTCAAGTATCTGTCAGGAGAGAGGGTGCTGGATCTGTTCTCATAACACAACTGGAAAATGGCCAGTACACTAGACTTCCGGGTGAATTCCAGAGGGTCAGTTGATAGCTTTAACTTCACCCACTGAATGCCAATCAGCTGGATTAGTCTCTTTCTTTCCCCACCACCCCCACCTTACCTACATCATAGCAAGTACTTTGAGATAAGGAAGAAATGAGAAGTGGGGAACAGGTGCGGATGAGTGGTTCACATCTGAGGCTGTGAATGGCAGACACTCACAGAAACATCCCCTTCATTTGTTGAGCATTGCCTGTGGTTCTGAGGTGGGTGCAACAATTTAAAGAGACAGATTGGCCTGGCCCTAGTGGTAGAAGTACTTCAATAGTGAGTATTGTCTAGGTATTGGTAGTTACTGGCATCTGGCCAGCACCAATGATGTGCTTCTACATTGTATTAGAAAGGTGCTTCTGGACTGATGCAGGGGAGAGATGCTGGCTAGTGACTAGAAAAATGCCAAAACCATTGTCTAGTTCTAGGGAAAGAAACTATCAGGGACTGGGTGAAAGGGTCTTTTTGTAACTGAGTGATGCTCCTGAAGACTTGAAATAAAAGTCAGGGATCATGAAAAAGAGATTCATTTATTTATTCAAGAGATATTTATTGAGATTCTATCATGAAGCGGGGACTGGGCTGGGCTGGGAATATGAAGTTGAGCAAAACCAGCCACTAGTTATTATGGAGCTTATAGACTGGTAGAAAAAGTAGACATTAATCAAATATTCACACAAATTAATAGGTATAGCAAACTGGTACAGGGGAAAGCATAGGTGCTATGATAAGGTATGACAGATTATGACATGGTCTAGTGACACAAGGTGGTGTCTCTGAGGAGGTGACCATTAAGCTAAGGTTTGAAATTGGCTAGAAGTTAACTAAATGAGGCAGAGTGGGTAAGAATCATTTGGGAATTAGGATCAACGTGTCAGTCAGTCACTTAAGGTGATATGGTGGCTACAGTTACTTGTTCACATAGGTTGTCAGGGGTCAGAGCTTATGAGAATAGCTAACATCTGGTGGTACTTGATGAAGAGAGAGAATTCTAAATGACAAACAAGGTTCTTAATGGTTCAGGTCCTTTATTTTCATGGGCCCTCCTCTCAGTAACCAGCATGGTTATATGTGGCATGTAGAGTTAGTTGCCTTTCTATGTACATCTCTCAGGAACTCTCTGAAGACACAAATAATGCATTACCTTTTTTTGTTTAGCATATAGCAATAATTGAATATCTGCCATGTGCTAGCTAGACTCTGTTTTGAGCACTGGTTAGTGTTAGGGAATGTAGTTACAGAGATGAAAATAAACAGTCCCTGCTCTCTATGCATTACAAACAAGTCTCAGGCAACGGTCCTCAAAATGCATTTCTCAGAGCAGCATTGGCATCACTTGTCAGCTTGCTAAGACCACAGATTCATGGATCTGACTCCCACCTAATGATTCAGAATTTCTAGAGATTCGGGACGCTATTTTAATAAGCTGTCCAGTTGATTCTCATTCACATTAAAGTTTGAAAACCACTGGTCTAGGATATGATATAATAAAGACATGACAATTTATGACAACAAAAAGACATTTACTGAGCATTTCCTATGTGCCAGACATTATTCTGAGGATTTTACATGTATTATTCCATTTATTCCCTATAATAACCTTATGAATTGATATTATCATTATTTTCATCTCACTGATGAGAAAACTAAGGCTTAGAGAGCTTAATAAACTTGCATCTGGTTCATGATAAAACCAGGATAAACAGATAATTACAATAAACAGAAAATCTAATTCAATACTGTAAAGCAATAATAGAAGTGTGATCAGGTTGTAGCAGTTATTGGCAGTTCTATGACAGGGCGCCCCAAATTTTCCTTGATGGGGCTTACAAATGTACTGTATAAAGTGAATGCTCTTCAGTGAGTACTGAACTTCTAGATCAGAAGCTAAGAGGTGGCATTCCATGTAATTTACAACAAGAATTGACCGAAAGGAAGAGGAATGCCATGTGTGTTTGGAAATCAGAATTTATTTGGGTCACTAGATGTGGTATTGGATCAGGCAGCCAGGTCAACAGTGGGAGTTGGCATGAGGATTTAGAAACCCAAAGTCTAAGTCATGGCTGAGTACAGAACTCGATAGGTTAGTGCTCAAGATACCCAAAGTAGGATGTCCAAAGTCCAGGGGCAAAGTTGAGATGGAAATTAGAGGTAGGGCCTTACTAAGGCTTTTGAGAGCTGTAGGCTTTCTTACTTTTTGAGCTCTACCTTTCAATACAAACATTAAAATATACTGACCTCTCAAATCAAACAAAATTAGTATATATCTCTAAAAAGGGTTGAGTTGAATTTCAGTTGGCTAGTTGACATTTTTGTAGCTATTTAATTCACACTTATTAATTTTGGCTTTGAAAGTTTGTTTTGTTTTTTATTAATTAATTAATTAATTAATTAATTTTGGCTGCGTTGGGTCTTTGTTACTACGCGCGGGCTTTCTCTAGTTGCAGCGAGCGGGGGCTACTCTTCGTTGCGGTGCGTGGGCTTCTCATTGTGGTGGCTTCGCTTGTTGCAGAGCACGGGCTCTAGGCACGCAGGCTTCAGTAGTTGTGGCACGTGGGCTCAGTAGTTGTGGCTCACGGGCTCTAGAGTACGGGCTCTAGAGTGCAGGCTCAGTAGTTGTGGCACATGGGCTTAGTTGCTCCGTGGCATGTGGGATCTTCCTGGACCAGGGCTTCAACCCGTATCCCCTGCATTGGCAGGCGGATTCTTAACCACTGTGCCACCAGGGAAGTCATGTTTTGTTTCATTTTTGAGCCAATATTTTTTTCAGATCTCAAAAATTTTTCATAGACTCGTGAAAGCCCTTAGGATCTGGGCACTGTGAGTTTAGCACCTAGTGGATAAAACCACCTTAACCAGAGGAGGGAGTAAGATATTACCAGATAGGAGCAATGAGAAGGTTGTCATGATCTCCCAGAAGTCACTAGAATAAAGAGTGAGACATCAACAGATATAACAGGTCAGCTTTATTCTAACATTGACCTAGCATTGCTAAGGGAGTTGTAGATTATGCTTTGTTCAGTTCTTAGAGGCTGAGCAAGACCTTATATGTCCACACTCAAGATGTATATTTAAATACCACTCATGCCCCCACCTCTACCCTTCCCTACTCAGTGTCCCACACCAACAGCTACAGGGACTAGATTAAAAAGCAAACAAGAAAAACTGTCTAAATTCTGAAACAGTCTGCTTTTCAACAGTTTAGGCCTCACTCCCTGTTTCCCATTTTCACTCTCTGCCAAGCTCAGATGGCTTGTGTAGTCTCATTTGGATTGGTGATTCCTTTTGGACTGTCTGTCTGGCTTGGACCTGGCAAAACATTTTGGGGAAAACAGAGTTGCTGCTTCCACATTGTGTCATGGATGCCTTTACAATTATCTAGTAGAGTGTTTACTTCAATTTTCAAAAGTGAATCCTGAGATACCAAAAAGGTAAGTGATTGCACAGGGCTTCAGAGCCATTGGTGGTGGAAACAAAAACAGAATTCACATTTCCTAATTCCCAGTCTTGTGTTATTTCTTAGTCTTATGCTTCTTAGCCTCCAATTTTTTTACCTATAAAATAAGATGAACTCAGATATCAAGGTAAAGTAAGTGGTCCTTTGAATATCATTTAATAAGGAAGCAGAGTTACATATATATATACATACTAAAAACGATGATATTAATATCAGTTAACATCTTTAAATTGCTCTACAAGTTAAAATAAAATCATTTTTTTCATATGTACTATCTCACTTAATTCTCACAATTAACTTGTCATGTGGCTGTGCTTATTTTCCATATTTCAGTGATCAGAAAGCTGAGTATCATTTAAGAGACGCACTCAAAATCAGTGGTAGAACCAGGACTCAAGTTTGATACTCTGATGACAAATGCTGTTTTCTTTCTGCTCTGGCATATTACTGCCATCCTTCAATTTCAAATTGGTGAAACTTATTAACATACTTTCTTTCTTTTTTAAAAAAAAATAGATTTATTTATTTATTCTTGGCTGCTTTGGGTCTTCGTTGCTGCTCATGGGCTTTCTTGAGTTGTGGTGAGCAGGGTCTACTCCTCGTTCTGGTGTGTGGGCTTCGTGTGGTGGCTTCTCTTGTTGCGGATCATGGGCCCTAGGTGCACGGGCTTCAGTAGTTGTGGCTCGTGGGCTCAGTAGTTATAGCTCGTGGGCTCTAGAGCACAGGCTCAGTAGTTGTGGCACACGGGCTTAGTTGCTCCACGACATGTGGGATCGTCCCAGACCAGGGCTGGAACCTGTGTCCCCTGCATTGGCAGGCAGATTCTTAACCACTGTGCCACCAGGGAAGCCCAAGTATACTTTCAAATTAATATGAAAATTGAAAAATGTGGGCCAACGTTTGCATGTTCTCTGCAAACTTAACCTTAGTAAAGCAAATAATGGTATAAACCTCTCTGCAAGAGAGATTATTTATAGACCTGACTACTTTTGAACAGTTCAGAAGCATCTAATTGCACAAATCAATATGAATACTTTATATCTATACCATTAAGTGAACCTCCAAATGTTGTTTACTAAATGGTAGTTTATTGGCCTACCTTTAGTTACTGTGAATATTAGAAAGTAATACATTGCATTTATTTTAAAATATATTGTGATTCATCCTTTTAATTAAATCAGAGACTTCCCTTAATCATGAGGATGACAAATAAAATTCATGATATTTTAACATCCCTTTATAGTATTCTTTTTTATTAAAGTATAGTTGATTTACAATATTATATTAGTTTTAGGTATACAATATAATGACTTGATATTTTTATACATTCTACTCCATTTAAAGTTATTATAAAATATTGGCTATATTCTCTCTGCTATACAATATATCCTTGTAGCTTATTTATTTTATACACAGTAATTTGTACCTCTTTATCTCCTAACCCCATTTTGCCCCTCCCTGCTTACCTCTCCCCTCTGGTGACCACTAGTTTGTTCTCTATATCTGTGAGTCTATTTCTGTTTTGTTGTATTAACTCATTTGTTGTATTTTTTAGATTCCACATATAAGTGATAACATACAGTATTTGTCTTTCTCTGTCTGACTTATTTCACCATAATACCCTCCAGGGCCATACATGTTGTTGCAAATGGCAGAAGTTCGTTATTTTTCATGGCTGAGTAATATTCCATTGTATGTACGCACCACATCTTCTTTATCTCTTCATCTGTTAATGGAAACAGGTTGCTTCCATATCTTGGCTATTATAAATAATGTTGCTATGAACATTGGGGTGCATGTATCTTTTTGAATTAGTGTAATTTGTTTTCTTCTCTATACCCAGAAGTGGAATTGCTGGATCATATGGTAGTTCTATTTTTAGTTTTCAAGGTGCTTTTGCATTCACTATGTCATATGATCTTAAACACAATGCTGTGAGATGAATAGGGCAAATATTATTTTTACTTCACAGATGAGGAAATCAAGGACTAGTGAGGTGAAATGACTTGTTCAAGGTTGCACAGCAAGGGTGTGCAAAAGTCAAGTTGCTTACTTATATTGAGTGACACAACTTAGCGATATTTTCAAAGGCTATGGCAGATTTTTTTTTGAGGGGGTCAGATAACAAACTCATGAGGGCAGGGAACATCTCTGTCTTATTTAGCTTTGTTCCTTAGTGCCTAGCACAGTGTGTGGAACACAGTAGATGCTCATTAAATATTAGTTGAGTGAATGAAGGAAGGCTTTGGATCATGGAGTCATAGGTCATGGGGAGAAGCTACCCAAGGAAAGATTGACTGGATTATGTTTGAAAAGTGTGCTGGATCTCAGAATTTTTTATAGGTAGGAAGATCCTGGGTTTTGTCAGATGAATTGGCCTCCAGACTGAATGCATATAACCTGACGCTGCTACACAGCCCCCCCTGAACATCCTTATATCATAGCACCTCTTGTTGTGTGTGCTATTTATCTGTTTAGTTGCCTGGCTTCCCTTGCAAACCATGAGTCTCTTGAGAGTGGGAGGATGTCCCATTGTACTCCAGTCCATAGCACTGAGCTTGACATATGATAGACACCAAGTATATATCTGTAGAAGAAATGAATGAATGAATAAACAATAATATGATTCAGTATACAACAGCAAAATAGGCAAGTCAGTTAGGAAGGAACAGGGTTTGTAACAGGGAAGTATTAAAATAATTAAGTCTGATTCAACATTAGGTTGGTAAGAAAGGTAGCAGCAGCTTTCCATGGTATATTTGCCTTTTAAAATAGTCTGTATATATTTATGGTTTAAATGCTTCCAAAAGTCATTAAAAGGTTGTTTTATTGAACACTTCTATTTAATTTGAATGTCCCGTTTTTGTAACGGAATACTTTGTGCTTAAGGAGAAACTGAACATGGGCTTTCTATCAGGTCTTGAGCTCTACTTGCCTCTGTTTCTTTACCTGCAAAATAGGGGTAGTAGTACTTCTATTAAATGAGACAATACTTGGGAAAGCTCCTAGCACAGTGGCTAGCTTATAGGAGGAGCTTTATAAATATTTATTGAATAAATGACTGAATGACTCTCATTTTCCTTTGACCTTCATTCTCCTGTCACTGAACTCTTGATCCTTTCAGCAAAAACCTTCGTGAGGAAGAAAAGAATAAGATATTTTGTTGTCAACTGAAAATCAGCTTTTGAATATCATGTGTTGTGACTATGCTACTTTTGCCAGGAGGGATGTCCATTTCCACCCTGTTGATAATCAATTTTTTTTTGCCTCAACCTCCAGAGAGTTTTATAATTAATGTTATTTTCCTCTGTTTGGGTGTGTTTTCCTTTGAGAATGGAATTTGGGTCTTGGTACTGGTATACTAGTTCAATACTCTTACTGTCCTCCATTTAGTCTAGTGTTTCTTCATGGTTCAAATTGCCCTTCATGAGGAGCCGAGCTTGTAATACGCACTTGAGATAATGTGTAAATGCTTTCACTGGCTCAGCTCCCTTCCCCACCCAGCATGCCTGAGTCACCTTCACAACATCAAGATTAGGTGTACATGTACCGTCATAAATAATGCCTTGTGCAGGGGTAATGTAAATGGAATCTGTTGAAATATGGCCCATTATATTAAAATTTATGTTTTGATTATCATTTTTATTTTATGAAACAAGTTTGAGCTTTATAAAGTCATTCAGAAAAGAGATCTGCCTCACTGTTAGGACTGTCTGTCTACTTGGCATCTATGCCTAGCACAGTGAGAGTCATATGAACATTTCTAAGGCTATTATTTTTTCTGTCTCTGCTTTGAAGATCCAAATTGGATTACTTAACAAATTATTATTTGAAATACCTCTAACGGTGTTATTTGAAAGTCCTAGACATAGCACTTCTCCATTCCCATGTCAGAAGGATCTTTATGAAATGCAAATCTAATCACACATCCCTTCCTGCCTTATCTCCTTCAATGGCTCCCTATTTCATACCTTATAAAATAAAATAAGCTCCTTAGTTTGACAGAGCCTTCAATATCTGTCCTTGTTTTCTTCCTTTCCTCTCTCACCTTGTTGCCTAGGTCCTAAACTCAAAGTCTTTCCAACAGCAATGCTTGTAGTTTTCTCTCAAGTAAAATGATATTTCTTTCCTCTGTTCTTTTTCCAAAATTGTTCCCTTTCTGTGGGAGATATCACACCCCACCTTTACCTAAAAAGTACTTCTTTAACACCTACTCATTTTAGGGCTCATTTTAGTTGTCACTTCCCTTGGAGAACTTCCCTTGATCTTCTAGGCTGGGTTAGAAGTTCCTCTTCTGTGTTCTCATAGCTCCTGGGACTTTCCTGTATCATAACATTTATGACCTTGTAGTATAATTCTGTGTTTATTTGTATATCTTGCTCATTATATTTTAAGATCCTTAGAGATGAGGACGCTGTCATATCCATTTCAGTATCCCAGCAGGGCTGCAGCTATCTCCTAATAAATCTTTATTTGAGTTAGAAAAAAACATACTCATTCCATTGGGCCAGACTTAGCCCATAACAGGAAGTCTTGGTGTGAGGCACACCCTGATTAACTATGTAGCAGCTCTGCTTTGGCCCCCACAGTGTGTGATGTACAATAAGTGCTCAGAGTATGTTTGTTACGATGAATCCATCAAGTAGTCAATTAACACAGGATGGCAGGAAAAGTTGAAAAGCAATTGAAACAGGTGTTTATAATGACACCTATAAATTAAGAAGAAAATGTAAATCATCATAAAGAAGACTTGAAATATATGTAATAAAGGGAATGTTTCTGGGACAAGTCTTTCTCTAAACATAGAAAAAGTTGTAAAGTGGAAGATCTTCACAATCAATCAGTAGATACACAGACTCTGAAATTACCTTAATTTCTGCTAGCTTGTTTTACTGAAGGTATATCATACTCTGTGTGAGATGTTTATTTTCTTTGAAGCTATCACCAATGTATCTCAATAGCAGGGTATTAACCTTTTATCCAAACTGACCAGAACAGGGAAATAGAATTGGTAATGACTTAAAAAGCAGTGTGGAGAGGTATAGAGTAAACTACAACAACTTTGAGAATTTATTTATTTTTCTTTTATTTTTGTCTCTTTTTTAAATAACAAACCTCTCACAATGTGAAAAACACTTTGGTAGAAAAGAATGTAATATTGAAAACAGAGAATAGAAACATTGAATTAAAACTCCAGCTTCGCCATTTCCTATCATTGTGACTTTATTAGTGCTCTCTGATTGTCTTAATTAGACCCTCATATTTTCCTTTTGATGTAATGGCTACCATTCGGTGAAGACCTGCTGTGTACTAGAACTTTACTTACATTTTGCTATTTAATTCTCCTTCTGAATCCTCTGATATAGGTGTTATTATCCCCATTTTAGAGATAAAGGAACTAAAGTTTAGAAGGGTACAGTAAGTTGTTTAAGTTCACACAGTGATAAAAATCAGGATACTAGCTCTGGCCTGTCTAATGCAAACATGCATCCCTAGTTGGAGTTAGCCCATTATTTTGTAGATAAAAAGTTAGAACCTACCTTCTTTTTTTTCTGAGAGAATGTCTTCCTCTACATAATGCTTTAATCTTTACTCTTTAGTGATTAAAGAGTAATCATTATATTACTCTTTAATGTAAAGAACTGGTTCACATTAAAGAGTAATATAATTTCCCTTTAGATTTAATCTGTGTTGATACTTAGAAGGCTTTAATGCCAAATGTTAAGAGATTGGAAACTTGATTATTGAACTAGATGAGCACAGGCTCTTTGAGCCCCAGAGAAAGGCTCCTCCAGGTGAGTTCACTAGTACTTGATTCAGGGACCATCCCGAAACATAAATTTTGGAAATAACAGTGAAAGCAAAACATCACTAATTTTGACTGATATGGGAAGAGCCTGAATTAAGGAGAGATCTCCTTTCTGTGGTATCATGTGAGAAATTCAGTTTTCTACTAGAAAGAACACTAGTCTTGAACTTTGAAGATATGGGTTCATTTTCCAGTTCTGCCACATGGCAGAGGTTGTGGTATGACTGCTGTTTGTATGACTTTGAATAAGTCAGTTATTTTCTACAGGGTTTTCTTTTCCCATTTGTAAAATGGGGATGGTTATCCTTGTTCAGCCTACATCACAAAGTTGCTTTAAGGATAAGATAAAGTGAGATACTGGGAGGGAAAGTATTTTGGAATCTTATGCAAGATTTTTAAAAATCCGACTTATGGAGGAGAGAAAAATAATAGTAGCAAAATCCTGGCTTTGTCAGTTTCTAGTCCTGTGTCCTAAGATGAGATCTGCTCACTGCCTCTGCTTCCTCATCAATAAAATCTGTGGGGAATAATGGAGTGAGTCTTATTAGTTTATTAAGTAAAGATTAAATGAGATAATACATGTAAAATGTTTAGAATAGTGCCTGGCAGTTAACACTCATTGAAAGTTAACTGCCATTATTATTATTAATAATAGGGGTGGTGGTACTGGTACGGTCTGCTGAGTTTCTCTTTGAACTAGGTATATTGTTAGGAATAGCTTTTTCATTTAATTCTCAGAGTCACCCTTAGGTAAGTATTAATATTCTAGTTTTGAAGAAACGGAGGCTCAGATAGTTGGTTCAAGATCCCATAGCTCATAAATAGTGCAGCTGTGATTTGAACCTAGTTCTGTTTTACTTTGAAGCTCAGGCTCTTTCCACTATGCCAAGCTTCCTCCTATACATTTTAAAGAACTGTTTCAGTATAGAGCTTTTTACTTTTCTCAGAGCTATAATGCAGGACTACTCCACTACTTGCTTTGCTTTTTTTCTCACCTCTCAAATGCCACTTCTCAAATTTTAACAGTTTGTTCAAGTGTTTTGAGTGCCTACTTTGTGCACAGCAGCATTCAAACAAAAGAAGCTTTGCATATCCTGTTTAATTCTCATGATGATCTGTGGAGTAGGCAAGATCACTCTTTATTTGTAGTTCAGGACTCTTAGACATAAAGGGGAGAGTCATCTGTTAATGGTAACAGAATGAGACAGTAGCAGGTTTGAGATTGAAATCTAGGTTTCCTGACTTGGTATTTCCTCTCCACTGCATTGTGTTGTCTGCCATCTTGGACCCCATCTAAAGGGAATCAGGTCCTAATTATTCTTATGGGTAGAAACTAGAGGATGGTGCCATGTCTTGAGCTACTTACTCTCTCTCTTTTTTTTTTTAATTTCTTAATTTTATTTATTTATTTTTATACAGCAGGTTCTTATTAGTTACCCATTTTATACATATTAGTGTATATATGTCAATCCCAATCTCCCAATTCATCACAGCACTACCACCACCCGCCACTTTCCCCCTTTGGTGTCCATACGTTTGTTCTCTACATCGGGCTACTTACTCTCTTAACTAGATTAAACAATTCCTCCTGGATTCTTTTTGTTGCTATTAACTCACAAAGCAAGCCTTCACTTCACCGGCAATGTACAATTAACCTTTCACTCTCTCCTGAATAGAAGAGGGCTGAATTGTCAGATTGGGTTCTGAGAATTCTGTCCTAACGGCTTCTTTCCTAACACAACAGCAATAATACTAACCACCACAACTGCAGCAGCTTAACATTTCGTGTGTGCTTACTATATGCCAGGAAGTATTCCTGAGCTTTATGTGTATTAATGGTTGTAATCCTCCCCATTACAGTACATGGTAGGTACTGTTATTATTTATCCCTATTTAAAGGTGAGGAAACTAAGGGACAGAAAGGTTAGGTAACTTGCTCCAAGGCCATTTAATACAAGGTAGTTTAGCTACAAATTCTAAGCTCTTAAACATTATGTTTTACTACATTTCCTTCGGTAATAGAATCTTCATCTATGTCACTTTCCTGCTCAGAAACCTCCAGTGGCTCCCTAAAGTGCAAACTTTTTACCTTGGCATTTAGAGGACTCCCTGGTGTCAAACCAGTCCTTATTTCTAGCTGCATTTCTCATTACTCATCATTTTGAAAAATCATGGGCTTTGGAGTCACAGGTACATGTTTTTATAGCTCAGTCCTATCATTAAATAGCTGTGAAAACCTTGGACAAGATAATTTATATTTCGAAGTATCTAAAAATTGAGGATAATAAAACTTGCCTCAATAGGTAAATGAAATAATGCATATAAATGCCTAATACAGGGTCTGACATAGAGACACTCAATATTATTTAAAAAAACACTTAGTTGTCCTCCAGCAAAAACTAATCTGCCCTACACTTTCCTACCTCCTTCCCTTTGCTTATGTTTCCCCTACGGTAAGTACTTTAAGCAAGGACTGTGTCTTTCTTCTGTCATCCTCAAGTCTTAGCAGAAGCATTGGGTTTGGACACATGGTAGCTGCTGGCTTAAGTGAATCATGTCATCAGATGCTTGAAATTGTCTGTGTTCAGTGCTGTAATCCTCGGACTAAGGAGAAGGGAAGGAAGCTATTTATATGCCATGCCTGTTGATTTATATACCTCATTTTTTTGAATATTCATAATATTCACAATAATCATATGAAATAGTCATTATTATTTTCATTTTACAGATGAAGAAACTTAGATCTAAGAGAATAAGTGACTTGCTTAAGGTTACATAGTTAGGAGGTTGCATAGTTAGGAGGGATTTGAACCCATATCTATCTGACTTTCTGCTTCACTGGCTTTATTTCTGTTTATTAATAAAAAGAGACACCATCTGATGTACTAGTTGTGGTGGAGTCATTGAAAATCAGAGCCATAAAACATTATCTGGCCAACTTCTTCATTTTACAGATGAGGAGACTCAGACCCAGGAAGAATAAGAGGTTTACTCAAGGTTACTTAAAGAATAAAAGCCAAACTAGGTCTGAGTTCCAAGCCAGCTCGAAATATAGTAATTTTCTAAGAGACCTAGATGCCTCTCCCTTTGTGGACCAATAAACTGTATTTTTCTTTTGAACTTCTGGCCCTCCACCTAGGCCCTCATCCTATCACCTTCACAAACAGAGACTACCTTATTTAGGTTAATGAGATATCACTATTAATTTTTCTTCTGTGAGCCACAGTAGAGGTCAAAGATGGTAAGCCCAAGCTATGCTTAGTTTCTAATTGTAAATGTTGGAGCAGAAATATATCTAGTTATCTTCCTGAAATTTCATAACAGTAATATTACCACTTCTTTATCTGGAACTTCTAACTTTTCAAAAAACATCTTTTCGTATTTTGTGTATCTTTGAAGAAGAGATTGGAGGATTATATTAGATGACCCCTAAGATCTCTTAATTCTGAGGTTCTGATTCTGTGATTTTGATGCTCACAACTTAATTTTACATTTTATATTTACTTGTGTGACTTTGATTCATCTTTGCACTATGAATTCCATGAGGGTGGAGGCAGTGTCTGTTTTTGCTCACTCTTGTATCCCCAAAGCCTGCACATAATAGGTACCCAGAAAGTATTTGTTGATTGAATAAAGAACTATGTGAGATTGCAAGGTGATTATCATCGCTATTTGTTATATTACTAAATCAAAGCTAAGAAGAAAAATGACTTGTTTAAGAACAACTGCTATTTAGTGGCAGAGCCATTCGGAAACCCGTATCTCCTGGCTCTTGGGTTGTTGGCATGAGCAGATAAAGTAATAAAATTCTGAATCCTTATATATTATCTCATGCCTGTTTTTAAAGTCACTAGTAGTCATGAGAATTAAGCTCTTAAATACTTATCTAATAATAAAAGACTCCTTTAAAAGAAAATAAAATGGCAAAAACTTTAAAACACTTACAGATAATTACTTTTTTTCCTCTCAGAAGTACCTGAGTTCTTAGTTGAATTTTCTTCAGCTTTCAACTCTAGGTTAAGGGAAAATTTTCTTTGAGTCTTGCTGCTTGTGGTAGAAGTAATTGAAAAGGCAACAGCTTCACACACTCACCAGAATAAAAAAGACTGAAAACACTAAATGATAGTGAAGTTGTAGAATAATAGAACTTTCATACACTCTCAGCAAGTCAAGTCCAGCTTATTTAGTTTTGTATGGCTCTTGTGTAAAAATGATTTTTACAGATGAACATTTGCAATTGATTTGATGATAGGCAACACTGGCTTTGCCTCCCAAATTAGAGAAATGATATTCCCACAGAAAATTCCATTCTATTCATTACTAAACCTATATTACAAAAAAAGAACTCATTTTATTACTATTATATTTTACATTTCATCAATAAAAATTTTGTGGAAATGTGTTTTTGCTCTTGTTACATAAGTTCCAATGTAATATCCTTGGTTTTTGCCTCTGCTATCTGGCCCTTTACCGAAAAAGTTTGTCAACCACTGTAATAGATATTGTACATACTAACTTATTTTTTCTTCATCACATCCCTGGCAGAGATACATTATTATCCCTAATTCTTAGATAAGGAAACAGGATCAAAAAGACCCAATGTCAAATGACTCCTAAGTAGCAGAGCTGAGAATCTCTTAGGATTAATTTTGGTTTGGTACCGATACCTGTATTTTTGTGCTCCATCGTGCTGCCTTCTTCCTTAAAGGGTGTGAGTGGAACAGACCTTTCAACCTCCTGAGTCTGGGCCTGGTGACAATCTTAGTCCTGTGTACAAAGGTCTATGGGAGACCCAGGTCTGGTTTTACCCATACTAATTCTTCCCTGCCGTGAAATCTAGTGTCTTATTCTCTCCTTCTATATTCATATCTTATAATCTAGACCATTTTACAGATGAAAAATTTGAGGCTAGAGAGTTTCAGTGGCTTCCCAAGGTCTCGTAGTTTTTCTCATAGGAAATACCAGGAAAAGCACTCTTCTCAGATTTGCCTTTGATTCCTTGTGCATGTTCCCAGATACTCCCCCAAATGTGAACATTTTTGATGCTTAATTTCTCTATTCATAAAGTAGGACAAATAATTCTTGCCCTGCTTTTATCATTGTGAGGATCAAAGGGGAAAATTTATATGAAGAGCATTTGAAAACCATTAAACACTCTCTGTCATTGTACATTATTGTCATGATTGTTATTATTGTTATAATTATTGCCATTTCTGGGAATGGATTCTGGGAATCTTTCTAATTTATCACTAATCAAAATAATGTCATCAGGATCTCCAAATCTGTTTTTTCTTTTGAAATCAAAGATCCTACAGATGCGTCAGAGACAACCATGGTGTGTCCTGATATTCATGCTTTAAGGTCTTTAGTGTTGAGAGATCAGCACAGGTTTTCTTGGTGCTATATCAAATCCTATGTGATTAAAGGTACTGAGTGCGCTAATGTAATCCTGTAATTAGATGTTATTATGCCAAAGGGTATACTACACCCTGCCCCCATTCGCAGACGTGAGTTGACTTTGGAGAATGTGCATATTGAAGAGAGAATAGACCTCTAATTCAGTAAATAAATTTAACTCCTGGAAAATTATATTTTAATAAGACAATTCAAACCACAAAAAATGACAATTAAAGTATATTAAAGTTGTTCTAAAAATCTCAAAGCAAGGATATTCACCATGTTAATGATGAAGCCAGGAATAGATCCACAGAGTCAAAAGCCATAGCTCATGTACTCTGTGTCTCTCAGCAGTGGGAGTTTAAAGTTAGATTTCAATGTGGGATTCTGTGGATTTTATTTTGTTAGGATTTGGATGAGGGTTATGAGAAAATGTGCTACTTAATTAAAATATACCCTAAACTGTCCTGTAAGAACTGAGGTTAGGAGTGAGTAAGCTCTGGAGGGAGGGGAGCAGGGCCATACTGGTGACCTTGTTTCCTAAAATCTTATCTTCACCTTCCCAGTCCCTCCCTCTGATCTTGCTGCCATCAGAGGAACACTGTTACCTCTTCTTTTCAAACCCCATGTTTGAAAACCCTGTATACAAACCCCTTTGCTTGGGTCTTTAAAAAAGGGCTGCGACAGCCTAGCATTTTTTTTTTTAAACATCTTTATTGGAGTATAATTGCTTTACGTTGTTGTGTTAGTTGCTGCTGTATAACAAAGTGCATCAGCTATACGTATACATTTGAAATAAACTTTATTTATTTACTAAAGGGAGCAATGTGTTTAAGTAAAATGAGGTAGGGTTGATTTAAACAACAGATTTTTGTCAAAATGATACAGAAATACATCAAAAATCTTGAAGATCTTCTGCCCGCTTTTTAATCAGATTGTTTGGGCTTTTTTTTTTTTTTTGCTATTGAATTGTATGAGTTCTTGATATATCATTATATTGTACACTTAAAACTAATAATATGATACGTTGATTATACCTCAATAAGAAAAAGTCATGAAGCTAGAATCCATGACTAAGATTTGGGAAACATACTAGTCTGTCTACAGGCTTTTCTAACAGGAGACCCCTGCCACGTTGCGGTTTCCTCTCACCCATCTCCTCCTTTTCTGTGTCCCAGTCATCCTGGCCCTCTTAGATCCTCTAATGTCCCATGCTACCTCTTGACTCAGGGATTTTGTGAATGCTGCTCCCTCTACCTGAAAAGCTTTCTTACCACCCCTATAAACATACCTTTTGTCTGTTGTTCCCAATCAACTGTCAGACCTCAGTGGAATGGCACTTTCTGAGAGAAACCTGGCTCCACATTCTAAATTATCCCACTGTTATATGCTCTCAAATCACCCTGCACTTTTATTCAAAAAAAAATTTTTTTTTTAATAACTTTATTTATTTATTTATTTTTGGCTGCATTGGGTCTTTGTTGCTGTGCGTGGGCTTTTCTCTAGCTGCGGCGAGCAGGGGCTACTCTTCCTTGCGGTGCTTGGGCTTCTCATTGCAGTGGCCCCTCTTGTTGCGGAGCACAGGCTCAGTAGTTGTGGCACACGGGTTTAGTTTCTCCGCGGCATGTGGAATCTTCCCAGACTAGGGCTTGAACGCATGTCCCCTGCTTTGGCAGGCGGATTCTTAACCACTGAGCCACCAGGGAAGCCCTCATCCTGCACTGTTTTAAATGCATATTTTCATTTATATTAGTGTGATTATATGGTTATCTCTCTCTCCCTCTACTAAACTATGTGCTCTACAATGTCAAGGACCACGCTTTTTCCTCATGTTGTACCCTAGGGCCTCCACAGCACACAGTAGGCATTCAGTAAATGTGTTAAATGAATGAATAGAAAGAAATGATTGCAAAAATACTTTGGCTATATGAAAGCTAAATTTCCAAAGGAGATTTAGGATCCCAAGAGAAATATACCATTCTTGCTAGTGTCATCTTCAGCTCTTTAAAAAAAATTATTATCAACATCCTTTTTTTTCAAAGTGATGATGACTCATATCTGCTCAAATAAAATAACCTTCATATCTTGCCAAACTCATTGAGCAGAAGCAGTCTGTTCATTTGCTGGTAGAAACAGAGAAGAGAAAAGAGGCTATTACAGGGTTTACGGGTTCATTTTTTCCCTGTAACAGGTTCTCCCCAACATGCCAGGCAGTTCTCTAAATATAGCAAGGCAGAGACAAGTGTTCTACCCTGGACCTCTAGATCAGTAGTCTGACAAGTAGAGATCAAGCTAGCTAGACTCAAGGTTCAGAAAGTACAAACTGGTTATATAGCCCTAAACTGGATATATATGTCTTCTCCATGACTCACTCTCCTTCCTGACCTACAGAGTCACTCCAGCTTCATGTGCTCAGTTATGATTGCCTCCTCCTTGCGAATCTTCTTGGCCTCAGTTCTAGGTAATAAAAATAAAGTTTTCTTTTATGTGAAGGTGGTTCTGATTAGTTTTTTTTTTCTTAACATCTTTATAGGAATATAATTGCTTTACAATGTTGTATTAGTTTCTGCTGTATAACAAAGTGAATCAGCTATATGAATACATATATCCCTGTATCCCCTCCCTCTTGCATCTCCCTCCCACCCTCCCTATCCCACCCCTCTATGTGGTCACAAAGCACCGAGCTGATCTCCCTGTGCTATGCAGCTGCTTCCCACTACCTATCTATTTTACATTTGGGAGTGTACATATGTCAATGCTACTCTCTCACTTCGTCCCAGCTTACCCTTCCCCCTCCCCGTGTCCTCAAGTCCATTCTCTACGTCTGCATCTTTATTCCTGCCCTGCCTCTAGGTTCATCAGAACCTTTTTTTTTTTTTTTTTAGATTCCATATATATGTGTTAGCATACAGTATTTGTTTTTCTCTTTCTGACTTACTTCACTCTGTATGACACACTCTAGGTCCATTCACCTCACTACAAATAACTCAATTTCGTTTCTTTTTATGGCTGAGTAATATTGCATTGTATATATGTGCCACATCTTCTTTATCCATTCATCTGTCAGTGGACACCTACGTTGCTTCCATGTCCTAGCTACTGTAAATAGTACTGCAGTGAACATTGTGGTACATAACTCTTTTTGAATTATGGTTTTCTCAGGGTATATGCCTGGTAGTGGGATTACTGTGTCGTGTGTTAGTCCTATTTTTAGTTTTTTAAGGAACCTCCATACTGTTCTCCATAGTGGCTGTATCAATTTACATTCCCACCAACAGTACAAGAGGGTTCCCGTTTCTCCACACCCTCTCCAGCATTTATTTATTTATTTATTTTTCCAGTCTTCAAATATTTTTTATTGGAAGGCCATGCATTGCCTTCATTTATTGTATTTCAAATCACTATACATTTACTATTGTGAAAACACTGCCTGCATTTTCTAGTACAAAGAAACCTAAAAATTGTTTCAGGAATGTAGATAAATATCCAACTTAAATAGCGAAAAAGTGCACCATAATTACTGCTGCCCTGCAGTCATTTCTGCATTTCCCATGTTTCTTAAATAACTATCTTGTCTGGTAACACATGATATAAAGAGTAATTATGAAAAACAGACATTTACATATACTTCTAAAGTCCTATTGAGAATATCCTGTTGGCATTGGATAACCAATCATAGGCACACCTGTAGTAGCAGGATATGCATATGCCTGTTGGTTCATACCGTTGTGCATATTTGGAACATTACTTCCATATTGCTGAGTGCTATCATATCCATTCTGATAAGTCCCTGTTGGATTACCAGTCCTAAAACTGCTCTGTATACCAGCAGACACAGAATTACTTCCAGAGCTCCCATTGGTGTAATTTGCAGCACTGTAAACACCATTTTGAGTTTTTGCCCCCAAATCTCTCTTAAGCAGACTAGAGTAACCTCAGTCATAATTTTCCTTGTCTCTAAATGTATTAAATCCACCCCTTTTGCCAACAGAGTATCTGTCCTGACGGTCATCCTTCATGCCTCTTCCACCCCTGGAACGACCTGAACCTCTGTCTTCGACCAACTGAAGCAATTTGGGATTAATTGCTTGATTAGCTTCACGAAGCACAGAGATAAGGTTGCTCACTTGCTTTATGTTATTAGGTGTAAAGAAAGTGTATGCTGTGCCTGTTTTTGTACTGCGAGCAGTTCTTCCAGTTCGATGAATGTAATCCTCTGAGGAGTTAGGGTAGTCATAATTGATGACAAATTTCACATCTTCCACATCTAGCCCTCTGGAGGCCACATCTGTAGCAATCAGAATAGGAGCCTTTCCATGTTTGAATTCATTTAGAACCCAGTCACGTTCCTGTTGACTCTTGTCACCATGGACACCCGTGGCAGGCCACCCATCTATCCTCATTTTTCTAGTGAGCTCATCACATCTTCTTTTGGTTTCAACAAAAACAATGGTTTTAATCTCCTTCTCACTCATGATCTCTTCCATTAAATGAATAAGCTTTTCATCCTTTTCTACATCATGACACACATCCACAATCTGAAGAATGTTGTGATTTGCACTCAGTTCTAGTGCACCAATGTTTATATGAATATAGTCTTTCAG
Organism: Balaenoptera ricei; assembly: GCF_028023285.1. NCBI lineage: Eukaryota > Metazoa > Chordata > Mammalia > Artiodactyla > Balaenopteridae > Balaenoptera > Balaenoptera ricei. Next base: position 41,181,913 of record NC_082639.1, on the reverse strand, counting down.
GAAATCTTCAGCAAGCTGTCTTACTTCTTTTGGCCAAGTGCACGCCACATTAGGGTTTGCCTATCAGGTCTTATCTGATCCACAATCTTCCTTATTTGGGGTTCGAATCCCATATCAAGCATTCTATCTGCTTCATCAAGGACAAGGTAGGTGGTTCTTCTTAAATTGGTTTTCCCACATTCTAAAAAGTCAGTAAGTCTTCCAGATGTTGCAATACAGAGTTCCACATCTCTCTCCAAATCACGTATTTGTGGTCCCTTGGGAGCACCACCATAAATACAAGTGGACTTCAAGTGACATGCTCTACAGTATCCAGCAGCTACTTGCTGTACCTGTTTGACCAGTTCCCGAGTTGGTTTCAGCACCAAGCAAATAGGCCCATCACCTCTCTCTAGGAATGGCTGATGATTGATGTGGACAATGGCAGGCATCAAATAAGACAACGTCTTCACAGATCCAGTTTGTGCTACCCCAACCATATCCAGTCCATTTAGAGCAACTGGCCATCCCTGAGCTTGAATAGCTGTGGGTTCAGTAAAGTTCTGCCTTGCAATCACGTCCATGACGTTTGCAGGGAAGTTCGCTTCATAAAAATTCAGGACTGGCTTTGGGCAGTTGTGACCTCTAACTGTAATTTCCTTGCTTCTTCTGTATGTCTCTACCTATTGTGCTGTATGCCTAGCCAAATCAGGGTGTTCTTGATAAAATTTCTTCTCAAATTTGGGCAGCTCATCAAGATTCCACTTCTTTTTAACCAATTTCTCCACAGGATTTCCAAACTTCTTTCCAGATAAGGGCCCCGCCCTACTTCCTCCAAATCGAGGGAAACAAACCCTCGATCCCAGGTGCAGTCTCGGCCACTCGAATAACCCAACATGACGTCAATGGTTGCGGTTGGCGGGAAGCGAAGCGGAGAGAATCGAGTGCTACGAGTAACCGGAGGTGGCTCCGCCGACAGCAAAGCCTTGTGGGGGTGGCAGCGGAGGGATGGCGATGACAAGAGCTGAGGCTGCTGGACAGAAGACCAGTGGAAATGAATGAGGTCTCCAGCATCTATTGTTTGTAGATTTTTTGATGATGGCCATTCTGACCGGTGTGAGGTGATACCTCACTGTAGTTTTGATTTGCAGTTCTCTAATGATCAGTGATGTTGAGCATCCGTTCATGTGTTTGTTGGCCATATGTATATCTTCTTTGAAGAAACGTCTGTTTAGGTCTTCTGCCCATTTTTGGATTGGGTTGTTTGTTTTCTTGATATTGAGCTGCATGTGCGGCTTGTATATTTTAGAGATTAATCCTTTGTCAGTTTCTTTGTTTACAAATATTTTCTCCCATTCTAAGGGTTGTCTTTTCGTTTTGTTTATGGTTTCCTTTCCTGTGCAAAAGCTTTTAAGTTTCATTAGGTCGCATTTGTTTTTTTTTTTTTTGTTTTTATTTCCATTTCTCTAGGAGGTGGGTCAAAAAGGATCTTGCTGTGATTTATGTTGAAGAGTGTTCTTCCTATATTATCCTCTAAGAGTTTTATAGTGTCTGGCCTTACATTTAGGTCTTTAATCCATTTTGAGTTTATGTTTGTATATGGTGTTAGGGAGTGTTCTAATTTCATTCTTTTACATGTAGCTGTCCAGTTTTCCAAGCACCACTTATTGAAGAGGCTGCTTTTTCTCCATTGTATACTCTTGCCCCCTTTATCAAAGATAAGGTGACCATATGTGCATAGGTTTATCTCTGGACTTTCTATCCTGTTCCATTGATCTATATTTCTGTTTTTGTGCCAGTACCATACTGTCTTGATTACTGTAGCTTTGTAGTATAGTCTGAAGTCAGGGAATCTGATTACTCCACCTCCATTTTTCTTTCTCAAGGTTGCTTTGGCTATTCGGGGTCTTTTGTGTTTCCATACAAATTGTGAAATTTTTTGTTCTAGTTCTGTGAAAAATGCCATAGGTAATTTTATAGGGATTGCACTGAATCTGTAGATTGCTTTGGGTAGTATAGTCATTTTCACAGTGTTGATTCTTTGAATCCAAGAACATGGTATATTTCTCCTTCTGTTTGTATCATCTTTAATTTCTTTCATCAGTGTCTTACAGGTTTTTGCATACAGGTCTTTTGACTCCTTAGGTAGGTTTATTCCTAGGTATTTTATTCTTTTTGTTGCAGTGGTAAATGGGAGTGTTTCCTTAATTTCGCTTTCAGATTTTTCAACATTAGTGTATAGGAATGCAAGAGATTTCTGTGCATTAATTTTGTGTCCTGCTACTCTACCAAATTCATTGATTAGGTCTAGTAGTCTTCTCGTAGCATCTTTAGGATTCTCTAGGTATAGTATAATGTCATCTGCAAACAGTGACAGTTTTACTTCCTCATTTCCAATTTGGATTCCTTTAATTTCTTCTTGTTCTCTGATTGCTATGGCTAAAACTTCCAAAACTATGTTGAATAACAGTGGTGAGAGTGGGCAACCTTGTCTTTTTCCTGATCTTAGGGGAAATGGTTTCAGTGTTTCCCCATTGAGAACAATGTTGGCTGTGGGTTTATCATATATGGCTGTTATTATTTTGAGGTAGGTTCCCTCTATGCCTACTTTCTGGAGGGTTTTTATCATAAATGGGTGTTGAATTTTGTCGAAAGCTTTTTTTGCATCTATTGAGATTATCATATGAATTTTATCCTTCAATTTGTTAATGTGGTGTATCACATTGATTGATTTGCATATATTGAAGATTCTTTGCATTCCTAGGATAAACCCCACTTGATCATGGTGTATGATCCTTATAATGTGCTGTTGGATTCTGTTTGCTAGTATTTTGTTGAGGATTTGTGCATCTATCTTAATCAGTGATATTGGACTGTAGTTTTCTTTTTTTGTGACATCTTTGTCTGGTTTTGGTATCAGGGTGATGGTGGCCTCATAGAATGATTTCGGGAGTGTTCCTCCCTCTGCGGTATTTTGGAAGAGTTTGAGAAGGATAGGTGTTAGCTCTTCTCTAAATGTTTGACAGAATTTGCCTGTGAAGCCATCTGGTCCTGGGCTTTTGTTTGTTGGAAGATTTTTAATCACAGTTTCAATTTCAGTGCTTGTGATTTGTCTGTTTCTATTTTCTATTTCTTCCTGGTTCAGTCTAAGAAGGTTGTGCTTTTCTAAGAATTTGTCCATTTCTTCCAGGTTGTCCATATTATTGGCATACAGTTGCTTGTTGTAATCTCTCATGATCCTTTGTATTTCTGCAGTGTTAGGTGTTGCTTCTCCTTTTTCAATTCTAATTCTATTGATTTAAGTCTCCTCTCTTTTTCTCTTGATGAGTCTGGCTAATGGTTTATCAATTTTGTTTATCTTCTCAAAGATCCAGCTTTTAGTTTTATTGATCTTTGCTATCATTTCCTTCATTTCTTTTTCATTTATTTCTGATCTGATCTTTATGAATTCTTTCCTTCTGCTAACTTTGGGGGTTTTTTGTTCTTCTTTCTCTAATTGCTTTAGGTGTAAGTTTAGGTTGTTTTCTTGAGATGTTTCTTGTTTCTTGAGGTAGGATTGTATTGCTATAATCTTCCCTCTTAGAACTACTTTGATGCATCCCATAGGCTTTGGCTCATCGTGATTTCATTGTCATTTGTTTCTAGGTATGTTCTGATTTTCTCTTTGATCTCTTCATTGATCTCTTGGTTATTTAGTAGGGTATTGTTTCGCCTTCATGTGTTTGTATTTTTTACATTTTTTTTCCCTGTAATTGATATCTCGTCTCATAGCATTGTGGTCAGAAAAGATACTTGATATGAATTCAATTTTCTTAAATTTACCAAGGATTGATTTGTGACCCAAGATATCGTCTATCCTGGAGAATGTTCCATGAGCACTTGAGAAGAAAGTGTATTCTGTTGTTTTTGGATGGAATGTCTTATAAATATCAATTAAGTCCATCTTGCTTAATGTATCATTTAAAGCTTGTGTTTCCTGATTTATTTTCATCTTCGATGATCTGTCCATTGGTGAAAGTGGGGTGTTAAATTCCCCCAGTATGATTTTGCTACTTTTGATTTCCCCTTTTATGACTGTTAGCATTTGCCTTATGTATTAAGGTTCTCCTTGTTGGGTGCGTAAATATTTACAATTGTTATATGTTCTTGGATTGATCCCTTGATCATTATGTAGTGTCCTTCTTTGTCTCTTGTAATCGAATTTATTTTAAAGTCTATTTTGTTTGATATGAGAATTGCTACGCCAGTTTTCTGTTGATTTCCATTTGCATGCAGTATCTTTTTCTGTTCCCTCACTTTCAGTCTGTTTGTGTCCCTTGGTCTGATGTGGGTCTCTTGTAGACAGCATATATACGGGTCTTGTTTTTGTATCCATTCAGCCAGTCTATGTCTTTCGGTTGGAGCATTTAATCCATTTACATTTAAAGTAGTTATCGATATTTATGTTCCTATTACCATTTTCTTAATTGTTTTGGGTTTGTTATTGTAGGTCTTTTTCCTCTGTTGTGTTTCCTGCCCAGAGAAGTTCCTTTAGCATTTGTTGTAAAGCTGGTTTTGTGGTGCTGAATTCTCTTAACTTTTGCTTGTCTGTAAATGTTTTAATTTCTCCATTGAATCTTAATGAGATCTTTGCTGGTTAGAGTAATCTTGGTTGTAGGTTTTTCCCTTTCATCACTTTAAATATGTCCTGCCACTCCCTTCTGGCTTGCAGAGTTTCTGCTGTAACATCCACTGTTAACCTTATGGGGATTCCCTTGTATGTTGTTTGTTGCTGTTCCCTTGCTGCTTTTAATAGTTTTTCTTTGTATTTAATTTTTGATAGTTTGATTAATATGTGTCTTGGCATGTTTCTCTTTGGATTTATCCTGTATGGGACTCTCTGCACTTCCTGGACTTGATTGACTATTTCCTTTCCCATATTAGGGAAGTTTTGCACTATAATCTCTTCAAGTATTTTCTCAGTCCCTTTCTCTTTCTCTTCCTCTTCTGTGACCCCTCTAATTTGAACGTTGGTGCATTTAATGTTGTCCCAGAGGTTTTGAGACTGTCCTCAATTCTTTTCATTCTTTTTTCTTTATTCTGCTCCCTGGCAGTTATTTCCACCATTTTATCTTCCAGCTCACTTATCCCTTCTTCTGCCTCAATATTCTGCCATTGATTCCTTCTAGAGTATTTTTAATTTCATTTATTGTGTTGTTCATCATTGTTGTGCTCTTTAGTTCTTGTAGATCCTTATTAAATGTTTCTTGTATTTTCTCCATTCTGTTTCCGAGATTTTGGATCATCTTTACTACCATTACTCTGAATTCTTTTTCAGGTAGGTTGCCTATTTCGTTTTCATTTATTTGGTCTTGTAGGTTTTTACCTTGGTCCTTCATCTGTAACATATTTTTTTTGTCATTTCATTTTTTTTTTCTTTTTTGATGGGTGGAGTTGTATTCCTGTCTTACTGGTTTTTGGCCTGAAGCGTCCAGCACTGGAATTTACAGGCAGTTGTATAGAGCTGGGTCTTGGTGCTGTGATGACCTCTGGGAGGCCTCATTCCAATTAATATTCCCTGGGGTCTGAGGTTCTCTGTTAGTCCAGTGGTTTGGACTCAGCTCACATCACAGGAGCTTGGGCCCAACCTCCGGCCTGGGAACCAAGATCCCGCAAGCTGCATGGCGCAGGAAAAAAAAAAAAGAAAAAAAGAAATAAGGAGCAGTGCAATATCAAATAATATAAAACAAAATAAAATTAGAAATGTAAAAAATATAATAGGAAAAATAAAAATATAATTGAAACAACCGGTCACTGGGGGTTCCTCCCATCCCCTTAGGTGTCCATGGTACCCCACCGGTGCCTGGTAGGTGCCCTAGTTGTGCGAATATGCGAATTCCACGTCCTCCTAGTCTGCCATCTTGACTCCGCCCCACCCTCTGATTAGTTCTTTTTAACTTTCTTTTGTTCTTGAGATGTCCTTCCTGCTGATATTCCAAAAATGAAGTTGGCATCTCTGCCTCATTCCCAGAATTACATCCCTCATTGATTTCTCTTTAATGTAACTAAAATTTCCCAAGCAAATCTCATTAAAGAGGATTGGAATAATTGGAGGGATGCTTCTTTTACTGAGGATCTGGGGTTTGTATAGGGTCAGAGTCTTAGTGCATGGGAAAAAGGAATGGTATAAAACATCTTGCAAATAATCAGTGTTTGAGCATGGATATCACCTTTTTCCTTTAATTTTTAATGTTTTTTTTAAAAGAGAAAGCTATTCAATCATACCTGTTAATGCCAATGACTAATTTAGCTTCTCAGGAAATTTATACTTTCCTTGTCCTTATAGGTCCCTATCTATCTCTAGGATATGCCTTCTCTAATTATCTGCTCCATTATTCCCTTTTTGATTGACACTCAAGTCTTCCCCTATAAGAAATAAGGGAGAAGCTTGGATTCAACAGGCATAATAAACTGGTTCCCAATTCTGCTTTTCACACTTAGAAGCCTTGGTTACTTCTGTAAAATGGTGAATAATAATAACTACTTCAGAAAATTGTGGTGAGCATTAAATATATGTACAGTGCTCAGTGTAAAGCCTGATACTTGTAAGTGCTCAATAAGTATTAGTCTGCTCCTCTAAGCTTGTATAGCACTGGAGTTCTGCTGTGTATTTCCATAGTTCATTCATAGCTAATTGGAAATAGAGATAGATAGCTGCTGAATCCCATGAGAGTTGTAGGCCTAATTTAACAGCTCTCCTTACCTTGGGAAGTTTCTAGAATCTACTCACTTAGAGTCACTCATACAGTGGAGTCTTGAAGTCTGACAATTCCATCAATGTAGTGACTAAACGCTCATGTGGTAAAATGAGCACAGATTCAATTGCAGGAAAGTCCTTTAGTCAATTTCAGAGCTGTTTTGATTAGAAAGCAACACTGCATATTGGAAAGAGCACGAGCCTTGGCATTAGACAGATCTGTATTTTAATCCTGACTCTGCTACCTAGAAAATGCTCAATAAATGGCAGCCGATGTTGTTGTAGCAAGTTTGCTTTCACTAGAGATTTGATTTAACTTGACTAAGCCAGCCTTTTCTGGGAAGGTTTCACCAGTGTTTCATTAAACATTGGCTTCTATCTAGCCCTTTGCATATACTCACAGTCTCCTGATTTTGAATCATGATAATTCCTTCTGGAATAGATAAATGAGTGAAACTTATTATGTTCCCAGAACTAAGGTCAAATATGGCATTTCAAAGCCAGAGCAGCTTTTCTAGTGTCTTACTATCTTCTGCCTTTTTTTTTTTTTTTTTTTCTTGAGGAGTCGGGGGAGAACATGGTCAATTTAGAACTCCCTTTTCTTGTACTTTCCCTTTACACTATTTGGTAATTTAGCGTGGATGAGCTAGAAGGGACACCTAGACATTTTCAAAGGTTTGGTTACAACTAGGATGGCTTTATCTTCCCAGAAGGTCTACAAAACATCTGAGGCGGGAGGGGTTTTTAAAGCAGTTAAAGCTAATATTACTGTGCCTCCTCAGGAGTGTGGAAAGAATAATTTGGCATGAATTATGTAAGTAGGACTGAATTAGGCACAGGGTTGGGTGCTTTAAATGAATTCTACATCCCAGGAGTCATTCATTCAGCTATCACTGAGCTACTTTGTGTGGAGTGCTGGGGATACAGACATGGCCTCCCTACTCAAGAAGCTCATAGGCAAGCTCATTCAACTCTACCTGCCTCTGAGGTAGATATTTTCTTTTCCTTCCTTATAGCTGAGGAAAGAGGATCTCAAAGAGGTGAAATAGTTGGTCCAAAATTACACAGGTAGTAGGTAGTTAAGCTTAGCTACAAGTCCTTTTCTTTTTCCTTTAATCAATATTTGTGCTTATTATGTGTTCTTTTTAGTTATGGCATGTTAGAATGAACGTGGAAGATATATGTAGTGTATAGCTATACCACTGTCTTCCTAGAATCCCTACTTTCTTCTTAGAAATTCTCCTTTTCCCACTCCAGCCATGTGGTTTGGAAAGGAGCTGCCTAAACCACATTTGGTTGATTCAAGCAAAAAAAATTAGAGTTATTCCCCAGGATTTTTCAGGTGGAAACTAAAGAAATGAGGTAAAATTTCTAAGATATGATACATTGGACTTGCTAGCCATGATGTTCTCTGACTTTGAAGTAAGTCCATCTGCAAGTTAAAACAAAAGTAAACCAAACTTAACTCATTTAAGGGGCTGATAAAACTTTGATAACAAAACCAGACAAAGATGATACTAGAAGGAAAATCTATAGGTCCATAACACTTATACGTAGTAATGCAAAACTCCAAAATAAATATTTACAAATCAAATCCATCATGTACACTAAAATACAGGAGTGTGTAGACAAAATAATTTTAAAAGGTGGGATTTATCAAAAAATTCAAGGATATTTTAATTACTGTTAGTTTAATTTACCACATGAACAGTTTAAAGTAGCAAAACCTATATGATCATCTCAATAGATGAAAAAAAATACAAAATTCAATAACTATTTATGATTAAATCTCCTAGAAAAGTGGGAATTGAAGGGAATTTCTTTAACTAGATAGAGATTATTTATTAAAGCCCAAAATTGTTGTAAAAGCCTTAGAAACATTTTCCTTAAAAAGAACAAGAAATGATGTTTGCTGCCCATATGTCTATTCAACATTCCATCTGAGGCTTTAACCCGTATATATAATATAAGAAACAGCAGTAAGAAACATAATTATCTTAAAAACATAAACAATACTATTTATTTACAGATGATATGATTGTCTACATAGAAATTTCAAGAGAAAAATCCATAGAAAATCTACAGATTAACTGTTGGAACTAATTATAGAGTCTGCTGAATACTAGATTAATATGAAAAAATTATATGTGATAAAAGTACAAAAATGTGTAGGTAAAGAATATATAACAACTGCAAGATAGTGGTTATTTCAGAGACAGAAAAGGAGGAGAATGGTTTTCTAGTGAAGAGATGATTCCAAGAAAAACTTTAATATTTTCTTTGTTTTCAAAGATCTGAAGCTGGCAAAATATTAACACAAGTTAAATCTGGGTTTTTAATATTCTTAAATGTTTTGTAACAAAAATTTAAAAATGCAAACAAATAAATGTTAGCTAGTATTGTAGATCTTTGAAAATAACATAATCAGCATTGAGGTTTAGCGACATTTAATTTAGATTCTTTTAGTCATAAAAAAAAGAGTCTAATTTTTGTGGCTTAGAAACCTGAGTTCCAATTATTCCTGATGCCTTTGTCTTTAATTGTTGAAATCTACCCTTTGATTACCTGGTCAAGATCATGAATTTAGTTGTCAGAGTGCCAGGGTTCAAATCCTACCTGTATGAATTACTAGCTGCCTGACCTCAGAAGGACAGTTACTTTTGTAAACCATAGTTTTTCATTTGTAAAGCTAAGATGTTAATGGCACCTATCTCATATAGCTGTCATTAGGATAAAAATAACACATGTAAAACATTTAGTGCAACATCAGTTACACTGTAAATACATATAGATGTTAGATGTTGCTTAAACTGTTTGGACTTCTCAGGGCTATTATAAGAACTGAATGGAAGAATATGAGTAAAACTCATAGCATAATGCCTGGCACTTACTAGTGCTTCCATAAATCTTAATTCCACTGCCCCTTTTCTGTCTCCCCTACTCTTTACTCTTGAACATTTAATTAATTTTCTAAATCTTACCAGGTACCGTGTTGAGTATCTTTGATCGCATTTGACTTACGTTTTTTTCCTAACATTTATAACTGTTTGGGGGCAAAGAATGTGTTTCTTTATGCTTTTATCATAGCTTGAATTTTGTAACTATCGCTTACAACAGAGAAAAAATTATCCATACTATTTTTTCCTGTTTCTTGACTTAGGACACATACATGGAGTGCTAAGAGTGCCTGTTTGGCCTCTGGTTGTATGTAGGAGAAATGTACTTTTTTCCCTCAGATTTCCAGAACAAGTTTATAGCACATGAAGAAATTTTTATTTATTCAGGCATTTTTTCATATGTGGGGCTGGCAGTGAGATTTCTCTTCATCTAAAAGTGAAGATGATGCTGAAATCAAAGGAGAATGCATAAGCTAAGAGTAAAGTAGGTAGCTGGGAGCAATGAGTCAGAGCGAGAGGGCTGAATAGGTCACCAGTCTGAGGAGGGTGGCCAGGAAACATTGAAAACTGGATAAGGAGAGCCAAGGAACACAGGATCTTATAAAGAGCATGAAGTGGCTGGTTAAACGAGTTTGATGGGTAGGGGTCATAAATAGGGATGGAGTTTCCAGAGGTTTTGAGACTGTCCTCAATCTGGATTTTCCAGATTCTTTATGGCATGATGCCAGAGGGTTGGGTATGTTTAAACCAGGTGTATGGGTGGGTACCGCTTCTAACAAGAGGTGAATTCATTAATCTGTTGAGTATTACTATTTTAAAAGGGCAAGGCTTATGGTGACATCTTTCTTAGATTACTTTTGAAAAACAGGTAAAGATTCTCTTTGTATTTCTATAAATACAGAGAGTAAGTTGGGCACATATTTGAGAAAGAGCATGTGACTTGCTGTCTGATTTCAAGGTGAATAATCAGGACTCTGGGTTCTGACTAACTGGAGCAGTGTGAGAAGGAAGGAGTCTCCATATACTCCCTCTAAAACAATCAGCAGCCTAGAGCAGCTCTAGTAGCAGGGCCTCCAATTGCTAATCAAATGAAAGGAATGTTTTCCTAAAATTCTTCCTTCAGATTTGAATAAAGGGAATGTATTTTGATGTACTAAATTTCATGGTATAATGAAAACAGAGCCAGTTGCTGTATTCTGATTTTATAATAGGCATGACTGACAAATCCTTTGAGAAAATTGGCAAGCTAATGTTAATGCAATCTGTATTAACCTACAAGACTTACGTAGTCACTAATTTATTTTTAAATGAGTGCAAATACATTTTCCTAGGAAGGAAGCAAGGAACTTCTGACAATCTCAGTGTTACCACAGAGAGATGGAATAATTTGAAAAGGAAGAGAGTAAACTAAAAATTCCCTTGTGCTTAAGAATTAAACACATCCCTCTCATCCCACCATAGTTAATCTAGTATTAATAAGTCATTCCTAATAAGTGTGGGTAACTGTAGTTTTGTCCCCTAGCTCATATTTTATTATTAATTTATTCTTTCTTTAAAAAGAAAAAAGTTGGAGACAATATGATATAGTATAAAAAGCAAAAGCTTTGGTGTTCAAATCCTTTCTTTCTTAGCTATCTGAACTTGGACTATTTTAAGTTAAACTTTCTGAGTCTCAGTTTCCTCATCTCTTAAATTGGAATAACAAAAAAATCTTACCTTTGTAAAGCTGTGCCTTCTTAAATTGTATACCTTGGGCACCTCACTCTTAAAGAGGCACTTACTTTCAGGGTTATGCGTGTATAAGGTTGGCACCTGAGAGTGAATGCCTCATTAAATTTTGCACCCTTGACACCTCATTTGCCTCACCTTGGTCCTAGACTTGCTGTCCTATATGGTTGGAATGTGATTTGTGGGTGGGGGCGGTAGGTAAGAAGTGGGGAGGAGAATGGTGCTAAGAGGAAAGAGGTATGCAGAAGCCATATCACAAAAGGCCTTGTAAGTGATGTTAAGAGGTTTGAATGCTATCTGAGGGTTAATAATTTTAAAAAAAAGATTTCCTGAGAAATCATTAAAAAGTTTTCACAGAAGAGCAACTTGTTCAGAATTTCACTTGAGAAAGTTCATTTTACCGGATGGGTGAGGAAAGAATGTTAGGGAACAAAGACCCAATCAGTGCAATCCAAGTAAGAGGTGAATACAATTCTTCAGGTGAGAGATGATGATGGACAAGATTGGCATAAAGACAATGGTATGGAGGGAAGTGGAAGTGCTTGAGATATTTAGCAGGTAGAATCAACAGAACTTGGTTATGATTAGACATAGACAGTGAATTAAAAGTGGTAGAAAATGTGAACCAAGTTTTTGGCTTGGGCAACTAACTGTGTATGTTGTGGTGTCATGTCCTGAGAATAGGGAACAGTGAAGAAATAAGATTGAAGAGAAGATTATAATTTCAGTTTGGACATGTAGAATTTGAAATATCTGCAAGACATCAAGTAGAACTTGTTAGTAAAGAGTTCACTCTATGGGACAGGAATTTAAAAGAGTGATCTAGGCTGGAGATACAGAATTGGGAACCATCAGTGTTTAAGCCATGAATGATATTGCCTTGTAATGGTATGTTGTTTGAAAAGAGGGCCTAGGAAAGAACCACAGTGAATGCCAGCTTTTAAAGGTTAGGTATAGGAAAAGAAGCCAACAAAGTTTGAGAAAGTTTGTCCAGGAAGATAGGAGGAAATCTACAGAGCCTCACATAAGAAACTTTGGTCACTCCTAACCTGTGCAAAACTCACCACTATGCCCCTTCCTAGAATGAAGTATGCAGGCATCCATTTCCCTTTACTTATAGCTTTTTGCCCTCATTCTGAAATGTGAAGCCTGGCCTGCCTCAAATTCCTTTTCCTAACCTATTTCTTCCTTGCATCAATTCCGGGCCTCTTGCTTCAGTGCCTACCTTCATCTTTGCACTATCCTTTTAGATCTGATGCTTGATCTTCTCCTTCTGGTCCTGACTTTGTCCGTTATGCTTTGCTGCGATTTCCAATATGCTCCTAGATCCCATCTAATTCTCCTATCAGGTTTGCCTTGACTCAAACAGAAGGAGATCAGACAGCTCTTTCACCAGGTGCTAGGCCCAGTGGAGGCAGCATTTCAACATTATCACTGGGAGGTCACTGGGAGGTAAGCATTGGCTTACTGCTTTCGTAGTCCCTTTGGCTGGTACATTACAAACCTGCCTAAACAAGCCCATCCCATTGAGCTTACTTGCCTGAGGTATTTTCAATAGACAAAGTAGAGTGACAAGTGCTTAACTTACATAATAAGTTTGTATTAAATTCTATCTGAATTATATATAAAGTGGAGAGTATTATATATTGAAGAACATCAACAATTCTAAATATGCTAAAACGAAGAGAGAGAAGATAGCATATATATGAATCATTGTTTAATGAGCTTAAAATCTCTCCAAGAGGGAATCACAAATTCATACAATTTCCTTAAAATGTGTTCTTTAAACTTGTATGTCGGTTGGTTGAAAATACCATGAAAAAGACAAACTTCTGGACCTGACCTTTTTCTGTTGAACCTTGCTCTCTAGGAAGGTCAAGCTCTAAGAGAAGTTGAAAAGGATATTTGGCTCTGAAGCTACTGGTTTAAGTAGTAACAAAATCTGTCTTCTGCACATGGCTGATTCTTTTTGAAGAGATGCAACCCAGTATAGTACACCAACCTAAGCATCAGGACAATTTAATTCTAGTTCCTGTTTTTACTGTAATCCACTCTTTGAACTTGAGGAATTTGCTTCCTCTCCTACGGCCTCAGTTTCTCTATTTATGAAATGAAGGAGTTAAAAGATTGGACTAAATTATTTCAAGAGCCTTTCTAACTAAGAATCTACCATCTTTGGTCAAAAAATGGTGCCTCACAGATCTTGATCAAAAAAAAAAAAAGAAAGATGAGTTCTGGGAAAGCCAGAATTTTTTTCTGAACAGGTTTTATTTGTTTGTTTCTTTGTTTTTGTCACATGAATGTTGAAATAGAATCTCAGAGCTAGAAGGGAATTCAGTGTACAAGAGTTTCCTCTAAAATGACCTGACCCAGTCGCTATTCGGCCTCTTCTTGGACATATCTAGTGATAGGGAACTCACTTTTTCTAGAGTCAGCTCATTTTATTGTTGGACTGATCTGATGGCTACTAAGTTCTTTCTTATATTAACCTGAAACCTGTCTCCCTATAGCTTCCACCTATTATTTGTGCCATCTCTCAGATACACATACCTGATTTAAATCCCATCTTCACTACTTACTAGATTTGTGAGAGTAGGAATATCACTTAACATCTTTGAGTTTCTATTTCCTCATCTAATAATGGATATTTTGATTCCTATGTTCCATGGTACTGTGATTAATGAGATAGTGCTTTAGGTTGTCTGTACTAGGCTCTAGTTGGGAAAGACTTCATAGGGTACTTGATATTTGGCAAAGATCATGACGGATGGATAGGAATTTCTATAGAGGAGGGTGCAATAAGGAGGAGACAGGTAGATGACAGGTTGGTCATTTGGGGCAGAGAGAATAGCAATGAATGAAAAAAAAAGGAGGCATACAAATCAAGTTCAGAAATTCTCTAGTGATCAGGTTTCATTAGATCTTTCAATGCCTAGGGCCGAAGAGAGAGAGTGATAGGAGATGATCCAGGAAAAATAAGCTGCAGGCAGACTGTGAAAGGACCTGTACACCATGCTACATTCAAATATGCTACTTCCAGAGGTTACTGAGTTTAAAGAAAATCATAAAGAAAGAGTGGATAGCTGAGCTAGGATTTAAATTCATGCCTTCTGAGACTCTGTCTCATAGAACCGTAACTTTTGAGACATTAAAAAATCATCCTTTTATTGTTACAGAATTACAGAAAAACAATTCCTTCCTTCCGGCACTATGCACCAGAATCCAAGAAGAGCTCTGACCTAGTTCCTGAGGCCTTCCAGCAGGATAAATCACAGTGCTGTTCTGTCAGTGAAACAAGTGAATTTCTTTGCTTTCTAGGAGCCTAGGCTTATAATAGGAAACAAACATTAGGGAGAAAGAAAGGAATATTCTGCCCACTTCTCAAATAGACATGGCTGTACACTGTAGTAGAAAGCGCTCTGACTATGCGACAAACAAGAGTTAGGTTCAAATCCTAGCTCTGCCATTTACTAGCTGTGTATGTAATATATTTCTCACTCTTCCCCTAAGCCTCAGTATGTTCATCAGTAACATGGGAATTATGGTGCTTCCCTGCCTATTTTTTCTGAAATCATTATAAGGGAATTGTATTATGATTGTCAAAGTCCTTTGAAAATCATAAATTGATACTTTATTACTACTTTTATCAGGAAATCACCAAAGTGAGAGGACACCAGTACAGATCAGGATGGCCCTGACATATGCTGTCTGGACTTAGGGTAAAATCAGTAAGATTTGTCTACAGTGACTCTGACTTTTCCTCTCTGTCACTTTCCCTTTTTTTCTTTTTCTCCCACTCACTTCTGTTGGTTGAAAAG
This sequence comes from Balaenoptera ricei, assembly GCF_028023285.1. Taxonomy (NCBI): domain Eukaryota; kingdom Metazoa; phylum Chordata; class Mammalia; order Artiodactyla; family Balaenopteridae; genus Balaenoptera; species Balaenoptera ricei. The sequence goes on along the minus strand of NC_082639.1, from coordinate 41,166,755 downwards.
CCTAGTGTCCTGTCTTTTTCTCTTCCCTTCCCTTCCCAAATGTTTCCCGGATAAACTCTACTGGTATGTCATTGAGAAACAAGGTCTGAAGGTCAATAATAAGATCTTCTGTCTTTCATAAAGGTTCCCATTGGAACCTCATCTTTCATTGAAAAGGAAAAAGTATTATTTATTTATTTTTCATTCAGAATTACTTGTTCAGCACCTAAAGTGTATTTTACACATGGTGAAATATTTTGAGAGATCAGACAATCAAGAAAAGTAAGAACTTGGTGGAATTCAAGGACTTTTACTTCATTTGTTGATTTGTTTGTTTGTCCTTTATTCTATCTTGTATTCATTTAAAATTATGTGCTTTAGCACCGACTATGTATTACTAGGCATTGTGTTAGGCAACATGTGAGGCACCAAGGACCCAATGGTACCATTTAGATCATCACACATCAGGTTCATGCTGGTTCTAAATGTTCTTAGTTTATTCTTAGGCATAGGTACTAGGAATGCAACATCTTGGTGTGATAGCAAGAATCAAAGAAAGAGAGACAGTGTAAAAGAGTTGCCTTTTCTCCACATCCTTGCCAATGTTTGTTATTTGTGTTCTCTTTGATGATAGCCATGCTGACAGGTGTGAGGTGATATCTTTTTTTTTTTAAACATCTTTATTAGAGTATAATTGCTTTACAATGTTGTGTTAGTTTCTGCTGTATAACAAAGTGAATCAGCTATTATGTATACATATATCCCCATATACCCTACCTCTTGCTTCTCCCTCGCACCCTCCCTATCCCAACCCTCTAGGTGGTCACAAAGCACCAAGCTGATCTCCCTGTGCTTTTCAGCTGCTTCCCACTAGCTATCTATTTTTACATTTGGTAGTGTCTATATGTCAATGCTACTCTGTCACTTCGTCCCAGCTTACTCTTCCCCCTCCCCGTGTCGTCAAGTCCATTCTCTACGTCTGCATCTTTATTCCTGCCCTGCCTCTAGGTTCATCAGAACAAATTTTTTTTTTTTTTTAGAATCCATATATATGTGTTAGCATACGGTATTTGATTTTCTCTTTCTTACTTCACTCTGTATGACAGACTCTAGGTCCATCTACCTCACTACAAATAACTCAATTTCGTTTCTTTTTATGGCTGAGTAATATTCCATTGTATATATGTGCCACATCTTCTTTATCCATTCATCTGTCGATGGACATGTAGGTTGCTTCCATGTCCTGGCTACTGTAAATAGTGCTTCAATGAACATTGTGGTACATGACTCTTTTTGAATTATGGTTTTCTCAGGGTATATACCCAGTAGTGGGATTGCTGGGTCATGGTAGTTCTATTTTTAGTTTTTTAAGGAACCTCCATACTGTTCTCCATAGTGGCTGTATCAATTTACATTCCCACCAACAGTGCAAGAGGGTTCCCTTTTCTCCACACCCTCTCCAGCATTTATTGTTTGTAGAGTTTTTGACAATGGCCATTCTGACTGGTGTGAGGTGATACCTTACTGTAGTTTTGATTTGCATTTCTCTAATGATCAGTGATGTTGAGCATCCTTTCATGTGTTTATTGACAATCTGTATATCTTCTTTGAAGAAATGCCTATTTAGGTCTTCTGCCCAGTTTTGCATTGGGTTGTTTGTTTTTTTGATATTGAGCTGCATGTGCAGCTTGTATATTTTACAGATTAATCCATTGTCAGTTTCTTTGTTTACAAATATTTTCTCCCATTCTAAGGGTTGTCTTTTCGTTTTGTTTATGGTTTCCTTTCCTGTGCAAAAGCTTTTAAGTTTCATTAGGTCGCATTTTTTTTTTTTTGTTTTTATTTCCATTTCTCTAGGAGGTGGGTCAAAAAGGATCTTGCTGTGATTTATGTTGAAAAGTGTTCTTCCTATATTATCCTCTAAGAGTTTTATAGTGTCTGGCCTTACATTTCTGTCTTTAATCCATTTTGAGTTTATTTTTGTGTATGGTGTCAGGGAGTGTTCTAATTTCATTCTTTTACATGTAGCTGTCCAGTTTTCCAAGCACCACTTATTGAAGGGACTGTCTTTTCTCCATTGTATACTCTTACCTCCATTATCAAAGATAAGGTGACCATATGTGCATGGGTTTATCTCTGGATTTTCTATCCTGTTCCATTGATCTATATTTCTGTTTTTGTGCCAGTACCATACTGTCTTGATTACTGTAGCTTTGTAGTATAGTCTGAAGTCAGGGAATCTGATTACTCCACCTCCATTTTTCTTTCTCAAGATTGCTTTGGCTATTCAGGGTCTTTTGTGTTTCCATACAAATTGTGAATTTTTTTGTTCTAGTTCTGTGAAAAATGCCATTGGTAGTCTGATAGGGATTGCACTGAATCTGTAAATTGCTTTGGGTAGTATAGTCATTTACACAATGTTAATTCTTCCAATCCAACAACATGGCATATCTCTCCATCTTTTGTATCACCTTTAATTGCTTTCATCAGTGTCTTATAGTTTTCTGCATACAGGTCTTTTGTCTCCTTCAGTAGGTTTATTCCTAGGAATTTTATTCTTTTTGTTGCAATGGTAAATGGGAGTGTTTCCTTAATTTCTCTTTCAGATCTTTCATCATTAGTGTATAAGAACGCAAGAGATTTCTGTGCATTAATTTTATATTCTGCTACTGTACCAAATTCATTCATTAGGTCTAGTAGTCTTCTGGTAGCATCTTTAGGATTCTCTATGTATTGTATCATGTCATCTTCAAACAGTGACAGTTTTACTTCTTCTTTTCCCATTTGGATTCCTTTTATTTCTTTTTCTTCTCTGATTCCTAGCAGTGGCTAAAACTTCCAAAACTATGTTGAATAATAGTTGTGAGAGTGGGTAACCTTGTCTTGTTCCTGATCTTAGAGGAAATGTTTTCAGTTTTTCACCACTGAGAACAATGTTGGCTATGGGTTTGTCATATATAGGCTTTTTTTTTTTTTTTTGTGGTAGGTTTCCTCTATGCCTACTTTCTGGAGAGTTTTTATCATAAATGGGTGTTGAATTTTGTCAAAAACTTTTTCTGCATCTACTGAGACGATCATATGGTTTTTATCCTTCAATTTGTTAATATGATATATCACATAAATTGATTTGCATATACTGAAGAATCCTTGCATTCCTGGAATAAACCCCACTTGATCATGGTGTGTGATCCTTTTAATGTGCTGTTGGATTCTGTTTGCGAGTATTTTGTTGAGGATTTTTGCATCTATGTTCATCAGTGATATTGGCCTGTAGTTTTCTTTCTTTGTGACATCTTTGTCTGGTTTTGGTATCAGGGTGATTATGGCCTCCTAGAAAGATTTCGGGAGTGTTCCTCCCTCTGCTATATTTTGGAAGACTTTGAAAAGGATAGGTGTTAGCTCTTCTCTAAATATTTGATAGAATTTGCCTGTGAAGCCATCTGGTCCTGGGCTTTTGTTTGTTGGAACATTTTTAATCACAGTTTCCATTTCAGTGCTTGTGATTGGTCACTTTATATTCTCTATTTCTTTCTGGTTCAGTCTCGGAGGGTTGTGCTTTTCTAAGAATTTGTCCATTTCTTCCAGGTTGTCCATATTATTGGCATATAGTTGCTTGTAGTAATCTCTCTTGATCCTTTGTATTTCTGAAGTGTCAGTTGTTACTTCTCCTTTTTCATGTCTAATTCTGTTGATTTGAATCTCCTTTGTCTTCTTGATGAGTCTGGCTAATGGTTTATCAGTTTTGTTTATCTTCTCAAAGAACCAACTCTTAGTTTTATTGATCTTTGCTATTGTCTCCTTCATTTCTTTTTCATTTTTTTCTGATCTGATCTTTATAATTTCTTTCCTTTTGCTAACTTTGTTTTTTTTTGTTATTGTTGTTGTTCTTCTTTCTCTAATTGCTTTAGATGTAAGGTTAGGTTGTTTATTTGAGATTTTTATTGTTTCTTGAGGTAGGCTTGTATTGCTATAAACTTCCCTCTTAGAACTGCTTTTGCTGCATCCCATAGGTTTTGGGCCGTCGTGTTTTCATTGTCATTTGTTTCTAGGTACTTTCTGATTTCCTCTTTGATTTCTTCAGTGATCTCTTGGTTATTTAGTAATGTATTGTTTAGCTTCCATGTGTTTGTTTTTTTTACTTTTTTTCCCTGTAATTGATTTCTAATCTTATAGCATTGTGGTCAGAAAAGATGCTTGATATGATTTCAAATTTCTTAAATTTACTGAAGCTTGATTTGTGACCCAAGATGTGATCTATCTTGGAGAAAGTTCCATGAGCACTTGAAAAGAATGTTTATTCTGTTGTTTTTGGATGGAATGTCCTATAAATATCAATTAAGTCCATCTTGTTTAATGTGTCATTTAAAGCTTGTGTTTCCTTATTTATTTTCATTTTGGATGATATGTCCATTGGTGAAATTGAGGTGTTAAAGTCCCTTACCTCTATCCCCCACTGTTTCTGTTTATTACCCCTTTTAAGGCTGTTAGCCTTTGCCTTATGTATTAAGGTGCTCCTATTTTGGCTGCATAAATATTTACCATTGTTATATCTTCTTCTTGGATTGATCCCTTGATTGTTGTGCAGTGTCCTTCTTTGTCTCTTGTAATAGTCTTTATTTTAAAGTCTATTTTGTCTGATACGAGAATTGCTACTCCATCTTTCTTTTGATTTCCATTTGCATGGAATATCTTTTTCCATCCTTTCACTTTCAGTCTTTATGTGTCCCTACGTCTGAAGTGGGTCTCTTGTAGATAGCATATATACAGGTCCTGTTTTTGTATCCATTCAGCCAGTCTATGTCTTTTGGTTGGAGCAATTAATCCATTTACATTTAAAGTAATTATCAATATGTATGTTCCTATTACCATTTTCTTAATTGTTCTGGGTTTGTTTTTGTAGGTCTTTTCCTTCTCTTGTGTTTCCTGCCTAGAGAAGTTCCTTTAGCATTTGTTGTAAAGATGGTTTGGTGGTGCTGAATTCTCTTAACTTTTGCTTGTCTGTAGAGGTTTTAATTTCTCCATCGAATCTGAATGAGATCCTTGCTGGGTAGAGTAATCTTTGTTGTAGGTTTTTCCCTTCCATCACTTTAAATATGTCCTGCCACTCCCTTCTGGCTTGCAGAATTTCTGTTGAAAGATCAGCTGTTAACCTTATGGGGATTCCCTTGGATGTTTTTTGTTGCTTTTCACTTGCTGCTTTTAATGGTTTTTCTTTGTATTTAATTTTTGCTAGTTTGATTAATATGTGTCTCGGCATGTTTCTTCTCCTTGGATTTATCCTGTATGGGACTCTCTGGGCTTCCTCAACTTGCATGACTATTTCCTTTCCCATGTTAGGGAAGTTTTCAAGTATAATCTCTTCAAATATTTTCTCAGACCCTTTCTTTTTCTCTTCTTCTGGGACCCCTGTAATTTGAATGTTGGTGCATTTAATGTTGTCCCCATGATCTCTGAGACGTTGTCAATTCTTTTCATTCTTTTTTCTTTATTCTGTTCTGTGGTAGTTATTTCCACTATTTTGTCTTCCAGTTCACTTTTCCGTTCTTCTGCCTCAGTTATTCTGCTATTGATTCCTTCTAGAGAATTTTTAATTTCATTTATTGTGTTGTTCATCATTGTTTGTTTGCTCTTTAGTTCTTGTAAGTAAGTCCTTGTGAAACGTTTCCTGTATTTTCTTAATTCTATTTCCAAATTTTGGATCATCTTTACTATCATTACTTTGAATTCTCTTTTCAGGTAGCTTGCCTATTTTCTCTTTATTTGTTTGGTCTGGTGGGTTTTTACCTTGCTCCTTCATCTGCTGCATATTTCTCTGTCTTCTCATTTTGTTTAACTTACGGTTTTGGGGGGTGTCCTTTTCACAGGCTGCTGGTTCTTACTTCCCATTGTTTTTGGTGTCTGCCCCCAGTGGGTAAGGTTGGTTCAGTGAGCTTTGTATGCTTCCTTGTGGAGGGGACTGGTGCCTGTGTTCTGGTGGGTTGGGCTGGACCTTGTCTTTCTGGTGGGCAGGGCCATGCCCAGTATTGTGTTTTGGGGTTTCTGTGAAGTTAGTATGATTTTAGGCAACCTCTCTGCTAATGGGTGGTGTTGTATTCCTGTCTTGCTGGTTGTTTGGCACGGGGCATCCTGCACTGGAACTTGCTGGCCGTTGGGTAGATCTGGGCCTTTGTGTTGAGACAGAGATTTCTGGGAGAGCTCTTGCCAATTTATATTACATGGGGCCAGGAGGTCCCTGATAGTCCAGTGTCCTGTACTCGGCTTTCCCACCTCAGAGGCTCAGCCCTGACATTAGGCCTGAGCACCAAGACCCTGTCAGCCACACGGCTCAGAAGAAAAGGGAGAAAAAAGAAAGAAAGAAAGAAAGTTTTTTTAAATTATTAAAATAAAGAAAAGTTTTAAATTATTAAAATAAAAATTAAAAAGTAATAATAAGACCAAAACAAAGAAGAGAGCAACCAAACCAATAAAGAAATCCACCTATGACAACAATTGCTAAAAACTATACTAAAATAAACATAAAAATCAGAAACATGTCAGTCACAGACAGCAAACCCCAAGTCTACAGCTGCTCCCAAAATTCACTGCCTCAGTTTTGGGATGATTCATTTTCTATTGAGCTATTCCACAGATGCAGGGTACATCAAGTTGATTGTGGGGATTTAATCTGCTGCTCCTGAGGCTGCATGGAGAGATTTCCCTTTCTCTTGTTTGTTCGCACAGCTCCTGGGGTTCAGCTTTGGTTTTGGCCCCACCTCTGCATGTAGGTCTCCCTCAGGCCTCTGTTCCTGCCCCGACAGGACAGGGTTAAAGTAGCAGCTGATTAGGGGGCTCTGGCTCACTCATGCCAGGGGGAGGGAAGAGTATGGTAGTTATAGTTGGAATGCGGGGCGAGCCTGTGGAGGCAGAGGCCGGCGTGATGTTTCAACAGCCCGAGGTGCACCATGTGTTCTCCCAGGGAAGTTGTCCCTGGATCATGGGACCCTGTCAGTGGTGGGCTGCACAGGCTCCCGGAGGGTGTGGAAAGTGACCTGTGCTTGCACACAGGATTCTTGGTGACTGCAGCAGCAACATTAGAGTTTCATGGTATCCGTCTCTGGTATCCAAGCTCATAGCTGTGGCTCACGCCTGTCTCTGGAGCTCATTTAGGTAGTGCTCTGCCTTCTGTGGGCAGACGGGGAAGGAATCCCCTCTTCTGGTGCACCCCAAAACAATGGTCTCTTGCCTCTTAGGCAGGTCCAGAGTTTTTCCTGGACTCCCTCCTGGCTAGCTGTGGTGCACTAGCCCCCTTCAGGCTGTGTTCTCACAGCCAACCCCAGTCCTCTCCCTGGGATCTGACCTCTGAAGCCAGAGCCTCAGCTCCCAGGCCCCACCTGCCCCAGCAGGTGAGCAGACAAACCTGTTGGGCTGGTGAGTGCTGGTCGGCACCGATCCTCTGTGCGGGAATCTCTCCGCTTTGCCCTCTGCACCCCTGTTGCTGTGCTCTCCTCCGTGGCTCCAAAGCTTCTCCCCTGCCCACACCCCGTCTCCACCAGTGAAGGGGCTTCCTAGTGTGTGGAAATCTTTCCTCCTTCACAGCTCCCTCCCAGAGGTGCAGATCCTGTCCCTATTATTTTGTCTCTGTTTTTTTCTTTTTTTCTTTTGCCCTTCCCAGGTACATGGGGATTTTCCTGCCTTTTGGGAAGTCTGAGGTCTTCTGCCAGCGTTCAGTAGGTATTCTGTAGGAGTTGTTCCAGACGTATCTGTATTTTTGATGTATTTGTGGGGAGGAAGGTGATTTCCATGTCTTTCTACTCTGACATGTTGAAGGTCCCCCCAAAGTGATATCTTATTGTGGTTTTGATTTGCAGTTCCCTGATGATTAGCCATGTTGAGCATCTTTTCATGTGCCTGATGGCCATCTGCATTTCCTCTTTGGAAAAATGTCTATTCAGTTCTTCTGCCCAGTTTTAAATCAGGTTGTTTGTTTTTTGTATATTTAGTTAATATGAACTGTTTATATGTTGGCTATTAATCCCTTATTGGTCATATCATTTGCAAATATTTTCTCTCATTCAATAGGTTGTCTTTTCATTTTGTCAATGGTTTCTTTCGCTGTGCAAAAGCTTTTACGTGTAATTAGGTCCCATTTGTTTATATTTGTTTTTATTTCCTTTACTTTAGGAGACAAATCCAAAAAATATTGCTGTGATTTATGTCAAAGAATGTTCTGCCCATGTTTTTCACTAGGAGTTTTATAGTATCCTGTCTTAACATTTAGATCTTTAATCCATTTTGAGTTTATTTATATATATGGTATTAGAGAATGTTCTAATTTCATTCTTTTACATGTAGCTGTCCAGTTTTCCCAGTACCACTTATTGAAGAGACTCTTTCCTCCATTGTATATTCTTGCCTCCTTTGTTGTAGATTAATTGACCATAAGTGTGTGGGTTTATTTCTGAGCTTTCTATCCTGTTCTATTGATCTATGTGTCTGTTTCTGTGCCAGTACCGTACTTTCCTGATTATTGTCACTTTTTTATTTATTTATTTATTTATGGCTGTGTTGGGTCTTCGTTTCTGTGTGAGGGCTTTCTCTAGTTGCGGCAAGCGGGGGCCACTCTTCATCGCGGTGCGCGGGCCTCTCACTATCGCGGCCTCTCTTGTTGCGGAGCACAGGCTTCAGACGCGCAGGCTCAGTAGTTGTGGCTCATGGGCCCAGTTGCTCCGCGGCATGTGGGATCTTCCCAGACCAGGGCTTGAACCCGTGTCCCCTGCATTAGCAGGCAGATTCTCAACCACTGCACCACCAGGGAAGCCCTATTGTCACTTTTTAATGTAAATTGGGATAGCCACTGTGGAAAACATTATGGAGGTTTCTCAAAAAACTAAAATAGAACTGCCGTAAAACCCAGCACTTCCACTCCTGGGTATATATCTGGAAAAAGACAAAAACACTAATTCCCAAATAGACATGCACCCCAATGTTCATAGCAGCATTATTTACAATTTCTAAGATATGGGAGCAACCGAAGTGTTCATAACGGATAAATGGATAAAGAAGATGTGGTATGTATATACAATGGAATACTACTCGGCCATAAAAAGAATGAAAATTTGTCATTTGCAACAACATGGATGGACTTGGAGGGTGCTGTGCTAAATTAAATAAGTCAGACAGAGAAAGATAAGTACTGTATAATATCACTTATATGTGGACTCTAAAAAACACAACAAACTAGTGAATATAACATAAAAAAAGCAGACTCACAGATATAGAGAACAAACTAGTGGTTGCCAGTGGGGAGAGGGGCAATGTAGGGGAGGGAGCGTGTACAAACTACTGAGTGTAAGATAGGCTCAAGGATGTATTGTATGACATGGGGAATGTATCCAATATTTTATAATAACCATAAATGGAAAGTAACCTTTAAAAATTTTATAAAGAAAAAAAAAGTGAGACAGTCTTAGCTTTCTTACTTCCAGCTCTGTTTGAATTCCATCTATGTGAAGTTGGCATGCTACTTAACTTCCCTGACTCTGTTTTCATGGCAAGAGACATGAAGGCTTAATGTATGTTAAAGCACATGGCTCAATTCCTGGTACATAGTAGGTGCTCCACAGATGTTATTTTTTCTTTCTTCTTTCTTCCCTTTTTTATCTTCTCTTCTTGTGTGCGAATATCCCTGTTCATCCTGAAAAACATAAAAAGAAGTTGTGACTAGCAAGGCTGAAATATATCTGCTCCAAGAGCAGTTTTGCAGATGGTCTAAAGCAGAGCATTTGCAAAAGGGTATTTGTTGTTCGTTATAATTTCTCACACACTTTCCAGTTTACAAATCACATTTACACACATCATCATAATTAATCCTCACAAAAACCATGCAAGATGAAGCTTATTATCTCATTCTCTAGGTGAGGAAACTGAAGCTTACAGAGTCTTAGTGACTTTCTAAGGACATATAGACAATCAGAATTGGCTTTTGGTCTTTTAATATGCTGTCTTTTGGTCTTTATTTGTTTTGCTATCTCACACTGAATTTTGAGCTTAAAATCTTCCACCAAGCTTTCCCATTTTCCTGGCTACAGGCATGTCTTTAAGACTACAGGGCACTGATACAACTTCCTTTTTCTTATATTCCCTCCATGATGCATGAAACTGATGCAGTCTTTGTGGATTCAGAAGTCCAGAGATTAGTTTGGCTGTTTAGGGAACAAAACATGTAGCCCACTCCTGTTGCCTTAAGTCTGACCATCATCATCTGTTACTTGGACTATTGAAATAGGCCTCCTTCCTCTCCTTGCCTTAATGTTGTCCTCTCATACCCCTGAGGATATTCTTAACACTGCAAAACTCAACTCTACTCAGATCCTTCCTATGCTTAAAACAAAATAAAACATTGTTTCCCCATATCCTACAGAACTGAGGTCTGAGCAACTTGGTCTGTGTCAAGGCTCCTCAGCTCCCATCATGTCCTGATAAGCATCCTGCCTTTTAGTAATACTCGGCTTGCCTTAAGAGCATTGCAGATATTTTTCCTTCCTTCTAGAAATTCCTCCCTCCTTTTCATCTCCCTTGGTGAACTCTTTTTTCTTTTGCACTTCAAAACGTGGGTAGGATTAGATGACACTCAACTAAATCATGACATAATTCCTCCCTATGCACTGCCATTGCACTTCTTATACTGCAGAGTAATTGCCTATTTTTTATGTCTGTATGCCTTGAGTGCAGGGTCTTTCCTTATCTCCTCTGTATTCCTATTGCTATCTCTAGTACCTGACAGTTTTTCATCATTAAGTATAATAATACCTGTAGATTTTTTGTAGATGTTTGTTATTGAGTTAAATTCATTCTCCTTTATTCCTATTTTTCTGATAGTTTCCATTATGAATGGGTGTTGAATTTTTTCAAATAATTTTCTGCATCAATAGATGTAATCATGTAACTTTTCCTGTTTAACTCATTAATATGGTGAATTACATTGATTGGCTTTTGAATACTGAGTCATCCCTGAATAAATTCCACTTGGTTACAGCATATAACCAAATTCTTTTTACATATTGCTGAATTCTTTGCTAATATTTTGTTAAGGATTTTTGCGTCTATATTTACGAGGGATATTGGTTTGTAGTTTTTATTTTTGTATTGCCTTTATTTTGTTTTGATATCAGTTTAAAATAATAGCTTTATAGAGTGAATTATGAAGTATTCCCTCCTTTTCTATTTTCTGTAAGAGTTTATTTAAAATTGGTATTAAATCTTATGTAAGCATTGATAGAATTCTCCAATGAAGTCATTTGGGCCTGGAGATTTCTTTTTTAGGAATTTTTAAATTATAAATTAAATTCCTTAATAGTTATAGGGCTATTCAAGTTATCTATTTCATACTGTGTAAGTTGTAGTAATTTGTGTTTCTCAAAGAATTGATCTATTTCAGTTAATTTGTCAAATTTATGTTTGTAGAGTTGTTCATAATATTTTCTATTTTCCATTTGATATCTTTATTTGTTTGTCACTCTTGGGAGAGGTTTATCAATTGTATTGATCTTTTCAAAGAACCAGCTCTTTGTTTCATTGATTTTCTCTATTATTATTTTTCTGTTTCAATGTCATTTATTTCTGCTCTTATTTCCTTACTTCTGCTTTCTTTGATTTAAAATTTTGTTTCTTTCTTTTTCACGAGGTCAGAGCTTAAATTACTGATTTGAGACTTTTCCTCTTTTCTAATATGTGTATTTAGTGTTATAAAATTTCCTTTCCACATTGCTTTAGCTATGTCTCATAAATTTTGCTGAAGTCTGTTTTCATTTTTCATTCACTGAAATATATTTTTAAAAAGTTTCCCTTGAAAATTCCTCTTAGTCCCATAGATTATTTATAAACTTGTTGTTTAGTTTTTAGTTTATTTGGAGATTTTCCTGTTATCTTTCTATTAATCATTTCTAGTTTAGTTCCATTGTGGTCAAAGAACACACTCAGTATGATTCCAATTCTTTTAAATTTGATAAAATTTGTTTTATAGGCCAATAGATGGTCTATCTTTGTATATGTTGGTAGGCACTTGACAATAATATTTATTCTACTGTTATTTGATAGAGCATTCTATAAATGTCCATTTTGTGTCCTGTTGATTGCTGGCATTGTTGAGTTCTATACTGATTTTCTATCATTGTTGTATTGTTGAAATATCCAACTGTAATTGTGGATACTTCTATTTCTCCTTTCAGTCCTATTTTTTATTCTATTCTGTTTTTTCTTTCAGTTTTTGCTTCACTTATTGCAGCTCTGTTATTTGGTGCACGGACATTTATATTTATATTGGTATGTCTTCTTGGTAGATTGAACCTTTAACACTGTATGATAATGATAATGTTCCTCTCCATTTCTGGTAATTTTCTTTGCCCTGAAGTGTACTTATCTGAAATTAATATAGGTACTCCTGATTTCCTTTAAATTACTGTTTGCCTGATACATCTTTTTTCCATCCTTTTTCTTTCAACTTGCCCATATTTTTATGTTCAAAGCAAGTTTCTTGTAGACACTGTATGGTTAGGTCATATTTTCTAATCCACTCTACCAATCTCTGTCTCCACAGAACTACTGACATTATACCAGTTAGGAGGATGAGGGACTACTCAATGTGCCAGAGTTAGTAAGAGTCCATGCCCCCACCCCCCAATGTCTCTACTGAAACCACAGTTGGTAGGTGGATGGGAGGTTCATTACTACCGAGAAAGAATGAAAATATCAGCTCCTTACTGAGCCTTCTCTGATTTACCCTGGCAGTGGAGTTGGGGTGCCTTGCTCAGCCTGGAGAAGATGGAAATCTAGGCTCCTCACTATTCCTTTGTTGGTATAGATGGGGTAGGTCCACAATTTTTTTCTATGGTGTTTGGCTATAGTAGAACATTTATTTTCTAAACGTTTTCTGTGTGGTTAGGCTGCCTTTTTCCTAGTCGTTTGTCTAGAGAGAAGAGATTTTTGTTGGGTTTTGTTTGTCTGCACCTGTTGGCCTTTCAGGTGTTTCAGCTTCTCTAGCACATATTCTGACATATTCTGGCATATATGAGGCAAAAAGAAAACCCATGAAACCCACCACCATATCATTCTTTGAGTCCTGTCAGTCTTCTGCTTCTTTCCCCAGTTAAGAGGATTCTTGTATTTGTTCTATGTATAATGCCTAGGATTTTTAGTTGTGTTTAGCAGGAGAATTAGGGAAACCTATGAATATCATCTTCCTAGAAGCAAAAGATTCTGAATGGAAATAGTGCAAATGGGGTTTGGAGGTGCTCACAGGGACAAAAAATCTTTTAAACACAAGGTAGCTTATTACATTTAAAAACTAGACATAGCTCTGAGATTCCTAGCTACCAAGACAGAAGTAATATACTGACTTAACATTTTTTTTCGCTGTATTTGGGGAAAAAAACCAGATCTGTTAAATGAGAAAGTTTTCCCTAGCCCCACATTCTAGGAGGGAATATTATGTGTATTCCTTATATAAGAGAACTGTTTAAATTCATGGTTGGATATTTTTAAACTAGTATTTTGCAAAAATATTAGAATGTTTCTCATAAGTAAATATTTCTTACACTAACCATTTATAGAAGCTGAAGGCATGACCTATTTGGTCATGACAGTTCTAATGGTAGTTAAGCTAATAAAATTCAAGTATATTGTTTTTGGGTATTTATCTTATTGTTTAGGGGTCAGAGAAATGGATAGTAAATTAGTTCCTCTTGTTGTCTTTTTCAAATACTGGATATCTTAGTTGTTTGGCATGAGTGTTTGGCAGGCTGAATTGCCAGAAATTTTCAAGTTAGTCTCTTGAAAATTTTCAAGTTAGTCTCTTGATTAGTGCATGGAATGAGTATAACCTGGTGTGTTATTTCATAAATATCTATAGTGCATGTTTGATATAACTATTATTTTAATACTCACATATCTAGAACAGAATTTTCAGGTTAAATAAATACTCGTTTCCAGAAAAAATCTTTTTATCTATAGAGAATGTTATGGGTGAGGTGTAGTGGGATAAAAACAAAATTTGTAGTGGGATAAAAATAACATTATGGAATACCAACTCTGCACCAGATATTATACTAGACATTGTATGTATATTACTCTTAACTTTTAAAATAACTCTGTGAAGTAAGTTTTATTATTCCCATTTTATAGATAAAGAGTCTATCTGACCAGGGGAGGTTAAATCCTTTGCTCAAGGACATACAGCTAGGATGTGTCAGATTTGGAATTCTATATCCAATCCTGTCTCCTACTCATACCCTTATATATGGACCCTATGCTTTAGCCAATTTGCTTTATTGAAGGTGAAATTGGAAGAGAAAACAGATGTGAAATATTTGATAAGAAGGAAGTGAATGGAGGTGAAAACACAGAGAGAGACTCAAATCAGTGAGTTTAGCTTCTCAGAGGCAGTTTAAATGAAAATTATGACAAAGGAGTTTGGAAGAACTGGCTCAATGGTAACTTAATCTTTCCGTGAATTTAATTTTACAACCTTTATTTGGTTCAGCAGGAATCATCAATTATTTGTAGTACTTAGGGGTGCTTTACAAGATGTCAAAAAAAGTTTGGGCATTTTTCATATAAGTGTATATTGCCAACATATGTATGTGTGTGTGTACTCTAAAATGAAATTATTACTTTGATAATGGATTAGCTAAAATATAGATCTCGTGTAAGCTCAAAGATCATTGGCCCATTCTCTTATTTGATCAGTAGGGAGCTGATGCCACAGGAGAATAAGTGACTTGACTAAGGTTTCATAGTGATTAGCAGTAAAGCTGGGACTGGAGCTCAATCTTTCTGAATCCCAGTCCATTACTCCCTATTAAAACAATCTAATGACTTTCAGAATAATTCTATTCTTCTCAAGATAAGACTTTGCCTAATTTTAAATGTTATTTAAAATTTCCAATTCCTTATTCTTATTAGCTTAATATTTTACAGTGTTATAATTCAATCATTGTGCTTGAAATTAGGGCCTAGGAAGATACAGTTGAAAAGTACCAATTGCCTTACCTAGAAGGACCTTATACAGTATAAAGTCCACTCAACTGTGAGCTCCTAGGGGAAAGGAATACATCTCAATTTTTAAAAAATTTTCAGCACTTGGTTTAGGGCCCAGTTGAATTTTGGTTGAATGACTGAATGAATGAAATTCAAATAAGTCATAACACTATTCAATGTTAGAATTGAAAAAGACCTTAAAAAAATCATCTAGTCCAACACCTTAACTTTAAATATGAAGAAACAGAAAAAATAAAAGACCGTATATGACGTATTGCCATGCAAATTAAAAATATAATTCATTTATACATATTTTTTACCATAAAAAAACAACTGGCCTTTTTCAGGCCATATTCAGATTTCACAGTAATCTTGCACTGCACAACTCCAGGTAGCACTGCTCATCTTATAGTTGATGTGAATGTTGCTCTCACAGATGTGTAGCTGTGCATAGTGGTGCAGTACATGAGATAGGTATTATTGCTCCTACTTTACAGATAAGGGAACAGGCCTAAACAGGAAGTTACTTATCCAAGATCAGATGAATTATGTGTAGCAGAACCAGTATTAGACCCCTGTTTTCTTATAATTCAGTACTCTTTTTTTCTTATACTGCTCCTGTCTGAAATATGCCATTTAATCCCCCACGCCTTACCCTATAACACATTCTAGACAACATTTAAAGCAGAGACCCAAACACGCACTGTTTATAGCTGTATTTCTGAATCTGTCTTCTTGGTTTTCAATCCTTTTCCCACTTTCCCATTTCTAGTTTTGCCTTTTCTCTATGGCTCCTGCTATCTTCCAACTATAACCTTGGCTTGCCTTCATCTTAGGTTTTCCTTCTACCTTTGGCTGCTTTCACAATTCAGCCTCATTCCCTGTCACCTCCTACCTTAGTTTACTTTCACTCCAGCAAATGCCTTCATTGTCATGATTGGCTTTTAGCCATGATATCATTTTTAATTCTAATGTAAGACTTAACAGAATTTCCCTTGTATATTCTCCTACTTTTTCTGACTTTCCTCTTCAAGTCCTCCCTGAGAATCATCTTGCCATCTAGCACAATTTCATTCCCCACATGCTGTCTCTGGGTGATTCATCCTTCCCATCACACAGGCGGGCACACTAACACCTACACACGCAGGTGAATCTGCTCCAGTGATATATTTTAATTACAGATTTAGCCAGAAGTAATTAAGCCTTTCTGTAATGGGGATGGGCACCGAGTTTTAAAAATTCATGTTGTTTCATACATCCCAAGTGTGGTTTGTGCCACCCTGGTTTGCAGAGTAAGAAGGAGCCCCTAGTGTAGTTAGATTAATTAATAGAAAGAGAATAAACTTAATGTAGCCAGGGAAGTGCAAAAAATGGTGCTTCCCCCCTATATCTCATTCAGATAGAATGGCCATCCTGGGATTGCGGCAGGGGATGGCAATTGCATTTTAATCACAGAGCTGATGGTTCCCTGCTGCACCAGCTGGAAGGGCCTTTGTAGAGCGAGTCCCACTCACCGCCTCTGTCGATTTTTCCTCTGATGCTGGTTAACAAAACCCGACAGGAGACAAAAGTGATGAGATTGTGTTTTGATCCCATGGATTTTATTCCCTATTCTGCTGCTTGACTTGTGAGCTCAGTCAGATCTTGACTCCTGTGAAAAAGATACTTCTTCAGGCACTTTAACAAATGAAGGGGAAAGGATGAGACTGGAGGAAAGAAAAGATTCTTCTTTCTCTTCCTGTAGCATCCTTGTGGTTACTTTATTGCCTACAAAGGATTTTCACTTCCATTATATCATTTAACCATTATGATAATTCAGTAACAGAGGTACTGTTATCCCCATTTTAGTGAAATAAAAAATTGAGATTAGGACATTTAAGCTTTTATAGATTTAGCAGTGATAATCAGTGACTTACTAGTATTAAGGCAATAATAAAGTAAAGGAGTTATTTGTTCTCCAGCTATTCAAAAATACAGAATTATGGATCTAGAAGCCTTCCAACACCTCATCTCATTTGATGGAAATGGAAACTAATATTCAAGCGGTGTAATGGAGGGCAGCGTGGGATATTAAAAGAGCATGGGCTTTGGAACTAGTACTGGTAAAGTTTTACTTCTACATTTATGTCCTTGGACTCTGGGGGCAAGTCCAAGTTTCACTTTCCCTATTTGTAAAATGCAAGATTGGACTGGTATAAACTGAGAACCCTTCAGCCTTGAATCCTCTCCATCCCAGAGCCCAGATTTCTCTCCATGTAGGCTAAAAGTCTTTTTTTCATACTTCCTGTGAGTGGTAGTGGCTCATTTCGGGGAACCCAAATTCTTTAAAATGATTCTCAAGAATGTAGACTGGAAGGATGAGTCCTGAATTGAAATTAATAGAGACCAAACACTTGAGGAATTTTTAGAATGTTATCACACAGGAAAATAGCCAGAATATTGGGAAATTACAATAATGCACACATGCGAATATGGGATTGATATGAAAATTTCATTCTCAGGCACAAAGTACTACTCTACCAAATGCCTTGCCAAGCTTTGGAACAAGGTTCTGAAATAAAGAGATGAATCATTGGAAATCAGTTCCAGTGTCTTCTGCCTTTATCAAAACCATTTGATTTAGTGGTGCTTGTCCCTCAAAATCTTCTCCTTCGACTTTTTCTCCTTCAAAGAAGAATCATTTGTTACCTTTTCAGTATAATTAGATGATTTGAAGGGGATAAACATCAGACCTTCACAGCTGTCAAGGCCTTGATTTATAGGAAAATTATTTGTTCTAATTATACAGAATGATTCATAGCTTATGCAAATGTGTGATTTATTACTAGACCATGTCTTTTATATGTAGGCTCCATTCCCTTTAGTTTTTAGTTAAGTACTTCCTAGAAATAGTAATATTATTTAGATCAAGCTGCTGGATTCTTTTCGTCCTACTCCTGACAGCCTATAATAATAATGGCATGCATTCATTCATTTGACAAAAAGTCACTGAGCAATCTCTGTGAACAGAACACTGAGGATAGAAATGACGGTCACTTTTGCTGATAGAGAGGACATGGGGGGAGGGCCTATTCTACAGCACTGTAACATCCCTTATCTCATGTGAACCTCACAGCAGCCTCGTAAGGTAGATAAGGCAGCTCTTATTCTTAAAGTTTTACAGATGAGAAGACAGACTCACAGAGGGCAAGTGACCTACCCAAAGTCACTTAGTATAGGAATTACAGGAACCCACTGGAGTAATCTACAATTCCTGGCAGCCAATATCAGTCTGCCTGTACTCAACGTGTGTGTGTGTGTGTGTGTGTGTGTGTGTGTGTGTGTGTGTGTGTGTAGAGGTTGGACTGGACATGATATCAGGGCTGGGGATTATTGTTTCCATGTGTGAAAGAATGGAAAATGTATTAAATTTTCTCAAAATGGCTCCACAGCTTATCTACCTGACACAAAGCCTTACACTCCACTTAAGGTATATTAAGGCTGGTATTAAAATGCCAGTGTTCTTTGGGAGGGATGCACTACTTAATCTGTTACTTGTTATTCATTCATTCATTCATTCATTTCTTCTTTCATTCAGCAAGCCTTATTAGAAACTTTCCAGTGCCTGGTCTTGAAGTAGGAGCTGGGTACCAGAAGAGGAGTGGAAGGTGGCAGTTGTTGTGGGATGTGATACAAGCATCAGTTGGACATGGTGTGTCTCTTTGTGGAACCCACTGCCTATCTTCAGTATTTCCATTTATTGACATGCTAAGCCTTCTATGTTCAAGCTTCTGAGAATTACATGTAGGAAAATGATTTTTTTTTTTCTATTTCTGGATTGGGTATCAGCTCCAAGCCTCCCTCCTTTCTTCCTCTGCTGGTGTGCACCTGTGTTACCTTACTAGACATTGAGTTCTTTGACATCAGAGACATGTTTTCCATCTCTGTCTTCAGTGCCTGATACATAATAAGTTCTCAACAAATGTCTGATCTGGGAATGACAGAATGCATTAACACACTGTTAAAGTTACCTTCACTTCTTTCTCTTAAAGCTTCCTCCATTCTGGCCCTGACTTAATTCCTCTTTGTTCTCCAGAGTCAAAGAAGGTGTACTCAGACATAGAATCTCTTCTTCAATCCAAAAATATCAAAAAATCTTCCTCTGTTATTTGTAAACCTTGCCAAAGGTCCTAACTCTCACCCTGTGACTTTCTGAGCGCTAAAGAAGGAATATAAAGGAGTATATTAATGTGAACATAGTGTAACCTTGGACAAATCACTTAGCTTCCCTGAGACTTAGTTTCTTTCTCTGTAAAATAGTAAGAATCTCTACTTCTTGGTTTGTATTTGTAACCAAATGGGAGTCTATATTGCCAACTTCTATTTCAAAATTCACCCCAGGGATCAGCTCTTCCAGGAAGTTTTCTCTGACTCCTACCCTCCAGGCTGTCTTGGTTGCCTTCTCATTTTTTCAGTTACCTGGTTTCCCTCCGTTAGATACTTACAGCATTCATTCTCTGATTTAATTTGTCTTTATCTTCTACTATACAGTAGAATTTCAGACCATCTCTTATTGTTCTTTGTGTTCACTCATATTCATCCAGCATATGTTTATTGAGCACCTTTTATGTGTCAGGCACTGTGCCAGATGTTGAGAGTTCAGCAGTGAGTAAGACCAACACAGCCTCTGTCCTGAGGAGTTATAGTATTTAGTTTATAGTCAGCACAGAATAGGACTCACTAAGTGTTTGTTGGATGAATTAATAACAACTGAATGAATGCATAAATCAATTAAACTAGTTGGTAACTCTAGAGAGCTATTTGGATGTTAGTTATTTATACTCTAAGTACATTCAGTTGAAATGAGGATTTGATTCAATGTTCAATATAATCTTCCCAGAGTCTTCTTTAAATTGATGTGGCCCTCCCCATGCTTGTGGTTTGCTTATCATCTGAGAATTAGGTGAGACAGAATCCCTTTCCTAGTTTAATTAGTCCCCATCTCCTTTTCTAACTAATATCTTTCTCTACTGATAACTTTTGAATTTTGGATAAGAGAAAGCCTAAGAAAGCAGATGAGCAGAACAAACTTTTTTTTTTTTTTATCTTAAAGAAAACCAATTTTCTCTGAAGATCCATTAGTAATAAAGGAAACTTCATGGACACACAGCTCCTGAGTCTCTAAATTTTGTTTGAAAGAAAGTGAAAATTTCCAATTCATGGTAAAAATTAGGTTGGTCATATAATAGTTGCTTTACAATGTTGTGTTAGTTTCTGCTGTACAATGAAGTAAATCAACTATATGTATATGTATATCGACCTCAATTCTTTTATCTGTAAAATACATGGGACTGAAATTAATATTCATTATCCCTTCTCTGAGTCTATGTGGAAGGTCTGAAGAATATTTGAAAATTTCCATGCAGCCTCATTAATTAAATGTTCTTTATCTGATTGGGCACATTTGAGGAGGCTGTAACTTTTTTCATTATTTCATTTATGGCCAAACTCTGACATAAAAGAAAATGAGAAATTTTAGTGGCAACATATCATTAACTTTATTGCCCCCAAAGCATGTGAAAGATTCTATTTTATTAATTTTATTGTTTTTCTTACTGTTAGCTAAAGTTGATTGAAGGGGGTGAAGTACGGTCAAGTGAAGAGGGCTAAGGCTCTTATTTAGAAAGATTTCTGGAAAGATGTCCTTGCTAGTTGCCATATCATACCATAACTTTGTAGTTGGTTAGCCATATTAATTTTGGAGTACATCTGCTGCCTGTGTCATCGTAAAGGGTACATCAGTGGCATAATATTTGCCAACTTCTGATTGGAATTTAACATTTTTTCTCATTTTTAATGGCTTAGGAGGGCTATAACATTATTTAAAAATCATATCTTAAAGAATGTGTCAATGAATGGTGACACTGTATGGAAAATAGCCCTTAAGAAAAAGTTCTTTTTGGTGCCCTTAGCTGCCTCATCCATTTGTGTAGGATCATTCATTTGTCTCCCATTCATAAACATTTATGAAGCACTGCTGCTTGCCAGGCTCATTGCTAGATGCTGTGGATACGAAGACAAAAATGGAAGAGTTAATTCATCTTAAACTGGCTTTTCCTGGTATGTGTCCCTACATGAACATCTACTATGTGCCTAACTATATTAATGGCAGTGGGGGATGGTAGGAATGAGTGCCACTGAGTACCTTGGGAGGGTTCTTCTCTGTGTCTCCAGCACGCACACAGCATAGTACCTGGAACAGAGGAAGCACTCAGCAAACACTTGAGAGAGGGAATGAATGCATGAGTGATCATTCCTTTAGGGGTCCTTATCCTGTTAGTTCTGGGAGTTAATCCTTAATATACAATCAGAGAGCCCACAATCAGAGGAGAACATGTTTTATATGTGAAGTGCTAAAATAGAGTCATGTGCATGAAGAGAGAACAATTAATTCTGCCTGTGAAGATATCAGGTAGATGAAAGAACATGAGAAAATATAGAAGAGCACATTCTCTGTGCTCAGAGACTACTGAGGCCTCATATAATCATAGGGTAGATGTGGGGGGAAGGGGTGACAGATGGGAGAACGCAGGAAATATCCCAGAAATACAGATTACATAGAGTTTCAAACTCCGTATTAAGTAGTTGATCTTGACCCAGTAAGTGATGAGAACATATTAAAGAGTTTTAAGCAGAGGAATGACATATCTTTATTTGTGTTTTACAATTCACTCTAGCATTGGTGTGAAGGGTGGATTGGAGTAGGGCAAAACTGGAGGCAGAAACATCATTTAGTGCAGATGGAAGGGAGACTAGAACGATATCAGTTGGGACGGAAGAAATGGATTCTACTTTGAATTGGAAGCATACTCAAACAAAAGATTTGGCTGAAGAGAAATTGAACATGATTTTAGAGTGAAGTGAAAGAGCCAATGGAGGGCATATGATTGAAAATGTATGAGGGAGAGGGTATAATAGATGGAGGATGTCCCAGGAAAGACTGGAAAGATTGGAATCCAGAACATAGGGTGAAGGGCTAGTATTGGGCAAAAGGAGAAAAGGAAGAGAAAGATGTGATTTAAAAAAAAATTGTTTCTTATTACAATAAGAGACTATGTCTATGGGTCTCAGTATTTTTTGTACTACGTTGTTCAGCCACCCCTCTGAATTGTTTCAAAAGACAGTGTCCAGGTTCACCAATGGGTGATATCATCTTTTTCGTTCACTCAACAATAGTCTTTGAACACCCACTCTGTGCTGATCTCCACGCTGGGCACTGAGGGTATAGCAGTGAATCAGACCCAATCTCTAGTCTTAAGAAGCTCCTGGTCTATAAGGGAAGACTGTTGTATAAATAAGTCAGTGTACTAAAATGTTACAAGTGCTTTAACAAAACTCAGAAATAACTATTCCTACCTGGGTTGAGGGGTAGGATAGACAAAAAGCTTCATAAAAGGTAGATGTACTAGAGCTGAATTTTGAAAGTGTGATTGCCTTGACTTTTACTAGTTTAGGATAGTGTGTTTGGCAGAATTCTAAGATGCTCCCCATGACTCTTTATATCCTCCTATGATGTACATGTCCTGGATAATTCCTTCTCCTTGAGTGTAGGTGGAATCTGTGAATATGATTAGAAATCACTCTCCCTGATTATGTTAGGTTTTATGGCAAAATGGATTTTGCACATGTCATTAAGTTCCCAAATCAGTTGACCTTAAAATAGGAAAATTATCTGAGTGGGCCTGACCTAATTACATGAGCTTTTAAACTTAGGTATAGAGGTGAGAGATGGAAAGAGTCAGAGGTTCTAAGTACCATGAGAAGGATTTGGCATGCTGTTATTGACTTGAAGATGGAGGGGTCCATGTGGCAAGAAATGTGGGTGGCCTCTAGGAGAACAGCCCCCAGCTGGCACCCAGCAAGGAAAATAGGTACCTCAGTTCTATAACCAGAAGGAACTGTATTTTGCCAATAACAAGAATGAGCTTGAAAGCAGATTTTCTCCCAAAACTTCCAGCCCAGCTTGATTTCAGCCTTGTGATATTCTGAGCAGAGAATCCAGCCATGCCATGCCATGCTTATGACATACAGAACTGTGAGCTAATAAATGAGTGTAGTTTTAAGCTGCTAAGTTTGTGGTGATTTGTTACACAGCAATGGAAAACTAATACAGATGGCTTTGCAACTGAGTCTGCCCTAGTGAGACCTGAAGTGTTGTTTTTTTGTAGAGCAAACTTGGAATTGGGCAGATTTACTGAACGGTTTATTCTTTCCTTGCAGGTTATTTTTGTTATATAACTAACCTCTCCTTTTTTCCTCAAAATGTTTGAGCCAAATATTTCTACTTTATTGTGGCCAGCAAATTAAACTATTCCTTTGAAAACTTCTTTTTGAAATAATAGTTACACAATTTGAAGATGTTGTTCACTTTTCCTCTTATTGCTTTTTGTAAGCTCCCAAAACTATATGTTGAATGAATAAATGAATGATCCCATCAAACATTTCTGAAAGATCTGAAAGAATAGTGATTAATTCCTCCAGCTATATGGAGAACTACAACTACTTGTGCAAGAATTTATATAAAGTCAATTTAGAGCTTTGACTGGTATTACCTCATCTGTACTATTTCCCATGTTGGACTCAATACTTTGCCCAGCCGTGAAATAGTGTTCCTAGGGGTTCTGTACTCGGCCCTCTGTTCTTTTCACTTTATCTCTTTTCCTGAGTGTCCTTATCTAATGTCATGTCTTTAAAGGCCATAAACTGATGACTTTCAAAATTCTTTCTGTAGCTTCAGATCAGAGCCTGGATAGAACCAGGATTTAAATAGAGATCTTAGATTTTTTCCAAACTAGTCTCTTCTCCCTTGATTATTCCCTCCAGAGAGTCCTATATTGAGAAGGGGTTTCTAGCCAAGAAAAAAAGGAAGCATTTTCTTATGTCAAACATTTTAAATTTGAAACCAAATGTATTACTGAAAGATGATTTCTCCAGGAAAGTTTTCGTGTGTGTAGGTCTCTCTGGCAGCCATGTGAGGTGACCAGTCTGCTTGGAGTAGATTCCACAGAGTTGCCTATAATTTGCATTCCAAAATTATTCTGAGGTGCGCCTCAGTCTCTGAAGTAAAATTTAGATTTGGACACTCAAGGAAGGAGTGCAGAAAACCCAAGAGGGACAGTTTGATAATAGATGATACTGGAGTAGTGAATAATGAGGCAGACACTGTCTATAGGAATTTGAACAGTGTAAATACCAAAGAGAGAGGTACTGGCCCTCTGGGAATGAGTAGGTGAAGCCAGATAAATCCAGAAATAATGTGTAGGTTGATTTATCAAGGAATATAACCATATAACCTGCTGCACCTGTGTCTATTGGTCTACGACAGCAACTCCTTCTAAAGTTAGTGGCTCCCTCCCAGAAAATTTCTCTGTGGATCCTACACCAATAGCAGTCTCCTGTCCACCAGAGAACACAGTTACTTCCCACAATGTCACATCACATCTTTTCCAGAAAGTGTGGGGCACTTCCTGCCCTGTGCACAACTACTGAGGGAATATGTGTATACATTCTGAGATGGCGAGGCATGGTCCAGTTTCTACTAGTGAATATAGCCTTAAGTATTCCACATTTTAAATACCTCATCCTAATAAAATAATTCCCTCCATCTTATATGACCTAATTTTATTCCAAATATCACTGCTGCTCCTCCTCCATATCAAAACCCTCCCTCAATGATAAATATCTTCCATTAAAAATACCCTCATGTAACACAGTATTTCAGAGAATGGGCTTTGAAGTCAGGGAGGACTAGGTTTAAATTCTGCCTCAGCCACTTATAGATATATAACTTTAGGCATCTTATTTCCTCAATATGAGCCTCAGTTTTCTCATCTTTAAAATGGAGACAATACATATTACCAGGCTTATAGTAAGTATTAATTTAAATTATATATGTATACATGTATCACATTTAATATAATAACATACCTATTGAAGGACTTCAATAAATTCCAGTTTTAAATTATTTTATAAATATTATTTTTCATTTTAACAATCCTCATTATAAATATTGACTAATCTTATATATCCTCACATCAAATACCCTAGTTTGACCTCAAATATTATTCCTATCTCTTAACTATTAACCATATATTCAAAATTACCTTAAATTTACTTAATTTTAAATCCCTATGTGTTTTATCTTCCATCTTACATGTTCCAACCAAAATACATCTTAAATAGCATGCATTTTAATTGTCCTACTTTAGTCTTAAATATGTGCTACTTCAAATCCCCATTTCAGTTTAAATAACCTTCACCATAAATACCATTTGTAGAGGACATCTACTGTTTTAGTTTGCTAGCATTCTTTTCTCCCTTCTTGTAATGATTCATCTTACCTTTGGATAACAGTTCTTCCTTTATGCCTTGTGATTCTGATGGGGTTTTAAATTGTGATTTTCCATCCCTTCCATCACAGAGGCTGCCATTTGACCCTGGCCTCACCTATCATTGTCCCCCATCCACTTGGCCACAGTGATAAGTTCAGGGGTGAGCAAGGGACACATGCTGGAGGGACCAGTAGGGACTTTTTGTTCTGAAGCTGGGAAGGAGAGGTCTCTCTTTCTCTTTGAAGTATAAGCCATAAAGGATAGAAACCTGGAGCTGCTGACAGTTATATCTCCTTTGTCATGAATGAGACTGAGAACATGAGGCCAACATAGAGACAGAATCTGAAATGAAAGGAAGAGAGAGAGAGTTTTGAGGGCATTGTTTGTGTCTATGATCCAGTTCTTCAACTTGTTCTCCCTAATTTTAAGAGCCAATAAATACTCTTATTTTAAAAGCTGGTAGCTGGGGACTTCCCTGGTGGCACAGTAGATGAGAATCTGCCTGCCAATGCAGGGGACATAGGTTCGATGCCTGGTCCAGGAAGATCCCATATACTGCGGAGCAACTAAGCCCGTGGGCCACAACTACTGAACTTGCGCTCTAGAGCCCATGTGCCACAGCTACTTAGCCCACAACTACTGACTCTCTGGGTGCCTAGAGCCCATGCTCTGCAACAAGAGAAGCCACCGCAAGGAGAAGCCTGTGCACTGCAACAAAGAGTAGTTCCCGCTTGCCACAAATAGAGAAAGCCTGTGTGCAGCAACGAAGATCCAATGCAGCCAAAAAAATAAAATAAAAATTAAATCAAAAAAAAAAAAAAAAAAAGCTGGTAGCTGGCCTTCAGTCATGTGCAATGAGAATAATACACATGTATTAATCTTAAAGATATTTTCTAAACTTAGGTCTCTTATCTGAGGTTTTCTTCTGGACTCAACCTTAAGAGATTATGCTAATGGTGAAGATTATTTTAAACTAAAATCATGATTTTAGAGCATATTTAAAGGAATTCTTAGCTGTGTCAGTTGGAAACAGAGTTGGGATTATAACAGAACATTGTTTCTGAGTTTCAGACTCCAGGTGTAGTCATATTTAGGGACATATATAGATTCAGGAATATCTGATATTGCACCTGTTGTGAATATAAGCCAGAATGTCAGGCAGCCTGCATTCCAGGACCAGCTTTACTCCCAATTTGCTGTGGGATCTTGAACAAGTGCTTTCCCTCCAGGGGTTTCAATTTCAAAATAAAGTGGTTGGGCTTGATTTTCTCTTCCAGCCCTAATAGACTGAGTTTTTGAGGCCTAGATCGGTTCCTAGGCAAAAAGGTAGTGATATCAACAATATTACCTGGCAGAACGTGCATTGACGCAATCTGAGTTGACTTAAAATCTAATAAGATAAAAGTTTTGAAGTATATTGTCTCAAAAGATTTTTTTACATATACATCTTAAAAGTTGTATAAAATAAATCATACCATTAACCACATTCCAATGTACAGTCTTGCTTGTAAGAAAAATGACTTTGTAAACTTCAATATATTCTCAAATAAATTGGCTATTCATAAATTATATATACACATATACATGCATATACATACACATATGCATGCATATATATACATGTATGTATATAGGCATATGCATGTATGTGAGAGAGAGAGAGAGATGCATTCAGGCTGACATTTCATTTTGCTCCAAGTAGAATTTGTGACTATTTACATAAACCCCCAAGAATCACCTATTTGTGAATGCCCCATGTTTTTTCACATGATGTTACCTCTGCTTGAAATAGTCTTCCCACTTTCAACCCTCAGCAACTCTATTATTGAGTTTTTCATATTACATTGTAATGTTGTGTATAATCCTACTTTTTCTACTAAATCATGAACTCTTTGAGACTAGGATTATGTTTACTCTATCTCTCAGGCCCAGTTAGAAGCCTGGCAAAGAATATTTGCTCAGTGAATAAGTGTTAACTACCTTTAAACTTAATCAAGCCACTCCTGGTCTCCTGTAGTTGAGTCTTGTCCATATACAGTTCCACTGAGAAAGATCACGTTATGTTAGATAGAAGTCCATGGTTGGAGGGAGGGCTTCAGAGACCCAGAGTTGGGTATCAGAGTCTGAGCAAGACCTTTGCTCCTCCAATTCAACAGTCTTCCCAGGGTTCTCTGTAAGAAGGAAGCTTCTTCCAAGCATCTGATACAGGGATAAGAGTATGTTGCTCCGGGGACAATTTCATTCTCCCTATGCAGTGATTCCTCTTATAGTAAAAATGAAAGTGTACAGCATGGCCCTGGACACATAGTAGGCATTCAATCAATGAAAATGCATTTCTTCTTCTTATTGATTTGTGTAACAACCCCAATCTGCTGTTAGATTATGAGTTCTTGAAGGATAATGGTAGTTTCTTATAATTTTTTGTGCTTCCCACAGATTCAGATTCAAGCAAATTTATTGAATACCTTTTATGTGCCAGTCACCATGTCAAGTATTTCCTTATTTATTATCTCATCCAATCCTCTTGACAAATATCTGAAGTACATTTTTTCATTTTATTTTTTGATGAGCAGACTTAAGCTTAGATATATCAAGTAACTGGTTCCAGATAACACAGCTACTTAGTGGTGGGGTTCACCCTGTCCTTAAAGTGATGTTCTTCCCAGTGACATCATACCAATACCTAACCAAGTGCTGTGGGCATTTTATGCTTTCATAATTGTTGTGAAAGAATTAGAATCGATCTTTTGCTGAAAGTGATAAATACTTGTTAATGTGCTATACAATTTTGTTTGAGCTTTAAAATTTATGTAAATTGATATGGAGAGATTTATAGAATATAAAAAGTAAAACCAGGTGATATGTGTGTATAATACGATTTTATTTTTTAAATACATACATATGTACAGGAACATCTAGGAAAAATATGGAGGAATATGTATTGAAGTTTTAACAATCTTTATGAAATGTAATATTACCAGTGATTTTTATCTTCTCTATGCTATATGTTTTCTCCCTTTTTCCAAGTATATTTTATGTACTGAGTATTATTAGTATAATAACAAATTTAAAGTTTAAAATAATTAATGCAAAGAGGTGAATCGTCTACTCCATGGATATTCATAATGACATAAATTCTAGGGATTGGTGGAACAGATTTTTTACAAAATCTGAATACTGCAAAATGTACAATGGGGATGTAGAAAATACTGGATTTGCATGTCCTTTCCAATCACTTGACAAACCAGGATATTTCTAAAGAAAGTGTTGACATGATACTGAACATGTATGACCTAATATGCTTTTAAAAACAGCACACCAACATTTGTCTTTCCATTGACACATTTGAAAACGTGTCAAAATCTAATTTTGATTAGAGAAAAGAGTGTGACACATCTAGATTATAAATGCAAATCCCAGTAGATATTTGATTTCATCTAATCAAAGATGTTATTTTTAATTGCCATGGAACAAGATGATTTTGTGCAAATGAGGCATTGAGTTAATGACAGAACTTTGTATTTACATAGAGATTTTCTATGAGCTTAACATACTTCATGAATTAAAAGAAGTTCTATGTCAGTGCAATTACTTTGGAAACCTCTTTGACAGTGTCTTCTAAAGCTGAATGCATACCTTGTGACCTAGAAATTACACTGCTAGCATATACTCAACAGAAATGTATATTTATGTCTACCAAAAGACATGTTCATAGCTGCACTATTTATTGCATCCTCAAGCTGGAAAATACCCAAATGTCCATCAACAATAGAATGGGTATAGAATGGATAAATTATATTATTGTCATGTCATAATGGAATGTTATGCAGCAATGAGAATGAATGATCAATACCTACAGGTAACAATATGGATAAATCTCACAAACATACAATTGAGTGAAAACAGCCAATACAAAAGAGTACAAACTGTATGATTGCATTTGTACGTTGTGCAACAGCATGCAAAACTAAACTATGCATTAGACGTCACAACAGTGGTTACCCTTGGTATGGTTGGTAATGTAAAGAGAGCATGAGTGGAGGATATGTAAGGTGTTAGTAACATTCTGTTTTTGGATATGAGAGCTAGTTTCACAAATGTGCTCAGATTATGAAAATAATTCATTGAGCTTTACACTTATGATATATGTACTTTTTTCTGTGCATATTATAATTTAATGTACCTTAAAATATACATTTATTGATATAGATTTAGACATCTTCTAACTCTGCTCTTCTAGATTTGAGGTGTTGTCCATTGGCACCTAAAGTTACTATCATTAATTTAATTCATTTATTCAAAATCGTATACTGTGTACTTATTCTATATCAGGTCTACGTAGGGTCTGCTGATATGAAAAGAAAGGAAAGGAAAGAAAAGGAAAAGAAAACAAGAAAAGAAAAGAAAAGGAAAAAAGAAAAGGGGGCTGAGACCTCAGGCTCGGGCTTTGGAGGTCAGATCCCAGGGAGAGGACTGGGGTTGGCTGCATGAACACAGCCTGAAGGGGGCTAGTGTGCCACAGCTAGCTGGGAGGGAGTCTGGGGAAAAGTCTGGACCTGCCTAAGAGGCAAGAGACATTGTTTCCGGGTGTGCAAGTAGAGGGGATTAAGAGCACCGACTAAACAGGCTCCAGAGACGGGCATGAGCCACGGCTATCAGCGTGGACACCAGAGATGGGCATGAAATGCTAGGGCTGCTGCTGAAGCCACCGAGAAGCCTGTGGGCAAGCACAGGACACTATCCACACCTCCCCTCCTGGGAGCCTGTGCCAGGGTCACGTGATCCAGGGACAATTTCCCCAGGAAAACACAGGGCATGCCCCAGGCTATTGCAATGTCACGCCGGCCTCTGCTGCCACAGGCTCACCCCACATTCCGTACCCCTCCCTCCCCCTGGCCTGAGTGAGCCAGAACCCCCTAATCAGCTGCTACTTTAACGCCATCCTGTCTGGGCGGGGAACAAACGCCCTCAGGTAACCTACACACAGAGGTGGGGCCAGATCCAAAGCTGAACCCCAGGAGCTTTGAGAACCAAGAAGAGAAAGGGAAATTTCTCCCAGCAGCCACAGGAGCAGTGGATTAAATCTCCACAATCAACTTGATGTACCCTGCATCTATGGAAAACCTGAATAGACAACGAATCATCCCAAAATTGAGGCGGTGGACTTTGGGAGCAACTGTAGACTTGGGGTTTGCTTTCTGCATCTAGTTTGTTTCTGGTTATACGTTTATCTTAGTTTAGTATTTAGAGCTTATTATCATTGGTAGATTTGTTTATTGATTTGGTTGCTCTCTTCCCGTTTTTTTTTATATGAATATATAGTTTTCCTTTTTCTCTTTTTGTGAGAGTGTATGTGTATGCTTCTTTGTGTGATTTTGTCTGTGTAGCTTTGCTTTTACCATTGGTCCTAGGGTTCTGTCTGCCTGTTATTATTATTATTTTTTATAGTATAGTTTTTAGGACCTGTTTTCATTGATAGATTTGTTTTTTGGTTTGGTTGCTCTCTTCTTTCCTTCTTCCTATATTTTTTATTACTTTTTAATTTTTTTATATTTAATAATTTTAAAAAGTTATTTTAATTATTTTATTTTATTTTTTCTTTCTTTCTTTCTTTTTTTTTCTCCCTTTCCTTCTGAGCCATGTGACTTACAGGGTCTTGGTGCTCCAGCCAGGTGTCAAGCCTGAGCCTCTGAGGTGGGAGAGCTGAGTTCAGGATATTGGACTACCAGAGACCTCCCAAACCCACGTAATATCAAACGGTGAAAGCTCTCCCAGAGATCTCCATCTCAACGCTAAGACACAGCTCCAACCAATGACCAGCAAGCTACAGTGCTGGACACCCTATGCCAAACAACTAGCAAGACAGGAGCAAAACCCCACCCATTAGCAGAAAGGCTGCCTAAATTTAATAAGGTTACAGACACTCCAAAACACACCACTGGATGCGGTCCTGCCCACAAGAAAGATAAGATCCAGCCTCATCCACCTGAACACAGGCTCCAGTCCCCTCCACCAGGAAACCTACACAACACACTGAACCAACCTAACCCACTGGGAGCAGACACCAAAAACAACGGGAACTATGAACCTGAAGCCTGCAAAATGGAGACCCCAAAAAAAGTAAGTTAAGCTAAAGGAGAAGACAGAGAAATATGCAGCAGATGAAGAAGCAAGGTAAAAACCCAGCAGACCAAACAAATGAAGAGGAAATAGGCAGCCTATGTAAAAAAGAATTCAGAGTAATGATAGTAAAGATGATCCAAAATCTTGTAAATAGAATGGTGAAAATACAAGATATGTTTAAAAAGGATGTAGAAGAACTAAAGAACAAACAAACAATGATGACAACAAAATAAATGAAATGAAAAATAGTCTAGAAGGAATCAATGGCAGAATCACTGAGACAGAAGAATGGAAAAGTGACCTGGAAGATAAAATAGTGGAAATAACTACTGCAGAGCAGAATAAAGAAAAAAGAATGAAAAGAATTGACGACAGTCTCAGAGACCTCTGGGATGACATTAAACGCCCCAACATTAGAATTATAGGGGTCCCAGAAGAAGAAGAGAAAAAAAAAAGGGACTGAGAAAATATTTCAAGATAATATAGTTGAAAACTTCCCTAATATGGGAAAGGAAATAGTCACCCAAGTCCAGGAAGCACAGAGAGTCCCACAGAGCATAAATCCAAGGAGAAACACACCAAGACACATATTAATCAAACTATCAAAAATTAAATACAAAGAAAATATATTAAAAGCAGCAAGGGAAAAGCAACAAATAACATACAAGGGAATCCCCATAAGGCTAACAGTTGATCTTTAGACAGAAACTCTGCAGAAGGGAGTGGAGGACATATCTAAAGTGATGAAAGGGAAAACCTACCACCAAGATTTCTCTACCCAGCAAGGATCTCATTCAGATTCAACGGAGAAATTAAAACCTTTAGAGAAAAGCAAAAGCCAAGAGAATTCAGCACCACCAAACTAGCATTACAACAAATGCTAAAGGATTTCTCTAGGCAGGAAACACAGAGAAGGATAAGACCTACAGTAACAAACTGTGAACAATTTAGAAAATGGCAATTGGAACATACATATCAATGATAACCTTGAATGTAAATGGATGAAATGTCCCAACGAAAAGACACATGCTGTCTGAATGGATACAAAAACAATACCTGTATATATGCTGTCTACAAGAGACCCACTTCAGACCTAGGGACACATACAGACTGAAAGTGAGGGGATGGAAAAAGATATTCCATGCAAATGGAAATCAAAAGAAAGCTAGAGTAGCAGTTCTCATATCAGACAAAATAGACTTTAAAATAGAGACTAGTGCAAGAGACAAAGAAGGACATTACATAATGATCAAGGGATCAATCCAAGAAGAAGATATAACAATTGGATATATTTATGCACCCAACATAGTAGGACCTCAATGCAAAAGGCACATGCTAACAGCCCTAAAAGGGGAAAACGACAGTAACACAATAATAGTATGGGACTTTAACACCCCACTTTCACCAGTGGAGAGATCATCCAAAATGAAAATAAATAAGGAAACACAAGCTTTAAATGATACATTAAACAGGATGGACTTAATTGATATATATAGTACATTCCATCCAAAAACAACATAATACACTTTCTTCTCAAGTGCTCATGGAACATTCTCCAGGATACATCATATCTTGGGTCACAAATCAAGCCTTGGTAAATTAAAGAAAATTGAAATCATATCAAGTATATGTTATGACCACAACACTATGAGACTAGATATCTATTACAGGAAAAAATCTGTAAAAAATACAAACACATAGAGACTAAACAATACACTGCTAAATAACCAAGAGATCACTGAAGAAATCAAAGAGGAAACAAAAAGTTACCTAGAAACTAAGGACAATGAAAACACGACAACCCAAAACCTGTAGGATGCAGCAAAAGCAGTTTTAAGAGGGAAGTTTATAGCAATACAATCCTACCTCAAGAAACAAGAAACATCTCAAAAACACAACCTAACCTTATGCCTAAAGCAATTAGATAAGAAGAAGAACAAAAAAACCCCAAAGTTAGCAGAAGGAAAGAAATCATAAACATCAGAGCAGAAATAAATGAAAAAGAAATGAAGGAAACAATAGCAAAGATCAATAAAACTAAAAGCTTGTTCTTTGAGAAGATAAACAAAATTGATAAACCATTAGCCAGCCTCATCAAGAAAAGAAGGGAGAAGACTCAAGTCAACAGAATTAGAAAGGAAAAAGGAGAAGTAACAACTGACACTGCAGAAACACAAAGGATCATGAGAGATTACTACCAGCAAATATATGCCAATAAAATGGACAACCTGGAAGAAATAGACAAATTCTTAGAAAACCACAATCTCCCAAGACTGAACCAGGAAGAAATAGAAAATAGAAACAGACCAATTACAAGCACTGAAATTGAAACTGTGATTAGAAATCTTCCAACAAACAAAAGCCCAGGACCAGATGGCTTCACAGGTGAATTCTATCAAACATTTAGAGAAGAGATAACACCTATCCTTTTCAAACTCTTCCAGAATCTAGCAAGGGTGGAACACTCCCAAAGTCTTTCTATGAGGCCACCATCACCCTGATACCAAAACCAGACAAACATGTCACAAAAACAGAAAACTACAGGCCAATATCACTGATGAACATAGAGGCAAAAATCCTCAACAAAACACTATCAAACAGAATGCAACAGCACATTAAAAGGATCATACACCATGATCAAATGAGGTTTATCCCAGGAATGCAAGGATTCTTCAATATACACAAATCAATTAATGTGATATACCATATTAACAAATTGAAGGAGAAAAACCATATGATCACCACAATAGATGCAGAAAAAGCTTTTGACAAAATTCAACACCCATTTATGATAAAAACCCTCCAGAAAGTAGGCATAGAAGGAACTTACCTCACCATAATAAAGGCCATACATGACAAACCCACAGCCAACATCATTCTCAATGGGAAAAACTGAAACCATTTCCTCTAATATCAGGAACAAGACAAGGTTGCCCACTCTCACCACTATTATTCGACATAGTTTTGGAAGTTTTAGCCGCAGCAATCACAAAAAGAAAAAAAAGAAAAGAAATAAAAGCAATCCAAATCAGAAAAGAAGAAGTAAAACTGTCACTGTTTGCAGAGGACATGATAATATGCATAGAGAATGCTAAAGACGCTACCAGAAAACTAGTAGAGTTAATCAATGAATCTGGTAAAGTTACAGGATAAAAAATTAATGCACAGAAATCTCTTGCATTCCTATACAGTAATGAAGAAATATCTGAAAGAGAAATTAAGGAAACACTCCCATTTACCACTGCAACAAAACAAATAATATACCTAGGAATAAACCTATCTAAGGAGACAAAAGACCTGTATGCAGAAAACTATAAGACACTGATGAAAGAAATTAAAGATTATACAAACAGGTGGAGAGATACACCGTGTTCTTGGATTCGAAGAATCAACATTGTGAAAATGGCTATACTACCCAAAGCAATCTATAGATTCAATGCAATCCCTATCAAACTACCAATGGCATTTTTCACAGAACTAGAACAAAACGTTTCACAATTTGTATGGAAACACAAAAGACCTGGAATAGCCAAAGCAATCTTGAGAAAGAAAAATGGAGCTGGAGGAATCAGGCTCCCTGACTTCAGACTATACTAAAAAGCTACCGTAATCAAGACAGTATGGTACTGGCACAAAAACAGAAATATAGATCAATGGAACAGAATAGAAACCCAGAGATAAACCCATGCACATATGGTCACCTTATCTTTGATAAAGGAGGCAAGAATATACAATGGAGAGAAGACAGCCTCTTCAATAAGTAGTGCTGGGAAAACTGGACAGCTTCAGGTACAAGAATGAAATTAGAAAACTCCCTAACACCATACATAAAAATAAACTCAAAATGGATTAAAGACAGAAATGTAAGGCCAGACACTATAAAACTCTTAGAGGAAAACATAGGTAGAACACTCTATGAGATCAATCACAGCAAGATCCTTTTTGACCCACCTCCTAGAGGAATGGAAATAAAAACACAAATAAACAAATGGGACCTAATGAAACTTAAAAGCTTTTGCACAGCAAAGGAAACCGTAAACACGACGAAGAGACAACCCTCCAAATGGGAAAAATTATTTGCAAGTGAAGAAACTGACAAAGGATTAATCTCCAAAATTTACAAGAAGCTCATGCAGCTCAATATCTAAAAAACAAACAACCCAATCCAAAAATGGGCAGAAGACCTAAATAGAAATTTCTCCAAAGAAGATCCACAGATGGCCAACAAACACATGAAAGGATGCTCAACATCACTAATCATTAGAGAAATGCAAATCAAAACTACAATGAGGTATCACCTCACACCAGTCAGAATGGCCATCATCAAAAAATCTACAAACAATAAATGCTGGAGAGGGTGTGGAGAAAATGGAAACCTCTTGCACTGTTGGCGGGAATGTAAATTGATACAGCCACTATGGAGAACAGTTTGGAGGTTCCTTAAAAAACTAAAAATAGAACTACCATACGACCCAACAATCCCTCTATTGGGCAGATACCCTGAGAAATCCATAATTCAAAAAGAGTCATGTACCACAATGTTCATTGCAGCTCTATTTACATTAGCCAGGACATGGAAGCAACCTAAGTGTCCATCAACCGATGAATGGATAAAGAAGATGTGGCACATATATACAATGGAATGTTACTCAGCCATAAAAAGAAACGAAATTGAGTTATTTGTAGTGAGGTGGATGGACCTAGAGTCTGTCTTAAAGAGTGAAGTAAGAAAGAGAAAAACAAATACCATATGCTAACACATATGTATAGAATCTAAAAAAAAAAAAAAAAAAAATGGTTTTGACGAACCTAGTGGCAGGACAGGAATAAAGAAGCAGACTTAGAAAATGGACGTGAGGACACGGGGAGGGGGAAGGGTAAGCTGGGACAAACTGAAAGTGGCATGGACATATATACACTACCAAATATAAAATATGTATCTACTAGGAAGCAGCCGCATAGCACAGGGAGATCAGCTTGGTGCTTTGTGTCCACCTAGAGGGGTGGGATATGGAGGTTGGGAGGGAGACCCAAGAGGGAGGAGATATGGGGATATATGTATATGTATAGCTGATTCACTTTGTTATACAGCATAAACTAACACACCATTGTAAAGCAATTCTACTCCAATAAAGATGTTAAAAAAACAATAAGAAAATTCAATCCCTGTTCAAGGAGTTCATATGAGTGGGTGAGGACAGAGACATAATCAATTACAATTCAAAATAGCATGTAGAAATAAGTGCGGGTTATTTTGCTAATATCAAACAAGAAGACCCACGTCAGACTGTGTGGGCTTGGGGATCCGAGAAAGCAGCCTGGGACAAGTGATATATGACCTTTTGCTGAAAGATAAACAATTACACAAACAAAGGCTAATAAGAAATGCATTCCAAGCAGGAGGAAACTCCATTTCGGGAGTATCTGAGATGAGTGAGAATATGGTCTCTTCAAGAAACTGCACATATTTACTATCTCAGGAATATAGGCTGTGAGGAAGAGGAGAAGTGGCAGAGCATGAGGCTAGAGAATTAAGAAAAGGATTTTTAATATCATGCTGAAGAATTTGGATGTTTCCTGTACCCAAAGGTGAGCTAGTGAAGGATTTAAAACAGAAGAACAACATGATAAGATTTTCATTAAAAAATATCACTCTAGTATGGATAGGGAGAATAAATTGGAGAGAGAAAGGACTAAGTAGCAGGAAGATCAGTAAGGCATTAATGCAAGAAATGCTGATAACCTAAATTAAGGTAGTCAAGTTCCCCAAAACTCCACTCACATATGAACATGAAGCTGATTGGGGGAAACAGAAAGTAGGTTTATATTGTACCTTAGACAATTTCAATTGAATATTAGATCTACCTGTTCTTAAAATT
This sequence comes from Balaenoptera ricei, assembly GCF_028023285.1. NCBI lineage: Eukaryota > Metazoa > Chordata > Mammalia > Artiodactyla > Balaenopteridae > Balaenoptera > Balaenoptera ricei. The sequence goes on along the minus strand of NC_082639.1, from coordinate 41,129,392 downwards.
CTTTAGTTGAAAGGATTAATATTACCCATTATTATCTACAGCACCCTGTACTTCTTTCTAGGTGCCAATAACCTAGGCCAGAACTAAGCCTGTTGTCAAGATCATTGCCAGAGTGATCTTTGACTCTAATGGAACCCTATCTATTGAGCTAGATCTTTATACTGGAAAAGTCTCTTCAGTAAAAAGTCTCTCTGTCAGGCTCAGCTGGTCTTTGTGATGCCCTTGGATGTCAGGGACAAAAGACCAGCTCTATGGGAATAGGTATCTCCAAGACCGCTGAGCACATCAATAAAACATTGAGTGTGTGGGATAGGAGAAAAAAAGAATGGCACCAAGAATAAATCTAGATTGGTGCAAACACACATTAAGAGTATCTTTTATTGTTTATAAGGCTGGATATACTCAAAAGGGAGTTTCACTATACTGCCACATTGCTGACCTGGCTGGCAATTCAGATGTCATCCTGCTTGTTCTCTCATTCAGTGTGAATCATAATAGTTCTCACAGTGACAAAAATTGGCAATTCAGGATTTCACAGTACTCCTTATTCATGCTCTAAACTTCGAGAAAGCCATGGGTATTGGAGCTGAAGCCTACCATACTCTGAAGAATGTCATTAAAGATAAATGAGGGAAAGAAGCTACCAAGGACAGGCATGAGGCAGTTTTCTACTAACAACCTAGATCAGGGCTCAGCTAACTAAGGCCTGTGGGCAAAATCCATCCCACTACCTGTTTTTGTAAATAAAGTTTTATTGGAACACAGCAATACCGTTTGTTTACAAATTGTCTATGGCTGATTTTGTGCGTTAATGGCATAGGTGAATAGTTGTGACAGAGACTATGCAACTCACAAAGTTGAAATATTTATCATCGGGCTCTTTATAGGAAAAGTTTGGCCACCTCTGTCTAAGTGTAAAGAAACCCTAGAACTGCTAGAGGATGTTATTGGAAAGGCTGACTCTAAGAGATGAGGTTTTAATTGGAATGGACTCTGAGTTCTTTGAGTCTGCCATGTCTGATCTAGAATTCAACTCTCTAGTTAATTTAGCTGATACAACAGACCTGTGGTAGCTTATAAAGAACTACCAAGTGGTATCTTATAAAAAGCTCTTTGACCAGAATGACTGGGAAATTTGGTTTAAAAACAAAAAAGAAAAGAAAAACACTGTTAATACATATACCTAGGTGGTAGGAGATTATCTCAATCCAAAGCAAATCCCCAAGGCTGTGGATGAGAAATAATGCAACTGCTTCCTGCTTAAAGTGAACCAGATTTGCTCTGAGTGCCTTCAGCTGACCTAATCCAATGAGAGGGGCACCTTAGGTTTTCAGTATTCTGGGGCAACTGAAAATGCTTTTACTGCTGACCTGGTGGTAGAGCTTTGCCCTGCACATATCAAGATCATTGGACCTTAACAATCTGAATCTGCTTCTTAGAATTAAGGAGGTTCTGGATGGAAGATTCAGAAACTTCTTAGCCATTTAAGCCCTAGGCAGGAAAGCCTTTGAGCCAGTTTGGGTCTGTTCAGCTGGTTAGACCTCTGTTGCTGTTCTAATCAGACAGCCCAAAACATCAAACCAGTATTTTACAAGGTCCTCTGGTCATTTTCTCCCCTTTACTCTCTCCCCTGTGATATTCTCATTGGTTTATCTGAAATGATATATCAGAAGTCAAACTTATCCATCTGGAATCTTTTTGGAATATCTAGCGTGTAGTCAGGTGACTAGCTCAAAATTATATTTTTTCTCCCCTTTACCCCACCATGAGTCTGTGAATTCATATAATTATGGTGTGGTCCCCTGAGGTTCATAGGCAAGCTCTCCAAAGTTTTTATGTGGTAGAAAAGTCAGTAACTAAAAACAGTCTATTAGCTACTCTGCCACCAGAGATTTTTTTCCCACTGTCCACATTATCCTTCATGGTATTCAAGTCTTTCATCCTCTGCTGGTATCTTTTTCCCTCCTCCCAGATTATCCTTCCTTTTCAAATTCCAAACCCTCCCTCTATTGTGCAGAACATTCAACTGTCTCCAGATCCTGGCCCACATTCCCTTTCAAGTTCTACCTTTGAGGTGCTCAGCAGAACCAAATATCTGGTTACTTAATGAGGTCCACCCCTCTCTGTAGGACTTGGGGTTGTAAACAACAATACATTGCATATGTCAAGTACCAAGTACAGTCAGTGTTCAATCAGTGCTTTTTCTTCTTTTCCCTTCTGCTTATTTTATTGTTGTTATATTCTTTTTCTTCTTATGTCAAAAAATAAATGCCTCATTACATCAGTTGACATTTGTGTTCTCTTATTTTGGATTTAAGCTCATAAAAGGAAAGATGTGAGCCCTTCTGGCCTTGCACAATACAGCATGTATCAGAAAGACATGTAATGTGTATTCTTCAGATTTGGTGTGTTATATCAGAGAAAACTTAGGGCCATTTCCTTCACTTTTACAAAACGTATTTCTCCTCCAGTTAGGTAATAGCCTACTGTAGCTTGATATCTTCTTAGAATATAAAGCAGAGTCTGGGAAACAGGTTACACTGTGGTTAAGGTACAAGATTTGAACACATCACTTAATGTAGACTTTGATTGGGTTGCTTAATCCTCCTGAACCTCAGTTTCCTTATCCATAAGTACTAAGGCATACTTCATAGAGTTCTTGTGAGGATCAAATGAGACAGTGAAAGTAAATTACTTTGCACTGGAACCAGCACAGAACAAGTTCTTCAAAAAATGGAGGCTATTGTTCTTCTTATTAATATTGTTGCCATACCATAATGATATTTGACTTGTACAGTTATCTCAAAAATTGATAATAAATGGAGCAAACAATAAATGCTAGGAGGCAAGTTGAGAAAGGGCTGGAATAAAGCCCCACATGCATCTAGGGTGGTATTCAATAACTCATTTTTTTCCACTTTTTACTCTAGAAAATTTCCACTTTATACAAAAGCAAATAGAAATAGTGTAATGGCCCTCATGTACTCATAATCCAGCTTCAACAATGATCAATTCATAGCCAATAATTTTTCATTTTTATTGCTACTCATTTCCTTCTAACCCCTCTCCCATTGTCTTATTTTGAAGCAAGTCCCATATTGTTATAATTTATTCCATAAATACATCAGTATATATTTCTGAAAGATAAGGACGTCGTTAAAAATAGCCTTAAGTACTAACTAAATCTTGGTTGACTTGAAGCTAGCAGCCCTGGGTAATCCATTCACTTCCCCAATGATGTCAACACATGAGCTGAGGCATGAGATTGTACCCATCAGGAACGGTAGCAAGACTGTTTGGTCGAGGGGAATAGAAGAAAGATAAATGTTACATTTTGATTTCATGAATACCCTAAATCCTGTCCATCAACATGAGTGTGGTACAGGCAAGGTGTGATTATTCCACGAGGTATCATGTTATAATGGGAACAGGCATGTGCCTTGGTCCAGAAAGATCTGGGCTCCAAATCCTAATTCTACCACATATGGCTTGAGCCAAATTATTTGCTCCTAATACTCTTGTATGCAACAATTTGCAATTTATCAAATGATTCTTTTGCAAGTGTTAACTCATCTGTTCCTTATCATCTTGGGGGAAGGAAACAGGCTCAGTGAGTTTAAAGAATTTGCCAAGGGTCATAGAGCCCCAGTTTCTTCAGAGATGATAAGGAACAAATGAGTTAATAGTTGTAAAAGAAGCTGAATTCAAGCTCAGTTCCATCTTACAGAAACCCTGCACCCTTTGTACTATGCCAAGCTGCTCTGTGTATGCTGGCTTCAACCCCAGAATTCCTGCCCGTACCCACTCTCCCCTGGTCTCTGGTTTGGTGCAGCAGGGATGAGAGGGACTCTAGCTAAGTTGGGCTAGGCACTGGCAGATCTGACATTGCAAGTGATGAATGCATGTGAGCAGGGATGCATCCAAGTTTGAGGGGCCTTATGCTTATTCAATTTGGTGGGCTGCTTTAAGACAATATGACATTACAAATACAAATGTAGATATGAAAGCTAGAATTGAGTTAGAATAAGAAGAGAAAGCATCACAAATTACACAATTTTTTAAAGCTGACAAATTATTAAATTATTTTAAATGCTACAGACGTCACAGAATATTTTTAAATAGCATAATATTTTTATTAATTAACTTCCTAACATACTTCTATAATATTTTCCCCCATATTTTGGGCTGCATACTCTGATATTCTCTTTATATGACTATGATTCTGTAATATTTTCTAAAGAGAAAATAGAAAGCTAATTCAGTCTTTCCTCTAGTATGGTTGATCAGATATGTTTTTCGTTATTGATGTTTTTTAAAAATGTATTTTACTGTCATGATTTATTATCGGTAATGTAATATAAAACTTTAGGATTGCTGTGAAATTTGGGAAAATTTCTATCAATGTTTTTCATATGCAAATCTTAGGATTTTAGTTTTCATGTTTTCTTGTGCAGTTACTAATCTTAAATTTGCTTTGATTGCTGACATTCTTTAACCACATTACCTGGGCCCATCTTGGGTCCTTAAAAGGATCCTGTGCAGGTAGAGAGTTTCTACTTGCCCCTACTTCCCCCTACCCCATACACACATCACGCTTGAGTTTGATTAGCTTAAGGGAAAAGCTGACTCTGCAGATTAGTTGGTTACCTATTGCCTCTTTTACTTCCCCTGGGGTCAGATCTTCATTTCCTCACCAGGTCTTCTACCCAACTGGAAAGCAAACTCTGCTCCAACCCCAGGCACAGAACATTCATTCCCCTGACCCTGTCCCTTTCAAAAGATGGTGTTGAGGGCCCCTACCCTTCCCCTCAGTGACTGAATTAGGCCCCAAAAGCTTTCTGACCCCCTGAGTATCTATAGATAGGAGTGTATATTATAAATTTATGGGCTTTGAGACATTGGTTACCTCAGCTATAGAAGACAGAGCCCTGAAGATGAGGAGCTTCCATAAAAATATGTGGCTTTGCTAGAGCTGGGATCAGTTCATTTCCTTCCCACTTTTTCTTTGTATAAATACGTTTCAGATGTTCAATTAAAATAAGTACCCTTAATTTCAAGGCTTAGTCAGTTGTGTGCTATAATTATTCACTGGGCTGCCCGAGATATTTCTCACAATTACTTTTCCTTACTTCCCCAGTGAAATTACTGGTAATTTTTGGTTTCTCTTTTATTTAACAGGACAAAGCAAAGCATTCTGGGTCTGCCTGAGGCAAGAATAATGTGACTTTCTTAATAATGGCTACCTCTTGGTAAGGACCATCTTTAAGAGAGGAGGAGGGGAAAAAATCCAGGATTTATCATTCTTTAAGGGAAGAATTTGGCCCTATTTAACTGTTTTATTTATTTATTTTTCTCTAAGAATAGACAGACTCAAATATAAAGTTTATGTTTCACGAACTGCTAAAGTGTTAGAAATAGGTTGGGAATATATCCTATATAGATCTTGTTTCTCCCAGAATCTTTAAAAATGGCACTGTTCAGGTCATATCTGCCTATCAAGTAGAGTCCAAGTCTTTCAGTCTGGGATTCAGGTCCTTCAGCAGACCAAAGAGCATTGCTGGGGCTGTAGTTCATAGCGGGGCCTCTGAGGGTACAGTACAGACCAAGAAAACAAAAGGCAGAGAAAAGATCTTGGTATGCAAACTGGCATTAACCCATACCAATACTTTATCTTAAATATTGGGAGTAATTTCTCATTGACATTAGGGATTTTTGCCGATCTTATCATTTTATTCACTAATGAGCTGGAGAGCTTGGCTGTGAGTTTTGATACAGAATTATCTTTGAAATGAGTACAATAGTTGCCCTGATTAGTTGGTGTGGATATGTTTTCTGTCAATTTGATTTCTAATGTGAAGGTCATTGATCTTCACCTAATTCATGTATATTCTGTTCCATCATCTTCTCACGCCTGACTTGGGAAACCTGAGCTTCAGCAAGCTCCAGATAACTTACATGATGTTTATTCACTTACTTATTTGTCCTGCCTCAGGCAGATCTAGATGCTTTGCTTTGTCCTGTTAAATAAAAGAAACCAAAAACTACCACTAATTTCATTGAAGAAGTACTTATGAGAAATATCCCAGGAATAAACATTTATTTCCTGAGCACTTACTCTCTGTCAGCATCCTGCTAAATTTTATAGAAACAGAGAGGAATAAAACACTGACACTGACTTCAAGAAGTTCATTGTCTGCAGGCAAGACAGACAAGTAAACATTTGAATATTCTATTAGTCAATATAAGCCACAACAATAAAACTCCAATGGCTTAGTAATTCTCAGTGGCTTAATATAAAAGTTTACTTCTTGTTTAGTTATAATGTACATGGGTTAGTAGAGGAACTCAGCTCCACAGTCAATTGGAAACCCAGATCTCTGCATCTAACTGACAGATGAGGGAAGAGAAAGAGTGTGGAATATTGGGCTTGGAAGATGTGAACATTTCTGCCATGCACACTTCCTTTGCTAGACTCAATCCATACCCACTTGTATGGAAGGCTAAGAAATATAGTCTGACTGTGTGCCTGGGAGGGAAAGGAATTGGAGTTTGGTGAGCACATAGCATCATCTTTGCCACAGTAATAATATAGGATCCTTTGTGCTGTGACACAAATCAACACAAGGATTATGGGAAGAAGGAGAATTCTTAGTCTGTGGTATGGGAGGTAGAGGTGGGAATCAGGAATGGCTTCCTAGAGGATGTGACACTTAAACTGACTTTTGAAGAATATTTAAGAGTTAGGTGAAGAAGAGGAGGGTGGGGTTTGAAATAAGTGGGAGGACGTGAGCAAAAGCAAGAAGACATGAAATAGCAATGTGTATGCTTAGAGAACTTTCAACTCAAAAGACTTACATCTAGATCTTACATTTTGATGAGAGACACAAGACTTTTGATCATCTCTTGTTCTGAGGTTAGTAGCAGTTCTGGATCACATGGATACATCCTAATTCAATTGTTCTGATAAAATATGCATTGCCCAATTTTCAAAATCAAAGAAGTATTTTTTTGAAACTAGTTGAAAGTCAAGCAGTCAGAATGACCTAGTTAAGAACTTTATTCAAAAAAAGAAAAAGAACTTAGAAATTGAAATCATTGAAAATCATATCTTCATCTATTTGTGAAGACACAGAAACCACATATTTTACCACATATTTTAAGGATGTATGGAGAGGGGCAATGTGGTACCTTTTTCTCTCCAATGAGAAATGAAATTGACAGCAAAATTTTCTATTGTAATATTCAGGGATGTTTTGCTGTGGGTCCATGAAGAACAGTTTATATAAAAAGTGTTTGGATTAAAATCTAATCATCTCTTGTACCTCTATCTATACTGTTGAAATTGGGGTAATGATCTAAGGCTCTGGTGTGCCCTAGAGCTCTTAGATTTTATAAATGTCTCTGTGTTGCTAAGACTAAAATCTATCTGCATAAGAATCTCTCTAAAGAGGAAACAAAGTTCTTGGCTCAAATAGGGATTTCAAAACAGGAGTTACTGCACTGAAAGACACATTTCTTGGACCATTTTTAAATATGAGAAAAATGAATAGTACATCTAAATATGGAATCCATATCGATAGAACTGGAGGTGGGGTGGGCGTCAAAAAGTGCTTATGGGAAAGGCAGGAGGGAAGTAAGTTAAAATAGGACCAATAGTGTTTATCTTGAAACTTGGCAGACAAATCTAGAATTTCATGGTTGGAAGATAGCAGAGAAAGTCAAGAGATGAGAGAGTATCATAAATTTCCAGGCAAGAGCACAAACAGTAAACCAGTACCGGTAGAATTAAATGTGCTAAAGTATGTAAAGCATTTGACAATGCCTGGCACTTAATAAGTGTTCAGTAAACATTAGCAATTTATTATTATTATTACTATTATTATTAGTGTTCATTTTGCCTTATTGGGCATTGTTAACTCAAAATACTCCTTCTTGCTCAATGCATTTCTTCTTTTTTTTCTTCTCTTGCAACTTTTCTTTATTCTTTATAACAAACATTGAAAACATTTAAAATTATACATTTCTCAAAGCTGGCTCTCCTGAGCCTCACCATCCAAGCCACTCCAGATGAGGTATTGTTCTTCTCTTATTCCATCACACATACCTTAAGTTTTCCCCCTTGAGCATTTATTAAAACTTTGTATTTGACTGAAAGCACCCTGAGGATGGCAACAGAATCTTTTTCATACTTATATTCCCAGGGATACTACTGTATCCTTGACACAGAGTAGATATTTGAATATTTGAATGAATGGTCAACAACATACAGCTTACTTAGCCCTTTCACATCCATTTTATGCTCAGTTAAGCTCAGTCATATAGATATTACTACAAACAAGAACACTAAGGCTTAGAAAGATTTAGGATTTTTGCCGAAGGTGGGAAGTAGTACAGTCAATATTCCGGCCAGCCTGTCTGGCTATAGAACTTCCTATGCTTTTCATCAAAACACACCACACCTTCTTGGAATTTATGATGGTGAGAATTTATGATTTAGTAGCCTAATACCAAGAGACCTGGGTTCTAACATGTCTTTGCCCCTCTTTTAGGGCATTGATAATTATGTGATGTCTTATCTCCTTCACTACAAGCATGAGAACTCTTTGAGGGCATGAACAGCTGTTTTCTTCACCTCTTTATCCCTAGCACATAGTGCAGGATGTGGCACAGAGCAGGTTCTTACTATACAGCTATTGGACTGATTAGGTAAATGAGTGAATAAATACAATTATTCTTGATAATAATAATAGCAACAATAATTGCATTCTATAAAAATAAATACAATGCACTTTAGCATCCATTATCTTCTTTTATCCTATCCGCTCTGTTTTAGATTTGACAAGGTTGGTTTGTTATCCTTATTTTGGAATGACGCAAACTGAATCTCAGAGAATCTCAGCAAGATGCCAAAATTCATACCTTTGATATAGAGCTGGGATGCCAACCCAGATATATCTGACTGCATATAGCATGCCTTTTCCTCACTATCAGTCTGTTTCAAAACCAGAGAGATTTTCATCTTTACAGAAGACTCAAAGAAGACCAAAACTTTAATAAGTAGAAAGAATACCAGCATTACTGATAGAATTTCAGGTCATTTGGGCTATCAGAGGTGGAGATTCCTTTGGGTGTGCTTTTATATCAGTGCTTCTCAAACGTCACTGTGTATGCAAATCATTGGGGAATCTTGTTAAAATGCAGATTCTGATTTGGTCATTCTGCTGTGAGCCTCAGAGTCTCCATTTCTGATAAGCTCTCATGTGATGCTGATGCTGCTGGTCCAAGAACCACACTTGGATAGCAAGGCTGTCATAGCAAGGCTTTGTATCACCCATGCCTGGGCTCTCTCTCCTCCTAAGTCTGGGCCCTGTGGGATGGGCTTGATATTCCCTGCTCTGCCTCTTGCTCCAATGATAGGATTTAAACCCACATTTTTTTTTCTGAGTAACCATTTTTTGTTCACAGGGAATTATCACCTAAACTTACAATCACATGGGCAGGGATTTGAACACTGAGGAAAAGGATTTACTCTGTTTATTTTGTTCATTGGGATAGATGGACCACACATCTATCCCACACATTGTGGTGCTGCTGACCTACAACTGAAACGTAAAACCTCCCAAAGGGACTGCTTGAAATTTTGCTTGTTAGATAGATGCCTTTGGGGAGCCTTGGTGGGTCCCAGAAGGGATCAGCAGGCGTCCAGAGAGCATCCTTTTTCATTCTGAGAACAAGTAAAGCACTGGGAAATCATGAAAAGAGAACTAGGCTGGAAGTCTCTGCCTTACTCTCACTGAGCTACGTTTGACGAGCACTCTAGGTTTCAGCATTTGCAGCTGTAAAATGGGAAACATTACCTACCTTACAGAATCGTTGTCAAAATTACAGGAATATTATATCCCCTCTATAAGATCACGAACTTCTTAAAGATAGAACCTGTGTTACATTTGACTTCTGCCAACCAGAGCTCTAAATACAATGCTTTGTGTATAGTAGACCACCAGTTACTGAAGGTGGATAAACTATTTATCTGGAAGGATACTGTAACATGTAAAACATTATTATACTAACATTTTTGTATATTGCTTTAGTATTGCAAAGAAGAGCATCAACTTATCTAATCAATTACAAGCCTATGCTGTTTTTAACCTTCTATTACCTCTCAAATTTATTCTATCTTTACCACCCCCTTCTTAATCAAAGTCATCTCATCTCTCACCTGGGCTAGTCTAATAGCCTCCTAACATCTTCCCTCATCCACTGTATAAAGCCACAATGATGTTTTAAATTTTTTTAAGTCTGATAGTGCCACTCCCCTGCTTAAAGGTCTCAGTGCCTCCCCATTATGCTTTGAACAAAGACAGAATTCCTTAACAAAGCCTATAATGCCATTAATGAACTAGCACTTGCCTGTGTCTAGACTTAGCTTATACCTCTCTCCTCCATGGTTTTCGCACACCAGTCAGTAGCACTGGCCTTCTTTCAGTCCCTTGAATGAAGCATGTGCCTTTTAGGCACAGGAAGAAATGCAGGCTGTTTTCTTTGCCTTAAGTGCACAACTCATTCCCTACTTTAAAACCCTTTATGTTTTAGCTCAACCATCAACTATCTCCAAGGAAATTGTCCATGACCCCACTGATTGAGCCTGAGTTTTTGTTGTTGTTGTTGTTGTTTTATGTTCTCGTACTGTCTGGTACATTAAAAGCACATATCACATAACTAGATATTTTAAAATTATTCACTCAATATCCTTTTCAAGTATGATATGAGCTCCATGTGGGTAGGGTCCTTAATCTATCTTGTTCATTACTATAACCACAGCTCTTGGGACAGTGCTTTGCACATAGAAATATTTATCAAATATTTGCAAAATTGATAACATTAGATTGATTAATTTATATCATTACATTATTATTAATCCTTTTGGTATCTTCCTTATAGTCAAGTGTACATATTACATTTTTATTTGCACTTTTCTGTTCATCCTCTCCCTTAAATATCTCGTAAGTCCAACTTGTAAAATAGTTATTTTTAACTCCATTTTTTGGAAGAAACTGAGGTAAAGTGGCTTGATCAAGGCTGCACAGCCAATCTGTGGCAGAATCTAGATTAATTAATGATAAATCTAATGTCCTTTCTACCCTCAGCTGCATAACCTCAGATTGTTGTGAAAGTGACAGGTGAGGGTATGGCCAAGCAGGTTTAGCTTATCAGAAAGCATGATCATGTGCTGTTGAGTGGTACTCTGATACTGGGCCACTGACCTATATTCTAATTTAAAATGTATATCTTATCATTCAGATCCTAAAATGTAGGAGTAGGAAGGGCCTATAAGGAAATATCTAATTTATTTATTTGATTAAGCCATGTACTATACAATAAAAATTTGTTTTCCATTTCCAGGTAATCTTACAGTCTTGAATAAGGATAAACCATAAGTAGTTGAGGCAAAGGTCCGGGGTGATTTACTGCAATAATCATCTGCTCCTGAGAAGAAGCTGTTAAGTGGCACAGTGTTTCCCAAATTTACCTGAGCATGAGAATCATTTGGGGCACTTATTAAACATAGAAATTCCCAGGCCCCTCCTTACCAGTTTTGAAGTGAAGTCCAGGAATCTGCATGTTTAGCCAATACCCCAGATCAGGAGGTTGGGTAACAATGAAGTGTGTTAAAATGGACAAACACTAACACCCTGATCTGGGAAAAAGAACATGAACCCTTTGATTGTGGTGAAGTAGTTCAGACTCAAGAGGAAGGACTGACAGTTCTCTGGAGATATCTGCTGAACCTCATTTCAACTAAAGAGTTACTGTTTTAGAATACCCAAGACTGATTTCCAGCACTGGATCGGCCTTCCTTTGTAGTTAAAGGAAGCAGATTAGTTGCTGGGACTCACGTGAGAGATTTAACTGAGTGGTCAAGGACTAAAATCCAAGGTTCCTGAAACCTCCAGTCAAGGCACAGATTTGCAGGCATTATTAAAGGTCTTGGTGACATGTCTTATTAAAAAGTCTAAAGATGTGCAACATCAGTAATGGGAGCCTGGCTCAGGCAAAACTCAAAAAATATTCTTTAATATCTACTTGGTTTCAAGTCCTAAACTGAGTATTGGGATTCAAAGAATCTGGAAGGAAACATTAACAAAGTCATACCTCTAATACAGTGTGGGATGGAGTCACATAGTAATTAATTTGGCCCTTCCCTATTCCATCTTTGCCTCCTCTGAACTCTAAGACCTTCTCAGAACACAATTTAAATACTACTTTCTTAGAAGGTGAATACAAGTTGGTGAAGGGGAGTTCAGCCCAGGAAGCTGGATATAGGACAAACCAGGTAGAAGAAACACAAGAGTAAAACACATACATATAAGAAACCTTCCTCTCCTGAGGGAGGTAACTGTAGTTCAATGTATTTTGAGCATAGTATTTTGGTGGTAGCCAGAGGTGAGGCTAGGGAGGTAAGTAGAATTAAGGATTAAGGTCATGAAGCGTCTTGAATACCATGTTAAGGAGCCTAGACTTTCTCTCTCTCTCTCTTTTTTTTTTTTCTTTTTTGGTAGATGATGCCGATGGATTACTTTAACCATAAAAGAAACATGGTCATATTGACAGTTTTTTGTTTTGTTTTTTTTGTTTGTTTTTAATCCAGGAGGTAGCATTGTGGATGGATAACATAGTAACAAAAATATGTTCTCAAGAGAAGGCCATAAGAGCTCCGTCAGAGGAGCTGGATGCTGATACATGGGAAGGAGGCAGAGTCAGAAACTGGAAAGTGAGAGCTCGGTATTAGCAATGAGAGCTTTCTAGAGTCAAACTAGATGAGGAAACAGCAGGGGCAGCAAGTATCATGTACAAGACAGAATGGGTTGTGGTGGCTTCAGTCAACGTTTATTTCTATTTAGCCAGCAGTGTGAAGGCTCTAACTCTGTGGATATCCTTGAATGTACCAGGAGCTCTGACATGTTTGAGATGAATTAGCAGTGTCCTGAGAGATGGTTGAACCATACATGGATGTTTGGGCAAGAAGTATGGCAGTCAAGGGCTAGAGTCTAGCTGCTTATGAGGGAAACAGGTAAGAGCAAGGCAAAGCCATCATCATTGTGATAAAGGAGAACTTTAGGTGAATTCTTGGAATAAAAATTCCTAATTGGGTTCTGAAAGCCAATTATGGGCCTTAGATAACACTTAACTAGGGAAGAACTATGATTTTACAGTGCAATTCAGGAGCTTAGGAGTAGTTTGACCACATGATCAATATCAGTAGTATAGACACGGAGAATGACTGAGACTTCTGGGATGTTAATTAACTTTTCTGAACCTCAGTGGCTCCATCTATAAGATGGGATGATAATATCTATTTCACAGAGTTGTTGAAAGCATTAAATATGATAATCAATGTGAAAGCTCCTACCACTGTGAGGAGACACAGTAGGTACTCATTAAATGTTGGTTTCCTTTTTGTGTTTTCTGCTTCAATTCAGAACTTGTCAAACTGCTGGGGTTAGCACAGTTCCTCGTATGGAGGGCTTTGGCTTGGTTAAAGAAGGGGAAGGAGAAGGCAGAATTTTAGAAATAAAACTATGGAGCTACCTAAAGGGTATGAGGCTAGAATCTTGCTAGACTAGACTGGCAAGAAGCTAATCCAAGGGAAGTCTTGGAATAGCCTTACTGTACTGCATTCAATATGTACACATGAATCTAAGCAGAATAAGCTAAAGCAAAAAAGTTTACTTTCCAGTGTGGATCATGTCATTTGGAGGACACATTTAAGAAATTAAAGTGAAATGCATAATTCTAAAGCTTAAATAAGAGCTCCTCTTTTACATCGCTTTAAACTACAGATTGTACTGAATTGCTTTCCCTGGCATGATAGCTTTTATTGTTGATTTCATGTCAAATTGAAAACTCAGCTATGTGAGGACTCATAAAAAGCAATTAATTTTAACCTAAGATACATCATTCCAATGAATTACAAAGTTACAAAGAGATAAGTGGGACACAACATAAATGGTTTCAAAACCCCATTTGCTTTCTTGTTTCTATCCTTAGGAAATTCTTAGAAGAGATCCTCGCTGGTATATTTTATTCCATGCCATTTTATATTTCTCTACTCTCTTAAAACTGGACTAGCTAACCATTCTCTCTAACACTCCCTAATTCCTTGCAGTCTTTGCAAATGAACTCCAGTCGATCCAACTTCTCTTTCTCCCTTCTATGGACATACTTTTTCCATCAGTTGAGGTTTCTTTGTTTTTTGTTTTGTTTTGTTTGTTTTTCTCATTAAGAACACCCTTCTGGTACAACAGAGAGGGACTCCACAGCAGGCAGGCTCTAGTTTTTGACTGAGCCTTCTACTCTTGCATACCTCCCTCTCTTCCTCTGATCACTCGTTTTCTCTGTCTCTTTAGCTTAATGAACTATTTGGTTAACTCTAGTGTTAAAAGTCACCCAGTTTGTTTTTGCTACAGAATTCCAAGGGCATTCTTCTTCAGGGCACGGTGTCTCCTCAGATGCTTTCTCTGGTCACTGTCTGTATCACTTGTTTCTCCTTAGGCCTAAAGGGATAGACCTGATACTTTGGTTTATTGTCAGTTGTACCACATGCCTGCGTCATGTGTCTTCCATGGCCCTAGAACACATAACACAGTGGGTGAGAATATTAGTAGGTCACTGAGTCATGCAGTAGTGAGCTTTATCTCTCTGACTCTTCTAGTCTTTTCAGTTTCATTATTGCAAAAAGCACATTAACTTTCTTTAATGTGTTCATATTTTTCTTTTCTTTCTTTGCCATTGTTGCAACTAAGTATGAGTTAGCTGCCTTCCATGGCCATATGATAAAAATTACAATAACTAACATGCAGTGTGCTTATTCTATGCCAGGCCATGTGTTTATCTATATTGACTAATGTATGTATACTCTCTTTCTCTCTCTTTTTCTCTCTCTATAGATGTAGATAGATATTAATATATAGATATAGAGATGTTAACTATATATAACATTATATGTATGCATATATATGTGATCTTATCAGGTAAAACTGTTAATAAAACTCACTTTTTTCATATGAAGAAATTGGAGCTCAGAGAGACTAAATGACTTGCCCAAGGTCCCATAGTTAATAACTAGCAGAACTAGGGCTGAGTCCTACTCCAGAGCCTGGACTCTTAAACATTATATTGTTACATTTGTTTAAGGCTCTTTACAAAGCTTGTTTACATATGTCATCTGATCGCCACAGCAACCCCATAATTATCCCCATTTTACAGATGAGGAAATAGAGGGTCCAAGATATGAAGAATATACTGTAAAATACATAGCTGGTAAGAAGTGGAACTGGAATATGAGCCAAGGTTACTGATTTTAAATTTAGAAATTTTCCACCAAACAGTTGAAGTTCTAAATTGAAGCATCTGGGAATAAATTTGTATCTGATTTAACTTACAGGTATGCTCAGACTTGTATGCATATGTGTGTATATGTGTATTCACACATATATATGCATATATTTCTTTTTATATTAACACCCATATACATAAGTTATTATCTGGATAAATTTTTAACTTTTAATTTAGTAAGTTTATAAGCATAACAGGATGTGATGATTCTTTTGAAAAAAATCATTGTCATTTGTTATGCCCTTAACAAAAACTATGTTCATATAATCAAATTTCACATTATTAGAAAGTTGATTTTTTTTTTTTTAAAGCAAGGCAATGCTTTTTTTTTTTTTTTAATTTATTTTTTATTTATTTATTTTTAGCTGTGTTGGGTCTTCGTTTCTGTGCGAGGGCCTTCTCTAGTTGCGGCAAGCGGGGGCCACTCTTCATCGCGGTGCGCGGGCCTCTCACTGTCGCGGCCTCTCTTGTTGCGGAGCACAGGCTCCAGACACGCAGGCTCAGCAGTTGTGGCACACGGGCCCAGTTGCCCCTCGGCATGTGGGATCTTCCCATACCTGGGCTCGAACCCGTGTCCCCTGCATTAGCAGGCAGACTCTCAACCACTGCGCCACCAGGGAAGCCCCGAAAGTTGATATTTTTGACATGGATTTTCACATGTCCTCTAAGTCCTTTATCTGAGGGGTATTGGGGGAGTATGGTAGGTAGACACAGGTTTTGGCATCCCGTGACCTGATTTTGAATCTTGATTCTCCTTCTGACGTTCAGCAAATTACTTTTCACTTAACTTCTTTCATCAGTATTTTAATCTGCTAAAAATAAGTAGTTTTTCTGACCATAAGGCTTTCTTCCTCTAATTTGCTCTTCACATAGTTGTCAGAGTGATAGTTCTAAAACACTATCCAGATTATGTCATTGACTTCCTTAAAATCCATCTCCCTCTCTCCCTTGTTTTAAGGATAAAGGTCAAATTCTTTAGCCTGAATCTCAAAGCTCTTTATAACCTAACCTTCTAGTTTTAATCCCTCTCGAATTTCACTCATCCTCCCTACGTTGAGTGGCACCTCAGCCTAAGTTCACCCAGTTATTAACAGGATCAAGCTTAGAACCCAGATTCTCTAACATTAAGTTCAATACTTTTTCTATTCTCACATCATCTCTAATTAACAAACCTCTTGAAGTAACTTATTATTGAGCTGATTCCATTTACTTAGTACAGAGCATGCCTGCTATCTGAATTTTTCTTGTATTTAATAATGAAAAACAATCAATTAATACTTATATTTGTACCACTCTGCCAGGTGCTGCATAATCTGATAGAAGTAAGATACAGTCCTTCTGTTAAGGAGCTCACAATGTAGTAGGAGAGATGAAGACAAATAAAATGGATTCTAATTAAGATAGAGTGTGTCCCTCTCTTCTGACATAATGTAACAGATATCAGAGGAGAGGGACAGAGACAGAGCCATTTGGCTAATGAGGAGATAGGAAAGAGCCCAGAATTGGAAGTCAGGATGCCTGGATTCTACTTCCAGTCCTGCTGTGAAGTTTCTACATGACCTGAGAGAAATCATTTCCCCTCTCTAGGCCTCAAATTCCACATTTTAAAAGTTATGGGTTTGAAGTAACATTAAATGATGCATAAGACTCAAGTGAAGTCTAATATTATAATCTTTCTTATAGCTAAAGTAGAGTATTCTTCCAAAATAAAAATAAAAACTATCATTAGTTGAGTGCTTCCTATAAGTCAGTCACTGTTTTAAATACTTTACAGGCACCTAGTCCTCACAATAACTCTAGGAAGTAAGTATTATTATTATCATTCTTATTTTACAGTTTAGGAAGCTGAGGTAGAGAGAGGTTAAGTAAGTCATAGGTTTGTGATTTGAACCTACACTTTTATGTTTGCAGAACTGATACTTTTCACCATCATTCTTTGTGGCTTCTTACAGATGCTTGCTCATAAAGCAATGGCACTCAAGCTTCAGCTCCACAGAGACTGGAGCATTAACTTTGTCATAGATCACTTGGTCATATTTGTTTGATCTTGTAAGTTTTAAACAGTGTAAGCATATCTTCAGTGCATACTCATTGTCAGATGTAATGATTCTCTGTCGGAATCAATGCTTATCATCTCTCATTCCAGATAATGCCAATTCAAAAAAGTATTTAAGAAGCCAATGTGCATGTTGTTGATGATTTTTAAAAACTTTACAAACAAGAGTATGGTCCATTTGCTAGTATTTTAGAAACATGATTATCAGTATAGCCAAACATACCTTATCGAAATAAATAAATAAACAAATAGTGCAATTTAAATTTTTCTCATGTAGTTCCCACTTAAATTTATGGTTTTTGAAGATAATGTATAGAAACTTAGGGATAATTTATTCACCTTTTATCACTCATTCTGCTTTCCAAGGTGCTTTCATATACATTGTGCTTGGATCATAAGGCCTTTATGATTCTCCTTAATAAAGAGGTTCTGACTATGTGATGTTATTTTTACTTTGGGGTCCACAAGTCCTCAATAATGCTGTGAACTAGGATGGGCATTAATTATACTCCTCATTTGCAGATGAAGAATTTGAGCTTCAAAGAGATAAAGTGACCTGTTTCAGGCCACACAACTAGAAAAAGGAAGAACCAGGACCTGAAATCAAGTTTCCCTGATTCCAAAGGCAGCATGCCTTTCACTCTACAATTTTGCCTCCCCTGCATTTTTCACACATGATTTTATTCAAGCCTGGGATAGATCAGGCAAACTAGAATCCTTTTGGCTGTAGGCAGGCCCAGATATCAGCAGGGTTACTGAATCTGAGCTGCATTTGGCAAGATCCAGTGAAAGAGGAGCCAGATCCCCTTGCAGGCAGGGAACACATACACAAGCCCAGGTCAGGACCATGGAGAGTTCCCGGTGAGTCGTTTTTGTTTTTTTAATTATTCTTTGCAGCTTGGGCTTCACCTTCAGGTCTAGGAAAACACATTGACTGCTTAGATACAGCCTAATCTGTCCTTGCTAGGAGGGACCCTCATTCATATTTATATACAATTCATTCAAACTGCTTTCTATTCCAGTTTTATTTTGTATGATTATGTGTTTAATGTCTTCCCTGCTACGTACACACTATAGATCATAAATGCTTTGAGGTCAAGGCCACATCTGTTTTTACTCAGTTTTGTATCCCTATGGCTAAGAACAATGCCTCGAATTTGGTAAACACTCAATAAATGTTTGTTAAATAAATGTTGAATGCATACAAATACCAAGTGTTAAGCACATGCTCAGTGCTAGGCTCTATTCTGGGTACTCTTACCTTTCTGCTTATTGAACCTCACTGAAGCATAGTCACTCAATGAGATAGTAAAGAAAGACACTATCAAATTTTTTGACCTCATGGCCAAAATTTTTGAGAGAGTTCACATATTTACTGCTTCTATTTCCTCACTTTCCTTTCAGTCTTCAACCTACTGCACTCTGGTATCTGCCTTCACCAATCAATTTGGAATTGCTTCTTTAATAAACTTTGAAATATCTTTTATAACCTCATCTCACATGACCTTCAGCGTTTGACATGGTGAATCACTCTTCCTCCCTCGTCTTTCTTGGCAACATTCTATCTTGGTTTTCTTCTCACATCTCCACCTATTTCCCATTCTCTTTCTTACACTTCCTTTTTTTTGAGGACCACCAAGTGTTGGGATTCCCTAGGGTTCCATCCTACTCTCCTCACACAAGCTCCCTGCTCTTCTCATCCATACTCTTCAGTTCCTATTACTTCAAGTACCATCTACAAACTTTACCTGTTGAATCCATCATTTCATTCCTAGATATTGTTAAGAGGTCTAAGCTCACATTTCCAAACATCCACTGGCCAGTGGAAAAGGCAGGAAGGACATTCCTTCAGAGAGTGTGGTGGGAGTAAAAGCAGAGTGGTGAGAAAGCTTCTAGCGTGTCTGGGGGTGAGTAGGAATAGTTAGACATTCATTTTCTCTCACTAGTACAGATTATTTTTGCTAAAAGAAAAAAAAACTAGTATAAAATAGGTACATAACAAAAATCTTTGAATGTATAAATGAGTGAATGAATGAAGGAGAGGAATTGATGGGTCTAGAAAAACTCTCGACTAGGTACTTTACAAATGTACTTTACTGTTGCAGCAGCTAATAATGATAATATATGGCATGTCTGATACTTGTTTTCCCATGTCCCCATTGCCACATACTCTTTCAGCCCTCTGTCATCCCTGTTTTAGATTATTTGCTCCTCTCTAATCTGTCTTTCATATAATAGTCAAAATAATCTTTCTAAAAAGTAAATTTGCTTGTGTCAGTGTCCTGCTCAAACTCTTCAATTAACCTATGGTTCTATAAGGTAAAGAACTAACTCTTTGTTTTACATTCAAAAGCTGTCCTTTTATGTGCTCTAGTCACATTGGACTACTATCTATCCTTGACTCATTATTTTCATTTTATACATCCTTTCTAGGACTACAGCTACTTAAGAGGGCCTTGCTGTTCTCTTACGCAAGCCCTTTATACATACTGTGTTATCTGTCTGAAATACTTCATTTTAACTTTCCTCCTTTACCCTCCATTATAAAACATTTGCTACAGGGTATGGCATATAGTAAGCATTCAACAAATGCAGTGAATGTCATTGTCATTATTGTCTTTGTTGTCATTGTCATCATCATCATCCTCATAAGATGTGAGGGATCCTAGCTGCCAGAGGTATCAGGGACTTTCCAGATTAGTTAGTTCAATTTACATTTTATATATTCTCAAATAGGTCCAGGAAAGGGAAGAAGTTTGTTCAGACTTATACAGCTTGTGAGAAAGAAACCAAAACCAGAGAGCTAGAACCTAGCTGAACTAACTTTGCCCACCACCCAAATAGGCCTCTTATGGTTTTGAAATTATTTTACCTTCTGACCAATTGATCAACTTTTATACAGGGAAGAGCATGGTCAATCTTAGTTGGGCTCAACTCTTGGCTCTTCTGTTTACTTGATAATATTACTTAACTCATATGGCTGTTAAAATGGACAATGTATATATTATATATAACACAAACCATGGCCCAAAGATAGTATACCCCCTTTACCTCAGATTTGGTGTGTGTCCTCTCAGACATGTAGGCTAGAGGGATTCTAGGACCTTATAATTATGTTGGTCAAAATAGTGGTTGGTTTTAAAAACTTGCAGGAGGGAAATATCATAGGAAGAAAGTTAAGAGCATATTGTCTTCAGCGTGAGCAGAAACCCAAAATAGATTGCTGCATACGGGTTTCTAGTCGTGCTTGGGAATGCAGCCGACTGAGCACAACATGGCCCTATCCTGGGACTCCGCCAGCTTTGCCCTCCCTGCATGTAGGACAGGTGCATCTGTGCCCGTGGCCCATATTTTGCATCCATAAGAGATTCAAGGCAGGTTTGGATTCAAATAGAGAGGTCTGCAGAGGGGTCTAGGCACCCCTGAACCACCAGTTTCCTGCATCTTAATACTCAGGAATCCAAACCACTATCTGTGGAAAATTTTACAGAGCTGTTTACCTAGTTCCCGGAGGAAAGTGTCCTCGTAGTTCTGCCTGTCTTCTTCCTGCCCCTACCTCTGTCTCTCAGACCTGATATTTCCCATTTGAGCTTGAATATATTAGACCGGAATGATCTTCTGTTGGGGAGTTTAGAATATTTCTCTCCTTCTGCGTGGTGGAGAATTGTATCAAAGAAAACTGGAACTGTCATCCATAAAGAGGCAGTGAAGTAGAATTTGTTGATTTTCTATCATTTTCTTATTTAATTTCCATTAACCCTCTGAAGTAAATCTTAATGTCTTTTAACAAATGAAGAAGTTGAGATATTAATAATCAGTAATTTTAGTAACTTAAGCAAGGTAATAAAGTTGAGAGCCCCAGAGAAAGATTTTAAATATATGCCTATCTGACTTTAGCTTTACCATGTAATCCCCAAGTAGCTGCATTGCCTGTCTTCACTTCTCTTGTCCATCTTCACTTCCAGGTCTCTGGGTTGTGTTTGTGAACATACTCACAAAGGAAGTAAAAAATATATACTTCCAGTCCCCACTACTCATTTTTTCCCTCCTTTCCCTTCCCCAAAGTATCTCTCTTCCTTGACTCTTGCTTTCAGATGGATTGTGTGACATTGATCACTTAAAGTATCACTGTCTGATTAATGTCTTCCCCCAAATCCTCATTAGTTGTGAGTTGCATAATTTTCTAAAAACGGAAGTTAGATTTCTTTGTTTCATGGTACGCAACAGTGTTAAGAAGTCACAGATGTAGGCTGCAACAAAAAAGTTACAGTACTGATTTCATTAGTTTGACAGTTTGGAGGAGTAATTGAAAGAAAAAGAGAAAAAGAGAGAGAAGGAAAAGGAAATGAAGGGAGAGAGAGACAGAGAGACAGGAGAGAGAGAGGAAGGACAGAGAAAAAGACAGAGAAAGGAATGGATTTAGAGTAAGATTTGGTTAGGCCTCTAGCATATGTATATATGCCTGGGACTAGAGTGCATTTAACTTCTGTGAGCCTTAGTTTCCTCTACTGGCTATAAGGAGACTCCTCTCAGCCTTCGCTTCCTCATAACATTAGTGTGAGATCAATGATGACATAGATGTAAAAATATTTTACAGATTGCAAAATGCTTTATAATTGCAGATTTTTACTAACAACTTGTATTCAGCATTTAAAAAATAACACATGCATTATTTTTTTTTCTCTTTCTTACTTTTTCTCAATATTTTGGACCATGAATTATTATTCCATGGTCCAAAATCTTCTTTACTTGCGCAAGAGTTCTGGGTTCACTGAGGCCTAGGGCAGGAGATGAGGAAGCAATCTCTTAATTGATGATGTCGTAACCCTGAAATCAGGGAAATGAGCAGAACCACAAAACTTGGAGCACAGAGTAGACAGCCAGAGTCTGATGAACCAGATATAAGAAGTGTCTAAACAGGGTGTCTGAGCTGGAAATGTGATCCCAGAAATATGGAAGTCTGTAACCCGAGAGCAGGATGAGCCAAGTGTAGGCTGGGATAATTTCCTAGTATAGGCCTGGCTACTTGTAACAACATGTTGGTCGCGTTTAAAAAAGGACCTGGGTTATTATGGACATGCATTATATAGATGTTTTCATTTTGATGTGTTCCATCTGACTATCAAACTGCTCTTCCAGATGGGTCTCATAAATCACTTTCCAGGCAGCAGTGGCCTGTAGAGTTCTTGGAACTGAATTCACACCATTACCAAAGCTATTTGGGCATCCATATTTTTTTCAAAGTTGTCTTCCTTTCTTGTTTTATTAAAGAATACGACTTTTTGAAAAAAGATATAAATAATCAATCAACCACATTTTTTTTTTTCTTTGCGAGGGAATTATACTTTGCTTTGGAAATTTATCGTCTCAGAAGTAATGGTTTCTTTCTTACCACATATGAACATGTGTTTGTGTATTAGTCAGGGTTCTCCAGAGAAACAGAATCAATAGGTGATATATAGAATATATATATATATAGAAAGTGATTTATTATAAGGAATTGGCTCACACAATTATGGAGGCTGGCAAGTCCAAAATTTGCAGTGTGAGCTGATAGGCTAGAGACCCAGGAAAGCTGATGGGGCAGATGAAGTCTGAATGCAGTCTGCTAGAGAATTTTCTCTTGTTGGGAGGCTGGTCTTTTTGTTCTATTTAGGTCTTTGGCTGATTGAATGAGGCCCACCAACATTATGGAGGGCAATCTGCTTACTCAGAGTTCACTAATATTGAAATTGTTAATATCATCCAAAAATACCCTTGAAATTGACACATAAAATTAACTATCACAGTATGTAAAAAGAAAAGATCATGTAATATGGTCCTTATATACATATTATACACTTGCATTACATTGAATAGATATATATATTTAAGTTTTATTTTATTTTTATTTGTTTTATTTTATGTAGAGCAATTTTAATTTTATTTGTTTTGAGGAAACTTTTAAAAAATAACCATTATTAAAGGCACATGAAAGTTTGCAATACTAAATCATGTCACAACAGAACTAATTCATTCTTTTTTCCAGCTTTATTGAGATATAACTGACATATAACATTGTGTAAGTTTAATGTATACACCTGTGTTGATTTGCTACACTTATATATTGTGAAATGATAACCATCATAGTGTTAGCTAAAACCTCTATCATGTTTCTTAATTACCACTTCTTTTTGTGGTGAAAGAATTTAAGATCTACTCTCTTAACAACTTTCAAGTATATAATACATTATTGTTAGCTATACTTATTTCTTATTCTTATTAATTATATTATTTTATTAATTAATCAGTTAATTAAACAAATGGTGGTAGACTTTGGAAATGCAAATATAACCAAGATATACTGCATTGTTACCCTCATGGTTCTTGCAGTCTAATGGTGCTTACAAAAACATAAACAGGTAATTAGGTACCTTATAGCAAGTACTATGACAGAAAAATTATGGGGATTTGTTAGTCGGCTTGGGCTGCTATAACAAAATACCACAGACTGGGTGGCTTAAACAACAGAAATTAATTTTTTCAAAATTTTGGAGGCTAGACATTCATGATCAAGGTGCCAAAAAATTTGGTTTCTAGTGAGAGCTCTTTTCCTGGCTTGCAGGCAGCCACCTTCTCCCTATGTCCTCACATGGCCTTTCCTCAGTGTGCACACATGGAAAGAGAACGTGAGCAAGCTCTCTGGTGTATCTTCTTATAAGAACACTAATCTTATTTGATCAGGGCCTCACCCTTATGACCTCATTTGACCTTAATTACTTCATGGAGGCCCCATCTCCAAATATAGCCACACTGGGGGGATTGGGACTTCAACATATGAATTTGGGGGGTAGAGCACAAGTATTCAGTTCATAACAAGAGGGCCGTAGAATCACATATGAGAGTGCCAACTCAGGCATGGGGGTGGTAAGGCGAGAAATTATTTTTAAGTTTAGACATGAAGAATAAAAAGAAGTTAGCCAGATAAATGGGAGAAGATAGGGAAATGACCCAGATCTATGGCAAGAGAGAGAGACAGTATGATACTTTGTAAAGAAGTTAGTTTTTTGTACTTGTTACTTAGAATAGGGGTAGGAGGTGGGAGGTGGAAAAGGGAAGTAGCGGGAGTAGAAAGGTAAGCAGAGGTTAAATCAAGCAAAGCTTTGAAGCCTATGTTAAAAAACCTGAGATATATCTATCTATCATCTATCTATCTATCTATCTATCTATCTATCTATCTATCTATATATTTCTTAGTTGCTTTACAATGTTGTGTTAGTTTCTACTGTACAGCAAAGTGAATCAGTTATACATATAGATATATCCCCACATTTTTGGATTTCCTTCCCATTTAGGTCACCACAGAGCATTGAGTAGAGTTCCCTGGGCTATACAGTAGGTTCTCATTAGTTATCTATTTTATACATAGTAGTGTATATATGTCATTCCCAATCTCCCAACCCCCCTTACCCCTTTGGTGTCCATACGTTTGTTGTCTACATCTGTGTCTCTATTTCTGCATTTTTCTAGATTCCACATATATGCGTTAATATACGATATTTGTTTTTCTCTTTCTGACTTACTTCACTCTGTATGACAGTCTCTAGGTCCATCCACATCTCTGCAAAAACAAAGAACCCAATCAAAAAAATAAGTGGAAGACCTAAATAGACATTTCTCCAAAGAAGACATACAGATGGCCAGGAGGCACATGAGAAGATGCTCAACATCACTAACTATTAGAGAAATGCAAATCAAAACTACAATGAGGTATCACCTCACACCAGTCAGAATGGCCATCGTCAAAAAATCTACACACAATAAATGCTGGAGAGGGTGTAGAGAAAAGGGAACCCTCTTACACTGTTGGTGGGAATGTAAATTGATACAGCCACTATGGAGAACAGTATGGAGGTTCCTTAAAAAACTAAAAATAGAACTACCATATGACCCAGGAATCCCACTCCTCGGCACATACCCGGAGAAACCATAGCTCCAAAGGATACAAGCACCCCAGTGTTCACTGCAGCACTATTTACAATAGCCAGGACATGGAAGAAACCTAAATGTCCATCAACAGAGGAAAGGATAAAGAAGATGTGGTACATATATACAGTGGAATATTACTCAGCCATAAGAAGGAACGAAATTGTGCCATTTTCAGAGACGTGGATGGGCTATATTTTAATGGCAATGGGAAGTCTTTGAAGAGTTTTACTTGAGAGAGTGTCATGATCAAGTTTTTGTTTTTAGAAGTAGAACTTTGTCTGCAGTATGGAAAATGGATTGGACGGGGAGATATCTGAGGCTGGGGGGTTTGTTAGGAGGCTCTTAAAGTAACCATGGCAATAAAAGATGATGACTTAAAATAGTGGAGATTGAGGAAAATGGACAGATTTTAAAATGTATGTCAAGATAGAATACAATATAATATTTTATGATTAGACATAGGTATAAGAAAGTGGAAGGAGCAAAAGATTCTTTCAGATTTCTGGCTTTAATTAATAAATGGAGAGTTATACTGTTTACTGAGGAAAGGGACAAATGAGGAAGAGGAGGTTTTTTTCTTTGGGAGCATTTTGGACATATCGCATTAAAAGTATCCAAGGCAACCATGGAGTATTTTCCACAAGGCAATTGAATATACTGCCTGAAACTCAGAGGAAGTATCTGCTTTGGAGATTTATATTTACAAGTATTCAACATATTCATGGTAATTGAAACATAGGTGTTTTTGCCATCACCTAGGAAGAGATTAGAGTCAAGGACCAAATTATAAGAAACTGCTACATTTAAGGAACACACAGAGTAAGAGGAGTCCACAGTAGAGACTGAAAAAGAGCAACTATATGAGGAAGAAGAAACCTAGGAAGTCAAGGGAAGAGGAAATAAACATCAGTGTCATATGCTGCTGGGAGATCAAGCAAAATAAACAATTCTAAAAATCCCATGAGTTAGCAAAAGAAGATCTTTAGTGATCTTCAGAAAAGCAGTTTAAGAGGGGTTGTTGTTTGAGACCAAGCCATAATGTAATGAATGGAAGAATAAGTGGGAACTAAGGAAGTAAAGATCGTGAACACATTCTTTAAGAACTTAACTTATACTCTATTTAGAAATAATCTGGAAGTCATCACTGATTGCTCTTTTTGTAATCTTACCCTCTATATCCAATCCATCAGTAAGTCAACTGGATCTATCCTCGAAACATATCCTACTTCATCTATTTCTTTCCTTCTTCACTACTACACCCTAATCGAAACCACTGTAATTGTTTACCTGGATTATGGCAATAACTCCCATCTCATCTGCCTACTTTTAGAGTAATCTACTGAAAACTTAAATCAGATCCTGTCACTCCCCTGCTTAAAACCCTTTAGTGGTTTGCAGTTGTACTCATAATAAATTCCAAACATCATACTCTGGCTTACACATCTAAGCTTCTGCTTATTCCTCCAACCTCATTTTATACCACTCTGTTCATGCCCACTATGCTCTAGCCGCACATATATTTATTCCTCAAATAATGTGTGTTTGTCTCTACTTTAGCTTTTTGTACCAGCTGTTCTCAGTGCCTGGAATACTCTTTCCCTAGATCTTTACTTATCTAGTCTCGTTATTCAAATTTTACCTTAAAAGTCACCTCTTAAGTGATGAGTTTCAACCACACAATCTAACTACCTAGTACTTTCTACTCTTATTTTACTTATCTGCATAGTATCTGTAACTCTTTGATATTTTTTTCTTTTTTTGTCTGTTTATTTTGTTTGTATTCCCTTCAACAGAGAATTCCATGAGAGCAGGATCCTTCGTAGTCTCTTCATTTTATCCCTGCACTTAGCTCAATTTTTGGCACAAGTAGGCCTTTGAATAAATTTATTAGATACATGTGTGAATAGATGGATTAATGGAGTTTTTAAGGAGGTTGGGAGAAGTAGTGTGCTGGCTAGAGAAATACGGGGAGTCAAGGAAGGCTAATTTTTCAATTGGAGAGACATTAGCAAATTTATATATTGATAGTAAAGGGAGAGGTTGAAGTACAATAAAGACACGAGAATAATGTGACTGGCATTGTTCATTTTTGACCAATTTGTCACCTTAACCAACTTGTTTTTGACCTAAATACTCTTGACCCAATTTCATGTTACCAATTATACCTATGTGTTGTTGAAAGCTGGGTAGTTGCATCATCATGAGTTGTTTTGTAATTAGAGAAGGCCCTGACACAGTAAAGAAGGCTCTTGCAAGTAACCGGAGGTCTGACTTCCGTGGGTATCTGGCCTCTAATGGTCTGAGGAGGGCAATGATTGGAGAGAGCATCTGCCTCTCCCACACCACATAAAGATACATGCATACCCATTTCTACTGTTTTTATCCTCTGGCCTACTATGGTATCTTGGGCAGATGGAAGACAACTAGCCCCAAGAAAGACCCATTTCTCAGTGGGGTGCAAACTTTGACAGCAGCCATTGCATATGGAGCACCTCCTCTCAAGAGGCCTAGAGCATGCCTGTGTTTACTCATTCTCTCATTCATTCAACAACTATTTATTGAAGCCCTATCTTGTGTCAGTAGCTGCACAGAAAGAGGAAATGGCTGGGACTTCCTTCTATAAGAAGTAAACTCAAATGTTTAGTTTGCTAACAGTGGAGAGATGGAGAAAGAGAGCAGGAAATGATTTATATGAAAGAATTTGAAATTTTGCAATACAGTGTTGTATTCTGCTTTTTTTCACACAATATGTATCTTGAGCATTTTTATGCTTAAATATTCTCAGAGTACATAATACTCAAACATATGAGTGCATCACTTTTTATTTAACATGTTGAGTGTATTTTTTTTTCATTTTTTTGCCATTAAAAATAATGCTGCACAATTTTCACTCTAATTCCCATGTTTAGAAGAATCTTCTTTTTTTTAGAGTGGCTATCTATGGTGCATTCAGATTATTTTACTTCTCCCACTACTTATCAAACATACATGTACATTCATACACACTGAACCCCTACCTTAGTTTCCTTATTTTCTGGTACTTGGAGGTACAGTGTATATTACGTGGAAAAGCACATAATTTCCTGTTTGCGTGGTTCTCTGTTTTTGGTATCTGACCTTTGCTTTAGGAAGTGTGGTGACAACACATTCCACGATGCTTTGGGCTGCCAATAGACCTCTCCTATCTTCTTTCCGTATTACTTTCTGAGAGTTAAGTCTCTGAAAGATAGAGGAGGATAAGTGAAGATTATGATGGGAGGACCATATTCCATCAAAAAGTTGTTCTAGTGCAGCAGAACAGCTGTCTAGTTCTCTGGTCAATGGATAATTTGGTTAATGTAGACTCTGGATCTCCAAGTCTGGATAAGATGGATGAGAACAGACAGTGTGTCTTCCTACTTTCTTCCAGTCAAAGGGGTGGGGAGGATGCTCTGTTTCATGAGATTATGTTTTAGGGAGGGGCGCTGATACATACATGTAGGTAGATAGATTAGATAGATAGATAGATAGATAGATAGATAGATAGATAGATAGATTAGATAGATTAGATAGATAGATAAAAAGAAAGGCAGACATTATCTATCTATCTAATAATAATTTAGTATAATTTTAACATCATTTCCAAGATATGTTCCACACTCCTTCTTTTGTCTGCTCACTTCTTCCTTCTTTCTCCTTTCTTCACTCCCATTCTCCTTGTATTTCTCTCAATTTCATTCAGGCATTCTTTTGTTCTTTCAATAGTTACTGAATACCTAACATGTTCCAGGTGTTAAGCCAATTACTGGGAATATGATTATTAAAAAAAAGGCCAGTCCTTTTTTCTTCAAGATGATATCTGTATCTAAACAATTACATCACAATATATAAGTGCCCTGACTGGGTAGCCCAGGGTATCATGGGAGCATGTTAAAGGCCACATTTAACCCAGAACTGGGCACATAATAAGTGCTTAATTCATATGAATGCATACAGCCGTGCAAATAAATGAAAACAAATGTCTTTTTTTCCCCACAGGAGATGATTTAGGATCGTATCAAACAGAACCTCCGTAATAGCAAATGTGTCTCTATTGTGGCTTGGCATACAGGGTTAGTTGTGTCTGACATTTTTTTTCTTCTTGTGTCACTCTAGAACAGG
The DNA here is from genome assembly GCF_028023285.1 of Balaenoptera ricei. NCBI lineage: Eukaryota > Metazoa > Chordata > Mammalia > Artiodactyla > Balaenopteridae > Balaenoptera > Balaenoptera ricei. The sequence continues at coordinate 41,099,832 of NC_082639.1, read as the reverse complement.
GGCCCTATTTGAAAAAACAGGAAAGATTGATGGTTTGGCTTAATTTTTCTTTTAGTATTTGGGAAGTTTCATTCTTTCTGAAGCAAAGCATTAGACAGAGATACCAGAATGACAATAAATACCTGATTTTCTGTACTGTGCATTGAGGATCATCTGGGGATTGAAAAGCAGAGTTTGCAGATATAAACGAAGCTGCTCATGGACTCAGCCCATCCTCCCTGCAGAGGCGAACTTATTGCTGAAAAAAAATGCAATGCCTAGTGAATTTTAAGCAATGCTGGAGCAGAGAGAAGGTTAGGCTGACACATAGTAAATTCCTTGCACCAAATATATCTTTGCCATGGAAATTCTCAATTTAAGAAACTTTTAATACATTTTCAGCTTTTTTTCTTTTTCTTTTCTTTTCTTTCTTTTTTCCTTTTTTTGAGAGGCAAGGTGGGTGTTTGCAACTTATTAAAATGTTAAAATATCAACCACTCTGAAGTGCCTGGAATGTGAAACAACAACAGTGAGGGGGTGGGAACAAGCTGACCTGGTATTCCTGTATTTCTTAAAGAAGCTGCCCACTTTTAAAAAACGATTTTGGCCCAGTGGGTAAAGCAGGACTGTTGAATATGAATTTCAGATCGATCTCCTGCCTCTGACAGTTACTGCATGAGCTCCAATCACATTAGCGACTCTTCAGCTTGAGCCAGAATTTACAGCATAAATTCAACATTTTTCAAATCTTAATCAACCCGGAGGTCATTCTCCTCAAAGTGCAGTTTTGCTACTGCCACTAGAAAATCAATGGAGAAGGGTTGATACTTTCCTGCTGCCACAGCACCAGAAACAAAACGAAATGCTCCAGAAAGGTCTGCTTCAGCTGTAGCTCTTAGATAATTTTTTTGTTTTAATGCCAGTGGCGCTTTGATCCCCAATGTCTAGGTCCTACCCAGGGGAAATAGTCCAGTCAACAGTAACATAATCAGATAAAAAAAGGGAGAAACTTTGGTGTTATTGCTCTTTATCTTGAAAAAACTACTATTTCCACTGTCTATGGAATAAAGTCCCATTTCTTTGGCTTGGCAATTAGAGCCCTTCACATAACACCTAGTCAGCTTAGCACGTTGCCTGGCACAGAGGAGTGTTCAACAAATATTTTTTGAATAGTTGAATAGTGAATTTGACCTTGGCACATCCACAAGAAACTTCTCCCTATATAACAATGCATCCTCAAGCCTTCAGGTCTTCATTCACACAAAGCTCTATGCACTTCATGACCTTTTAATTCTATATCAGAATATTTTTGTTCCTTTGAGACCTGGCTCAGAGGTCACCTCTGTGAACCTTCTCTGTCCCTGCCCCAAGTCAAACAGGACAACTAGTTTCTTCCTCTGTGATCCCACTGCACAGTTCCATACCTGTGTAATAGCCCTTGATAGTGTTTTCAAAATAGGTATGGGTGGACGTGACTCTCTGATTGAATGTGAATTCTATCAGAGGTAAGACCTTATCTTGCTCATCTAGCATTGAGGGTGTCAAAACATATCAGTTGAACTAAATCAACATTCTCTGTAATCTAAATTTTTTGAGATATAAAAGCACAAGATTGGAAATGAGAAGAGATTTTTTTCACCCAAGTGTGCAATCTTGGTCCAGGTCCTCTGGACCTCAATTTCATAATTGGGTGACACAATTAGCCTAACTGTTCAATAAAATTCAGTCTTACTTTAGCATTATTATTACTGTTGTTAATTGTTGTTATTGTTGTATTTGTTATTTTACTTTTGCTACTATTACTACTAGTAGTACCACTACTGTTACTTTAACAACTATTACTACTTCAGTTAACCATGCCAGTACCATTCATTGAGTTACTACTGTGTGTCAGGCTCTGTAATAAGAAATTAACTTGCATTATTGCATTTAATCTTGAAAACAACCACATGAGTTAGATATTATTAGCTTCATTTCACAGAGATGAGAATGGATGCTCACAGACTAAGAAACTTGTCTGAAGTCACACAGCTAGACTGTGTCAGATCTAGAATTTAAACCCAGTATTTTGATTTCCAATTCCTTAAAAGATGAACTTTTTATTTGTTATACCAATTACTTTGAACCCAATAAAAATATGTATTTTCCTAGAAATATATAATTGGTTTATAATTTTAAAATAATATATCCTCATGAAAGGTGGAATCTTTCAAAGTAAACAAAGAGCAGTAAATCACTCATAATTCTACTACCCAAAGAGATCCCATATTAACATGCCTGTGAATTTCCTTCACATATTTTCTCTACATATGTGTATGTATGTGTGTATACACAGTTGGCAACTGCATATTAGTTGAGATGTAAAATTGGCATGGTAACAAAGCTAGTATGTGGAGGCTTTAACTCATTTGCCATTGCCTGGCCTGAGCTTCATGTACATTAGTATTAGTAGTTCAGCTATTCAGGAACTGCTCCCACCAAAAATACGTTTGAGGCATTGGACTTTGACTCGTATCAGCAATTTGTCTCCTCCAAGTGTCAGAGTGAGGTAACTTTAACTCAATGGAGATATTCGATTCCTTGAAGGATGGCATAAAAATCATTGAGAGAAAAAATTATTTTCAGGAACTGACTGAATTTTCCCTATTGGGGGAAAAACGCCACTCCTAGAACTTGGTGAAAGCCCAATCCTTGAAAAAGATCCAGATTTTGAGATTAACTAGATTACAGTCCAGTATCTATTAATTCTTTACTCTGGAGCCTGAGACACATATTATTTTAGAAACTATAGAGTCTAAGGAGAAACCTGAGTCTGAAAAGATTGAAGTCATTTGTTGTAATTCACATGCCTAAGAGAGAATGGGACTAAAACTTAATAGGACAGAGGAGTAAGCATTATTGTTGATTTAGCATCTACTTTGGCCACACACTGTATTAGGTCCTTGCTATACATTTTATTGCTGTACACTCCCATTGACTCTCTGAGATGAAGGTGTTATCTCCTTTATAGATATGAGAAAACTGTGATAAAATGATCTACTCAGGTTGCAAACATCTAGTAAGTGGCAGTGCCGGGATTTGAATCTTTGTCTATTTGACTCCAAAGTCTGTATTTTTTAGCAATACCACACTTCTGAGGCTTTCTGACTCTCAGAACAGAGCTCTTGCTAATAGAATCCTTTGCTATCATTTCTTAGAATAGCTGTTGTGCCAGTCTGTGTACCATGTGAGGAGCAGACTCATTATGAGTGTGAAGGGAATAGGAGTTCATTAAAGAAATTAGACATTGTGTAACTGTGGGAGGATCTGGGGAAGTGACCAGGAAGTTGGAAGATCAGAGAAGGATCGCTAGTCCATTAATCTAAGAAGCAAGGCGTCAAAGTGAGACAGCGCAGTAGGTAATCATGAAGAGATATTTGGAAACTGTGGCCTCTGTAACTACTGATTCTGTGGGTCTGCACCTGAAAATCTGGTGTTGGGTCTCAGTTCTCCAGTCAGCAGAGATAAGGGAAAGAGCTGAAATTAGAGCCAGGGAGGGGAAGGACAAGCTGGAACCCCCAAGGTATCTCTGTGTCTGATGCCTAAGTAAAGATCTGCAGAGACAAATGGCTGTTACTTTATTTTCACCTTCTAAATCACGTGCAAGTTCCCCTCTTAACCATCTTTAACCCATAACTATACAGGAAAAGTCATTCTGAGAAACATAGTTCCCTGCTTAACTATATCTTCCACAGCTGCCATTTTGGACAGTTCTGGAATGTACTATGCTCCAGAGGAAAGGATGTCGAACCAGTTATCCCAAAGCCAAATATCTAGAGCAGCACTGTTTAATAGGACTTTCTGCAATGATGGAATGTTCTGTATCTGTGATGTACCTCATGCCTCTTTATTTTCCACTCTCTATGAATTCCTTTAAGGGTAGAGACTGTTATATTCCTAAGGGTTAAGTAAAGGATCTAGCATATGCCTGCGGAATAAATGAATGGTCACAGTCACTGTCATAGGCAATAAGCTGTCAAGGTAGTTGCTAGTAGACCAAAAGGCAGAACAGAAAGGCAGCATTATAGAATAATATCATTTTAGGGTTGGGATGGGCAGCTTAGAGGCTGTGGTAGAAAGAATATAGGCTTTGGAGTTCTAATCCTAGTTCTGCTACCAAGCTCTTCTTGGTTATGTACCTTGGGCAAGTTATTGGACCTTTCTAGGCTTCATTTTCCTTATCTGTAAGAAAGGAGAGGATATACCTATTTCAGAGTCGTGAGAAGTAATGAAAGTATGTAAAGCACCTGGCACAGGGCCTGGCAAATATAATTTTCAACACATATAGTTTCTTTCTTAGAGATTTTTTAGCATGTCTCCCTCATTATTAGTGAACTTTTCTGGCAACGTTATAATCCACCATTTTTAGTATGCATTGCAAATAAAATGTTATTCTGACTATAACTGGTCATTCTCTGGTGCCAAGATCACAGGGCCATTTGAGACCTTCATTTAAAGAAGATTTTATAGATTTAACAGCATATTGGATAGATCCTCTGGGACCTCAGAGCCTTTCTGAGAATTACAAGGTTAAATGGTAATCGAATTATTTTTGCTGCATCAACATAGCTGTCCATGGTGACAGTTGCTACTCTGTGCCTCTGACCACTTCCATCTGAAGAATCATCATTTTGTTTCATTTCACAAGCCATTTAGAAATGAATTGGATTTACCAGAGCATAGGACTGAAAATATATTTAACTGGATCCATAGAAACAGACTTCAGAAGAATAGCCTGGTGTGGAATTTTGTTGGTTATGCAGGGGACGACCCTCTTTCTTCTTGCTCAGTCTGCTGCCTGCACTTCTACAATTATCAGAATCCTCAATTGGATTATACTTTTTGTAAGTCAAGCTAGTGAAGAATTAAAAAATACATAATTCATTTTTACCCAGAAATTTTAGCCGTGACTTCTATTGTAGTAGTTAATCTGATTTCCTGGTCATATGAAACCTTAAAAGGGTCTTCCAAGGGCATGGAACCATTGAGTTTCTCCTTTTCCCTCACTGTTTGTCAGTTCTATATACAGGAGCTCAGATTTCCTCTCAAGTCAGGATGTTTGTGGTGACATTTATAAATAAGTCCAAGTTTAAATATTTTACTGAGCTCTCAGCAATATTGGTAATAAGTAGTGTCAGGAAACCAGCTTAGTTCAAGGCATGAGAAAGGGCTTAAGAGAACAGACAGTATTTGACTAGAAATCAAGAAACTGGAATTTGAATTCTAGCTCCACTATTTATCTGCTGAATTACTTGACTTCCTTAGCTTCCTCATCTGTAAAACAAGAATAATAGAATTTATTCTCAGGATTGTGGTAGGTCTGAAATGAGGTAATATGCAACTAGGTAGATTTGGGGCCTATTTCGTCTTTTCCTTTGTTAACTCCCTGTTTGCCCTCAGTCGAATCACACATACTTTTGGAGCCTCTAGAACACACTTACACATAAAAAATTTCAAAAGATGGGGAATTCCCTGGTGGTGCAGTGGTTAAGAATCTGCCTGCCAATGCAGGAGACACGGGTTCGAGCCCTGGTCCTGGAAGATCCCACATGCCACGGAGCAACTAAGCCCATGAGCCACAACTACTGAGCCTGCACTTCAGAGTCCGTGAGCCATAACTACTGAGCCCGAGTGCCACAACTACTGAAGCCCGTGCGCCTAGAGCCCATGCTCCACAACAAGAAAAGCCACCGCAATGAGAAGCCTGCGCACCGCAATGAAGAGTAGCCCTTGGTCGCCGCAATTAGAGAAAGCCCGTGCACAGCAACGAAGATCCAACGCAACCAAAAATAAATAAATAAATAAATAAATAAATAAATAAATAAATAAATAAATAAATAAATATATTAAAAAAAAAGAGAGATGGCAGATAATCTCTAAATTCTCTCTGGGCTAAGAAGTCTGTGATAATCATTCTCTCTTCATTCTTAGCGGAAGAAAGAAGCTAATAGCACTACAAATCTCTTCCTACAAGAGTTTCTGGATGCCTCTAAGTTGGGCCTTCAACCAATTCCAGTGCCCTTGTTTTAACTTCTTCTAAGTCATCTCTTCTTTCCTAATATTTTTTTCACATTCAAACTATGATCTCATTGTTTTCTTCCACTAAACATTTTTTTAAATAACACGGTTTAATCTCAAATGATCTTTCTGAAACATTTGATGTATTCATATTCCGTGTCCAAGAAACCTGGATCTCAACTCTTGGAGGAACCTCAGCTATCATTCTGTATAACTTTCTCATTCCCTGTGCATAATCCCTTCTGCATTTCTACTGACAGAGGGTGTTCAACTTCTGTTTGAATGCTTCTAGTGATAGGACATTCACTGGAGGGGCACTGTATCTTGGCACCATTCCTTATTACTTGTACCGGATTACTCCACAGAGCTTGAAGTTTGGTGATACAATTTATAGCAAGGGACCATTACTACTTCAGATATTATGTACTAGCAAATGATCCACAAACCTGCTGATTTGTGGAAATATTTTGGCATTCACTTATCCTGACTCATACTTATGGGCTATTGTAACATATTTAATCAAGAATTAAGATCCACTTTTGTCTGCAGTATCTATTACTTACTACTGTAAGGTCTTGGACAAGACTATTCACATTCCTACTTCTCCTCATCTATAAAATGGGTATAAGAATAATCATTCTGCCTTCCTCCAGATTTTTGAAAGCATGAACTTAAGATAACATAACTAATAGGCTTTATAAAGTACTATAACAGGGTCAGCAAACTATGGCCTATGGATTGGCAGCCTGTTTTTGTAAATAAAATTTTATGGTAACATAGCCATGCCCATTCATTTAATTATTATGTCTTTGGCTGCTTTCATACTACTTTGTCCAAGTTAAATATTTGCAACAGAAACAGTGTGGCCTACAGGCCTAAATTATTTACTATTTAGCCCTTTATGAAAAAGTTTGCTGACATCTGTGCTATACAAATATGTGTTTATTATTAGAATTACTAGAAGGATTATTTTAGGAAAAGGAATAAGATGATAATATTGAAGTATATTAATAGAAAGACATCTAGTAAACTCACTGGCAAACATTAATTGAGCACCTGACAATGTCAAACACTGTCTTATGTATTTTACCTGCATTTTCTTGCTTAATCTTTACAACAACACTATGTGTTTGTTATCTTATTACATCTATGTTACAAGTGGACTGACTCTCAATAACTTAACCAAGGATACACTGGCAGAGAGCCAAGATTTAAATTTAGATATCTATTCCAATATCTGTGTTCTTTTTATGATGCCACCTAGCCTCTCATAGTTATGAGAGTCATAACTTTAAGTATTGTAATTCTTATCTGTTAGAGCCTTAATGGAAAGCATTAAGGATCTGAAAAGTTGTAAATGATCATGTTAATAATGGATACAAAATCTAGCATGCATTGTAAATACATTACAATTAGAAAGTTCAAATATATCAGTAGGATTAGTGCTTTGAAAACATATAGAAACAGATAATAGCAAAAACTAACACTGATGAAGATTGAATAGTAAGGATTACTGAATCTTTGAATGTTTTGACATCATCACCACAAATTTGTCAGCACACACCAACCTTTTTCAGTTTAGGCATCTATTAGTTCAGTACTTAAAATCTCAATGGAGTCACACATGGTGAAAAGATAGGATGAAAGGAGTCTGTAAGCTGACAGGCTGATTGTTCCTCCAGTCTATGTTTTTTGAAAATCTTCTAACATTAACTGTAAAATAGTCAAAATGTTAATAAAGTAGGTTGGGCTACTTCATTAAGTGAGGCATAAAGGAAATGATTCATTAAGAGCTTCTTTTAGAAAGAGCATGAAGGTTATCAGCTACCGAAAAAAAAAAAGAAAAAAAAAGGTAACAGAACATATATTCCTTTCTTCGCATGAAATGCTAATATCACACTTGTCATCCATGTATAATCCATGTATAATATAGAATTTACATTAAAAGAAAACTTAAAGATCCTTCTATTTAACCCCCTTAATATAGAGATTAAAAAAACTGAGGTTCAAAAAAGTTTAGTTATTTGCCTAAGGTCAGACAGCTAATATTTGTCAGAAATGGAACTGAAAAACTGATTTCTTTCTCATTCATTTATTTATACATTCATTCATTCATTTAAAAAATTTAATTCAGTCATTCATCTAACATTTATTGAGGCCTTGCTATACAATATCCACAATATTAGATGTCATAATATGTGTGTTGTTTCATTTCATTCTCATGAGGTAGGTATTATTACCTTCATTTTATAGCTGAGAAAACTGAGATTAAGAGAGATTAAAAACATTGCTCAAGGTCTCACAGCTTAGACATGAATTAACTAGCTAAAGAGAATATGGAACCAATTTGAAGCTTCCTTATACAATTCCAAAGTCAGACATAATAGGGAATCCTCCTGTACTGTTGGTGGGAATGTAAATCAGTGCAGCCACTATGGAGAAGAGTATGGAGATGCCTTAAAAAACTAAAAATAGGGTTACCATATGATCCAGTAATTCCACTTCTGGGCATATACCCGGAAAAGTCCAAAGACAGGCAAAATAGAGCTAAGCAAGCCTCTGTCCCAACTTTGAAATGATAATTGATTTGGTTGGACTTTCAACCTGAGCTGGTAGAGAACTTACTATTTGAAGTCACTAGCCAGAGCCTGAAGAGATGATATTCTGAATTATCAAGTGAAAAGAGATGTATGTTTTATTTTATTTTGCATCTTATTTTCCAAAAATAAATTTTAAAAAACCAATCAATTAAAAAAAAAAAACTTAAACACTAATCCAGCTGAAACACAATTAATTCCATTTTTGCCTGTTTCCTTCCAATAGTCTCATTTTAATTTTCATTCACATTTTAAATGGCTGCAGTCGTAGAATTGCAAGATTATATATTGCTTTTTATTAGTTAACATCAGAATATCATATAACCTTCCCATGTCAACTCATATTCCATTACAGGCATAATCTTTGCAATTACAGTTTTAATAATCAGACTATTCAATTGCATAATCATACCATAATTTACCTTATTCTCTTTGTCAAACATTTATTTTTTAAACATAGCTAGTGAACATATTTTAGCATTTAGGGTTATTTAGTGTTTTTTAGCTTCTGTTTTATCATTTATTTAAGAAATAATGTGGGAAATAGTTTAAGATCATTGAGTTGAAGTGTGAATATCATTATTGCTCTTATATACTTCTGTGTTAATATCAAAAGGGTTTGTAGAAATTTACAGTGCCTACATGAGTAAAAAAGGAGTCAGTTTATCATGTTGGGGTCTATTATATTTTTGGCAGATTTTGCTAATGTAGTAAATGACAAGATGCTTTAGCTACCTGGCATATATGTAACAAAGTGATGTTTTGTAACATAAATGCAAAGATTTGACTCTCATTTTTGCCTCAGTAGAGTGTTACCCCCCGTTTGGGTTAGCATATTAATCACAAAGCTTAGGGCACAGAATATCAAAAATTTTAGATGCCCTGCTGTGAGTGATGATGACAAAAAGAAAGCAATTTCAAACCTAAGATTTCTGCAATATTTATGTCTTCTCTTCTCTTAGTTTCTTTCATATTAAGACTAAAAATAATTTCACTTAGAAAATTGTGCAAAGGATATAAAGAAGTTTGATTAAAGACTCCTTCAAATGTTGATATATCTTTTTAATATGTAACCTTCTTTAATATTGTAACCAATAATTAAAATAAATCTACATCAAAAAAACAATAAAGAAGCTAACCATGAGAATTCTCATTAAATACAGTTTTAATGCATTCATTTTATTTCATTTATGACTTTTATATAGGCACGTATTTTGGAATAAATAATAGGAGCCCTTTTTGATATATCTTAGAGAGTTTGGAACTTCTTTGGGATGAAAAAGATTTTAGTAATTCTTTCAATAAATCTGCATTACTTAATGTCTTTTTTTCTTTTTATTGTGGTAAGAATCACATTGTGTAAAATTTACCATCTTCACCAATTTTAAATATATAGTACAGTAGTGTTAACTATATGCACATTTTTGTGCAACAGCCCTCTAGAACTTTTTCATTTTACAAAAAACTAGAATTTTATATCCATTGATCAAAAACTTCCCTTTTCCCACTTCCTCACCCCTGAGAACAAACATTCTACTTACTGTCTCTAAGAGTTTGACTACTTTAGATACCTCATTCAAGTAGAATTATGCAGTGTATGTCTTTCTGTGACTGGCTTATTTTACTTAGAATAATAACCTCAAGGTTCATCCATTTGTACCATATGACAGGATTCTCTTTATTTTTAAGACTGAATAATATTCCATTGTGTGTATACACCACATTTTCTTTATCCATTCATCTGTCAATGGACATTTAGGTCACTTCCCCCCCTTGGCTCTTGTGAATAATGCTGCAGTGAACATGGGTGTGCAAATATCTTTTCAAGATCCCATTTTCAATTCTATTGGTTTTATAACCAGAATTGAGATTGCTGTATTATATAGTAACTCTATTTTTAATTTTTTGAGCAACCTCCATACTGTTTTCCATAGAGGCTGCACCATTTTATATTCCCACCAACAGTGCACGAGGGTTCCAATTTCTCCATGTCCTCTTCAACACTTGCTGTTTTCTTTCTTTCCTTTTTTTTTTTTTTTTAATAGTAGCCATTCTGATGTGTGTGAGGTAATATCTCATTGTGTTTTGATTTGCATTTCCCTGATAATTAGTGAAATTGAGGATCTTTAATATGCTTATTGGCCATTTATATATCTTCTTGGGAGAAATGTTTAAGTCCTCTGCCCATTTTATTTTAAAGATTTTTTTAATGTGGACCATTTTTAAAGTCTTTATTGAATTTGTTACAATATTGCTTCTGTTTTATGTTTTGTTTTTTTGGCCATGAACCTGCACCGCCTGCATTGGAAAGCAAAGTCTTAACCGCTGGACTGCCAGGGAAGTCCACTTTGCCTATTTTTTAATTGGATTATTTTGTTGTTGTTGAGCTGTAGTTTTTATATATTCTAGATATTAACCCTTTATCAGATATATGGTTTGCAAATATTTTTTCCCATTTCTTAGTTTGCCTTTTAACTTTGTTGATTGTTTCATTTGCTGTGCAGAAGTGTTTAAATTTGATGTAGTCTTATTTGTTTCTGTTTGCTTTTGTTGCCTAGGCTTTCAGTATCATATCCAAGAAATCATTGCCAAATCCAATGTCATGAACCTTTTCCCTACATTCTAGGCATTTTATAGTTTCAGATATTACATTTAGCAATTTAATCCATTTTGAGCTAATTTTTTATGTGATATGTGTCCAACTTCATTGTTTTGTATGTGAATATCCAGTTTTCCCAACACCTTTTGTTGAAGAGACTATTCTTTCTCTGTTGCATAGCATTGACACTCTTGTAAAGATCATTTGAACATACACAGGTCATATATAAAAATAAAATAAAATAATATTTTATCTTATTTTATATAATATTAAATATATTGTATTAATAATATATAATATTTTATATTTATAATTATATATATATGTATATTTTGGGGGGCTCTCTATTCTGTTCCATGGGTCTATATGTCTGTATTTATGCCAGTACCATACTGCCCATTCTGCTTTGATTACTGTAGCTTTGTAATGTGTTTGGAAAGCAGGAAGTGTGAGGCCTCCAGCTTTGTTTTTTTCTCTCAAGAGTGTTTTGCCTTTTCAGGGTCCTTTGAGATTACATATGAATTTTATGATTTTTTTTCTATTTCTGACAAAAAAATGCCATTAGGATTTTTATAGGGATTGCATTAAATCTATAGATCACTTTGTGTACTATGAACATTTTAACAACATTAAGTTTTCCAATCCATGAACATGGAATGTCTTCCCATTTATTTGTACCTTCTTTAATTTATTTCATTAATAGTATGTAGTTTTCAGTGTACAATTCTTTCACCACCTTGGTTAAGTTTATTTCTAATATTTTGTTCTTTTTCATGCAATTATAAATGGAATTGTTTTCTTAATTTCCTTTTCTAATAGTTTGTTCTTAGTCTATAGAAACCCAACTGATTTTTGTATTGTACAACTTTACTTAATTTGTTTATTAGTTTTAGCAGTTTATGTGTGTGTGTGTACTCTTTAGGGTTTCTATGTGTAAGATCATGCAATCTGCAAACAAAATATTTTTATTTCTTCCTTTTCAATTTGAATGTCGTTTATTTCTTTTACTTGCCAAATTGTTATTTCTAGGCCCCCTAGTATTATAATGGATGGAAATGGAGAGACTGGAATTCTTGCCTTGTTGATATTAGAGGGAAAATTTTCAGTTTTTCATCATTGAAGATGATGTTACCTGTGGAATTTTCATATATGGCTTTTATTATGGTGAGATGATTTTTTTTCTGATCATCATTTTTTTGTCATCATGTTTTTATCATGAAAGGGTATTGATTTTTTTCAAATGCATTTTCTGCATCAATTGGGAGCATCACGTAGTTTATGTCCTTCATTCTGACAATGTGGTACTTTACATTGATTGATTTTCATGTATTGAACCATTCTTTCATCCCAGGATGCATAACTTCTAGTGTGCATTTGGTAAATAGTAAGATGCAGATATTCAAATCTTGAAAAAATAAAAGCAAATAAAAATGCCTTCCTGTGCCTTATCATATCTTGGTCCTTGTTCCTTTTACTAATACTATGTTGCATCATTTAGAATGCCAACTATAAGTCAAGACATAAACAGAAGTAAAAACAAATGCCAGCCACTTCTCAGTGCCTAGTGGAGATACCCTTTATATTCATACTTGAAGGCTTCATGTGAATTAATTTGTATACTCTCATGGGAAGGTATTGAGTATTTCAGTGGCTAGGGGAACTTCATTTGTTTTTTTATTGGATATGTGCTGCTGCTGAAGAAAAGATGCTGCTATGCTGTACCAAGCCATACAGCCAAGAACAAGCATGAATTCCCACTCCATGCCATGCAGCTCTATGCTGCATTAAATAAGACATAGGTCTTGCTATTGAGAAATCAGCTTTCAAGTGATTAGACATGTATGCAAATATAATGGTTCTATAAACAAAGTATGATAGGATCCCAGAAGCAGAAAAAGTGAATTACAAGTTATGAAATACTAGAAGATCAGGGAAGACATCATGGAGGCAGTGATATATTCGAAGTGAGACTTTAAGGATAAGAAATCTAATGGTGGAGAAGTATAAGGCTGCAAAGCCCCTTGAGTTCAGATCCCTGCTACTTCCACATCACATTAAGGTGTGAGAATCTTTGTATTGGTCCAGTGTCACAAGGCTCACCACATTGCCCATATCCAGAGGCCTCAGTCCTCTTCCCATTTGGTATGTGGGGATAGGGGATTGGTGGCCATGATGATGTTCTGCTCATATCTTCCTTAAAGAAAACCTGCTCTGGAGAGCATAGTTGACAGCCTCCAGGTGACACATCAGACCACATGTCCCCTGGGCTACTCTCAGTCACTGGACTGGGTTTCATAGGGTAACTAGAGCTATATCATTACTGCCCAATGTGGAAGACTGCCAAGGGCAACTTTTCTCAGATTCCCCATTGGCCTAGCTGAGACTTTCTCAGAATGACACTGCAGCTTGAAGTTCTTCCTACCCAATTCTGCCTCTTTTTCTCCTTTCACAGGTACCAGACCCTGCATTGCTATTTGAAAGCTCTTCATGACCAGTCTTGTTCCCTCCCTCTTATCCTTAATGGGAAATTCTCCCCAAAACTCTCTAGCAGATCTAATGCCATCTTGGTTTCTTCTTGTCAAATGACCTGAACTGACAAAGAAGGGAAACCCTACTACTCCCTCCCCACCAGAGTTCTCTCTCCATTGTTCCCCACCTTAAGACAGTGACCTCTCTCCGTAGGTACTATAGCTAGTATATCTCCTTAACGGCATTAGGTGTTCATAATAGCTAAGCACAGTTGTCTTCAAGAAACTTCTGTTTTCAGGCCTGCAGGACCTTGAGGCAAGAGAACACAAAGGCCTGATTACTTTCTTTTCATTAGAGAGGGGAAAATATAGAAAACAAAGCACAAAGAGCTGTCATTACTCTGAAATATTTATTTACTTAATAGGAGACTCATTTAGGTAGTGCTTGAACTATACGTTTTCACATATAATATTTCATTTGATATGCACGATAGTTTTTAGAGGTAGATATTGTTTATATTTTTTAGATGGAGACATTTAGAGTGAAACAGATTACTTGTTTTTTCAAAGGATCTCACAGAAAGCAAATGGCCAGGCTGGCAGTTGCCCTCTAGTCTGCTAAACATCAGATCCTGTGTTCTTTCCAGTGAACCACCCTGCAACATGCTTTCTTTTTAAGGTCTTAGTAATGGATGGAATTCCTTCATCAGTGTGTGACTTGTGCACCTTTACACTCAGAAGCATCCTGCACTTGTTTTAATGTTTTCTTGAAATTCTTAATAAGTTTTGAACAAGGGGCCTCATAATTTCATTTTGCTTTGGCCCCCACAAATTATGTAGGCAGTTCTCAATCTTAGGTCACTATCTTAATCCTTCAGATATCCTATATTTTATAGAAAAATACCCCAGACTGTAAAGCTTATACACAACAGTTATTGCTCGTAGGTTTGGAGGCTATATGTGCAACATGGTCAGATTCTAGTGAGGGCCCTTTTCCAGGTCGCAGACTTCTTTTTGTATCCTCACATGGTGGAAGTGGGCTATGGAGCTCTGTGGGAATCTCTCTTGTAAAAGCACTTCAGGCTTCACCCCCATGACCCAATCCCCTCTTACAGGTCACACCTGCTAATACTATCACTTTTGGGGTTTAAGATTTCAACATATGAATTTTGGGGGGATACAAACATTCAGACCATGGCAGTTACATTATGATTTTTCAGTTGTCAAAACTAATCCCTCAAAAAATGTCAGCGATCTTAAGTTCCCTACTTAACTGTGAGCCTTTTAGCAAGTTCTCATCCCTAGATCTTCTGAGCCAAATATCACTCTCTTCCACACCGCCATCACAAGCCAACACCACTAACATGTTCAGATTTGCATCTTAGGCAGATTTCTCTGGCAGCTCTGCAGAGGGACTTGGATGAGGCCATATTGAGATGCAATCAGAAATATAGATACTTTGATGTTTAGCAGCAGATAGTGTTGTTTATATTGTGACCGGGTAAAGCCTCTGACCACTTAGTTGGTATAGGGCCATAATCCTTCATCTTTAATTCTTAATTCAAAAATAGTGGATTTTAAAGTAATGTTAAACTTACTTGATAGCAAAATCTGACCTATCTGGATTTGAGGTGACAGTCTTTATTTATACCACTTAGTGTGAATATTTATACATCTTGTTGCAGAAATATTATGTTTGATTATTGATTTCTGCCCTGGAACCCACTGATTTAGTTTGTTAAAGAATATATAGTAAGTATTTTGAAAAAAATTCAATAATTTTTAAAAACTGAATCCCCCAAATTTTCAAGTCCCTGGAGTTTTGGCTGGGGGATTATATACCAGTATTTCTTTTCTTCACTCACTGGTGAAAGTATTTATGTAGCTCCATATGGAATTGATCTCAGGGAAGCAATTTTAAGCCTACCACACCTTCTAGAGTCAGTGATTTGTGGAACTTCTTGGCCTCCTGAAATAATCTCAGTAAGAACTCTTTGAGGGGACTTCCCTGGTAGTCCAGTGGTTAAGATTCCGCACTTCCAGTGCAGGGGGTGGGTTCATCATCCCTGGTTGGGGAACTAAGATCCCACGTTCCGTGTGGGGCAGCCAAAAAAAAAAAAAAAAAAAAGAACTCTTTGGGAGAGGGAGAGGCAAAGAAGGTACAATTCAGGAATGAGTTCTAAAATAAATCAGAAGATTATATGGATATGCAGATTGATAAAAGGCACATTGCCTGAATTTCTTATGACTTTGAATTACTTTTATCTAGGACCTATGGAGCTTGCAATTCCCTCGTTACTTTTATAATTAAGAAATTCTATTTTATTAGTTGGGCATAGTGTAGTGAGGCTGCCTAGCACAGAATAGGAACTTAATAAATGTTTGCCAAATAAATGAATAGTTGAAACAGATTCATTCACATTCACTTCTGTTTACTTGTGATGACACCTATGTGCTTCAATTAAATGTATTCATTTAAAAAGTAGACCAGTGTTAATCATTAAGCTATCTTTATAAAAACTTTAATAGGGAAAAATTTTAGGACTCAGGTAACAACTTTATTCATTCAGCAAATCTTTATTTGATATCTACTATGTGCTAGACCCAGTAGCAAACTCTAGGACTATAATAATGAAGTACAGTTCCTTCCTGTGAAGAGTTTACAGCAGGATCCAACCAGTGCTCAAACCATGCACCTATTTTGTTTCTTTTTCCATGGCTTCCCTTGCCCTCCTTCTTGGTATGTATTCCTGAAGAGTTATGATTTTTGTCTTCTCCTTCGTCTACACTCTCCTGTTGTAGTGGAAAAACACATTTTTAGAGCTAGAGTTCTGGCTCTACCACTTTCTGTTAGATGAATTACTAAATCTCACTGAGCTTCAGTTATCTTGTCCATAAAATGAAGATGAAATAATAGTCTTATCTACCACTTTCAGTTGTAAGAGCTTGAGGAAAGTGCTTTTACTTGTTATAATTTACAAGAGTTTATTTTATTAATTCCTTTGATAACATAGTCCCTTTAGTTATATATCAAATATCTATTTCCAAATTTCATTGTACCTGCTGGATGTTTCTACTTAGTTACTGTGCAATGAGCTGAGACTTTCTGGTGGAATGACTTCTCCATTTCCCTTTTGACTCTCTGAATTGTTTCATGATATGCTCTGGGACCTGCTCTGCCCCGCCCCCCTGCCCCCCCTTACTCCTTGACTTTTAAAGAATAAAAAGTATCTTCTATTCTAAGTAAAAAACATCTATTTGGTCTAAGGAGTTCTTGTAAGAAGAATTCAAGGGGAAATAATAAGGTTGGGCCCGTGTTGAGTGTGCTTTTTGTAATGCTAGACAGCCAGAATCCTCCTGGAAGATATTTAGTAGATGATTCTTCTTAAATGACAATGAACTAACCTTAGAGGATTCAAAGTATTAGGAAAATATTTATTGGATGTTTGCTCTGTACCAGGCTTCATTTCTTTTATTCTTCTCAAACAACCAGTGAGGAATTCTTCTGTGACACCACCATTGCCATCTGGCTGGATTCGTGGCCTTAAGAGATGATAAGATCCTTGTCACTAGAAGTATTTATGTAGAGTCCGGAGAGGGAGTTTGTGTTCGGAGACAATGCATGTATATTTCATGTTTTTTTATGCCTCACATACAAAAGGAAACTGATTGCCTTTGTTCCAAACTATCTTTTCTGGAATATTTGTATAGTGATCATCCCTGGAAGATAGAGATCCTGTCTTCTTCCAGAGCAACAAACAGGTGTGCTTATTGTACAGTATAGAAGATTAGAATTCTCACAGCTCAGAGTTCCTCTCCTGGAACACAACCCACTCTGTGTGCAAGTATCATCTGGTCCTCTTTGCATTGCCCCATGGGAAGTGGGGCTCAAGGAACCAGTACAAATGTTGACTCCATAGCTACTACTGTTGCTGTGAATCCTTTGTCTGTGGCCCAGGTGTCTTGTATCTTCTGCCATTATTCATGAAACTAAGTCAGTTATTTAGTTAGCTTGCAAGAAGGGTAAAATCTCAGACCCTTTGCAGTTCTTAACAGTTTGAAGGTGGCAAGGAATGAAGTCTGAAGATCATTCCCTGTGCTGAGACCAAAGAGCGCTATACTTAAAGCCAGACAGTTGTAGGTAGGTATGATTCTTTGCTTTGCCACTTACTGGCTGTGTGTCCATGAATAATTTACTTAACATTTCTGAAAATAATTTTCTTATTGGTAATATAAAGGTAATAATACCAGCCTCACTAGGTTGCTGGGAGAATTAATAGGGATAATAATTATTTGAATGCCATTAATAGAGAGCCTGGAACACAGAAGGTACTCTCCTAGTATAGAATTACTGTCCTGATTTTTCTAGTCTTATGACTCTGTGTCACTCTCATTTTTAAATGCTTCCTTTTCTCTAGCCCCAGCTCCCTGAGTGGGAATAAATAGGTGTTAGTATGACACTTAACTGATTTATCTTCTTTTCTCAACAAAAGTTTTCTTTTTCCTCTCCCATACCTACCAATGAAAATTTCACTTTCTTTTCCTTGTTTTTTCTTTTTTTATTATTATTAAAAAATTTTTTATTGCAGTATGGTTGATTTACAATATTGTGTTAATTCAAGGTGTACAACAAAGTGATTCAGTTTTATATATATTATATGTATTCATATATATATATTCATATTCTTTTTCAGATTCTTTTCCATTATAGGCTATTATGAGATATTGAGTATAGTTCCCTGTGCTATACAGTAGGTCCCTGCTGGTTATCTATATGATATACAGTAGCATGTACATGTTAATCCCAAACTCCTAATTTATCCCTCCCCCACCTTTCTCCTTTGGTAACTGTAAGTTTGTTTTCTATGTCTGTGAGTCTATTTCTGTTTTATAAATAAGTTAATTTGTATTGTTTTCTAGATTCTGCATATAAGGGACATCATATGATATTTTTCTTTCTCTGTCTGACTTACTTCAATTAGTATGATAGTCTCTAGGTCCATCCATGTTGCTGCAAATGATATTATTTCATTCTTTTTTATGGCTGAGTAATATTTCACTGTATATATATACCACATCTTCTTTATCCATTTATCTGTCAATGGACATTTAGGTTACTTCCATGTCTTGGCTATTGTAAATAGTGCTGCAGTGAACACTGGGGTGCATGTATCTTTTCAAATTATAGTTTTCTCCAGGTATATGCCCAGGAGTGGGATCACCGTATCATATGGTAACTCTATTTTTAGTTTTTTAAGGAAGCTCCATACTGTTCTCCATAGTGGCTGCACCAATTTACATTCTCACCAACAGTGTAGGAGGGTTCCTTTTTCTCTACACCCTCTCCAGCGTTTATAATCTGTAGACTTTTTGATTATGGCCATTCTGACCAGTGTGAGGTGATGCCTCATTGCAGTTTTTATTTGCATTTCTCTAACATTACAACATTTCTTTGGAGAAATGTCTATTTAGATCTTCTGCCCAATTTTTGATTGGGTTGTTTGTTTTTTTGATCTTGAGTTGTATGAGCTCAGTTCAAATAGTATTTATGAGGTAACTTCTCTGAGTCCACTGCCAAAGATATAGACAGAATTTAGACTTACTTCTTATTTCACGTAAGCATTCATTAAACATTTATTGAACACTTACAATGTGTCAGACACAGGCACCATGTTAATTGTTGGATAAATATCATGAACAATACAAGCATGGTTCCTGGTCTCATGGAATTTATATTTTGTCATGACAGTTAAAAATCCAATATGGTAAGCATAAGATAGCAATACAAGTAGGGATCTGTGGAAACAGCTGTCTCTGTGACCTAGCTCTGAGGATTCCTGGGGACATACCCACTGAACTGATCTTAAAGGATGAGGAAGGATTAGCCAGGTCATAAAGGCTTGTCAAGTCAGTCTCGGCAGGAAACAGATGGCATATCCAAAAATGTAATTGAAGAGAGTTTTTAAAAGATACTATTTACAAAGATGAATGGAGGTTTAAGAGAATCATTAGGGGATAGAGGAGCATCTAGGGACCGGCAATAGTAAAAGCTGTTCCCACCCCAAGGACTGAAGGAATAAGGAGAGGAAGCTCTTACTAGACTCTTGTAAGAACTAGCTAACAGCTCTCTTCTGTGGCTGATGTGAGGGGGAGGGACAGAATAAATATCTCAACCTCTCTCCCCTCCCGCCCTCCAGTCTCCTGCCAGTGCTTCCCACTGACCTAACCCAATAGGAAGAGAGAGAGCCAGGGATCCCACATGATGTGATCTGTAGAAGTTAGCCTCCTAGCCTCCCAGGATACAAGCTGAAGGAGAAGAGTAGAAAATAGATATGGAAGGGCTGACAGAGAAAAACTAGAATAGGAAGGGGACAAAGGTATTCCAGGCAGAAGCAACAGCATCAAAGCATAGACATGTGAAATGGTGGGACAGGAGCACCAATAGTGTAGGGCTTAAGAGGCTACAGCCAGTAGTGGGTTGCAGAGGTAGGTTGGGTTAGGATGAGGAGGATCTTAAATGCCATGCTGAGGAGCTTAAACTTTCTCTTACTCTATATAGGGAAACATGGCCAAAGGGATCAAGGAATAACACAATTAGATTTGTGTTTTAGAAAATTAGATTTTCTGGGGGATAGAGTGGGATCTGGGGGGAGATGTTTCTGTTCCTAGATTGACTGAGGGCATAGGCAAGGAGAGAGGCAATGTCATTAGAAGTAAGAAGGGTCACACACTGTCTGGAAAACGCAGTGAAGGCCTTGTGTAAAATGGCCTCATTGTAGGGTATTCTTTCTTGTCCTTTCTTGAAATGTAAATAGAATCTTTTGTGAAACAGGGCAGAGCTGGCCTTGAAGCTACCTTTCTCCCGATAATCACTTTCCTGGGAAGAAATGATGAATTGTGCTTTGTCCATATTCCATCAAAGATTGCTTCTGTAACCTTCCCTTAAACACATTCCCAAGAGTGGCCTCTTTCATTAAGATGAGGCCATTTTCCTTCTTTGGTTTTGTTGGAAATGTCCAAAAAGGAAATGCAGTTCCATTTCCTTCCTGTCCTAAGAGTCATTACGTATTAATAGAATATCTACATGTAGATAAGCTCTGGGTTTCTTTGTCCTACAGGAAGGCATCAAAGGGCACCATGACTTTTAAAACAGTCCTTCAAGGTGGGTAAAGGTGGCCTTTAAAAAGAAATCATCACTTCTCAGAAATCACATTCCCTGAGAAGTTTTATTCATTCATCCAAGTTGACAGGCAGCAATGCCATGGGAAAGGATAAATGGCACTTTCTATAACTGAATATGCGGGACACAATGAAGCACCTGCAGTAACCAGGGCAGAGGACACTTGGGACATTCCCCCATGGGCTAATCCACTGACAAGCTTCTTAAGGGCAGGTATCATACCTAATCATATCATATTCTCAGATGCCCTAGCCAAGAGTAGTTGCTCAGAAATTGCTTTCTGAATGAACAGTACCTTTCTAGACAGTAGAAATAACCTATGCAAAGGTCCAGAGGCATGAGAGAGCATGATTCATGTAAAAAAAATGCACGTAATTTGATAAGACTGAAAAAAAGAGTATCTGGGGAGGAGGAGAGACTGGTGAAAGATAAAGGAATAGAAGTAGTCAAAAATAGAATTGCCTTTGCCTTAAAATTCTATGGAGAACTTTATGGACTTGTTCTTATAGTTTTTGGAAAGCTATTGGATAGATTTAACTATGAAATGGTCGTGTATAAGGTATAGAAAGATTATTCTAACTAGTGTAAAGAATGAAACAGAGAGATGAAGTCTAGGGAGGAAGTTAGTGAAATAGCCTGTTCTATGCCAGTGACAGTGAGAATGAAACTAAGTGTTTGGGTACGAGCAATATATAGGACATATAGTGGGTGGAATTATGATGATGTTTAAAAGTAAATGATGAAGGTAAAGTAAAAAAGAAGGGTCAAAGGTGATTCTTACTTGACTTAATTCCTTGAAGGAAGAGACTATATTTGATTCATTCTTACATCTCTCATTTTAGTTATATCCTCTCTGGTGTGTAGATATAGTGGGCACTCAGGAAATATTTACTGCATGTTGATCGAGGGGCTTTGGAAAAGGCTCAATGAAGGACAACTCCAGGAGCATGTCTGAAGCAGGAGGCTATGGATGGAGATGGTACAGGTGAATGACAGGTTAGGGCTGAGTTAGTGGTAGAAAATTGTGGAGAAAGTGCAAAATATCCCTGATGCCAATCAACTTTCTTTATCTTAGGGCCTTGAAATATCAGGTCCTGTTACCAGAGAAGCTAAAGAGTAGGATTCCTCACTTCAGATCCAGGAGTGACACCTGAGTTAACCCTTAGTGAATATTTGCTAGAAGAAAAAACTATGAATAAATACATAAGTGAAACCTAAAAC
This sequence comes from Balaenoptera ricei, assembly GCF_028023285.1. NCBI lineage: Eukaryota > Metazoa > Chordata > Mammalia > Artiodactyla > Balaenopteridae > Balaenoptera > Balaenoptera ricei. The sequence continues at coordinate 41,077,731 of NC_082639.1, read as the reverse complement.
TTCTTTGGAGTGATCAGGTATTGACTTATCAGGGAAATTACCCGTTTGGCTCAGGCCCACTGCTACTCTGGAAAATACTGAAACATATCAAAATTATTTTTTAAATGAGATAATATGTCTAAAGTGACCAGCACAGTGCCTGATTCATAGAAATATTCAATATCTGATATCTGTTGATATTACTTTATGATTTTGATTGAGAAATATATTTATAATATAAATCAGAAAGGATGCCTTCAGTGCAAAACAGAGTTTGAACCGAAACAAGATTTGGAAAAGTTTTGACCCAATATCATATATAGGGTCACTTGTGATCATGAATAAGCTACATACTTGAACATCTGTAAAAGACAAATGGTCCTGGAGTCTTTCCGTCTCCCCTAAAAATATTTCTGTGGTTGTTTTCCTTTTATGGTGCCTTACCCTAAAATTTGGAGTCAGACAGAACTTGATATAAATCCCAGATCTAATACTCCTAGACCGGGAACCTTTGACTAAATGCATAACTTTTCCAAATCTCAATTTGTTTCTCCATAAAATGAGGATAATGATATCTGTATTATTGGGATGTTAGGGATAAATTAGATAATCTCAGTAAAACACTTGGCAAAGTTCATGGATTATAGTAGCGTTTAACAATTTCAGGTTTCTTCCTGCTTTTTATTCTATTCAGACCTTGAACTGATTGACTAAAGCATATCTACATTATGGAGAGCAATCTGCAATCTGCTTTACCCCAAATTCAAATTTAAATGTTAATCTCATCCAAAAACATACTTCAAGCTGATACATAAAATTAGCCGTCACATTTGGTAATGTGAACTACTCCCAGCTTTGTGTGAACTTTGAGGCTTTTTCTGGCTGCTCCTTTCCAGTGGTTCTTTCTTTACCCTTGGGTAGTTTCCAGATATACGGACTGCTCTGTACTCAACAGAATATCCAAAGGACCCTGTGAACTCTAGCAACTTTGGCCTCTCTAATCTCCCAAATTCATTCTCAACTCAGGGGGATCCCTAGGACTCACTTTGTTTCACCTATCTATGCTGTGGCCTGGAAACTCTCTTTAGGTGGTAAACTGGGTAATCATAGGGTCACCTTGTTTGTTTACTCTCTCTCAGACATCACTGTCATTTCTTGCCTGCTTTCCAATATCTGAAAACTGTTGTTTCATATGTTTTTTTTTCAGTTTTATAGTTGTTTAAGGCAAGAGGTTAAATCTATACCCTACTACATCATTTGGCCAAAAGTAGAAATTCCCCTTTATAAGATTTTCTTTGTAAAAAAGATTATGCTACTACAGATAGTTTTTAAAAGCTGGCCTCTTGATGAGTTCTGAAGATATCTAAAGGTGATAATGGGATATTCATTAAATTTGGTTACCACCTCGCAGATCTTTCTGGGACAAAGAACAGTAGTATTGGCTTCAGTAAACTCTTCTATGCTGCTAATTTCTGAGACTGTGAATAACTTATCTCATCTTAGCCTCAATTTTTCTATATATAGAATGGTAATTTAATAGTGCCTGTGAAAATACCTAGTACATAGAATACTTAAAAATCTTAGCATGACTGAAAGGACCCACAGGTTGTTGGGTTAGGTTGGAGACAGGCAGAGTCAGGAGTGTGTTCCGGGGCTTAGTACATTTTCCTGGAGAAAGGAAGCCTAACTTTGTGATTCGAAGTCCAGGCTTTATAGTCATGGAGACCTGGGTATTGAAAAGTTACTGAATCCTTAGTTTCATCTGCAAAAAAAGAGATAATATTAGTACCTTCCTCATAGAATTAATGGGAGGATAAAATGTGAAATGTGTATAAAATACTTTATACATGGATACTTTATAATTGGAGATTAAGCTCATACATTTTTGGTGGGGATGTAAAATGGTATAGCCACTATGAAAAACAGTTTGGTGGTTCCTTAATAAGTTAAACTTAGAATTACTATATGATGCAATAATTCTACTCCTAGATATATACCTAAAAGAAGTGAACAGGTGTTTGAGCAAAAACTTGTACACAAAAGTTCATAGCAGCTCTCTTCACAATACCCAAAAGGTAGAAACAATCCAAATGTCCATCAGCAGATGAATGGATAAACAAAATGTAGCATATCCACACAGTGGAATATTATTCAGTCATAAAAAGGAATGACAGACTGTATATGCTACAACATGAATGAACCTTGAAAACACTATGCTAAGTGAAGGAAGCCTGAAATGAAAGACCACATATTGTATGATTTCATGTATACGAAATGTCCAGAATAGGCAAATCCAAAGAGACAAAAAGCAGATTAATGGTTGCCCACGGATGGGAGAGGGGGGAATGCAGAGTCACTGTTTAACAGATAAAGGATTTACTTTTGTGGTGATGAAAATATTCCAGAACTAGATACTAATGATGGTTGTATAACATTGTGAATATATTAAATGACATGGAATTGTACAACTTAAAATGGTTAAAATGGTAAATTTTATGTTATTTGTATTTTATCACAATAAAAGCATAAAAGGTTAATTAATAAGAGTTTATATTCTTTCCCTCTGTCCTAAGAACACATACTGCTAGGGTCATTTCCATACAGTCCCTTAAGCCTTTGTCTTGCACATGATAGTGGATCTTTAGAACGTGTTTTGCTCCTGCCCAAGCTTGGTTCTCTCAGCCAGTGACATCCGCTGGACTTTTTTTTATTAGTCATTAACCATACTGTCCCGTGCTGGACGTGGGTGGCACCCAGAGGGCGCTATGCCAGTAGAGAAATTACAAATGATCATGTATGCCAAAGCCCAGCATTCTAAAAGGTATAAATGTCTGTCTCTATGCGTCACCCAGCTTGTCTCCGTCGTGCCATGCCAAGTAGGATGTCAGTTTTCACTCAGAGCCTCCTGGCTCCAGTCTGCTTTTTGCTATAGCTCAGTCCATTTGCTTTCGCAAAAACTTTGGCTCAGCTATAGCCACATGAGAACGTTTCCACGTCTAAAAACCTTGGCAAGACTATTATCTAGTAAATTTGAAAAGCAGCAGGAAGAACGAGGTCAGGTTGAGCCTAGATAGGAATGATATAGGTCTCTATTCATTCAATAGACATTTTGAGTATTATCCTTTTGAAGAAATTGTGCTAGGCACAGTAGGAGATAAGAAGAGGAAAAACTAACCATTCATTCACTCACCATTCACTCATGCTCTCATCAATCTAATATTTATTGATCTAATACAATTGCCTTTGGTCCTAGGGATATAGCTGTGACTAAGACACACATAATTTCTGTTTTTAAGGAGCCCAGAGGAGGAAGGAATTCATCTTTTCTGGAAGGTTGAGGGAAGATTTCCTAGAGGCAATGATATTTGAGTTGAGCATTGAAAGTTGAGTTGAATTACCACTGCTGATGGAGAAGGGAGCGACTATATAGGAGAGTCTATGCATGGGAAACAGGGGACTGCAAATACTTAAAATCTTTGTCTTTACTTCCAACTGCTAAAAAATGCTTTCTCTTGGTACTTTTGTTTATTGTCTCATTCAATTATCTTTAACAACATTGTGGGTTTTTATCTTCTTTGTTTTATACACAAAGGTTCAATGAGGTTCAGTAATTTATTCATGGTCTACTAGCCAGTAAGTGACAGAGCTAGGATTCAACTCCAGATCTCCCTGAGGCCAAAGTCCATGCTCTTTTTACTATCCTGCTCCACTTCCCTATAAAGCGAGTACACATTTATAATCATGTGATAATTACTATAAGGCATGCAGCTCTCTACGAATGTTCTCTTTTAGAGAACAAACAATCTAAACTGAGAGTGACTGAAAAAAGTTTAATGAGAAGAATGATGTTCAAAATGTAAAGATGAGTAGTAAATAGTGTGTGTGTGTGTGTGTGTGTGTGTGTGTGTGTGTGTCGGGTGGTGGGTGAGGGTGAGTTTCCAGGAGAAAATGCAACACATACAAAGACCTTGAGGCATGAAGGAATCAACAGCTGTCTGGCAGGCTCAGGGCTTTATATGGCTTCTGCTTGGCCATGGTGTGTGCACAATCTGTAAATTATTTCATAGGAGCTGATATGTCTCCATTTTTATTAAACAGAAGAGACATTGTTTTACTCATCCACTCCCACCCCTCACCTCTTGTGAATAGGATGTGGCCAGACAGAAAGAAATCAAATTATTTTTTCAACATGAGCCCAGCCTGAACAGAACTCATTTGCAGTGTTAACACTCTGATCCGTCTGCTCTCACCACCCCACCACCTCGCTCACTTGATGGAATGAATATTGGAGGGGACAGGGAAAGAATCTCAGAAAAAGAAAGCTGTGACAAATTCTAAGTCAATGTAATAAATCAGGAGGATTTTTCAAAGGAAATAAAAAGTGTCATTTATGATGGTTATAACTCCTACACCCACTAAGATTCTTGTACTGGTGCAGTTTAGATTCTCCCATGGTAGATAAAATTATACTTGATCTGTCAGAATGGAGGGACAATTTTTTTTCCTCCTTCATGCAAGCATCTTATTTTAAGCAGCCAATTTTATTATTTCCTGCCCTCTCTCTGTGCTGGTGAAAACAGAGAAAACAAAGACAATCTGTTTTTAAAAATTGCATCAAGGAATTGAAATAGAGGGTAGTGGCACAAGCCATGGAAAATCAGTAATTACCCACAGGAATTTCTAGGAAAAATAAACATGTGTTTGTATTTGAAGAGTTATTACTTCTGTTTCATAGAGGGTCTGAGTTATAATGAAAATGATAATGATTATTATAAATATAATACTAAATAAATGACTACTATTGCTTGAACATCTACCCTGTGCCGGATATTATAATAGGTTATTTTTAGATGCTATCTCATTGACTCCTTCAAATAGCACTGTATATTATTATTCTTATGATATTATTATTACTATGATTTCCATGGTACAGATGAGGCCCAGAAGTTTGAACTGATGTGCACAAATCCTCATACTACTAAATGGCAGAGGCAGATTTCAAACTCAGCATTCTCTGACTTCAAAACCAATGCTGTTTCTTCAGTGTCTCTGAGCTATGGCCTGATATCTCAGAGACACTGTTAGAAAAATACTTCTTTATGTTGTTAGTAGTTTAGTTTTATAAGTGATTTAAGTCTACTCTCTCATTTGACCTACATAGAAACCCCAATCTAATAATAATTACCAGCAATAATTCTTATCATTCATATTAAAATAATAACAATGAAATAAGTACCATTTATGCTTATCATTTATAGAGTACTTACTAGGTGTCAGATGTTGGCTAACCGCTTTACACGCATGAGTTTACAACCATCCAGTACAATAGGTGCAGTGTAGTGGTTAAGAACACGTGAACTGGTGTCAGGGCACTGAGTTGAACTCCTTGGCTCTACTGCTTGTCACCTATTTGAGCTTTTGAACAATTAGGTAATATCTCTGCCTTAGCACTTGGGTCAAGTAATAGTATTACATGGTGGTTTTGAAGATTAAATTAGATAACCCTAAAGTGCCTAGCACATAGTAAGTACTCTATAAATAATACTTTATCTGTTTTACAGATGAGAAAATTGAAGATTATAGAGATTATAGGAATTAGAGAAACTGTGCAAAATCTCAAAAGTAGTCAAGGGGTAGAGCTGGAATTAGAATGCAGGTCAACCTGGCCCACAGGTTCTCCTCTTAACCCTGTAGTCTACCATCAACAAGCACTAAGTACATTCATTATGTGTGTTTTAAAATATAAATCCTTTCTAATGTGAATGGTCTCCCATTAACCAATCTGTTACACATTATAAAAGCACCCAGTTTCCCATACAACCTCACAGACTCACAACTCTCTGCCTTTGCTCAACTCTTTTTCTCTGCCTGCAGTAGTTTCCCCCTACTTGTCTAGTTTATTTGTCATTCAGGATTCAGTGTGAAGCATCATAGCCTCCAGAAAGGATTCCAGGTGGATTAGGTAGTCTACCTCTTTATATTCATAGCCCACTGCCCCACACGTTTGCCTCAAGTATGATACTATAGTTAACTGTAATTTTATATTTTTATGCATAGTTACGAGCTCTTTGAGGACAAGAATCATCATGTCTTATTCTTCTCTTTTTCTCTAGTATATAACAGAGTGCCTGTCACATAATGGGTGTCTCATATATATATATATATATTTTTTTTTTAATGAATGAATGAATGAACAAATGAATAAAAATAATTTTTCTGAGGGTTCTAACCAGCATTATAGAATATGTGATGAAATGTTCTTTCTTTTTGTGAGACTATTGAGCAAGTAAGTGTTTTAAATACCTGGTAAGAATTAAGACCAAAGGTAAAGAGAACTTCAAATATATTCACTTATATACACCCATAACTCCCCACCTCCCCCCACCACCTTCCCAGTGGCAATCTTCTAAATACAGATTATAGTAATTTAGTTTCAAACAACTCATTTTCAGAATCTGACATGTTCATTAACCCCAGGTAAGGAAATTATTGTGGTACATTAATTTTTTACCAGAAAAGACATTTGTCATCTGTGCAAGTATCATTAGTGCTTGCTACAAAGATGGAAATCACACAACTGCCTCTGCCAATTGAAGAACACAGTAGAATTTTAAACAGTATCAGCTGAGTTCTCTAGACCAGCCAACGCTGTGTACTTTTGAGACCCTCATTAGACAAGGCTCATGTGACATCAGAAAGAACCTGATTTATGAAGAGATCAGAGTAATATACACCTCTTGGGAAATGAGGATATGAGTGCCATATTTAGTTTTTATTTTCCTCTTACCTATCTGATTGTTATTTCTCTGTCACCTTTGTTTGCCTTAAGAAGTCCTTGAATTTTCATGTTTCCCAAGGCTTGTCTTTAGTCCTCTACTCTTCTTACTTTGTACTCTTTCCCACTCTCATGGGTCACATACCATCTATATGCTAATGACTTTCATCTTCATCTCCAGGCAGGCTCTCTCTCCTGAGCTCCAGAACCTTATATGCAGGTGCAAACTGTCTAGACAGACCTACTAGAAACAGTCCCAGACACCTCAAATTCAGCATGTCTGAAATTTTGCTCATTATCTTCCTCTAACTCCAGACCTGATCATCCTAAAATGAATGTTGAAAGGACATTTGCTCTTGTCTCAAAATTTCACCTAAGTCCTTATTAGTTATCTATTTTATATACAGTACTGTTTATGTGTCAATCCCAATCTTCTAATTTATCCCTCCCTCCCTCACCCCCTGGTAACCATAAGTTTATTTTCTACATCTGTAACTCTATTTCTGTTTTGTAGATAAGTTCATTTGTAGCCTTTTTTTAGATTCCACATATAAGTGATATATGATATTTTTCTTTCTCTGTCTAACTTCACTCAGTATGTCAATCTCTAAGGCCATCCATGTTGCTGCAAACAGGGAACTCTACTCAATACTCTGTAATGGTCTATATGGGAAAAGAATCTAAAAAAGAGTGGATATATATATATATATATATATATATATATATATATATATATATATATATATATAAACAGATTCACTTTGCTGTACACCTGAAACTAACACAACATCGTAAATCAACTATACCCCAATACAAATTTTTAAAAATTAAAACAAATTTCACCTAGGTTCCAAAGGTGACTACATATGCAGTAGGTATGCCCACTTTCTAAAGAAGGGCTGCTAGATACATAACTTTAGGACCTGCAAACGGTGCCTGAATTGATTCTGAGACCTTCACCTCATCATCTATTTCCAGACTATATAAAGAGAAGAACAGAAATTCAGAGCAGAGTCATTGAAGTAATAAGTTGTTGGAGAAGCATCCTAGGCAAGTGAGGTAGAGCCTAGGAGACTCTGTGAGAGAGAGAGTGTGGGAATGCCTGCACAGAGAGAATTCTGTCTTCTCATTCCCTGGCCTGAAGCTTGCTAGGCTGCAGAAAAATTTTAGCCCCTCTTGGACTGGCAAAGTATGGTTAGAATTCTTTGGAGAGTTTTACATGTATACCAGGGTTTGGGAACATATGGGAACATAAATGTTAATGCTTACTTTTTGCTTCAAAATTATGAGTTTGGGAAGCTGGCTAGAGTAACTTGTGAAGGTGGGTGAGGAGAGAGGCAGAAGGGCATTCTGACTTACAGTAGTTTTGTGGGGGCAGGAAAACGTGAATTTCTCATGAGCCAAGTGAGAAATCTGAGAGCCAGATTACAACAGCACCGTTTATGGGAGATAGTTAGGACTTGGGTAGATTGGATGTGGGAGGACGTCAAGAAGGAAGAGTCAAGGGTTTTTCTCTATTTTTTTTTTTTTCTCTTGAACATCTGGGTGGAAGGAAGTGCCATGGGGAAATGGAGAAGGAATGAGACAGGCCAAGGTTGGAGATAAACTTTAAAAGTCATCAACATAAATATGGCTCTTGAAACCATGAGATTGGATGAAATCAACTAAGGAAATACAGAAGAGGAGTGAGTAATGGGTGTGTGTGTGTGTGTGTTTGTGTGTGTGTAGGGGGACTTAATTATTTGTTTCCTTTCCCATGAAATGGTGAATGAGTGTATCTTTTTTAGAGGGTTATTTTGAGTTTAATTGATTTGGCACATTTGAAAGTGCCTTACAATATAAACAGGATTAAAAAAAATGTTTCTTAATTCTGAGTTAGGGTCTGTGATGGAGGAGTGATAGACAAGGATAGAGAACTAGGTGGAGATCAGTAAGGAATGATGATGGCTCTTAAAGGGACTTTGAAAATTAAAACCTGTTTAAAAATCATTAAAGTAAATTAACATGTTCATTTTAGAATATTGAGAAAATCCACTGAGAAGAAACCAGCATCCAAATACAACCACAATAACATGTTGATTCATCTGCTCCCAGTATTTTTTCTATATTTTCTCTTTCTTTATTTTTTTAATAATCTGTGTTCATACTGTGTAAAGCTGTACTAATTGTTGATGTGTAATAGAGAGGTGGCCTTTACTCTGAATTGGAAGGTACCTACTGAGCTGTCTCAAGTATGTTCAGAAACTGGTTGGTAGTTGCTCTCTCATTCACTTGTGTGCACACAGACACCTACATGCTACCTTTTAAAAACCTGTTGTAATAAAAATGTGACACAGTCTATGTCTCTCGGAAATATCATATGCTTAGAAGTTTTAATTAAATTCACCAACTTTCTCCCTACTCGTTGTCATAATCATCATTTTCATCATCAATAATTATAATGAACACAGAAAATTATAAACAGCTTCAGGAGAGAACCAATTAGTGGACACACAGAATTAATTTGAATTCTGCTATTCTACTATGTGTTTTAGTTTGTTAGTTCATTTAATTCTTCTGGCATCTCTATGAGGTTGTTTTACAGATAAGAAAACTGAGGCTTAAAGAAGTTGTGTCTTTTCTAAAGTTGTAAACTAACTAATAGTGGAACCTGTATTCTAAAACAGGGTTCTCTGACTCCAGAGCCTATGTGGTTTTCCACTTTGCTAGGATCTTTTCAGAGTGACTTAAAAAGTGGTGATTATTCCAGACCAAGGCACCAAAAAAAGCTGTTGGTCTTGGGAGAAAAAACATCCTGATGGAAAGGAGATTCATAGCTTAGTCCAAGTGGCTAATATAAGCCAGTTCTTTTGGCAACCTCTACTGCATCTGCCCCACAAGGGCATAGTGCATGCTGGCATGTATCAGGCTCTCTCTTGGGGAGCCATTAGCACATAGAGTGACCAGCCATCTCCATTTGCCTGGGATTGCCCTGATTTTAGCACTGGAAGTCCCATGTTCTGGGAAATCTGTCAGTGCTGGGCAAACTGGAACAATTGGTCACTCTAAGCATGCCAAAAATACATGACAGTGAGTGGAGTGGGAGCATGGGAGCCAGAACCTGTGAGACATGACCTTTCCCAGGGTGAGGAAGGAAAGTAGCAGTCTTTTACTCTTTGAGTTGGTCTGGGTGATGCCAGCACCTGATCAATCCTGTGATAACATGGAGAGACAGTGTCGACCTTGCCTCTGACATTTTGTCCCCAGTGTCTTCAGTGCATGCAGTGGAGGCAAATTGATCCCTGGAAGAACAAGCGGACAACTTTTGATTGGCTGGAAAGGTGATTTAATCTCTGTGTCCCTAACATCAAGCCCAGTTCCTGGCACAGGCTAGGCATTTAGTTTCAGTGTTTTGTTGTTTGACTTATTTGCTTTGATTTTTGAGTTAATGTCCTTTTTGGAAACCATTTACTAAACATGCATTACATGCCAGGTATTGTATGAATAACTTTTACATACTTTATTATGTCTAATCATTACTTTAGACCTGTGAGGTAAACACTATTTTTTTGTTTTGTTTTATAAATGAAGTAACTAGGACTTACCAGTAATCTCATAGCTAATAAGTGCCAGAGCTTCTGTTTATGCATCAATCTTCTGACTCCAGTCCAGTTCCCTTTACCTTCTACTAAAATCCTATTCAGTAGCCAAAATTATAGAAAACTATTCTATCTAACCCAACCCATTCCAGTCTAATTCAGTGTAACTTACCTTGTACTTACCAAAGTTGGTTTGTACCTAGAACTGCAGTAGACATTGATGGACCAAATGTCCAGTTCATGTCTGAGCCTCTAGCCCTTAACATATGTATTCATGCAAAGTACTCACTGGAGGCGTATTGAAATGAAAACAGAATTAATAAGACAAGGTCTTGTCCCCAGGAACATCTCCTCTTGTGATGAAGAGAGACATATGCAAAACTATAATATAGGGAATATTTGCAGGAATGCTAGAGCTGTATAAACTATACTAAGCTTTGTGATCTGCTTTTTTATTTATTAGTAGATCAATGAATATATTTCCATTTCAATAAGTGTTGATCTATATCACTTTTAAGGGCTTTATTTTTTTTCCATTATAAAGATGTTCCATAATTTATATAATAAACTTCCTATGGTCAGACACTGAAGTTTCTAATTGTAAATGATGACACCCTTATAACTAAATCTTTGTGCCAGTTTTTATTTATGTTTACATAATAATTTTTAAAAATATACAGTGCTAATCAAAGATCATATGAACTGCTTCATGGGAAAATGACTCCTTGTCAGTAAAAGTATTCAAGCAGGGGATGGTCATCACTTTTGGAATAGGTAGAGTGCCAATTGTGGTGGAGCAGACAATGAGGAATGGGGAAGATTGTGAAGAGATGAGTCTGGAAAAAAATGGACATGGAACCTATAGGATGTGTATAACTTGAACAAGGAATGAAGTGGAGGAAGCTTCCCAAGTCAGAAGGAAGACAACTGAGTGTAGTTCTGTACGATTGAGATGTAGGAAGTACCAAGATACATATATGAGTTTGCACAGATAAACAGGAGTTCTACTGTGCGCCAAGCACTGTTTCTCATTATTCCTTACAACACTCTAAGGAAGTTAGTATCTCCTGTTACTGAGGAGGAGACTGAGACTTGAAGTGGTTAACCATCTGTTGGCTCTGTGACCGTGGGACAAATCCCTTACCTTTGTAAGCCTTCTTTCTTCATTAGTCAAGTGAGGATTATGGCGTCTGCTTTAGAGGGTAACTGAGAGGATAAATTCACAAAGCTTGGCATATAGAAAACATGTAATAGAGAGAGAATATTCTGAATCTAATAACTATGTTTTTCTGGCATATGCTGTTTCTCACAGAATATGTTTAGGACAACAGAGTCCACTCCAGCCCCCTCTGCAATCCCACTCTTAGGGTGGGGCTTACTTCTTGGTCTGGTTCTCCCAAGTACAGAGCCTGGGTCTGGGTTTGGGTTGCATCTTCAATATGTGCAGGGACTAAGGAAACAGGGTCCTGACAAGCTACCATCAATGGCTTACCATCAAGGAGCAGTCTCCATGTGAAGCTGTTGACTATCACCTGAGACTAAGATGAGGACAGCTGTTAGCATCTGCAAAAGAGCACAGAGAGGCAGCGGGGAGAGAAACACTCTTAGAGTTAACAAAGGGCAACCTGTCTCCTTTATAAGCAACTTTTGTATGGGCCTAACCCTAACTTTTCCCCCAATTCACTTTATGTGCCATTAGGACAAAGGTGACATCTCCACATTTTGTAACTTGGTTCTTGTGCTTAGTCATCCTGACCTGGACGTGTGCTCTGGTCAGCAGTCTCTATAACATTTATTGCTGAACTTGCTGTTCATCATTCCATGCCAGAGCCACTGATTTTTTGATATAAGGTGAAGTCTAGTGGGCATATGGCTTTGAGGTCAATCAGATGAAGTTCATTGTCACGGTTTGAGTTTAAAGGATCTTGTCAGAAAGTAGTTATTCTCTTTAGGTAGCTGCCAGGTATCAACAAAGTTCTCATTGTTTAGATGGAAATTACTCTCCCTAGGAAGGTATTTCCCACTTGGCCTGCATTCAGGATCACATGTCAACAAACCTTCAGGATCAGCATACTTCTTTCCTGCCTGTCAGAATGAAATACTAATAGTGGGGCCCATCAATCCTGATGCTGCCTCCTTATTTTTTATAACCAAGGTCACTTTGCTCAGAATTTACATTTTCCATGCAAATGAAAATAAAACCATAAAAGGAACTCTTGGCATTTGTTGCTGTGCTGATAGTGCCTTATTTTTCAACATTTTGAATTAGTGAATAGGGAGTATTTGAAAAATGTAAGGTGATAGGAGAGCCATTTGCTTGCCTGAAAATAACACTCATATGCTTTAGAAAACACATCTACAAATCAGCCTAGCTAATCAGTCAATTGTTTTCTGGGCATCTAGTTTATTAGATTAATGGTGTCTTGGAACATTTGGAGGCATGTAGAGATGTCATGGTTTATCAGAATATCCATTCAAGGCAGTAGTTAGGAAGCAGGTTTTCTCCTCTTTAGGAAAGAAAGCCATGACAAGTTGAGGAGAAATTTGAATGAAACAATAGGTAAGTCTTAGTTTTATGAAATATAGTGATACAAAATATGTTCTCCCTACCCTCCAGCACCCTAATTTCTGAGGGAGTACTTTGGAAGGGTTCTTGTGGTTGACTCATAATGTCTGTTCTCATGTGCTCTTTTATAGAATCATAAAATGAGACAATTGTGTTATACCTCCAAAGATTTAAGAAGTATACCTAATATCTTAGTCATTTGGGGCTGCTATAACAAAATTTTGGCTGCTATAACCATAGACCAGGTGACTTAAACAAACAAACAAACAAACAAAAAACCACATTTATTTCTTACAGTTCTGGAGGATGGCAAGTCTAAGATCAAGGTACTGGCAGATTTGGTGTCTAGTGAGAGACCACTTCCTAGTTCATAGACTGCTGTCTTCTTACTGTGTCCTCAGATGGTGGAAAGAGGCTGAGAGTATTCTGAAGTCTCCTTTAAATGGGCACTAATACCATTCATGAGGGCTCTACCCTCATGACCTCATCACCTCCCAAAGACCCCACCTCCTATTGATCTCAGAGAGACAGCAGTGAGAGGTGGCTGGAAGCACCATCTTAGTTCCCCGCCCAGGATTGAACCTGGGCAGCCTGGATGAAAAGCAGGAATCCTAGCCGCTAGTCCACCAGGGGCTAGAGGCTCAAAGCAAAATACCCCTGGCCCTTGCCCCCATTGAAAAATGCATTTCTCAAGAAGTCAAAAACTGTAAAACCAGGTATAAAATTTATTATTAGAGACACAGCACAACAAGTGGGAGAGTACACGGAGAAACAGTTTGTTCAGTTAAGACAGAAGCAAGGCAGAGATATACACATGGGGAGAAAGGTGTGGGCGTCCTCCCTAATGAGGAAGAGTACAGTAAAGAGGCGGTTAAATCATTTATATAGGGCAGTTCTTCCAGGTCTTTGTTTACCTTTTCCCAATTATCTGGTTTCTTTTTCCACACCTGATGTGCCCTAGGACCACTCCCCAACATGCTTGTGCAACTTTTTTCCAAGATGGATTACAGCCCAGAGGCCTTGGCATCACATATTATGGGGTGGTGCCCCCTCCTTTTTGACCCTCAAGGAGCCTTTCTGCACATGTACAGTCAGGGAGGTCTCCCTTGCCCCAAGGATGGGAAATATGTGACCTCTTGATCTGTACTCAAACAGGGTCTAGCCCCTCTCTGTCCCTGCCACGACTGTTATCTTAAAGTGTCCACAGGAAACAAAGTCCAGCTATTTACTCTGTTCCTGTTGTTATTTCTATCTTGAAGTGCAGACAGGAGGCTGATTGTAAATATCTAGCCTAGAACCCACCTGCCTCCTTCCTCAGGAAATGTGTACAGGAGGCTAGTTGTAAATGCCTAGCCTGGAGCCCATATCAATCTCCTGCCTCACATTAATATAATTACATTGGAAGTTAGGATTTCAACATAGGAATTTGTGGGGAGACACAACCATCAGTCCTTAACACCCAGACAGACATGTTCTTCAGTGACCCTATTTCTTCACTGTAGTGAGAACTTTTCCCTCAGAAAGGACTGGCTCTTTGAGGGGAGGGTACTCGGGAGAGAACTATCCTTTCATGTTGAACTCTCTGGGAAAGGGAGTTAGTCACCAATTGATACCTGCTTCATTTTGAAATGGCATGCTTATTGTTCTTTTGCTCTCTGAGGAGGTGAACTTTTCATAGAGAACTGAATTAAAATTAGGAGGACAGACTGTAAAGATCTGTGGAAAGTGTGTTCCATGCAAAGAGAACAGCACATACAAAAACCTTAGGGCAGAAGCAAACTTGATGTACTTGAAAGATAGCAAGAAGGCTGTTGTGCTGAAGTAGACTGAGTTAGAGAACAGAATATGAAATCAGAGAGATAGGTAGGGGTCAGGTCACATAGAACCTTGTAGGCCATAGTAAGGAGTTTAAATATTAGTATGTGTCTGATGAGAAGCCAATGAGCAAGGGAACGACATGATCTGATACACATTTCTAATTGACAGTAAGGTGGCACATATGGAATCAGAGAGAGCAATTAGGCTCCTGCCCCAGTCCAGATGATGGTGGCTTGGACCGAGGTTATATTAGTGGAGATGGAGAGATGTTGGGGGAAGTCAAGAGAACTTGCTGATAAATTAAATGTAATGGGTGAAAGAAAGAGCAGTCAAAGATGATACCTTGGTTTTGGCTTTGCTAAGTAAGCATTTTGGTAAATGGTGTTTCCATTACTAATAATACTGAGGAAGAATAGAGGTGGAAGGTTGGGATCATGAGTTCAAATTTATACATGATAAATTTGGGATACCTATTAGACATCCAAGACAAAAGGTAGGAGTAAGTATCTGGAGCTCAGAGGGAAAGTTAGGGCTTAGAATATAATTAGGGAATCATTAGCATAGAGGTAATATTTAAATTAAAGTGAATGGATGTGATCACCTAGGGAGCAAGTGTGGAAAGAGAATGGAGAGGGATGAGAGAAGGACTCTAGGGGTTTTCCAGCATTAGAAG
The DNA here is from genome assembly GCF_028023285.1 of Balaenoptera ricei. Taxonomy (NCBI): domain Eukaryota; kingdom Metazoa; phylum Chordata; class Mammalia; order Artiodactyla; family Balaenopteridae; genus Balaenoptera; species Balaenoptera ricei. The sequence goes on along the minus strand of NC_082639.1, from coordinate 41,062,342 downwards.
TCTGGAAGACAAAGAGGAACCAACAGATATAACTGAGAAGGTGACAAGTGATCTAGGAGGAAAGCTGGAAAGTAGGATGACATGAAGCCAAGGAAAACAGCTTTCAACAAAGGCAGGAATGATCAACTGTGTCAAATGCTCTTTAAAGACTGAGTAAGATGAGAACTGATCATTGATCACTGGATCTTTTTCTCATCCACCGTCTCCCAGGATGCAGTTCTCCTTGTGCTGTGAAAGAAGCATGGCACAGAGTGAGTGATAATTGTATGATTATTAATTATACTCATTGTAATTACCCATTCATTGCCTTCTGCTCTCTCTTTGTGGAAGCCAATCCCAATTTAGGAATGGGCCATATTTAACAAGTTTATAGAAACAAGGTCATATTTAACAACTTTATTCCCATTCAGGAACCTACAAAAGCCTGTTTGATTAATATGCCCTAATATGCCAGAGCTAGAAGAGCTCTTAGAGATCACATAGTCCTATGCCCTCATTTTATTGATGAAGAAACTGAGACTCTGACAGGGAAAATGAATTGCAGAAGGGAACACAGCAGATTAACCTCAGAGCTGGGGCTAGAACTCACACCTCATGGGTCAGAGGTGATTGTTCTTTGTGTTACAACCCTGTGCCACTTCTTCCAGCATGTGAGATTAAGTCCTTTGGGTCTTGAAAACTTTTCTATCTTTAATAGACCATGATTAAAGTGAAAACATTCTATAAAGAGATAACACTTAAATGAGTACGAGTGCAAACCCTTTAAAAATGGAACACAGTCGCCTAGATGAGGGGAGGAAGTTGAAGTTGGGATGGGAGAATTGCGCGATCCTGAAGACAAAGGCAGTGTTATAGAGAAAAGACCAGCCTTACCTGGGTTTGGATCCCAGCTCCATCTACTCCTACTGTATGACCTCTGTTAAGTTTATTAACCTTCCTGAGCCCCATCTATAAAATAGGAGCAATATATATATAGGTCCTATTGATAAGTTATGAAGATTAAGAATAACACATCTAAAGTGCTTAGCTTTTTCTTGATGTGTGGTAGGCATTCAATAATAATAACTCTTTATTGCTATTTTATCTTCCTTCCTTTTTCTTCTGCTCCAGTGCTATGGGTGTCACTGCCAGCAGCCCTAGATCAAGCCAATGTCTCCAGAGTCTGGTTTCTCCTGCCTCTGGCCACTACCATCAGACCTGTGGCTTCCAGACCTCTGGCTGTTTTGCCTCCTGGCAGACTAGAAGCAAGGCCTTTAAAACTGCCTGGAGCTGACATTATCTTCTTCATGGCCCCTGTGCAGGTCAAGCTGTCACCATCAGGGACAGCCACAGCTGAAGCTGTTTCTCCTCTTCCCTAAGGCTCATTCTACTGCTGCCTTTTTGCAAAGAAAATGCCTAAATTCATATGGACAAACACTTTTAAGAAAGAGGAGGCTTCATTTAAACTAGTAATTTGATGAGGTGTCTTCAGCATGTCAGGCATTGTGTTAGTCCCCAGACTCTGGGAGTTTGATTTAGAAGGCAAGTTAGACATGGAAACAAATAACTATTTCCCAACTGAGTGGACTAACCACTCAGCAGAGGTGCAAGAAACATGCTGTTGGGGTGTAGAGTGGGGAAGGCAAGAAGACGTCCTGGAATGGGTGTGGTTTAAGCTGAATCTTAAAAGATAAGTCGTGTATCAGTGGGTGGATAATTAGGGAAACTACATTTCATGCAAAGATATGCAGGCAGCAAGTACAGGGGAGAGGGAGTTAGGGATTAAAAAAGAGTGCGGGGAAGACAAGCCTTTTACTGAAGAAACTCAAATGCTCTACTTAGGAATTTGGGTATGATTCGTGATAGCATAGGATGTCAAGAGATATAAGATATCTTAGAGGCTATCAGGTATAAACACCTCATTTTACAAATGAGAAGACTGAGGTTCAGATAGAAGAAATAATTTGGCTAGAATCCCATAGCAAGTTAGTGGCAGAAACTGGGACTGGAACCAAAGTTTACTGATTCCCAAGCCAGTATCCTTCCTATCCATTACTCCTGACTTCTATGCATACGAGGGAACAATTGTACACAGTATCAAAAAGCAGCATAAGGTCTGAGACCTTTCCTCACTAGAGCTCAACTGAGATTCAGGGGATTTGTTTGTGGACAGAGATTGGGACCTCACTGATCTCATGTCCACTTAAAATAATTGGGATGTGATTTTCTATAAATCAGCTTTAGAATAGTCAGCTTAATTATTAAATAAAATTGTATCCATGGTTTTGATCTTGTAAATTATCACATTTCCTATATTTTATTATTTTCTACTATAAATGGAAAAGCTAGAATTTATAAAAGAGGTATGAAGTTAGTAGGTTATTCTGCCCTGGAAGCCATCTTCTAGAGGTTGAAAAGACCAGGATCAGACCTTAGGTGAAAGCTGAAGTTGCCAGAACCTGGGTTCTAAGTTGCATTGACTTAGGTCATTGTTCTAAGTTACTGTCCGCTTCACTCCACTACACTGTTCACTATAAAATTCAGGTGTCTGTGATACTTTCAGTGGTCCTGAACAAAACAGTCAAACAGGCAGACAGACAAAAACAACTGCCTCACCTTTTTCAGTAAATTCAATTAAACAAACATTTCAGCCATCTATTAACAAATACTCATTGAAGGACTGCCATGTGCCAAGCACAATGACATATACTGGGGAGGTATCAGTAAATAAAAACAAACATCGTTCCCATTTGTATTAGTTTGCTAAGGCTGCCATAACAAACTATCACACACTGGGCAGCTTAAACAACAGTTTATTTTCTCACAGTTCTGGAGGCTAGAAGTCTGATACCAAGGGGTTGGCAGGATTGATTTCTTCTGAGGCCTCTTTCCTTGGTTTATAGATGGCCATTTTCCCCGTGCCTTCACATGGCCTTTCCTCCATACACATATATGTCTACATCCTAATCTTCTCTTCTTGTAAGTATACCAGCCATATTGGATTAGGACTCATCCATTTGACCTCATTTTATCCTATTTGCCTCATTGAAGACCCCATATCCAAATACAGTCATATTCTGAGGTACTGGGGCTTAGGACTTCAACATATGAATTCCGGAGGGACACAATTCAGCCCGTAACACTGTTCTCAATGAGCTCGGTCTAGAAGGGACACACAAATTTATCCAACAATTATAAAAATAAATTTAGGATTATGAACTCTGTTAAAGCGTTATAAAGGAGAGATACATGGTGTCATAAAGATATATAAGGAGGCATGTCCTGTCTTAAAGGGAGAGATGTGTTGCAGTGAAGAAACCTTAGAAGGTAAACATATGAGCTGAGGTCTCAAACATGGGTAGGAGGAGTTAATTAAGAGAGAGTGATGCAGGGAGGAGGATAATAAGCGGGGGGAGAAGAACCAGGTAGAGGGGAGCAGCTTGTTAAAAAATCCCATATTCAGTACTTTCTAAGTGCGGAACACAGAAGTAGATTTTGAATAGAGCAATGGAACTCATGGTCTGGTGAGGAGACAGCTACGAAAACAGATACTTTCAACAGAATATGATCAGAGTTGTTATAAAGGCTAATATCAACACTTATATGCAGCAGTTCTAAATTTCCAGAAATATAGATAAGGGAGGCACTAACTGCTTACTATGGGGTGAAGGCAGGAGGTCAAAGCCGTTCACAATAGCTGAAATGTTACACCATACAGATCCTGATGCCTATTTGGGAAACCTAAATAAATGAAAAATATATTAAGAAAGCACTGCAATCATTCCTTCAAAATACTTTAGATCTAGAGGTAGCATGGAGTCGAAAGACCTGAGTTTTAGTCCCCTCTCTGCCCATCCTCTTGAACTTTCTCATCTGTCACACAGAGATAATGGTATGTATCTCATCTCCCTCATGTGTTGGGAGGGTATTGTATGGATCGAACGGGGATCCAAGAAAGCAGGGAAAGAGATCTGGCTAACAGAGAGATGAGATGATTTGGCTGAAGTCAACAATCCCTTCCTCGCTGGTCTTTGTTCCTGATCTGGAAAGATTTCCAAACTGAATGTGGAGATGAGACTAAAGATACCTAAATAATCAGACACTGAGGTAAGGGCTAACTAAATTACATGCAGGGTCATATAGCAGGATGGGCTATGTGACATGAATAATAGTAAATGTCAGTGTTCTCAACAAATTCTTGCTAATGCATTGTTTATTCTAGAGAAAAAGCTATAAAGGATTCCTTGGCCAAGCTGGAAAACAATTTCTAGATTATGCTGTTTTCTAAGTGCTTTTTCTGATCTAGAGTTAAGAGTCAGAACACATAAGTTTGGCTTCCATGCAGCTGCGTACTACATCACCTTTATAACCTTAGCAACATCTCCTCTGCCTCTCTCAGCTATTGGGCATTGCTAGGTGAAAGGCACTGTCCCAGTCATGCTGCAGTATTATCTCACAATCCTATATGGTATATGTATATTATCGCCATATTACAGGTGAAGAAACTCAGCCTTATTAGTTAAGTAACTTTTTTAAGTTAGTAAATTGAGACTCCAAAGCTCAACCTTACTGGAGGGAAGTAGGTAAGGGAAGTTGAAGCAGAAAATCTTCAAATTCCTTTCTATCTTCAGAACCACTGAGAGTAAGTTTGTGCCTCAGTGAAAAAAATTTTAAGCCTTTCAGTAAGGGTAGGCCAGCTAAAATCTTTACTGCCTTAGGTCCTTTGCCCTTGCTGTACTTTTACCCAGAAGACTCTTCCCCTGCAAACAAGGTTCCTTCTTGTTATCCTGATTTCTGCTTAAATGTTACTTTCTCAGGGAAGTCTTTCCTGACCACCCAGTCGAAAGTAGCTACCCAGTCACTCTGTTTCATTATATCATCTTATTTTAATTTTTTGTATAACACTTATTACTGTTATATTTTCTTGAATATATGTTTTATTTTTTGTTTATTTTTTCCCCTCACTTGAATATAAGCTTCATGAAAGTGGTACCTTGTTTATCTTAGTCAAATCGTATACTCAAAATCTACAATAGGACTACATGGAACATAGTGGATACTCAATAAATATTTTTTGAATTAATGCATGAACAAATTCTTTATGTAACAGACGGAAGAACTGCAACCCAGAGAGGAGATGGACTTGTCCAAGGTCAAGGAATGCAGATTGAGTGTTAGTAGGAAGAACATTAGCTTAGTTTCTAATAAAGTATCAGTTAAGATTTGTTGAATATCTTTTACGTGTCATGCATTATTCTGCTTTTGAATATATTTTATGTAAACTTTCTCCAAATTTTGAGGGTAGGTAGTCAGCATAAGTAATATTGAATACTAGCCCCACATTCCAGTAGCTTAACACAATAAAGGTTTAGTTCTCATAAACATCACAAGGTGATCTGAGTCAGAAAGTTCCAATGGGTGGTTCTTTTTCAAGAGATAACTCAGGGATCCAAGATCCTTCAATTTTAGGATGCTGTCCTCCTCAACCCATTGCCTTCAAGGTCACTGTATAAGGGGAAAAGAAAACATAAATGACTACATGTGAGATTTTAAGTCTAAGCCTGGAAGTGGCATACATTATTTCCATCCATACTCCTTTGTCTCCTGGAACTTCCATCCACACTGTCACTTGGAAGAAGCTACCTGCAAGGTGTGCTGAGATATGTACTCTTTCACAGAAAGAGAAAATTGTATTTGTCAATATCTACCATAATATTGTCACCATTTTACAGATGAAACAACTCTTTGGTGGCTTGCCTGAGATTCCATAGTAAGTGAAGGAGTGAAGATATACAACCAAGGAATCATGCCAGACTTGTGTCAATAATAGTGCCCTTTGCTCTATATCTGTATAGATTATTGCTTTTCAAGGTTGTTTTTGCTAGAGAACTCTTTCTACAATAGGAATTTTATAGAGAATTCCAGCATGTAAAATAGATCAACAGGAGTTCTGAAGCGTTGTAAACCTTAAGAAGATTCTCTGGGAACCTTCTAAGGCCCTCCAGGCCCAGTGTGGAAACCTGGGGACCAAATGATTTTGATGGGCCCTTCCAGCTTTGTCTCACATATTTCATCTCTTGATTTCATGATACTTCTAATGTGAGTCAAAAGGTTAAAGTCATGAATACATCTCAGAACTGGGTGCTTGTCATCAAAGATTTCTGCCTCAGGGCCCAGAAATAAGCTATGGAACTACAGATGAAATCCTGGTGCTGTATGTGCTGAGCCTTCGAACACTTTCCCCACCACCCACCATCCATGCAAAAAGTTATCTAATTGTACAAGGCATACTCTGGAAACTTTCCCAGTGGAATAATAGATCAAGTAACCAAGAACTTTTTAATTTTGCAAAGTGCGCTCTTCCTTATAATTTACTTAATATAGAAATTTAATGTTCTGCAGTTTACTGAACAAATAACATTGAAAGTATTTTAGAGTTAGCTTGGGAGCTCGCCTTTGGTTGCCAGTTTGACTTTATTATTTGATTATCCAGATAAAGGCCAGCAGTAACAATATGCTCTGCCTTAAGTGGTTCACAGGGGTTATCTCTTAGCCATTACCAATTCTAAATACAAGATTTAAATTCAAGGAGAAAAAATCACACAAGAGCAATTTGCTGAATTTGCTCAAGTTAGTCCCTTGAGTAAGATGCTTGATTCTCTGGACCTGGATTGTGATCATTATACTTTTGCAGAAAGTCCCTAACCTTAGTGACTGACTAATTCTATGGCACTATTCATTTAAAAAAACACATACTGAGCTCAAAATATGTGCCAGACACAGTGATGGATGCTAGAGATGTCCAGACTGGCTTAGAGCCCTTAACTCCTGCCCTTTGGTCCCATGGCTTGCACCTCGATAAAGACTCCCTCTACCAGCCTAAGGGCATGTCTCTAGGCATGCCCTCCAGAACACATTTACCTGAGCAGGTTCTGATCACCAGAGCAGATACTTCCTTTTAGATCTGAGCATTGACATTTAGTTAGTTCCCTGCTTCTTAATGCTACCTTCTTCTGGTCTTATAAAGTTGTTGTTCTTGGACCTAGGCTCACAATTAAGGATCGGCCTCACTTACTTTCCTGCCTGGGCAGACTCTGTAGAACCCAGCCTGAGCTCAAGGTTCTGAGCTCATTTTCCTTGGAAAGGATGTGGGACAAAGATGTAATGTTGACTGAAACAGTCTCTACTCTTAAATATACAGTGTGAATGGTATTTAAGAGGTATAATTGACAGGACATGGAGAATGAATAGATGTTTGAAGATGAAGGAAAGAGATATCTAGGAGGATACCAAGATCACTCCAGGTTACTTGGTAGAGTTGGCATTTGAACTTGATCTTAATACGTAAATTTTTAACATGCAGAGGTGAGGTAAAAAATGTGTTTCAGGTATAAGGAACATCATGAGCAAAAGTTTAGAAGTTATATATTCCAGATTCCTTTGAGGAATATCTGATTATTTCCTCTTTTAGACATCTTTGCCTTCCTTTTTTAACAGCCAGCACAGTTTATGTTTTCCTTCTCCTAACTTTCCCCTACTCCTCTTAGCAATAAGATAGATGTTTTCGTTTTTGTTGCAGAAATTTAGTCACCATTTTACTTGAGTAGCTAAACTTCAGTAATTCCAGCAATTTAACTGATTCAGATTGAATGCTACACTGATAATTAACTTGTTCCTCTTTCTTCCCGTCACCCACAGGAGCCTGATGGATCATTAGTGACACGATTAGAGAGAGAGTGATCCCAGTAAATTATTGGTGTTCAATAAATGTTAAATAATTGTAGAAATAGGACCCAGCGGAGACTGGCACTCTGCAGTAGAAACAGAAGCTCACAAAGTGTGCCTTTGCTGATAATCAGGTTTTGCAATTCAGAGTAGGCACAGACTATGCACCATTTCTCATCATTGAAATCCACATACATTTGTAAGATAAACTAATTAATAATCCAGTTCTCTTAACTAAATAGAAGTCTATGCAAAGGAGAAAGTGTTAAACATCATAGATGCTGCCATGGGGGATTCACCTTCCCTCCAGCTTGAAGAGCTGTAGCCACCTAGATGAGCAGGTGGAGGAAATGAGGACATGATGACCAGTGGATTACTGGGCACACAAGTGTTTTACCCAAAGTACCTCTGAGTCCTGTCCCAAAGTACTCCAAGAGCCAGATTCCCATCTGTTAATGGAAAGCCTATCTGCCAATATGAGGACTAGCTTTGCCAAGCATGGATTTTGTGGTGTTAATGGCTTTGGGCAGAGCCTTGTGCTGCTTGCTGGCAGGGAGAATCCTGTTTGATTCTAAAGAGTCCAAAATTTATATTTTAAAACATATTTTATTTGACAGCCAGAATCTAATGAATCTGACATCATCTGTCTGTCTGCAGATCTCAGCTTGAGAATATCAAACCTACAGTAAAATAACTCCTCACAGTTTATAAAGCACATTTCCTATCAACTATCCCATTTGATCCTTATGACAACTAAGGGCAGAAGGGAACCTAATATGGTAGGTGCTTTACATGCTGTCTCATCTAATCTCTGAAGTCTCTTTAAGTCCTCATTTTACAGATGAAGCTCCAAGGCATTGAGAAGCAAAACACTTGCTCAACGTATGCTTGAGCTGAGTAGGAAAGCTAGTGGGACAGATATTAATCTCAGGTTCAAGTGTATCATGATCTCATTATCAAGGGCCAGATCTTCTGAGCCCTACTTCATACTAAGCATTTATTTCTGCATGTTATTCAATCTTTAAACCATCTTTTAAAATTATTGTTTTTATTGGAATATAGTTGATTTACGATGTTGTGTTAGTTTCTGCTGTGCAGCAAAGTGAATCAGTTATCCACTCTTTTTTAGGTTCTTTTCCCATATAGGTCATTACAAAGTATTGAGTAGAGTCCCCTGTGCTATACAGTAGGTCCTTATTAGTTATCTATTTTATATATAGTAGTGTGTATGTGTCAATCCCAATCTTCCAATTTATCCCTCCCCCCTTTTTCCCCTTGGTAACCATAAGTTTGTTTTCTATATCTGTGACTCTATTTCTGTTTTGTAAATAAGTTCATTTGTACCTTTTTTAGATTCCACATATAAGCGATATCATATGATGTTTGTCTTTGTCTGACTTACTTCACTCAGTATGACAATCTCTTTAAACCATCTTGTGAGGTAGATATTACTGTTCCAATTTTACAGATGTGGTCAGTCAGTAAACATTTATTGAGCACCTACTCTATGCCAGGCACTGTTTTAGGCACTGGATATTCACCTTTGAATAAGACAAGCATAATTCTTCCTCTCATGAAACTTACATTCTAATGGGAGGAAATAACAAACAAATATAAGAATTTAAAGCTGATAAAGTATAGAGAGACTGAGGCTCTGTTTTAGATTGAGTGATCATGGAAGGACTCATTAAGGATGAAACATTTAAATTAAGACCCAAATGTCAAGAAAGAACCAGTCTTAGAAAGATCTAAAGGATTATTATTACAAGCAAAGAGAAAAGCAAATAGACACTAAGGAGAAAATAAGCTTTGTGTCTTTCAGAAAAAAAGAACATGCAAAAGTAGTGGGAGAGTAGTGAATGATGGGAAGAGAGATCTGAAATGAGGTTGCAAAGTTAGGGAAAGGGCAGATATCATACACCTTATAGTTCTGGTTTTATTGTACATGTGATAGGAAGCCACCAGAGGACTTAAAGCTAGGGAATAACACTATGTTTACAAAATAGTCACTCTGGCTGGTGTGTGGACAATGGATTATATACAGGAAAGATTGAAAGACTAGTTAGGAGATGATTGCAGGGGTCCAAATGAGAGATTGTGGTGGCTTGGATAAGAGTGGTAATAATAGAGGTAGATAGAAGCGAACAGATATTGGACATATTTTGAAGTGGTGTCAACGTGACTTGCTTAGGTGTGGTTTGAGAAAAAGAGAGGAATCAAAGACTCCTAAGCTTTTGTCCTGAGCAACGGAGTGAATGGAAGTGTCCTTTACTGAAATGACGAAGGCTGAGAGCAGAGCCTATTTTGGTAGTGAAATATCAAAAGTTCTGTTTTGGCCACATTGTTTGAGATGCCTATCAGACAATAAATTGTATATAGGTCAAGCAGGCAGTTAAGTATGTCTGGAAATCAGAGGCTATAGACATTCAGAGATCAAATGGCTTGTCAAATGTAAGCCAGAAAAATTGGTGGAGCTGGTTTGTTTGACAAAAGCTCCAGCCCTTCCCTAGCCCCAAACTGGAATTGACTGTCAGTTGGACAGAAAATCAAGTTCAGCAACAAAATCTACCTGTGGTGGGAATTTTCTTTTGCCATACTTCACTAACGTCCCTTGGATACCTCTTTGTCCCTCCCTATAAACATGGTTAGAAATTGAGTTATTTTAACACTTTCTCTAGCTGTCAGGCTTGCTGTATTGCCTAGGAGTTAGTGGGGAAACAGTGAGTTAATTCCCAAGGAGAGTCACCTGTGGCCATGAAGGTTCCACTTACTCTGCAAAATGTTGAAGAACACTGGCTTCAGATTCAGCCCATGAGGTTAATCCCTGGCCATGTGATCTTTATCAAATCTTAACTCAAAACTCTCTGCACCTATTTCCTCATTTATAAAGTGGTAATACTAACACTTGGATTAACTGGGATAGCCTATGTAGTGCTTAGAGTAGCCATTTGGAAAGCATGGGTGATAACTATCATTAATAGTAATGATGATGATAGTAATATTTTGTAGTCACCTTTTAGGTTAAATCTTTGAGTATGATTTATAGGAGGGGGATTAATGAGTCAAATGGTATGACTGTTTTCAAGGGTATAAATGGTCAAAGCACCCTCTAAAATTTTAATTTGAGAAAAGAAAAGATAAGAGGTATCTTGACGTAATAGAAGAGGAATAGACCTGGAATCACACAAAACTGGACTTGAGCTCTGGTTTTACTTCTATTCCCCTTCACTTCTTTGTGCCTCAGTTTCCTTATCTATATACTTGAGTAATAGTACTCACCGTGCCTGTTTTCATGCTTATTGCACAGACTTGTGAGTATGGAAATGAAATAACGTGTATGAAAGGAATAGCCTGTGCAAAATTTCAGGGATGGTTATAATTATAATTATTACTTATGGGTACCGAATCAGCAGATGATAATGGCTAGACAGAATTTAGCCAAGACTTCTTACTTCACCTATTTCACGGCATCCTGACACCAGACCCACTGCTGGACACTACATCTGCCCTCCCTCAGTCTGGGTGGCCTGTGGGAATAAGGCTTGACCAAAAATCTCTGGGACAGATTTTGTGATAGATATTCCTAAATGAGCTCCAAAAATTTAAACAGTCTTATCTGTCCACCTTGGTTGAGTGGACCATGACCAAACTGAAGTAGGGCCTGAGTCCGATCTCTATCTTGCCAGTACTATTTCCAGCCTTGAAAACCTCAATTTTAATTTTAATTTTTTAAAGAGGACTTTAGATATGCTGAGTTAGACTAATCATAATCCTTGTTTTATATATGCTGTCAGTATTGATCTATGCATGGCCCTTTTATTCTTTATTTATCATTTTAAATAATTTTATGAATACTCAAAAACCCACTTTCCAATGCAAGGAAAAGAATATTATGGTAACTTACATCTTCCTTTTGCCTCTCATTTCTGTGCCTCCACCTCAAGGGTAATTAATTTCCTGAATTTTATGTTTTAAAAATAGTTTGATCAAATACATATGTGTAGTTAATATATTATTTAATTTTCATTGTTTTGGAGCTTCACAAAAGGGGTATAATGTAGTAGATGCTCTTCTGAGACTTGCTTTTTTGATGATATGTCACTAAGATTTATTCATGTCACTGGGTTTTACTATTTATTTATTCATTTATTTTCACTATTGTATATTATTCCACAGTAAGAATATGCTATGCTAGTGTTTTGTTTAAAATCCTTTCACCAATATGCATGAGTGAAATGATTGGTGATCTTCCTCTTGTACTTTTTCAGTTTTGGCATCACAATTATACACTTTATGAAATAATGAGTCAGGGGATAGTTTACCTTCTTCTGTTCTCTGGCGGAGTTTTTTCCCTGAAAATTGGTTAGAACTCACCTATAAAATAATTAGGCCTGCTGTTCTATATGATGGAAGGTTTTAAATTCCCTCTTCATTTTCTTAAATAGTTAGTTTATTCAGGCTTCCTATTTTTTTAATTAATTAATTTATTTTTTTATATTGGAGCATAGTTGATTAACAATGTTGTGTTAGTTTCAGGTGTACAGCAAAGTGATTCAGTTTTATATATATATATATACATGTATCTATTCTTTTTCAGATTCTTTTCCCATTTAGGTTATTATAGAAGAGTGAGCAGCGTTCCCTGTGCTATACAGTAGGTCCTTGTTGGTTATCTATTTTAAATATAGCAGTGTGTACATGTCAATCCCAATCTCCCAATCTATCCCTCCCCCCCCACCCTCCCCCATGGTAACCATAAGTTCGTTCTCTAAGTCTGTGAGTCTGTTTCTGTTTTGTGAATAAGTTCATTTGTATCATGTCTTATTTTTAGATTCCACATATAAGCAGTATCATATGATATTTGTCTTACTCTGTCTGACTTACTTTACTTAGTATGATAATCTCCAGGTCCATCCATATTGCTGCAAATGGCATTATTTCATTCTTTTTCATTGCTAAGTAATATTCCATTGTATATAAGTATCACATCTTCTTCATCCATTCATCTGTTGATGGACATTTAGGTTGCTTCCATGTCATGGCTATTGTAAACAGCACTGCAATGAACTCTGGGGTGCATGTATCCTTTTGAACCATGTTTTTCTCCAGATATATGCCCAGGACTGGGATTGCTAGATCATATGGTAGCTCTAGTTTTAGTTTCTTAAGGAACCTCCATACTGTTCTCCATAATGGCTGTACCAATTTACCAGGTTTCCTATTTTTTTTAATCCATTTTGGTAAGTTATATATTTTAAGAAATTTGTCCATTTCATCAATCAATGTTGTCAATCAGAAATATCACTGAAAAATTCTCCTCTGTAGGACTTGCTTTCACATTGTTTAAGTGGACATTTTCAAAAGGGCATTCAAATGCAGTCAAGAAGGTGGGAGAGAACCAACCAACTAATCAATTAACCATCTCTCCCTCCTCACTCTCTCCCTCACTCCTTCTTTTCATTGCCTATTACATACTAGACACTTCATATATGTTCTCTCATTTAATTTATATCACACCCCTGAGAGCAAAATTTGTGTTTTCGTGTATACAGATGAAGAAACTAGAGCTCAGAGAGGGTATGTAGCAAGGAAATGGTCAATTTGAAAGTATGTTTGATTGACCCTAAAGCTTGGGCTCTTTTCATTACACCTCCTGTCTCCCAATTTGACTTTTCTACTTCCAGTGGTTATCAAACTTTAATGTACATAGAAGTCACCTTAGTTGTCTGGTTAAAAAGAAAAAGAAAGATATTTGGGGACCACCAGAAATATTTAGATACATTTATTATGTCTGTAGTAGGACCTGGGAATCTGCATTTTAGTAAAGCATCTCTGGTACTTTTGATGCAGTGGGTCCTTCATATCATACTTTGAAGAACGCTTAACTAGATTATGAATGCCTTGAGTGTGGGAATTGTGTCCTATTTATTCATTCCTCTAGGAGGAAGAACTCAACAATTTGCTGTAGAAATGAGTGAATAAATGAAATAAGGAATGGATTTAGTTATATTTAGGTGTCAAAGACTTATTCTCTCTAATTGAAAAGAACTTCTTTGACCTAGTTACCAGTCTCTGGTGTTTATGTTTCCCACTCTACTTGAACTTATTATGCTCCATAGGGTAAATAGCCTTTTCTTGCTTCCTGTACATCAAACTCAGCTCTAGGAGAGAAAAAGATCTCCTATCATTTTAAATGTCATCCACCATTCGATTTGTGTGTTCCACACCGAAAATTGTGAGAAGGCTGCTGGGTAGGAGGGCACAAGCACAGAGAGGTAACCAAATGGAACCTTGCCAGGTCTGCTCTCCTTTTGCTAAGTGAAACTATAGTCTTAGGGTGAACCTTTGGGGAAAAAGCATGGCAGCTGCTACCTCTAGCCTCTCAGCTACAGTCACTGAAACTCTGAGCTACAAACTTAACACTTCCACTGCTCCTCAGTCCCTGAGCCAATCCTGATCATGCCAAGGGTTCTGTCATCTAACTCAATGCATCTACTCATAAGTGGGCTCTGAAATCGTCTTGTTGCCATAAAGCTGGTAGGTAGCCTGCTTGAATTTCTTGGTCAATTTGACTGCCTAAACCCCAGTCCTCTTCCTGGGAAGAGAAGACAGTCTGTTTGGGCCCAAAAAAGACTAGCTGAGGAGACATACCCCGTCCCTTTTTGCCTTTTATACATTAGTCCATTCGTCCATTCAATTTCCTTTCCTTCATTTCTAAACTTTGCTAGTTTCTATTCCAAGATACTACTTTATATTTGTAATAACGTTCAGCAGTTTCTCACATCCTGATAGGGGAAGCCAAAATACCTTTGAGTTTTCATTTTCTTAACTTTTCAGAGAGAATCATAATATTGACCTGCCTTACAGAGCATTAAGATTAACTAATTAACATTGAATAGTACTTTGGAAATGTTAAATACTATAGAAATGCTAAACAGCTTTAATAGACTTGGAGTCTAAAAGGCAAATGAAACTTCATTTAAATGCTTTTATATTATGTTTTTTTTTTTTTTTTCTCTCAGAAGAGGTTTAAAGCAGGCTATGTAGCTACATTCCTGGTTCCAAATAGGAAATGTCACAATGAGTATAAAACATGGATGTCTAATTTCCCCACCTTTCCTTTTATTCTCTGTTTCTCCACCGGATCACACATTCATTCAATAAGCATTTCCTGGTTGCCTCCTTGTTGATAAGTAGCAAGCAAGGCACTGCAGATACAGTCATTGTCTCTGACCTGTAGGAGAGATAGATACATGTGCTCTCAAGTAAATGTAAAAGAAGACAGACTCTGACATTATAGAGATACAGGTGTGAGGGGAGAGAATAATCACATTCCAATCATCTCTCTATTTCCATGGTGGATGGAAAACTCAGGAAGATTTCATGTAACTTGCATTAATGGGGCTATGCGTGAAAGAATAAGTGAATTTTGATAGACAAAGGAAATAGCATGAGGAAAGTTCATGTGTGCATTGTTTAAGATGGGGGAACTATAGTTCATAGAGGTTATATAGCTGATCTGAGGTCACACAGTGAGTCAATTCCTTAGACAGAAATTAGGACCCAACTTTCCTTATTTCTATTCTAATGTTAGTTCATTGAACTAACTGTGCTCCTTAATAGTAAAGGCAATTTTACAAAATGCCTATTTATCATAATTTGTAATGTATTTGTTGCAGAAAGTTGAGATCCTACACTAAGATGATCAAAGGGGAGAGGGCACTGCATATAAGTAGAAATATACACAAAGTAAAGATCCTTGGAATATTAAGGATATTAAGGAATATTAAGGTGCATAACAGGAGTGGGTGGGATTGGGTAAATGATCATCCACCTGCCATGAAGTGGAAGGTACTGGGGATAGTTGTAAGTAAAATTAGATAGCACATTGAATTAAGAAGGGTATTGAAAGTTGGAATAATGGAGTTTTCATCATGTTGAGTGTGAGGTGTGGCAAAATGACAGAGTAGAAATGACTAGTGGATAGGTGAAGCTACAACTCTGACTGGTAATAAGAGGACAACATAATTTGAGAGTTGTTGACATAGAAGTGATATCAAAGTTATGAAAATGAAATCTCTGAGGGGAGAACAAAAATCTCAAGATTTGATGATTATGGAGTTTATGACATGTCAGCTCAGTCTAATTCTTGGTTATACATGGGGGAAACTGAGGCCCAGAAAGAAGAAACTTGCTTAAAATTACCCAGTAAGTCAGTAGCAGAGTTGGAACTAGAGCCCATGTCTCTTCACTCCCACTCCACTGCCCGCCTTTCTCCCACTAATATTTATTTTAACCTATTTAGGTGTTCTGCAATAGAGAAATGTGAATTTCAAGTGAAATTGAAACTTGAAATGGAAACCAAAATCATGAACAGGAAGAGAATATTGCCTTCCTTATTTTTAATCATTTTCTGTCCAGCAATTCTTAGGTTCAACTTGGAAGGCATGGCCTCTGAAGATAGAGGACTTCAGGTTCCCGGGAGATTATGTGTGGGTTCATTTCTCCCTCTCTGGTTCCATTCCCCTTAGGTTTGTTTTTATTAATTTCCTTTCTTGGGAGATGGTTTGCTGAGAGACATTTGAGACGTTGCTGGGAATATTTGGTTCCTTTTTCAAATCATAAATGCCCCCTTTTCCTCAGCTGCTGGGGAACCCTGCCCTGAACACACCCACTACCTCCTCAGCCAGGAGTTTGCCTTGACATGTGCCCTAATCCACACTCCCCCTACACACCCTGCCTCACCAGTGGCAGAGAAATTACAAATAAATTTTAACCACTGTTTATTAATGACCATCTACCTTGAATCAGGGTTCAACTTAATTTACATGAATTATTTCAATAGCCTAGTGTGATCAGTATAATTATATCTACCTTACAAATAAGGGAATTGAGAAACAGCTTATCTTAATAAGGGGTTATGTGACATAACTATGGTACACAGAATAAGGACCCTCTAAAGTTGTCTATGTCCTACTCCCTGGAACCTGTGAATATGTTACCTTACATGGCAAAAGGGACTTTGCAGATGTAGTTAAATTAAGGATATTGAGATGAGAAGATTTTGCTGGATTAGCTAAGTGGGTCCAGTATGATCACAAGGGAACTTATAAGAGGAAGGCTGAAAGGTCAGAGTCAGAGAAGACACGATGATGGAAGCAAAGAGGTCAGAGGGAGAGAAAGGGAGAGACTTGAAGATGCTGTGTTCCTAGCCTTAAAGATGGAGGAAGGGGCCACAAGCCAAGGAATGCAGGTGATGTGTAGAAGCTGGAAAAGCAAGGGAACAGATTCTCCCCTGAGCCTCCAGAAGGAATGTCACATTGCCAACACCTTGATTTTAGAGTTTCTTATCTCCAAAATTGTAAGATAATAGATTTTTTTTGTTTTAAGTCTGTATTAATTTGTTACAAAACAATAGGGAACTAAAACGATAAAGTCAGATAGCAGGTAATATTTTCCAGTGATTTCCATTTTACCAGATGTAAAGAATGCCTTTCTACACTCATATAACTGAATCCTGCCTTGACACAATTGACTACTCATTTATCTGTGACTCTATTCCCTTCACTTCTAAAATATCACATACTCTTTAATGTCTTCCTCCTTCTCTGATCATTGTGTCAGTTATGGGCTCCTTCTCCTCTTTTTTTCCTCCTAATGATTTTTCATTCCTTTCCACCTCTTTTTTTCCTTCCCTTCCTTTTTCTTCATACTGTCCCTGAATAATTTCATTCACCCTTATGACTTCCACTTTTCACTTATGTGCTAGTGATTTCCAAAGATATCTCTCCTCTAACTTTAAACTGTCTATTAAAATCTACCCAAGGAGAATTGAAAACCAAGACAGAGAAAATCTTAAACATAGATGCAGATAAAAGATCAATAATCTTTGAAAGTGCAATAGATATGACCTTTTGGTAGACATGATGAAAGTCAGAAGATGAGAGATTGACATCCTTAAAGTTCTGAAA
This sequence comes from Balaenoptera ricei, assembly GCF_028023285.1. NCBI lineage: Eukaryota > Metazoa > Chordata > Mammalia > Artiodactyla > Balaenopteridae > Balaenoptera > Balaenoptera ricei. The sequence continues at coordinate 41,044,667 of NC_082639.1, read as the reverse complement.
GGAAAAAAGCAACTAGGATTCTATTCTTAGTGAAAATACCCTTCAAAAATGGAGGCAAATAAAATCTGAGAAAATTCACTGCTTGTAGACCTGCACCACAAAAGTACCTTAGGAAGTTCTTCAGACTAAAGAAAAATGATCCAGGATAGTTTCCTGCAGTTTCACAATGAAGGTCCTAAGTGTGATTTTCTTTGTGTTTCTACTACTGGAAATATGTATACTGAGTTTCTTGAATCAGTGAATAAACATCTTTCATAAATTCTCAAAAATTCTCAGATCTGTGGCAAGGAATGAAAAGCAAAAGAAAAGAGTAAACATATGAAGAAAAGGATATTGATTGTTTAAAATAATAGTGATAATAATGTCTTGTAAGTGTTATAAAATAGGTAGAAGTTAATATATTTGACAATTGTAGTGCAAACATGGAAGGGAGTAAATGGGATTAAACAAACATAAGATTCTTGTCTTTTTCTTAGGAAGCAGACATATGTAAAAATTTAATGAGCTATACACTTAATATTTTTTGTGCTTTACTGTATGCAAGTTGTCTTTAATAAGAAAGAAAAAAGTGAAAGTGAATAAGTGTTGATATAGCTAGAGAAAAGTTATGCATAAATTCCTTGAGATGGGATTCAACTTGACAATATTTTCCCTTTCTCTTCCTTATACTCGTAACATAAGTCCTCTATGACTAGTAATTCATTCGACAAATATTCATTGAGATTCCTGCTATGTGCCACTCACTGTGATAGGAACTGAATATATATATAGAGAGATTGAGACTAACGTTAGAAGTGTTCAGAAATGAATAAGAAGTAGTGATCAGTGAAAGCCTCTGAGTAAGGGAGAAGCTAATTGGAGCTAAACGTTAGGGATTTCTGTAATAAATATCATGGTAGATTTAAGGATGGAGGCACAAAATCAGATAGTGCAATTTTCTCTTGGTTCTATACTGCCTGAGGTCACTCCTATATCCTCGGCTTTTCTAAGACTCACTTCATTTTATGGAGACAAATTCAGCACTTTCTTTTTTTTTTTTTTAATTTAACTTAATTTTTTTTAACAGCAGGCTCTTATTAGTTATCCATTTTGTACCTATTAGTGTATATATGTCAATCCCAATCTCCCAATTCATCACACCACCACCACCCCCTGCCACTTTCCCCCCTTGGTGTCCATACGTTTGTTCTGTACATGCAAACCAGTTCATCTGTACCATTCTTCTAGTTCCACATATATCCGTTAATATATGATATTTGTTTTTCTCTTTCTGACTTACTTAACTCTGTATGACAGTCTCCAGATACAGCCACGTCTCTACAAATAACACAATTTCGTTCCTTTTTATAGCTGAGTAATATTCCATTCGATATATGTACCACATCTTCTTTATCCATTCATCTGTCGATGGGCATTTAGATTGCTTCCACGTCCTGACTATTGTAAATAGTACTGCAATGAACATTGAGGTTCATGTGTCTTTTTTTTTTTTTTTTTTTTTTTCATGTGTCTTTTTGAATTATGGTTTTCTCTGGGGATATGCCCAGTAGTGGGATTGCTGGGTCATATGGTAGTTCTATTTTTACTTTATAAGGAACCCCCATACTGTTCTCCATAGTGGCTGTATCAATTTACATTCCCACCAATACTGCAACAGGGTTCCCTTTTCTCCACACCCTCTCCAGCATAGGTTGTTTGTAGATTTTCTGATGATGCCCATTCTAACTGGAGTGAGGTGATACCTCATTGTAGTTTAGATTTGCATTTCTCTAATAATTAGTGAGGCTGAGCAACTTTTCATGTGCTTCTTGGACATCTGTATGTCTTCCAATGGTCTATTTAGGTCTTCTGCCCATTTTTGGATTGGGTGGTTTGCTTTTTTAATATTGAGCTGCATGAGCTGTTTATATATTTTGGAGATTAATCCTTTGTCCGTTGATTTGTTTGCAAATACTTTCTCCCATTCTGAGGGTTGTCTGTTCGTCTTGTTTACAGTTTTCCTTGCTGTGCAAAAGCTTTTAAGTTTCATTAGGTCCCATTTGTTTATTTTTGTTTTTATTTCCATTACTCTAGGAGGTAGATCAAAAAAGATCTTGCTGTGATTTATGTCAAAGAGTGTTCTTCCTATGTTTTCCTCTAAGAGTTTTATAGTGTCCAGTCTTACATTTAGGTCTCTAATCCATTTTGAGTTATATGTTTTGTATGGTGTTAGGGAGTGTTCAAATTTCATTCTTTTACATGTAGCTGTCCAGGTTTCCCAGCACCACTTACTGAAGAGACTGTCTTTTCTCCACTGTATATCCTTGCCTCCCTTGTCAGAGATTAGTTGACCATAGGTGCGTGGGTTTATCTCTGGGCTTTCTATGTAGTTCCATTTATCTATATTTCTGTTTTTGTGCCAGTACAATATTTTCTTGATTACTGTAGCTTTGTAATATAGTCTGAAGTCAGGGAGCCTGATTCCTCCCGCTCCGTTTTTTTCCCTCAAGACTGCTTTGGCTATTCGGGGTCTTTTGTGTCTACATACAAATTTTAAGATTTTTCGTTCTAGTTCTGTAAAAAATGCCATTGGTAATTTGATAGGGATTGCATTGAATCTATAGATTGCTTTGGGTAGTATAGTCATTTTCACAATATTGATTCTTCCAATCCAAGAACATGGTATATCTCTCCATCTGATTGTATCATCTTTAATTTCTTTCAGCAATGTCTTACAGTTTTCTGCATACAGGTCATTTGTCTCCCTAGGTAGGTTTATTCCTAGGTATTTTATTCTTTTTGTTGCAATGGTAAATGGGAGTGTTTCCTTAATTTCTTTTTCAGATTTTTCATCATTAGTGTATAGGAATGCAAGAGATTTCTGTGCATTAATTTTGTATCCTGCAACTTTACCAAATTCATTGGTTAGCTCTAGTAGTTTTCTGGTGGCATCTTTAGGATTCTCTATGTATAGTATCATGTCATCTGCAAACAGTGACAGTTTTACTTCTTCTTTTCCAAATTGTATTCCCTTTATTTCTTTTTCTTCTCTGATGGCTGTGGCTAGGACTTCCAAAATTATGTTGAATAATAGTGGTGAGAGTGGACATCCTTGTCTTGTTCCTGATCTTAGAGGAAATGCTTTCAGTTTTTCACCATGAGGAATGATGTTGGCTGTGGGTTTGTCATATATGACCTTTATTATGTTGAGGTAAGTTCCCTCTATGCCCACTTTCTGGAGAGTTTTTATCATAAATGAGTGTTGAATTTTGTCAAAAGCTTTTTCTACATATATTGAGATGATCATATGGTTTTTCTTCTTCATTTTGTTAATATGGTCTATCACACTGATTGATTTGCATATATTGAAGAATCCTTTGCCCCTGGGTTAAATCCCACTTGATCATGGTGTATGATCCTTTTAATGTGTTGTTGGATTCTGTTTGCTAGTATTTTGTTGAGGAGTTTTGCATCTATATTTGTCAGTGATATTGGTCTGTAATTTTCTTTTTTTGTAGTATCTTTGTCTGGTTTTGGCATCAGGATGATGGTGGCCTCATAAAATGAGTTTGGGAGTGTTCCTTCCCCTGTAATTTTTTGGAAGAGTTTGAGAAGGATAGGTGTTAGATCTTCTCTAAACGTTTGATAGAATTCACCTGTGAAGCCATCTGGTCCTGGGCTTTTGTTTGTTGGAAGATTTTTAATCACAGTTTCAATTTCATTACTTGTGATTGGTCTGTTCATATTTTCTATTTCTTCCTGGTTCAGTCTTGGAAGGTTATACCTTTCTAAGAATTTGTCCATTTCTTCTAGTTTGCCCATTTTCTTGGCATAGAGTTGCTTGTAGTAGTCTCTTAGGATGCACTGTATTTCTGCAGTGTCTGTTGTAACTTCTCCTTTTTCATTTCTAATTTTGTTGATTTGAGTCCTCCCCCTCTTTTCTTGATGAGTCTGGCTAATGGTTAATCAATTTTGTTTATCTTCTCAGAGAATCAGCTTTTAGTTTTATTGATTTTTGCTATTGTCTTCTTTATTTCTATTTCATTTATTTCTGCTCTGATCTTTATGATTTCTTTCCTTCTACTAAGTTTGGGTTTTGTTTATTCTTCTTTCTCTAGTTCCTTTAGGTGTAAGGTTAGATTGTTTATTTGAGATGTTTGTTGTTTCTTGAGGGAGGATTGTGTTGCTATAAAGTTCCCTCTTAGAACTGCATTTGCTCCATCCCATAGGTTTTGGATCATCGTTTTTTCATTGTCATTTGTCTCTAGGTTTTTTTTGATTTCCTCTTTGATTTCTTCAGTGATCTCTCAGTTATATAGTAACGTATTGTTTAGCCTCCATGTATTTGTCTTTTTTACTTTTTTTCCCCTGTAATTGATTTCTAATCTCATAGCGTTTTGGTCAGAAAAGATGCTTGATATGATTTCAGTTTTCTTAAATTAACTGAGGCTTGATTTGTGACCCAAGATGTGATCTATTCTGGAGAATGTTCTGTGTGCACTTGAGAAGAAAGTGTAGCCTGCTCTTTTTGGATGGAATGTGCTATAAATATCAGTTAAATCTATCTGGTCTATTGTGTCATTTAAAACTTGTGTTTCCTTATGAATTTTCTGTTTGGATGATCTGTCCATGGTGTAAGTGAGGTGATAAATTCCCCCACTATTATTTTGTTGCTATTGATTTCCTCTTTTATATCTGTTAGCAGTTGCCTTATGTATTGAGGTGCTCCTATGTTGGATGCATATATATTTATAATTGTTATATCTTCTTCTTGGATTGATCCCTTGATCATTATGTAGCATCCTTCCTTGTCTCTTGTAACATTCTTTATCTTAAAGTCTATTTTATCTGATATGAGTATTGCTACTCCAGTTTTCTTTTGATTTCCATTTGTATGGAATATCTTTTTCCATCCCCTCACTTTCATTCTGTATGTGTCCCTAGGTCTGAAGTGGGTCTCTTGTAAACAGCATATGTATGGGTCTTGTTTTTGTATCCATTCAGCAAGCCTATGTCTTTTGGTTGGAGCATTTAATCCATTCACGTTTAAGGTAATTATCGATATGTATGTTACTATTACCATTTTCTTAATTGTTTTGTGTTTGTTTTTGTAGGTCCTTTTCTTCTCTTGTGTTTCCCAATTGGAGAAATTCCTTTAGCATTTGTTGTAGAGCTCGTTTGGTGGTGCTGAATTCTCTTAGCTTTTGCTTGTCTGTAAAGTTTTTGATTTCTCCATCGAATCTTAATGAGATCATTGCCAGGTAGAGTAATCTTGGTTGTAGGTTCTTCCTTTTCATCACTTTAAATATGTGATGCCACTCTTTTCTGGCTTGTAGAGTTTGTGCTGAGAAATCAGCTGTTAACCTTATGGGAGTTCCCTTGTATGTTATTTGTCATTTTTCCTTTGCTGCTTTCAATAACTTTTCTTCGTCTTTAATTTTTGCCAGTTTGATTTCTATCTGTCTCAGCATCTTTCTCCTTGGGTTTATCCTGTATGGGACTCTCTGCACTTCCTGGACTTGGGTGGCTATTTCCTTTCCCATTTTAGGGAAGTTTTCAACTATAATCTCTTCAAATATTTTCTCAGATCCTTTCTCTCTCTCTTCGCCTTCTGGGATCCCTATAATGCGAATGTTGTTGCCTTTAATGTCCCAGAGGTCTCTTAGGCTGTCTTCATTTCTTTTCATTCTTTTTTGTTTTTTCTGTTCTGCAGCAGTGAATTCCACCATTCTGTCTTCCAGGTCACTTATCTGTTCTTCTGCCTCAGTTATTCTGCTATTGATTTCTTCTAGTGTATTTTTCATTTCAGTTATTGTATTGTTCATCTCTGTTTGTTTGTTCTTTAATTCTTCTAGGTCTTTGTTAAACATTTCTTGCATCTTCTTGATCTTTGCCTCCATTCTTTTTCCGAGTCCTAGATCATCTTCACTATCATTATTCTGAAATCTTTTTCTGGAAGGTTGCCTATCGCCACTTCATTTAGTTGTTTTTCTGGGGTTTTATCTTGTTCCTTCATCTGGTACATATCCCTCTGCCTTTTCATCTTGTCTATATTTCTGTGAATGTGGTTTTTGTTCCACAGTTTGCAGGAATGTAGTTTTTCTTACTTCTGCTCTCTGCCCTCTCTCAGCACTTTCTAATATCCTCTAAGATATGGATATTTGAGAAGTCCTCCAGACAACTGTGCCAAGAGGAAAGGAATGGTTGGCATAGTCTCTTTCTCTTTCTCCCTCAAATAATGTAAACAAAAGTGGCTCCAGTTTATCAGAATAACAGTTGTGGGTGAGGCTGCTGGAGAGAGTGCCAAGCTGTCTCAGAGAGTGACTCAAGATGACATTATAGTACTAGTCCCAGTACCGTTGGTATAGGCTCATAGCCAAGAGGTGAGATGAGTTTTTTTGCTGTTAAATCAACTCTGCAGTTAGTTTCTGTTTTAATGCTGTTAGAGAGAAATTACTTTTGGAGTCTATTCTAGTTAATTTGCTTTTCTGAAGGACTCTTCCTTAAGTTAACAATAGCTTTAGGGGACTTCCCTGGTGGGGCAGTGGTTAACAATCTCCCTGCCAATGCAGGGGACATGGGTTCAATCCCTGGTCCGGGAATATCCCACATGCTGTGGAGAAACTACGCCTGTGCACCACAACTGCTGAGCCCGCGCACCACAACTATTGAAGCCTGTGCACCCTAGAGCCTGCTCACCACAACTACTGAGCCCACGTGCTGTAACTACTGAAACCTGTGCACCTAGAGCCCATGCTCCGCAACAAGAGAAGCCACTGCAATGAGAAGCCCGTGCACCACAATGAAAAGTAGCCTCCGTTTGCCACAACTGGAGAAAGCCCGCACACAGCAACAAAGACCCAACACTGCCAATAAATAAATAAATAAATAAATAAATAAAATCAAACAAAAAAACAGCACACAAAAAAACAATAGCTGATAATGTTTGAAACATATAGAAGTTCAGGATAAGAAGCACTGAATTATGAAATAAAGTGATTCATTTATCTAGTTAGTATTCACTGGGTTCCTAAACTGTATCAGGCACTGTGTCAGGCACTAGTTGTGTTAGTTCTTGGGGATATAAATATAATTAATTGTAGTTTTGACGAACTCTACATTTATAGTCAAAGACAGACAAAGAAAACTCAATTAAAATGAAGTGACAACTTCAAGAATTCATTATGAACCAAATGCAAACAGGACACAAAGGAGGAACGAACTACTTCTGAGGAATCAGGGAAGGTTTCATTGACTGGTCATTTGAACTGGATCTAGAAGAAGAAGTAGGAATTCCCCAGGCCTCAGTGGCCATTCTAAGCAAAGGAAGGAACAGGAGCAAAGGTATGAAAACTTAAAAATTCCCTGTCTGGCAAACTATAGGAATCTAGAACATGGAGTATGTTTCAGGAAGTTGTAGGATATAAGAATTAAGACTATGAAATGAGATGAAGGTCAGTTGTCAATGGCCTAGAAAGTCACTGTAATGATGGACTATCTATAACGGGCATGTTTACTGAACAACCCGAAGTGTTTCTTTTTTTAGAGGTAAGCATTTACAAAACAGTTAGTTGAATAAAGAGAGATATACAACAAACTATAATTAGGTTAATATTATAACTCCAGTATAATTCATTTAAAAAATTTCTTTGTGAGAAATTTAAAATATGTAGAAAAATACAAAGAGCAATATTACAAACATGCTTGTTTACCACCCAGAATTAATAGCCATTAATATTTTGTCATATTTGCTTCCAGTTTTTGTAGTAAGAAAGGGGGCATTACAGACTGTATTTGTTTTCTCAGGCTGCTGCAACAGATTACCACAAACAGGGTGGCTTAAAACAGCAAAACTTTGTTCTCTCATAGTTCTGAATGTCAGAAGTCTAAAATTAAAATGAAATCAGTGGCCATGCTCACTCTGGAGGCTCTAGGGGAGAATCCTTCTTTGCCTCTTCTAGCATCTGGTATCCTCAGGCATTCCTTGGCTTCTTTGGCTAGTGACTACATCACTCCAATCTGTCTTCATCTTCACATCACCTTCTCTTCTATGTGTGTCTTCTCCTCTTCTTTCTTATAAGGACACTTGTTAGAATCAGGGTCCACTTGGTAATCCCAATTATTTCATCTCAGGATTGATAACTTAATTACATCTGCAAAGACCCTTTTTCCAAATAAGGTAGAATTCTAGGATTCCAGGAATTTGGATGTGGACATAAATTCTGGAGGAACACCATTCAACGTACTGCATAGATATAACTGAAATCTATTTTATTCAAAAAAATCATCTCATTTCTTATCCCCACTCACTAAAGCTCCTATGTTGCCTTCTTGTCCACTTTTGTGTTGTTTTACATCTTTTCTTTTTTTATTGTTTTTTTTGGTTTGATTATTTTTATTTGTTTTCATTATTTATTTATTTTATTGAAGTATAGTTGTACAATATTATATGTTACAGGTGCATGATATAGTGATTCAAAATTTTTAAGGTTATACTCCATTTATAGTTATTATAATATATTGGCTATCTTCCCTGTGTTGTACAACATATCCTTGTAGCTGGTTTTATACATAATAGTTTGTACCTCTTAATCCTCTACCCTATTTTGTCCCTCCCCACTTCCCTCTCCCCCCGGTAATCATTAGTTTATTCTCTATATCTGTGATTCTGCTTCTTTTTTGTTATATTCACTAATTTGTTGTATTTTTTAGATTCCACATATAAGTGATATCATACAGTATTTGCGTTTCTCTGTCTGACTTATTTCACTTAGCATAATACCCTCCAAGTCCATCCATGTTGTTACAAATTGCAAAATTTCATTCTTTTTTATTGCTGAGTAATATTCCATTGTATATAACATATTTATATATTATGTATATATATATTTATATATCTCTATCCATTCATCTGTTGATGGACACTTAGGTTGCTTCCATATCTTGACAATTACATCATTTATTTTCATTCATATAAACTCATCTAGTAGTTTTTCTATGTGTGTATGGTTTTGGATTTACAAAACTATCATCCTGTACAAATTGTTCTGAAATTTGCCTTTTTATCTCAGTGCTGTATTTTTGAGAACTGGCTAGTTTTGGGAACTAAAAATAGCTATGTTCTAGTCTATTTCTCTTTATTTTTATTAGTCAGGATAAGCTAGGTCCCCCAAATCTCAGTTATTTAACACAGGAAATGTTCACATCTCACTCCTGCTATACAACCAGCATGGGTCAGTGGCATGCTGTGCTCTATAGATTCACTCAGGGGCCCAGGCTGAAGAAGGTTTCACCATCTTGGCAGCACACCGTATGAAAATCAAGGCCTCCTCAGTTACACAGTAGGAGAAAAGAAAGCTGTAAGGTTTCATACAAGCAATTATATGCTTCAGTGCAGAAGTGTTATTTCCATTCATAAGTTATTAGCCAGAAATAATCACATGACCCGACACCTAGATGCAAAGGAGGTGTAGACATATGTCCAGAAGGAAAGAGCTGGATACACTGAGCAATAGAAATCTCAACCACTTTGCTATTATCCTATCACATGAATATATCACATTATAAACCCATTTCCCTATTGATGGACGTTAAGGGAGTTTCCAAGTTTTTGACATTGTAAATAATGCTGCACTAGGCATTTGTATACGGTAATTTTTGTCCTTATGTGAACATTTCTCCAAGTCATACCTAGAAGTGGAATTGTTGGGTCATAGGTTATGCATGTTATTTATTTAGTAGAGGCTGTCATATTGTTTCCAAACTGGATTATTAGTTTACATTCTCACCAGCAGAATATGAGAGTACCATTTTCCCCTACATTTTTACCAGCCTTTAACATTTTCATGCTTTTTATTTTTCACCAGTTAGATAGGTGGAAAGGGCATCTCACTGTTATTTTAATGTATGGTTTCCTGATTAGTAGGTTTAACATGTCAGAGAGAGAGAGCTATTTTTGTCTATTTGACTTAGTCAGCAAATGTTTATTGTGCACTTACTATACACCAGAAACTGTGCTAGGGCCTAGGGATGTAGTATTAATATCCAATTTTAGGCAATAAATCTGGTCCTGGGGTGTGGTAGAAGACAGGAGAGATCAAGTAGGTTCTTCAGGTCCTGACAAATTCAAAGTGGAGGTGACCTCAGAGACAGCACTAGTAAGATTATGCCATCATCCTAGGCGAGGAGTTGTGTACTCTGAGCCACTCTCCTCCCCAAAGCATTTTTCTAACCTAGATGATAAGTACGTATTGAGGGGAGGCGTGGTGAGCTCTTAGCATACTGAGACGGAGCTAAGGGTAATTTAGATTCCTGTTCCACAGCCTGTGGAAGTCTAAGAGCTTCATAAGATTTCTGTGCAGCTTTCTTGGGGAAAACCTCACTCTTTCATGGTCACCTCTGCCTCTAGGTTATACTTGTATGTACTGCCTCTGTTTCACACTGCACTGAAACACATGTAAAATTTCCTTTCTCTCTTTAAAGACCATGACACAGATTGCTACTTGCCTACTTTACTATTCATTCTCCTCCGCTTCTTGTTTGTTAGTAAAGATTTGGAAAAGATTTATATCACAAAAAATGAAAAAAAAAACAGCTTCTTATCTTAAAATATTCTTCACCCCACCACAAGGGAATTTTTATTAGCCTCTTAACTACATTTAATCATCCTTACCTGTACTTACCACCATTTCCATAGTTTCTTTCTCTGTCTACTTGGGTGCAAAACTCAAATTTCTCATTCATTGATGTTGAACCCTACAACTATCTGCTTATATTGCTTTGGCTTTTGCCATTTGGGCTTTACATATACCCCAATTTACTTATTTTCTCAAGCATGAAATCTGTGCCAGCTTAACAGTGTAATAGATAAATTATTTTTACCTCATTGTACTTTAATAATAATAGTAACTAACATTTATTGAGTACTTGTTATGGGATAGGCACCATGTTATATTCTTCACATTTTTCTTTTTCAGTTTTAAAAACAGCTATTGAGGGATCATTCACATGAAATAAATCACACATATTTAAAGAGTACAATTTGATGTTTTGACATGTGTCCACATTCACAAAATCATCTCCTCCCCAGGCAACTACTAATCTTTAAGTTTGACTTTAATTAGTAGTTAACTTTTAACTACTAATTCTTTAACTCACTATAAAATTTTTTGTGTGTTCTATAGTTTTATATAAAGGGAGTCACACACTATGTATTCTTCTTTATTTGGCTTCTTTCACTCAGCATAATTGAGATTTATCAATGTTTCATGTATCAGTGTTTCATTCTCTTTTGTATATTTTGTACATGTCTTCCATTATATAGACATACTGCAATTTTTTGATCTTTTCATCTGTTGATAGACATTTGAGAGCCAACCCACACACAAGATTTTAGCTATTGCAAATAAGGCTGCTATGAACATTCATGTACAAACCTTTATGTGTATATAATCTTTCGTTTCTCTTGGGTAAATACCTAGGAGAGGGATGACTGGATCAGATGGTAGTTGAATGTTAAGCGCTTAAGAAACTGCCAAAATGTTTTCTAAAACAGTTGTAACGTCTACATTTCTATGAGCAGTAGACTATCCTTTGTTGCCTGACTTACATTGTCTTGAAAACCATTGTTTCATATATTTTGTCCTGTGTTTTAGTTTTTTCATGCAGGAGTATAATTCTAGTTTCTGTTACTTTAACTTAGACTAAAGCAGAAATCCTTTTCTGCCTTATTTAGTGCTTACAACCACCATCTAATATAGGCAGTCTTGTATTCCCCACATTAGCGTTAGAGAAACTGCTTTATTTCAAGCATTCATTTTCTGTTCCTACTGTTCCTTTTCATTTGTTCGTCTAGTCAGTCGGTATTTCAGTCACTGCTGTACCAAACACTGTGATTGTGTGCTGACTATATGAAAGAATAGAAAGAGATTTTCATTGTAAGAGTATCACTCTGGTATCAGTAGAGGGCAAATTAGAAAGTATGAGAGAAGAGGCAGGTGCAATAATCCATAAAAGAAATGGTGAGAAGAACTAGTGACAGTGGCAACAGGGTGGAAAGAAGTCTTCACATATATTTATATTCATTAAGTGATACACAGATTTTTGGAGTAACAGCTACTTTCCATGCATGGACTCAAAACTTGTCTTTTAATTAACTAAGCAACTTTGTGGTTGGATGGAGATGGATGATATTTATACTCATTCCTTCCTTCCTTTATTCAGCCAGCCGTTGCAGGGGGAAGCACTTACATACACAAACTGTTTGCCAACAGGTGAAGTAAACCTGGTATCTTTGATTCTGCCTCAGTCTGGTTCAGGTTTCTCTGCATATTTCTTACTTTCTTTAGGTCACTACTATTATACCACTTATATCCAAGGTGTAGCTTAGAATCAGGAAGATAATGAAAAAGATATTTTAGAAGAGTATAAAATAGCATGACAAAATGTTTTGCATTTTTATTAGGTGACAAAGACATTCATCTTTGCGGAAAAATATATAAATGTTCTATTGAAATGTTAAGTGTTTCTTTTTAGACACGGGGCATATTTCATTTTTTCTTTCTACTTTGTGTTTTACTGTTTCTTTTGGCTGTTTTTTTTTATAGTAAACAAATATTATTTTTATAGTAAAAATGAAATCAATGCAAAATCAGGCATGAACAAACCATTTCTGACTTCTAATTTGGGCTTCCAAAACTCCCTGTTTTATACCACTTTTAAACATTGCCCACCTCTATATAGATCTAAACATAATAGATCCTTGTTATTCTATATCTCTGTGGGCATCGCCTTCCTTAATTAGCTTCCCAGTCCTGGCCCACTATATCCAGCTCCAGGTCAAGTCTCAGTTGACTTGGTGTGATAATGAAACAGGGTAATGTTTAAGAACATCTGGGTCAAATAGAATTGAGTTCATAGCCTCATTCTGTCATTTACTAGCTATGCAGATTTGGACAAGTTAACCTTTCTAAGCCTCAGTGTTCTCGTCTGTAGCACAGGCCAGAAATATTGATATTATTGGATTGTCATGAGAATTGAGTGAGATCATGCATATAAAGAGACTAGCATAATCCATACATATTTCATAAATAAAAAGCTGTCAATATCTTTATTGATTAAGGAAAATCTAACCTTGCATGTCCCCCTAAATCAGATCTAGCAGGTATTGTGACGATGCAGCATTTGAAGGCAATTAGAATTCAACTCCCCTTCTTCTTTCTTCTCCCTTTCTAGATCTAGGTTCATGAAGACTGGGCAAAATGGAAAAAGTAGGCAGAATCACATATCAACATATACAAATTAATTTTCTACAAGCAAGGCACTTGGCATTTCCAAATTGCTCAGGAACATACATCCATATACAGGATCAGACCATTGTAAAAGAATGGCTCTGTGGTCTAGTGATGACAACCCTGGAGCCCAAACTGCCTGCCTTTCAATCTGAACAACTACTTACTAACTCTTACCTTGTAAAAATTATCTAAACTCTTTGTGACTCAGTTTCCTACTCTTTGGGTTGTTAAGAACATTAAATTAGATTATGTGAAGTATTTAGAATTGTGCTTAGCACATAATAAGCCCCATGTGTTTACTACCATCATCACCTGCATTTGCATTTAGATATGCCGTCTTTTGTATACTTATCAAAAACTAATGCATTTATGTTTTGTCCAAATATTAATATTGGGCTGAATAGAATCTTTATTCCTATTTTCACAATTGAGGAAATTGAAGCTCAGGAAGATAAAGTAACTTGCCCAATATTACACAGATATGTAAAGGTATATAGAAGAGGGCCTTATACATAATAAGCTCTCAATAAATATTATTATGTAAAAAGTTGAAATTTGATCCTAGGTCTCCATAACTTCAAAAAACACTTTTTTTGTCACTCCACAAAGCTAATCAACCAGCTCTTTTTTTAATTTTGTTGACTAATGTGCTTTTTTGCGTTTGCGTAATGGCAGTGAGCAGCTGCATATCTGGAAATACAGGAAAATATATTATTATAGTTTAAACAATTGAATAATTGACTATTTTCGGTAATGTGGCTTTAAATTTTTTTGAAAACAAAAGGAGAAAGTGAAATGATATATCCACATGAAAATCCTTGTAAGAGCAAGTCATATACAGTAATTATGTTATTAAGTGGAGCTGCCAGCTTTACAAAGTTAGGTATTATATTACCCTATATTAAGGATGTTAGATTTTTAAAGTGGGTGTTTCAAATGTCTACTCTTAATTATCACTGTGTAACTGAAGCAACACATGGACTCCTGCCTGCTCTTTCATGTCTGCTTAGATTTATTTGGATATTGTTTTCTTAATTTACATTGAGACATTTATGTTCACAGATTCAGAAGCCCAAGCAGGGTAGCCACTGTTCTATTGTGTAATTGTGGGGATCTCTAAGCCTATTTCCCACTTCTTCTCAAACCTGGATATTACGTCTCAGTTGAGGTAAATGAACTTTGGTCTTGTCCCTTAATTCTCTGCTCACTTTATAAGGATGATGATAATATATTATTAATATTTATTGATCCCTTCTTATAGGACAAGCACTATGTTAAATACTTAACAGTAATTGTCACATTTATTCCTCAAAATAACTAATATTCTCAATGCACAAAGGTGCAAAATGAAGCTTTGAAAGGCAGCATAACTAGCTCAAATTATAGCCAGGATGACTCCAGAACCTTTTCTCTCTCTTTTTTTTTTTTTTTTTAGCATATATATTTTTTAACATATTTATTGGAGTATAATTGCTTTACAATGGTAAGTTAGTTTCTGCTTTGTAACAAAGTGAATCAGCTATACATATACATATATACGCATATCTCCTCCCTCTTGCATCTCCCTCCCATCCTCCCTAACCCACCCCTCTAGGTGGTCACAAAACACTGAGCTGATTTCCCTGTGCTATGCGGCTGCTTCCCACTAGCTATCTATTTTACATTTGGTAGCGTATATATATGAGTGCAACTCCCTCACTTCGTCCCAGCTTGCCCTTCCCTCTCCCGGTGTCCTCAAGTCCATTCTCTACGTCTGTGTCTTTATTCCTGTGCTGCCCTACGTTCTGCAGAACCACTTTTTTTTTTTTTTTAGATTCCATATATATGTGTTAACATATGGTATTTGTTTTTCTCTTTCTGACTTACTTCACTCTGTATGACAGATTCTAGGTCCATCCACCTCACTACAAATAACTCAGTTTCATTTCTTTTTATGGCTGAGTAATATTCCATTGTATATAAGTGCCACATATTCTTTATCCATTCATCTGTCGATGGACACTTAGGTTGCTTCCATGTCCTGCCCATTGTAAATAGAGCTGCAATGAACACTGTGGTACATGTCTCTTTCTGAATTATGATTTTCTCAGGGTATATGCCCAGTAGTGGGATTGCTGGGTCATATGGTACTTCTATTTTTAGTTTCTTAAGGAACCTCCATACTGTTCTCCATAGTGGCTTATCAATTTACATTCCCACCAACAGTGCAAGAGAGTTCCCTTTTCTCCACACCCTCTCCAGCATTTATTGTTTCTAGACTTTTTGATGATGGCCATTCTGACCGGTGTGAGATGATACCTCATTGTAGTTTTGATTTGCATTTCTCTAATGATTAGTGATGTTAAGCATCCTCCATGTGTTTGTTGGCAATCTGTATATCTTCTTTGGAGAAATGTCTATTTAGGTCTTCTCCCCATTTTTGGATTGGGTTGTTCAGTTTTTTGATAATGAGCTGCATGAGCTGCTTGTAAATTTTGGAGATTAATCATTTGTCATTTGCTTTGTTTGCAAGCATTTTCTCCCATTCTGAGGGTTGTCTTTTCGTCTTGTTTATGGTTTCCTTTGCTGTGCAAAACTTTTATGTCTCATTAGGTCCCATTTGTTTATTTTTGTGTTTATTTCCATTTCTCTAGGAGGTGGGTCAAAAAGGATCTTGCTGTGATTTATGTCATAGAGTGTTTTTCCTAGGTTTTCCTCTAAGAGTTTTATAGTGCCTGGCCTTACATTTAGGTCTTTAATCCATTTTGAGTTTATTTTTGCGTATGGTGTTAGGGAGTGTTCTAATTTCATTCTTTTACATGTAGCTGTCCAGTTTTCCCAGCACCACTTATTGAAGAGGCTGTCTTTTCTCCATTGTATATTCTTGCCTCCTTTATTAAAAATAAGGTACCCATGTGTGTGTGGGTTTTTCTCTGTGCTTTCTATCCTGTTCCATTGATCTATATTTCTGTTTTTGTGCCTGTACCATACTGTCTTGATTACTGTAGCTTTGTAGTATAGTCTGAAGTCAGGGAGCCTGATTCTTCAAGCTCTGTTTTTCTTTCTCAAGACTGCTTTGGCTATTCGGGGTGTTTTGTGTTTCCATGAAAGTTGTGAAATTTTTTGTTCTAGTTCTGTGAAAAATGCCATTGGTAGTTTGAGAGGGATTGCATTGAATCTGTAGATTGCTTTGGGTAGTATAGTCATTTTCACAATGTGGATTCTTCCAACCCAAGAACATGGTATATCTCTCCATCTTTTTATATCATCTTTAATTTCTTTCATTGGTGTCTTATAGTTTTCTGTATACAGGTCATTTGTCTCCGCAGGTAGGTTTATTCCTAGGTATTTTATTTTTTTTGTCGCAATGGTAAATGGTAGTGTTTCCTTAATTTCTCTTTCATATTTGTCATCATTAGTGTATAGGAATGCAAGAAATTTCTGTGCATTAATTTTGTACCTTGCTACTTTACCAAATTCATTGATTAGCTCTAGTAGGTTTGTGGTAGCATCTTTAGGATTCTCTATGTATAGTATCATGTCATCTGCAAACAGTGACAGCTTTACTTCTCTTTTCCTATTTGGATTCCTTTTATTTCTTTGTCTTCTCTGATTGCTGTGGCTAACACTTCCAAAACTATATTGAATAATAGTGGTGAGAGTGGACAACCTTGTCTTGTTCCTGATCTTAAAGGAAATGGTTTCAGTTTTTCACCATTGAGAATGATGTTGGCTGTGGGTTTGTCATATATAGGCTTTATTATGTTGAGGTAAGTTCCTTCTGTGCCTACTTTCTGGAGGGTTTTTATCATAAATGGGTGTTGAATTTTGTCAAAAGCTTTTTCTTCATCTACTGTGACGATCATATGGTTTTTCTACTTCAGTTTGTTAATATGGTTTATCACATTGATTGATTTGCATATATGGAAGAATCCTTGCATTCCTGGGATAAACTCCACCTGATCATGGTGTATGATCCTTTTAATGTGCTGTTGCATTCTGTTTGCTAGTATTTTGTTGAGGATTTTTGCATCTATGTTCATCAGTGCTATTGGCCTGTAGTTTTCTTTTTTTGTGACATCTTTGTCTGGTTTTAGTATCAGGGTGATGGTGGCCTCGTAGAATGAGTTTGGGAGTGTTCCTCCCTCTGCCATATTTTGGAAGAGTTTGAAAAGGATAGGTGTTAGCTCTTCTCTAAATGTTTGATAGAATTTGCCTTTGAAGCCATCTGGTCCTGGGCTTTTGTTTGTTGGAAGATTTTTAATCACAGTCTCAATTTCAGTGCTTGTGATTGGTCTGTTCATATTTTCTATATCTTCCTGGTTCAGTCTTGAAAGGTTGTGCTTTTCTAAGAATTTGTCCATTTCTTCCAGGTTGTCCATTTTAGTGGCATATAGTTGCTTGTAGTAATCTATAATAATCCTTTGTATTTCTGCAGTGTCAGCTGTTACTTCTCCTTTTTCTTTTCTAATTCTATTCATTTGAGTCTTCTTTTTTTTCTTGATGAGTCTGGCTAATGGTTTATAGGTTTTGTTTGTGTTCTCAAAGAACCATCTTTTAGTTTTATTGATCTTTGCTATCGTTTCCTTCATTCTTTTTCATTTATTTCTGATCTGATCTTTATGATTTCTTTCCTTTGGCTAACTTGGAGGTTTTGTGTTCTTCTTTCTCTAATTGCTTTAGCTGTAAGTTTAGGTTGTTATTTGAGATGTTTCTTGTTTCTTGACGTAGGATTGTATTGCTATAAACTTCCCTCTCAGAACTGCTTTTGCTGCATCCCATAGGTTATGGGTTGTCGTGCATTTGTTTCTAGGTATTTTGTGATTTCCTCTTTGATCTCTTCAGTGATCTCTTCGTTATTTAGTAGTGTATTATTTAGCCTCCATGTGTTTGTATTTTTTACAGAATGTTTCCTGTAATTGGTATCTAGTCTCATAGTGTTGTGGTTGGAAAAGGTACTTGGTACAATTTCAATTTTCTTAAATTTACTAAGGCTTGATTTCTGATGCACGATATGATCTATCCTGGAGAATGTTCCATGAGCACTTGAGAAGAAAGTGTATTCTGTTGTTTATGGATGGACTGTCCTATAAATATCAATTAAGTCCATCTTGTTCAATGTGTCATTTAAAGTTTATGTTTCCTTATTTATATTCATTTGGATGATCTGTCCATTGGTGAAAGCGGGGTGTTAAAGTCCCCTACTATGATTGTCTTACTGTTGATTTCCCCTTTTATGGCTGATAGCATTTGCCTTATGTATTGAGGTGCTCTTATGTTGGGTGCATAAATATTTACAATTGTTATATCTTCTTCTTGTATTGATCCCTTGATCATTATGTAGTGTCCTTCTTTGTCTCTTGTAATAGTCTTTATTTTAAAGTCTATTTTGTCTGATATGAGAATTGCTACTCCATTTTGATTTCCATTTGCATGGAATATCTTCTTCCATCCCCTCAGTTTCAGTCTGTATGTGTCCCAGGTCTGAAGTGGGTCTCTTGTAGACAGTATATATACGGGTCTTGTTTCTGTACCCATTCAACCAGTCTATGTCTTTCGGTTGGAGCATTTAATCCATTTACATTTAAGGTAATTATTGATACGTATGTTCCTATTACCATTTTCTTAATTGTTTTGGGTTTGTTATTGTAGGTCTTTTCCTTCTCTTGTGTTTCCTGCCTAGAGCAGTTCCTTTAGCGTTTGTTGTAAAGCTGGTTGGTGGTGCTGAACTCTCTTAGCTTTTGCTTGTCTGTGAAGGTTTTAATTTCTCCATCAAATCTGAATGAGACCCTTGCTGGGTAGAGTAATCTTGGTTGTAGGTTTTTCCTTTTCATCACTTTAGATATGTCCTGCCACTCCTTTCTGGCTTGCAGAGTTTCTGCTGAATGATCTGCTGTTAACCTTATGGGGATTCCCTTGTATGTTGTTGTTTTTCTCTTGCTGCTTTTAATAGTTTTTCTTTGTATTTAATTTTTGTTAGGTTGATTAATATGTGTCTTGGCATGTTTCTCCTTGGATTTATCCAGTATGGGACTCTCTGCACTTCCTGACTTGATTGACCATTTCCTTTCTCATATTAGGGAAGTTTTCAACTATAATCTGTTTACCTATTTTCTCAATCCCTTTCTTTTTCTCTTCTTCTTCTGGGACCCCTATAATTCAAATGTTGGTGTGTTTAATGTTGTCTCAGAGGTCCCTGTGACTGTCATCAATTCTTTTCATTCTTTTTTCTTTATTCTGCTCTGTGGTAGTTATTTCAACTATTTTATCTTCTAGGTCACTTATCCGTTCTTCTGCCTCAGTTATTCTGCTATTGATCCCTTCTAGAGAATTTTTAATTTTATTTATTGTGTTCATCATTGTTTGTTTGCTCTTTAGTTCTTCTAGTTCCTTTTTAAACGCTTCTTGTATTTTCTCCATTCTATTTCCAAGATTTTGGATCATCTTTACTATCATTACTCTGAATTATTTTTCAGGTGTACTGCCTCGTTCCTATTCATTTGTTTGGTCTGGTTGGTTTTTACCTTGCTCCTTCATCTGCTGCATGTTTCTCCGTCTTCTCATTTTGTTTAACTTTCTGTGTTTTAGGTGTCCTTTTCACAGGCTGCAGGTTCGTAGTTCCTGTTGTTTTTGGTGTCTGCCCCCAGTGCTTAAGTTTGGTTCAGTGGGTTGTGTAGGCTTCCTGGTGGAGGGGACTGGTGCCTGTGTTCTGGTGGGTGAGGCTGGATCTTGTCTTTCTGGTGGGCAGGACCACATCCGGTCGTGTGTTTTGGGGTGTCTATGACCTCATTATGATTTTAAGCATACTCTCTGCTAATGGGTGGGGTTGTATTCCTGTCTTGCTGTTTTTTTGGCATAGGGTGTCCAGCACTGTAGCTTTCTTGTCGTTGAGTGGAGCTGGGTCTTAGTGTTGAGATGAACATCTCTGGGAGAACTTTCACCGTTTGATATTACATGGAGCCGGGAGGTCTCTGGCGGATCAATGTCTTGAACTCAGCTCTCCCACCACAGAGGCACAGGCCTAACACCTGGCCAGAGCACGAAGACCCTGTCAGCCTCACTTCTCAGAAGAAAAGGGAGAAAAAAAGAAACGAAGAAAAAATAAAACAAAATATAGTTTTTAAATTAAAAATTTTTTTTAAATTATTAAAAAGTGAAAAGTAAAAAAAAAAAAGAAAAAAACAGTGAAAGAAAGAAAGAACAGTGCAACCCAACCAAAAAAGAAATCCACCAATTATAACAAGCACTAAAAACTATCCTAAAAAAAATTTTAAAAAACAAAAAACCGGACAGACAGAACCCTAGGACAAATGGTAAAAGCAAAGCTATACAAACAAAGTCACAAAAAGAAGCATACACATACACACTCACAAAAAGAGAAAAGGGGAAAAAAAAATATATATATATATATATAAAGGAAGAGAGCAACCAAATCAATAAACAAATCTACTAATGATAATAAACTCTAATTACTAAACTAAGATAAACATAAAACCAGAAACAAATTAGACGCAGAAAGCAAACCCAAGTCTACAGTTGCTCCCAAAGTCCACCACCTCAATTTTGGGATGTTTCATTTTCTGTTAAGGTATTCTACAGATGCACGGTGCATCAAGTTGATTGTGGAGTTTTAATCTGCTGCTCCTGAGGCTGCTGGGAGAAATTTTCCTTTCTCTTCTTTGTTCGCACAGCTCCTGGGGTTCAGCTTTCAATTTGGCCCTGCCTCTGTGTGTAGGTTGCCTGAGGGTGTCTGTTCCCAGCCCAGACAGGACAGGATTAAAGTAGCAGCTGATTAGGGGGCTCTGGTTCACTCAGGCCGGGGGAGGGAGGGGTACAGAATGCGGGGCAAGCCTGTAGCAGCAGAGGCCCGTGTGACATTGTAGCGGCCTGAGTCACGCCATGTGTTCTCCCAGGGAAGTTGTCCCTGGATCTTGGATCCCTGGAAGTGGCAGGCTGCACAGGCTCCTGGGAGGGGAGGTGTGGATAGTGACCTTTGCTTGCACACAGGCTTCTTGGTGGCTGCAGCAGCAGCCTTAGCATCTCACGCGCGTCTCTTGTGTCTGTGCTGATAGCCATGGCTCGTGCCCATCTCTGGAGCTCATTTAGGCAGTGCTCTGAATCCCGTCTCCTCGCACACCATGAAACAATGTCTCTTGCCTCTTATGCAGGTCCAGACTTTTTTGTGGACTCCCTCCTGGCTAGCTGTGGCTCATTAGTCCCCTTCAGGCTGTGTTCACGCAGCCAACCCCAGTCCTCTCCCTGGGATCTGACCTCTGAAGCTCCAGCCTCAGCTCCTAGCCCCCACCCATCCCAGCGGGTGAGCAGACCAGCCTCTCAGGCTGGTGATTGCTGGTCAGCACCGATCCTCTGTGGGGGAATCTCTCTGCTTTGCCCTCTGCACCCCTATTGCTGTGCTCTCCTCCATGCTCTGAAGCTTCCCCCCTGCTACCCCTCGTCTGTGTCAGTGAAGGGGCTTCCTAGTGTGTGGAAACTTTTCCTCCTTCACAGCTCCCTCCCAGAGGTGCAGGACCATCCCTATTCTTTGTTCTCTGTTTTTTCTTTTACCCTTTCCAAGTATGTGGGGAGTTTCTTGACTTTTGGGAAGTCTGAGGTCTTCTGCCAGTGTTCAGTAGGTGTTCTGTAGGAGTTGTTCCACATGTAGATGTATTTCTGATGTATTTGTGGGTAGGAAGGTGATCTCCATGTCTTAATCCTCTGCCATGTTGAACGTCTCTCCAGAACCTTTTCTCTTAAACACAATATTTTTTTCTTATTACAAATGCAATGTATATTTGTTGTAGAAATTATAGAAAATGTAGATGATCGAATTGAAGAAAACAAAAACAACTCATAACCCAATTAAAAAGAAATAACCACTGTTACCATGTTGGCAGAATTTTACTTTTTCGTTTATCTCCATAGCTACCTTAGTTATAGAGATATAGAGTCAAAAAAGTAAGATTGTATACATATTTTTTTTCTTAACAATTAGATAATATGAAACTATTTTGCAAACCTACTTTATCTTCCACCTGGCAATGCATTCTAAGTATTTTCCACACATTAAATATTTTTGTATAACATTCTTTTAAAGGATTCTCAGGAGATAATTGTTTGGCTCCATCATAGTTCATTTTATCAATCCCTTGGTATTGGGCAATTAAGTTCTAGAATAAACAATGCTATAATAGAGAGGTTGTTGTTCACTATGATTATTGAGTTACACCAAATTCCCATATATGGAATTGAGGCTAAATATATTTAAAACACTTCTGAGCCATGTTAATCAAATGCCCTCCAATTTATACCATTTTATACCCACTCCAGCAGTGTATAAATGTGTCAGCCTGATTACTACCAAAATTAAAAACCCTTTTCTTAATGATATAGCATTCTTAACTGGTTAGATTAGACATTTTAGGACTAATGGCACTCTGTAATTTTGTTTTGTTTGTTTTTTTTTTCCTTTTGCACCTCTCCTATACATGTCCCCCACATCCTGAATCACTCTTCTCTCTCTCTCTGTCTTTCTCTCTCTGTCTCTGTCTGTCTCTCTCATAATAGTGATGATTTTTTCTTGGTTGTGAGAGCTTTTAACAAAACTGATACAATTTTTATTTGAGCAGTTTTAGGTTTACAAAAAATAATTGAACAAATAGTACAGAGAGTTACCATATACACCCCTTGCCACTCCCCTGAATTTCCCCTATTATATAACATCTTGCATTAGTGCAGCATGTTTATTATACTTGATGAGTCAATATCAATAAAAATATTATCAACTGAAGTCTATAGTGTACACTAGGGTACACTCTTTATGTTGTACATCCTATTGATTTTTACAAATGTATAATGACATATAACCATCATGAGAGTTTCATATGGAATAATAGTTTCACTACCCTAAAAATCCACTATGCTTCACCTACTCATCCCTCTCTCCCTCCCTTCTCCCAACCCCCTAACAACCACTGATCTTTTTACTGTCTGCATAGTTTTTCCTTTTTCAGAATGTCATATAGTTGGAATCGTACAGTATGTAGTCTTTTCATACTACATGCTATGTTCACATGGCAATGCACGTTTGTTTCCTTTCTGTCTTTTCATGACTTGATAGCTCATTTCTTTTTATTGCTGAATAATATCCCATTGTATAAATTACCATAGGTTATCCATTTACCTATTGAAGGACATCTTGCTTGCTTCCAAGTTTTAGAAATTATGAATAAACCTTCTATAAGCATGTGTGTGCAGGTTTTTGTGTGGACATAAGTTTTCAGCTTATTTGTGTAAATACCAAGGATCACGATTGGTGGATCCTATGGTAAGAATACATTTAGTGTTGTAAGAAACCACCACTCTATCTGCCAAAGTGGCTGTAAATTTTGCACACTCATCAGCAATAAATGAGAGTTCCTGTTGCTTCATATCTTCACTAGCATTTGGTGTTGTCACCGTTTTGGATTTTGGCCATTCTAATAGGTTCATAGCAGTATATCATTGTCATTTTAATTTGCAATTCCCTGATGACATATGATGTGGAGCATCTTTTAATATGCTTATTTGCCATCCATGTCTTCTTTGGTGAGGTATCTTTTCAGATCTCTAGCGCATTGTTTATTAATTGAGTTGTTTGTTTCCTTATTGCTGAGTTTTAAGATTTCTTTGTGTATTTTGGATACCATTCCATTATCTGTTCTGTATTTTGTGAATACTTTCTCCCAGTCTGTGGCATACTTTTTCATTATCTTAAGTGAAAGCTTTTTATATTGAGTAATTTAATTCTTTTTCTGTTTTATAGAACTGGATGTATTTTCCCACTTTATTATTTACCTTTCAGTTTTCTTCAAAGTATTTTTTGATGTTCAGAAGTTTTCATTTTCAAATTGTCAAATCCATAAATCATTTCCTTGGAACTCTTTTCTTTGTGGTTAAACAAAGAAAGACCCTTTCCTTCAAGAGTATATAGCAAATTGTTCAATTATACTCTCTTTAAAGTCTCTATGGCTTTACTTGGTTTTTCTTCCTCTCCTCCACTCCCTCCCCCTCCATCTTTTACATTTAATCTTTAATCTACTATATTTTGGCTAGTTAAGTTAGACATAGGGACCTAAATTTACTTTTTTGTCAATGATTAGCTAGTTATTCATCGTTTGTTGAAAAATGTATTCTGTGTCATTAGAATATAGTTTTAATACCTATAAGTTTGTAACATATTTTATTACTTGAGCATGTCCCTCTTTATTACTCTTTTTTTTAAAAAGTGTTCTTGACTATTCTCTTGTGTTTTGAAAGACGATTTTTTGAATTACTCTTTCACATTCTAAAAATATATTTGGCATTTTTATTGAAGTCATGTTTAATCTATAGGATAATTTGAGCAGAGTTGACATATTATGATATTGTCTTTCCATCCAGAAAATAGTGTGTTTTATCTTTTTCTGTTCATACTAGAGTTGGGTAACTTTATTTAAGCAAGTCTTCATTTTTTGTTACGTTTATTTGGAGGTGGTTTCTATTTTTATTGCTATTGAGCATTAGATATTTTTTTCTATTATATTTTGGAACTGGGTTTTGCTAATATATGGAGAAGCTATTTATTCTTATATGTAGGTCCATTTAAATCACAGGTTTTTATAAGACATTAAATAGTGTTTCTGGGAACTTTAGACAGCATTCAGTGCCCTTGCATATCTCTGTATTGAAGCTTCATCTATTAGAGGCAACAAGAAGAATTGAAATCAAATCGAAATCAAATCCTGTCCCTTACCTCTGTGACATGACAAATCATTTAAGAACCACTGAGCCTCAATTTACTAATATACAAAATGGGAATAATTATGTGAGAACCCAATAAAAATAATGGTCCTAATTTTTTATCAACTATTACATCATGTGATAAAATTGATAGCTATTTATTATTAATTTGAGGGCTAAATAATCATTCTTATTATGTTCACAACAACATTCTAAAGTGGATAATATTATTATCCCAACTTCCATGTGAGAAAATGGTGGCTTAGAGAAGTCTTTAGTATGTATATAGTATTGTGGTTAATGAGAGAGTTTTGGAGCCTGCCTGCCTGGTTTAAATTTCAACTCCCCAACTTACTCATTATATGACCTCAGACACATTTCTTAACCTCTCTGAGCATCAGTTTCTTTATTCATTGTATGGAGAATAATAATAATGTGTACTACAGAAGTGGTTTATTTATATTGTTTGTTTGTTTTGAGGTGCTTAGAATAGCGCCTGACACACAGAAAGTGATGAATAAATATAAGCCAACTTAACAGCTTGTGCCTCCTCCTTTGAGGCCAGAAATTCAGTGATAGTCATAGAGTCATGTGTGTTTCAGGGTCACCTTAATGGCTTAAAGGAGTGTCAGAGGATCAGAATCTTTCTCCTCTAATCAAATTCTGCTTATCCTTCAAAGTTTATTTTAGGTAAACAGATTAAAGAGAGGCTTATGTGATTCCATTGATCACGACCACAATTTAGACAGAATTTTCTGATCAGTTAGAGCAAAGTCTGAACAGCAGCCCTATATCTCTTAAATTCTTACCTCCTACACCTAATCTTTTAGAAAATCCAATTGGCTTTTCCACCCACACTGCCCTAGACTGAACACTATTATCTCTTGCTTGGATTACTGCAACAGCCTCATAAATGGTCTTTCTGATTCTACTTGTGCCTTCCTACTTGTGCCTCTATTGCTAAAACAGTAGCCAGGGCTATCTTTTCAAACATAAATTAGATCATGTTTTGCCTTTTGCTCAAAACTCTCCAATAACTTTCCACTTTACTCAGAATAAAATGATCTTAAAATGATTTAGAACTACTTAATCTGCGCCCCCCACCCCGGCCCCTTCCTCTCTGACCTCATGACCTTATCTCATTATTTTGTCCCTCACTCACCCTGTTCCTGCTACACTGATCACTTGCTCTTCTTTGAGTATTCCAGACATCCTCCTCTCTGTTTCCTTTGTCTGAGTATCCTTTCCTCAGATACATGTTTGGCTAACCCCATAGATGAGCATAGATGATGTGTCTCATCAGACTGGGGAATTTTTTCTTAAATTCATTTGTGACTACTTGAGAATCCCCAGGAGGAGTGAGTAACCTTTCATCTCCTACTAACAGAATCTGACTGGAGAAGCAGCTATGCATCTCTGAAGCATGGTAGCAACGAACTTAGCTTAACACACTGTTAAGCTAGTAGGCTAGCACTGGTAGACACTCAAAGAATAAATTTGGGAAATGTAAATGAATTTATATTATTTATCGTTCCAGGCATTATACTTGTAATGTCTCTAATCTTCCCATTAAACCTATTAGGTGGGGATCCTTCACTGCTTTTATTTTACAAATGAGGAATCAGAAGCCAGACAGATTACATATGGTGAAGTAGAATTCTGACCCAGGTGTGTTCCTATTTAAAGTCTATGTTTTTTCACCTCATCAGATCATTTTGGAGTTTATCAAGTAGACTAAGCTGTATCTCCTTGTTAAGCGTCAGGGTGCTGGGTAGGAGTGGTCAGTGGCAGAGCCAGTGGTTTCTGGTTGAGGCATTGAAAAAGTGACAGACTTGCCACATATGGGAATTTCCATTTGTCACAAGAGAATACAAGATGGCAAGGTTCAAGAGAACATGAGAATCTCCATCCAGAGAAATTCTACTTTCCCAGCTTTATCTGGTACTAAATATTTGCATACTCCAAAATTACGGATTTGGAGGATATTCAAAGAGAATCTGGCCACATTTGAGACACAAGTTTAGTGGAGAGAGAAGAGGATCATTCCTCTTCATTTTGCCCTCATACAAATGACCCAAACTTTCTTGGCCTCCACTTTCTCATCTGATAAATGTCACAAACAGTAAAGAATTATAGTGATGAAAATTGCCATAGTATCTCCACAAGTTAATCAGTCTAGGTGAGATCAGAGACATATTCTCAAGAAAATGCAAACTGAAACAGGAAATAAGCAGTACCATAATATTAAGTTTTCAGATAAATAATACTCTGTTTGAGATTCACATCATTTCTTCTCTATCCCCACACACCCTTCTAAAAGAACTTATCATAGCCTAGAAGAGACAACCATGTATACCATGTGATCTCAACCCCAGAATAGAGGAATAATTACCTTATCCAAGCTAAACCAGTCACATTTTCTCTCCCTGGAAATTAGAGGACTATGAGAAACAACTAGAAAGTCTCATTGATTTGCACCTGAGGCTATGATTTTGTAGAGGCTATCATGTCCACATGAAAGTAGTTGAGTACAAAAGTCTATTAAAGAGCGAGAAGAATGAACACAGCAGAAATGAGAAACTGCAAGGAAGAAAGGGGCAGAAACTATCTGACTGGTTTTTAATAACAATTCAGCCCATATTTGGGAACCTGACATCTTTAGCATTCTTACAATAAACCCCACTTTCCTGAAGGAAGCTTGGGTGGGTTTCTGATCTTTGATCTTTGCAAACCAACAATTTTTAAGCTTATGTTATAAAGGATATCATGTATAGAATTTTTCTGCAGCTATAGAATTTTTTTGCTCAGTGACTGAACAGATCCCTTCCTTACCTTTTAAAAGACTTCTATATAAATAAAACATTCATATGAAAGATGTCTTAGTCCATTCGGGCTACTATAAGAAAACAACATAGACTAGGTGGCTTATAAACAACAGGAATGTATTTCTCACAGCTCTGGAGTTTGGGAAGTCCAAGATAAGGCCCCAGCAGATTTGGTGCCTGGTGAGGGCCCACTTCCTCATAGATGGCCATCTTCTCACTGTAACCTTACATGGCAGAAGGGGGTCAGGAGAGCTTTCTTGGGCTTGTTTTATAAGGGCAGAGCCCTCATGACCTCATCAACTCCCAAAGGCCCCACCTCCTAATTTCATCACCTTGAAGATTTGGATATTAAAATGTGAATTTTGCAGGAGGAGAGGGGGATAAAAACATTCAATCTGTAGTATTCTGCCTCTGCTTCCCCACCCCCAAATTCATGTCCTTCTCTCATGGAAAATTCATTCATTCTTTCCTAATAGCCCTAAACGTCTTAATGCATTCCAGCATCAACTTAAAATCCAAAAGACAAATCTTGTATTATTTTACTCATATGTTGAATATAATAAAATGAACAAACAAGCAAACCAAACCAAGCCAAATGCATAGATGCAGAGAACAGAGTAGCAGTTACCAGAGGGGAAGGGGGATAGAGGGAGGGCTAAATAGACAAAATGGGTCAACTGTATGGTGATGGATGGAAACTAAACTTTTGGTGGTGACCATGATGTAGTGTATATCAGGGGTCCATGGCCTGTTAGGAACCGGGCCGCACAGCAGGAGGTGAGTGGTGGGTGAGCACGTGAAGCTTCATCTGTATTTACAGCCACTCCCCATCACTCACATTACAACCTGAGCTCCGCCTCCTGTCAGATCAGTGGCAGCATTAGATTCTCATAAGAGCATGAACCCTACTGTAAACTGCACATGTGAGGGATCTAGGTTGCGTGCTCCTTATGAGAATCTAATGCCTGATTATCTGAGGTGGAGCTGAGGCGGTGATGCTAGCACTGGGGAGTGGCTGCAAATACAGATTATCATTAGCAGAGAGGTTTGACTGCACAGAGACCATAATAAATCGTTTGCAGACTCATATCAAAACCCTATCAGTGAGTGGGAAGTGACAAGTAAGCTGCATGTGGTGGCAGGTTTTATAGTGGCAAGTGACTTGATGTACTTGAGTTTCACAGCTGCATCTGGTGGCAGGCTTTAAGTCAGAATCCGACACTTATTTTAGTCCATGAGTGGCCCTGCCCATTATTTTATTTACCTCTTCCGTCCATGCCTCTTTCCCGCACTGGGCACTTGTCTCAGTCACAGTTTTGGTAAGCCCACAAGCTAACCCTAGCCAAAATGAGTAAAAAACAAACATCGCTGGAGAGCTTCTTTGTAAAGGGGGAAAGACCCAATGATGAGACAGCAGAAGACTCTAAGGCTGCCAACAAAAAGAAAGCTGCATTTAAAAGAAAATACCAAGAGTCCTACTTCAATTATGGGTTCATTGCAACAGGTGATTCACATTCTCCAAGCTCACTTTGTATGATATGTGGTGACTGGCTATACGAGGAAGCCATGAAACCTTCAAAACTGCTTTGCCACATGGAGACCAAGCACCCTACATTAAAAGACAAGCCTTTGGAGTTTTTCAAAAGAAAACAATGTGAACACGAAGAATAGAAGCAATTATTTGATGAAGGCCACCACTTCTTCAAATGTGTCTGCAGTGAGAGAATCACTCTTAGTGGCTAACCACATTGCTAAAGCTAAGAAGCCTTTTACTATTGGTGACGAGTTGATCCTTCCTGCTGCAAAGGATGTTTGTCATGAACTTTTAGGAGGCTGCAGTTCAAAAGGTGGTACGAGTTCCTCTTTCGGCTAGCACCATAACTAGATGAATTGATGAAATAGCAGAGGCTATTGAGGCACAATTGTTAGAGAGGATTAATGAGTCACTGTGGTACACGATCTAGGTTGACGAGTCTACCGATGTTGACAACAAGGCAACAATGCTTGTTTTTGTGCGATATATTTTTCAGGAGGATGTGCATGAGGATATGTTATGTGCACTTTTGTTGCCAACCAACACCACAGCGGCAGAACTATTCAAGTCTTTGAATGATTACATATCAGGAAAACTGAACTGGTCATTTTGTGTCGGTATATGCACAGACAGAGCAGCTGCCATGACTGGACAGCTTTCTGGTTTCACTACTCGGGTCAAAGAGGCCACTTCTGAATGTAAGTCTACACGCTGTGTCATCCATAGAGAAATGCTGGCTAGCCTAAAAATGTCAGCTGAACTTAACGTTTTGCAGGATGTGATTAAAATTATCAACCACATTAAAGTACATGCCCTTAACTCATGTCTGTTCACACAGCTCTGTGAGGAGATGGACGTAGGGCACACGCGTCTTATATGCAGAAGTGAGATAGCTTTCTAAAGGTAGATCACTGGTCAGAGTTTTTGAGTTATGAGAGCTGCTCCAGAGATTTCTTTTAGAAAAGTCACCACTGGCAGCACATTTCAGTGACACAGAATGGGTCGCAAACTTGCTTACTTGTGTGACATATTCAACCTGCTCAGTGAACTCAATGTGTCACTTCAGGGGAGAACGATAACTGTGTTCAAGTCGGCAGATAAAGTGGCTGCATTCAAAACCAAACTGGAATTATTTGGGCGACGAGTGAACATTGGGATTTTTGACATGTTTCAAACAATAGCAGAGATTTTGAAAGAGACTGAGCCAGGGCCTTCTTTCTCCCAGCTGGTGCATGATCACCTATCTCAGCTTTCAAAAGAGTTTGAGCATTACTTCCCAACCACAAAAGACCCCCAAACGGAGAAGGAATGGATCCGCGATCCATTTGTGAATAAGCCAAGTGAATCGACTTTGTCCGTGCTAGAAGAGGATCAATTGCTTGAGATCGCAAATGACGGTGGCCTTAAAAGTATGTTTGAGACAACTTCAAATCTCCATACGTTCTGGATTAAAGTCAAGGCAGAGTATCCTGAGATTGCCACAAAAGCACTCAAAAGCCTGCTTCCACTTCCAACGTCCTATCTTTGTGAAGCAGGGTTTTCAGCAGTGACAGCAACAAAAACAAGATTACAGAGTAGACTGGACATAAGCAACACATGTCGGGTGTCACTGTCTCCCGTCACCCCCAGATGGGGCCATCAAGCTGCAGGAAAACAAGTTCAGGGCTCCCACTGATTCTGGATTTTGGTGAGTTGTATAATTATTTCATTATATATTACAATTTAATAAATAAAGTGCACAATAAACGTACTGTGCTTGAATCATCCCGAAACCATCCCCCCTCCTCCCGCCCAGTACGTGGAAAAATTGTCTTCCATGAAACTTGTCCCTGGTGCCAAAAAGCTTGGGGACCTCTGGTGTGTATGGAAGTTGAAAAGTAATGTTGTACACATGAAACTTATACAATGTTATAAACCGAATTTATCTCCACAGGCCCTTGCACTCCGGGCTTGTGATGGAAGGGGCAGCCCCAGTGATCTCAAAAACACCTTCAGGGTCATTCTTCCATTGTTTTGGACAGTAGCTCCGGCATCTGTTTAGATGGCTGATCTTTACGAATCTCCTTATCAAATTTGTTTTCTCTCCTGTTCTTTTCCATTCCAGTATGGATAGGCTGAGAATTTTCTAAATTTTCGAGTTCTGTTTCCCTTTTGATTAATATTGTCCTTATTTCTACCAACATTCTGTTCACAACCACTTAGGTATTCTCTAAGAAGATTGAGGCTTTCTTTAGGGTTCTCCCCCTCTCCTTCTGAGCCTTTAACAGTCCCTTCACAGCAATGTAGTCTTTTTCTAGCATGAACTTCCAAAATTTTCCAGCCTCTATACCCATTACCCAATTCCAAAGCTGCTTCCACATTTTTAAGTATTTATTACAGTAGCACCCCATTCTCAGAACCCATTTTCTTTTTCAGTCCATTTGGGCTGCTATAATGATACTGTAGTCTGGGTAGCTTTTAAGCAACAGATATGTATTTCTCATAGCTCTAGAGGTTGGGAAGTCCAAGATCAAGGCACCAACAGATTCAGTGTCTGGTGAGACATGCTTCCTTATAGACGACAGTCTTCTCACTGTAACCTCACATGGCAGAAGGACCAAGAGAATTTTCTTGGGCTTCTTTTATAAGGGCACTAATCCCTTTTATGAGAGCTGTGCCCTCATGATCTCGTTGCCTCCCAAAGGCCCCCTCTCCTAATTCCACCACCTTCAGGGTTAGGATTTCAGAGTATGAAATGGGGAGGGGGGTAGGCAGAAATATTCAATCTATAGCAAGAGAGATGGAAAGGCCTTTCACTGACCTGGGTAAGGGGAACCAGAAATTCTGAATTCTGAACATAGCTCAATGTTATACCATAAGAATGATGACTTTCTATTACTTTCTGAGACCAGTAATGAAAATATCAACTACATGATAAAGTAAATGTTCATCTTCTTTAATGACATCATAAAGGATTAATTGATTTCTTTTTAAGAAAGTCACATTTCCTATAATGTGTGTATAACTTATTACACATGCCAATAGATTGAATTTAAAGAGACGCTTAAAACAGATGCCAGTGTAATACTAGAAATAAAAATGAAATAATTTCATTACATACAATTTACTGTACAAGTTGAGATTGGAGCCAGACTGCTTAGGTTCACGTAACAGCTCTAATAAAAATAATTTTTGGTTATTTAACTTCTCTGGCCTAAGTTTCTTATTCTGTAAAATGAGGACAACAATACCCATTTTATAGCATTGTGAGGATTAAATTAGTTAATATCTGTTAAGTGCTGCATCAGCACATAGAAGATACTCAGTAAATGTAAGTACAGTTAATAAATTTAGTGAAACTTACTAAAACATTAGTAAGTACAAAAAGGATAATATACGTATTTGTCAATATTTATACGTGGCCATAAAAAGTTATAATAAATATAATAGTTTATACTAGGTGCTAATTTCATGATATGCTGGCATCTTAGTAAAGTCCATTGGTGAAAAAATATTCTAGAAAAACAGTTTTAGTAATAATTATGTCTAACATTTTTAAGTTGATTTATAATATGAACATTACTGTTATATACACCACTTATTTTTATTTTCACTTTCACAATAACCCTACTGATTAGGCATTGCCCGTATTCTTCAGATATTGAAAGCGAGGTTCATTGAGGGGAACAATGTTGTCATTTGGGACAGATAGCAGAACTGAAACATACTTTATCCTACCTGACACTTGTGGACAATTGGATAAAAATAAAGTGTTTCAGGGTGTGATCAGGATGAGTTTTCTTTGTGGCTTCTGCCTATTTTCCAAGTCCCGTTCACCTTCCTATATTTTAGGCAGAGCCAGGTAGTGATAACCATCTACAGGTGACCTCTGGATCACTCCCCTGCACCTGCTTGCCTGCTTCAGCCACCATGTCAAGGGTCCCTCAAGTGATAAATTCCCAGATTTTCTATCTAAATAGCTCAGACTGAAGTCCTTGAATATTCATGTGCGTGGAATCTTAGATTGAACAATACAGTGTGTCCAGTTGAATTCTTTAAGCTGAAGTCCATCCACTTTACTTTTTTCCTCCCCTCCTTCTCTCCACCCTTCCTCTTCTCTCTCCTCTCTCTCTCTCACCTACTTTCTTCCTGTTTGGTATGGATTTGGCTGCTATCCTCTTTGGTAGAAAAGTTGAGCTTACTTAAAAAGGCTACATTGTATAGCAGAAAGAAAGGGCCTTAGATTCTAGTCCTTATTTACTATGAATTATAATAAAAATAACTGTCATTATAGGATAAAACTCTCATGTGTTAGGTCAGTTGAGTGCTTTCCATATGTGAACTCCCTTAATCCTCACAATGTTCTATGTGGCAGACGTTATTAACAGTATTTTAGAGGGAGAAACTGAACCTCAGAGAGGCTATGTGACCCAAAATCTTCTGATGCCTGTATGTATTTTTCACTGCCTGTATGTATTTTTCATTGCCACTCTTTCCCCAATTCTGTGTGACATTAGGTGTCACATCCGCCAGGGGAAACTCAGTTTCACTAATATAAGATAAGAGAATCAAACTTAATAAGCTCTAAGTTTCCTTCCAACTCTA
Organism: Balaenoptera ricei; assembly: GCF_028023285.1. NCBI lineage: Eukaryota > Metazoa > Chordata > Mammalia > Artiodactyla > Balaenopteridae > Balaenoptera > Balaenoptera ricei. Next base: position 41,010,717 of record NC_082639.1, on the reverse strand, counting down.
GCAGTCTAATACCTTTTATGTTTCAAGAGTTTCCCCAAAACATAAAATCTAGATATTTCAAAACTGTTAAGACATGTGTCAAAAATGATGATATTTTTAAAGTAAAAATGTGCATTTGAAAGAAAAGTAGGAAAAAACATCATTGTTCATCAACTCCTAGAGTTCTTTCTTTTACAGATGTCAATACAAAGTAAAGTGCTACAATAATTATAGTGTAGATTTTCTCATAATTACTACTCCTCAGTTGGTTTGCTATACAAGGAAAGGGGGGAAAGGGGGAGGAAGAAAAGAGAAAAGTTCACCTTGCAATGAAGAACTAACTGCTGAAGAGGTAATCAGAAGAGGGTCTAATTGTTCCGCAGCGAGGAATAATTTAGCCAACAGAAATGATGCTGTGAATTAAGAGATACTGATTGGAGAACATCTACTTCACAATGGATATTGATACCAAAGGGCCTTTCTTTTCTTATTAAATTAGCAGACTTTATCTGAGCACCTATTATGTACCACAAATGAACAAGGCATGATTGTTGTCCTCAAGGAGCTCACAATCTAGTGGGAGAAAGAGATTATATCCAGAGAGTGAAATCAGTCATTACAGTTATGAGAGAGGCAAGCACAAGTAGTGCAAACACAAAGGAGGGGTTTCTAACCAGGACTTGGGGTCAAGAAAGGCTCTCTGGAGGAGGGGGATACCAAAGCTGAGTTGTGAGCATTAAAAAATAATTAGCCAGGCATTGAGTTTCAAGAAGGCATTCTATCAGAGTATGCACAACAGCATGATGAGCTAGTTATGGTTTCCATGGCTGAATACCTGTGTGTCTCCTGTTCAAGGAACAGCTATAAACACATACCAACTCCTCTCTGGTTTTGTTATCAAGTAAGATTTTTAAAATGATTTTTTGTGTCATTATGTTTTAATGCCATATATCTAGCCTCTGTTTTTGTTTTGTTTTTTACATTCTCAGCATAACGTTGCAAGGAAGAAATTATTGTTTCTTACTTTACCAGTTAAGGAACAGAGGTCTGCTGAAGTGAAATACTGACTTAGGTCACAAAGTAATGGCAGAACTGGGATTCAAACTCAGGTTTGTTTGACTCCGAATTCTCTGCTCTTTCCCTTTACTACATCTGCAATTACAGGCTGGATCTGGAACTTGACTCCTAAACTTCTATTTCTAGGGAAGTGCACAAATTACTAAAAGAGGGTTAGAAGAAGAATATTTACATTTATTTATTTATTTATTTATGGCTGCGTTGGGTCTTCGTTGCTGCGTGCGGGCTTTCATTTTTAGTTCCGGGTGAGCTGGGGCTACTCTTCCTTGCGGTGCGCGGGCTTATCATTGCCCTGACTTCTCTTGTTGCGAAGCACAGGCTCTAGGCACACGGGCTCAGTAGTTGTAGCTCTAGAGCGCAGGCTCAGTAGTTGTGGTGCATGGGCTTAGTTGCTCCGTGGCATGTGGGATCTTCCTGGACCAGTGCTCAAACCCGTGTCCCCTGCATTGGCAGGCGGATTCTTAACCACTGCACCACCAGGGAAGTCCCAATATTTACTTTTATTATATGATAAAAAAAAAATTGTCACCAAGACCAGATAAAAGCATTACAAGAAAGGAAAACTACAAACCAATATCAATCATGAACATAGATACAAAAAATACTGAAACAAAATCTTAGCAAATTGAATCCAGCAATGTGTAAAAAGAATTATGTACCATGACCAAGTGGGATTTATTAACAGGTGTGCAAAACTGGTTCAATATTTGAAAATTAATGTCATCTACCATATCAGTAAAATAAGAAAAACATTTGACTAAATTCAACACCCATTCCTGATTTTAAAACAAATAAACAAAAAAACCTCTCAACAACTAGGACTAGAGGTGAATTCCCTCAACTTGATAAAGAACATCTACAAAAAAAATCCTATAGCTTGCATTGCACTTAATGGTGAGAAACTGGATGTTTTCCTCATGAGATCAGGAAGAAGGCAAGCGTGTGCCTCTCACCATTCCTATTCAACATTGTATGTATTGGATGTCCTAGCTAGTGTGAAATGAAAAGAAAAGGAAGTAAAAAGATATACAGTTTGGAAAGGAAGAAAAAGCAAGTTGTCTACTAAAGCAAATAAATAAAATATGTTCTACCATGGAAGTAAGTAATATCAATTATAACTGACTTCGAACATTGCCTTACAGTTTACAATATATTTTCATTGACACTATCTTACTTGAGTCATTAAGTTAGGTGAGATAGATGTTTTTCTCTCTTCCCTGAGGGAAGATGGTAGCTAATTTAATCTCCATTTTGAAGATGAGTAGTAATGGTTAAGAGTAAGGGCTTTGGAACCAGACAGGTCTTAAACAGAACTCCAGTCTACCATGAGTGTGTTACTAAACCTCTGGACATGTCCTCACCTGTAAAAGGGGGATAGTAAGATCTAGTTCAGAAAAATTGTTTCAGGTAATAATGCTATTTTTATCCAGACATTTCACATATTAGTTTTATGATCTTAGGCAAGGTGCTTACAATCTCTGAGCCTCAGTTTCCTCAAATGTGAGATGGGGATAATAATAGAGCATAGCTCTTGGGGTTTAATTTTTTTTAGAATTAAACTAAAAAATATGTGTAAAGCACTTGTCACACAGCCTGTTACACAATAAGCACTTAGAAATGACAGTAACCATTGTTACTATTCTTTTATCCTTTGCTCATGTTTGATGGTAAGTGAACAAGGGACTGAATGAAGGGTTATGGGCAGGAGAGGACGGATCAGTTTAGGAGAGAAGGCTGGATATGCACACAAGTGGCTAGATTGTAGAGGACCATGAATGACAGACTAAGGCAAAGAAGAGGTGTAAAGTTTAGAATCCTGAGGAAAATGAGTTGAAGTTTCTATTGGTGCTTTGTTCCAAGCTCTCCTGTCAGGTAGCTCATGAATGGTTTAGGACCCCAGTGATAGATTCTTTCTTATAATTTCCCAGGAAGTTCTGCCCTCTCTCTCTTTTTTTTAGGCTGCTTATTCCAGGAAGGAAGAGGGAGGGAGGAGAGGCCGGGCATCCCAGTGATCCAGGGCCATTGGGAGGTAGTGCTAGTAACTGCTGCTGTTCAGAGAGCAGGAAACAACCCTGATTTAGCATGATCGCTTCTGAAGGTCCTTGGAGCCTGGCCAGCCTTCATCCTTCCTGGGGTTCTTATTTTGCAATCTGTTTGCAAATAGAAGGAATGCCGCCAATTTGACTGGGGCATAGAATCCAGCAGAGATGATGATGGTAATAATTCTGCAGTGGCTGGGCACTGATGCCATCAGGGAACCTGAGGGGAGTGGGGGGTCTGTTGCTTTGAATAACAATTCCTGATCCTATGGCCTTAGAGTGATGGGTGGGACTTTCAGCCCATTCTCCTCCTGAGCCAGCATCTGTTCCTTAGATTAAAGAAAAGGCTGACTGTTCTCTTCCAGAAATAAATACCCATTTGTTTGTTCTGGGCAAACTTGTGCCTGGCCCAGGTCAACCTCTTCTGACAAGGCAAGGAAAATGTAGAGATGGATAGGTCCCCGAAAAGAATTTACAGAAGTGTGAATTTTGCCAGGTCTGTGTGTTACTGCTTGGAAAGGGCTGGCTCAGGGTACCGGGTTAGGCTGGCAAATTCAAAGGCAGACGGTCCTGCCTACACAGCAGCCTCCTGGCCGGAAGTCGGGGGTGGATCCAGATGGGAATCATATGCCTGTGCCATGTGTGTTTGCATTGGAGGGGAAAGAATCTCATGGCTGACAACTTTCTTAGGGCTCTGTGCAGAACTCACAGCATGAGGTGTGAGGAAGCTGCTGGGGTGATTCTATGCTCTGAATTTTAGAAACCATAACAGGTACTTGAACTGAAACCATACTTGGGTACTTGAACTGAACCTGGCCTGTCATCTGATTGGATGCCAGACTAGAAACTCTAGACAGCTCCAAAAATCTACTTTTTCTTGTCCCTGAACATCCTATAGGGAAACTGTCCAATCCCACTGTCACATGCTTTTTCAGTTTCCATCCTTCCATTATATTCCAGGATTCAGACTCGAAGAATGTTTAAGCACCTACCAAATGATGAAAACCAAGTGCTACAGGAAGTAGGAATTGTTATCTCCATCTTGCAGATTAAGAAACTGAGATTGGTCACATAGCTAGTAGGTGGCAGAATCAGGATTCTCCATCCCACAGCCAATGTTATCCTGTGGCTACCCTTTCAGCTTCATCTCTTTCACCTTTCCCAGCATACTCTGCAGTCTAGCCATACTAAACTGCTTTTAATTTTGTGATAACTTTTTACTTAACATGTGTCCTTTGCCCAGACCTATTTATTTGTCTGAACTTTCTTCTCCTTTCTTCTCCTTCCCAGCCCCTCACCACCATCAACTTCCTGCCCCAATAGCTTAGCATAGCTATCACTGACTTTGGGGAGTTTGTAGCTGGCATATAGTATGAACTCAATAAAACTGAGTGAATGATGCAAACTTCTCTTGTCCAGATGTGAGGCCATGGAACAGAAACTAGGGACTAGACAAAAATGAGAAAAGCCAGAGGGTGGGAGTGAGAGTCTGGATAAATTGAGTTAAAGAGATAAGCTGTCACGGATTTTAATGGAATGCCTTTGACGTTGTACATAGGTAGGGAAGGAAGCATTAAAAACGCTGACCAGTCTGGATACCTAGGGTAAGATATCGGGTCTCTTGACTCGATAAGTCTAGATCTAATGTGGAGTCTAATGTACTACTTGGTTGAAAAGTCCCATCATCTTCAGCAAAACTAACAACATATTTTTTCTTGAGTCTTCACTGCATTTGTGACAATGACTGAGGTTGCTGCTGACAGTGCTGATGCACAAGAGCCTCTGTGTTGACTAAGTTCATCTCCCAAGGACTTACTCCTTTATTTTTTGGCAGCTAGGTGCCTATTTTCCACTTTGATAAGCCCAGAGAACTGAATTCAATTTCGCTGAAGGTTTTATCCTCCTATCTGCCCACTACAGGCAACTCACAGGGCCATGACCTTTTCATGGGGAAGTTGTTATATAAGAATATTTTAAAATTTCAGAGTCATAGACTGTCAGAACTACTAGAGGCCTTAGAAATCATTCAGACATACTCCTATCAATGGGAATGAGGTCACACAGAAAAGTTAAATAGAGTCCCCTGACTCTTGGTCTAGGACTCTCTCCCTGATCCCACAACCATAGTCACTAGGTTTGATGGGGAGAGAGATGGAGAGGACCTGCTTAACTGCACAGAGTTACCAAAAATATGACTGGCTTTAGAGTCAGACTTAAATTTGAATCCTGGCTCCATCTCTATAAGCTCTGTGACCTCAGATATGTGATTTGATGTCTCTCTGTTTTCTCAACGGTGTAATAGATATGTTGATGTTGACATAGTTGTTAGGAACAATGCTGATGAGCACAGAATGCCTAACAGTAGGCATTAACTACCGTATATTGCAGTAGGTGGATTGTTTTGATTTTTTTTCAGGTACTTTGGCAAAATTGGGAAAACTGAAACATATTTGAGGGTCTTGGTTGACAAACCATGTATCTCAAGAATGCTTAATTACTCTGGTTCCTTTCAGCAACTTGGAGTTGTCATTCTTTAGACAAAGATGTTGTCAGAAAAAAATTCATTATTGGGTGACATTGGGGCTTTGTTTACATTACTTCATTGAGTCACTGCTAGGACTCCAAGTTGCTATGGAGATTTGAACATTTTACAGAATTCCAGCAAACCATAGATGTCTTGCTATATGACAGCCTTCAAACCAAGAAGTAAACTGCTAAAATCTACTAGAGATCTGCTACAACTACTGAGAAAGGAGTCCTGGGAGATGAGGTCCACCAGCGAAAGAGACAAAGTGCCACGCTTGGACATTTTCCATTGGAAAGTCATAGAAGCTAGTCACATGCAATCTAACAATACTGTTTTCTGGGATAATGGAAATAGTACTGGACTAAGAATTAGGAAGCCTGGACTCTAGTCTCATCTTTTTCACTGATCTGACTCTGGTCCTAGGCAGGTCACTTATCCTTACTGCCTAGGATGCTCTCCTAAACTGCAGTGTTTCACATCTCTATTCCTGTGATCATAAAATGTTTTACATCATCCCCAATTCCCACCCTTTACCTGGAAATCTTATTTGTCCTTAAATTCTTAGGTCAGGAAGAGCCTTCTTTAGATAGATATCCTTGATCTATCAGACTGGGGTTTGTCCTTCCTCCTACGATCCTACAAACTCCATCTCTTCATCTGCCAGGTCACACTGCATTGTAGACTATTTACATCTACCTCTTCCCTAATCTACTGTAAGACCCTTGAGAGTGGGGGTACATCTTAATTTTTGTTATATCCTCGGTGCTTATACTCTACTATGTAGAAGGTGGGACTCTAGCAGGAACTGAATGAAGGATAGGATTTGGGTAGGTGAGGGAACAATCTAGGGAGACTTAGTGGTGAGAACAAAGGCATGGAGGCTGGAATGAATGAGCATAATACATTCAGTTATTTATTCATAGATTCACTTAAGCACTCATTGATTTATTCACTTATGTAGCACAAACATACAATAGGATCCTATTGAATGCCAGGATACAAAGAATAAATAGAAGTTTCATCCTTAATAATTTTCTATTTGGGGGAGGAGGGATACAGACAAGTAAATAAACATTTAACAATATAGAATGGTGATCACTGTGAAAGGACTTCCAGGTTGCAGAGAGAGCATAGAGGAGGTACCTATGTGGGCTTGAGGGTTAAATAAAGCTTCTTGGCGGAAATGACACCTCAGCTGAGTTTCAGAACATGTGTAGGAGTGAACCAGGCTGACAGAGGAGAGGAAGCATTCTAGAGCTATGTTTGGGGCTATTGGTGAGCCAGGTCTGGCAGAAATAGAAAGCTTAGTCTGGACAAGCTTGGGAACATGAGATCAGAGAGATTGACTTAGTGACATGGAATTCAAAACCATATTTAGATATGGGAAAGCACAGGTAAACTGAAAAATGGGGAGCTGTTGTAGGCATGCCACAGTTGGAAGCAAGAATCGTTTGGAAAGACTTAGGTGATGTTGAACTGGTCTAATCTTGTAGTAATCCCTCACTTTGCTCTAAGGAAAAATTTAGAGGAAATATTTTCCTTCAGGAGAATTGTTCTGTTTGGGAAAGGGAATAACCTCAGTTTACATCCCATGATATGTTACAAAAGTATATACTTAGAATGCAACTCAAGCATGTAGTTTCTTTTGCCAGAGGGATCCATGTGGATTTTTCAACTGTCCAAATACTTTGGGTCACTGGGACAAGAGCCTTCAAAAACCAAACTGAAGACAAATATTTCAAAAATCATCTGGGATAATGAATAATAATAATAATTAGTAGATTTTAGATGCACTCTCTGTGTATTTTCTCTGTAATGTTGGGAGTTACATATTATTGTTACCAGTTTTATACACAAAGGAACAAAATATGGAGACTTTAAATTATTTTTCCAAAATCATTCAACCAATAAGTGATATATCCAGGACTAATATACAGTTTTTCACACTCTCAATTCTGTGCTTTTTCTACTATGTCATAAATTCTATGTCTCTAAATTTCAGGAACTCTGCTGTTGGCATTTCTATTCCTTTGAAACTGTAGAGGGTAAAACATTCAGTTACATAATTTGACATTTAGATTTAGCTTTCCTCCAGAGCTGAAGTATCATATATTTGTCTACCAAGTTGGCTTTGTAATATTTCAGCTTTAGTTTTTTGTTGGCCCTGATATAAAAATATGCTATTGTCCTACTTAAAGCACTGGCTTAACTCTGACTACAGAAAATTTCAAGAAAACTGTGAACTATTCAAAATAATTTGTGGTCTTTAAAATATTTTTCTCACTTAAGCTGTTATAACTATTTTTAGATGTATTCCATATTATCGAAAGTTTTTAGTGCTGTTGTTAGTGTTGATCTACTGTTATTAAGGAGACATAGTAAAGGTTCTAATCAACTTGTAAAAGCCAGCAGTAGAAGCATAGGTTTTAAGAGCCAGACGAGATATTAACTATATATTCAGAATCTCCTTAAGGAGTCATAAATATTAGTGGGAAGATTTTTGGAAACTTTTCATTGAAGACTAGCATGCATACAGTAAAATTCTCAAATCTCAAGTGTATAGCTCAATGGATTTTTATAAATAAACACACCAGTGTAACCACTTACCTTGATCAAAATATAGAATATTGCGTTACCCAGAAGACTCTCTGGTGCCTGCTTCCAAGAAATACCCAGAAAGGTAACAAATATTCTATCAACTCAGATTAGTTTGCTTGTTCTAGAACTTCCAATAAATGGAATTTTACTATATATATCCTTTAGAATATGGCTTCTTTCATTCAACAATATATTGTCTATATTATTGTGTTTAGCTATCATTTATTCTTTCACATTGATGTATAATATTCTGTTATACTACAACCAGTTTGATTTGGTGTGATACTATTTGGTTTAGGACTTTGGGTCTATATTCATGAAAGCCTATTAGCTTCCTTTCGTGTCATATTCTTATCAGGTTTGGTATCAAGGTTATGCTAGCTTCATAAAATGATTTGGAGGGAGTTCCCTCTTTTTTTTATTCTCTGACTAGATATCAATTACAGAAAAAACTGTAAAAAATTAAAACACATGGAGGCTAAACAATACACTACTAAATAACCAAGAGATCACTAAAGAAATCAAAGAGGAAATCAAAAAATACTTAGAAACAAATGACAATGAAAAGACGACGACCCAAAACCTATGGGACACAGCAAAGGCAGTTCTAAGAGGGAAGTTGATAGCAATACAATCCTATCTCAAGAAACAAGAAAAATATCAAATAAACAAGCTAACCTTACACATAAAGCAATTAGAGAAAGAAGAAGAACAACAACAAAAAACCCAAAGTTAGCAGAAGGAAAGAAATCATAAAGATAAGATCAGAAATAAATTAAAAAGAAATGAAGAAAACAATAGCAAAAATCAAAAAAACGAAAAGCTGGTTCTTTGAGAAGATAAACAAAACTGATAAACCGTTAGACTCATCAAGAAAAAAAGGGAGAAGATGCAAATCAACAGAATTAGAATGAAAAAGGAGAAGTAACAGCTAACACTGTAGAAATACAGAGGATCATCAGAGATTACTACAAGCAACTATATGCCAATAAAATGGACAACCAGGAAGAAATGAACAAATTCTTAGAAAAGCACAACCTTCCGAAACTGAAACAGGAAGAAATAGAAAATATAAACAGACCAATCACAAGCACTGAAATTGAAACTGTGGTTAAAAATCTTCCAACAAACAAAAGCCCAGGACCAGATGGCTTCACAGGCAAATTCTATCAAACACTTAGAAAAGAGCTAACACTTACCTTTCTCAAACTCTTCAAAACTATAGCAGAGGGAGGAACACTCCCAAACTCATTCTACGAGGCCACCATCACCCTGATACCAAAACCAGAGAAAGACGTCACAAAAAAACAAAACACAGGGCAATATCTCTGATGAACCTAGATGCAAAAATCCTCAACAAAATACTAGCAATCAGAACCCAACAGTACATTCAAAGGATCATACACAATGATCAAGTGGGGTTTATCCCAGGAATTCAAGGATTCTTCAATATATGCAAGTCAATTAATGTGATACACCATATTAACAAACTGAAGAATAAAAACCATATGATCATCTCAATAGATGCAGAAAAAACTTTCAACAAAATTCAACACCCATTTATGATAAAAGCTCTCCAAAAGGAGGCATAGAGGGAACCTACCTCAACATAATAAAGGCCATGTATGACAAACCCACAGCCAACATCATTATCAATGGTGAAAAACTGAAAGCATTTCCTCTAAGATCAGGAACAAGACAAGGTTGCCCACTCTCACCACTGTTATTCAACATAGTTTTGGAAGTCTTAGCCACAGCAATCAGGGAAGGAAAAGAAATGAAAGGAATCCAAATCAGAAAAGAAGAAGTAAAACTGTCACTGTTTGCAGATGACATGATTCTATACATAGAGAATCCTAAAGATGCTACCAGAAGACTACTAGAGCTAATCAATGAATTTCGTAAGGTTGCAGGATACAAAATTAATGCACAGAAATAACTTGCATTCCTATGCACTAATGATGAAAAATCTGAAAGAGAAATTAAGGAAACACTCCCATTTACCATTGCAACAAAAAGAATAAAATACCTAGGAATAAACCTACCTAAGGAGGCAAAAGACCTGTACTCAGAAAACTATAAAACACTGATGAAAGAAAGTAATGATGAAACAAACAGATAGAGAGATATATCATGCTCTTGGATTGGAAGAATCAACATTGTGAACATGACTATACTATCCAAAGCAATGTACAGATTCAATGCAATCCCTATCAAACTACCAATGGCGTTTTTCACAGAACTAGAACAAAAAATTTCACAGTTTGTATGGGAACACAGAAGACCCCAAATAGCCAAAGCAATCTTGAGAAAGAAAAATGGAGCTGTAGGAATCAGGCTCCCTGACTTCAGACTATACTTCAAAGCTACAGTAATCAAGACAGTATGGTACTGGCACAAAAAAAGAAATATAGATCAATGGAATAGGATAGAAAGCCTAGAGAGAAACCCACACACATATGCTCACCTTATTTTTGATAAAGGAGGCAAGAATATACAATTGAGAAAAGACAGCCTCTTCAATAAGTGGTGCTGGGAAAACTGGACAGCTACATGTAAAAGAATGAAATTAGAGCACTCCCTAACACCATACACAAGAATAAACTCAAATGGATTAAAGACCTAAATGTTAGGCCAGGCACTACAAAACTCTTAGAGGAAAACCTAGGCAGAACACTCTATGATATAAATCACAGCAAGATCCTTTTTGACCCAGCTCCTAGAGAAATGGAAATAAACACAAAAATAAACAAATGGCATCTAATGAAACTTAAAAGCTTTTGCACAGCAAAGGAAATCATAAACAACATGAAAAGACAACCCTCAGAATGGGAGAAAATATATGCAAACGAAGCAACTGACAAAGGATTAATCTCCAAAATATACAAGCAACTCATGCAGCTCAGTATCAAAAAAACAAACAACCCAATCCAAAAATGGGCAGACGACCTAAATAGACATTTCTCCAAAGAAAACATACAGACTGCCAACAAACACAGGAAGGGATGCTCAACATCACTAATCATTAGAGAAATGCAAATCAAAACTACATTGAGGTATCACCTCACACCAGCCAGAATGGCCATCATCAAAAAATCTACAAACAATAAATGCTGGAGGGGGTGTGGAGAAAAGGGAATTCTCTTGCACTGTTGGTGAGAATGTAAATTGATACAGCCACTCTGGAGAACAGTATGGCGGTTCCTTAACAAACTAAAAATAGAACTACCATACGACCCAGCAATCCCACTACTGGGCATATACCCTGAGAAAACCATAATTCAAAAAGAGTCATGTACCTCAGTGTTCATTGCAGCACTATTTACAATCGCCAGGACATGGAAGCAACCTAAATGTCCATTGACAGATGAATGGATAAAGAAGATGTGGCACATATATACAATGGAATATTACTCAGCCATAAAAAGAAACGAAACTGAGTTATTTGTAGTGAGGTGGATGGACCTACAATCTGTCATTCAGAGTGAAGTAAGTCAGAAAGAGTAAAACAAATACCGTATGCTAACACATATATATGGAATCTAAAAAAACAAGTGGTTCTGCAGAACCTAGGGGCAGCACAGGGATAAAGACACAGATGTAGAGAATGGACTTGAGGGCACAGGGAGAGGGAAGGGAAAGCTGGGACGAAGTGAGAGCGTTGCACTCACATATATATGCTACCAAATGTAAAACAGATAGATAGTGGGAAGCAGCTGCATAGCACAGGGAGATCAGCTCAATGCTTTGCAACCACCTGGGCGGGGGTAGGGAGGTTGAGTGGGAGACACAGAGGGAGGGGATATGGGAATATATGTATGCATATAACTGATTTACTTTGTTATACAGTAGAAACTAACACAACATTGTAAAGCACTTATACTCCAATAAAGATGTTAAAAAACAAAATAAAATAAAAGACAGAAAAATATCCACATGTCAGTGTACCCATGCAGTTCAAATCCCCATTGTTCAGGGGTCAATTGTAGTTATAATTTTTTTTAAAGTCCCTGTTGATACGTGAACTTTTTGGATAATCTGTGGATCAGGTTCTTTTCTTTTTTATTCTCATTTATTTGTTTCTATTTCTTGACATGGCTCATAAATTTGGTTGATACAGGAATTTGCATTTGAAAATGTATATGCTTTTATTAATATTTTTTCCCCTGGTGGATTTCATTTTCTTCTGGAAGGCAAATAACTTTGGGAAGATCATATTTATCCAGTCAAGGCTGAATTTCAGGTATACAAATTCAGGTACATGTTTGGCTTCCCTTACTCCAAGGGCATAACCCTTCTGGTATCTCAAACAGTATGGAGTATTTACCCAGGTTTTCCAACTTAGTGGACTCTGAACTTCAAACTCTTTTTCTGCAGCACTGTGAGACTCTGTTGAAATCTCCACTTACCATTCTAACTTCCTTGATGCTGGTTTCTACTTGACTTATTAGCATCTTACCCTGTATATGAGCAGCTTAGAATTTTGCAAATGACTTGAAGGGAAATTGCACGCAAAATTTTTGTCTCACTTTTCTATGGGTTCTTTAATTCCCAACTGCCTTGGCAGTCCTGAAAGTCAGTTTTTATTTTGCCAAGCTCAGATTCACTAGATTCAGCAAATGCTCTCTGTTGGATCTAGAATTCACTTAAATTTTGGCCTGATAATTTCATAGTATTTTGTTAGTTCTCCCATAGTTTTAAGAATGTTTAAAGTCGTTTTATGAAGCAGGGTCAGTCCGGGCACCCACCATCATACCATCTCTCTAGTGCCTTTTGCATTGTACCATACCCATACCCCTTTTCTGAGACTTGTCTCCCCAGGCCCATTGAAGGGAAATGACAAAATCTTATCATTTGAGTTTCCACAGTGTAAAATAAAAAAGCATGGACTTTGGAGCTAGACAAATCCAGACCTGGGTTTCATTCATTCTGTCTCTGCTACATAAGTTATATCATCTTAAGAAAGTATAGTAAACAGTCTGACTCCATTTTTGACATCCGACTTCTAACACCTTTCAAGATCCACCTCTCCTTTACCTTCTGTCCCATATCTGGGGAAGCTGATAAGAAAGCACTGGTGCCGCCTCCTTTAGCACTGGCATGGAGTTCAAACTACACAAGCCCTTATTTATGAACCTGGCTCTTACCCCAACCCACCATAAAACTCCAAGCAAGCCTCCTTTCCTGCTCTCTCAAGCCTTTTTCAGACCAGTATGGGGAACTATTCTACCTTTGCCATAAATCCTCATTATGTGGGTAATAAAACTTTTTATATGCTCTTCATGGATGTGTAGCATCATTCTAAGCATCTGAACCAAATTTGGGGTGGGAGAGTGTATTTTATCTCTGAAGGGTGACCAAAGAGAAAGTTACTTGATCTTTCAGTTTTCTTCTTATTACTTTCCTAATCTGTAAAATGAAAAATAATATATTTTATTATATTAAAAATAATATATTTTATTATTATATTTTTATAAGGATATAAAAATATCCTTATAATAATAATATTATAATATAAAATATCCTGTAATATTTTTCTAAGGATTAGAAATAACACGGAATATAAGGGCACCTAACCATTTCTTTGGAACTTAGCAGGTGTTCAACAAATTATATATATAAAATAATAATACTTTTCAGCCAACCTGACCATAGACTATCTTCCACTCTCTATCCTAACCTTTGATTATTTTATTTTTCTTCTAAGTTCTTATTACTATCTGATATTTCATTATACATTTATTTACACATTTGTACATCTATTCATTTACTTGTATGCTGTTTGTCTCCCTCACTAAAATGTAAACCACATGAAGGCAGGAACTATATATGTCTTGTTTATTTGTGTATTCCCAGCACGTAAAATATTTTGAGCCCATAGGCAGAGTTCAATGAGTGTTTCTTGAAAAAATAAAGGAATGAGTCAGTCATATATATATAGAATCTAGAGTCTCCCTTTTCACTTTTGACCTGATTTAACTGTGTTACTGTGTCCAAACTCCTCAGTCCATGACTCTGGACCCTAGTCAATTATCTCTACTGTAGAAATAGGAAAATAGAGGGTCGGACATAGGAAGTAATCTTCCCAAAGTCAAACAGCAAGTCAGTTGCATAAACCAGGAAGGAAAGACAGGTCTCCTCTCTTTCAGTCCAACTTTCTTCCCAGTATACCTCCTCCCATCCCGCACCCAAAGATAGGTATTTTCCCATGGTGCTTTCTCTATTTGTTTCCAAAATCCACTGAATGATGTTCAATAAAGCAAACACTACTTTTTAGCACAAGTCAACCTTTTCCTAATTGATTTTTCTCATTTTTCAACAGATTTGTAATTGTCAATTTACTTGCTGAGTTGAAGGTGGCACCTGGGTTTGTCATTCTAACCCTTGGAGTAATTTAACTCTACCTTGTAAGACAAGTTTCTATGCTTGTATTATTCTCTGTTGGCATTGTCTTTTCAATCAATCAGTCATGAAAAATTCATGCCCAAGGTAAAGCCCTAGTGAAACACTCTGAGAAAAAAGTGATTATCTTTAAACAAAGTAGAGATCTTAGTGTTCGCTGAAATTCAGTGGAGAGAGCAGCCTTTAATAAGGAAACATTTTATCTGCTGTTTGCAATCCATATGATACTCTGCTTTTTCCACTTAAAATTGATCTCTTCCAATTCTCAGGTTTCCAAAACTGCTATAAGGTGAAGCTCCAAGAATGTGGAGTCTAATAATTTGAAGTTTGTAAAAGCTTAATATGAGCCTTTCATGAATGATGAAAAATGTGTCAGCTACACATAGCAGGGTGATTGTGTAAATACAATTAGGATAATGTTGCATCAACTTTTTAAAACATGTTTATTTCAGGTTGGAATTAGAAAATATTTTGATCTATTGGATTGTCCTGTAATTATGGAGAGTGAGTGATTCCTTCTTCAGATGGACTGAAACAACTGTGGCTTCAGGCTGAACTATTATATTGTTTCTAGCCCTGACCTCAACCATAAAATGGAATGTGGGCCTGGGTATAGCCCTCATACTGTCTGGAGACTAAACCTATATCTCTGTCTCATCGCTGATTTATAATCAGTTGCCATTGGCCTCAGGGGAACTGGATGAGAGAATTTGCTTGACTTAGTTCAACCCTTCCTCCTGCTGGCAAACAACCTCAGCACCTGGTCTGATCGCAGTTAGTGGCTTCATAACTCCCCTGTAAAGCATTACCATAAAACAATGCTGTAATTTAGACAAGAGTTAACACCTATCCTTCTCAAACTCTTCCAAAAAATTGTGGAGGGAAGAACACTCCCATACTCATTCTATGAGGTCAGCATCATGCTGATACCAAAACCAGACAAAGATGTCACAAAAAAAAAGAAAATTGTACACCAATATCACTGATAAACACAGATGCAGAAATTCTCAACAAAATACTAGTAAACAAAATCCAACAACACATTAAAAGGATCATACACCATGATCAAGTGGGATTAATCCTAGGGATGCAAGGATTCTTCAATATATGCAAATCGATCAATGTGATACATGATATTAACAAATTAAAGAATTAAAACCATATGATCATCTCAATAGATGCAGAAAAAGCTTTTGACAAAATTCAACACCCATTTATGATAAAAACTCTCCAGAAAATGAGCATAGAGGGAACCTACCTCAACATAATAAAAGCCATTTACAACAAACCCACAGCAAACATCATTCTCAATGGTGAAAAACTGAAAGCATTTCCTCTAAGATCAGGAACAAGACAGGGATGTCCACTCTCATCACATTATTCAACATAGTATTGGAAGTCCTAGCCACAGCAATCAGAGAAGAAAAATAAATAAAAGGAATACGAATTGGAAAAGAAAAGGTAAAACTGTCACTGTTTGCAGATGACATGATACTATGCATAGAAAATCCTAAAGACGCCACCAGAAAACTACTAGAACTAATCAATGAATTTGGTAAGGTTGCAGGATACAAAATTAATGCCCAAAAACCTCTTGCATTCCTATACACTAACAACAAAAGATCAGGAAGAGAAATTAAGGAAACAATCCCATTTACCATCACAACAAAAAGAATAAAATACCTAGGAATAAACCTACCTAAGGAGGCAAAAGACCTGTACTCAGAAAACTATAAAACACTGATGAAAGAAATCAAAGATGACATAAACAGATGGAGAGATATACCATGCTCCTGGAGTGGAAGAATCAGTATTGTGAAAATGACTATAGTACCCAAAGCAATCTACAGATTCAATGCAATCCCTATCAAATTACCAATGGCATTTTTCACAGAACTAGAACAAGAAATTTTACAATTTGTATGGAAACACAAAAGACCCCGAATACCCAAAGCAATCTTGAGAAAGAAAAACAGAGCTGTAGGAATCAGGCTCCCTGACTTTCAGACTGTACTACAAAGCTACAGTAATCAAGACAGTATGGTACTGGCACAAAAAGAGAAATATAGATCAATGGAACAAGATAGAAAGCCCAGAGATAAACCCATGCACATATGGTCACCTTGTCTTTGATAAAGGAGGCAAGAGTATACAATGGAGAAAAGACAGCCTCTTCAATAAGTGGTGCTGGGAAAACTGGACAGCTACATGTAAAAGAATGAAATTAGAGCACTCCCTAACACCATACACAAGAATAAACTCAAATGGATTAAAGACCTAAATGTAAGGCCAGGCACTATAAAATTCTTAGAGGAAAACCTAAGCAGAACACTCTATGATATAAATCACAGCAAGATCCTTTTTGACCCACCTCCTAGAGAAATGGAAATAAACATAAAAATAAACAAATGGGACCTAATGAAACTTAAAAGCTTTTGCACAGCAAGGGAAACTGTAAACAAGACGAAAAGACAACCCTCAGAATGGGAGAAAATATTTGCAAATGAAGCAACTGACAAAGGATTAATCTCCAAAATATACAAGCAGCTCATGCAGCTCAATATCACAAAAACAAACAACCCAATCCAAAAATGGGCAGAAGACTTAAATAGACATTTCTCCAAAGAAGACATACAGATGGCCAACAAATTCATGAAAAGATGCTCAACATCACTAATCATTAGAGAAATGCAAATCAAAACCACAATGAGGTATCACCTCACACCAGTCAGAATGGCCATCATCAGAAAATCTACAAACAATAAATGCTGAAGAGGGTGTGGAGAAAAATGAACCCTCCTGCACTGTTAGTGGGAATGTAAATTGTAATTGTTCTCTCACTATGGAGAACAGTATGGAGGTTTCTTAAGAAACGGAAAATAGAACTACCATATGACCCAGCAATCCCACTACCGGGCATATACCCTGAATAAACCATAATTCAAAAAGAGTCACATACCACAATGTTCACTGCAGCACTATTTACAATAGCCAGGACATGGAAGCAACCTAAATGTCCACCAATGGATGATTGAATAAAGAAGTTGTGGCACATATATACAAGGAATATTACTCAGCCATAAAAAGGAATGAAATTGAGTTATTTGTAGTGAGGTGGATGGACCTAGAATCTGTCATACAGAGTGAAGTAAGTCAGAAAGAGAAAAACAAATACCGTATGCAAACGCATATATATGGAATTTTAAAAAGCGGAACTGATGAACTTAGTTGCAGGGAATAAATATATAAATAAATAAATAATATAAAATAATAAAAAATAATAATAAAAAATAATAAAAATATAAATAAATAAATAATATAAAATAATAAAAAATAATAATAAAAAATAATAAAAAATATAAATAAATAAATAAAGGAATAAAGACTCAGTTGTAGAGAACAGACTTAAGGGCCCGGGGGGAAAGGGGAAGCTGGGATGAAGTGAAAGAGTAGCATTGACGTATATACACTACTGGATGTAAAATGCATGGCTAATGGGAAGCTGCTGCATAGCACAGGGAGATCAGCTCGGTGCTTTGTGATGACCTAGAGGGATGGGGTAGGCAGGGTGGGAGGGAGCCTCAAGAGGGAGGGGATATGGTGATATATGTATACATATAGTTGATTTACTTTGTTATACAGCAGAAACTAACACAACATTGTAAAGCATTTATACTCCAATAAAGATGTGGGAAAAAAAGTAAAGCTATGCTGTAGAACAGTCATCCCATAATAATTCCCAGGTGCTTTGGGAAAAGGAAAGACCCTTTCTAAGCAAGTGCTGCTCTCTGTCTTAGAATTACTACTCTACAGTTTGCTATCCATCAAGAGTTTTTTTTTTTTTGAATTTTATTTTATTTTTTTATACAGCAGGTTCTTATTAATTGTCTATTTTATACATATTAGTGTATATATGTGAATCCCAATCTCCCAATTCATCACACCACCACTACCACCACCACCCCGCTTTTCCCCCTTGGTGTCCATATGTTTGTTCTCTACATCTGTGTCTCTATTTCAAAAGCTTTTTATAAAAAATCTTTGTCTCCAGATGCAAATTGCATTGTAATTTGTAACATGATTCTACATGGGAGGAGAGAAGTTTGCTATTTCTTGGTTTAGCCTAGATTACCCAGAACTGAGAAGAGGAATACAGTATTTTTTACTATATAGAGCTCCAGCTTTTGAGTCAAATTAACCTGATTTGGGGTACTGATCCTACAACTTGTCATTACTGTGCCCTTGGGCAAGTTACTTAATATCTGTGAGAACTTCAGTTTCCTCATCTGTAAAATGGGAATATTAACACCTTACTCACAATTATTGTTAGGATTATTAAATGAAGTTTCACACCTGATACATAACAAGTATTTAATAAAAATAGCACCAAAGAAACCTATATCCTGGAGCTGAAAGAACCCTCAGAAGAGTATTCACTTTAGCTATCTAGCTGAAGATTGAGCCTTCAGACCGGTAATGTATTGTTATTATGATTTTATGGATGGGTTTACTGAGATAAGATAAAACACACTGAAGTTTAAAAACATGGTAAGTGATAGAGGCAAGATTTGAATTCAGGTTTCTGCCTCCTAAGACTATAATCTTATCCAAACTCCTCATTTTATAGATAAGTCGAGAGAAAGAAACTGACATTGCTTTATAACATAACCATGTCACCTCCCGTGAAACCAGCCAAAATGGGAAATTCTCAAGGGCGGGAACTGATTTTTTTCCCCACTAAAGCTGGAGAATAAAAATCTAGAGAAAAATTGATCAAAAATACATATTAGTATGCTCAAGTTTAAATATATTTTAAATATAGGTAGACAATATTTAACGAATAGACCTATCAAAAACAATTACAAAGATGGTGAAGAAAAAGTCAGTTTAATACAAATAGTGTGACTATGAACCCCAATGTGAAATTACTTTTCTTTTTTTCTTTTTACTTTTTTATTCCTTTTATTTTCTTTTCCTTCTTTTTAAAAAATTGTTGGCATATAATTTATTGACATATAATTGACATATAGTATAAGTTAAAGGTATACAAAGTACTAATTTGATACATTTATGTATTGCAAAATGATTATCACTATAATGTTATCTAATACCTCCATTACGTCATGTAATTCTTTTTTGCAGTGCAAACATTTAAGATTTACTCTCTTAGCAACTCTCAAGTATATAATACATCATTATTATTTATAATTACCATGCTGTAGTCCCCAGAACTTATTCATCTTATAGATGGAAGTTTACCTTCTTTGACCAACATCTCCGCCTTTCTCCCCATCCACAGCCTCTAGTAACCACCATTCTGGTCTTTGGCTTATATGGGTTCAACTTTTTCCATTCCACATGTAAGTGATTTCTTTCCCTTCTTTTTAATGTTTCCTTTCTTTCTTTTGCTCTCCTTTTTTTCTTTTCTGTTTTTTGCATATTTTTGATTACTGAAGCATTACATAGTGTATCATTTGGATATTGCTAAATTACAAAGCACCCCAAAATTTACTGGCTTAAAAGAATAAGCATTTATTAATGGTCATGGGTCAGCTGGGTGGTTCTTCTCTATTGGTGGTTAGTTCTGCATCAGGTAGATTTTAGCTAGGTTCTCTCTGACTTGAGCTAGGTTCTCTCATATGTTTGCAAGTCAGCTGGCTGTAGGCTGGTCTGCGATGGCTTCAGCTGGAACAACTAGGCTGTGTTCAGTGTGGTCTCTTATGCTCTGTCAACCTACTCTAGATGTGATCAAATACTGGTGGTAGGATTTCAAGAAAGAACATGGAACTACTCAAGGCTTTCTGAGGCCTTGGCTCAGAACTGGTATACTGTTACTTCTGCCAATTTCTACTGATCAAAGCCGTCATGGGTCGGCCCAGATTCAAGAGGGTCACCTTTTAATGGGAGGAGCAGCAAAATCATAGTTCAGTGTATATGGAGAGGAAAGAATTGTGAGAAATGTTGCAATCAATCTACCACATCTGATTTGTATGCACTGTAAGAAAATAGACAAGCATTCAGAGTCTCATCAAGGAAAGGTGATGACATTAAACAAGGTAACCCAGGAATCAAAATCATTTCCAATATTATAATAAAATGATAATACAAGTAAACAGAGTACAAACATAATAGAGACCAGAAGTGGTTAGCACTGTGGTACCACCTAGGGGGTGATAAATTCACCTTAAGAGAGGTACTGAATGAACAAAACAAGGAGGGATTTTTGGTTTTGTCTAAGTATAGAAATGTATGCATTCCTATTTGAGAATTTCAGAGGCACTGAAGAAAACCTGTGGCTTCTTCCCTGTGCCTTATGAGTAGCCCATTTAATAAATAAAATGTGTATACACACCTGTTGCCCCACATGTCCTATGACCTCTGTAGCACCACTGGGCAAGGGAAACATGGAGTGGGTAAATGTAGAGATTCACTCTCTTGTTGATTATGGTTTGGCCTAGGATTGGAGCCATCTAGGTAATCTATTCATTCTCCTTGACCTTTTCATCATCCTGGAGAACAGGAAGTCAATTTTGGGGTGTTCTTTTGAAAACATAGGTCTGAAACTTTCACACCTACACTTAAAACTCTTCAGTAGCCCCTTCATGTTGTTTTCAGGAAAGGTTAAAACCCCTTAACATGGCCCATGCACCTTTTAATGCCACAGTCTCATCTCTTACCCTAGAATTAATGCTTTGTTCTAGCCACAGGAAAGAGCTTGTAATTCCACAAACCACTCAACCTTTGCTCTTGTTTTTCCATCCAATTGGAATGGCTCCCACACTTTCCTTCCTGCCTGGTCAGTCCTTATTCATCAGTGAAGATATAGCTTTCTTCCACTTGGCTGGCTACAGATGGTAACTCAGCATTTTATTTGTATATGTGTGTGCGTGTGTGTGTGTGTGTGTGCGTGTGTGTGAGTGTCTGTGTTTTATATGTTTATTCCCTCTGCTAGGTAGTTTCTTAAGGGCAAAGTATGTTATTCATTTCTACAGTCTGAGCACATAGCAAATTAGGAGTCCTGTAACTGTTTATTAAATGAAATGATTAAATGAATTTTCTTGAATGAATGAATGAAATTTAGAACAAACTTTCTGTAGGAAATGCTGTCAGATTGAGGAAAAGAGAGGCATTTTTTGTCTGTATGTTGGTGAATATGTATTCTGGGTTGTAGGGAGAAGAAAGAGACTCCCTGAAAGATCTTATTTTTCTTCTGCCATGTTGCTAATGCCCTTGTTTGATATGCTAAACTTCCCTTGATGAAAATGTTTTGCTCCATTTCCCTTCTACCTCTTTTGGCTGCTTTCTCACAAGCCTTCAGTGAGAGAGAAGAATCTTCTAATGTGCAATCTGTAAGCCATTTCTTTATTATGTCTATCAGACTGCAGTATCTGTGTGAAGATTTTGACAATTTCCAGTTGACAAGACACAGGTGCAGCTGAGTAACAAATTTTGCTGGTTCATTGTGAGCCCCAACAGCAGCTTATAATAGGTAAGGATTCGTTTTTCACATAGTGATTATCTATATGCCAGACTTCATGGCTTTGATATATCAGGTCCAGGATTTCCTGGCACTTGACTGGCAACCTGTAGGTTCTTCATGGACAGGAAGCTTAACTTTATATTTATATATATATATAAAATGCACATGTGTTTAGTTTTTATTGTTTCCTGACCACATCGTCTTGGCAATTATAGTTAATCCTATCAAAAACTCTACCAGATAAGTCTGATTTTCCTCTTTGCAGATGAGGAAAACAAGTCTCAGAAAGATGATAAAACATGGTCAGAGTTGCACAGAAAGAGGTCAGCTTGGAACTCCAACATTTCTTCTACAATGCTGGGAATCAGATTTGGCTCAGAGCAGGTAATATAAAAACAAAAATATGGCTCTGAAAGAAATTAGCTGATTGGTTGGAAAAACAGAGATCTAGATTTTATCCCTAACTCAGCCCCACATTACCTACATACCCTTTGATGTGTCATAACACCAAAGCAAATTTACCCTAAACTCTTGTGCAGTCCCGCCCAAGTCACACTTACCTGGTGACATGTCAACACATGACCAAACATGTAACTAGACATACGCCAAAGCAGCTTTCCCCCATTGTGTTATATACCTCTCTGACTGTCAAGTAGTTGTCTCAAAAGGGGTTACTGATATCACTCATAGGAAAACTACTTATGCCTAACTTAAAGAATCAAGTTCATTTTTTAATTTAAGTATAATCATTAGTAGACTAAAACTAGGATGAATAATTTCCAAATTACTAAAGACAGAAGGAACAGCATAAGGAAGATTTTAAGCAATTGTCGTGAAATACAAGTTTTTTTTAATTGTAAAGGAACATAAACAATATACATTGTGAAAGAAAATAACCAATAAAAGATTTTTAAAAGTCACTGAATGTGATGCCATATAAAAGTTAAAAGGAAATATTTACTAGAGATTTGAGATATATCATAAAATCACAATTATCAAAACAATGGCTGCCTGTCACTAAAATGAATACACAAATCAGTGAAATAGAAATGGAAGTCCAGAAATAAACCTAAGCATTTAAAATTTATTTTATGAAAAGGTGACATCTGAAATTAGAAAGGAAAGGGATGACTTAATCAATAAGATGTAGGAACCACTTGCTAACAATTTGGAAAAAATAAAAAATAGATAACCAATAAGAACCTACTGTATAGGGAACTCTACTCAATGATCTGTGGTGACCTAAATGGGAAGGAAATCCCCAAAAGAGGGGATATATGTGTATGTATAGCTGATTCACTTTGCTGTACAGTAGAAACTAACACAACATTGTAAAGCAACTATACTCCAACAAAAATTATATTACACTGAAATGCCTAATGAAGTAAAATTATTTAAACTTCTGAAATTTAAAGTAGGGAAAATTTCAAATACATGTTAAATAATATAAAAACACTCAAGGATCCACCCCTAAGATGAAGCAGATGTTAACATTTGGCCATCCTTTAGATTCTGCTTTCTTTTCTTGATTTTGATAAATAGAACATTATAGGTACAGCTTTCCCTCTTACTTTTCTTTCTCCCAGAAGTAGCCACAGTCCTGAAATTAATGGGTATAATTCCCATTTATGATTTTATACCTCTGTTGTACATGTATGTATTACATTAAAATATGCTATATGCTTGCCTTATTAATGCTTATCTTTTCACTAAACATAGTTCTGGAGGTCTATCTGTGTTGATAAATGTACCTCTGGTTCATCCATTTTAAGTGATAAGTATTATTCCATTGCAGTTATGAACCATAATTTATGCATTCTCATTCTGAGTTAAGTGGTTTTAGTTGTTTGTTTTACTATTAAAAAGGACTAGTACTACAATGAACATTGTTGTATATATCTCCTTGTGTAATGTATAAAAATTGTTTTAGGAAAACACATAGAAGTGGAATTGCTGGATCATAGATTATAAGCATCTTTATCTTTACTTTATTGTCAAGTTACCCTCAAAGAAGCTATTCTATTTTACATGCTCACCAGTGGTGTTAACAAAAAAATCACTGTTTCTTACATAATTTCCAACACTTGGTATTTTCAGATTTACTAATTTTTTTGCCAATATGAGGGTAAGAAATGTATTTCATTATTTTCTTAACTTATATTTCCTCCGTTAACAGTGGGGAGATCATGTTTTCATGTATTTGTAGGCCATTTGTTTCTTCTTCTGTTACTTGTCTAATTATATCCTTGGACTATTTTCTATTGGATAGTTGGTCTTTTAAATTTTTATTTATAAGAGTTCTTTATAGGTTTATGTATTAAACCTTTTCCATTATAAGCATTACATGCATGACTTCTTCAATCATTGTCTTGTTTTTTCATTTATTTATGGTATATTTTAACATAAAATATACCATATTTTTGTATAGCAGTCAAATATATTTTGTAAGACAGTCAAATATATTTATTTTTTCCTCAGGGCTTATGCTTCTGGTGCTTTGTCTAAAAAGTCCTTACACATCCTGAGTCCATAAAATAATCTACTATATTTCAGTTTATACATATTTTTTCCTTAATGCATTTGGAATTTATTTGTGTATTTGGTATGAGGTAGGGATCTAACTTTATGTTTTTTCCATATGGATGACCCATTGATCCAATACCATTCATTGATTATTCAACTTTTCAGTCTCATCTGTAATGTTATCTCTGATATATATTGAGTCTGTTCCTAGGCCCTCTGTTTTGATCCATTAAGTCTATCTCTATAGGTTTGTAGCAATGCTAAGTCACATTGTTTTAATGTCTATAACTTTGTAGTAAATCTTCTTATCTGATAAGGATGTCTTTGCTATTTTTTACCCTCTGTATTCCCATAGAATTAAGAAAAAAAATTTATACAGTTTTTAAAGGTTACCGTCCATCCTTGTAGCCTATCTTATACTCAGTACTTTATACCTCCCCTCTCACTCCCCCATCCCTACAATACCCCTCCCCTGCTCCCCACTGGTAGCCACTAGTTTGTTTTCTATATCTGTGAGACTGCTTCTTTTTTGTATTCACTAGTTTGCTGTATTTTTTAGATTCCATTTTTAAGTGATATTATACAGTATTTGTATTTCTCTGTCTGACTTATTTCACTTAGCATAATGCCTTCCAGGTCTATCCATGTTGCTGTGAATGGCAAAATTTCATTCTTTTATGGCTGAGTAGTATTCCATTGTGCGTGTGTGTGTGTGTGTGTGTGTGTGTGTGTGTGTGTGTGTGTGTGAGTATACATATGTATGCTGCATCTTCTTTATCCATTCATCTGTTGATGGACACTTAGGCTGCGTGCATATCTTGGCAATTTTAAATAATACTGTTATGAACATTGGAGTGCATGTATCATTTTGAATTAGTGTTTGGGGTTTTTTTTTCAAATATATACCAGGAGCAGAATTGCTGGGTCATACGGTAGTTCATTTTTTAGAAACCTCCATACTGTTTTCCACAGTGGCTGCACCAATTTACATTCCCACCAACAGTGTATGACGGTTCCCTTTTCTCCATATCCTCGCCAACATTTGCTGTTTGTGTTCTTTTTGATGACAACCATTCTGACAGGTGTGAGGTGATATCTCTTTGTGGTTTTGATTTGTATTTCCCTGATGATTAGTGATGGTTTTTCATTTTTTCATGTGCCTGTTAGCCATCTGTACTTCCTCTTTGGGAAAATGTCTGTTTAGTTCTTCTGCCTGTTTTTTAATCAGATTGTTTGTTTTTTTGATGTTGAGTTGTATGAGCTGTATATATATGTTGGATATTAACCCCTTATTGGTCATATCATTTGCAAATATCTTCTCCCATTTTTTGCCCTCTGCACTCCCATATAAATTTTACAATCAACTTATGAATTTTAAACACACACACACATACACATGCCCCACAGCCACATCTGCTGGGATTTTAGCCAATTACATTGATTAATAATGAATCTTCAATCTATAAATATAATAGATTAGTCTATTTAGTAAGCTTCTTTGATTTGCCTCAATATTTTAGAATTTTCTGTGTAGAGGTCTTGTATTTTTGTTGCAATAATGATTTTGTATCATATCTTATACTGATATTTTTGACACTATCATAATTGGTATCAACTTTTAAATTCTATTTCTAATTGTTCATGGCTAGTACATATACAATTAATTTTTTAATATTGACTTTGTATCAATGAATTCTAATAATTAGTAGGTTCTTTGGGGGTATTCTGCATACATAATCATGTTGGCTATGTAGATAATAAAAGTTTAATTTTTCCTTTCCAACACTTCTTTAATTTACTTTTACTGCCTTATTGCAGTGACAAAAAACTTCAGTACAAGGTTGAATAGGAGTGTCAGTAGCAGTCATTCTTTTCTTGTTCCCAAATTCAATGGAAATGCTTTAAAGTTTTCATGATTAAGTATGATGTTGCTGTTGGTTTCTTCAGTTTTTTTTTCCTTCTGGTAGATGTCCTTTATAAGATTAAGGTCTTTTTATTTTCCTTGTGATTGATTTTATTTTATTTATTTTATTTATTTTTTTATTGAAGTAGAGTTGATTTACAATGTTGTGCCAATCTCTGCTGTACAGCACAGTGACTCAGTTATACACATAGAGACATGCTTTTTTTATATTCTTTTTCATTATGGCTTATTACAAGATGTTGAATATAGTTCCCTGTGCTATACATTAGGACCCACAAACTCCCAGTCCATCCCTCCCCCTCTCCCCCTTGGCAACCACAAGTCTGATCTCTATGTCTGTGAATCTGTTTCTGTTTTATAGATACGTTCATCTGTGCCATATTTTAGATTCCACATATAAGTGATATCATATGGTGTTTGTCTTTCTCTTTATGACTGACTTTACTTAGTATGATAATCTCTAGTTGCATCCATGTTGCTGCAAATGGCATTATTTTGTTCTTTTTTATGAATGAGTAGTATTCCATTGTACATATGTACCACATCTTCTTTATCCATTCATCTGTGGATGGACATTTAGGTTGTTTCCATGTTTTGGCTATTGTGAACATAGCCTATGTTCTGCTATGCCTAACAGAGCAAAACATAGCCTAACAGTACTGCTATGAACATAGGGGTGCATGTATCTTTTTGAATTATAGTTTTATCCGGGTATATTCCCAGGAGTGGGATTGATGGGTCATATGGTAATTCTAATTTTAGTTTTCTGAGGAACCTCCATACTGTTTTCCATAGTGGCTGTACCAACTTTTCTAAGAGTTGATTATTATTAAAGAGTGTTATATTTTATCAAATGCTTTATCTTCACATTTGAGAGAAACTTCTTTAATTTATAAATATGGTATATTATAAGGATTAATTTTAGAATTTTAATACAACCTTGCATTCCTAGAGTAAATTAACTGTGATTTAGTGCTCCCTGCCACTGGATTTAATTTGATAATTTTTTGTTTAGTTGTTTGGGAAGGAGATTTTCCTGAAACATCCCTTTCACATTTCATTATCAAGTTTATGTGCATCACATAACAAGTTGGAAAATGTTCCCTCACTTTCAGTTATCTGGAATAATTTATGTAAGATTGGTGTTTTGGTTTCCTTAAATGTTTGGAAGACTTCACCACTGAAGCTGTCTGGGCCTGGCATTTTCTTTGTAAGTTTTTAATAGTATATTCAATTACCTTCATAAATTTAATAGAATAATCAGATTTTATGTGTCTTCTATCAGTTTTGATAAGGTATGTTTTTGTTTCTCTAGAATTTGCCATTTTCCTCTAATTTTGCAACTTCATTGGAAAATGTCTTTTTGCTATAATATGTTTTCTTGTCTTTTTAATGTTTGTGGTCGTGTTTCCTTTTCTTATTCCTGATATGAGTAAATTGTGCTCTTTCTATATTTTTCTTATTATCAGTCCACTGTTTTATAGGTTCATTGTGGAAATGCATATGTTCTTGAATCCCTAACCTTCTTGGAATCTCTATTTATCCTAAAGGTTTCCTTCAGTTTCTCTTTCTTTTAATATGTAAATAATCATATCATCTGTGAATAACTTTTTTTATCCTCATATTTTTTACTACCATTTCTAATTTTATTGCACTAGAACTTTCAGTATGATGTTGAATAAAAACAACAGTAGTGGCATCCTTATGGTTTCCTGACTTTAAAAGGAGGATTTCTCATATTTCACATTAAGTAGGATTGCTATAAATTTTGTATTTATTTATTTTTTTATACAGCAGATTCTTATTAGTCATCCATTTTATACACATCAGTGTATACATGTCAATCCCAATCTCCCAATTAATCACATCACCACCCCACCCCCTGCTGCTTTCCCCCCTTGGTGTCCATAAGTTTATTTTCTACATCTGCATCTCATTTTCTGCCCTGCAAACCAGTTCATCTGTACCATTTATCTAGGTTCCATATATATGGGTTAATATATGATATTTGTTTTTCTCTTTCTGACTTACTTCACTCTGTATGACAGTCCCTAAATCCATCCACATCTCTACAAATGACCCAATTTCATCCCTTTTTTATAGCTGAGTAATATTCCATTGTATATATGTACCACAACTTCTTTATCAATTCATCTGTCAATGGGCATTTAGGTTGCTTCCACGACCTGGCTCTTGTAAATAGTGCTGAAATGAACATTGGGGTGCAGGTGTCTTTTTTGAATTATGGTTTTCTCTGGGTGTATGCCCAGTAGTGGGATTGCTGGGTCATATGGTAATTCTATATTCAGTTTTTTAAGGAACCTCCATACTGTTCTTCATACTGGCTGTATCAATTTATATTCCCACCAACAGTGCAAGAGGGTTCCCTTTTCTCCACACCCTCTCCAGCATTTGCTGTTTGTAGATTTTCTGATGATGCCCATTCTAACTGGTGTGAGGTGTACCTCACTGTAGTTTTGACTTGCATTTCTCTAATAATTAGTGATGTTGAGCAGCTTTTCATGTGCTTCTGGGCCATCTATATGTATTCTTTGGAGAAATGTCTATTTAGGTCTTCTACCCATTTTTGGATTGGGTTGTTCATTTTTTGGATATTGAGCTGCATGAGTTGTTTATATATTTTGGAGATTAATCCTTTGTCCGTTGTTTTGTTTGCAAATATTTTCTCCCATTCTGAGGGCTGTCTTTTTGTCTTGTTTATGGTTTCCTTTGCTGTGCAAAAGCTTTTAAGTTTCATTAGGTCCCATTTGTTTATTTTTGTTTTTATTTCCATTACTCTAGGAGGCAGATCAAAAAAGATCTTGCTGTGATTTATGTCAAAGAGTGTTCTTCCTATGTTTTCCTCTAAGAGTTTTATAGTATCTGGTCTTACATTTAGGTCTGTAATCCATTTTGAGTTTATTTTTGTGTATGATGTTAGGGAGTGCTCTAATTTCATTTTTTACATGTAGCTGTCCAGTTTTCCCAGCACCACTTATTGAAGAGACTGTCTTTTCTCCATTGTATATCCTTGCCTCCTTTGTCATAGATTAGTTGACCATAGGTGCGTGGGTTTATCTCTGGGGTTTCTATCTTGTTCCATCGATCTATATTTCTGTTTCTGTGCCAGTATCATATTGTCTTGATTACTGTAGCTTCGTAGTATAGTATGAAGTCAGGGAGTCTGATTCCTCCAGCTCCGTTTTTTCCCTCAAGGCTGCTTTGGCTATTCAGGGTCTTTTGTGTCTCCATACAAATTTTAAGATTTTTTGTTCTAGTTCTGTTAAAAATGCCATTGGTAATTTGATAGGGATTGTATTGAATCTGTAGATTGCTTTGGGTCGTATGCTCATTTTCACAATATTGATTCTTCCAATCCAAGAACATGGTGTATCTCTCCATCTGTTGGTATCATCTCTAATTTCTTTCATCAGTGTCTTATAGTTTTCTGCATAAAGGTCTTTGGTCTCCCTAGGTAGGTTTGTTCCTAGGTATTTTATTCTTCTTGTTGCAGTGGTAAATTGGAGTGTTTCCTTAATTTCTCTTTCAGAGTTTTCGTCATTAGTGTATAGGAATGCAAGAAATTTCTGTGCATTGGTTTTGTATCCTGCAACTTTACCAAATTCATTGATTAGCTCTAGTAGTTTTCTGGTGGCACCTTTAGGATTCTCTATGTATAGAATCATGTCATCTGCAAACTGACAGTTTTACTTCTTCTTTTCGAATTTGTACTCCTTTTAATTCTTTTTCTTCTCTGATTGCCATGGCTAGAACTTCCAAAATTATGTTGAATAATAGTGGTGAGAGTGGACATCCTTTTCTTCTTCCTGATCTTAAAGGAAACGCTTTCAGTTTTTCACCATTGAAAATGATGTTGGCTGTGGGTTTGTCATATATGGCCTTTATTATGATGAGGTAGGTTCCCTCTATGCCCACTTTCTGGAGAGTTTTTATCATAAATTGGTGTTGAATTTTGTCAAAAGCTTTTTCTGCATCTATTGAGATGATCATATGGTTTTTATTCTTCAGTTTGTTAATATGGTGTATCACATTGATTGATTTGCATATATTGAAGAATCCTTGCGTCCCTGGGATAAATCCCACTTGATCACGGTGTATGATCCTTTTAATGTGTTGTTGGATTCTGTTTGCTAGTATTTTGTTGAGGATTTTTGCATCTATATTCATCAGTGATATTTGTCTGTAATTTTCTTTTTTTGTAGTATCTTTGTCTGGTTTTAGTATCAGGGCGATGGTGGCCTCATAGAATGAGTTTGGGAGTGTTCCTTCCTCTGCAATTTTCTGGAAGAGTTTGAGAAGGATGGGTGTTAGCTCTTCTCTAAATGTTCGATAGAATTCACCTGTGAGGCCATCTGGTCCTGGGATTTTGTTTGTTGGAAGATTTTTAATCACAGTTTCAATCTCATTACTTGTGATTGGCCTGTTAATATTTTCTATTTCTTCCTGGTTCAATCTTGGAAGGTTATACCTTTCTAAGAGTTTGTCCATTTCTTCCAGGTTGTCCATTTTATTGGCATAGAGTTGCTTGTAGTAGTCTCTTAGGATGCTTTGTATATCTGCGGTGTCTGTTGTAACTTCTCCTTTTTCATTTCTAATTTTATTGATTTGAGTGCTCTCCCTCTTTTTCTTGACGAGTCTGGCTAATGGTTTATCAATTTTGTTTATCTTCTCAAAGAACCAGCTTTTAGTTTTATTGATCTTTGCTTTTGTTTTCTTTGTTTCTATTTCATTTATTTCTGCTCTGATCTTTATGATTTCTTTCCTTCTACTAACTTTGGGTTTTGTTTGTTCTTCTTTCTCTAGTTCCTTTAGGTGTAAGGTTAGATTGTTTATTTGAGATTTTTCTTGTTTCTTGAGGTAGGCTTGTATTGCTATAAACTTCCCTCTTAGAATCGCTTTTGCTGCATCCCATGGGTTTTGGATCATCGTGTTTTCATTGTTATTTGTCTCTAGGTATTTTTTGATTTCCTCTTTGATTTCTTCAGTGATCTCTTGGTTATTTAGTAACGTATTGTTTAGCCTCCATGTGTTTGTCTCTCCTACTTTTTTTCCCTATAATTCATTTCTAATCTCATAGCATTGTGGTCAGAAAAGATGCTTGATATGATTTCAGTTTTCTTAAATTTACTGAGGGTTGATTTGTGACCCAAAATGTGATCTATCCTGGAAAATGTTCCAAGCACACTTGAGAAGAAAGTGTAATCTGCTGGTTTGGGATCGAATGTCCTGTAAATATCAATTAAATCTATCTGTTCTATTGTGTCATTTAAAGCTTGTGTTTCCTTATTAATTTTCTGTTTCAAAGATCTGTCCATTGGTGTAAGTGAGTTGTTAACGTCCCACACTATCATTGTGTTACTGTTGATTTCCTCTTTTATAGCTGTCAGCAGTTGCCTTATGTATTGAGGTGCTCCTATGTTGGGTGCATATATATTTATAATTATTATATCTTCTTCCTGGATTGATCCCTTGATCATTATGTAGTGTCCTTCCTTGTCTCTTGTAACATCCTTTAGTTTAAAGTCTATTTTATCTGATATAAGTAATGCTACTCCAGCTTTTGTGTGATTTCCATTTGCACAGAATATCTTTTTCCATCCCCTCACTTTCAGTCTGTATGTGTCCCTAGGTCTGAAGTGGGTCTCTTGTAGACAGCATATATATGGATCTTTTTTTTGTATCCATTCAGCAAGCCTGTGTCTTTTGGTTGGAGCATTTAATCCATTCTCGTTTAAGATAATTATCAATATGTATGTTCCTATTACCATTTTCTTAATTGTTTTTGGTTTGTTTTTGTAGGTCCTTTTCTTCTCCTGTGTTTCCCACTTAGAGAAGTTCCTTTAGAGTTTGTTGTAGATCTGGTTTGGTGGTGCTGAATTCTCTTAGCTTTTGCTTCTCTGTAAACCTTTTGACTTCTCCATCAAATCTTAATGAGATTCTTGACAGGTAGAGTAATCTTGGTTGTAGGTTCTTCCCTTTCATCACTTTAGGTATATCATGCCACTCCCTTCTGGTTTGTAGATTTTCTGCTGAGAAATCAGCTGTTAACCTTAACGGAATTCCCTTGTATGTTATTTGTCGTTTTTCCCTTGCTGCTTTCAATAATTTTTCTTTGTCTTTAAGTTTTGTCAGTTTGATTACTATGTGTCTCGGCATGTTTCTCTTTGTGTTTATCCTGTCTGGGACTCTCTGTGCTTCCTGGACTTGGGTGGCTATTTCCTTTCGCATGTTAGGGAAGTTTTCGACTATAATCTCTTCAAATATTTTCTCAGGTCCTTTCTCTCTCTCTTCTCCTTCTGAGACCCCTATAATGCGAATGTTGTTGTTTTTAATGTTGCCCCAGAGGTCTCTTAGGCTGTCTTCATTTCTTTTCATTCTTTTTTCTTTATTCTGTTCCACAGCAGTGAATTCCACCCTTCTGTCTTCCAGGTCACTTATCCATTCTTCTGCCTCTGGTTTTCTGCTATTGATCCCTTCTAGTGGTTTTTTTTTTTTTCAGTTATTGTATTGTTCATCTCTGTTTGTTTGTTCTTTAATTCTTCTATGTCTTTGTTAAACATTTCTTGTATCTGCCCAGTCTTTGCCTCCATTCTTTTCCCGAGGTCCTGGATCATCTTCACTATCATTATTCTGAATTCTTTTTCTGGAAGGTTGCCTATCTGCACTTCATTTAGTTTTTTTTTCTGGGGTTTTATCTTGTTCCTTCATCTGATACATAGCCCTCTGCCTTTTCATCTTGTCTATCTTTCTGTGAATGTGGCTTTTGTTCCACAGGCTGAGGATTGTAGTTCTTCTTGCTTCTCAGTAAATTTTTAATAGATATCTTGTATAAGATAAAGGAAGTTCTCTTCTATTTAGAGCTTGCAAACATTTTTTAAACACATTTTTTGAATGGCTGTTGAATTTATTAGATAGTTTTACTATATCTATTTGTTGATAATTCAGTATTTATCACTTACTCTATTAATATGATAAGTTACATTATATCTCTTTTTAATGTGGAATAGTCCTTCCATTCCTAGGGTCCATCGTAATTTGTATTGCTATATTATTGTGTGTGTGTGAGTGTGTGTGTGTTTGTTTGTATAAATTTACTGCTGGATTTGAATTGGTAATATTTTATTAAAATTTTTCATTCAATGTTTATAACTGACGTAGGGCTATATTTTTCCATTCTCCAGTTGTCCTTGCCTGTTTTTGCTTCAAATTTATAATTGCCTCATAAAATGAGTTGCATAGCTTTTTGTCTTTTTCTTTTATTTAACTTAACTTTAATATTTATGAAAATAAAATACATTTATATTATTTTAAAGGTCAAATGCTACTGCAAATGCCAAAAATAAAATATCTCTTTACTTTTGCCACAGTTTTTGATTCCTGCTTCCTAAAGCAAGAATCAACAAACTTCTTTATTTTTTATTTTTTAATTAATTTTTATTGGAGTACAGTTACTTTACAATATTGTCTTACCTTCTACTGCACAGCAAAATGTATCAGCCATACATATACATATATCCCCTCCCTTTTGGATTTTCCTCCCATTCAGGACGCCACAGTGCATTAAGTAACGTTCCCTGTTCTATACAGTATGTTCCCATCAGTTGTCTATTTTATACATAGTATCAATAGTGTATATGTGTCAGTCCCAATCTCCCAATTCCTCCCACCCCACCCCTTTCCCCCTTGGTATCCATACAATTGTTCTCTACATGTGTGTTTCTATTTCTGCCTTGTAAATAAGGTCATCTATACCATTTTTCTAGATTCCACATATATGCGTTAATATACTACATTTGTTTTCTCTTTCTGACTTACTTCACCCTGTATGACAGTCGCTAGGTCCATCCACATCTCTACAAATGACCCAATTTGATTCCTTTTTATGGCTGAGTAATATTCCATTGTATATATGTACCACATCTTCTTTATCCATTCCTCTGTTGTTGGACATTTAGGTTGCTTCCATGTCCTGGCCATTGTAAATAGTTCTGCTATGAATGTTGGGGTGCATATGTCTTTTTGAATTATGGTTTTCTCTGGGTATATGCCCAATAGTGGGATTGCTGGCTCATATGGTAGTTCTATTTTTAGTTTTTTAAGGAAGCTCCATAATAGCCATGGCAATCCGAGAAGAAAAAGAAATAAAAGGAATCCAAATTGGAGAAGAAGTAAAACTGTCACTGTTTGCAGATGACATGATACTATACATAGAAAATCCTAAAGATGCAACCAGAAAACTACTAGAACTAATCAATGAATTTAGTAAAGTTGCAGGATATGAAATTAATACACAGCAAACTTCTTTTGTAAAAACAAATTTAGGCCTTGTGAGCCAACATGTCTCTGTCACAACTAGTTAACTCTGCTATTATGTGGCAAAAGCAGACATAGACATCACCTAATCAATGAGGAGCAAGGGCATTTTTTTTTTTTTTCAAAAACAGGCAGCAGGCAGAATTTGGACGTTGCTCTCCTGCTCTTGAGGCAGTCATTTATATTTCTTCTCAGTGTTTCTTCTGATATTATTTCTGTATTTCTAAATAAAATTTCTATACTGCTATTCTCTATTCATTTTAGTTTTCGAAAGTATTTACCAACTTTGTATTATGAGATAATGATTTCATTCTTTAACCGTTCTGCTAAAAATACAAGCACTTCTCCTCCCCCTATATTTGTATCACTATAATATAATATTTATATCACTCTATCACAAGCCTTTGCTTGGCTGCTTTGGTCTCTGCTTCTACTGATGTCTTTCATCATTAAAAGATTGTCATTAAATTTTGAAATAAGGTTCTATATACATATTTGGACCATGCTCATTCATTTCATTGGCAGAGTCTCCCATACCTATATTTGTAAATCTTTTATCTTTGATTGGGAGTTTTCCCACAGAAGAATTTTCTAAACTCCTGACTATAGAGATATGCTCGACTACCAGTATTCTGGATTTTGAATCTGGAATCTCTTCAACCACTCCAGAGAATGAGCCTCTAGTTTCCTGTCATGATGGACAAAGAGTCACTTGGGTGCTTGGTGTGAGGGAAGGAATCTGGGGACTTAATTTTTCTTTATAAGGACTTTGAACCAAGCTGTGCCTGCCACCCCAAGTGCTTCCAGTGTTTTGCATTCTGAGATTCTTTGGTGTGAATTATTATTTTGTTTCTTAATTTTTTAAGTTAAGTACTTACCACTTATTTTTCTAACATCTTTATTGGAGTATAATTGCTTTACAATGGTGTGTTAGTTTCTGCTTTATAACAAAGTGAATCAGCTATATATATACATATATCCCCATAGCTCCTCCCTCTTGTGTCTCACTCCCACCCTCCCTATCCCACCCCTCTAGGTGGTCACAGAGCATGGAGCTAATCTCCCTGTGCTATGTGGCTGCTTCCCACTAGCTATCTATTTTACATTTGGTAGTATATATAAGTCCATGCCACTCTCTCACTTCGTACCAGGTTACACTTGCCCCTCCCCATGTCCTTAAATCCATTCTCTATGTGTGTATCTTTATTCCTGTCCTGCCCTTGGTTCTACAGAACAATTTATTTTTTTTTAGATTCTATATATATGTGTTAGCATATGGTATTTGTTTTTCTCTTTCTGACTTAACTTCACTCTGTATGACAGATTCTAGGTCCATCCATCTCACTACAAATAACTCAATTTCGTTTCTTTTTATGGCTGAGTAATATTCCATTGTATATATGTGCCACATCTTCTTTATCCATTCATCTGTCGATGGACACTTAGGTTGCTTCCATATCCTGGCTATTGTAAATAGAGAATCAGTGAAGACTGTGGTACATGACTCTTTTTGAATTATGGTTTTCTCAGGGTATATGCCCAGTAGTGGGATTGCTGGGTTGTATGGCAGTTCTATTTTTAGTTTTTTAAGGAACCTCTATACTGTTCTCCATAGTGGCTGTATCAATTTACATTCCCACCGACAGTGCAAGAGGGTTCCCTTTTCTCCACACCCTCTCC
Source organism: Balaenoptera ricei (assembly GCF_028023285.1). Classification (NCBI taxonomy): domain Eukaryota; kingdom Metazoa; phylum Chordata; class Mammalia; order Artiodactyla; family Balaenopteridae; genus Balaenoptera; species Balaenoptera ricei. The sequence goes on along the minus strand of NC_082639.1, from coordinate 40,974,154 downwards.
AGCATTTACTGTTTGTAGATTTTTTGATGATGACCATTCTGACTGGTGTGACGTGATACCTCATTGTAGTTTTGATTTGCATTTCTCTAATGATTAATGATGTTGAGCATCCTTCCATGTGTTTGTTGGCAATCTGTATATCTTCTTTGGAGAAATGTCTATTTAGGACTTCTACCCATTTTTGGATGGTGTTTTTTTGTTTTTTTGATATTGAGCTGCTTGTAAATTTTGGTGATTAATCCTTTGTCAGTTGCTTCGTTTGCAAATATTTTCTTCCATTCTGAGGGTTGTCCTTTCGTCTTGTTTATGGTTTCCTTTGCTGTGCAAAAGATTTTAAGTTTCATAAGGTCCCATTTGTTTATTTTAAATTTTATTTCCATTTCTCTAGCTGGTGGGTCAAAAAGGATCTTAATGTGATTTATATCACAGAGTGTTCTGCCTATGTTTTCCTCTAGGAGTTTTATAGTGTCTGGCCTGACATTTCCATCTTTAATCCATTTTGAGTTTATTTCTGTGTACCGTGTTAGGGAGTGTTCTAATTTCATTCTTTTACATGTAGCTGTCTAGTTTTCCCAGCACCACTTATTGAAGAGGCTGTCTTTTCTCCATTGTATACTCTTGCCTCCTTTATCAAAAATAAGGTGACCATACGTGCGTGGGCTTATCGCTGGGCTTTTTATCCTATTCCATTGCTCTATATTTCTGTTTTTGTGCCAGTACCATACTGTCTTCATTACTGTAACTGTGTAGTATAGTCTGAAGCCTGGGAGACTGATTCCTCCAGCTCCGTTTTTCTTTCTCAAGATTGCTTTTGGTATTCGGGGTCCTCTGTGTTTCCATACAAATTGTGAACTTTTTTGTTCTACTTCTGTGAAAAATGCCACTGGTAGTTTGATAGGGATTGCACTGAATCTGTAGATTGCTTTGGGTAGTATAGTCATGTTCACAATGTTGATTCTTCCAATCCAAGAACATGGTGTATCTCTCCATGTGTTTGTATCATCTCTAATTTCTTTCATCACTGTCTTATAGTTTTCTGCATACAGGTCTTTTGTCTTCTTAGGTAGGATTTTTACTAGGTGTTTTATTCTTTTTGTTGCAATGGTAAATGGGAGTGTTTCCTTAATTTCTCTTTCAGATTTTTCATCATTATTGTATAGGAATGCAAGAGCATTCCTATAGGATTTCTATGCATTAATTTTGTATCCTGCTACTTTACCAAATTCAATGATTAGCTCTAGTAGTTTTCTGGTAGCATCTTTAGGATTCTCTATGTATAGTATCATGTCATCTGCAAACAGTGACAGCTTTACTTCTTCTTTTCCGATTTGGATTCCTTTTATTTCTTTTTCTTTTCTGATTGCTGTAGCTAACACTTCCAAAACTATGTTGAATAATAGTGGTGAGAGTGGGCAACCTTGTCTTGTTCCTGATCTTAGTGGAAATGGTTTCAGTTTTTCACCATTGAGGACAATGTTGGCTGTGGGTTTGTCATATAGAGCCTTTATTATGTTGAGGAAAGTTCCCTCTATGCCTACTTTCTGCAGGGCTTTTACCATAAATGGGTGTTGAATTTTGTCAAAAGCTTTCTCTGCATCTATTGAGATGATCATATGGTTTTTCTCCTTCAATTTGTTAATATGATGTATCACGTTGATTGATTTGCGTATATTGTAGAATCCTTGCATTCCTGGAATAAACCCCACTTTATCATGGTGTATGATCCTTTTAATGTGATGTTGGATTCTGTTTGCTAGTATTTTGTTGAGGATTTTTGCATCTATGTTCATCAGTGATATTGGCCTGTAGTTTTCTTTCTTTGTGACATCTTTGTCTGGTTTTGGTATCAGGGTGATGGTGGCCTCGTAGGATGAGTTGGGGAGTGTTCCTCCCTCTGCAATATTTTGGAAGAGTTTGAGAAGGATAGGTGTTAGCTCTTCTCTAAATGTTTGATAGAATTCATCTGTGAAGCCGTCTGGTCCTGGGCTTTTGTTTGTTGGAAGATTTTTAATCACAGTTTCAATTTCAGTGCTTGTGATTGGTCTGTTCATATTTTCTCTTTCTTCCTGGTTCAGTCTCGGCAGGTGGTGCATTTCTAAGAATTTGTCCATTTCTTCCAGGTTGTCCATTTTATTGGCATAGAGTTGCTTGTAGTAATCTCTCATGATCCTTTGTATTTCTTCACTGTCAGTTGTTACTTCTCCTTTTTCATTTCCAGTTCTCTTGATTTGAGTCTTCTCCCTTTTTTTCTTGATGAGTCTGGCTAATGGTTTATCAATTTTGTTTATCTTCTCAAAGAACCAGCTTTTAGTTTTGTTGATCTTTGCTATTTTTTTCTTCATTTCTTTTTCATTTATTTATGATCTGATCTTTATGATGTCTTTCCTTCTGCTAACTTTGGGGTTTTTTTGTTCTTCTTCCTCTAATTGCTTTAGGTGCAGGATTAGGTTGTTTATTCAAGATGTTTCCTGTTTCTTGAGGCAGGCTTGTATTGCTATAAACTTCCCTCTTAGAACTGCTTTTGCTGCATCCCATAGGTTTTTGGTCGTCGTGTCTCCATTGTCATTTGTTTCTAGGTATTTTTTGATTTCCCCTTTGATTTCTTCAGGGATCCCCTCGTTATTAAGTAGTGTATTGTGTAGCCTCCATGTGTTTGTATTTTTTACAGATCTTTTCCTGTAATTGATATCTAATGTCATAGTGTTGTGGTCGGAAAAGATACTTGATACGATTTCAATTTTCTTAAATTTACCAAGGCTTGATTTGTGACCCAAGATATGATCTATCCTGGAGAATGTTCCATGAGCACTTGAGAAAAATGTGTATTCTGTTGTTTTTGGTTGGAATGTCCTATAAATATCATTTAAGTCCATCTTGTTTAATGTATCATTTAAAGCTTGTATTTTCTTTTATATTTTCATTTTGGATGATCTGTCCATTGGTGAAAGTGGGGTGTTAAAGTCCCCTACTATGATTGTGTTGCTGTTGATTTCCCCTTTTATGGCTGTTAGTATTTGCCTTATGTATTGAAGTGCTCCTATGTTGGGTGCATAAATATTTACAATTGTTATATCTTCTTCTTGGATTGATCCCTTGATCATTTTGTACTTTCCTTCTTTGTCTCTTGTAATAGTCTTTATTTTAAAGTCTATTTTGTCTGATATGAGAATTGCTACTCCAGCTTTCTTTTGATTTCCATTTGCATGGAATATCTTTTTCCATCCCCTCACTTTCAGTCTGTATGTGTCCCTAGGTCTGAAGTGGGTCTCTTGTAGACAGCATATATATGGGTCTTGTTTTTGTATCCATTCAGCCAGTCTGTGTCTTTTGGTGGGAGCATTTAATCCATTTACATTTAAGGTAATTATCGACATGTATGTTCCTATTCCCATTTTCTTAAATGTTTTGGGTTTGTTATTGTAGGTGTTTTCCTTCTCTTGTGTTTCTTGCCTAGAGAAGTTCTTTTAACATTTGTTGTAAAGCTGGTTTGGTGGTGCTGAACTCTCTCAGCTTTTGCTTGTCTGTAAAGGTTTTAATTTCTCCATCAAATCTGAATGAGATTCTTGCTGGGTAGAGTAATCTTGGCTGTAGGTTTTTCTCCTTCATCACTTTAAATATGTTCTGCCACTCCCTTCTGGCTTGCAGAGTTTCTGCTGAAAGATCAGCTGTTAACCTTATGGGGATTCCCTTGTGTGTTATTTGTTGTTTTTCCCTTGCTGCTTTTAATATGTTTTCTTTATATTTAATTTTTGATAGTTTGATTAATATGTGTCTTGGCGTGTTTCTCCTTGGATTTATCCTGTATGGGACTCTCTGTGCTTCCAGGACTTGATTTCCTTTCCCATCTTAGGGAAGTTTTCAACTATAATCTCTTCAAATATTTTCTCAGTCCCTTTCTTTTTCTCTTCTTCTGGGACCCCTATAATTCGAATGTTGGTGTGTTTAATGTTGTCCCAGAGGCCTCTGAGACTGTCCTCAGTTCTTTTCATTCTTTTTTCTTTATTCTGCTCTGCAGTAGTTATTTCTACTATTTTATATTCCAGGTCACTTATCCGTTCTTCTGCCTCAGTTATTCTGCTATTGATCCCATCTAGATTATTTTTAATTTCATTTATTGTGTTTTTCATCGTTGCTTGGTTCGTCTTTAGTTCTTCTAGGTCCTTGTTAAATGTTTCTTGCATTTTGTCTATTCTATTTCCAAGATTTTGGATCATCTTTACTATCATTATTCTGAATTCTTTTTCAGGTAGACTGCCTATCTCCTCTTCATTTGTTAGGTCTGGTGTGTTTTTACCTTGCTTCTTCATTTGCTGTGTGTTTTTCTGTCTTCCCATTTTGCTTATCTTACTGTGTTTGGGGTCTCCTTTTTGCAGGCTGCAGGTTCATAGTTTCTGTTGTTTTTGGTATCTGTCCCCAGTGGCTAAGGTTCGTTCAGTGGGTTGTGTAGGCTTCCTGGTGGAGGGGACTAGTGCCTGTGTTCTGGTGGATGAGGCTGGATCTTGTCTTTCTGTTGGGCAGGATCACGTCCGGTGGTGTGTTTTGGGGTGTCTGTGGCCTTACTATGACTTTAGGCAGCCTCTCTGCTAATGGATGGGGCTGTGTTCCTGTCTCGCTAGTTGTTTGGCATAGGGTGTCCAGCACTGTAGCTTGCTGGTCGTTGAGTGAAGCTGGGTCTTGGTGTTGAGATGGAGATCTCTGGGAGATTTTTGCCTTTTGGTATTACGTGGAGCTGGGAGGTCTCTTGTGGACCAGTGTCCTGAAGTTGGCTCTCCCACCTCAGAGGCACAGCCCTGATGCCTGGCTGGAGCACCAAGAGCCTTTCATCCACACGGCTCAGAATAAAAGGGAGAGAAAATAGAAAGAAAAAAAAAGAAAGAGGATAAAATAATGTAAGATAAAATAAAATAAAGTTATTAAAATAAAAAAATAAAAAATAATTAAGATAAAAAAATTTTTTTAAGTAAAAATAAACCAAAACAAAACAAAAAAACGGACGGACAGAACCCTAGGACAAGTGGTGAAAGCAAAGCTATACAGACAATATCTCCCACAGAAGCATACACATACACACTCACAAAAAGAGGAAAAGGGGAAAAAATAATATATCTTGCTCCCAAAGTGCACCTCCTCAATTTGGGACGATTCGTTGTCTGTTCAGGTATTCCACAGATGCAGGTACATCAACTTGTTTGTGGAGCTTTAATCCGCTGCTTCTGAGGCTGCTGGGAGAAATTTCACTTTCTCTTCTTTGTTCACACAGCTCCCGGGGTTCAGCTTTGGATTTGGACCTGCCTCTGCGTGTAGGTCACCTGAGGGCATCTGTTCTTTGCTCAGACAGGACGGGGTTAAGGGAGCAGCTGATTCAGGGGATCTGGCTCACTCAGGCCGGGGGGAGGGAGGGGTACGGATGCGAGGCGAGCCTGCAGCGGCAGAGGCCGGCATGACGTTGCACCAGCCTGAGGTGCTCTGTGCGTTCTCCCAGGGAAGTTGTCCCTGGATCACGGGACCCTGGCCGTGGAGGGCTGCACAGGCTCCTGGGAGGGGCGGTGTGGATAGTGACCTGTGTTCGCACACAGGCTTCTTGGTGGCGGCACCAGCAGCCTTAGTGTTTCATGCCCGTCTCTGGGGTCCGCGCTGATAGCCGCGGCTTACGCCCATCTCTGGAGCTAATTTAGGCGGCGCTCTGAATCCCCTCTCCTTGTGCACCACGAAACAAAGAGGGAAGAAAAAGTCTCTTGTCTCTTCGGCAGCTCCAGACCTTTTCCTGGACTCCCTCCTGGCTAGCCATGGTGCACTAACCCCTTCAGGCTGTGTTCACGCCGCCAACCCCAGTCCTCTCCCTGCGATCCGACTGAAGCCCGAGCTTCAGCTCCCAGCCCCCGCCCACCCCCGGGGGTGAGCAGACAAGCCTCTCGGGCTGGTGAGTGCTGCTCGGCACCGAGCCTCTGTGCGGGAATCTCTCTGCTTTGCCCTCCGCACCCCTGTTGCTGCACTCTCCTCCGGGGCTCTGAAGCTTCCCCCCTCCACCACCCGCAGTCTCCGCCCGCGACGGGGCTTCCTAGTGTGTGGAAACCTTTCCTCCTTCACAGCTCCCTCCCACTGATGCAGGTCCCGTCCCTATTCTTTTGTCTCTGTTGTTTCTTTTTTCTTTTACCCTACCCAGGTACGTGGGGAGTTTCTTGCCTTTTGGGAGGTCTGACGTCTTCTGCCAGCTTCAGTGGGTGTTCTATAGGAGCAGTCCCACGTGTAGATGTATTTCTGATGTATCTGTGGGGAGGAAGGTGATCTCCGCATCTTAGTCTTCCACCATCTTCTCCTCCACCTCCCAGATTGATTTTTAAATCAATATCAAAAAAGAGTAATCATCTTGCCTAAGCTCACAGAACCAATGGGGAACTGGGTTTCAGTCTCAGGTATATCTATCTGGAAAGTCCATGATATTATTCTCTTGAGTCAGTGGACTTGGTTCAAATTCTAGCTCTATTACTAACTATTATGTAATTTTAATTTACTTAATGTCAATACCACTTGTCTCATCCATAAATAAGAGGTAATAAATAGTCCCTGTCTCAAAAAGTTCATTATCCTCAAAACAAGTGAGATAATGCATCAGATATCAGCTTGGGGTGAGGTCCAGGCATCTCTGGTACTTAAAAGCTACCCAGGTGATTCTAATACAGAGAACACTGAAACTATGAGTGCTTAACTTAGAATTTGGTGCATGGAAAGACTCAGAAGTTGTTAGTTATTTTTATAGTTATTGCTGTTACCATTACCTCATGGATACAGTTTCGTCTGATGTATTTTGAATAAATAACTGACAAATAACTAGAAAATATAGAAAGCCAAGATTTCCTGCACTGCTTACTTCCAAATACCTTTGATTCTCACAACCACATGCTGTCTTGCTAAGTAAGCTAGAAAACATTTTTTTAAAAATGCACAGGTGGAGATTAATAAAAGACTGTGTTCAGGAATTCTCTGGCAGTCCAGTGGTTAGGACTCGGCACTTTCACTACCAGGGTCCGGGTTCGATCCCTGGTTGGGAAACTAAGAACTAAGATCCCGCAAGACATGCAACCAAAGGGGAAAAAACAAAAAAAAAAGGCATACTTATTGTCCAGACACTTACGTTTTAAGTCCTAGCTCTACCAGTTAATAGTTCTGGGATCTGGGGGTGGGGGATAAGCCAGTTAGCCTTTATTAGATTCAATTTCCTCATGTCTAAAACTGGGGTAAAATAAACAACTTTTGTTTATGGATAGAGAAGCTAAATAATATAGCATATTTTAAACACCTGAGAAAATTTCTGGTACGTATTAGGATATGAATGATCAATAAATATTCCACTTTTTCATTTCTTTATTCCACCTTCACATACACACATTATTTCTGTATTAGATTTCCCCCTGCATTTAGCATTAGTCTAGATCCTGAAAGTGCACCACAGCTTCCGGGTTCACTGGAAATGGATCTGACACCTGGAATCTCAGAAGAAAAAAGGGGGATTAAGCCCTGTGAGTTTCAAAGGCCATTTGTCCCCTTGATATTGATTTTCTTAAAACAGACAGTAGCCAAGACCCTGGCAGAAGTAATTGAACTGACAACAGGCAGGTCCAGGTTATTAATAATGGAATAGTCTTGGACATTCTTGATGACTTAATTTAATGACTGAAAGGAGTTCTGAAACTGAAATGCCTGGAGATGGGGTCAATGGCTAGGTCTCTGAGGAGAAAGGAAAACATGAGTTATTCCTAAGAATTTATTTCATAGAACAAAGCATTTTATGGTAGTCCCAAATATGAGGCCAGAGGAAATGGTTTTGATTTTCTATTTTTAAAGGAAAATGAAATTTAAAGGCTTGAAAAATTGCCACTATATTTATATTTATTTTTGCCTTTATTTTGGAAAACAGACTTGGTTAGAGTTATGGAATTTGAACCTTAGTGAGTAACTCAAGGGTAGAGATCTTGGATATCTTAACTTTTTTATCCCTTGGGTTCAACTATCAATTCTCCATCTTTTAATTGCATGGCTCAAGACAAGTTAGTTAACTGAACCTCAGTTTCCACATCTGTAAAATGGAAATGTTAATCTTTTTATTATAATTATAAGAAAATATTTAAAAAATTTTAAGTGTATAAAATTTCTGGCACTTGACATTAATACCTCACACAATAAACATTTGTTCAATGAAATAATACATGAATTTTGATGCTTCTGTCTTCCACTGCCTCTGGCTAGAAAAGCCAGCCTATGCTTAACCTCTTGCAAGCTTTTCATTTTCTATGACTATTCAGGCTGCCCTTGCCCTGAACATCATCCTCTCTCCTTTGGACTATTTCAGTGGTAATTTAATGTCTTTTAAACCCAGTTCTCTTTTCTTTCCCAATCTCTCCTCCCCACTTGTGACAAAGCTGTCTATTGAAACAAAGACCTGATCTCTTTTAACTATACTACCCTTCTGGAAGGGTTTTAGTCATCTAAAACATTCCACTCCCCCATTTTAAAGGTGAGAACCAGAGAGGGAAGGAACTCACCCAAGTGTCTGTGCTCCTATAAATTGATACTGAGATTAGGGTTGAGCTCAGTACTCCTGGCCCCTAGCAGAAGATAACAAAGGGGGAGCAGACATATATCCTTTAGTTCTAATCAAAGGGGTGCTGAGCAGTTACAAATTTTTTAGTTTCAATTTTGCACTAAGTTGTTATCTTTAGTTTTGTTGAACTTCAAACACACTACTGTTACTGTAATGATAATATTATTCATTTCCATGGAAATTCTAGGTAAGCCTAGAAAGAGGGCACAATTAATAATGGTAACTAAAACTTATATAGCTTTCACTATGCACCAAGCATAGTTCCAAACACTGTACGCTTATTAAATTATTTAGTTCTCATCAGTAATTCTAGGTACCATTATTATCCCAATTTTTCAGATGAGGAAACTGAGGCACAGAAAGATTTAGTAGCTTGGCAAAGTCACGCATTGAGAGTGGTAGAGTGGGATTAAAACTCAGGCTTCCAGGTTCTAGAGTCTGTGTTCTTAAGCTGGCAGAAAGACATTGAATTTCTGTGAGCGCCATTTATCCTCACTATGTTGGCAGTTAGTCCATATTGTTTCCTATAACCCTGCTTATTACTTCCAGTCCTAATTATCAGGAAGTGGCAACTTGAATAGCATAGTCTTCTGATAAACTTTTCCCTCTTTCTTTTTCAGAGAGTCATTTTCAACATTGTTAACTTCAGCAAAACTAAAAGTCTTTATAGAGATGGGATGGCCCCTATGGTGAAATCTACCAGCAGACCAAAATGGTAAGTGACCCACAGAATGGAACCTCCTTCTGACTGGGGAATTTGACCCAAGGCTCAAGTTTATCTGCTGTATGGCTAGGGCTTAGTCTCACTGGCACTAAGAAGAGTTAGATGAGTTTCTGGATGGCCATTATCTGGGCTCTAGGTACTGCTCTTTGAGAATGTTGGAATAGAAAACATGGTCCCATGTTTGGAGTCACTAGCATTCTATTATGCAGGAAGGTACAGTCTGTTATTTGATAAACTCCCTGTCCTGTTTGCCTTTTATCATGATATATTTGGAAGCATAATTAAAGTTCATTCCATTCCTTTCTTTTCTAACCTGGGCATACATATTGTACGGTAACCTAGGAGGACATCAGGAGCTACAGTTTAGAAGATATCCCTTGGTTTGCTTGTTTGTTGTGGTGTTTTGTATAGATGTTGTGTGGGTTTTTTGGATGTTAAAGTTCTGTTTGTCACATTGCTATAGTGTGGATGAGGACAGTTGTGTAGGATTACTTAATAATAGTAATGATGATGATGATGATAATGTTAATAATAACTACTGTCACTTACTGAGAGAGCCCTCTCTTTGGCAGATGTTTAATATTTGCTGTTACTAGTCTCACAAAATTTTTGCAAGGGAGATTTTAAATATCCCTATATTCAGATGAAGAAATTGAGGCTAGGATAGGTTAAGTACTTTCTCATGACCATAGATAGTAAGGGGAGGAGCCTGTGTTATTGTTATCCCACACTGACATTCAAACCAATTAATTTCTTCATCCATTCATTCGTGTATTCATTCAACATTGATTGCACCAAAATGAGAGTCTTTAAAGACAGAAACCAAGTGTTATTCATCTGTCACACAGTAGATGTTAAATGAACGCTTTTGAATTGAACTGAATTCATGATGAGAATTTACATGTAAAGTGCCTGGCACTTGCTTAGTGCTCAATAAATGTCATCTATTATTGATAGTTTATGTAGAATACTATACAAATTCCAGGAATTGTTAATATTATTCTAGCTTTGATACCTGTTCAAATATTAATGACTAGTGAGAAGATCATCTCCAAGTACCTATATTTATAGAAAGCTAGCAATTCATAAATATTGAATTGTGCTTTTATGTAGAAAAGATACTTGGCAATTTTCTATAAATGCTGGGCTGAGAAGCTCAGGTTTGTAAAAGTGTAGGCATTTGATGATGATAGTCAAAACCCTTTATTAAACGATAAAAATATCTTCCTGGGCCTGTTTTTTACTTTACTAAATCAAGTTAACTATACTGCTGTTCCTCAGTTTCCTTTTGACATTGGGATGTGAACAAGGGGTAGGCCTTTGCTTTAAGTCTCTGAATTCGGACTGACTGGATAATAACAGAGCACTTCTTTCTGTTAATAGGCATATGTATAGATAGATGCTTCAAACCTTGTCACCGAAGGATATCACTGTTGACCTGCTCACAAGGGCCTTAAAATAACATTGTACTTCTTTTACCAGGCTCTGTGTTGGGATCTTACATAACAGCAATAATCACCATTTGGTTTCCTCAAGTGTTCAGTTCTGGAGTCTTCTCTTTTTGTGTGCTTTTGAAAATCCTTTTGCCTTAATTATTTCATATTGTTTTGTTTTGTTTCTCATGGACTACCATTTGGGTCCTGTCTGTCAGGGTTCTTGACAAGCTTTTGAAATATTAATGAGTCCTTGTATTTATATTATAATGCCTTAGAATTAAGTTAGCATTCTTATCCAATGTTGGCAGGCTCTCAGCAGCCTCTGTTATCCAGTCACTGGACTTCTCTAACCGTCTAAAAAGAGTTTAAAGTTTCAGAACCAAGTTTGTTGTAGTTGAAGCCAATAAGACACAAGGTACCAGAGTAAATCAAGTTGTTGATAGGTCTAATCTCCCCTGTTTTTTGCTTTACCATCCCCAGACTTTGGATGGAAAGCTTTTTATCTTCCTTCACACTCCCCTTTCCTCAAGCAAGACATTTGGATATTTATTTACTTGATAGGACTTTATTGAGCACCTGAATGTGCTATGCACTATAGATATTGGGCATATACAGCATGACTATGACAGAAACGATCTGTTCCCAAAGAGAATTTTCATTTTAGAATTTTATTAACTGATCTCTGCAGGCCATAATTGTTACCCTTCTTTCTACTGGTTTGTTCTGAAGATCCTTTCTGTCCCTTTGGTGCTTTCTGCCTAGGACTTTCTTCCATTCCTTTGTTGATTCCCAGTATGAGAACCTATCTTCCAGTAATCATCATCCTAAATGTACCCAGGGTAACATAAGAAGTGATGTGACTGTTTAGCTCTCAGATTATTAGATTTTACTGGTCCTATGGAGTTCCACAATTTAGGATTCTAAACAATGTCCCGACTTGAGGCTGACAAATGCCATACAGATCTCATGTCTTCTCTAGTGTCTTCCTAATTCTAGTGTCCCCAATACCAGGGCAACCACCATAATAAAAGGAGAAGTAGCGGATACTTTTCTTGTCTATGGGCTTTACCTACTTTAATATTACAAATAGGCCTTGGAAATATTCTTACCTCATGACAAACATTAAAAGCCCTAAATTTCCTGGATGAAATATATACCAAATTGGGAAAATGAACGTTCTTCACATTTTCAAGGTGAAATAAACATTCTTCTTCACCTGTCATAGAGGGCTGTAACTGATTCCAAGCAAAGATGCCTTCAGGACTTAGCATGGGTCTGGTAATCAATTAGTTGTGGAAAGCAAATAAGCAAAAGAAGCAAATAAAAAGCCATTATGCAAATAAATATATGGCCACTCAAGGCTGTTCTGCCTTGAGGAGATAAAACTCAGCATACCTAGCAGCAAAGTGGAGAAACTGAAAGATTCAGAAGTTTTCTGCCTATTTTAGTTCATTCTAATTCTGCTTACATATTAGACTTATAGGGATTGTTGGTTGTTGGGACTCTGTAGCATGAAGTTTTTTCAACCATAACTGATTAATATTTTTTAATATTGTCAAAGGCTGAAATTTCTATGTGCTAGACACTGTTGGAAACCAGCATTACAAAATAGCTGATATCTGTATCCTCACCTATGCAGAAACTAAACCTAGGATATTTACCCAGCTAGTAAGTGGTGGCATTAGCTAGAGACCTCAGGACTCCACCTTTACTGTTCCTCCCATATTCCATGCATGGAAAGGGTAGAGAAGGGGGCGCAAAGAAGCAGCGTGTAGCATGCAGCTGTGTGGCCTTTGGTAGATCTGAAATAACTTCTCTGATTGATTTGTCCATTGTAGTAGATTGAGGAGATTGGACTAAATCTAAGATGTAGCTTTCATGTAACACATTGTTATTGAGAATCTAACTTTGTGCTAGGTACTGGGGTGATAAATATGAATAAGACCTGGATTATATCTTTAAAATTTTATTTTTTAGGGGTTTAAATGAAACAGAAACATAAATAGGCACAATGTAAGGAGCATTGTACTAAAGACCTCTAGGGAGGTATATAAAATGTGCTGTGGATTAGAGATGAAGAAGAAAATGATATTATTAGGACTCGGGGAGAAAGGGAGAAGCTTCTGGGGCAGGTGGCATTTCAGCTAGATCTTGAGGAAATTGGACAAGAACAAAATTAAGGAAATGGCATTCCAAATGCAAGATATAACTTGATGAGCCATGATACCTCTTTTATGAGCCTCAGTTTCCTCACTGTAAAAAGTGCATAATAATACTTTCTTACAGAGTTGTTATGATAAATAAATGTGAAATAGATGTGTAAATACTTTTTAAAGTCTCAAGGATTTTATTAATTCAATAAATTTCTTTTCCTCTGTCTCACCCAAGACTGACTGAATGAGTGTTATTCCTTCTTTCCTTCCCCTTCTCCTTCCTTCCCACCCTTCCTTCCTTTATTCTTTTCTTCCTTCCTTAAGCTTGTCAATAAATGCTAAGTAGTTACAATGGACCAGGAATTATGTGAGGTATTGGAATAAAACAAGAGAATATGATTACTGTTCTCATAGAGCTCATAGTCTACAGGGCTAGACATTAAATATGTAACTTTTGATAAATGTGATAACTGTTAAAACAGGGGGGGATTCAGCATGCATGGAAACTATTCAGCATGCTATATAGCATTTAAGACTTAGACTGCTTCAAGGATAAGAGACCTTCCTTAGGGATGTTATTTATGCTGAGAGCTGCAAGATGAATAAAAGTAACATCATAGTGGGTGGAGGTATGTGTGAAGTGATAGAATGTGTTTGACGGCCAAGAGTTGAAATAGAACATTACATATTTGATGAACAAAGAAAGGCCAATGTGATTGGAGCATGAAATTCTAAGGAGAAAGTCTGGAGAGGTAGGTGTGAGTGAAACTGAGGTGAGCCTTGTAAACCGAGATAAAGAGTTGGACTTGATTCTGAGGGCAATGTAAAGAAATTGAAGGGATTAACCAAGAGCAGGACCTGATTGGCATTTTAGAAAGATTAGTCTTGTTTCTGAATAGAGAATATCTTGGAGAGGAAGACAGTTGTTTAGAGATTTTCTGTAATACCTTAAGCCGATGATGGATTAGAGTGGTAACAGTAGTGATGAAAACAAGTGGATGGATTTGAGGGTTAACAGAGGTTGAATAAACTTGTCTGTGATTGACAAGCTGTGGCAGGTAAAAGAAAGTGGGGGTGGGGGGTTCCTGCATGACTCCCAAGTTTTCTGGAATAGGCAACAGAAGGGATGGTGGTGCCATTTACTGAAGATAGGGGCCATGGGACAAGAGACAATTTTGGCAGATTTGGTTGGATAGGGGATATGATGAGCTTAGCCTTGGAATCATTTAGCTAGAAGTGTCTGGGAGATATCTAAGCAGAGATGTCAAGTAGGCAATAGGGTATATTGATAAGCAACTCAAGACATGAATATGGAGGTGCAGATTTAGAAGTCATAAGCCTGTAGATGATAACCAGAACAGTGGGAACAGATGTGATCCCCCAGGGAGGTCATATGGAGTGAAAAGAGATGATTAGGACAGGGCTCTGAGAAATCCCCATTTAAAGGTCAGGAAGAGGATGAGAAACACAAAAGAAGATGAGAGGGACCGGCCAGAGAGTAGGAAGAAAACCAAGAAACTGTGGTGTCATGAAACCGAAGAGACATAAAGAAGGAGTGGCTAACACTGCCAACTGCTACTGAGGGGTCAAAGATAATTAAAGGTTTTAAATGCTCAATGTCTGTAGTGACATGGAGGTTGTTAGAAGCTTTGGTGAGTGTACTTTTAGAGACGTGGTGAGAGTTCAAGCCAGACTGTGTGGGTTGGGGGATGGAAAAAGTGTGAAGAAATGGAGACCATAATTATGGACAGTTCTTTCAAAAGTTTGGCTACAAAAATGGAGGAAAGAGATACAAGCCCATGAGATAGACAGCAAGTAAACAAACGGTTAAAATATTCTTTTGAATTAAGTGCAGTGATAGAGTTATGTACAAATAGCAATAGATCTATATTCTCTATTCTTTTTTTTTTTTTTATAAATTTATTTATTTTTTGCTGTGTTGGGTCTTCGTTTCTGTGCGAGGGCTTTCTCCAGTTGCGGCGAGTGGGGGCCCCTCTTCATCGCGGTGCGCGGGCCTCTCACTCTCGTGGCCTCTCTTGTTGCGGAGCACAGGCTCCAGACGCGCAGGCTCAGCAATTGTGGCTCACGGGCCTAGTCGCTCTGCGGCATGTGGGATCTTCCCAGACCAGGGCTCGAACTCATGTCCCCTGCATTGGCAGGCAGACTCCCAACCACTGCGCCACCAGGGAAGCCCCAATATATTCTCTATTCTTAACATAATGATAATCTTTAGCCTTATTCTTGTCAAAAAATGTCTAAAATTTTGAAATTAATGATTTTCTTTTCCTGAAATAATGGTGCTTTACTCTATTGTTACAAAATAATATTTTTGAAAAATTATAAATTCATGAATTAATAATTTGTAAAACAAATAAGTAATATACTTAAAATTAAATTACATCCCCTTGCCCACCCCCCATATACCTATCCTCTTTCCCTGCTTTATTTTTCTATGTTGCACTTATTTCCATCTAACAAACTATAATGCATTATTTATTTTATTAGTGACCTCTCCCTCTATTAGAAAATAAACGCCATGAGAATAGCAATTTTTGTCATTTTAAAAATCACTTCTGGGCCTTCCCTGGTGGTCCAGTTGTTAAGATTCCATGCTCCCAATGCAGGGGGCCTGGATTTGATCCCTGGTCAAGGAACTAGATCCCATATGCTGCAACTAAGAGCCTGCATGCTGCAACTAAAGATCTGACATGCCACAACTAAGACCCGGTGCAGCCAAATAAATAAATAAATATTTAAAAAAAAACCTTTAAAAAATTCACTTCTGTATCCCTAGCATCTAGAACTGTGCCTGACACATAGTAGGTACTCAATAAATGTTTGTTAAATAAATGAATTAATCCATTATCCCTGCACTAAACCTAACAATTACTTTTAATATTACATTTTCCTTTTTAGTTTATTTCCATGGAAGCAATCAAATATATATACCCATTTGTATTCTGTCCTTTTCATTTAACATTATATCAAAGCAGCTTCTCATGTTTGATCCTCATGTTCATTATACCATTGTTGGAGAAGTTTTTACCGTCTTCAGTATCACAAATTACTGTGTCATGTTCCTATTGCTGGTCATTTAGACTGCCTATATATTGTTTTTCTAAAGTAGATACTATTACATAGATTTATGTTTATTAAATTATTTTTTAGAATCAGTTCCTAAGAGAGAGATTGCAGAGTTAATGATTATAAGCTCCTGATACACGTGCTCTCAAAATATATCATATTAAAATGTTACTCTCGGTCTTTCACCCTATCAGTTTTACTGCAATCTGGACAGCATTAAGAATTGACATTGAAAAAAAAATTACTAATTTAGGAGCTGTAAAATGGTCCTTGTAGTTGTTTTGTTCTCATTTAAGTTTTATATTTTAAATCTATTAGCATTAGTGCAATGCCATAAAATCAAGTTTCCAAAAATAAATACATATCCATTAAAAAGAAAAGGCAATGGGGCTTCCTTGGTGGCGCAGTGGTTGAGAATCTGCCTGCCAATGCAGGGGACACGGGTTCGAGCCCTGGTCTGGGAAGATCCCACATGCCGCGGAGCAACTAGGCCCGTGAGCCACAATTACTGAGCCTGTGCATCTGGAGCCTGTGCTCAGCAACAAGAGAGGCCGCGATAGTGAGAGGCCCGCGCACCGCGATGAAGAGTGGCCCCCGCTTGCCACAACTAAAGAAAGCCCTCGCACAGGAACGAAGACCCAACACAGCCATAAATAAAATAAATAAATAAATAAATAAAATTAAAAAAAAAAAAAAAAAGAAAAGGCAAGACATTACAGACATCTGGTTCTGGGACAAGATGGAATAGATGCATTTCTCCCTATGTCTTTCACTAAGTACAGCTAAAACCATACACATTACTTATGGGAAAAACATAGATGACTCTGAAAGGTGAAGAGATGAGGGAAGAATGGCAAGATTTCCCAGGACCTGACAAATGATATAGTGGTGAGAACCCTGGGTTTTATTGTTGCCTCATAAATACCAGAATGGTTGCTCAAGAAACCAGCAACCTGGAAATGCCCATGGGCACAGAGAAAAACCAAGCCTTCCCAAAAGCCTGTTCTGGTTAAACAAAGGACAGGAAAGGGGCAGCCTAGTAAGACAGAAAACTTTGAGAAAATAATTGCCTACTCTAGCCAAACACTGTGGAAAAAACCTGTAGCCCCATATTCTCCCTTAACAACAAAGGTTGAGTGGGGAGCATAGGCTTCCATTTTTGCTCCAAACCCCCAACCAGTTCATATCAGAGAAAAGTACAGAACTGGGACTTTTATTCCAGCTGGTCAGTAATGAACCCCTCTCACCTATGATGTCAGACCACATGAGGAATCTGGATTTCCACCACCCACTTGAGGATGAGATCAATAACAGAGTGCAGGGGAGCAGAGAAAGAATAAATGAATGTGAGGATGGAACAATAGAAGTTACCCATTCTGAACAATACAGGAAAAAATAGACCAAGTAAAATGAACAGAGCCTCAGAGACCTATGTGACACTAAATCTAATATTCATGTCATTAGAATCAAAAGAAGAGAAGAGAGTGGGACTGAAAAAGTGTTTTAAATGGAGGAAATCTTCTCAGATTTGAAAAAAATACATAAACCTACAGATTCAAGAGACTGAGTGAACCCCAAACAGGAAAAACTGAGGGAAATCTATGCCAAGAAACATCATAATCAAATTTCTGAAAACTAAGCACAAAGAAAGAATCTTGAAAGTGTTGAATAATAAGAGGAAATATGCCAGAGGGAAGCGACATAATGTTTCTCAAATGCTGAGAGAAAAGAATTGTCAACCCTGAATTCTATATCTAGCAAAAATGTCTTTCAAGCATGAAGGGGAAATCAAGACATTCTAGATGAAAGAAAAACTAAGAATATTTGTGACCAGTAGACCTATTCTAAAAGAATGGGTAAAAGAAGTTCTTGAAACAGAGAAGAAATAATAAAGAAGGGTTCTTGGAATATCCAAAAGGAAGAAACAGAAAGAGTGAAAGTATGGGTAGATACAACAAAATTTCCTTTTTCTCTGTGTTCTCTAAATTATGTTTGGTGTCAAAGCAAAAATTATAACATTGTCCAATGTTTTCAATGTATGTGGAGGAAATACTGAACACAATTGTGTTATATGTGGAGAGGTAAAAGGACTTAAAAGGAGGAAGTGTTTCTACACTTTTCACTCAAGTTGGTAAATGTCAACACCAGTAGATTATGATGTTATGTATTCATATTATAATAGGATGGTGAAGGAGGTGGGGCGGGTGTAACATAAAGGGGTAGCATCTGGGAGATCTTTGTTGTGGTAACATAATTCTGTATCTTGATTGTGTTGATGATTACATGTGATAAAATGGTATAGAACTATACACACACATTGTAGGAATGTAAATTTCCTGATTTGATGCTGTACTATAATTATGAAAGATACAGTATTTGAGGGAAACTAAGTGAAGGGTATACAGGATCTCTCTGCACTAGTTTCACAAATCCATTAGAATCTATAATTACCTCAAAACAAAAAGTTAAATCCATATTACTTAACTCTATTCCCCCCACACAAAAAAAAAACTCCCAAAGCATAAGAATAGTTTGAAGAATGTCAAAAAGTACAGAAAGATCTAAGATTTCCAAGGGATTGAAAGAGGGGTGGGAGAAAACATGGGGAGGGGCCTTTTGAAGCCAGAGATGTGGCAAAAGGAAAAACTCTAAAAAATTTAGCCTAGAATAGATAATGTAACCCAAGGAAATGTGGAAGTAGAAATAGGGTAGTAGGGTGAGAGTAACATGGACTTGAGTCTATATTCCACCTCTGGGGAGGGGGTGAGGACAAGATGGCAGAGTAGAAGGACCTGAGTTCACCTCCTCTCACAAATATACCAGAATCACAACTAACTGCTGAACAACCATTGACAGAAAAGGACTGGAACCTACCATAAAAGATATTCTACTTCCAAAGACAAAGAAGAAGCCACAGCAAGATGGTAGGAGGGGCACATTTGCAATACAATCAAATCCCACAAATGCCAGGTGGGTGACCCACAAACTGGAAAATGATTATGTCACAGATGTTCTCCTACAGGAGTGAGAGTTGCTTTTTTGGTTTTTATTTTATTTTTTTTAATAAAAAAAATTTTTTTGGCCACACTGCATGGTATGTGGGATCTTAGTTCCCCAACCAGGGATTGAAACTGTGTCCCCTGCATTGGAAGCATGGAGTCTTAACCACTTGACCACCACTGGAAACCCCAGGGTGAGAGTTTTGAGTCATATGCCTGGCTCCCCAGTCTCGAGTCTGGCATCAGGAGGAGGAGCCCCCAAAGCATTTGGCTTTGAAGGCCAGCAAGGCTTGATTGCAGGAATGCCATAGGACTGGGGGAAGCAGAAATACCACTCTTGGAGGATGCACACAAGGTCTCGTGCACACCTGGACCCAGGGGAAAAAGCAATGACTTCATAGGAGCCTGGGCCAGACCTGCTTGCTGGTCTCGGAGAGTCTCCTGGGGAGGCAGGGGGTGGCTGTGGCTCACTGCAGGGACGACACTGGTGCTAAAGGTACTGGGGAGTATTCACGGGTGTGAGCTGTCCTGGAGGCCGCCATTTTGATGCCAAGACTTGGCCCCACCCAACAGACCTTAGGCTCCAGTGCTGGGATGCCACAGGCCAAATAACCAACAAGGCAGGAACACAGCCACACCCATCAGCAGACAGGCTGCTTAAAGTCTTCCTGAGACCATAGCCACCTGTAAACACACCCCTTGACACAGCCCTGTCCACCAGAGGGACAACACCAACTCCACCCACCAGTGAGCAGGCATCAGTCCCTCCCACCAGGAAGGCTGCACAAGTCTCTTGGACCAGCCTCACCCACCAGGGAGCAGACCCCAGAAGTAAGAGGGACTACAGTCCTGTAGCCTGTGGTACTGCAAACACAGAAAATTAGACAAAATGAGACAGCAGAAGAACATGTTCCAGATGAAGGAACAAGATAAAACCCCAGAAGAACAAAGTAAAGTGGAGGTAGGCAATCTGAAAAAGAATTCAGAGTAACAATAGTAAAGGTGATTCAAGATCTCAGAAAAAGAATGGAGGCACAGACCAAGAAGAACGAGAAATATTTAACAAAGAGCTAGAGGATTTAAAGAACAAACAGAGTTGGACAATATAATAACTGAAATGAAAAATACAGTAGAAGTAATCAATAACAGAATAAATGAGGCAGAAGAATAGATAAATGAGCTGGAAAACAAAATGGTGGAAATCACTGCCACAGAACAGAATAAAGAAAAAAGAATGAAAAGAAATGAGGACAATTTAAGAGACCTCTGGGACAACATTAAATGCACCAACATTCACATTAGAGGGGTCCCAGAAGGAAAAGAGAGAGAGAAACGGCCTGAGAAAATATTTGAAGAGATAATAGCTGAAAACTTCCCTAACATGGGAAAGGAAACAGTCACCCAAGTCCAGGAAGCGCAAAGAGGCCCATACAGGATAAACCCAAGGAGGAACATGCTGAGACACATATTAATCAAATTGACAAAAGTTAAAGACAAAGAGAAATAGTAAAAGCAACAAATAACATACAAGGGAATCCCCCATAAGGTTATCAGCTGATTTTTCAGCAGAAACTCTGCAGTCCAGAAGGGAGTGACACAAAATATTTAAAGTGATGAAAGGGGAAAACCTACAACCAAGAATACTCTACCCAGCAAGGCTCTCATTGAGATTTGAAAGAGAAATCAAAAGCTTTACAGACAAGCAAAAGCTAAGAAAATTCAGCACTACCAAACCAGCTTTACAACAATGCTAAAGGCACTTCTCTAGGTGGAAAAGAAAAGGCCATGACTAGAAGTACGAAAATTTGAATTGGAAAGCTCAGCAGTAAAGGCAAACATACAGTAAAGGTAGGAAATCATCCACACAAAAACATGATATAAAAACCAGCAATCGTGAGAAGAGGAGAGTACAAATGCAGGATATTGGAAATGCATTTGAAATTAAGAGACCAGCAACTTAAAACAATCTTGTATATATAGAGACTGCTATATCAAAACCTTGTGGTAACCACAAACCAAAAATCTACAAGAGATATACACACAAAGAAAAAGGAATCTAAACAATGCTAAAAATAGTCATCAAGGGACTTCCCTGGTGGTCCAGTGGCTAAGACTCCATGCTCCCAATACAGGGGGCCTGGGTTGAATCCCTGGTCAGGGAACTAGATCCCACATGCCACAACTAAAAGTACACATGCCGCAACTAAAGATCCCTCATGCCACAGGGAAGATCCTTCATGCCACAACTAAGACCCAGCACAGCCAAATAAATAAATATTAAAAAAAAAAAAAAAAGGTAGTCATCAAATCACAAGAGAAGAGAACAAAAGAGGAAGGGAAGAAAAAAGACCTACAAAAACAAACCCAAAAGAATTAACAAAATGGCAATAAGAACATACATACTGGTAAGTACCTTAAATGTAAGTGGATTAAATGCTCCAACCAAAAGACATAGACTGGCTGAATGCATATAAAAACAACAGCCATGTATGTGCTGTCTACAAGACACCCACTTCATATCTAGGGACACATACAGACTGAAAGTAAGGGGATGGAAATAAGTATTACATACAAATGGAAATCAAAAGAAAGCTGGAGTAGTAATACTCATATCAGACAAAATAGACTTTAAAATATATTCCATCTCTGGGTCTTCCACAAGCTCATGGAATGAATCATGAGTAAGTCATACAACCTCTCTGTGCCACAATTTCCTCGCACAGGACCCAGCAAGGTTGTCCACTCTGGATGATCTTCACATTGTGCTGCCTGGAGGGTCCTTGCCCAGGCAAGGGTAGAACCCAGCCAGGATGCAGGCCATTCTCTCTTATTTCCACCAGAGAAGATGTGCTTTTGTCCTCTTCCGTTATCAGTGATTGAGTTGAATTTTGTTTTAAGAAAGATATATACTGACATCCCTCTCCCCTCTATATAAAAGAGAGATTATTATCTACAGTCTTTCAGATGGGGAATAGAAACCAGAAGAAGACAGGTGACTTGCTCCAAATCATACAGCAAGTAAATGCCAACAGAGCCTGGAGCCCACATGGGACTGAATTATAGGCCTATCACTTTCCTCACTGCTGCCACATTGCCTTCAAATGAAGTTTGAAAACTTGGAGCTTGGTGACAACTTCTACCATCGTCTAACCATTTAGTTTTATATAGTGCATCCTACCAACTGGAACTATCCAACAATGGAGGGCTGTCAGCATGTGGTGAGTTCTAGAGCTGCTTCAGTTGAAGGAGGATGGTTCCCTGTCAGGGAGAAGTGGAGGGGATTCGTGCTCCGGGAGGGAGAGTGGACCTATCAGTATCAGTGTTCCCAATTAAATTATACGGCATGCTGGCAAAGTATTATAGTTACTGGTATTGTTTTAACCTCAAAACTCAAATGGAAAGAAGCACAGAAGGGAAGAGGGAAGGAAAGAATCCATGCTACAATCCCAGCCATGGGACCATGAGACAAGTGAGGAAATGAGTGAGAGCTGAAGAGAATTTGCTGATTAATGAACCAGAAGGTGGTGACTTCCAAGATCCCTTTAAACTCAAACTATGGCCTAAATTACTAGGATTTTAGGTCCTTTGTGTGGAATTCAAGATTAATGCACACCATTCTGTCATAAACAGCTTTCAGACATTGTGCTTGGTTCTATGATCCTCTCGGAACTTTGGAAAGGATCCCTATCACTTTCCCAATCTTACGAATGAGCGTACTGAGGCTCAGAGTGATTAAGTAACTTGTTCTAATAGTTTAGGAAAGCTAGTAAGTGGCAGAGCTGGGATATGAATACCGAGTCAATAATTTAAATCTTAGTCATTTTCCCTATTTAATATAGTAGTGGTTAAGAGCTTAGTTATGGTTTGAAGTGGAGCGATCTGAAGTTGAACCTGGCCCTGTTGTGTCTGTCATGAGGAGAATATGTGACTTGCTCAAGATCATACAGCAAGTAAGTGCAGAACAGAGCCTGGCATCCACGTGGGGCTGACTAGCAGACCCATAATTTTCCTCAACCTGCCCCACTGCCTCCCTTTGCTTTTTCTCCAAGAAAAGGGGCTGACATGTAATAGCTTGGTGTATGAAAAAAAGCACTGGCTTTGCCGTCAAACAGTTGAAACTGAACTCAAATCTCAGATCTTGCCTTTGGGCAAAACCAATAATATTTACCATTTATTTACTTCAAATAATACAGACAGTGTGCTTAATATCCTGCTTGAATGATCTCTCTCACAGCAGACAGGTCAGAACTTGGGTGAGGAGACTCAGTGTTTGTGATATGTGATAATACCAACATCCCAGAAGGAAGGAGTCTTAGTGATTACCTAGACAAAAGCCCACATTTTGCACACGAAGAAACTAAGGGCCAGAGAAGTATTTGTCTAAACACTCCAAGTACTCTGTAAGAATTAGATTTAAACCCAGTACCTCTAACTCCTGGGGCACAATATGAAACAGTCTGCAAAACAATTTATTGTTACAAAATGATTTTGCATCATGGTATCGTCACGATAGCTCCAGGAGGCAGGAAAGTCAGAGGTTATCACCTCCGGGTTGAAGAAACCCAGGCTCGGAAAAGGGTGTCATAACTACTCAGGGGCAGAGAGCAAAGCCTCAGCCCCAGATCTGTGTGACCCTTAGCCATGCTGTTTCCGTTACCTATTCCTGACTGGTAGGGTGACCAACCAAACTGGTTTGCCTAGAAGTATGGGGTTTCCTGGGATGTAGGAATTTAAACTTTAGTTTTAAATTGAGGATTTCCTGGGAAAACCAAGACAAACTGATCATCCAACTCCTGAGGGAGAGGCAGAAATGAAGACTCAGGGAGGTAACTCTAAAGACAGAACAGAAGAAAGACCCTGTGTTAATATTGGGACGATAAAACCAAAGACCACAAAATAATATTGGCATAGTCCACTAATACTCTAATCAATTTCATCACTAATATTAATGTTATTACCAGTTACCCTTGAACATTTTCCTATTAAATAATAGTACCAAGAGCTATGTTTGCATTTAGGTTAGGTTTCAAAGTGCTCCCTTCCACCTTAGGTTAGGGATCACTAAGAAAACCTGAACATTTCCATGAAAACTTACAATGGCATTATGTTAAAATGTCCATGTAGTTTAATATTTTAAGAATTGAAATATGTAGTAGAAAGAAATCAAGAATAGGAATCTAAAAATCTGAGTCCTAGTCCTGACAATACTGTTCTGAGATTTAAACAATCAAAAAAGATCCATATTATGGAAAAATCTTTGTATAAAATGGTATTCATTATACAGTAGTTGATAATGACAGAAACTCAAACTAACCTAAATGTCCAAAACCAGGAACATTATTAAGTAAATTATAATATGTCAACTTGATGCAGTATTATGTAGGCATTAAAAATAGTTTCCAAGCATTAGTAATAACACGGGAAAATGCTGATCTTATATAAAGTAAAAAAGTAGGGTATAATACTATATATAATTGTTATAATAGTATGAAATCTATGTATGTATATATACAATACATTAAATGCACACATATATAATACTGTTAACTGGTGTCTATGGATGGTAGGATTATGGTAGATTTTTATTTCTTTAGAGTTTTTTATATTTTTAGATATTCTATAATTTTGTATTCTTGAAAAATCAAAGTAATATTTATTAAAAATAAAATAATAGTTTGTTAAATGATGTTAAAAATTTACTTACACTTGGGTTGAGTCATATCACTTTCCTGGGACTAAGTTTCCTCATCTTAGTAAAATGGATGTAATGTACCCTATCCTTCTGACCTCCCAGGGTATTATTTGTATCAGTAAAGACAATGGGAGTGAAGGAGTAAGAGGCGTTTGGAAATACAGGCCATGACCAAGAGTCAGATTCTTATTAAGAGATGAGACAGATGGACATGTAACCCTACTAGTCACCTGTGGCAGTGGTGTGCTAGAGCTGCTCCTATCAGCTTGCAGAAGCTGATTATTAAGTTTTCAGCAATTTTGTGAGCTGCTTTTAAAACCATCGGTAGTTTTAGTTTGAAATCATCACGTACTTATATCATGAAAATTGAATCAGGCCATTAAGGTGACACCAGCACCTCTTGAATGTTGTGAGAGGCTGAAGAAATGAATGGAAATGTAGATTCTTGTATATTCACAGGACTTTGTCTCATTTAGGTCTCCAAAAGGAAACAGACAGCACACCCAAGTTAGGATAATTTGAGGGAGGTTTATTTATAAAGGCCCGTTGTATTAAAGATAGGTGGTGTAGAACCACAAAGGATAGTGCAAGAACCTGGGGCTAGAAACATCAGAATTGTTACAGGAGGGAGAGGTTATTGTAACCTAGAAAGAGAGAGTTGTATAGAGTGGGCTGCTTTGAAGGTAGTAGTGACCTTCTATCAAGAAAAATAGCCAACCTTAGATGACTTTATGGGATGGGATCCAGAGAAATAAATACCTCTGCCTCCTTCCTGACTCTGATTTCTTGCTAGATGTCCCCATTGGAGGACCTAAACAGAAGCCAGAATCACAGAATGCAGTTGATGTAATCCATAGAGGTCAGGCATCTCAGGCAGAGAAAAGGGTAAAGAAGGATGAAGAGTGTTACAGAGGGGCAAATGGAATGTAGTCAGCACAGTTTAGCTTCAGTTTCAGTTTCCAGCTGACACTGACCTGAGTCCTTGTTTTCTTATGAAAAGGTATATAATAATACCCTACTTTTCAGGATGGTTTTGAAGATTTAATAGAATACATGTGAATCACCTTACAGGACGCACCTGATGTACAGTAACGTGTCCAAAAATGGTGGCAATTATTATTGTATTATATTACTTCATATCATTGAGCTATTTTTCTCTTATCAATAAAATAGATAAAGTACTACTCACTGCCCAATGGTTATTATAATTATAAACATTAACCTTAGGATATAAAAACACTCTGTAAGATATGATGCTTTAAATAATATTAAATATAAGATGGACCCTACACTCTTTATCAGAACTGAAAACTCAGCTTTCTGTTTCTAGATCCATCACCCCTTTCTCTACCTATAGAAATCCTACCCACGTGTTCTTTTTTATACCACAGACTTGCAAAGCCTCTTCCTATGCCTGGAATACTCTTCCTTTTCCTCTTCCTTCTCCTCCTCTTCCTGGTTAACTTCCGTATTTGCATCAGGCTGCAACTTAGATGCCGTTTCTTTGGGGAAAGCATCATCAATGGAATCACTAAGATGAGATCAAGCACTCATGTATTCACACAGCTTCCTCCTATCATATACTGTATCCTATATTCCTATGGATTTAACTTCCTTCCCCTATAAACTTGTAAGTTTCTTAAGGGCATGACAAATTAATTTGTCATGTCACAGTGTCTATATATATTAGGATATGCTAACTATTGTATTAGATTGAAATGTCTAATGGATCAAGCAAATATAATTTTCTAATAATTTATAATATAAATTTTCTTCATCATGAACAAATGGATAGGGTATCTCTTAACTATATAGCCATTCAGGGGCCCAGGGTGACTGTTACCTTCAATGCACAGCTTCCAGGGTTACCTGGGCATCATCTCCATTCCAGCCAGCTAGATAGGAAAAGAGGTAGGAAGATCCCACGTGGGAGCTCTTCATTAGCAGTCCTGAAAATGGCTCGTAGTACTTTCAGTCAAATTCCATAGGCTAAAATGTAGTTTAACGGCCATAACTAACCATAAAGAAAGTTGTGAAATGATGTGTAGCTGTGTGTGCAGGAAGAAGTGGAAAGCAAGGATTTCTCTCGATAGCTGGTGGAGTTGGCTCCACTCTCACACATAGGTACTCAAATACTTATTAAATAATTACATGTATTTCTTCTTAACAGCTCATATCACACAAGTAAAGACTTTCTTGATTCTACCAAGAAAATATTCGTGTTTGCATCACTTTTGTGGCACTTACCTTCCTCTACCTGAATTACAGTTATTTGTACACATATCTTACCTTCCACCAAAAATTACAAATTCCTTGAGGACAGCATCCAGCATGTGAAGCAATGAGGTCTAGTGGGAAAAGCAGTAGCTTAGGAATCATACAGCCTCAATTTCAGTCCTAGTTCTGCCAGGTATT
The DNA here is from genome assembly GCF_028023285.1 of Balaenoptera ricei. Lineage (NCBI taxonomy): Eukaryota > Metazoa > Chordata > Mammalia > Artiodactyla > Balaenopteridae > Balaenoptera > Balaenoptera ricei. The sequence goes on along the minus strand of NC_082639.1, from coordinate 40,947,052 downwards.
ATATGTGTGATCTGGGTAATTTCCTTCGCCCTCTGAGCCTTAGTTGCTGTTAATGATATTCATGGCCTCACTTATTTCTTTGGGCCTCTACTAATCTTTTTGGTTGTGAATCAACACCTTGAGTTTGCTTTCAGTTTATGTTAACTGATAAACATAACAATTAGATCAGATTGGATTTATCTGGGGCCATGTGTTTACCTTTTAGGGTAATTGTGATTGGACCAGGAACAGAGACCAGAGATTTATAAGGACCATTTTTTTTTCCCTGTGATTAATGAAGTCAAAATATGAGCTGACACTTAACTGCTGCTCAGCTGAATCTGAGGATTCAAATTCATGATAACAAAAGAAATAGCGATATGCCCAAAGATTTGTTCTTAGGATGTTCATGGCAGTATTGTAATTGGGAAAAATTATAAATTATCTAAATACTCATTAGCAGAGATTGGTTAAACATAGTTTATATATCATAATATGAAGTCATTAAAAATCATGTTGCAAAAGAATGTTTAAAACAAAGCTAATATGTATACATATAAATGACATAAACAAAAATATTCCTAATGGTTTATCTGTGTATTTTGGGTATTTTCTTTCTTTTTTGGAAGTGCTTTCCTGTTATGTTTCAAATGTTTAAAAATGATTATCATTGCTTTCATAACTTAAAATGTATTTGTAATTAACAAAACAAAATTTATTATAATTGTGCCCTCTGACTTCCTGTAGTCATTTTATACAGATCATATTCTTCATGAGTCCAGGATTGTTCAGGTTATCACTGTTGAGCAGGTCTTTAAATTTAGGATTTATATTCTTGTGCCAGCTAGGTCTGGGTTTGATCATACGTCTCTCTCTTATTTTAATAACAGCTTTATTAAGTTGTAATTCATATATCATATGGTTCACTTATTTAAATTTCACTTATTTAAAAATTCAATGGTTTTTATTATATTTAGAGTTATACAACCATTACTATGATCAATTTTAGGACATTTTCATAATTGTTAAATAAAATAAAAATAAAAACCTGTACCCATTAGTAGCCACTCTGCTTTCCCCAATCCCCAGCCCTAGGAAACCACTAATCTATTTACGTTCCATTTCTATAGGATTACCTATTCTGAACATTTCATATAAATGTAATCATATAATATGTGGTATTTGTGATTGGCTTCTTTCATTTATCATAATGTTTTCAAGATTCATCTATATTGTAGTACATGTCGGTATTTAATTTTTTTATAGCCTAATAATATTCCATTATATGGATAGGCCATATTTTAGTCATTAATTAGCTGATGAATGTTTGGGTTATTTCTACTTTTTGGCTGTTGGGTATATAACTAGCAGTTGAATTGCTTTATTGTATGGTAACTCTATGTAACCTTTTGAGCAACTACCAGACTATTTTCCAAAGTGCTTACACCATTTTACATTCCCACCAGCAGTGTATAAAGTCAAGTATCTTTTTTGATTTCTGTATTTTGTTCTCCCATGTTGCGTGTGTGTATGTTGTATGTGGTATGTGTGGGTTTATGTGTGTGTGGTGTATGCGGTATGTGTGGTTTTGCGGGGGTGGGTGTGGGTGAGTAATGTGTATGGGCGGGGTGTGTATCTGCACACATTTGCCTCTTTTGCATCACAGTCAGGGCTGGTGATACCATTTAGGTACTGCATTATCCACCCCCTCCCAGAATAAAATTCTTTGTGGCCTGTTGGAGGCAGATCTTGCTTGGCAGCAGGCTACAGCCAACTCCATAGCATGGCAGCCACTAACCAGGCAGATCTATAGTTGGTCTCAGGGTTTCCAAGCTTTGGAAGGGACAGTATCTCCTGTTCTTTCTAGCAACTACTAGGCAAAGTAGTAGTACCCCTGGAATGGGGTACGGTCAGAGCTCAGTTTGCCAGCAGTCTCTTAAAGTGGTTATTGAGCTTAATTATCAGGGAGGATTTCAAAGAAGACAAACTTCTTCCCCAGCAATGCCCCTTTTCTTCTTGATCCATCTCTCTGGAACCAACTTCTAAAACCCAGGTTCCTCCACTTACTTTGCTGGATTATTAAGCAGTTTATGTAACCTCTCAAGCCTCTGTTTCCTCAGATATAAAATGGAGCTAATAATATCCATCTTACAATGTAGTTGGGAGAATTAAAGCTATGTGACCCCCCCAAAATATTGTAGCTGTAAGAATTATTGGTTCAATTTGCTCTTTTTTCATAAAAACCTTGCATTGTCTCTAGAACTTAATGCCTTTCCATGAAAGTTTGCTTTTGTTATCAGGTCTATGTTTTCAACCAAATCCAGAAAGCTTTATTTGATATAAGAACTTAATAAGGATACTTGGATCATAAGCAGAATACTTACTATTCTTTGGCTTATGATCAAGTATATCAGAAACAATAAAATGATTTAACTTGAACCCAGATGTGGTTTAACATAAGCGAGTTTAAAAAAAAAAGGAAAAATCTCTGCTCACAAAACAGCACATTATAAAATCCTAGTCATTTAAAGAAGATGTAACTGAAATAGAAGGGATTACCTCCCACTCACTCTGGTAAGAAGAAAAGGAACAATTAAAATGAATATATTAGGGAGAATATTATTTTTATTTCAATATTTCTATTATATTTTCTCCAATTACATGCTGAATAGGGTTATTTAGTGTAACTGAAACCCCAAGGTAGAGTTTAGAAAGAGTGAATTGTAGAAGATAAAGGCAGCTCTCTTTTGCAAGCCGGAGGGTAGTTTTTCCTGACAAAAACAAAGATCAGACAGTAAGTATTGGGGGAGGTATGTAGTTTTGAGTGAATCAACAGTGATAAAGTCTCTCAAGTCTCTACCCTTTGTCAAACTTCTTTTTCCAAACTGGATAATATAAAAAGATTCTTTATACACCACTTTGAGAGGGCATGTGGGTGTGTGTAAAGGATGGTGGGAGAGAGTATAGGGGAAGGAGAGAAGAAAGTAGCACCTTTAAAATTCTTACAGCTATCATAGAATTTTAGAGTCTGAAGAGACCGTAAAGATCACCTGGTCCTAACTCTTAATGAACAAAAGATAAAAATGAGGCTCAGAGAGGGGGCATTCTTTTCCCAGAGACACATAGCAAGGTGGACAAAACCACATCTGAAACTTGGGTCTCCCCTGAGGCCAGAGCCAGACTCCTAAGCTGAGCAGCCCCATGGGTAGCTTCATGCTGTGACTGAAAGAGATCCAGATGTGAATACAGGCTCTACCTGGTATCCTTCTGGCTCCAGACAAGTTGTTTCATGTCCCTATACCTCGATTTCAGTGTTTCTGAAAGACAGCCATGACTAGTTTGGGGGCAGTTATGAGAATTAAGTGAGAGAAGGTGGAATGAGTCACGCAGTGCAACAACTGGCATCCCCTCTCTCTACCCATTCCTCTTAAGCTTAGACTTTACCCTGTACCGTGACCAGGCCTGGCTAGTTTTCCAGAACCTCTCAGCCTCTCCCCGGCCCAGCCCTCACCTCGTCCACTCTGGCCTAGCGCTGTGAGTGCCAGCCCCGAGCAGCACCGACTCGCTCTGCACAGCAGAGTGCGTTGCTCACTCTGTCCTGCTCAGCACGTTGGTATCCCCATGACAGCTCAAGCAGGTCCAAAGGTCAGGACCCAAGCCCTGACAAGTCCTGTTTTGAATTTGATCAAGGCATCCAGATGTTTGTTCTGATTAGAGGAATTTTGTAGATGACGGACTCCCACTGACCACATCATCCACCCCAGTTTCCAAGACTATTTCTGGAGCTGAGCGTTTGCTGAGAAATGTGCCTGGAACCTGAGCTGTTCTTACTCTGCTTGCTCCTGGTTTTCTCTTTAAAAAGGACCATGTGAAGGGGTTTTTCTAGATCAGGTTGGCAAACTTTCAAAAGTGGCTTGTGTTAGTTCTTGCCTTCCTCTCTCCCTTTCTTTCCTGTTCTCTCTACCTAACTTCTTCCCTGTGTTTAGTAAAAAGATAATGAAGGCAAGGACTTTTACTAGATATTGTAGGCGTTAAGTCATAGTACCAGTGATTTACAATCCAGCAGGAATCTATTTATAATACACCTGGGTAAGTGGTATGCACAGGATGCTAGGGAAACAAAGAGGAGTGGGACTGATTCCACACAGGCTGTCAGGGGAAACTTCCCTGAAAAGGTGGCATTTGAATTGAGTCTGGAAGAAGTTGAAATGTGTGAGCTTAGCAAGCTGGGTAAATGGGTGTCTGGGCAAAAGAAAGAGTACTGCAAAGGTATGAGAAAGCAAGGTGTATTTGGGAAATAATGAGCAATTTGGGCTGACTGGAGCACTGTGTGCTGGGAATGGGAAACATGAGCAGAACTTGGGTCCTGTTGCAGGTAATAAGACCAGAAAAATAGGTTGGGGACAGACTGCTGACTGTGAGCTTCTTGAGGTGGAGAAAACACTGTATTCTTTATACCCTCCTAGAACCAGAAGCACAATAGATGCCTTGTGAATGTTGTTGAACTGGTGTGAGGCACCACCATCTTTCTTCTGAATTACTGCGGTGACCTCCTCCTGACCCCCTGCTTTTGCCCTTGCACCCCTGCAGTCTATTCTCTACAGAGCCACTGCAGTGAGCTTTTCAAAACACAAGTCAGATCATGTCACACTTCTACTCACTTCATTTCTTACTGCTTTTTCCCTTGCTCCCAGTGATCCAGCTGCACTGGCTTCTTTGCTATTCCTCAGGCACGCCAGACACACTCCTGCTTTAGGGCTTTTGCACTAGCTGTTGCCTTTGCCTGGAAAGCTCCAACTTCAGATATCCATATAGCCACTCGCTCACCTCCTTCAAGTCTTTGCTCAGAATTCTCCTCGATGGCATCCATCCCATCATTTCAAAGTGCCCCCACCCCAGTGCCCTTGATCCCTTTTATCCTATTCTACTTATTGCCATTGTTGTTGTTTCTAGTCCTTATGTTCTAATAGATTTATGTAGTTCGTTTTTTAAAAATTATGTTTGTCGTTTATGCCTGTCTTCTCCTGCTAGGACATTAGTGTCACAAAGGTCGGGATCTTTGCTTTGTTTATTGATGTATCCCAAGTACCTAGAACAGTGCCTGGCACATACTAGGTGTTCACAAGATATATATTGTATGACTTCAATAAATATTATCTGAATTCTGCCTCTGTGCTGGACATTTTATAAATATAAAGATGAATAAGACATTTTCCTCATGCTTATGAAATTTGCAGGCTGTTAAGGGAATCAGGACTGGTACATGTCACTCTGTTCTAATACAAGGTAATAAGTAGGAAAAGTCACATAGAAGATGCTAATGGACATCACAGGAGCGAGAGGTCACTTTGAATTTGGGGCCTCTCATATTCTCCTTGAACATTAGAGTAGTAAGATGTGAGGAAGAAGCCAGGAGCAGTTAATCTGCAACAACATAAAATGCGGGAGCAGGGAGGCTTTCAAGAGATCATGAGCTCCAGACTCCTGCCACCAGCATAGTAAATACATTCTCTTCTGAAGGAGAAGAGGTCACTGCAGCCACGAATAGTAGGTGACTGTTCAAGGTCAAAGAACTAAGTCAGGGATCTTATCATGGGATCAGAATTCAGTTTCGTATCCAGGAACATACTGGATATTGTATTCAAATTTTTGTGCATATTTTTACATAAACCATATCTTTCAACTGATTCTTAAGAGGGTCTATGACTTCAAAAATTTAAGAATATACTAAATATGCTTAGCAGGTCAACTGGACATCAGGTTTTTTGGGGTTTTTTTTAACATCTTTATTGGAGTATCATTGCTTTACAATGGTGTGTTAGTTTCCGCTTTATAACAAAGTGAATCAGTTATACATATACATATGTTCCCATATCTCTTCCCTCTTGCATCTCCCTCCCTCCCACTCTCCCTGTCCCACCCCTCTAGGTGGACATCAGGTTTTTTACTTCACGGTACAGGGTGCTTTCCATCTTAAGGCAAGGCTACACCAACCGTTAAGCTGTTTGATTCAATCAGATCTCACTTGGGGGAAAAAGAAGGGACATTATCAGTGATCAGATATGTGCCTGAGAAAGTCCACTTTGACGGAATGGATGATGACTTTTTTGATGGGCCAATTAGAAGCCAGTTAAGAGACTGTTGCTGTTACCCAGGTGAAAAATGATAAGAATGTGAACCAGGTGTGTGGCAGCAGGGGTGGCAAAGAATAGATTTATCCATCCTTTCCACATGTATTTATTGAATGCCTACGATGTGTCAAGCACCATTATTGGTACAGACAATAAAATGGTGAGAAAAGAGATATTGCTCCTGCTATTATGAAATTTACAGTATAATAGGGGACATATATTATTTGAATAATCATAAAAATGAATTTTTAGAAAATTACAAAAATAAATGTATGAATACAATATTTGGTAAATACTATAAAGGCAATATACACATTTGAAAGATAGAAATTTGAATTTAAGAAAGGACCTAGTGATTGGAAAAAGAGAACAATGTTGGGGAAGACAGTTAGGTGTTTGTTTAGGGGGATAAATAGAAGATGGTACTAGTCCTAGAGACAGATAAAAGGATAAGTAATACTGGAAGAGAAGCAGGTTTGAGGTGAGGGAAAGCAATAATGTGTCCATTTTTGCACAAGAGGCTGTGGGACACCCAAGTAGAAGAGTCCAGCTAGAAGCTGGACATATAAATTTGAGCTCAGGAGAGATATCAAGGAAGGAGATTGAGATTTTGTTGTTACTAAGACGCGGGTGATGGTTCAAGCCACCTCCAGAGATGTAACATAATGTGGGAAGACACTCCTCCCGCCTTCCATAGCAGCTCCAACAGGCATAGTTATAAATCAGATGATTAAATATTCAACAGAGTTTGCAACAGATAAGAGTGATTTTGTCTAGTTTCCCTAAATTTTAATATGCTTGTGCACCTTAATCCTTTCATTATCGTAAACATTCATTCAAGTTAAGTATTAAACACTCTTATTTGTCAGGATTTATGTTTTTTTGCATCTGATCTCATTCTGTATTAAAGGCTGGAAATGTGAATGGATTGAAATGTTTGGCAGTAACAGACTGCTTTTGCCTACTCTTGTATTACCTGAAGGTTCTGAAAAGGAAAGAGTATGGACTTTGTTAACAGATGGACCTGGGATTCATTTCTACCTCTCCTACTTTCCAGCTGTGACAGACGAGGTGCTTAATCGTTCTGAGCCTCAGTTTTCTCATCTCTAAACTGCAGTTAGGGTCATCCTGGAGGTTTAAAAAATAATCTAAAACACCCAGTAGAGTGCCTAGCACTTAGGAAGTACTCAGTAAATGCCCATTTCCTATGAATTCAGTTCTCAAGGTGATTGATCTTTTTGCACAGAGCCTCTCATCACTATCTCTCAGAGACCATTGGCTCTGGATTGGCTGGCAGCACTGTACGAGAATCCAATGTCATTCCTGATGGCCACTAGCCCTTGTAGCCCCAAGGAGATGGAATATTTGTCTGGGCTCACTGTATAATCCATGGAGATCCAGTTTGCTTAATGTCATACATGGCCCACACCAGGGTTTGCTTACTGAAAATGAACTCCCAATTAAGCAAATTTTGTGAGCCATGCCAATGTGAGCATGATATACCAAAGTCAATTTGGCAGCTCCTCTAATTTCACCCCACCAGGACATCCTATCCTCGTTAAGGTAAGTGGGGTCAGCTGAAGCAGTCCCACCTTGGGACTAGTGGAAGTCCATGATTAATCTGCCTGTAAGTCTCCTCTGGCTTCTCTGCCTAGTTCTTTAGTATTGTGTTCTGGCAATCATGGAACAAACTAAATAGTATATATCTTTGCAGTTGTGGCCCTTTCTTTTTTTAAGAATCGGGTATCAAACAAAGCATCCTGTGACATATAAAAGAAGACATTTTCTATTTCTTCCTTATCAGGTCAGCTGCACAGTTATTTTCCATTGCCATATACAGAATACACAATATCTCTGATTTTGAGGCAGTTGCAGTTTAGTGAGCAAGAAAGAAACTTAAATAATTCCAATATTGAAGGCAGGATTGGTGCCTAAGTCTTCATCTTCATATGCCTCCTGGCACCCAGTTGCTGGCATGTAGCTGGTGCCCAGTAAATTCTGGTTGGTTGACTGAATAAGTGAGTGAATGGAAGCAGTCAGTAGTTAAGTCTTAGGGCCTTCCTAATTTTTCTGTAGTTAGCTTGTTTGGCTAACTGACGTATCTGACCGTTTCGTTTTCATTTTCAGATCTTTTCCTCTATCTTCTCTTAGAGATTATACATACAGGTATAGGCACAGATACAAGTATGCATTTGTACATGGGAACATAACCATACACACACATATATGCTCAGTGTATGCTGTATCTATCACGAAGGAACTTGACTACAGGATTCAGTGGTTCAACTTCCTATCGCCTCATCCCAACCAGACCTTCTCCTTCTACTCCTCTAAGTGAGCACCCTTTTGGACAGTGAACCCCCAGGGTAGAGACAGTGTCTGATTCATCTCTGTTCCTCCAGTGTCCTGCACAGGGCCTGCCACAGAGCCTGCTCTGTGTCGATTTGGTTGCATAGCAGAGAGACACTGAGATTTTTGTTAGTGTTGAATTCCAGAGTCATGTGGAACTTGGTGTAATTAGGGCAGACGTGTGAGCTCTCAAGCTCCTTCTCTACTCTTCTGTTTCTCCCAATTTTCTTCTGCTTGCTTAAAGTCCTTTGGATGGGTTCCTAACTACCTTATTAAAAGACTTCCAAGTGAAAAAGAAGAAGGCCTAGACTTTATAAGAAAGTGTCAGTGATACAGATTTATGTCACCTTAACAGTATTTTCTGAATATGTACTATGTGCAAGGCATATTTGATCCTCACAATTGGCCTTTGGTAGTATAGTAAACAATATTCCCATTTTACAGATATGAAGGTTGAGATTTGTAAAAGGTAATTGAAGCCCAGGGCCACACAATGATTTAATGGAAGATCATGTATTAGAGGTAGAGAAAGACCATGAAGTAACCAGACTAGTGGAAGGACAGAGAGTCGAGGATTTGATAAAATTCAAAAGAGAATTTTCTGATTTGTCAGTTTTTTGATGGGTTTCCTTGGGATTGTTCCTCAGTTAGCATATCAGTTAGTTTTAGGAAACACTAACTCTCATTTTTAAGCACAAAATTCTAGCATACCAACCAGTTCTGGGCAAAATCATGAAAGCAGCATAAATTTTTGTGGCATCCTTACTGCCCTACACCATATTAGTCCTCTTTGGGCCTATAGCCCTTGAACCCAGCTCCTCCAAATCTGGTGTTCTGGCTTAGACCAGGGCTTCTTAAAGTATCGTCATTCTTATCCTCATTGCCATACTTATTCCTTACCTTCATCATCATCACCAGCATGTATTGCTGTCAGAATCAATAAGCAGATGTCAAAGGGAAAGGGGAAGAATGGAAGGGCTGGTGAATAACTAATGTAAAACTTCCTAAAAATATTTCCCCTAATAATTAAGGACTACTAATGACCTATTCAGGACTGTACTCAGTGAGTGGTTGCTTAGATCCAGGTTTAGTGAGAATCTAGGGATGATTTCCTGGACTTGCAACCCATGCAGTTTCATAGGGCCCTGCACTTAGAAGAGCCTCATGCTTGGTTTAATGCCCTGTTCTTGCCCTCTGGGGAACTTAATAATATTTGAATAAGAGGCGTACATTTTCATTTTGCACTGGGCCTCTCAAACTATGTAGTCAGTCCTGTAAGAAGTCATCTCAAAGGCAAAATAAAGCGTCAAAGAAACAAAACAAAATAAAACAAAGCAGCTGAGAAGGAGCTAAAATTAAAGAATGGCTGCCCTATATAAACTTTTACACTTGACAGAAGGTTTTCACATGCATATACCTGTGTGGAAAGCTTAGACTATCAAGTGAAGCAGCAGGGGAAGACCATTACTGTTATTTGAACCTATAAAGCCCTTCCTTACCATTATACCACCAAGTCTACTTCCTCTTCCCTTGCTGTGATACCCTTCTCCTCCTCAGTGTTTTTTAATTCAACTCCCATCCCCAAACTTTAGGACAATAATATTAAACCTTCTTAGACTATCCTCACTCTTTTATCAAAATTTATTTCAGGGCCTAAGTCTGAACTGGTTAAACTCAAAAACTAGCTCCCCAACCAGGGACACAGTATTGATAATGCATCCTTCTCTTTTTCCAAATTCTGAATTTTAATTTTACCTTTTGAAGAAATTTAATCTCCCTTTTAAAGATCTGTCTAGGAGATGAGGAAACAACTAAGTGAATGAAATATAGAGTGCTACCTTATTGTTCCCTGTGAGCTTGTACTGTCCAGCAGTCAGAAGCATTCAGTGAGAACTTGGGTGCCTCTGAAGGCATTGAATACTCTGTCAACTCTAGAGGATGTTGAAGAGGGGATCACATAATTGCAGAGTCGTATGTGACCTTTAGACCCAGTTAAAATGCTTAGATTTAACTGCTTTTTTATTTTGAAACAAAAATATTTTATGAAGCCGGAATAGTTGTCCTCTATGGTTTACTGCACAATGAAACTCCTTTGGAACTAGACGCACCGTGGGAGAGAGATCTAAATGCATTTCCAAGACCCTTCCCCAAGTATACTTTAGCACTTATATTTACTGAACATCTTGTTCCTGACTGTGAGCTTCTGGAGGCCAAGGAACAGGTGTTTTAGGGGTTTTTTTCTTCCTGCCCTTTACATTCAGTTTAGACTGGGCAGACAAAGGAACCATAATGAATTCTTTGTAATTAACTCTAAAAGCTACAGTTTCTTTGTGATGGGTCAGGTTCTCCACAACATGCTTTCCATTTATTTAATCTTCACAGCACAGCAAACCTATGGCATAGGTAACATTTTTATTTAAAGATGAAGAAACAGAACCTCTGAAAAGTTATTTGCCTGATTTCACACAGCTTGGAATCAGAGGATCTGGGATACAAATATACATTTTTATGGCAACAAAAGCCAGCCCTCTCTGAGGAGAACTGCAGAGTAGGAGAGAAGGGTCTTCTTTGGGTATTGGGGCATCATGTCTGCTGACAGTAGACTCGCTGTATTCTTAGAGGAACTACTGCATTTTGAGGTGGGCAATATGGTGGGAAAAGGGAAGAAGAGTAATATTTAATTGAGCACATGCTGCGTGCTAAGAATTGTGTTAAGCTCTGTCATAGATGTTTTCTAATTTAATCTTCTCTATAATCCTCAGCGATAGCTATTCTTATTCCTCTTTTACTAAGGGAGAATTTAAATCTAAAAGGGGTTAAGCAACTTACCCAAAGCAAGTAGCTGGCAAGTAGCATAGCTAGGATTCAAACCAAGTATTCATGATGACAATGTCCACACTCATTCCACTACATAATGACGGATACAGATTGGAGAAACAGGGAAACAATTTCACACAGGCAAGAGTGGCCAGCGAAAGCAAGATGCAGCAAGGAAGCATATTTTAATTCTTGAGAGATTCCATTTTTTGGTTTCCAAGTTCTGGTTCATTTCACCCTTAAGAACAATGGGTTCTGGGCATGACGACCAAAGCCTGTAGCTATTTGAGAATGTGTCTGGGATGTTGTAATCAAGGTGACCTTCCTGCAGTTTAATTCAAAAGAGGACTAGTGAGCTTCAATAGTTATGTGTGGGCCAGATATTTATTACCCAGCCTTGCTTCATGCTGATCTAGTTAAGGTTTTTTTCTACCTGCCTAAAAAAGAAAAATAAAAAAATACTAACTCAAACGTTTTGAAGCTACTCTTAAATTATGAGACAAGATTCCTTCCCCCCGGCTCCAGCCCCTTACCTAAACAGAAATAAATAGCTGCATAGGGTTTCAAAGGAAAGTATGGGAGTATTGTCAGATTGGCTGATGGAAAGCAGCCCAAGTGTCTTGCTCAGCACTGTGTCAAAGGAGCATTTCTGGAATCTTTGACAGCCAAGCTTTCCTGCTGATTGAATGACCCCCAAGACAGTGATCAGCAGGGAGTGAATTAAAAACATTGCCCAGAAATTAACTGCTTTTTCAGGGTAGTCACTTCCACTAGCTCTGCTGGGAACAGTAAATATTCCACTTACTTAGGGACTCTGGGCATTGCTGTGTGGTGGGAGGTTTCCTTTTATGTTTGTATTGAATCTGTAGCCCATATTAACAATGTAGGAATCATTTGTCCAGGTAAGCCTTACATGGGGCACGCATTTCCTTAAATAGGTAGCTTGTAGTATATCTTCTTTTTCCATCCCTTTCTTGGCAGCTCTCATGAGTATCATGGCTCAAGGTAAAACCATGGCAAAATCCAGAGATTCTAACTTCTCCCCTGATGCTAATTTTCTTTGGGACCTTGGCAAAGTCACTACTGTCTCAAATCACCAACCTTGTCAAGAGAGTCATTTAGGAGAAACTTCAGCCACTCTAAGGCCTTTGAGATGGAACAGGGGATTGAGTCCACAGGGGCTGTTCTCAGGGGCAGTGGCAAGAAATGAAACTGGAAAGGTCAGTTGGAATCCATGTCATGGGGTGAGTTTTGTCAAGAGGTCTGTCCTACCTTTATTTTTTTTTTTGTATCTCTTTTGATAGCAAAGGCTGAGATTTGTAGAGGTATTACAAAATGAGGAAAATGAGATGCCTCCCAGTAACTTAGCACAATAAAAATTAGATTTTTCTGAAGTTAAACTTACAAACTGATTGGAGGAGAGATATGGAAAATCATCTTTAAAAATGCTTTCAGATCCGTAAGACTGACTGGTGAAATAATACATTTAAAGAAGAACATATTGACCCACAGTGGGTGATAATCCTGTGCATCATAGAAAAGGGAGTTGTGCAGTAGGTCTGGGTGGGCCTCTGACTCAGAAGCTCTGACCTGAGTGCTCTTGTGGTATAAACCTCTTTTAAGAGCCAGCCATGGAGGCTAATGGAGGGACCACTGTAATGTAAATGTTCCAGTGAGTATATGAAACTCAATCTAATAAGTCATTTTTGAATCATCACTTTGTGGCTGGTACTGAGGGTGAGCTGACAGGGAGATGTTGTGAGATAGTATAAAGACTATTTGACTAGCAAGAAAGACTTGAACCCAGAAGATCTTGGCTAGAGCCAGCCTCTTCCCCTGTCTAGCTATGTAACTTTGGGCAAGTCACTTCACTCTCTGGCACTCAGTTTTCTGACTGCTTTCCCAGCCTCACTTTTACCACTGTATGTCCTGTTTTGCACATTATCCTTCTAGGTTGCTGGACTGCCCTTGTTAACACCATATTTTTGCCTATGCTGCCTCCCCTGCCCTCAGCATAGAGTGCCACCTAGGCTCCCTCTGTTGCTTTCCATCACCTGGAGTCCTGGTGTCTTCCAAGGTTAAGCTCACATTTGCCAATCTCTTGGTTACAGAACCTGACTGCCCCTGCCAGCTGCCTCTACAGCTAAATCTGCCTCCTCAGCTTTGATCCTAGAAACCAGTGGGGGTTCCTGAGGTCCCAGAATGCCTTGTTCAAGTGACTACTTAATTTCTCAGTTTTTCATCAAATAGCTGAAAGGACGTCATTTGAGGGAGAAAATACATGTAAATAGTACAGTTTCAGAGAACAGGAACAGTACCAGTAGGGAGAAGTGATAGAAATATATAGTATGACATTCCTAATAATTAATATTGTTAAAGAATGATTGAATTCCCTTATAAGGCAGTGGACTCCTTATCACTAGAGGTATTCAATCAGAGAATGAATGAATGATTCAATGATTCCTGATCACAGAAAGGGGATTTTTGCCCCAGTAGGAAGATCGGATTAGATGGCCTTTAAGATCTCCTCCAACACTTATATCCTAGGCTTTTATGATCACTTCAACAGATGAGTAGGTTAGGAAGTGACAAATGGCAGGACCAAAAGCTGTAATACAGTCACTAAACTCGAAGCAGACAATTTCAGAAAAGAATATCAATGTTGACACATGTAGGCAGAGATTATTAATCAAACATTTGTTTATTTATTCATTCATTCAGTCACCTTTTATTGAGTGCATGTTATGTTCCAGGCACAATTCTGCACACTACAGAGATTCAAGAGAAATAAGAGGCAGCCCCTGCCACCAAAATAGTATAGGCCAGTGATGCAGACACATATGTAAACAAATTAATATAATGAGATCAGTACTACAAAGGAAGAGCAAATCAAGTGTGACAGTTGCATGGAGGAGAGAGAGAACAACTTCTCGCAGAGGCTGGGGATAGCTTCAAAGAGGAGTTGGATTTGGACCCATGAGAGAGTTTAACAGGATAAGCAATGGGAGCTGGTCATGCATTTTCCAAGCACAATAACAGCTTTATCAAAGGTACTGGGATGTAAAAGAGCAAAGTATGTTTGGGAAATATAAGAGAGAGGAAGGTAGATGGGGTGAAGGAAGAGAAAGGCAGGCACTCGGCTAAATGAGGAGAGGCAAGATTCTGCCAAAAGGCCTTAAACACCACACTCAATGTAACGTTTAGATTATAAAGTATGTGGCTAGCACAGAGCAGACACTACAAAACGGTAGCTCACTCCCTCTCTACTTGTTCCTTTCCTGTGCATGGATGTCTAGATGGGTTCAAGGAGGTACCAAAGGCTTCTCGTCACTCTCCAAGGTCTGACCAAGGCGCATGCTCTACAAATCGTGTTTTGCTCTGACTCTTTAGTTGTCAACAGTGCAGAACTCTGTTAAGAGGGATATTGTGTCAGAGGTTGTTACGAGGTGAGTGCCCATTCCCAATGAATGGGTTGAAGACCCAGGGAGATTCATAAGTTTATTGCAAAGGGGTCCCCAATTCAGATGTGGCTCTACACTCACTGTCTGTACACTGACCAACAGTGTCTCTCACAAAGATGTGAATTCAAACAGACATTGTTGCTGTTGTGATTAATAAAATGCACATTCATTTGAAAGCTTCACTGAATTGATTGTAACTTTTTGCCATTGCATAGTTCTTGAGTAAAAATACAAATCCTATTATGTGAAAGTTTGAGGAAAGTTTTAACATTTAACAGTTTCTTGCAAAATTTGCAACCAGTAGTCTAATTGGGAGAGACTTGAGTTCGAACCCTGTCTTTGCCACTCAGCCTTGTACTTTCCACATCATCTTGTAACTTAGTTAGTGTGAGTGTCTCCTCCATTGTGGGCTTCTCAGAATCAGACGTGGTGAGATGTCATATGCATCTCTATGCCTCCAGAACCTAGATTTGATAGTGGCAAAGTAATAGCAGTAGATACATACCTGCAGACCTCAGCTGCTATGTACTGAGTCTACTAGCCATATGGCCTTGGGCAAATTATGTAAGCGCCATGGACCTTAGTTTCCTCATAATAAATCTGAGATAGTGATACATTATATTGAAGCACTGTTGTGAGGATATAAAGCAGATATATATATATATATATATATATATATATATATATATATATATATATATATATATATATATATATATATATAAAACAGGAGTCAACAAAGAGTCTGACAAATTGCAGATGCTCAAAAATGTTGCCATTTTCCCTTCCTCCTTTCCTTAGCATTTGACTAAGGGTGGTTGTGATTTTTTTATCAAGCAAGTTACATTTTCATATTTGCACTTTGGAGTCACTATCAATGGAATAGTGAATAAGAAGCTTGGGATAGGAGGAGGAAGAGGTCTGGGAAGCAGGGAGAAGAGGGGATAATGGCCACAGAAAGGCAAGTTAAAGGACTACTTCAGTAATACAGGTAGAGATGATGAAGCTTGGACAAAGGCAGTGGAGGTGAAGATGGAGGAGATAAAACCCAGAAAAAGTAATATTTGGGGGTGATTGTTTCTGATAACAGAGCTTCATGGCAGTGAATTATCTTTCCTATGGTTTACTTACAAGGAGCACATTATGTCTGGAGCTGGGCAAGTAGGGGGACCTCTCTGAAGAGTCCAGATTGATGCACTCTTCCTTGAAATTAGATATGGAGGGAGCTCCTGCAGAAGAGTGCAGAAATTGCCCAGGAGGAAGGGCCAGAAGCACCATGAACTCTTGGGAATAAAGAGAAATTGTCCTGAGAATGTTTAGGAATCCTGGCAGGGTTTTGGCAGTTTACATACCATCCAGTGTATTTAGACATAGAAGTGTAATGTCAACTAGAAAAGAAAAAAGAAAAAAAGCCCATTTACTCTACAGTTCATCTCTGGGGAATTTCATCTATCTCCTGTTGCCCGTATAATTGAGGCTATAGACACTGCCCCTGATAGGACCATCTGATATGTACAGGAGAGATATTCAAAAGTTGTTAAAGGGCTTATCCTGGATCGGGTGCCCTTTCACCCAGCCTAGACCTATATACTTTTCTTGTTTTCTGCTTCATGTCTCTACTTGAAAAGTGATTTTGAAAAGTAGCATACAAACTGATCAATCATGCAAACAAGACAAAACTCCCACGGAGCACATGAAGGAACAGAACAAAGATTATTTTTGTCTGTCTAGTTAGGATTTGCATATGCTGGAATATTTCTGACAGGTTCCTTGTGGCTCTCCTGAGAGAAAAAAAAAAAAATCACGAATCTACATATAACTAGAAGATGAGGAAAGTTCAGTGGAGAAAAATAGAGTGAGGTTCTTTACATTCTCAAGTTTCTATTGCAATAGTTAATGTGACATTCAAGTTACAAAATGGCAGTGATGGTGCCTCTTGCTGATAACTTCAGACAAATGAGGGGGAAAATAAAAGATTCTTCTCTGTCTTGATAGGAAAGAGACTGAGAATCGCTTTTTCTCAACCTTCAAAAGTGTTTCAACAACAAATATATTTGATGCTGCCTTTATCCCTTCTCTACCCCTTCAATCTCAAGGCTTTCAGGTTAAGACCCTATGCCAATCTTATTCCAAACAAGAGGCTTCTTACTAGTCTCAGATTCCAGCATATGATGTCTGAATTAGTCCTCAGTATGTCTGGGCATGAGGGTAGGTGGGGAACCTCAGCAATTTGCATGGTCATGGAGAGCCTTTCTCTACCACAAGCAACTGGACTTTTTCCTCAGTTTCATTGTCCAACTCTCTAGTTTCCCTCTAGGACTGGATAAGACCAGTGCTCAAGTCTGAATCCCAACTTGTTTGACTGGAGAGTTCTGATACAGACTTTAAGTCAACTCCATCCCCTAGAAAGGCAGAATCTTCTCTCTGCACTGCCTGAATGAATTGGTCTCCCAGAGTCTTTACTTCCTGCTTGATTTTAGACTCACCTGCTACTTGGTCTCACATCCAAGCCACTTGCTTGCCTCAGTGGGTCCCTGGGACAAAATTCTGTCTCAGCCTGGCCTCATCTTAGCATGGTGCATTGCATGGTGAGTAGGTAAGTGGATGATTCCCCAAACTCTTTCCTTCCTGTTCTCCTCTTGTCTCCTCTCACTCTCCATTGGTGAGCATCACTGAGTTCTCTCCCAAACAAATTATGATCCCTGCCATGGGCCAGACACTCTGGACACACCCCTATCATTGTAATTTCATACACTATACTAAATTTGTTTATGTGTCTCTCTCCCCAACTAATCTTAAACTCTGAATCGGGAGTCTTATTTATTTCTGTGCTTCCAGGGGAAAAAAATAGAAGCTTAATACATGATTGTTAAACTGAGTTGAATTTAGAAGCTTGATTAAAGGTGCTTAGTTTAGTGTACAAAATAAATGAAACACAAGCTCTTGAGGCTCACATCCAGACTGGGGACATAAGACCTGTCTCCTATGGTTCATTACATCAGATGTGATCAGGCTTTTGTGTCTGATCTGGATCGTACACCTCAGAATGCAATGCTAGAGAGATCCCTGCGAATTGCAGAAGACAGAGAGGCCTTTCTAAGGAAGTGTGTGCACTCATTTGTCCAGATCTAAAACCTCTTAATTCACCCAAACCTCCAAGGTACTTGAGTTTCTGAGATACATTTCAGAAAGTCACATTAATCAGACATCAGTTTTTCTCTGCCCATCAAGAAAGCAAGCCTATGGTACATACGAATATGAAGGGACATATTTGATACACATTTTGTACAGCTTACAAATAGTTGTAGTAATTATCATATTGTAATACTAGTAGTAATTGCCACATTGTATTTTATGTGTTTACTTCCTTCCCCATTACTAAGGGATAATGTTCAACATAGGTAAAGCATGGTACACTTTTTTTAAAGATTTTTTTGATGTGGACCATTTTTAAAGTCCTTATTGAATTTGTTACAATACTGCCTCTGTTTTATGTTTTGGTTTTTTGGCCATGAGGCATGTGGGATCTTAGCTCCCCGACCAGGGACTGAGCTCGGACCCCCTGCATTGGAAGTTGAAGTCTTAACCACTGGACTGCCAGGGAAGTCCCAAGCATAGTACATTTTAAGTGTTGAAGGAATAAATGATGTTCACACACAACAATGATAAATTTAGGATCTGGAAAAAATGAGACTGTATCCTTTATTTTATAAAATGGTAGAATAATTATTAAAAATAAATGCTTTTGTTATCCCCCGTTTTAAAAATGGAGCCCTGCTAGTAACATGAATAAAGAAAGGAAAAATATTCACCTTACTCATTGTAACCTAGTTGCCATGGATTAACAGAAAAATCACTTATAAGTTTCCTAGCCACCAAGGACCAAAGGCAGCACTATAGGCTACATAGTTCCTATTGTCAGAAAGGAAGAAACATACTAATTCCTCAAGGAGTAAATTTTTTTACCTGGTGGAAATTTCTCATACAGGACTTCCTCCAGGGCCAAATTAAGCAGCATATTTGTTACCTCAGGGAGCCAACCTGTGACAAAAACAAGGATAAGTGGTCTTCAGTGATCTGACAGAACACTGTGGACCATCTCTGAACTGCCAGGTTCCTATAATGAGGATTTGTTCTCCTTGTCTTGATTTAGTTTGCAGTAATATGATTAAGGGTTTTCCTTAGCACTTTCAGTTTTCCTGTCTAAGGGCTAGCAGCTTGTTTAAACATTTGGATTTAGTTGGCAACCATCTGAAAGTTATCTATTCTGTATCTGGATGGCCAATGTAATTTCTGAAAGACTGCCAGAATCGGCAATGTCAATGTTAAAATTCAATGATAGGCCATCTGATCTGGTAAAATAGCTTCTCCAAAGGCCATTTGTTTGTGAAGCCTGTCTGTTGATATGCCCTAGCTTTGTTGAATGGCAACTACTGGGACACATCTAGAAGCCTGACTTCCATATCTAGTGTAGAGATCAGGGTATTAATTGTCAGCCACTCTTTTGCATTATTTAATCAAGATGGATATATTAGATCTCACTGAAAGAAAATTTTCCTGTTCTTCCTCATCCCCAGTGTAATTTTCTCTGAGCTGCTTTGTAAACTGCAAGTGGAGAAAAGACCATGACTTGGAGACAGACAGATTTGTGTCCATATTCAGACTACATTGCTTACTGGTTGTGTGACTAGGAGAAGTCAGTGAATCTCAATGAATCTTAGTTTCTCCATCTGTAAAATGGGGATCAGTGTAGCTACTGATACTTTGCAGGTTTCTTATGGTGATTAAGTGACATAATACATGTAAAACTCCTAGCCCAGGGCGTGGCATAGTAGTCATGTAGCGAATGGTAGCTGCCAGAATGGTGGTGGTGGTGTTGCTGATGATGGTGATGATGATGATGATGATGATGATGATAATTTGTAAAGGTGGGTAGTTCAAACCTGCTTCAATTTTTGTTGTGAGATGATAGCTTTGAAAACTGTAAAATGCTATATAAATGTAAAGTATTATTTAAATTGCTATCTCTGTGTTCATGGAGCAGTTCTTTCATACTTCTATTGTAAGAGTTATCACATTGCAAAGTAGTTAATTCTTTGCTTGTTTGTCTATCCCACTACACTGACAGCTTCATCCATGTGGGACTGTGTCATATGTGATCAGTAAGTGTTTGATAAATAAAGAATGAAGGTTTAATGTTTCCCCTTGAGATGGCAACAGCAATAACAACAACTACTACTATTACTACTATTTGTTGAGTTTTTCTGATTAACAAGAAGCGTGCAAGGCACTTTCACATATAATATTTTGTGAAATATTTCTATAATATTTATATAGTATTATTTTAATAATATTTTCATTAAAATATTTTCATAAAACCCTGTAATATTAGCATTATTATCCTTATTTTACAGATAAAATAAGTACAGAGTTGTTGTGATCCTGTAGATACAACTGGTTGACTTAATTTCCCTCACAACCTTTTTATTTCATATGGCTTTGGATAAAAGTAAATTTTAGTCTATTCTTTCTCTCTTCCCCTAAATTTTGAAATTGTGGATTGGTTGTGGATGAATGACAACCATCTTTCTAACTCAACTGCATATTTCTATAACTGAAATGTTTTCTCAACACACAAATGGAAAATAAGAGAGAGATTTCAGAAAGAGTATGATCATCTTATGATAGCAATGGAAGAACTGCTAATAAAAACAATAGCCATTTTAAAAGCAATCACATGGATTAGATGAAATGTTGTTGCTTTTTGTTCCTGAGAGACATCTTGCCTGTGTGCTAGGGATGCATTTGGGCCATAAGCTGGTCACCATTTGGCAGGGTACTTTGAAATGATAGGTGGAAAATTCATTTTCTAAAGAGCAAAGAGCAACATCTGGGAGGGAAAGATATTATGTTGCTATTTCCAGGGCCCTAGTCAAAACCAGCAGTGTAAAATAGCATTTCCAGTGTGGAAAAGCAATATGCTTTCAAATAACTTTAGCAAGAGAAAGACGGAGCAAAGGAAAGGGTAGAATTATAACCAGATAGGACTTGTAGCAGGGCTAGATAGAGTCTATTATTTGTTTAAAGGATTATCTGGGTCCACCTCATCTTCAGTATTTGTGTAAGTTCATCCGAAGAGATTTCATAAGGGAAGGGGTAGTGTTTATATTCATTAAGCCAGAATCAACAATATGATTTTTGCACAAGATTTTTAGGGAGATTTAAAATGATTAATGCATCTTCAAGTAGTTAGGGATGGAGGATTTTCTAAAACATCTTATCTTTATCTAATAAGGCCTCCAGAGGATACAAAAGCTTATTAAGGCATACAGAAAAATTTGCAGCAGTTTATTAAAAACACATTTGCACAAATTTCCAAAGTGTGCTGCTATTGTTTGTCGAGGCTGTGAGATAGCGGCCTCTTTCGCAATGTGTATGGAAATGGATGCATAAAATCCCCTGTTTAGTAAGGCAAGTGACACATGCTCCCCTCAGTACAGTGGAACAATTATAAGCTTCAGAGTCAGTCTTGTGATCAAATCCTGATGTAACTTAGTAGCTACGTGATCTGCAGCAGATACTCACTTTGTCCACATATAAACTGGGGATAATAGTATCTAATTCCTTGGGCTTTTTTAAAAAAGAGATTAAATGAGATCATGTGTGCACAATAATGCTAAGCATAGGGGTCTGGACATGATAAATATTCTATGAAAAGTACCTCAGTCTAGGCACCTAGCCAGCACAGTCTGGATAATGATCTGGAAAAAAGTTACCTGGAAACCTGTGGATGAATGGGTCTCATTGCCACAAATCTGACCCCCTAACCAATCTCTCTCTTTCACTTCCCTCCTGGACATAAATGGAGGTCACTTTTTGCTTAACAACTATTTATTGAGCACATCCTGTATTTTAGGTCCTGAGAATACATGCAGCAGTGATACACTGGGAGTACCAAGTATTCTCATGAAGTTTATCCTCTCACATGGATTATTGCACCAGCCTTCTGATTGGTTCTCCTGTTTTCAATTTCTCCTCTTAAAATCTAGTCCCTACCTACTCTTAGTATGAACTATCCAAAACACAAGTCATGTCATGTTGATCCCTTTCCAAAAACCCAGCCAGGTTTTCTTCACCTATAGAATTAAATTTCCTGTTTGTAGATATGACAGTCGAAGTCTTCATCAACTGTTCCCAGCTGACCACTTCTGCTTCATCTCTAACTTGTTCTCACATCACAGCTCTCACTGGGCAACCTGCCTTTCCCTGATCTCATGCCCTATCCTTTCAGTAGTCTTACCTCTGCAAATTACTCATTATGAGACTGGGCTAGGCTTTGCTGTTCCCTTAAAGCAGTGTTCTTTATTAATACTTCCATTGTTAAATATCTTTTGTTATATAAATAGAAACAGAGTGTCGAGAATAAGGGAGAAAGAAGATCCTGCTCTTCCTTCCCCCCACTGGACTTTGGAATCCACATCTGGGGCCTTTACTGTAAACTTGATGTTGATAGAGGTCCAGCAGAGACTGACTAGAATTGGGAGTAGAAATATTGCCTTTAACCAAAATATAGTTCAGGAAGAAACTAAATCTGGACAATAGAAAGTTACTGTTTCATCTGTATGGTTCCTTTGCTCCTTGATTTAAAAACATGATCTAAGTTTCATTTCAAACTTATTTACCTGATAATGATATAAGATTGAGATGATATACATTTTATTTTTTAATAAGGTCACAAATACCTAAAGTTAATTTCATAATTTTTTGTTTGAGTTGTTTCAAAATATTAAACTAATGAACATTTTAAATTACTGAAATATATGTGTTAGTTGTGCTGGATAAAATGGTTTCCAAGGTCCCAGGCAACTTTCCAAGGTCCCCATGGCTGAGGTCGCTGCTTATATTTCACATGCCCTGGCACTCCTCCTACTAGGACCGTATGCTTAGTTATTCCACCCAGCACTGACTCACTCCTTGCTGCTGGTAATGAAGATTCTCTGTATCTGGTTTTCTTGGAAAATAGCTTCAGGGTTGGGAGGTGTGTGTGTGTATTTGTGAATGTGCATGCCTGCACATATGTGTGGGTCCACCAAGAGCTGAGTTCTGACATATCACGAATACGTTTTTCTCCTTGGAAACCAAATCAGGCATGACCCTGTTCTGGGTTTCTTTAGAACAATAACTTGAACTAACTTTATTTTTATAGCTTAAGTAAATCTACTCATTACTCATAAAACCAGCAGCACTGTGGGACAAATGCACTGTGGTAAGATGAGAAGAGAAAGATCTCCAGGGGTGATGCCAAATTCTTGGACTCCTCCCCCCATATTAGGCAGCACCCAAGAATGAATCTTCTCTGCGATGGGTATCACGTGGCCACAAAAGGGACAGCTTGTCTTATAAAATCTGTCTTGAATTCCACTAATTTCTAGCTCTTTGGTTTCTGTTATCTGAGAACTGCTTGCAAGGCTGGAGAAGATGAGAGCAGGGAGGTAATGGGGAAGAATTGATGATAGGATAGGATTTCAGGTATCAACCAAGGCAGACTGAGGAGAATCAAAATCATCAGAATTATTATTGAGAAGAAATAAATCATTACTGAGACATTATAGCTCAGGAGGAAAAGCGTGGACTTTTAAGTCAGGAGGATGACCATTTTGAAACCTGGCTCTACCACTTTCTCCCTGTGTGATTTGGGGCAAGGTACCAAATCTCTCCTAGCCTCAGTTTCCTCATCTGCAAAACAGAGTTAACACCAGAATCAACTCATAGGCATAATATAGTCTCTGAATTACATATATATAATTATATACATATAGAATTATAATATATATATATATATATATATATATATATATATATATATATTCACTCAGAAGAAGCCATGGCGCAAACTTCATGATCTAAAAATTATAGCTGTTATTATCATTAATTATAGTAGTAGTAGAATGAGAAACAAGAGTTGCATAGAAAATGATAATACACAGTGAAAGAAAACATTGAGAGGATGCGCGGCAAAGTCAGTGGCCAAGAGAGTCATGAGTAGGGAAGGGCAAGAAAAGACTCAGTGAAGGGTGAGTATATGTGTCAAGAGGCTTCTTTTGTGTGGTTTCTGGCTCTTGTTTGGAATGGGAGCATGAACTTAATGGAGTACCATCCTGGCTTTTGATCTCCCTCAAAGAGCATCATTCTGCCTTTCCAACTCTGTCTTGTCAGTCAATAAAACCTGCAAAATCAATTGGTTATACAGCAAAGGGTGAGAGAATTTTGATACTGCCACTCATAGACCCCAGTCTAAATGGGTTCAGCTAGAATGGCCTGATGACAAAGTCATTACCTCAAACCTATATTTTAGCTCATCCTACCTAGGGCCTCCTGAGACCATTCCTAGTCATTTTTTTATTATTATTATTATTATTTTTTTTGGCTGTGTTGGGTCTTCGTTTCTGTGCGAGGGCTTTCTCTAGTTGCGGCGAGCGGGGGCCACTCTTCATCGCGGTGTGCGGGCCTCTCACTATCATGGCCTCTCTTGTTGCGTAGCACAGGCTCCAGACGCACAGGCTCAGTAGTTGTGGCTCACGGGCCCAGTTGCTCCGCGGCATGTGGGATCCTCCCAGACCAGGTCTAGAACCCGTGTCCCCCGCACTGGCAGGCGGACTCCCAACCACTGCACCACCAGGGAAGCCCCTTCCTAGTCATTTTTGCTGGATTGGGAATCCTTGGATAACAATACCTGCAGGAACCATGCCGGAATTTTCTTTTCTACTTGGAATAGTGCATCAATCTTCAGGTCATCAATTCTCCATGGACTGGGGAGGAAGGGGGAGGAAACAATCCATCGAAGAGCTTTGTTTGCCAGGAGTCCATTCCACCCAACTGGCTACTGTTTCCTCCCTTTCCTTTCTACCAAAGTCTGATACTCAGAATGTTATTTATAAAAGGTTCACCCATTGATCCAAGTTCTCTTTGGGGGGTTATTTTTTTCCAATTCTTTATACTCTTTCCAGAATGTTTTGTCCTCCAGACCCATCCCCATCCTGGTCATCTCTGTTGGATTTTTTGCCATTGACATGCTTGGAGTGTGGGACCCAGATGTGGATGTCAAAGTTGTAAAGTCTACTCACTGTGGGGAAGATTGAGCAGAACCTTCATTTTTTTCATTCTCATCACAATTTCTATTAATGCAGCAGAATAATATGTATAAAGCAAGTATCAGGGAAGGAGCTGTGTTTGGGAAGGGTCAAAGCCTTAATAGCAGAGATAAAAAAGACATGGAGAGAAAACAATTAAGGAAATTAGGCAATGGAAGTACTATTTACAATAGCCAGGACGTGGAAACAACCTAAATGTCTAATGACAGATGAAAGGATAAAGAAGATGTGGTACATATATACAATGGAATATTACTCAGCCATAAGAAAGAGTGAAATTGGGTCATTTGTAGAGATGTAGATGGACCTAGAATCTGTCATACAGAGTGAACTAAGCCAGAAAGTGAAAAACAAACATCATATATTAACACATATATGTGGAATCTAGAAAAATGGTACAGATAAACCTATTTCCAGGGCAGGAATAGAGATGCAGATGTAGAGAACAGACAAGTGGACACAGCAGGGGAAGGGGAGGGTGGGACGAATTGTGAGATTAGGGTTGACATATATACAATACCATGCATAAAATAGATAGCTAGCGGGAGCATGCTATAAAGACAGGAAGCTTGGCTTGGTGCTCTGTGGTGACCTATATGGGTGGGATGGGGGGAGGGGTGGGAGGCAGATCTAGGAGGGAGGGGATATATGTATACGTGTAGCTGATTCACTTCATTGTACAGCAGAAACTAACACAGCATCATAAAGCAATTATACTCCAGTAAAAAAATTTAACATCTTAAAAAGAAAGCAAATGAATATTACTAGAGACAGAGTATCTCATCATGATAAAAGTGTCAATACAAGAGAAAGAAATGAAATATTTTTAGTTTATTTGTACCTAAAAGAGAGCTGCAAAATTCATAAAGTAAAAACTGACAAAATTGAAAGAAGAAATAGAAAGACCAATCATTATAGTTGAAGATATCAATACTCTTCTCTCAGTAAGTGATAGAACAAGTAGAACAGTAAGAACAGGAAACTTGAACAGCACTATCAAACAACTTGACCTAACTGACATCTATAGAACACTTCACCCAGCAACAGCAGAATACCTTTTATTTTCAAATGTATGTGGAATGTTTACAAAATAAACTCTATGCTGGATGACAAAAAATAAATAAATAAATAAATAAATAAATAAATAAATAAATAAAGTAGTCAATGAAGGAAGTAATCATCATAATAATAACAACAATGATAATAATTATAATAGACCTTTCATTCCTAAGTCTCTTCGCTCTCACAGGGCCATCCCAGTGGTCAGAGGTTTTCTAAATCTCAGAACCTGTCACTGGAATTCAGTGCATTTTTTCTGGTCTCCCTTAAGGGAACAAGGCCCATGATACAGGAACAGAAAAGCTGATTAAGAATTTCAAAACTTTATCCTTCCCTCCAAAACGTGAAGGTGACACTGTCCAGTGATTCTCAGTCCTTCCTTGACTACTTCTCTCAACCCAGGTACTGAAGTGACTTTGAACATTTTTCTAAACTGGGTCTGTTTTCTCCTTCCTTTGGCTAATACCAAAATTTACTTCCTAAACCTTCCTTCCCACTCCCCTTGTCCAAGTCTGAGATGTCCTCCTCAGTCTGCCAGATTAACTTTATTTTCCTAGTAGCTTTGCTCCATAACTAAATTAGAGCAAAGATTGGGGAAAACAAGACTGGGGTCCTATCCCTGTGTGAAGGTGCAAGGTCCTTGGAGGTGTGTGAAGATCCAGGAATTCAGTCATAACCTCATCAGAGCAGTGAGTACATCTGTGAATAGATTTCCCATTTGTAAGGTACTTTTACAAAATTTCATCTATCTATAATTTTACATTGTACTAATATTATGCAATGGATATATAAGCAACATAAAATGTAATTTCTGAAAGGAAACATACAGGGACTTTTGGGGTCACCTAGTACAAACACCTTTGTTTTTCAGACAAGAAACTTGAGCCCACAGAGGAACTGTGATTCATCCAAGATTACACCACTAGGACAAGCTGGAATTGGGGCTTACGCCAGGGTCTCTTGACTCCCAATACACTACCCTGATAAACAGGAATCCTACTTCCCTACTTCTACTCCTACTCCACTTTTCTATTGAGATTGATCCTAGGGGCAGGGGCAGAATTGAGTGTTTATGCTGAACATGCCTACAGTTTGTTTACCTGTGCTATCAGAGGAAGTAGACATACACTCAGTTTCTACAGAGTCGAAGGGCTTTCCAGAATCTAGGAGGAACAAGACAGTTAAGCGAGAATCAATAAGAGCTAAATACAGATGGATGGAGGTTGTTTAAGGGACACAGGGAGCAATGAAGAAGAGGAGCAGCCTTATTTACAAAGGAAAAATTCTATGCTGCCCTCCTCTGTGTCCATGAAAGAGGAAATATAGAACTTCCAAGGAGTCACTTTGGCAATAAATTAAAACCATGAGGGGAAGCAAGAAGCAATGAATTTTCAGGAGGGTATTCAATCAAAACCCTGGCTCTATGAGGAAATAAGAGGCAGAGGAAAGATAGAGTTGGTCTGAGCTATGGTTTGTATCATAACATCTTGATGCTCAGAGCATAGAAGAACCAACCAAGACAAGGTCAGTAATCCAGTGCTCCATTCTGAGTAATTGGGCCCAGGAAGAAGGAAAATGGCATGTGATAAAGCATCACCAGACAAGATCTCTGCCACTTACTAGTTGTGTGAGGCAATCATTTTGCCTCTGTGAGTCTATGGTGTCATTAGAAAAGCTGTGCAGATGTGAGTTCCAGTGGTGAGTGCCCACATCTGAATAGCAATCACCAAATAGTGTGACATGCTCCCAAGTGTCTGTGCAGGAGATTTGGGGCCAGGGGACCTGGAATCACATTCTGTATCTGTTAATAGCTATGAGTAACATCACTGTCCTTATCTATAAAATGTGGACTTTAGGGAGAATCAAATAAGAGAAAAAACATGAAAGTGTTGTACATTATGAAGTATCAAATATAAATGCTCAGTGTTAGTATACTCATAATAACTATTATTATCTTTTGCCTTCTCTTGGGACAACATTATCCAGAGAAGAGGGTCTTGACAATATATGAAGACAGATTCTGTTTCACAGGGTCCTTGAACCTCCTGAAATTATATCTAAAGTTTTAAGTGTAATTATATCAGCATTTTGAAGGAGTTTATGATCCAAAGGACTTACGGACTTGATTTATCAGAGATCTGCAGCCTTTCATTCTGACCCTGACACCCAGGGGATACTATAGCAGTATAGAGGCTCACTGTAGCTGTAGAGTTGGTAAATGGAGCTTGGGAGAGGCTGTTAAATTGTAATCACTAGGGGAAAAAGTTATGGAATGTTTGAAAAAGTTGCCCCAAATCTTCAGATATATCCCTTCCTTGGTGTCATATTTTCCCTACCTCTCACCACTTAGAAATCACTGAAAAGGCATATGGATCCTGGATCAGCTTTAATTCAGTCCTTATTCTACTGTAGGCTCTCATTCCTACATGTCTACTAAATCTCCTTCTTTTAAGGTTACCAAATACTTCTTAATTGGCAAATTGCCAAATATATGGGTCATTTTCAATTCTTATCTTGTAAAAACTCTAGAATTGGACATTTTTTGTCATTCTTCTCTCAATATCTTTTACTGAAATATAATTGACTTACAATATTATATTACTTTCCGGCATACAACATAGTGAGTGATTCAACATCTTTATATATTACAAAATGATCACCATGATAAGTCTAGTTACCATCCATCACTATACAAAGATATTACATAATTATTAACTGTATTCCCCACACTTTACATTTCATACCTTTGTCTAATTTGTTTTGTAACTGAAAGTTTGTATCTCTTAATCTCTCTCACTTATTCCTCTCCAGCCCCCACCCCATTCCTCTCTGGCAGCCATCTCTTTGTTCTCTGTACCTATGACTCTGTTCCTGTTTAGTTATGTTTGTTTGTTTAGTTTATTAGATTCCACATCTAAATGAGATCATGTAGTGTTTGTCTTTCTCTGTCTGACTTATTTGATTTAGCATCATACCCTCTACGTCCATCCATATTGTTACAAATGGCAAGATTTCATTCTTTTTTATGGCTGAATAATATTCCATTGTGTGTGTATACCACTTCCTTTTTATCCATTCACCTATTGATGGACACTTATGTTGCTTCCATATCTTGGCTATTGTAAATCATGCTACAATGAACATAGGGGTGCATCTTTTTGAATTAGTGTTTTTGGTTTCTTCAGAAAAAAACCCAGAAGTGGAATTGCTGGACCATGTGGTAGTTCCATTTTTAATTTTTGAGGGACCTCTGTATTGTTTTCCATAGTAACTATACCAGTTTACATTCCCACCAGCAGTGCATAAGAGTTTCCTTTTTTCCACATCCTTGCCTATTAATTGTCTTTTTGATAATAGCCATTCTGACAGATGTGAGGTGGTATTTCACTGTGGTTTTGATTTGCGTTTCCCTGCTGATTAGTGATATTGGTCATGTTTTCATGTGTACATTAGCCATCTGTATATTTTCTTTGGAAAATTGTCTATTTAGGTCCTCTGCCCATTTTTTAATTTAGTTGTTGGTTTTTTGATTTCTGAGTTGTATGGGTTCTTTGTATAGTTTGGATATTAACCCCTTATCAAATATATTGTCTGCAAATATATAAGTAAGCTTCCTTTCTGTTTTGTTGATTATTTCCTTCGCTGCACAAATGCTTCTTAGTTTGACATAGTCCCATTTGTTTATTTTTGTTTTTCTTTTTCTTGCCTGAGGACATATCCAAAACAATATTGCTAAGGCCAGTGTCAAGGAGTGTATTGCCTATGTTTTCTTCTAGGAGTTATGGTTTCAGGTCTTACATTTAAATCTTTAATCCATTTTGAATTTATTTTTATATATGGTGTGAGAAAGTAGTCCAGTTTTATTCTTTTGCATGTAACTGCCCAGTTTTCCCAATACCATTTATTGACAAGGCTGTCTTTCTCCATTGTATAGTCTTGCCTCCTTTGTCATAGATTAATTGACCATTTGGCATTATTCCTTGGCTTCTGGGCCCTCTATTCTGTTCCATTGATCTGTGTCTGTTATTGTGCCAGTGCTGCACTGTTTTGATTACTGTAGCTTTGTAGTATAGTTTGAAATCAGGGAGTGTGACACCTCCAGCTTTGTTCTTTCCAAAGATTATTTTGGCTATTCAGGGTCTTTTGTGTTTCCATACAAATTTTAGAATTATTTGTTCTAGTTCTGTGAGAAATGCTACTGGTATTTTGATAGGGATTGCATTGAATCTGCAGGTTGCCTTGGGTCATATGGTCATTTTAACAATTTTAATTCTTCCAATCCATGAGCAGAGTTCAACATTTTTTTATTGTTTGACTTCATCACAATATATTTTTATGGCTTTTCTCCTATGCCTCCATCACTTCATTATTGCTCTCCTTTGTAAATCTTCTTCCACTACTTTCTTCTTAAATGTTGATGTTCCACAAATTTTTGTTCTTCCCATGCTTTCCTCTAAGAGTTTTATAGTGTCTGGCCTTACATTTAGGTCTTTAATCCATTTTGAGTTTATTTTTGTTTAGGGTGTTAGGAAGTGTTCTAATTTCATGTAGCTGTCCAGTTTAACCAGCACCACTTATTCAAGAGGCTGTCTTTTCTCCATTGCATATTCTTGCTTCCTTTGTCAAAGATAAGGTGACCATATGTGTGTGGGTTTATCTCTGGGCTTTCTATCCTGTTCCATTGATCCATGATTCTGTTTTTGTGTCAGTACCATACTGTCTTGATTACTGTAGCTCTGTAGTATAGTCTGAAGTCTGGCAGCCTGATTCCTCCAGCTCTGTTTTTCTTTCTCAAGATTGCTTTGGCTATGCAGGGTCTATTGTGTTTCCATACAAATGGTGAGCTTTTTTGTTCTAGTTCTGTGAAGAATGCCAGTGGTAGTTTGATAGGGATTGCATTGAATCTGTAGATTGCTTTGGGTAGTATAGTCATGTTCACAATGTTGATTCTTCCAATCCAAGAACATGGTATATCTCTCCATATGTTTGTATCATCTTTAATTTCTTTCATCAGTGTCTTATAGTTTCCTGCATACAGGTCTTTTGCCTCCTTAGGTAGGTTTATTCCTAGGTATTTTATTTCTTTTTATTGCAATGGTAAATGGGAGTGTTTCCTTAATTTCTCTTTCAGAATTTTCATCATTAGTGTAGAGGAATGCAAGAGATTTCTGTGCATTAATTTTGTATCCTGAAACTTTACCAAATTCATTGATTAGCTCTAGCAGTTTTCTGGTGGCATCTTTAGGATTTTCTATGTATAATATCATGTCATCTGTAAACAGTGACAGTTTTACTTCTTCTTTTCCAATTTGTATTCCTTTTATTTATTTTTCTTCTCTGATTGCCGTGGCTAAAACTTCCAAAATGATGTTGAATAATAGTAGTGACGGTGGGCACCCTTGTCTTCTTCCTGATCTTAGAGGAAATGCTTTCAGTTTTTCACCATTGAGAATGATGTTGGCTGTGGGTTTGTCATATATAGCTTTTATTATGTTGAGGTAGGTTCCCTCTATGCCCACTTTCTGGAGAGTTTTTATCATAAATGGGTGCTGAATTTTGTCAAGAGCTTTTTCTGCATCTATTAAGATGATCATATGGTTTTTATTCTTCAATTTGTTAATATGGTGTATCACATTGATTGATTTGCATATATTGAAGAATCCTTGCATTCCTGGGATAAACCCCACTTGATTATGGTGTATGATCCCTTTAATGTGCTGTTGGATTCTGTTTGCTAGTATTTTGTTGAGGATTTTTGTGTCTGTGTTCATCAGTGATTTTGACCTGTAATTTTCTTTTTTTGTGTGGTGGAACACTCTAAGACATAAATCACAGCAAGATCCTTTTTGACCCATCTCCTAGAGTAATGGAAATAAAAACAAAAATAAACAAATGGAACCTAATGAAACTTAAAAGTTTTTGCAAGCAAAGGAAACCATAAACACGACAAAAAGACAATCCTCAGAATGGGAGAAAATATTTGCAAACTGACAAAGTATTAATCTCCAAAATATACAAGCAGCACATGCAGCTTAATATCAAAAGAACAAACAACCGAATCCAAAAATGTGCAGAAGACCAAAATAGACATTACTCCAAAAAAGACATACAGATTGCCAGCAAACACATGAAAAGATGCTCAACATCACTAATCATTAGAGAAATGCAAATCAAAACCACAATGAGGCATCTCACCTCACACCTGGCAGAATGGCCATCATCAAAAAATCTAGAAACAATAAATGCTGGATACAGTGTGTAGAAAAGGGACTCCTCCTACACTGTTAGTGGGTATGTAAGTTGGTATCGCCACTATGGAGAACAGTATGGACGTTCCTTAAAAAACTGTATATAGAACTACCATATGATCCAGCAATCCCACTACTGAGAATATACCCTGAGAAAACCATAATTCAAAAAGACACATGCACCCCAATGTTCATTGCAGCACTTTTACAATAGCCAGGACATGGAAGCAACCTAAGTGTCCGTCAACAGATGAATGGATAAAGAAGATGTGGCACATATATACCCTGGAATATTACTCAGCCATAAAAAGGAACAAAACTGAGTTATTTGTAGTGAGGTGGATGGACCTAGAGTCTGTCATACAGAGTGAAGTAAGTCAGAAAGAGAAAAACAAATACCATATGTGCTAATGTGTATATACGGAATCTAAAAAAAATGGTACTGAGGAACCTAGTGGCAGGGGAGGAATAAAGATGCAGACATAGAGAACGGACTTGAGGCCATGGTGGGGGAAGGGGAAGGTGGGACGAAGTGAGAGAGTAGCATTGACATATATATACTACCAAGTGTAAAATAGATCACTAATGAGAAGCTGCTGCATAGCACAGAGAGGTCAGCTCGAGGCTTTGTGACGACCTAGAGAGGTGGGATAGGGAGGGTGGGAGGGAGGCTCAAGAGGGAGGGGATATGGGGATATATGTATACATACAGCTGATTCACTTTGTTGTACAGCAGAAACTAACACAACATTGTAAAGCAATTATATTCCAATAATGATGTAAAAATTTTTTATTCGTGACTCACTGTTTTTTACTCTACCCTTTTTCTTGAATTTTATCATCTTTTGTATTTTCAAATGCCATTTATATGTGGTTTATTCTAAAGTCTAATTTTTCTCTTATCCAGATCTTCTCCTTGAACACGAGGCCAACATATCCAAATTCCTGTCAGATGTCAACACTTACGTGTCTATTACACCTTACCTTCAGCATGTCCAAAACGGAACTCAATAACTTTATCTAAATTCTTTTGTTCCTCTTCCACTGTGCTCTATCTGGTTTACTGCACCACTGTCCACCTAATTACTCAAGCTAAAAAAATGTGTCTTCAACTTCTGTCTTAGGTTCACATTTGAATCATTATCAAGTCTGCCAAATTTGTCTCCTAAGTATTTTTTAATTTGCCCCATTCTATTTATTCCTACTGCCTCTAAGCCAAGTCTCTAATTATCTTTCATCTGAATGTTGAAATGTTCTCCAAAATGGTCTCATTGCTTTAAGCCTTGTCCATCTCACATATATTTCCTATAAAATCTCTCTAAAACCTAAATCTGAGTATGACAACTCTCACTCACACTGTTTCTCATTTACAAAAATGTGCTAGCGGATTAGCAGTCATTCTACTCAAGCTGTTGACTTTTAATACTGAGGGAGTTCCTTGGTGGATAGCATTTCCTGGAGGAAATGAGGTATTACTGTGCTCTTCTCCTTGTTATCACTGGAGTGAATACTCACTCACTGTTTTATTTCCACTCATTCGTTTTTAATAACATGGGATTTTCCACCTCTCCCAGCTCTATCTCCTCTATACATGCATCCTCCTTCTGGCTGGGAATTAGGAAAAATTCAGGACACTGTTATCAAAATTAAGTTTACCAAGTCTAATCAGCCCTTTGGGAAGGCAGGAGGGAGAGCAACTTCTTAGTAAAAAGTGCTGAGGATTACTTAATTAAATAGGTTTATAGAATTAGATTCAACTTTATACCAGAAATTTCAAATGAATTTCTTTGGTGAGGAATCTGTAATGTCTTCTTGAATGTCATTTTTTTTTTATTTTTTAAAGACTTGGCATGAAATGTCATTGCATTTTGAATAAAACTAAAGAAGTAAGTTCTGAACTGTTTGGCCCAGATGTTTTTGCATGTTAGTATATTCATATGCATTCTAAAAACTTACAGTTAGGCTTTATTCAGGTCTGGGCATTGCACACTAAAAGGGACTTGGACAAAATGGAACATACCTAGGTTAGTAAAATATCTTAAACCTTTTTTGACCTGTCAGAAGTTCAAATTCTGGCACTGTCACTTTAAACTGC
Source organism: Balaenoptera ricei (assembly GCF_028023285.1). Taxonomy (NCBI): domain Eukaryota; kingdom Metazoa; phylum Chordata; class Mammalia; order Artiodactyla; family Balaenopteridae; genus Balaenoptera; species Balaenoptera ricei. Next base: position 40,912,762 of record NC_082639.1, on the reverse strand, counting down.
ATAACCTTGGGCAAGTCACTTAAACCTCTCTGACTGGCAAATTTCTTATTTACAAGTGAGACAAATATGTAAGCTGCCCTGAATATTTTGTTAGACTATGGTTCATCAGGGGATTAAAATGAACTCCATCATTGTGTGACAGGCTTGGAAGGCCAAGTTTAGGAGAAGATGGAGTGAGCAGGAAGTTAACAGGAAAAGCAAACCAAGAAGAAGAATGGCTGGTTGTGTGTGGTTCAGACCCAGTGGGAAGGAGGGAATGGAGAAAGTGAGAATGAAGATGGTGGGTCTGTTGAACACATTCATTGTAGAGCCCTGTTGTCTGAGGGAATGTATCTGAAATGCGCCTGGGCAGGGGATGGAGACAGGAGTGGGCTAAGGTGGAAAGGAGGAGAGCTGGGCCCTGGGAAGACAGTACCTACAGAAATTAAGTGGTGAACAGGCCCTAGGCAGAAGCCTGGGATGATACACGGCAACACCCTGCCTGCCTTGTTTCAGTGCCTTTACCCAGAGTAAAAGAATCCCAAATGCACAGGAGCTGCAAAGATGATCAGGTCTCTCCCCTGAAATTTTCTAGGACATTTGCTCTTTTAGAGTTTCACTAGAGCCTTTTCACCTTTGCCCTCTGGCATCAGATAGTCATACCTGTCCTCATATCATAGCTATGGGACAGGATGCAGTTCTGAGAAGGCACAGGGCAGACAGAGAAATAGATGTTCATGACAAAGAACAAGGAAGGGACCTGGACCAAGGCAAAGACTAATTACCTGACTAGAACACTGGATAAAGGAGTGTCTAATGCAGTTTCTGGCACAAAGAGGGTTAGGTCATGGTTAAAGTTAATCAAGAAGAACTGGACTAGTCAGTTTGGAGATAAGGTTCGGGGAGAGTGTTAGAATATCTAAAAGCTTGTCATGGTACCAGGAAACCAAGTGGTTTTGGATGTTTCAAGAGAACAGAACTAGACTAGTGGGTAGAAATATAGTGAAGCAGATTTTGATCTCCTATGGGAACAAAAATGAGAGCTGTGCAGTCATGAAGAAGGCTGTCTCAACAGGCGGTATGAGCTTCCTGTCACTAGAAATGTATTCCCAGAAGCTGTACATGGGATCTCCGTATTAAGGGGAAAGCCAAATTAAGTGCCTTTTGATGCCCCTTTCAATAATCCTGAGGCTTTAGAAAGCTAGAGCAGCTGGAGAGAGAGTTCACACTCTCCTATTTTCATGGATCTTCTTAGTTTGTGATCTTAAGATATTTTCTATGGAGAAGAAAGGCAGAGAAACAAAAGTAGTCTTGCTCCTGATAATATAGCATTGTGGTTAAAAGTTTGATCTTTGAGGTTAAACGACTATGGGTTCATCTCTGGATTCTTTTATTTTTAAATCATGTAAGTTGAATAACTTATCTGTGAATCAGTTTCTTCATCTTTAAAATGGGCATAACAGTACTACCTTCAGTAGTTGCAAGGATTAAATTAGATGCAAGATGTTTAGCGCAGGTCCTGATGTATAGTAAGTAAGCACTTAATGTAATGATAATGATAATGACAGTGATGAAGAGGATGCAGAGGTAGAAGACAAATATGGTGTTAATGTTGTTGACAGTGACACAACTTTCTTTCATATGCATTTAAGCCAAGTTAATTTTACAAACCTATACCAAGCACATATGTGCAAATTGGAATCCATCTCTAATTAGTTGTTTGGTTGCAACTTCAGAAACAGGTGGACAGACCCAATCTCTTATAGTAGGAAAAGTTATGCAGCCAAAGGTGAAGGCGTAGAACTATATTTATCCCCTGGGATAGGACAGGAAACTTCGAAGAAATGGTCAGACAACTAGAAAGAAAGCTAGGAGAGACCACTTTCCCAACTGACTTTTTGATAAAAACTGTTTAAAAACAGCTTTATTGAGGTACAATTGATATACAATAAAACTACACATACTTAAAGTGTGCAATTTGAAAAATTTGGACAAAGTATACATCCATGAAACTATCATCACAATTGAGACAATGAACATATCCCTTTCTTCACACCACTCTTCCCTTCCACCCCCAGTTCAGTCCCCAAGCAACCCTTGCCAACAAACTTTTGAAGAGAGTATCTTAAAACAGAGACTGCTCAACCAGTTGGAATGAGGCAGAAAAATAAAGTAAAACAACGACATTGAAGAATCCTTGAAATTGGCCTTCGGGAGAAGTCAGTGAGAGCAATTTCATTGGTAGAAGCCCTTCTACTGGGGGTTAAAAAGCAAGTGAAATGTGAAGAAAGAGAGACAGCAGTGTAGAGTCCTGGGAGAGTAGAATTTCTACAAGGAGGGATTTTGCAGGTAGGACATTGCAATGAAGGTAATCCACAATTATTGAGCACCACCTATGTGTTACACCTTGTGGGGGAGACAAGACATATAATACTTGAAGGCCTAAGGAGTAGCTGGCCCCGAATGCATGAGAAATTTTATATGAGCAATCATGAAGGCTACTACTGTGGGTCCATTAAAAGTGAAAGGATGCTGGGAGTACAGGATAGAAGCAGAAAGCTGTCTTCAAGCGGCAGCTGGAGAGAGAGGGTACAAGGATTTAAATCCAACAGGGCCAGAAAATAAGCACATATTAGACTGGGTATTACCAAGTCTGAATCTTGAAGTTTGTGTTAGAATTCTGAGAAGAAGGATCTTTTGTGGCTGGAGCACAAGTAAACTCTTGAATAGAGGATGGACTTTAGGGGGAACAGAGCAGAGGCATGTTATAGTGGGAAGAGCAGTAGGTTTAAGGTTAGCCACTCTGGATGGTGTCCTCACCTCATCAACTTATCATTTCTGCATCTCATTTTTTTTTGAATGGGGCACGGGCTGTTGTATCAAATAAGAGAATGTTTGTGAAAGATTGTATCCTCTAGAGCTTTGTTTCTGTCTGTATAATGTTGTTATGTTTATTAGGATGGTTGGCTTAAATTATACTTTAATATGTTACATTAAAGACTAAAATGCTCTTTCATTCATTCATTCATTCATTCATTCAATAGATATTTACTAGTGCCCACAATATGCCAGCATTGAAAATACTAAAATAAGACAAACTTAGTCGCTGTTATAATGAATCTTTCATTCATTATGGGTTAAACAAGCATCTTGTGATAAATGATATGATTAGAGAGAAGTACAGGGGTACAGTGGAAGTATCTAGAAGAAACTCCCAGTCTAGTCTGTTGAGACATTGATGAGAGACATTCACTTGGAGAATGTTTTTTTAAGTGAAGACTTCTTCTTCTCTTAACATTCAGGACCTTCTTTGTATCTGAATTGGCTGTTTAAGGGACTTTTCATCCCACTAGATAGCAGACTCTTGGAGAGCAGACACTGTTTTTGATTCATCTCTGTATCTCCCATGCGTTCTGCTCAACACATGGTATATACTTAACAGTATTTGCTAAATTGATTTGAGCTAAGTGTCAGCACATCCAATTAAAAACCCATGATGGATATTTCCAGTCCAAATAAGAACAAAGCTTTTAGTTTTCCTTGAAGTTAAAATGCAAAAGAGGCAGGAGTTCTAGGCTTATAAGACCACATCACATTTCTAGTTCAAGTGGGTCTCTTCATGTCTTCTCAAGAACACTTTTTTTCTGATTTATCCCATTAACCACATGCCCTGAGCAATCAGATCCAAAGTTAACACATGCAACTTTTGCTAGTTTCTCCTTCCCTGTGCAATTCTACGACCTTTATGGAAATAGACTAGAATAGTGAAGGGAGCCTAGGAGATGATGGGAAGCTACCCTATAATCATGTTTGTTTCATAATAGGTTTATAGAAATTATGAATACAGCTATTTTATTGATGGGACTTTTAATTATCCACCATGCTGAAGGGTGAGGCAAAATATCTCTCAGCCCCACTAATTAATATGGATATTCAATGGCTGTTAATTAAAGACAAGGGACCAAAGGAACACAACCCACCCTTGACTCTGATGAATGCAAAGTCAAACCAATAGCTTATTTCTAAGTTAACATGATTGATAAAAAGTCAGGCTCAGACCCAACCCTTTTCCTCCCAGGGAACTATAATTTTCCTGTTTAGACAATAGACTAAAGGGTTCATCTGTGGACCCAGGAACAAAGCCCAGAGCTGCAGGCACTGAGAAGACAAGGGAGCTATGGATTATTTTGTGAGACCTGCATTTCAATAGGCAGCATTTCACAGTCCCTTTGTAGCCACTGTTTATCCTAGAAACTCTGTGTGCAGCTTCAGACTCATGGGCAGGCCCAGCCCCAGCCATGCTGGTCCAGAGGAACCTACCTTCCTGTTCCCAGGTGCACATGCCTGTTTGCCTCTGAAGAATCACATGCATGCTAGCAACCTGTCTCTCTTGAAGCAAATTATATTTATACATGCCAGATGCTGCAGTTACTATCTTTAGTCTTTGGAGGAACATAAAAAGAAAGAATGCATTATTGTAGCAGGAGCGTTCTGTTGAAGAAAATGTCATATGGTTTGGAGAAAGGAATATGGGCTTTAGAAACACAGTGGTTTTACCCCTTAATAGCTCAGTGACCTTGGGCTTGAGCCCTGGTTTCCTCATCAAAAATTTGGATATCAGTATGGAAATATGTTAATATAAATGTTTCAGACATTAAAAAAAAAATTTGGATATCAAAACCCACTTTTTCAGGCTTTTGTGAGAATGAAATAAGCTAAAGAATGCAAAGTTCCCAACAAGCAAAATATTACCAAGATCTTGCCTTGTGTTCAAACAGTGCTGTTTATTTTACAATGGTTTGAACCTTACTGCAAACCAGTGAGGTAAGCAAATCAAGATTTATCTTCTTTTTTTTCACTGGTAAGGAAACTTATGATCAAATAGTATAGATACAAAAGAGGCCACTTAATCTTGGAGATGCAGCTTCCTCATTTCTAAAACAGTCAATGCCACTGTCCACCTCTTTGGATTGTGGTGAGAATCAAATGACCTGATGGAGGTGAATGTGCTCTATAAACTGTTGCACACCATGTCAAATTATAGTTTGATATGTTACATTAAGGACACACCCAAGGTCATACGGAGAAGAAGCAGAAGGTCTGTATATTCATTCATTCATTCACTCATTCATCCAACAAACATTATCAACTCTATCTGTGTGCCAGGAGCAAAGCATTCATCGTCTAGAAGAAAAGGTAACGTACGTGGACAACAGTAAGATAAGGTAGATTACTCTAAGTAGCTTAGAGAGCTGTGTGAGAAGTTGCATTCTCTCTGATGGTCCAGTTAAATGGTCTATGGTTTCCTTCTTTGCTCTCCATCCCATTCCATGCTACTCCCAGATTTATGCCACTCATTCACTTAGCTTTCTATGGATACCCACTGTCTACGGGATAGCAAATACCTGTCTACATGTAGTATATAACCACTCTCCTGTGCCCTCATGGGCAGGCTTTGCTAATTGATCACAGTACTTCTTCCTACCAAATCTGGATTTAATCTCAGAATCCTTCTCAACTAAATACTCCAGAGAGTAACTGCCAATTGATCAGAGTTGGCCCTAAGTTCTATGTCCCCTGGAATGGTATTCCCACTGTGTTCTATGTAATTCTATTCTTTGAATATGAACAGAGGAGTGAAAACTTTGAGCTCTTTCTAAATCAACAATAATCTATTTATTATTATTTTAAAAAAATTTTATTGGAGTATAGTTGTTTTACGATGTTGTGTTAGTTTCTGCTGTATAGCAAAGTGAATCAGCTATACGTATACATATATCCCCTCTTTTTTTTTTCTTTTTATGAGATTAACATAATCTTTTTTTTTTAATAGATCTTTATTGGAGTATAATTGCTTCACAATACTGTGTTAGTTTCTGTTGTACACCAAAGTGAATCAGCCATATGCATACATATGTCCCCATATCCCCTTCTTCTTGCGCCTCCCTCCCACCATCCCTATCCCACCCCTCTAGGTGATCACAAAACACTGAGCTGATGTCCCAGTGTTATGCTGCTTCTTCCCACTAGCTAACTATTTTACATTTGGTAGTGTATATATGTCGATGCTACTTTCACTTCACCCCAGCTTCCCCCTCCCACCTCGTGTCCTCAAGTCCGTTCTCTATGTCTACATCTTTATATCTGCCCTGCAACTAGGTTCATCAGTACCATTTTTTTTCTTTTTTTTTTAGATTCCATATATATGCGTTAGCATACGGTATTTGTTTTTCTTTTTCTGACTTACTTCACTCTGTATGACAGACTTTAGGTCTATCCACCTCACTACAAATAACTCAAATTCGTTTCTTTTCATGGCTGAGTAATATTCCATGGTATATATGTGCCACATCTTCTTTATCCATTCATCTGTCGATGGACATTTAGGTTGGTTCCATGTCCTGGCTATTGTAAATAGTGCTGCCATGAACATTGTGGTACATGTCTCTTTTTTTTTTTTCAGCTACTTTATTTTTTTTTAATAGATCTTTATTGGAGTATAATTGCTTCACAATACTGTGTTAGTTTCTGTTGCACAACAAAACAAATCAGCCATATGCATACATGTGTCCCCATATCCCCTCCCTCTTGAGCCTCCCTCCCATCTTCCCTATCCCACCCCAAAGCACTGAGCTGATTTCCCTGTGCTATGCTGCTGCTTCCCATGAGCCAACTATTTTACATTCAGTAGTGTATACATGTAGATGCTACTCTCACTTCACTCAAGCTTCGCCCTCCCACCCCATGTCCTCAAGTCCATTCTCTATGACTACCTCTTTATTCCTGCCCTCAGAAAGAGAAAAACATGTCTCTTTTTGAACTATGGTTTTCTCAGGGTATATGCCCAGTAGTGGGATTGCTGCATCATATGGTAGTTCTATTTTTAGTTTTTTAAGGAACCTTCATACTCTTTTCCATAGTGGTTGTATCGGTTTATATTCCCACCAACAGTGCAGGAGGGTTCCCTTTTCACCACACCCTTTCCAGCATTTATTTTTCTAGATTTTTTGATAATGGCCATTCTGACTGGTGTGAGGTGATATCTCATTGTAGTTTTGATTTGCATTTCTCTAATAATTAGTGGTGTTGAGCATCTTTTTATGTGCCTCTTGGCCATCTGTATGTCTTCCTTGGTGAAATGTCTATTTATGTTTTCCACCCATTTTTTAATTGGATTGTTTGTTTTTTTGATATTGAGCTCCATGTGCTGTTTGTATATTTTGGAGGTTAATCCTTTCTCTGTTGTTTCATTTGCAAATATTTACTCCCATTCTGAGGGTTGTCTTTTGGTCTTGTTTATGGTTTCCTTTGCTGTGCAAAAGCTTTTAAGTTTTATTAGGTCCCGTTTTTTAATTTTTGTTTTTATTTTCATTATTCTAGGAGGTGGGTCAAAAAAGACCTTGCTGTGATTTATGTCATAGAGTGTTCTGCCTATGTTTTCCTCTAAGAGTTTTATGGTGTCTGGCCTTACATTTTGGTCTTTAATCCATTTTGAGTTTATTTTTGAGTATGGTGTTAGGGAGTGTTCTAATTTCTTTCTTTTATATGTAGCTGTCCAGTTTTCCCAGCACCACTTATTGAAGAGGCTGTCTTTTCTCCATTGTATATTCTTGCCTCCTTTATCAAAGATAAGGTGACCATATGTGCGTGGGTTTATCTCTGGGCTTTCTATCCTGTTCCATTGATCTACATTTCTGTTTTTGTTCCAGTATCATACTGTCTTGATTACTGTAGCTTTGTAATATAGTCTGAAGTCAGGGAGCCTGATTCCTCCATCTCCGTTTTTCTTTCTCAAGATTGCTTTGGCTATTCGGGGTATTTTGTATTTCCATACAAATTGTGAAATCTTTTGTTCTAGTTCTGTGAAAAATGCCATTGGTAGTTTGATAGGGATTGCATTGAATCTGTAGATTGCTTTGGGTAGTATATTCATTTTCACAATATTGATTATTCCTATCCAAGAACATGGTATGTCTCTCCATCTGTTTGTATCATCTTTAATTTCTTTCATCAGTGTCTTATAGTTTTTTGCATGCAGGTCTTTTTTCTCCCTAGGTAGGTTTATTCCTGGATATTTTATTTTTCATGTTGCAATGGTAAATGGGAGTGTTTCCTTAATTTCTCTTTCAGATTTTTCATCATTAGTGTATAGGAATGCAAGAGATTTCTGTGCATTAATTTTATATCCTGCAACTTTACGAAATTCATTGATTAGCTCTAGTAGTTTTCTGGTGGCATCTTTAGGATTCTCTATATATAGTGTCATGTCATCTGCAAATAGTGACAGTTTTACCTCTTCTTTTCCAGTTTGTATTCCTTTTATTTATTTTTCTTCTCTGATTGCTGTGGCTAGGACTTCCAATACTATGTTGAATAATGTGGTGAGAGTGGACATCCTTGTCTCGTTCCTGATCTTAGAGGTAATGCTTTCAGTTTTTCACCATTGAGAATGATGTTTGCTGTGAGTTTGTCATAAATGGCTTTTATTATATTGAGGTAGCTTCCCTCTATGCCCACTTTCTGGAGAGTTTTTATCATAAATGGGTGTTCAATTTTGTCAAAAGCTTTTTCTGCATCTATTGAGATGATCATATGGTTTTTATTCTTCAATTTGTTAATATGGTGTATCACATTGATTGATTTGCATATATTGAAGAATCCTTGCATCCCTGGGATAAATCCCACTTGATCATGGTGTATGATCCTTTTAATGTGCTGTTGGATTCTGTTTGCTAGTATTTTGTTCAGGATTTTTGTTTCTATGTTCATCAGTGATATTGGTCTATAATTTTCTTTTTTTGTGATATCTTTTTATGCTTTTGGTATCAGGGTGATGGTGGCTTCGTAGAATGAATTTGGGACTGTTTCTTCCTCTGTAATTTTTTGGAAGAGTTTGAGAAGGATTGGTGTTAGCTGTTCTCTAAATGTTTGATAGAATTCGCTTGTGAAGCCATCTGGTCCTGGACTTTTGTTTGTTGAAAGATTTTAAATTATGGTTTCAATTTCATTACTTGTGATAGGTCTGTTTATATTTTCTAATTCTTCCTCTTTCACTCTTGGAAAATTGTACCTTTCGAAGAAGTTGTCCATTTCTTTGTGATTGTCCACTTTTTTGGCATATAGTTGTTTGTAGTAGTCTCTTATAATCCTTTGTATTTCTGTGGTCTCAGTTGTGATTTCTCCTTTTTTATTTCTAATTTCATTGATTTGCGTCCTCTCCCTTTTTTCCTTGATGTGTCTGGCTAAGGGTTTATCAATTTTGTTTATCTTCTCAAAGAACCAGCGTTTAGTTTTACTGATTTTTGCGATTGTCTTCTTTGTTTCTGTTTCATTTATTTCTGCTCTGATCTTTATGATTTCTTTCCCTCTGCTGACTTTGGGTGTTCTTTGTTCTTTTTTCTCTAGTTGTTTTAAGTGTAGGGTTAGATTGTTTATTTGAGATTTTTCTTGAGGTGAGATTGAATTGCTATAAACTTCTCTCTTAGAACTGCTTTGGCTGCATCCCATAGGTTTTTGGGTCATCGTGTTTTCATTGTCATTTGTTTCTATGTATTTTAAAATTTCTTCTTTGATTTCTTCTGTGACCTCTTGGTTATTTAGTAGAGCACTGTTTAGCCTCCATGTATTTGTGTTTTTTACAGTTTTTTTCCTGTAATTGATTTCGAACTTCATAGCGCTGTGGTCAGAAAAGATGCTTGATACAATGTCAATTTTCTTAAATTTTCTGAGGCTTGATTTGTGACCCAAGATGTGATCTATCCTGGAGGATGTTCTGTGTGCACTTGAGTGAAAGTGTATTCTGCCACTTTTGGGTGGAATGTTCTATAAATATCAATTAAATCTTTCTGGCCTACTGTGTCATTTAAAGATTGTGTTTCCTTATTTATTTTCTGTTTGGATGATCTGTCCATTGGTGTAAGTGGGATGTTAAAGTCCCCTACTATTATTGTGTTACTGTCAATTTCTCCTTTTGTGGTTGTTAGCATTTGCTTTATGTATTGTGGTGCTCCTATGTCAGGTACATAAACATTTATAATTGTTATATCTTTTCCTTTGATTGATCCTTTGATCATTATGTAGTGTCCCTTCTTATCTCTTGTAACAGTCTTTATTTTAAAGTCTATTTTATCTGATACGAGTATTGCTACTCCAGCTTTCCTTTGATTTCCATTTGCATGGAATATCTTGTTCCATCCCTTCACTTTCAGTCTGTATATGTCCCTAGGTCTGAAGTGGGTCTCTTGTAGGAAGCATATATATGGGTCTTGTTTTTGTATCCATTCAGCCAGCCTGTGTCTTTTTGTTGGGGCATTTAATCCATTTACATTCAAGTTTATTGTCAATATGTATGTTCCTATCACCATTTTCTTAGTTGTTTTGGGTTTGTTTTTTGGGTCTTTTTCTCCTCTTGTGTTTCCTGCCTAGAGAAGTTTCTTTAGCATTTGTTGTAGAGCTGGTTTGGTGGTGCTGAATTCTCTTAGATTTTGCTTGTCTGAAAGCTTTTGATTTCTCCATCGAATCTGAATGAGATCATTGCTGTGTAGAGTAATCTTGGTTGTAGGTTTTTCTCTTTCATCACTTTAAGTATATCCTGTCATTCCCTTCTGGCCTGCAGAGTTTCTGCCGAAAAATCAGCTGATAACCTTATGGGGATTCCTTTGTATGTTATTTTTTGTTTTTCCCTTGCTGCTTTTAATATTTTTTCTTTGAATTTAATTTCTGTTAGTTTGATTAATATGTTCTTGGTGTGTTTTTCCTAAGGTTTATCCTGTATGGGACTCTCTATGCTTCCTGGACTTGGGTGATTTTTCCTTTCCCATGTTAGGGAAGTTTTCGACTATAATCCCTTGAAATATTTTCTCAGACCCTTTGTTTTTATCTTCTTCTTCTGGGACCCCTATAATTTGAATGTTGGTGCTTTTAGTGTTGTCGCAGAGGTCTCTGAGGTTGCCTTCAAATCTTTTCATTCTTTTTTATTTATGCTGCTCCTGGGCAGTTATTTCCACCATTTTGTCTTCCAGCTCACTTATTCATTCTTCTGCCTCATTTATTCTGTTATTGATTCTTCTAGTGTATTTTTCATTTCAGTTATTGAAATGAAGTGTTTGTCCTTTAGTTTTTCTAGATCTTTTTTAAACATTTCTTGTATTTTCTCAATCTGTGCCTCTATTTCTAAGATTCTGGATCATATTTACTATCATTACACTGAATTCTGTTTCAGATAGATTGCCTATTTCCTCTTCATTTATTTGGTCTTGTAGGTTTTTACCTTGCTCCTTCATCTGTGACATATTGTTTTTCCATCTCTTGTTTTTTTTTTTTTTTTGTTTGTCCTGAGGCTTCCAACATTGGAGTGTGTAGGCTGTTGGGTAGATCTGGGTCTTGGTGCTGAGATGAGGACCTCCGTGAGACCTCACTCTAATGAATATTCCCTGGGGTCTGAGGTTCTCTGTTGATCCAGTGGTTCAGACTTGGAGCTCCCACCCCAGGAGCTTCAGCCGAACCCCTGGCTTGTGAACCAAGATCCTGCAAGCTGCATGGGGTGGCAAAAAAAAGAGAGAGAGAACAATAACAAAGTAAAAAATAAAATTAGACTAGGAAACTAATAGATATGTTAGAAAGAATATAAAAATAAAAATATAGATGAATCAACAACCGGAAAATACAACAGTACCACAATAGCAAGAAAAGAGGAGGAGGGAAAAGAAAAAAAAAGAAAAAAGAAAAAGAAAAGGCAGGGGAAGGCCTTGGCTGTGGAGGGTGGGCCCTAAACAAGGGCGAGGTTTGGGTGGTGGGCGGGACATATGCTTAGGACCCACAGGGTTGGAAAAGGCCCTGGAGGCTGTGGAGGGTGAGGCTTAGGCTCAATGGAACAGAAGGGGCTGAGGCATGCCTCCCACCCCTGGTCTCAGAGGGTGGGGCACTTCACCTGAGAGCCCAGCAGGCTTCCTGGGCTCAAGTGGGTGGGGCAAATGCCCTCCTCTCCTCTCCTGCTCCTCTGGTCCCAGAGGGCCCTTCCCGCCTGCCTCTCCTTTTCTCCCCTCGGCCTCCTTTCTATGCCCTCAGGACCAATGTGGCTGGGGGGAAGGGGGGTCTTGGAGGGCAGGGGGTGGCCTGGGAGCTCAGCAGGCTCCCTGGGCCCGAGTCGGGGGAGGGCAAATGCCCTCCAGTCTTCTCCTGCTCCTCCTGGAGGGCCCCTCGCACCTGCATCTCCTGATGTCCCTGGCCTCAGGGGCACCGATCCTGTCTGGCCTCCACTTCTCCTCCCACCTCTGTCCCCCCACGTCCTACTGGTTCACTTGGGGGTTCCTCCCATCTCCTTGGGTGTCAGTGTCCCCCACCAGCAGCCAGCAGGTGCCCTAGTTGTGGGGAGATGCTAACTCCAAGTCTTCCCACACTGCCATCTTGACTCCACCCCCATCCCCTCTTTTTTAGATTTCCTTCCTATTGAGATCACCACAGAGCATTGAGTAGAGTTCCCTGTGCTCTACAGTAGGTTCTCATTAGTTTTCTATTTTTATACATAGTAGTGTATATATGTCAATCCCAATCTCCCAATTCACCCCACTCCCCCTTCTCCACTAGGTATCCATAAGTTTGTTTTCTGCATCTGTGTCTCTATTTCTGCTTTGCAAATAAGTTCATCTGTACCATTTGTTTTAGATTCCACATATAAGTGATATTATTTGATACGATATTTGTTCCTCTCTTTCTGACTTACTTCACTCTGTATGACAGTCTGTAGGTCTATCCATGTCTCTGCAAATGTCTCTCAGCACTATTTCATTCCTTTTTATGGCTGAGTAATATTCCATTGTATATATGTACCACATCTTCTTTATCCATTCATCTGTTCATGGACATTTAGGTTGCTTCCATGTCCTGGCTATTGTAAATAGTGTTGCAATGAACATTGGGGTGCATGTATCTTTTTGAATTATAGTTTTCTCCAGGTATATGCCCAGGAGTGGGATTGCTGGGTCACATGGTAGTTCTATTTTTAGTTTCTTGAGGAACCTCCATACTGTTCCCCATAGTGGCTATACCAAATTACAGTCCATACAACAGTGTAGGAGGGTTCCCTTTTCTCCACATCCTCTTCAGCATTTATTGTTTCTAGAATTTTTGATGATGGCCATTCTGACAGGTGAGAGGTGATCTCACTGTAGTTTTGATTTGCATTTCTCTAATAATTACTGATGTTGAACATCTTTTCATGTGTTTGTTGGTCATCTGTATGGCTTCCTTGGAGAAATGTCTATTTAAGTCTTCCACCCATTTTTTTCATTGGGTTGTTTATGTTTTGATATGGAGCTTCATGAACTGTTTGTATATTTTGGAGATTAATCCCTTGTCAGTTGCTTCATTTGCAAATATTTTCTCCCATTCTGAGGGTTGTCTTTTCATTTTGCTTATGGTTTCTTTTTCTTTGCAAAAGCTTTTATGTTTCATTAGGTCCCATTTGTTTATTTTTGTTTTTATTTTCATTACTCTAAGAGGTGGGTCAAAAAAATCTTGCTGCGATTTATGTCAAAGAGTGTTCTGCCTATGTTTTCATCTAAGAATTTTATAGTGTCTGGCCTTACATTGTTCTCTTTAATCCATTTTGAGTTTATTTTTGTGTATGGTGTTAGGGAGTGCTCTAATTTCATTCTTTTACATGTAGCTATCCAGTATTCCCAGCACCACTTATTGAAGAGACTCTCTTCTCTCCATTGTATATTCTTGCCTCCTTTTGTATATTCTTGCCTCCTTTGTCATAGATTAGGTGACCATAGGTGCATGGGTTTATCTCGGGGATTTCTATCCTGTTCCATTGGTCTATATTTCTGTTTTTGTGCCAGTACCGTACTGTCTTGATTACTGTAGTTTTGTAGTGTAGTCTGAAGTCCAGGAGACTGATTCCTCCAACTCCTTTTTCTTTCTCAAGATTGCTTTGACTATTTGGGATCTTTTGTGTTTCCCTAGAAATTGTAAATTTTTTTGTTCTATTTCTGTGAAAATGCCATTGGTAATTTGATAGGTATTGCAGTGAATCTGTAGAATGCTTTGGGCAGTAGAGTCATTTTCATAATATTGATTCTTTCAATCCAAGAACATGGTATGTCTCTCCATCTATTTGTGTTGTCTTATTTTTTTCTTCCTTTCTTTTTTTATTTGGCTGCATCAGGTCTTAGCTGTGGTGCCCAGGCTCTTCATTGCAATGTAGGGCTTCCCTCTAGTTGTGGTGCACAGGCTTCTCTGTAGTTGTAGTGTGCAGGTTTTCTCTCTCTAGTTGTGATGTGTGGGCTCCAGGGCATGTTGGCTCTGTAATAGTAGTGCATGGGCCCCAGAGTGTGTGGACTCTGCAGTTTGCAGCACATGGGGTCTCTTGTTGGGGAGCCTGAGTTCAGTAGTTGTGGCATGTGAGCTTAGTTGCCCTGTGGCATGTGGGACCTTAGTTCCCTGACCAAGGCTTGAACACACATTCCCTGCATTGGAAGGTGGATTCTTTACCACTGGACCACTGGGGAAGTCCCATGTTCTGTCATCTTTAATTTCTTTCATCAGTATCCTATAGTTTTTTGAGTACAGGTCCTTTGTCTCCTTAGGTAGGTTTATTCCTAGGTATTTTATTCTTTTTGTTACAGTGTTAAATGGGATTCTTTCCTTAATTTCTCTTTCTGATCTTTCATTGTTATTGTATAGGAATGCAAGAGATTTGTGTATATTAATTTTGTATTCTGCAACTTTACCAAATTCATTGATAAGCTCTGGTAGTTTTCTGGTGACCTCTTTAGGAATTTCTATGTATAGTATTTATCATGTCATCTGTAAACTGTGACAGTTTTATTTCTTCTTTGCCAATTTGGATTCTTTTGTTTCTTTTTCCCCTCTGATTGCTGTGGCTAGGACTTCCAAAACTATGTTGAATAATAGTGGTAAGAGTGGGCATACTTGTCTTGCTCCTGATCTTAGAGGAATTGCTTTCAGTTTTTCACCATTGAGAATGATGTTTGCTGAGGGTTTGTTGTATATGGCCTTTATTATGTTGAGGTAGGTTCTCTCTATGACCACTTTCTGGAGAGTTTTTATCATAAATGGGTGTTGAATTTTGCCAAAAGATTTTTCTGCATCTATTGAGATGATCATATGGTTTTTATTCCTCAATTTGTTAATATGATGTATCAAATAGATGGATTTGCATATATTGAAGAATCCTTGCATTCCTGGGATAAACACCACTTGATCATGGTGTATGATCCTTTTAATGTGTTGTGGGATTCTGTTTGCTGGTATTTTGTTGAGGATTTTTGCATCTATGTTCATTAGTGATATTGGCTTGTAATTTTCTCTCTCTTTTTTTTTTTGATATCTTCATCTGGTTTTGGTATCAGGGTGATGGCGGCCTCAGAATGAGCTTGGGAGAGCTGCTTCCTCTGCAATTTTTTGGAAGAGTTTGAGAAGCATACATGTTAGGTCTTCTCTAGACACTTGTTAGAATTCGCCTGTGAAGCCATCTAGTCCTGGATTTTTGTTTGTTGGAAGATTTTAATCACAGTTTCAATTTCATTACATGTGATTGATATGTTCATCTTTTCTGTTTCTTCCTGGTTCAGTCTTGGAAGTTTGTACCTTTCTGAGAATTTGTCCATTTCTTCCAGGTTGTCCATTTTATTGGCCTATAATTACTTGCAGTAGTCTCTCATGATCCTTTGTATTTCTGTGGTGTCAGTTGTAATTTCTCCTTTTTCATTTCCAATTTTATTGATTTGAGTCCTCTCCCTTTGTTTCTTGATGAGTCTGGTTTATCAATTTTGTTTATCTTCTCAAAGAACCAGCTTTTAGTTTTACTGATCTTTGCTGTTCTTTTCTTTTTCCCTATTTCTTCTATTTCTGCTCTGATTTTTATGATTTCTTTCCTTCTACTAGCTTTGGGTTTTGTATGTTCTTCTTTCTCTAGTTGCTCTAGGTGTAAGGTTAGGTTGTTTATTTGAGATTTTTCTTGTTTCTTGAGGTAGGATTGTATTGCTATAAACTTCCCTCTTAGAACTGCTTTTGCTGCATCCCATAGGTTTTGGGTCATCGTGTTTTTGTTGTCATTTGTTTCTAGGTTTTTTAAAATTTCCTCTTTGATTTCTTCAGTGATCCATTGGTTATTTAGTAGCATACTGTTTAGCCTCCATGTGCTTTTTATAGTTTTTTTCCTGTAATTGATTTCTAATCTCATAGCATTGTGATCAGAAAAGATTCTTGATATGATTTCAATTTTCTTAAATTTATCTAGGCTTGATTTGTGACCCAAGATGTGATCTATCCTTGGGAATGTTCCATGTGCACTTGAGAAGAAAGTGTATTCTGCTGCTTTCTGGTGGAACATCCTATAAATATCAATTAAGTCTATCTGGTCTAATGTTTCATTTAAGGCTTGTGTTTCCTGATTAATTTTCTCTCTGGATGATCTGTCCATTGGTGTTAGTGAGGTGTTAAAGTCCTGCAATATTATTGTGTTACCATCAATTTCCCCTTTTATGGCTGTTCGCATTTGCCTGATTTTTTTTTTCTTTTTTCTTTTTTTTTTACTTTTCTAAGAGATTTATTTCTGCCCACTCATTCTTTCTTGCCTGATGTTTTGAGGTGCTCCTATGTTGGGTGCATAAACATTTACAATTGTTATATCTTCTTCTTGGATTGATCCCTTGATCATTATGTAGTGCCATTCCTTGTCTTTTGTAACAGTCTTTCTTTTAAAGTCTATTTTGTGTGATATGAGTCTTGCTATTCCAGCTTTCTTTTGATTTCCATTTGCATGGAATATCTTTTTCCATCCCCTCACTTTCAGTGTGTATGTATCCCTAGGCCTGAATTGGGTATCTTGTAGACAGCATGTATATGGGTCTTATTTTTGTATCCATTCAGCCAGTCTGTGTCTTTTGGTTGGAGCATTTAATCCATTTACATTTAAGGTAATTATCAATATGTATGTTCCTATGGCCATTTCCTTAATTGTTTTGGGTATTTTTGTGTGTGTATTTTTTCTTTCTTCCCTTCCTCTTTTGTTCTCTTCCCTTGTGTTTTTTGCCTAGAGAAGTTCCTTTAGCAATTTTTGTATAGCTTGTTTGGTGGTGCTGAATTCTGTTAGCTTTCACTTGTCTGTAAAGTTTTGATTTCTCTGTCAGATCTGAATGAGAGCCTTGCTGGGTAGAGTTCTTCATTGTAGGTTTTTCCCTTTCATCACTTTAAATATATCATGCCACTCCCTTCTGGCCTGCAGAGTTTCTGCTGAAAAACCAGCTGATAACCTTATGGGGTTTGCCTGAAATGTTATGTATTGCTTTTCCCTTGTTGCTTTTAATTTTTTTTCTTTTTTTGTATTTAAATTTTGTTAGTTTGATTAATATGTGTCTCGTGTGTTCCTCCTTGGGTTTATCCTGTGTGGAACCCTCTGTACTTCCTGGACTTAGGTGACTCTTTCCTTTCCCATGTTAGTGAAGTTTTCAACTATGATCTCTTCAAATATTTTCTCAGGCCCTTTTCCTTTTTCTTCTTCTTCTGGGGCCCCTATAATTCGAATGTTGGCATGTTTAATGTTGTCCCAGAGGTCTCTGAAACTGTTCTCATTTCTTTTCATTCTTTTTTCTTTTTTCTGTTCTGCAGCAGAGATTTCCACCATTCTATCTTCCAGGTCACTTATCTATTCTTCTGCCTCAGTTATTCTGCTATTGGTTAATTCTAGTTTATTTTTCGTTTCAGTTATTGTCTTGTTCATCTCTGTTTGTTTGTTCTTTAGTTCTTCTAGGTCTTTGCTAAACTTTTCTTTTATCTTCTTGATTTGTGCCTCCATGCTGTTTCTGACATCTTGTATCATCTTTACTATCATTACTCTGAATTCTTTTTCAGATAGATTGCTTATCTCCTATTCATTTAGTTGTTCTTGTAGGTTTTTATCTTGCTCCTTCATCTGCAACGTATTTCTTTGTCATCTCATTTTGTCAAACTTATTTTGTTTCTGGTCTCCTTTACACAGGCTGCAGGATCATACTTCCTCTTGCTTCTGGTGTCTGCCCCCAATGAGTGAGGTTGGTCCAGAGGCTTGTGCCATTATCCCCTTGATAGGGGGTTTGATTTTTGTTGTGTTGATCAGAGCCTGCCCTAGATATTGAGCAGGTCCCCGCCTTTGCTCTGTGGTTGTTGCATCCTTGTCAGGGGTGAGGTCTGCTCCCTGGTTTTTGGAGTAGAGGCCTCCAGATCTGTTACTTAACTGTGATTCTGATCTGTGGTGTGAGGTAGGCAATATTGGAGCACTCCCAGTGGGAGAGCAGCCACTGAGTTTTCCTGCACTGGAGCTGTTCACCTGTGATTGTGCTCCATTGTGTCCCCTTTCGCCCACTGTGCAGGCTAACAAACTATACTGTTGTTGGAACTGCTCTCAGTTCTGCCTTAACTGTGGGTATCCTGGCAATTGACCCTGGTGACTCTCAGGCATTGTTATCACCTGGCCACTGGCACAGGTACACTGAGGTTAGGTTCCAGTAATGCAGTAATTGTGCACCTGGACTTGCTGTTGGAGCTATGTAGGCAGCTCAAACTCTGGTCTGGCCCTACCCCCACATGTACGTACCCAAAGAGCCCACAGTTACTAAATCCAGACCAGTAATAGGGGGTTTGACTGGTGTTGTGTGACCACAGCCTGCCCTGTATATTGAGTGGGGCCTCCCCGTTGCTCTGTGGTTCTCACTGCCCTTTCAGGGGCAGGGTCTGCTTCCTAGTTGTTGGAGTAGAGGCTCCCAGATCTGCTCCTTAGCTGTGTTTCTGATCTGTGGTGTGACCTAGATGGGGTTGGAGCACTCCTGCTGGGAGGGAAGCTACTGAGTATTCCTCCTCTGGGCCTTTTCACCTGTGAGTGTGCTCTTTTGTGTCACCTTTCACCCACTGTGTGAGTTCTCAGATTACGCTAATGTTGACACTGCTCTCGACCCTATCTTATCTGTGGCTATGTCAGCAATGTCTCTCAGACATTGCTGTCACCAGGCCACCAGAGTAGATCCACTGAAGTCAAGTCCCAGGATTGTAGTCATCATGGATCTGGACCTGTTGTGGGTGTTATGGGGGCAGTTCAGACTTTACCATGGCCCAACCCCCACATGTATGGGCCCACAAAATCTACCGCTGCTAAAGCTAGGTCCATCTTGGCTGTGGGAGCACTCATCCATTCAGATGTTTTATTGGTGCTGAGTTTTTACCAAGCCGGTCTCAGGGGTGTCAATTCATGGTTTGCACACCTGCGAGGAGAGATTTCAGCTTCTCTTCCTTAGTTGCATGGCCCCTGTGGCTCAGCTGTGCTTTTAGACCCACCTCTGAGTGTGGCCACCCACAGGGGTTTGCTCCCGAAGCTACCCTGAAGCACTCAGTTCTGCCCCACTGAGGACAGGACATGTAGATGGCATGGCTGCTGGGGTCATGGGAGTACTGGTGGCGACTGGTGCTTGGGGGAGTTGGTGGCCGCAAGAGATCTGGCCCCATCAGTGATGAGGTGCACGGGGAACCCAGTGGCCACAGGCACGACAGGTCTGGCCCTGGTGGGAGACTTTCCTAGCTACCAGCCAAAATGGCCAGCCCCGGTGGGGGCCTTTACTATTGTCCGGTGGCAGGAGCTCATGGTCCAGCCCCAGCAGAGGCCTTTCCTAGTGCGCAGTGGCAGGCGCAGGAGGGCCAGCCCTGTTGGGGGTCTTTTCTAGCATTTGGCCACAGGCACGAGAGGGTCAGCCCTGGCGGGGGCCTTTCCTAGCACCTGGGCGGGCAGGGGCTGGCATGTGGGAAGAGAGGCTGCAATGGCGGCTCCACCCCCTGCGCATCACTCAATAATGATGCCTTGCTTCTATGGCAGTCCGGGTTTCTTCCACAAGCATTCCCGGTTGCAGATTTCCTCACTCCTGTCGCCTCATGCTGTCTCCTCGCATCCAGCAGCAGTCCTCTCCCTGGGTTTGCTCTCCAATCCCGACGTTCCAGAACCCAGCCCCCATGTGCACTGGTGGACACACGTCCCAGGCCAGGGCACACAGGACTGTGGCATGGACTGTCTGTGTAGGTCTCACTCTGTCCTGCCTGCCAAAGACCGGCCATTTCACTATCCTCTGACAGCCCCAGTTGCTCCTTTCTTGTCCCAACTGATCTCCCTGTTGGTGAGGGGGTTTCCCCACATGAAGTAACCTCTCCACTCCTTCAGCTCCCCCCAAGGGGCACAGGTCCCATCCCACTCCCTCTCCTCTTCTTTTTCCTTTCTTCTTTCTTTTAACCTACCTGGTTATGTGGGGATCTTTCTTGTCCTTTTTGGTGTCCAAGGTCTTCTGCTACTTTCCAGCCAGTGCTCTGTGAGAATTGGTCCATCTGTAGATGTATTCTTGATGCGTTTGTGGTGAGAAATGAACTCCATGTCCTTCTACTCCTCTACCATCTTGCTTTCCTCCCAGTATTTTATAAATTAGAAAAGTAAAGCTCACAGAGGCTGAGAGCCTTGTTCAAAGTCACACATTTAGTAAATCCATGGACTGGGATTCAAATATCAGTATTTTGATTCCAATCTGATATTTGATTCCAGTACTGGTATGTCAAATTGCTTTTTAATTTTATGTTCTGCAGAAGCTGTGTGCTGCTCTGCTCAAATTCCATTTTTTGGAACATCATATCGACACACTCACTCAATTATTTGCTCATTCAGAAAATATTCAGGTGTTAAGGAGTATAGAGATTATTATTCAAAGGACATGTAATAATTATCTATATAATTAAACTATAACCTGCCTGAGGGCTGGGATTGTATTTTTGTACATCATTAAACCTGAGTGCTGAGCACAGTGCTGTTATATAGCATTTGTCTAGTCGTTTAGTAAATGTATTGTCTAGTGGGTGAGCAGCCAAGTAAACAGACTATGACAATAAAATATACAATTGCCTGACATGGTCTCTAGCATTTTGTAGGTGCCCAGTGTTTACTGTTAACTAACACTCAGACCAGAGTGGTATAGGAACACCCAGGAGGGTCCCTTTGTCTAGCAGAGGGAGAAAGAAGTGACAGTGAGCTGCATCTGAAAAGGGTCAAAGAATGTTATACACATAATGAACACTGTGTGCAAAGACAGGGAGATTTGTAAGAATAAAACATATTTGGGAGAATGCAAGTAGATGAAATGAGATGAGGAATGCATAAGCCACAGTGAATATTGTGGCCCTAAAGATTTTTACTTTGTTCTGAAGGATGTTTGGATCTATTCCAGAATTTTAAGCAGAGGAATGACAATGGAATTTGTCTTTTAGAAACAGTTTCTGGAATCATAGATAATTTTTTTTTAATTAAAAAAATTTTAACAGCAACTCAACAAGAGGTCTTGAACATTTCACTTTCATAAATGTTTAACTTTTATTATTGTTAACACTGGAGCCAATAGATGGTTGTGTGTCTCTGCATATGTATGTGTATAAAAAGCAATATTAGTAATAACATTTTCCTTAATTAATTTTCCCATGACTGAATTCCTATTTGAATATTCATTCTTACAACACTGCAGTATATTGTGATGCACTTCGATGAAATTAACTCAACGAGCTCCTCTTTCCAATTTTAATATTCCGTTGGGTTTTCTATTGCTGAAAACTCATTAGTATCTGAGTGCAGTGCTGACGAGAAACAAGAGAGAGGCATATTGCGTGACTGTGAGTCAGAGAAAAGAGACAGCTGGCACAAGAATTTTCTAATAAAGTCCAAAAAGGCTGCTGTGTCTTAACAACACAAAAGGGGTGCTTTGAGCTTTCCCTTTGTACTAAAAGTTTTGAATCTTATTCACACCTTTTATGAATGCTGGCAAAAGCCAAATTGTTCTCACCGAAACCTCATGGATCCATGACAGAGAAGCGTTGGTATATTTTCCAAGTTTTCTAGTGGTGTTAGAATTTGTGTAAAGATTTACTTCAGACATGTGTCCATGTAGATGACATAGTTTGAATCTCCAGCAAAATTATTTCTAGCAATATATCTCTTGACTACTTTTCCTCCTCCTTCTGCTTCAGTCAACCTGTGTGATTTGACTATCCAATTCTGCTCCATATTTTCTTTCTTGCATACTTTTACTTATGCACTATTTCTTCCTAGAATGTTTTCTCCTGTCATCTTTATATGTTGATAATCTAACCATTTTTCAAAGCCGAGTTCAAATGCTTTGCCCTACAAGACTTCCATGAGTTCTACAAGTAGACGTGAGTACTCCTCCTTCTGGAATCTGTGGTACCCATCACATTCCAAGTTCTTTGACAGTAGTTTGTGCACACACCATCTTATAATTAAAATAGCTGTCATTTATTGAGCTCTTGCAATGTGCCAGGCTTAGTATTTTTATCACCATCTGGGGTTGATATTATCATCACCATTTTATAGATGAGGTAACTGAGGCTCAGAAAGGTTTATTGAGTTTCCCAAGGACCACGAAGCTAGTGACAACTCTGTCTACACAACTAAAAGCTTATATTCTTTCACTACACTAGACAATTTTCCTGCTTTATTTGCTCAGTGTTTGAGGATGTAGGGAAGGTCATATTTTAGATCTGGATTTGAATTTCTGAAGGCAGAGATTAGATGGGATTATTTTAGGTAGAGCAAAGTATGAATGTAGACATGAAGACATATGTTATGTATTGGGATGGGGGGGCAGAAGGTGTTGGGGAATATTGGCTCATCAAGATGGCTAATGCCAAGGTTTTTATGAAGGAGGGGAAAGGGCATTAGGCCGGAGGGCAAATTATGTCCAGATTGTGACAGGCCATAAGTGTGGAGGAGAGGAACACTCTAGTTCCAAGGCCAGGAATGGAGGGAGAAGCTGAGGCCCTTGGTTGAGGCAGGAGTGCGTGGAGAAAGCTTATGATGTTGCAGGGAAAGTGCTAGGGAATAGGGTTAGAGAGAACATAGCTCATTTTTAATTGAATGGTCACCTGGACATTGCCTGAAGTCGAGATATAGAACCAGATGACATTGATTTGATGCTGATCTTCCTGCATCAAATGATGGTCTTGCTAAAGGAAGGATACTTAAATACTTGCAAAAATAAGATTAAGTCAAGGAGCACCAGTTTTAGGGAAGGAAGAGATGTGAGGTTAGGGAACGAAGCAGGGCATTGCATAAGGCAAGTAAAATCAGCCCCTAAACTGGGTCATGAGGCAGGGAGGTGTGAGGGGAAAGTAGCAAGAACTTCCTTCGTGTTTTTAATGTGTTAAGACTGTTTTAGTTCAACGTGAGGCATGATCAGGAAGAACATATGTCCAAGTTTCTCTTGTTTTGAAGTGTTGATTGGTATAACTAAGAGAATGCTAAAATAGCTCTATAGACACATTGAAACATTTCTAAAGTAACATCAAAGTCTGTTCCAATTGTGGTGAAGGGGAAAGAGGGTGTGTTGTATTCTTGTGGTGACATGTAATGGGCCCTTTGGCACATCATTAACTTTGGACAAGTAGTACCACCTCCTGCCAGATATTTTGGGATCCCTCTTTAACAAGCAGGGGTCTGACACAAGAACTGTGATGCTTTGCTTGTAGCTGGCTCACCTACAGTGTCTGTGGCAAGGCATTTCTGCTTTCTACAGCTATTTTCTATACCCTTTTCTGTAGAAACTATTACATAAAGAGGAATTTCTATGGGGAGGGGGACTTGGTCTGTCTTATTCACGCTGAGGCTAGTATGTGGGTATTTGTTGAATGAATAAATGGAGCATGACATGGACTAGAAAAACCTGGGTTTAGTATCCAATAACATAATTATTAACTGGAGGCTTCTAAGCAAATCATGTAGTTGGTTCCTGGGTCTTTGTAAAATGGGGAAATATCTTCTGCCCTGTTTGACTCACAGGATTCTTGTGAGGATCAAATACCTATGAGAAAACTTGGAGGAACATTATAATTAGCAGAAGGAGATAAAAGGGAGTGATCTATTACACATTGTGTCCTGTGCCAGGTGTTTTACCTCCAACACCATATTTCAATCTCATGACAATTTTAGAGAACATTATCCTTGTCTTCATCTTTCACATGAGGACATGAAGGCTCATAGAAGCTAAGGCCACACATTTAGTAAGTGGCAAAACAAAAGTGTCAGAGCCTTTTCTGTCTGACCTTGCAAAACCCATGTTCTTATTCTCTATACTGTAGAAATATGAGGTAATTTTATGGAAATACTGACATTTAAACGTAAGCTTTTAAAGAAACCTATCATAGAAGGTCAAAAGTCATTCTTAAAGGACACAGCAATGGTACCTGACTTTCTCTAGGAAGAGACATCTTTGCCCTTAGCATCATGGTTCCCAGCAACCTGTATATCAATATATTTGCATACACGTCTGTGGGAACTGGGGTGATAGTGCTTTTGCGAACATAGATCTCGTCTGCTGATGCTACCTTTTCTCATTTCTATCCAGCTCTCCATTTAGTGATGCATGTTCAGTGTGCTGATTACAGAATCATTTTGCCTATGTGGACTATATTTGGTGGAAGTCTGCTTTTTCCCTTTTTCTTCCATTATTCTTCCTACAGCAGTTAGAACAGTCTTGGGTGATTTGAGTGACGCCAAAACATGTGCTAAGTGAGGGGGACCACTGTACTTGGAGACAGAGATGTGCATGGAATCCCAGTTCTGCTGTCATTTAGCTCGGGGACCTTGGACTCTCAGTAATTCAGCCTTCCTCTGTAGAACAGTGACAAGAACAAACAGTCAAGAGAAGCATGTCAGAGAGTCAGTGTATGTGAAAGGGCCACTTCTATGCAGCTCTGTCTTTGAGACCTAGTACATGTTAGTTTCCCTCCTTCTTTTCTTTATCTTTGGTGTTTGGAGTAATTGCTAAGAATCAAGAGATTTGGGTTCTAGTCTCAGACCCTGAGCAAGTCACTTCACTTTGCTGGGCCTCAGTCTCTCCATCTGTAATGAAGCAGGTTAACTACGTAGTCTATACTTTTAACCATGGAATTCTGTGCAGGTCCCAGACATGTCAAAACCCAGGGTCTACCACATGGAGTGGGAAGTGCTGTGATGGGGGCTCTGAGAGTACTGTGGAAGAGATCTTGACTTAGGCCTGGAGAAGGTGGGTTGGGGGCTACAGATCAAAAAGTCAAGGAAGTCTCCCTTGGGACGACAGTGTTTGAACTGACTCTTAAAGATGTGTAAGAGCCAGCTAAGCATGGAGAGAAACAGCATATTTATCAGGAATGTGTAAAGCCTGAAGGTGCATAAAAGCAAGTAAGTTTCAGAAAACTGAAAGTTTGTCAATAAAAGTGGAACATGTGACTGTTGTGTAGGTATGCATGCATATGTTGTAGGTATGGGGGAAAGGGTAGGAGAGAGGAAGGCTAGCTGAAAGTACTAAGGAGTTTAGACTTTATTCCATAGATTATGGGGAGCTATGGAAGGGGAGAGGGGGACATGATTGGTTTTGACTATTAGAAATACCCTTTTGTAACTATAAGGAGAATGGATTGTGAGAGGCCAAACAGAGGCAGACAGACCAGTTAGGAGGCAATTGCAGGAGTTCTCAATAATGAGCATGGAATATTAATGGGCACTGAAAAGACCAATTGGCTGTAGTAACTGTGACCGTGTGGTGTTATGGAGGAGGAATAAGAAAGGCCAAACCAGTGAAGCTGTCAACATCAAAGACTCTCCAATACAACTAGAAGGAAGCAGGACCTTTTCTGATTCTCTTATTTGTGTGTAATTACAATTAGAGGTCAGTATTACACATATGCTAAGCAAATAACAATCCCCCCCCATCCCCTCTGAGATACAGATGGATTTCTAAATTTCTGTATAATACTTAGGATTGAATGTGGATATTTGTTAAACATCACCTTATGACCAGGAGACTTCCTGGGGCAAGAGAATCACCCTCTATGTTTGATCAGTCTTAAGAGAAGGGATTTGATGTTTTTTAGTAGAAGAGATGAGATTATGTTTAGAAAGAGAATCAGGGACCCCTGCTTTCTTGGCAGTCACTGCCATTTTGTTACTCATTATCAGAGTTGCACCCCTTGTACCACTTCTACTCTCTAACTACATCATTCAAACTTCAAACTGTGAAAAGTGGAACTATGGTATTGCAATACAGAAATATTTACTGAGTATCTGTTATTTCTTGGGAGGCAGCCAGGTCTAGAGGAAAGAAAAAGGACAGAGTTATTAGCAGAATTAAATAAAATTATATGAGGCATGGAAGGTGCCCAGCACAGTGCCTGGCATAAGGGCAACTCAACAAACAATGGTCTCGTCCTTCATGCCCCTAGTGTAAAAGGATCCAATGATGAATAAAGAACAGCTTGTACCTGCTGGTATTTATAGCCTCATTTGAATGATGAGATATAATGAATAAAAATAATCTTTCTAATGCTTCACAGTTTACAAATCACTTTCACATCCACTATTTCATGTCAAGCTTCCATATCAATTCAAATAACCAGGGCAAAGCATATTATTAGCTCCATTAAACAGATGAGGAAATTGACATACAAACATGCTAAGTGACTGAACAAGATTGGATTATTATCAAGGGCCAGGGCAGGTTTGCCTGGCTCAAGCGTTTCCATTGTGGAAGGTACAAGTTACCATATAAACTAAGTTCTAGCCTGTCAGTAGTAGGATTTGTAGTTTATAGTTTCATAGTAGAAACAAAGTGCTAAGGGAATCTTGAACAGAAAGTGTTCATTCTGCTTGGAACTCTGTAATCTAGTGTTGTTTCCTGCTAGTTTTCAGGATTCACCTCTGAGGATGGTCATTCTTCACCTGGCCTTCTGCCCCTGTCTCACTTATGGTGGGATTACAGTAATGCCCTAGAAACTGGTCTAATCTGCTGAGGGTTTTTGCCCCATTCTCCTAGTCTCAATCTTGCTTTAAGGTACCCATCTGGGGCTGGCAGCCCTGCAACTCAGCCTCTGGGAGTCACCTGATTTTAAGAACCAACTACCACTGCCTATGTCCTGCTACCTTCAGCCTACTTTGTAATTTGAATTCCTGGATCCCCTAGGGGAAACCACAGCTCCTGTCTTCTGTTATTTCTCATCTTTTGTGCAGTCCCCTCCTCAGCTTCCATTGAACAGAACAGGCAAGATCAAATTTATTATGGCACTGACTCAAGGCCTTCAGTGGTCTTGAGCCTCTGACTGGCTTATCTTGCATGCGGAAATATAGAGAAAAAGAAGAGAATGCAACTAAGCAGATTGTTATTCCGAGGAAAGTAGGAAGAAGGTATAATACCTGTTCCCAAGAAGATAAGACACACTTAGATGTGAGGTCAGTAGACAGCACTAGACTCAACCTGAAAAGTGTATCTTGAGTGCTGCTTTAAATGCATTACCTCATTTGGCCTGTGCAATAGTCTTCTGAGTTGGTATTAGTATTTTTATTTTATGAAAGAGATAACAGAGGTTCAGAGAGATATATATGACTTGCCCAAGTCCCCACCGCCAGGAAGTAGCAGAGCCATGGTTGAGGATCCATTCCTCCGACTGAATGTGCTATTCTTTTCTCTTACTGGAAAGCTGCACTAGATGATCAAGCTCTAGATCACGCAGCTCAGACGCTAAGCTTTGTTGGGGGTGGGCTGGGGAGCAGTGTGGGATGGAGCATTTGGGGAAGGTTTCTGAAGATCCCGGGAGTTTAAAGATGAGTTTGGAGAGGTTAGGAGGGAGGGAGGAGGACATCCGTGGGAACAGAGTGTGCAAGGCTGTGGAGGTGGGAATGATCTGGGCACAAGTGGAGGTGGTGTGGATCGTGGTCTCACAGGAGCAGAAAGTGAATTCTGAGGAGGACAGCTTGGTTTGCCTGGGAGCGGGACTATCGGCCTAGGTATGCCTCTTCCTCTCCTCCCCCCAGTAGCTGTGGGGACCAGCCCTCTATGAGCGGGAGAAAACCCACTAAAAGCAGGATTTTGGTTCTGTCCTGAAGACCATGCTGAGGAGAGGTTTTTCTAAGCCATGTTTAAAACCTTGTGTTGAAAAACATCCCTAAATCCTCTAACAGAAGACAGATGTCTGCCTGAACAAATATCAGCTCTCACATAGTTTGTTGTTTTTATTTCCTCAGCATTTGCTTATTGAATCTGACAACCTCCTATAATTATCCATTTTCCAGAATGAATTATGGAGTGCATGTCCCATGGATGTGAATCATGCTGCTATTGGATCACAGAGTGTATGGATGTAGGGTGCCTCTCTGCAGGGTACCAGGTTCTGTCTGGCACCTTAATGCTATTCCATTTCCCAGGCCTCAGTACCCTCACCTGGAAAATTTGACCCCTATATTTTGGGTCAGAACCTTCAGCATTGAATATACCAAGGCCATGGTTCATCCAGGACTAAAAGGACCCTCAGTTTAAACAGTTCAGTAAATTTAACAGGGTAGAGTGAGCCTTGAAGTTCAGACAGACATGGTTTTGAATTTTCTACCTGCTACCTGCAAGTTATGTAACATTTCTGAGCCTCAATCTCCTCATCTTTAAAATGGTTGTTGGACAAAACCTTGTATACAGTTGGTGTTATGACCATTTTTGTCATAACAAAATTTTTTCAAAAATAAATGACAATTTTTATTATTATTGCCCTTTTCCTTCTTGTCTGGACCTTATGTAGTGGTTGATAGCTAATTTTTATTGGGGATTAGGATATTTTGCTAGTCATTGATAAGTGCATTGCATCATTTAATCCTAATGACCACCATATGAGATTGGTACCATTATTATCCTCACTTACATATAGGGAAACTGAGATTTAGGAGTATTAAGTAGCTGCCCAAATAAGGTCTTATAGCTAGCAGAGGCAGAGTCAGGGTTGGAACACATGCAGTCTGGCCCAGAGCCTGACCTCATAGCTGCGTCACTGGCTTCATCATAACTCCTAAACACTTCATCTGTCCTTTTCCTAAGACAGAGATACCACCTTATACCCCAGGTCTGACTGTTTCTCTGTGCCGTAGCTCTTCCCTTGATGACCTATCTGGTACTGCCTTGCTACTGCCAGTCCTTCCTGTAAACTCCAGCCCAGTATCTAGAGACCTGATGCCCCTCCCTACTGGTATTGATCTCTGAATATTGCTCCTCCTTTTCTCTGTCTGCTGGGCAATGATTTGTTCATTCTTACAGCAAACTTTCACCAAGCATCTACTATGTTTCAGGCCCAATGTAAGGCACTGGCAATATCAAAACAAATTAAACAGGGCTACTGTTTTAAAAGAAGTCAATTCTAGTCAGGGAGACAAACAAAGATAGAGAAATACCACATTCCTAACCTATTCAGTTCTTTTGCCCCCATATATAATTCATCCCCATGATCTGTTGATTTTACCTCCTAAATTTCTCTTGAATATGTCTGTTTTTCACTATCCCCATTGCCATCCTACAGTTCAAGTTACTATTATTTCTCACTGAGTTACTGCAGTAGCCTCCTCACTGATCTCCTTTGTCCAGATTGTGTCTACCTCCAAACTATTCTCCATAGTGCAGCAAGATTGATCTTTGAAAAATGTAAACCTGCTTAAAATACTTCATGGCTTCCCATTGTTCTTAACATTATGGAAACAAAAATAAAATCTCCCATATTTGAGGAAAGAACATAAGGGTGTTGTATCAGCATAAGATAACTGAGTAGTCTTTAAAGATCCTTCTAGCTGTAATATATAAGATTTGACTTCATTTGGATGGAACTATGCAGCCCTGATACCATCTCTTAACAAGACTTACCCACTAATTACCGACTATTCTTCAGTTACCCCAAGCAGATGGATTTTTACCTACTTTAGTGATAGGACCAATTCAAGAAGAATTCTTTCATTCATTTATTCATTCATTCTGCAAGCTTTCACTGAGCATCCATTGTGTTTCAGGTCCTGCACTGAGTGCTGGAGATACAGAGTCAGCTCATTCATCCCGAGGAACTGTTCTAGTTACTGCTTCTAGTGTTTCAGCTGTGACCAGCAGGCAGAAAACAGGCATGGTCCTTGTTCTTATAAAGATTAAATACCACAATGAGACCTAGTTTCTGCTCTTGGAAAGCTTGTGTTCTATTAGGAAAGACATTGTTCATTTATTTACTCAACATTTACTGAGTACCTACTATGTGCCAAGCCCAGGGGTTACAATGGTGAATGAAATAGACACAGAGTTGTCATAATGACCATGTGTAGTGGTAAGTACAAGATCAGAATTCTGTGCAAGGGACTGTAGGAACCCAAAGGAGGGAGACATGAATTCTACATGCAGGATCAAAGAGGATTTTTCATTGGAAATGACTAGTAGAATTAGGCCTTAAAAATATGTAGTATACCAT
This sequence comes from Balaenoptera ricei, assembly GCF_028023285.1. NCBI lineage: Eukaryota > Metazoa > Chordata > Mammalia > Artiodactyla > Balaenopteridae > Balaenoptera > Balaenoptera ricei. The sequence goes on along the minus strand of NC_082639.1, from coordinate 40,882,459 downwards.
ATTAGTGCTAGGTACAATGAATGAGCATCAAATTTAAGAAAAACTATTATACTTCACATTTCTGCCAGGCTTTGCCTTTTTACGGAGACTATTACTGCTACTATTTTATAACCCTGCATTGTATTGATGAGGAAACTAAGGTTCAGTGGTATGAAGTGACTTTCCCAAAGCCACAGAGCTAGTAAGCGACAGGATCAGGATTTCAGTCCAAATATGCCTGGCTTCAAATCCTTTGTTCTCCTCACTCCACCCTGCTAAATGCACTGACTTTTGTAGACTCTGTCACTTAGCCTCAGACATATCATAATTTCATTTATAATTCCTGTGTATCACAGCCTTCTAACTGTCATGTTCAGTTTGAGGCTTTCCCTGTGAAACCCAGTGAAAGTCTCCTCTGGGGCCAGAGTTCTGGAAAAGAGATTTATTGCTTTAGGAAAATTGGTTACCAGTTGGCATTAATTCCTGTCTTGTTTCCTGAGCTCCCATCATCTCAGTGATACCTGAATTTCCCTGGCAAACCTCAGGCTCTATCTCTAAGCAGCAGCTGCTATTCCCTCCCCATCCTTCAGTAAGAAAGTGGCCCCTTCAGGGGGACCATGAAATCAATGTACTGGGCTTAACAGACCTCTGTAAAAGAGCAGAGCAGGCAGAAGGCATGACACTCAGTTCCTCCAAGTGCAGAGCATCATGCTAGGGACCACAGGGAATCAGAAGAAACTGATCATATGGGAATTGGGGTTATTGTTTCAATCTGACTGATACGTTGCTCTGTTGTTATGAGCCTCAGTTTCCTCATCTATAAAATGAGCATGGTCCTATCAGTCCTGTCAACCTCACCGGTTTGTGGAGAATCATCTGACATATGGCTATGAAAGTGTTTTAATAACTGAAGAAGTGTTATTCACATCACATATCGTTCCTTAGTGATCGTGATTATGATCTGATTATTTAAAAGATCACATAAGAATGGTTAGATGGTAATGAAACCATTTCAGTCTGGCTGACCAAGACCAGTAAAAGCTAGTCAAGCATTCATCTGTATTCACACCACAGAGATTACTCCATCATACCACACTTTAAAGACATTATTTGTATACATGGGTTTCTATACTAGATTATGTGGCAAAAAGACTTGACTAAGGATGAATCAAGTTCAGTGGTAGAGTCAGAATTAGAATTCAGGGGTTTGGATATTCCAGCACTATTTCCACTCCACCATGTGTTTTCCACAAGATAGGAGTCTAAATAGGACTTTGAAGCCAGATTGTTTGGATAGGAGTGACCCTTGAAAGACAGGCTAGAGTTTTGTCAAGGAGTTGCCACTTGTTACTCTTTCCTGGCCTAGGACCAGGACAATTCTCTAACTCTCAATCAACCTTTTCTTTTGTTGTTGAATTTAACAGAGAGTAAGTCATGATGACACCTTTGTGTTCTGATAGCCCCATTCCAAATTTCCCCACATACATTATGGGACGTAGACAGTGTGTACTTGCATGTGTGTGTGTGTGTGTGTGTGTGTGTGTGTGTGTGTGATGGATGTATAAAAGAGAGAGAAAACAGAAGCCTCTAGAAGGTTAAGATAATCTTTTTTGATAGTATCCAGGAGTGATCAGGCCCTGAAATATAGACTTATATTAGCTAAAATTTTGTATACACAATTAAAGTAGGCATCGATGCAACAATTTATTAATATATCTTGAGAAAAGACTCTCACTAGAAGCAGATTACACAAGGTCCACATACTCTATCATCTGTGCATTATCTTCTGTCATCAAGCCACATTGGAAGCCAAATCATTATTTCAAATTTGCTTTGGTGATTGTGTAAGCAAGAGGAATTATATGCTACTTTATAACTTGAGGGATTGTTCCTTCACAAGATAGCTATAGTAATGGAACTGGAGTACTCTACATGCGCCTTTCCCTTTTTGTGGAGTGTGACGTGCATGTTGGTGACTCTAAGTATGTAGATTCATGTGTTTCTGGAAGTATGTGTATTTGTGTGTATGTATGTAAATATATTTGTATGTCTGGGATCCTTACTAAGTCTATTTTTGGAGATCCCACTTATTTTACCTACCTTACTACAACTTGAGACTCATTCTAATGCTCTGTATACAGCTGGTGCTCAACAAATGCCTGATTACTAATAAAATTGGTCAATAAGATATGTAGTTTCCAAGTGTGGAAAATATGGCTCTTTCATTTCCGTCATCATCACCATCAAACATTCATAAGATAAATGCATACTATGTGCATAGAGAATGTGGAAAACCAAGTCTATGATCTTGTTTTCCCATTAATAACACTATGCCCTCCTAGGGTAATTATATGCATAATTGTATAGGCAGGAAGAACCTTCTGATCAAGAACAATTAATGACTCTTGACCAAGTGATTTAGGAATAAAACTATGTATAGATTCCATGACTTGTCACTCATCACTATACCATCTACTCAGGTAGCCAGCTACTCATCTCATCTTTTTTGCACATAGCTCAGGGCACTTCCCATGTAGCCACTTATTTGGTATCTTAACAGATCTATGAGTAAAGGTCTTCAGCCCTGATTTGGAGCTCAGGACAACCTACTGACTTTTTAGCACAGCATGTATGATTCCCTGTAGACTTTGTTCTGCTGATGGATATCTTTTAACCTCACTGTAAATAGCAAGTCAATCAAGTAAGTTTTTTTTCCTGGTTTTAGTAATAGCACACGAGAGCTGGAAAGCATCCTAGAGAAACTTCTGTATTCCAGTGTCATTGTCACCACTCCTGCCATCATTCTTGGTGATTTTGACATTCAGTATTCTAATGCCTTCTCATCTCAGTTCTTTCATTTTCACCCTCCTCAGACACTCTATTCATTGTCATACCTTAGATTACTACCATATTTTATTGAATCTAAATTGCCATTACATTTTCCTTTTCAGAGGTGATAAAATGTGAAAAAAATACCTGCATTATCTATCTTTTCAGTCCATCCACTTCATACCCCCACTTTTACAATTCTGTGATCCCCACGAGAAACTCAAACAATTGACCCTAATATCTTTTCAGTTCTCTCACCTGCCTTGAATCATTATTTCCTTCCTTAAGAGTCCGTGGTTTATCTTTATAATCATTCCTCCACATACACCTTCAACTACCTTACCCTCTGGCGCCCTGTCTTACTTCCTGAAAAAACTCCAGTTCTGGCTAAATCCAACTATATCAGGATAATTTTTTTTTCAGTCATACCTGAGGAGATGAGTATATCTGGAGAAAAAAATCAAAACCATTGTTTTTGGTTTCTCTTTAAATTACCTCAAACATCAGATGAGCCCGTACTACATTTGCCAAGTCAATTTACTCTTCCATTCTTTCAGTAGACAATTTTACATTTTTTCTATCTTCAAATTTCAACATTCCCATTCCCCTCCTCACACTCAGTTAAAGATTATGGTGGCTTAAGAGGTCCAAATAGATGTCATTTTTCTTTCCCACCTGAGTTCAGAATCTTTGGACAGAAAGGCACAAGAGTTAGCAGATGGAGATTAAAGATATCATTGTTATTGCTGATAAAGAAAACATAGCATATATCTGCAGATCAGCGGACTTTCAAGTGGAGAAAACCAGTCAATCACAGGGAGCCCTAGAAAGCTTCAGGCCTACTTTCTTCCCAGAGATAGAGTATTCTCCTAAAAGTTGCACAGCACAGAGGGCCAGAGCAGAATACATACTCTCTGTTGGTCATTCCTAAACAATCTCATCCCATTCTTACAAATTCATCAACCAAAAATGGCCCTAAGGAGAAGGGAATGAATACTTAGAAAGAAGCCATGAGTGTAAAACATGAAATTAGGGTAAAGAAACTTACCTACCAACAATGACTGCTTTTTTATTTCATGGGGAAATAGAAGCAATCCCTGGAGAACATCCTTCTACCCTCCAACCAGCAAATCTATGAATTTATTACAACTTTGCTATCCTTCTCTCTAAAATTGATGGATTGTTTGTGCTCCTATCTATAGCCATTTTTGCCCTGGATCTCAACTCTATGCACCTGTATATAACGTTGGGTTGGCCAAAAAGTTCGTTCAGGTTTTTCTGTAAGAGGTCCGGAAAAACCCAAACGAACTTTTTGGCCAACCCAATATATAGATGAGAAATTTCCTTCTCACTTCTCCCTAATCTCTTTCCAGTCCTTACTGGATTATTCCTGTCAGCATACAAATATTATATATTATTCCAACTTAAAAAAAAATAAAACAATTTCACCCCCCATTTTCCTTCACCTGCTGACCCAATTCTCTGGCTTTTGATATAGAAAAACTTTTTGAAAGATAGACTATTTTCTATCTCTTTTTCTCTCACTCTTAGGCCAACTCCAAGGCCATTTCCCCATAATTCCACTGAAATTATTCTTGTCAGTGTCACCAGTTACTTCCATGTCACCATCCCATTTGGTTAGTTTTCCTTCTTGACCATTCAGCAGTAAGTGATCACTCCCTTCTCCTTTCCCCCTCCTTTTAAAATATGAATTTATTGAGGCATAATTGATATACAAAGAGTTGCACATACTTCATGTGTACAATTTGATGATTTTGGACAAAAGAAAACACCAGAGATACCATCACCACAAATAATAGAACTATCCAACATCTCCAAAAGTTTCCTTGTATCACTTTGCTTTTGTTTGTTTTGTGATAAGAACATTTAACATGGTGTTCACCCTCTCAACAAATTTGAAGTACACAATACTGTGTTATTAAGTATAGGCATTATGTTTTACAACAGATCTCTATAACTTATTCATTTAGCATAACTGAAACTTTATACCCATTGAAAAACTCCCAATTTCCTCTATCTCCAGCCCCTGACAGCTACTACTGTATTGTCCACTTCTATGAGTTTGACTATTTCAAAACTTCATAAGTGGAATCATGCAATATTTGTCCTGTGACTAACATTTCATTTAGCATAATGTCCTCCAGATTCTTCCATGTTTTCGTAAATGGCAGGATTTCCTTCCTTTTTCAAGCTGAATAAGATTTCATTTTGGTATATACAACATTTTCTTTATCTATTCATCTGTTGATAGATACTTGTGTTGTTTCCATATCTTCTCTGTTGTGAATAATGCTGCAGTGAATAGGGGAATACAAAAATCTCTTCAAGATCTTGATTTTAATTCTTTTAGATATATACCCAGAGGTGAGACGGCTGTGTCACATATGGTAGTTTTATTTTTAATATTTTGAGGCACCCTCATACTGTTCCATAGCTGCTGCACCATTTTACCTTTCTCCAAAGAAGACTTACAGATGGCCAACAGGTATGGGAAAAAAATGCTCAACATTGATTATCAGGAAAATGCAAATGAAAATCACAATGAGATATCACACCTGTTAGGTTGGCTATTACAAAACACACACACACACACAAAAGATAGCTGATGCTGGCAAGAATGTGAAGAAATTGGAATCCTTGTACACTCCCTCCTTCTTAAACACTCTGCTTGACTTGAAATTCTATATTATTCTGATTTTCCTCCTTACCTCCTGACCATTCCTTTTTTGTGTATTTTCTTCTTCTCCTTCTCAACATGTAAATGTTGGAGTTTTCTCTATCTATATTCATTCTTTAAGTGATTTCACCCAGTCCTGTGGCTTGAAATATCATTTATATACTGGTGACTTTCAGATTTGTATCTTCTCCAGCTCCGACTTTGCCCCTGGTCATATATCCCATAGTATTCCGTATATTCATGGAACTACCCTTTAACCAGGTGTTTAAATCAAAGAACTTGGATTACTTTTTGGCTTTTTTTTTTTTTCTCACACCCTGTATCCAATGATTCAGCAAATCCTGTTTTCTCTGCCTTCACAATCCCATATCTGATCACATTTCAGCTATCACTGCAATCACCTAGTCTAAAATCACCGCTAGCCTAAACTACTCAGTTGTCTCCTGGCTGGTATCCATGCTTCTACTCTTGCTCATATCTATCTCAGAGTAAAATTTCTAGTCCTTACTGTGGCCTACAAGACCGAACATGTTCTACCACCCTGTGACCTCACTGAACTCATCTCTTACCATTCTCCACCTCACTTGCTTTACTTCACTGGCTTCCTTGCTGTTCCATGAACATGTCAAATAAGGTCCTGCCCAAGAACACTTATACTCTGTTTCCTCTGCCTAGAAACTCTTCTCTAAGAAATCCACATGCTCCACCATTTCTTAAAATCTCTGTTCAAATGCCACCTTTCCTAACTACACAATATAAAATTATAATGCCTAAATCTTCAATCTTTATCCCCTTACCTTGTTTTATGATTCTAATAGCACTCATAACCTCCTAACATATAATCTCTTTTTTCACTAGTATAACATCTGTCTCATACCACTGTAATGTAAGCTCCAAAGTAGGGATTTACCTGTATGGTTCACTATATTCCTAGCAAATAGGACAGGGCCTGACAAATAGTAGGAGATTAATAAATACTTGTTGACTGGCTTAATGACTAATAGAATAAATATACAATTGCAAAGTCCTTCTCAGGATTAAAGACAGGATAGTGTAGGCGTATACACTCAGGAGTTAGATAGACCTGGTCTCAAATTTTGGCTTTACCAGTTTCTACCTTATTATTTGGTTCGGAGGAAGTAAGTTAACTTCTGTGAGCTGCCTTCTGACCAGTAAAATAAAGGCATTAATATCTGTTTCAAAATATTATTTTTTGGATTAAATAAATAGATAGGAATGAAACACCAGCCTTAGACCATGCACACAAAAGGCACTTAATATAAGGTTGTTCTCCTTTCCCTTTCTGTTGTAAGATTTATTTTTGTTCTTCCACCCTTACAGACCCTCGGGGTAATATGTCAGACTAGTCTATCTAAAATTGATGATGCTCTATCCTACTTAAACCCCATGGCTCCTTGATGCTACAGTAATAACATCATACTTGCTCACACTGATTTTCAAACCCTTCAACAATGAACTTGGATGGGTTTTCAGACATTATCTTCTATTAACTTCTTCCCTGGACCTTGTGCCTCACCCACACTTATTATTCAGGGAACACAGGGTATAGGTCCTACCTCCACACTTTTATATATTTTGCTTATCTCTGCTCACAACGTCCTTTCCCACCATCTCCCTTATTAAAGTTCTACCCACCAGTTAAGCTCCAGTCAAATTACCAAATTCCTAGACATCCCTTCCCTCAATTCATAAATCACTCTCCCTCTTTCCTATAGATCTTTACTGGTTCATAAGGCTTCTCCTCTGTCATAATCATATCAGGGAAGCATTTCTTGCTACATGCCCTCCTCCCTCTCCCGCTCTTAATTTTTGCAAGGCACACATCTGGCTCTCATCCCATATGAAAATCCTGCTTAACATTTACCACACTGAGGGGCACTGCATGTCCACCTGTCTGTTTCACTCCTAGATTGTAATTTTCTTGAAGGCAACATCAATGCCTTATCCCCAATCTGAATTCTCAATGCTTAATGTGGTTCCTGGAAGATGGTTGATATTCAACGTATTAATGAATGAACAAAGTGTCTGTCTCTCCTAATCTGGATCTGGAAATTTGGAACTATTTCTTTTTCATCTCTATATGTTTTTTTCATCCTCTATCATTGTAGCTGGAACATCAAGAAGAAATATATTTTATTTTATTTTTTTTCACATCTTTATTGGAGTATAATTGTTTTACAGTGTTGTGTTAGTTTCTGCTGTACAACAAAGTGAATCAGCTATATGTATACATATATCTCCATATCCCCTCCCTCTTGAGCCTCCCTCCCACCCTCCCCATCTCACCCCTCTAGGTCGTCACAAAGTATAGAGCTGATCTCCCTGTGCTATGTAGCTGCTTCCTACTAGCCACCTATTTTACATTTGGTAGTGTATATATGTCGATGTTACTCTCTCACTTCATCCCAGCTTCCCCTCCCCCTGTCCTCAAGTCTATTCTCTATGTCTGAGTCTTTATTCCTGCCCTGCCACTAGGTTCATTGGTACCATTTTTTTAGATTCCATATATATGTGTTAGCATACGGCATTTGTTTTTCTCTTTGTGACTTATCTCACTCTGTATGACAGACTCTAGTTCCATCCACCTCACTACAAATAACTCAATTTTGTTCCTTTTTATGGCTGAGTAATATTCCATTGTATATATGTGCCATATCTTCTTTATCCATTCATCTGTCAATGGACATTTAGGTTGCTTCCACGTCCTGGCTATCGTAAATAGTGCTGCAATGAACACTGTGCTGGATGTATCTTTTTGAATTATGGTTTAAGAAGAAATATATTTTAGACTAAGATATGTTCTCTAGAATCTGACATCTTGAGTTCAAGTCCCAGCTCTACTATTTGCTAGTTATGTGATTTGAACAAGTTTCTTACCCTCTCTGTACTTCAGTTTCCTCATTTCTAAGTTAGAGATAATAGAGGTTGTTATGAGGATTAAATGTAATAATTCTTTTATGAGGATTAAATGTAATAATTCTTATGTAGCTCTTAGCCCAGTATGTGGTGCATAGGATGTCAATAAACATTAGTTGTTATTTTTGAAATGTAGTGAATAAGTGGTTATGGAATTTGCTCACTCAGAAGGCTCTTATGAGCATTAACTATATATCAGGGAGTGTAGTACGAAGTGAGAATATAGAGGTGTATACAACATATCCTGAACCACTAAGAAAATCACAGTCTATTGGCAGAGCAATGTGTTAGTTCGAGTCTCCTGATAAGCAGATGCCAAAAATGTAAGAATTGAAAAATGCAAGATTGAAAAATATAAGAATTTTATTAAGGGAAATACCTGTGAAAGAAAATGAGGAGAGAGCCAAGGAGGTTTGGAGACCTTTAAGATTATGAGTCTGATGCCAAGCAAAGGAGGGAAGGAAGGTTGGGTGAAAAGTTCAGCAAGGTCACTGGGGAGTCCTTGAGTTAAAATTACATGTTGGAGGAGTCTCATGTCTCCCAAGAATGGCTCTGCCTTAGTATTCAGTCATTAGGTTTTTGGTTGTGAGCAATCTGTGAGAAATGTGGCTTTGGAGAAAATGAAGCTCTGGATTTTAGATTGCAGGAGTTGGAGTCCTAGATCAATTATGCTTCCCTGTAGTTGGAGGTTTGCAAGGTACATTCTCATGGCCACCATAGGAAAGTGCATGAGTAATATGGGGGGTGGGCACAGAGGAAAATGTGACTATCCCCCTGGAAGATACACAGAGGTATTTGAGAAAGAGATACCTCAAGGACACAGAGCTAGCCACATCACAGCCGTTGATCATACTTACTGAATTGATATGGAAGGAAGGAACAAGTCACGCAAGGAAGGTTGGTGATCAGTGGAATGACTATCACATTGTAGCTCCTGCACTTCTAATAGTTAGAAACATATGTGAGTTCTGCTCCCACATCACTTATTTCCATAGTTTATTTCTAGACATATTCTTGCAGAAAAAGTCTTTTTTTTTTTTTTTAAATGTTCATCTGTTTCCACTCTAAACTCATTTAGAACTGGAGGGTTTTGGTTGAATCCCAGAATCACTTGAAATATGGGCTGTGATCAAGCCTTGTATGCTGATGACTACAGGGGGTGTGTAACCCACACAAATGGAAACAATATTCAGATTCCCTACCTGAGCCACCCACTGTAGGCACCAGAACAGTGACTCTGAATGATGACCTGGTTCCTGCTCTCCAAAGAACAGTTGAAGAGGTCCTTGTGCCTAGGACTTTGCAAAAACAGAAAAGCAATCAGTTGGGAAGAATTAACTTCAGATTATGTGTGACAGATTTTTACAATAATGGCCTTCATTGAAACACAGCTCCCAGAATTCACGTTCCTCTGCAGTGTGATACTGACATTCTTCCCATGAAAGGTGGAGCCTATTTCCCCACCCTTTGGGTCTAGATTTGCCACTGTAACGTGGCAGAAGAGAAACTGATTTCTGCAGCTAGGCAATAAAAGCCCTTGTCGTTTTGCTTTGGTGCTGTTAGAACGCTTCTGTCATTATGTGAAGGAGTCATCTAACTTGCTAAGGAATGAGATACCATGTGAAGGAGAGCTGGGGTACCCCAGATAACAGTCACACCAACTACCAGACATGTGAGTGAAACCATCTTATATCATGCGGCCCTAGCTGACCATTGGATGACTGCAATTACATTAGAAATTCCTTGTGAGATGAACAGAACTTCCCAGCTGAGTCTAGCCCAAATTGCTTATAAACACAATTGTGAGCAAGTAAATGATTGTTGCCTTAACCCACTAAGTTATGGAGTGATTTGTTATGTAGCACTAGACAACTGTCATATAATAGAATTAACTATTTAAGGTTTAACATTGTTATAGATCCAAAGATAATTATTAAATATTCCCAAAATATTAACAATTTTGAGACAGGATGGTTTAGTGGAAAGGGCTTGGGGTTTGTCTTTGCAAAGTTGGGTTCTGGTCATCTAATTTCTCATCTAACCTCTTTGAGCCTTAGTTTTCTCATCTGCAAACCAGAAAATACAGTTCTAACTGTATAGGCTTAGCGTGAGGACTGAATGACTAAAAACTAGTAAGTCACATGGTGAGTAACACATGGAATTACTCAATAAATGTGAATTTAAATCCCCCATCCTCCTTCAGGCTTACATATTGTGGGTGCTTCATAAATAAATGTGCAATTTAATTGAGTCCTGCTCTCTCGTTGATTTTCCTTTAGAAGATTTCCATCTTGCTTGATATCTTCGTATCACTAGAAGAGTAAATTAAATTAAACTTACTAGCAATGATTTATATTTTTTTTACTCATCAAACAAGGATTTGGGAGGAGATGGATAGGTATGTGTATTCCTGAATTTATTATTTGGGTACTGGGGGTAAAGAAAAGTAGTATTAATAAAACAAGTATGTGACCAGGGGAATGCTTAATGAGTACAAGATTTACTTTTAGGGTGATGAAAATGTTTTGGAACTAGACAGAGGTGGTGGGTGCAAAACACTGTGAATGTACTGAATAGTTCACTTTAAAATGGGTAATTTTGTTATGTGACTTTTACCTCAATTTTTAAAAAGAAAAAAGGTATGTGGCTCATGACAGCAATGATCTGGGTTGGAGTTGATGAAGCTGTGAAAAGTGAAATAGAAAAACGCAAGGCCCTATAAGGGAGTAGAAAGGGACTGGTGTAATCAGTTCAGCAAGGAATTATTCAGTTGTTATATGGATCAAGGGGGTCATGGGGCAGGATATAAAGAGCTATTTGGATGACCAGGCAATCCGTGTATTAGAAGAGAAGATGTATGCTCTGCTACAACTGGGCTGAGTTTCTTTCTCCCCTACAAATGTGGTACTGACCCCTGTTCAGTATTTTTCTTATATGGTTTCATAGTCTAGAATGCTGACTGGCTTCCCTGAGATAAAAATTTATATGCTAATACTGCTTTTTAATTTGGGAGGGAGGCAATCTCAGAACCAAGAGTGAGAGAAAGGGGGATTTAATATAGAGAAGGAGGTAAATGTATGTAGGCGTGTTTCTGGCTGGCAGTAGCTTTGCAGCTAACATATTTGGTTCTCAGTCTCCCTCCTCTCCCATCAGTGAAAATGTGCCCTATTGAGCATCAATTCTGCCATACTTCAGGCTGTGTGATCTAAACCCCGGTGGCTGCTGGTGAAACAAGTTCCAGGACAGCAGCAGCAGATGCATCAGCAGAGTGAGTCACAGGATACAGAATGAGTCACTAAGGAGGTGGGTAGTGTGCAAGCCCGCAGCACTCCATGCTGGCCCACCTGTAGCCTGCAGCCCCATGGGCCTGGGTAGGTGAGCCAGTGTGAGTGTGTGGGTGCCAAGCAGGTCACATTGTGCCTTGTGCCTCAGCAACAACAGGGAAGCCCTGGGTGCAGGAGGCAAGAGTTGCGTGATGCAACACGTGAGGCCAGGCTCTGTTGGGTTATTCCTGCAACATAAAAATCTAGAACTGCAACCGTGGTTGGCCTAGCTGTATGAACAGGCAGAGCGGCAAGGCAACATGACCCCCACCATGAAGGTGGTGGAGGAGCTCAATAAGCCTCGCTCCAGTGAAGATAAACCCCTTCTTCTGCAGCTTCCAAGAATGTGGTTGGTGCTAGGTCGTCTTCCTAATCTGGTCATCAGTAGCTTCAAGGAAAAATCTTGGCTTAACAAATCTGGGAAGGTGAATAACTTGGTTGGGTATTCTCATCTCTACTACTTCTTTAATGCTACCCTCCAGATCACAGCAATTTGGCATTGTCTTGTAAATGTTGAGCGTTTACATACCCTAACACCCAGCAATTCTACTTCTAGGTAAATATCTAACAGTAACTCTTGAAATGTGTACCAGGATACAAGATTGATCATGGAACCCTGGTCATAATGGTAAAAATCTAGAATTTATTTTAAAGATAAATAAATAAACAGAACAAAATAAAGTAAAATAAGATTAGGCCCAAATAAGAGTATCTCATGAAGCATAGATCATCATTAAGTTAATTCTATATACTCAACATTCTTTAAAACACATTTTTTTCTTCTTATTCTGAATCTCAGTTGCATCATGGCATAGAGCACTTGGAATTCCTAGAATACAGTGATTTATTTATTTACCACCTTTGTACATAATGTTTTTTTGGCCTGCTGTGCTCTTTCTGTAGTCATTCCTTCTCATCCTCTAAGCCTCAGCCTAAGTGAGTATCCTTCCTCTGGGAAGGAGCAGTGGAGCATTTCTAAAGACCAAGATATAGACAGTTGCCTAGTCTGTTTATTCATGAGGCCAGCCCTCCTCGAGTAGTGATATGGTGATGTGATCATTGGCCCAGCACAGGTTAGCTGATACCTCAATCATGTGGTAGGTAGAACAGAATCATGAAATTATGATGGGCTTCCTGGTAGAGGGTACATGTTTTGTTAGAAAACTGGAAATAAGGGTGATCAGGCATATGGAGAAAGTGTGAGCAAAGGCATGAAAGAGGGAAAGCATAAAATATATTCCAGGAAGAATGAGAGGTCCAGTGTCTGTCATGTAAGTATAGAAGTAGGAGGCTAGAGCCTGATAAGTCCAATGTATTGATCTAGGGCTAAAGTTTGAAAGGTCTTGAGTATCTTATTAAGGACCCTCTACCTTATACTGGAGACCATGTGAAATTGTTGAGTGACTATAGGCAGGGAGGAGATGATCAAAGCTCTTTTTAGGAGAACTATTTGACAATGGTGTATAGAAAAGATTGGATGAGAGACATTCAGAACCTGTACAAAGAGCCAGAATATACACATGGGGTGTGGGTGTTCAGAGTATTTTGGACACCAAGCCTTACTGAAAAGGCTGTTAATGTGTTTCTGAAACAATAAATGAAGCTTGGTCCAAAATGGGAAAAAAAAGTCATGAAGTCAAAAGCCATGAGGGTTATCAGTAAGTCAGAATGAAAGTCAATGCAAGATTCTGAGTGTTGCAAGTAGGACTCCTGCTTTTGTGTGATTATGAAGTAGGGAGCAATGTCAGAAAGCTCAACAGAACTATGAAGGGCCAGGTTGGAAACTGCATGAAGTTGACCTATTTGGAAGTGAGAGATACAGGAGATATAAAGAATATAAAGAGGAGTAGTGGCCATGGGCTGATGTTTTGCCTATGGGAGGTCAAATTATTCTGGATGATACCACTTTACCCCTTTCAAGTCTCCAATCTACACTATGCAGACTTCTTTTTCTTTTTTTTGGGTGGGGGGAGGAGGGCTGTGCTGGGTCTTAGTTGCAGCATGCGGGATCTTCCTTGCCGCGTGCAGGATCTTCATTACGGCATATGGGATCTTTAGTTGCGGCATGCATGCGGGATCTATCTCCTTGACCAGGGATCGAACCTGGGCTCCCTGCATTGCGAACGCAGAATCTTAGCCACTGGACCACCAGGGAAGTCCCGACCATGCAAAGACTTCTGCACAGAGAAGTTAGGTAAATATCTAATAGCATGCTGGAGCTCTGCTGGAATCAGCCACAAATTAGTATCAAAATAGCTGCATAACCAAGTTAGACCACTAAATTACTCTGGAAAAGTAGTCAGGCTTTTGAGTGCCTAACTTGCCTGAGTACCATCTTGGAGCTCTTGGCTCCTATAAAACATTAACATGACAAATGAGAGTTTTGATCATGCCAGATATAACAATATCCATTTGTTTAATTAAACATTTGAAGCTGCTCTTAGTGTGGCTCATTTTTTAAAATGTTAAAAATAAAATTAAACACATAATTAAGCTGACAAAAGATAAAGACCCTGATGCTCCAAGTTGGAGGCAGTTAATTTATATGGATCTGGGTCCCTGAAGGCACCACAGTTTATTAAAGTTACCAAGGCAGGGATGTGATAAAATATTTTATGCAGTTTTTTAAAGACTAAATTGCTCTGATACTTTTAAAGTTCACAAGATGCAGTTAGTTAGGATGCCTTGTTAGCTAGCTATTGTTTCTCTTTTTGAAAGGGTCCAGAACTTGAAGCTGGGCCCTCCTTCCTTATTTTTTATGACTAAAAGCATTCATAGACTACCCATGGTTGGTCAAATAATCAGAAATTCACAGGTGGATAGATCCCAAGAGGTTATTATTATTAACAGTAATGAATTGAGAGGATCCATGCTCAGTGAACCAATACTGAATATGACTCAACTATACATCTCTTTCCACCTTCCCTACCTCTCTCCTTTTAATCTCCCTTCCTCCCTCCTTTTGTCCTTTTCCTGCCTTTTTCTTCCTTTCTTTTTTCCTTCCTTCCCACCACCCCTTCCTTGTTCCTCCTCTTCCTCCTCTCCTTTCTTCTCTCCTTCCCTCCCTCCCTCCTTCCCCTTGTCCCTTCCTGTACCATTTACTCCCTCTCTTCTTAGCACCTTATCAAAAATATGCTACTCATTAAATTATCTTTCAACTTTGGAGTTCATGACTTAATGGCATTTCCCTAGCTGAGTTAGAAATATCCTCTACAACAACTCTCCAAAGTTGACATTTGGTCTCCACTTGTATTCTTCTAGCCATGGCCACTCATTACCTTCCAAGGAAATGTCTTTGCTAAAGTAAAGTCAAATTTGTCTCCCTGAATTTCCTCATTGAGCCAATGATTCTCTCCTCATACTCTCTTCTTTGATATTTCCAACACAACCTTCTTTCTGAATCTAGAAATGCTCTTTACTGTCCTATACGTGTACCATGTCAATTTCTTCCTTCACCCCTTTGCTCTTGTTAGTACCCCTCCAGAAATTCTTTCCTCTGTCTAAAATTTTGAAGTATCATCTACTTTCCTCACTAATCTGACCCTCACTGAACTGTGTTAACATTTTCGGTTAGAAGCAACCTGATGTACATGACATTGACTGGGACATTTCAGGAGTATATATTACACATTGTTCCACTTAGGAACTATTTTAAAGTATCATACTACTGATTGTTTATGGAAAGGCAAGAGTAATAAAGAGTCCTGAGAAGGCACTAACTACCACACAGTGGGGGGCTGAGAAAGCTTCATGTGCTGAGATCTCTAGTTGCTCGAAACTTATAGAATCCCTGGTCACATTCAGTTGAATAATCAAATGTGCAGGGGGAAGATGAAACCAGTGGAGTGTCTCACAGGTGAGTGGGGAACAGTGACTGGAGATAAAAGGTAGATGATATTCCAAATTTTAAGCAAGCAGACATAATTTTGGTTGGCCTATCAGTAGGTAACAGGTGACAAAATGAATTCCAGGAATGTAAAGTGACATTCCAGAAGTTATAACTTTACTAAGTAGCAGACTTGGACATGAATACAGAGCAACGCAGCCTAGAAAGATTACAAAGCAGGTCCTCAGAACCAGAGCTCTGGACCCCTGGCTTCTAGTAGCACTTTGGCTACACCTCTGTCACATCACAGTTTGTCTAAGATTATAATTGTGTGCCTCTTTGCCGCCTCCTTGGGCTAAAGAGCTCTCTGAAAGCAGAGTCTGGGCCTCATTCATTTAAAAAAAAAAATCATTTATTTATTTTGGCTGTGCCGGGTTCCACTGTGGCATGCATGCAGGATCTAGTTCCCTGACCAGGGATAGAACCCAGGCCCCCTGCATTGGGAATGCAGAGTTCTACCCACTGGGCCACCAGGAAAGTCCCCTCATTCATTTTTCATTGCATCAACACAAAAATCCTGGTCTCAGGCCACTGGGTGATAGTGACTTTAATGGATTGCCTCTGAGCACACTTGGGAGGTACGCTTCCATGTAATACTTGGTGCCTCAAAACTAAGGCAGCTGAGCTGGTGGTCTTCCTATAAGTGTTCAGGGCTTTGTCCCACTACTTTAACCTGAGTTCCCTTCCTCTAGACTCCTAATTGGTCTCTCCACTGGTGTGCCTGCATTATCACTCCCACACCACTCCCACATCTAGGTGTAATTGATATGTTCCTAGAACTATTTCCTGAGTAACTTTATCCTCCTAAAACATATCCTTTGGCACCCTCACAGTCACACAACCTGTAAAATTCAGTATAAATCCTTCATTGCAGCTTTCAAGGTCCTACAAAATAGGATCCTAACCTACCTTCACAGTCTTATTTCCTACATCTCCACAAACTGGACCATATACTATTTCTCCAAACATGCATAAACCATACCCACCCAACTTCCCCAGCTCTGTGCTTTTGCTCAGGCTGACCTACAGACCCACAATGTCCTATTATTCCCTTTTTATTGAAATACTTTTTATCTTTTAAGGCCCATATCAAATGCTACCCTCTCCATTAAACCTTTCCTGATTTCCAAAACAGGCGGGCTCTTCCTCCTCTAGACTCCTTCAAGGCTTTATTCTTCTTTTAGTAAACATCCTACATTTTGAATTAAATCACTGTTATAATGTGTGATTTTACTCATTCATTCATTCATTTACTCAATAGACACTTATTGAACATGAGTACCTGCTTTTTTGTCAAGCCCTTTACAAGTTGAACAAGACTGGGAAGTCACTGCAATTGAAGGGCTCAAAGTCCAGTGGAGGAGACAAGATATTTGTAAACATACATACACACAAAGTATAATGTGTTAGCCCTAAAAATATGTATGAACAGAATCCTATAGAAGCAAAAGGGAAGAAACCAAGAACTTTACTTACTAGGAAGGTCAGAGAATCTATCATAGCTTAGGCAACATTTGAACTGTGACCAAGGAATGAGTAAGAGTTTGTCTAAATCAGAGAATGGTGGCTCAATAAAGTGGATTTTTACCACGTTATAATCTTAATGAGAGGGGAAAGTGTTTTCTTCAACTCTTTATTCTCTTTCACTCTGCCTTGCACATAATCAACGTTCAAATAAATATTTGTTGAATGAATAAATGAAAGACTGTGTGAAAGAATTCTTTCTCCAGAAACCAGCATGATAAGGCATGCACTGTAATAGTTCAGAGAATTACCCTGAATGAATGCTTACTGTGAGAGGACCAATCTATCAGTTGCAGAGGGGCTACGTTAAAAATGCAGACATGGGGCTTCCCTGGTGGCGCAGTGGTTGAGAATCTGCCTGCCAATGCAGGGGACACGGGTTTGAGCCCTGGTCTGGGAAGATCCCACATGCCGCGGAGCAACTAGGCCCGTGAGCCACAACAACTGAGCCTGCGCGTCTGGAGCCTGTGCTCCGCAACAAGAGAGGCCGCGATAGTGAGAGGCCCGCGCACCGCGATGGAGAGTGGCCCCCACTTGCCGCAACTAGAGAAAGCCCTCGCACAGAAATGAAGACCCAACACAAGCCATAAATAAATAAATAAATAAAATTTAAATAAATAAATAAAAATTAAAGAAAAAAAATGCAGACATGATAAATTATAACTATACATAAATATTTATCTTCTTTTGGGTCATCTCCTGAGGAAAATTTCTAGAAATGGACTTCCTGAGAATTGATAAATATTACTGAATTACTTTCCAAAAGGGTGTATCAAGCAAAAGAACAAAGGAACTCATAGTTATTGATTGCCTATTATGTGTCAGTTGCTGTGCTATCAATTTTTTGTGTATCATCTCACTGAAGTCTCACAACAATATCGAGGACTAATTATTTCTATTTTACAGAGGAGAAAACCAAAATTCAGACAGGATAGGGGACCTGCATTAGATCTCATAAGTAGTAAATGAAAGAGTCATGACTCAAATTCATATCAAACATTTCAAAGCCCAAATTCTGTCTACTACTATACACATTTCAAAGAATAAGCTTATTAAATTGGTTTGGCTGGAATGGTAGATCTGCTTGGGCATTCATGGGAGATCAATTTGAAGGAAGCTCAGCTGAACAAAAATATGAATGCTAAGTTGAAGGATTTATTTTTGTTCTCACAATCAAGAATGAGTAAACGTCACCCTTGATTCTTTACAAATATGAAGCATTCATTCATTTGCTCATTTATTCATGTATCAAACATTTATTGAGTATAACTATAATGTCATGCAACTCATATATACTCTGGAATTTATACATGCAAATATGTGATGTTCCTTTTAAAGTATCTCCAGAAATATTTGGCAGATGTTTAGAAGGGAATGCCAAATGCTGGAGAGAGTAATTTTCAGGGACATCATGAAAAAGTGAGGTATGTCATAAAGATAATCATCATCATTATAGTTTGTTATGATACTTGTTAATATAGTAACTAACATTTATTGGTTGCATTCAATGTATTGACCATAGTGCCAAGTGCTTAACATATATTATCTCAATTTTCATAATCCTCTGAGAATGTTATTATTATCTCTGTTGCCCAGGTGAGAAAAGAACGAGGCTCAGATAGGTTGAGTAGCTACCCAAGATCAAATAGCCAGTAAGATTGTACTTGTTGACTAGATGAGTAATTTTATCTTCATTTTACAGATAGGAAAATGAGGCTCAGAGGTGTAAAAATTGAAATTTTCTCAAGGCCACACAATAAGTTAGTAGTTTTCAGGTGGCTCTTTCTCAAGAAGCAGAATCCTGGGAGGGACTGTTAACTGATGTCAGCTAAGTCAGCATTTTTCAATCTTTAATCCACATGTAGATTACCTGGAGATCTTATTAAAATGCAGATTCTGGGGCTTCCCTGGTGGCGCAGTGGTTGAGAATCTGCCTGCTAATGCAGGGGACACAGGTTCAAGCCCTGGTCTGGGAAGATCCCACATGCCGCGGAGCAACTGGGCCCGTGAGCCACAACTACTGAGCCTGCATGTCTGGAGCCTGTGCTCCGCAGCAAGAGAGGCCACGACAGTGAGAGGCCCGCACACCGCGATGAAGAGTGGCCCCCGCTTGCCGCAGCTAGAGAAAGCCCTCGCACAGAAACGAAGACCCAACACAGCCAAAAAAAAAAAAATTTTTTTTTAAAATGCAGATTCTGTTTCAGTAGTTTGGTGGTGAGACCCGAGATACTGCATTTCCAACAGGATTCAAGGTGATGGCAATGCTACTGGTTTATGAACCACACTCTGAGTATCAAGGAACTAAACATATTGAGTTTACTGCATACCAGGATCTCTTCTATGAATTTATCATGTATTAATTCATTGAATTACCACAGTGACCCTATGAAGTAAGTACTATTTTTACCTTCATTTTAAAATCAAGGAAATCTAAGAAGCACGAGAGAGGCTGAGTATCTTGCCAAATGAATCAGTGGTGGAATCAGGTTAACAATTTAGGCAGTCTGACTCTAGAACCCATCTATGCTCATGAATATTATGTGTTACTGTCATATGAGAGCAAAAGTTAAAGACACATTTTGTAATAGTTCAGTGTCAATAAGAGGCCTAGTGTAGGGGAATTTTACAGGTGTTGGTCATGATGAGAAAAAAGCAATGATATAACTCAGCATAGAGCATGGAAGAAACAGAACTTGAATCCAGGTAAATCTGGTTGTAAAATCCATTATCTCTTGATGATGCTAGGAACAGACTTCACACTATACTCAGCAAGGATCCACTGAATGCCTACAATGTACCAGACACTAAGGACATAATGGTGAACAAGACCAGCAATGGCCCCTGCTTTCATGGAATGTGTATTATGGTCAGAAGCAAAATATACAATAATAACAAATATTGAGTGTTTACTATATGCTAGATCCTGTTCTAAGCACTTTATGTTTAATCATCATAACAGCCCTGTAAAATAGGTACTAGGACTGATGAAGAAACTCAGGCATAGAGAAGTAAGTAACTGCCCTTGGGCCACAGTTAAATAGCAGAACTAGGAATTAAATCCAGGCAGTCTGACTTCAGAATCTGTATTTATTACCACTATGTTCTAGGCCTCTATAAATAAATGAATATAGAGTGTGGTAAGAGCTAAGATGGAACTAAACAAAATGCTAAGGTAGAGGAAAATAGGAGACCTACTTTAGATACAGGGGACTGAGAATGCCTTTCGGAGGAATAGGACATTTTACCTGAGGCCTGAAAGATGAGAAGAAGCTTGTCATAGAGAGAGTCAGAAGAGCATTATGCCTAAAGAGAACAGAATTTGCAAAGGCCATGGGATGGGAAAGAACGCAGAATATTTGAGTAATTGAAATAAACCAGTATGCAAGAAAAAGAAAAAAAAGATGAGATTAGCCTGGAGAGGTAGGCAGAATTCAGATTATACAGAGCCTTGAAGATCATGAAAAGGAGTTTGGATTTTGTTCTAAATATAATAGGAAGCCATGAGAGGGTTTTAAACAAGGGATTAAAATGATTGTGTCTATCTTGAAAAAGAGAATTCTGGTTGCTAGGTGGATCATAGATCAGAGAGTTCATGATAAGAAACAAAAAAGATCATTTAGTAGCCTAGGGGAGAGATGACTGTGGCTTGGATCAGGTTGGCGGCAAGAGTTGAAAAAAAGTAATAATGATAGAATTAACTAGGAAGAACAATGTGAAAAAGAGGTACAGGACAACTATTATAGAGGGAGCCAGTGATCTGAGGTGTGTGGTCAGAAAATAGAGATGCTAGTCAAGAGACTCTGGCTGAAGATGGCCAATATGCAGCTGATTTCTCCATGGGAATATCAGGTGCCTCATGAGAGAGAGGGAATACCATACAATTGTTAAAACTGGTTCATATCCTGCTTCAAGCTTCAAGCAGTTAACATCCAAATCAATTTTAATACTGTAGAACCAGAATGTTTCTTGTAGTTCTGCAGAGGGGAAACACAATCTACAAGTTTCTGTATGCTTATTGTGAATAGTTGAGATAGGCTAGGATAGAGAAAGGATATAAAACATTCCATACAAATATAATATAACTTTAAAAGTCTCATTTCTTTATCTTCACACATCATCAAATAATGTTGGTTAAAGAGATTAATTTGAAGCAAAGAGGAGCTACAATGTACCATCACATCTGAAAAGCCAAAAAATTATATTTTCACCTCATTTCAATGGGGGCACCACGGAATTATCTGAAAACACTCCTTTAAAAACTCCTCTCCTTGGAGTTATTTTAGATTTGGGTTTAAAACTTTGCTCTGGCACAAATTTTCTGGGCAAGTCAATTTATCTCTCTGAGCCTCAATTTTGCCATCTGCAAACCATGACCTAAAAGCCCTATTGGCAAGTGGTTGTAATAATAAAAACTAGTGTATTCCAAGTGCCAGGCATATAGTGGATACTCAACAAATGATGAGAAGGAAACGTATTATTCTGTAAGTACTAGTACTGATTCTGGCCCATTGTAATCACGGGGGCTCGGGTATCTCTGATGACCTCATCTATAGGAACCTGAGGGGTTGATCTTTCAAACCTAAGAAAGTCTCAAGAAACTTTGAAAATCATAAGTGTAGTCAGCCCTGACTTGAACTAAATTTATTCAACAATCAATTAACATAAATTAATTCTTTTATTTGTTTCTGTGTTCCAAAGGATCTTAGACTAAAGGTTGAGAAATAATCTTTCAATTACCTTCTAATGATTACATTGTATTGTTTGCATTTTATGGTAACCAGCCTTCAAAATGGCTCCTAATGATCCTCAAGCTACATTGCACCAGAGCTAGTATGTATGATAACACTGTTGAGATAAGGTTATAAAAGACGCTACAGGTTCTATCTTGGTTCTCTCTCTCTCTCTCTCTCTCCATTGGATTCTTCACTCTGGGTGAAGCCAACTGCCATGTCATGAGAACTATCTTTGGAGAGGCTTATGTACCATGTGGTGAGGAACTGAAGCCTTCAGCCAATAGCCATGCAAATGAGCTTTGGAAGTGGATCTTCCAGGATCAGCCAGGTTTTCAGATGACTGCAACCTTGGCTGATAGCTTGACTGAAACCTCATGAGAGACCCTGAACTAAAACAATCCTACTAAGCCATTCCCAGATTCCTGACTCTCAGAAAATGTGAGCGATAATAAAGTTATAAGCGAATATGTTTTAGAGTAATTTGTCACACAGCAGTATATAGCTAATACACTGTTTTGTTACTCAAGTCTAAGGAAAATTGTCATTTACATTTAATAACCTTTTCTCAGCACTTTGACTTAACTCTTGTATTAGTATCTGGGGTTCAGTTTCTTATGTATTGTCTACTCTAGGCATGATTGTCGTCAGGATGAACCCAAATGTCAGGATAAGCAACTGTTACCCTGATGGTTTGAGTAAAAGGAAATATGTGATCTGGAAGTCCATGACCAGGCTGGAGTCAAAAGACTGATTTCAGATTGTTGAAGCTGCTGGGGTAGAAAACAAGAATCAGAGACTCAGCCTAGGGCCTGACACTTAGCAGGTACTCAAATATCTGTTGATAGAGATTCCTCACACTTGAGCCAAGTCAACCCATCCATAAGTAGATGGATTTGTCTCTCTTACAAAGGGCATGCTTCCAGATCCAGACTGCAACAACTGTGCCATGTGCTTATAGGTATCCAGTGGCTATGAGAAGACCAGGAATCTGTGTGTGTGTGTGTGTGTGTGTGTGTGTGTGTTTGCACATGCAAAAGTGCATGAAATTATGCTTACATGTGTGTGGCTCTACCAAAACTAAGATTTATTTCCAATTTTTCTTTTAAATTCTGAACAGTTACCATGTTGGGAACTGATCTACTTTGTCAAATGAAGAGCAGCTTATCATGTGGCCATTTACCTGACTCTGGGCACATTCTCTTTCATCCTGGAACTGTCATCGCAGGTGGCAGAGGCAATACCCCATGTGGCTACAGTTTGAGAAAAGTTAGGGTATAACCATAGTATAGGAAAGAGGCCGCTGGTGAACTCCTCCTTCGCAGGGCAGGCCAAGTTTGACAGGTCAGCTAAGGAGATCATGTTTGCAGCAAAGATCCCAGACCATACCCAGAAATGGGCATTGTTGACACTGCCAACTCATCATCTGTGAGTTCCCTGTCACAGTGACTTATCTTTATTAGAAATCTGTTTAATGTCCCATGTGGAGCTGAGAAGATGACCCCCTCGGTCTTACTTCATCTACCTACTGATGGAGACCCACTTCCCTATTTTCCTAGATTTTGGTATCTAGGAGTACGGTGTGTGTAATGGTTAAGAGACTGGACCCTGGAAGTCCGACTGTATGACTTCAAATCCTGGCTTTTCCACCTAATATCAGGGAAACTCGGGAAAGCCCATCTTCAACTCTCTAAGCTTTATTTTCCTGAACTGTAGAATGGGATAAAAATAGCTCCTATCTCAAAGGATTGTTGGAATAATTAATTAATGCATATAAAAATCTTCAAACAGTGTGCCTTGCACACTGTAAATATTCAGTATTTCTTAGCTATTTTTATCATTATTAGTACTATGAAGCAGCTTGGTGTAGAAGAAAGAACTTGGATTTTAGGGTTGGATGCACTTTTTGGGTGACCTTGACAAGTTACTCAGCCTCTTTGAAACTCTATTTCTTCATCTGGAAAAAGAGAAGATATTATCTACACTGGAGGGTTATTTTAAGGATTAAATAAGATCATACATGCATAAGATCTGAGACATAGTAGGTAAAAATAAATTATATTTCTTTTCTCCTTTAGCTAGGTTATAAGTGCTAACTCAGAAATCTGATATTTATGGGAAAATGGCATCCATTATCCTTAAAAAATGTATGTGAAGAAGAGTGCACTGTTGTACGGAAAGGGGAGTGGTTCTGTATTTAGCATCAGATGGGCAAAAGCATTTAAGTTCATGGTTGGATGCTTTTGAGTTTCTATGAAAACAAAATCCAGCAGATATAATTAAGTATGCAGCATTCGGAATGGAAGCAGGCACTCCTCTTCATTGTGTGGGCAATAAAACCTGGAGGAAAAAACAATCAATATGTTGGTTCAATTAAGTTTTCAGCTACCAATAACTAATTTCAGTCCTCATGGTTTTTCTAGGGTCTAAAATATATTGCTTATTCTTCTTAAAATATTAATATAGCCCTGAATTATTTATTGAGCCAAGAAACACTGTACTCTTTTAACATGGAAGAGAATGGAAGGTTATTTCATGTCAGCACCATAGAAGACAATCATAAATCTGAAATGTAAATAATACCTCTGAGAATAGAGCCTGGCTGAAGGCCAAAACAGGTAATTTCCAGACCTTCTTTTGTGATAAAGAAGTTGGAAAGCCATGGAAAAATGCTGTTTGGGCTTCTGATTCTTTTAGGGTCGGCAGCATCTTGTGGGTTGTTTATATCATTCTAGAATGTTTTGATCATTTATAATAATACTATTTAATT
Source organism: Balaenoptera ricei (assembly GCF_028023285.1). Lineage (NCBI taxonomy): Eukaryota > Metazoa > Chordata > Mammalia > Artiodactyla > Balaenopteridae > Balaenoptera > Balaenoptera ricei. The sequence continues at coordinate 40,857,783 of NC_082639.1, read as the reverse complement.
ACATGTCATTAAAAGAACCTACTATAATAATAGCAATAGCTATCATTTATTGAGATTTTATTATGTCCTGGGCACTATGCTAAGTGTTTACATACCTTACCTCAGCTATACTCTTAACTCTGTAAAGCAGGTACTGTTACTGTCCCTATTTTACAGGAGAAGAAACTGAGATCCAGAGAGGTTAAGTGTTTTGAATCCCTGGCCTCTGACTCCAGAGCTCTTTTCTTGATGAAACAACTTACCACTTTTACTCAAAGACAGCATTAATCCCTCCTGCCTCTCTCATTCAACAGCAGAATGCCTTGTGCTTCTACTTTACTCTGCCTGGCTTTGTAGATGTTTGTTTATATTGGTATTTTCCACTATTGCAATGGAAAGAGCATGGTCTTTGAAATTAAACATAGCTGGGCTTGCTTTCCACATCTTCCCCTTACTAGCAATGTTACCTTGGATTACTTAGTGCTCAAAATAAATCTCCAAGGTGGGAACTATTTTATCTCAGTTTATCACTCAGTAATCCGGGGTTTAGAGGGGTTAAGTACCTTGACCAAGGTCTTACTGCAAGTATGTGGAGGAGCTGCATTCGAACCCAGGTCTGTCAGAAGACTCCAAATCTCATGCTTTTAGTAATTTGTCTTATCTACATGATTGCAAATATTTGGAGTAGCAATTTGGTGACTGGGAGATCATCTAGAAGCCCCCTAATTTTGCAGATGGAAACCAAGGCCCAGAAAAAGGGAGACGGTGCTCAGGACACATGCCGAAAGTGTGTACTATGAGTTCTGTTTTGCTTTGGAATATATATGCCTAGTCTTTGAAAATTCACTACTTCTCTATGTAACTTCAGTTTCAATCAGATAGATTAAAGGAAAACTAAAATTTATAGAGATATTACTGTGTGCTTAATTTGATATATTACGTAAATCATATAATACTTATAGCAGCCTCATTGTTTGGGTATTATTATCTCCATTTTACAGATGAGGAGATTGAGAAAAGGGGGGTTAGTACCCCTGGGTTCTGCTAAGCAGTGGTTTGAAATATTCCTGTTGAGAAGGGCTCTGCTCCCTCTCTTGATAGAAAGGCTACTCACTCTGCTAGGTAGTGGTATAAAGGAAGCTATTGTGGAGTGATGCACATGGAGAAATTCTCTCTCTTCCTTTTGGTCTCATTGGAATGACTTTTATTTGGGGTGACCTTGAGTTTCTTTTCATCATTAAGGGAGATATACTGTATGTTTAAATACTGCATTATTAATATTTGCCTGGGTGCAGAGTCGTGATCAATTTTTCATGTACATCATTCTTCATGCAGCACTAGTTGAATTTCAAGTAGATCCTTACCTTCACCTCTCCTCCGTCAGTGACAGTCTCCAACATGGAGGATGGCAGGCCTGAGACTCCTTATCCACAGGAGAGATCAGAAATGCTTCCCTAGGTCAGCCCAAGATTCTTCGTTGATAAGGGCACCATGAGGCAGCTGTGAGGATGTGGTAGGTGTCTTCTTGAAGCTGAACCTTGTACCAGAGGATGCAGGGGTCAAATTCCTGAACCTCCCATAATATTCTGTGACTCCATTGTCTTATCCAAGTCACCTCCATCCCTTCTTCCCCACCCCCACCCCCTTTCATCTGTCCTACTTCAAGCATTCATTGAACATCTATAATATACCAGGCACTGTACCAGAGGCCGGGGATGGGGACAGAAAAAATAAAAATTTCTAGTTCTCAATGGACCTCCCCATCCTGACTGGGAGGCAGACACAGAGCAGTGTGATTGACACTGTGATCTAGAGAGGTACAGGGAATTATTTTTTTTAAGTTTCTAGGTAGCGTCCAAGTTTCTTTCTGCCCTGAATTATATTTATTTTGTAACCCTCATGTGAGTGAAATTTTACACTCATTTCCCCAGAGAGCTTCTTGGCATGTGGCCAGATCAGTGTATTGCTCATCTTCCAAATCTCCAGGGAATATTTGAAATAGGGGACAGGTGTGCTTACCCCCAAGTCTCGCTAATAAATCTAGTTAACAAAAACAGCATTAATTTGGTGATTTGTACATGAAACTTTATACTCCCTCCTCCCATGCTTGCCAAATACCTCTTCTTCTAAGGACCCAGCCTTAGAAATGTGTGGGAAGCAGCTCTAGGTGGACCTTCCATGCTAATCTTATTAGCCTTTCTGATGCTCTTGATGCAATCCATGGGATTATCTTCCTTCCCATTCTCCTGTTAATCTGTCCCAGGTCTTGGAAGCTGATTGACTTACTGGGCTTGACCAGAGGCCCTTCAAGAAGAGAAATTGGTTCTGATTCATCTCTGAAACCCCAGGTCCACCCAGCACAGTGACTAACACAGAGGAGACACTCAAGAGGATGTTTGAGGGAGGAAGGGAAGGGAGAAAGAAGAAAAGAATGGAAGGGAAGGGTAAATAAAGATGGGGAGAGAAGGGAAGAAGAATAAAGGAAGGCAATGTTCCCATTTCATTACCTACTCCACCAAGACAAGGAAGGTTTTTGTCATTCAGTGGTGGTAGCATAGTGGTTAAGAGGGAGAGTCTGAAGTAACCGAGATAGATAGGGTGCTGTCCACCACATACTAAACCTCCTTGAACTTTAGCCCTTTTTTTTACATGGGAATAATAGTACCTACTTCTTAAACTTATTATAAAAGTTAAACAAACTAATGTATATAAAATACTTGGTGTAATCTGCCACGTAGTAAGTGTTCAATTAATGTTACACTTTATTAGTATTTATTAGGTTTTTTTTTTAGTCTCATTGTCTCTTTCCCTCCTGTATTTTTCCTACTTTTTACCTTCACCGTGAGCAGGAAATTCCTTCCTCAGAAAGCATTATCTCTTAAACCCAGCATTTCTCAAAGTGTTCTGCAAAACAGATGTTAATAGGTGTTATATAAAGGAAGGATTCATATTTAAATAAATTTGAGAATCCTGGATTAAAAATAAATTAGCCAGATTCTTTACAGCAGGACTTTTTATAAGATTGGAATGTGCTATTACACATAGTAAATCTTTAGAGGGGGCCAGCACATACAGCATTCCCACAGTTATTTGACTATAGATGCTCTCTCCCTCGTTTCTTCCCAGACTATCTTCTGGAATTAGTGTTCTTAAGGACTTATTTGCCCAACACTGCCTTAAAGAATTACCACAGTGTTTTTTCTGTCCCTGTCAGAGGACAGGAGTCAGTTCCATAGATTATTTGTTTACTTACTGAAGCACTCCATTAACAATTTTTTTAACTATCAATGGGAAAGGACAAAAATTTCCCTGAGCCTCCTAGGCTTTCTTCATGTGTATATATTTTTTAAAAAGGAGTTAAAAATCTTATTTTCATCCAGCTATTCATTTAACAAATATTTCTGAGAATCTATGTGTTGGGCTGCTCCCCACAGGCCTACAAGGCCTGTGCTTGCCCAGCTTCAAGATGGAAGAAAGAGCCCAGAGTCAGCAACAGAGACATCAGTGGTTTAGTGGATGGGGGAGCTTACACATCTGAAGCAAGGTAGTAGAGCCACACCCCACCGTGTGTGTTGGATGGTGGGCAGGACATGGTGGCAGTCTTCGCTCCTGGTGGGAGGAAGGGGAGATTGCCAGTTATAGGGGGAGTTATGTCGGGTTGGCTCACTAGTTACCAGGGAAACCAGCAGAAGGGCAGGCCCTCACCAGCCCTTTGATAAGAACGGTCACTAGCTGGGGCCTAGGGCAAGTATGTAGGAAGGTCAGTCATGTGAGTAGGGTGTAGGTAAAGCAGGCACTGGTCGAGCAGGGGATTACAGAGAGCAAGGGAGCAACCATCTTGAGTGGCCTGACTATACATTATGTTCGCCACTCATAGTGCTGAGCGTTGCTGGAGCGTAGGACTGATACAGAAAAAGGCAATCAAACTTTCAGGTGCAAGTAGAGTGATTAAGAATCTACAAGGGAATATGGGAGCTCATCAGAAAAGCATTTAATAAAGCCCGGAGGAGTCAGAGAAGGGTGCCTGGAGGAAAAATCCTGATAGGATCTCAGAGATCAGTAGGATTTAGCCAAATGAAGGTGAGTAATTGGGGAGAATGAGTCTATAGGAAAGAGGGAACATCATGTGCAGAGAAGTAAGAGACACACGTTGAAAGAAGTTCAGTGAGCTGAAAGATCAAAATGAAAATAGCACATGCTTATTGTAGCAAATTTAGAAAGTACTGAAAAGTACACATGACTCAGGAAAATCCCCTCTGATTTCTCCTCTTAAAGAGAACTCTTAAAATTTTATCCTATTTCCCGTTAGTCTTCTTTCTATGCATTTTCCCTTTACATAGTATAGCATAGACTATATGAATATATACATCTGTTTACTCTTAATAGTTCATTGTGAGTATATATGCAATTTGTGAAAGACTGCTTTGAAGCTTCACTTTCAATCACTGATTATGATATATCTGTGCAGTTAAGACCTGTAGTGACCCTTCAGCTTCAGCTATAATGGAGCGACAACAGTACCCAGACGTTTTCCTTGATCACCTCTCTGGTGACAAGACTCCATGGTTAAGCCACAAGCTGGACATATTTTATAACAACCTGCATGGTTGGCCCCTAGGGTGTGCAAGGCCCCAGGTACATATTTTTGGTGGGGCTCCTGTCTATAGAAATGATTTGATTAAAAATTATAAAATTCATGGACCCATGTGAAGAATGTGAGTTTAGATGAAGATTTAGAGCAACAGTTAGGGAAGAGATATGTTTGGTTACTGTTCAATCAGTGCATGTGAAGCATCCAGACACCATCTTTTCATGTTCTTTATTGCCAAATACATGGTTCCTGGTTAATTTCATATTTCCCATCTGGAGAAAAAGGTAGCAGCATTGATATTACTCATGATGCATGGCTCTTTGGAACATGTTTGTATCAAAACAATATAGATTGCCTTGCCTCTGCAGTTTCCTAATACCATTTATTTAATGCTGGCTATATTATTACTCATGGCACCTCATCATTCATGGTGTTGTTACAGAAAAAAAATATTCATGACACTTGTTAAAGAATGGTAAAGCAGAATTTATTCAGAGGGGTTACTGCAATGGGGTTTTGTAGGGGAGAGAGATCAGACTCAACTCCAGAAACAATAAGGAAAAATGAAAATTTATAACCAAGGAGCAAGAGAGGGTGGTGGTCAGTGGATAGAAAAATACAAATTACTAAGAGGAGACATCAGAGAAGAGGGGAGATTCTGGTTAAACCAGCTGAACAGGATTCTTACTGAAGACAGGCCAGGGTGATTAGATGTTGCCTGGGGGATAATGGAGGATGAAGAACCTGATTAGGTATTGAGGGTGAGCATATTATCATGGATGGGGATTCTGGCTAAACTGACTTAGCAGGATTCTGGCTAAAATTGAATAATGTGGAGATGAACATGGAAGCCCAAAAATCAGGGCCTAGTTGAGAGAAGAGAATTCAGAGGAGCCTGAGTAGAGTTTGGTCAAGGAGAGAATCTTTGTTGTGTCTCCCACAAATACTGGTTTCTAATAACTCTTTCAAAGGGTTTTTATGATGCTGTGTTGATGATGAACACAAATGCAGGACTCATTCCAAGTGTGCAGGAAAATGTGAATGGTAATTCTTGGTCTGGTCATGTTAAATGTACCATCCAGAACCGTATAGCATAAACACAGATCAACATATTTTCCAACCGTGTCTTTTCTTAATCTCTTTAGCTTTAGGCCATAATCACCGTATCCCTAGCATATGTGCTCTTTTGATGTTGGCTACACAATGTTAAGTGCCTTCCATATACCACCATCAGTAGGAAGAATAAGCAAGGGACCCATATGTGAAGAGAGAAGAACATACCCATTCACACAAGGAAATTTTGTGCTCATATGGCACACCTTAAGACAGACCTAGGAGAGCACAACATTCACACATTAATTGAAAACAATCAGGAGAACTTGTGGGAAATGCAGAACAACCACTTCAAAAGACTTCACAGAAGATAGGCATGAGATAGGTACAGCCATTTCTAGAGAACAGCCTGGCTCTGCTGTCCAGGAGGAGACACAGGGTAAAGGATGCCTGCTGCCACCCATGCTGTCTTCAGTTGCTCTGACTCCAGAGACAGCACCATGGTTGGAACATAGACAGGCAAGAGCCAATGCCTGGGCCCATACACATTGCTCAAGCCCAGAGGTCGGTGGCGGACCATGAACCATCAGTAACCTAGATCCCTGGACTTGTCCTATAGCCAACATAAGTGGGAGTCACCCCAAATCATCATGTTAGCATTATCCTGGTGGTCTAATATTGCATAATCCTGTAAAAGAAATATCACACCAGCTGACAGAAGTGATCTGCTCTCCCAGCCATCCTCCTGGAACTGGGACCTAGACACAGGCCATAGAGCAACTCCATAACCATGAGTCCTGGAGCTCCGCAGATCATCTGCCTATTTCTACATGTGAGGAACAGGGGGTAGAGGGTTTGAGAGCACCCTGAGGGTGAGAAAGGGGAACCTGGGTACCCTGCCCAATTGTCACTGCTATCCCTGGTTGATCTTAGGCACTAGAGAACTTAGAAAATTTCAAGATAGGCACTTCTGGTGACCAGGACCCAGAGGAACAAAGTCTTGGTTCAGGATATTTTGCTTCTCTTCCATAGCCAGCCCAGGCACTGGAGAGGGACTTAGACAACTTTCAAAATTGTGAGACCAGAAACAGTGGTCCCACTTAGCAGGGTCAGAAGGCATTACTGAGCCTAGTCTAGAAGTTTCAGTTCTGGCTTAGTGAAAAGTTCCAAAGAAATGATTCCTATCTCACCCTCAAAAGTATATTTACAATAGGTATGTTAGGTGTTGAGGGGAGCTGAGTGCATTTACTTCAGAGAAACATGTAATTTCCATTGTCCTGAAAGAAATAGAAAATAGCCAAATTCCAGAAATCACCATGTAAACACCCCAGTGACATGCTCCTAACTTCACAGGGGACAGATAATAATAGTAATAATGACAGTGGTAACAACAGTAATAAGTATAAAATTACAGTTTATTGAATACCTGCTATATTCCAGGAACCATGCTAGGTGCTTCATGCATATGTTACCTTTAATCCTGCTATAACCCTACAAAGTAGATATCACCTCCATTTGATAATATGAAGAATATAAGGTTCAGGGAAGTGAGGTGATTTACCCAAGGTCACTCAGCTGAGGAGTGGCAAAGCCAGACCCGCACAATTTTATAGCCCATGTTCTTTGCATTACCTCTTACTACCTTTTCTAAGTTGATTAGCAAGTGCCCCTTGAGAGCGCAGAAAAATAGCCCTGTTTGGGACACAAACTCAGGGTGGTGCACAGGGGCACCTACAGGACCTAAGACTTCTCCCTGCCAGCCCAAGACCTGGCTAGGGTGCTTTGTCACTACCTCCCCACCCCACTCACCTGCCCTTTTCTCGGCCTAAATCACTATCCTTCCTTCAAGTCTGTAGGCTCGCCCCTCTTCCCAGTCATGCCATTGGATTTTTTTTTTTTCCTAATTGCATTTGTACGTCAGCATTTCATTCTTCAGTGGGCTAAAATTAGGTGCCCTCCCTTTCTTCAAGTAAACAAGTATGTGAATCCTCCTAACAGATGACCTTTAAGCTATTGGCTGGCCTTGAAAGTACAGTTTTCACTGGAAACCTGGGGGCAGCAACTTTTCTTTTCTTATGAGGTGCTGTGGAAATTCAGAGACATGGATGCTAGCCCCTGTGTGACCTTGGTCAGGTTACTGCCTCTTTCTGACCCTGGGTTTTCTAATGTATGAAATGGGGTTGTGGGGGAACTTGGGGTGGATAAGATCTCGTTGCAACTTGCTAACCTATTCTCTTTCTCAAACTGACGTGCAGCAATAGCATCAAATTGAGCAAACACATCTAGGAATCCCCTCCTCTATGATCACAGGGCAGTATGGTAGGAGAGAAAGAGCATAGGCTTTGGGGTCACAAAGCTCTGGGCTTGAATCCTGCCTTTCTACTTCTATCTGTATGACCTGGGGAAAGTCATTTAATGTCTGCAGACATTTGTGGGCAGAAAATGTCATCTCCTGCTCTCCTCTTCTGTCCCTTCCCTCACTGAGGCTGCTCCTTTATCAGCTGCAAAGCATCAGTTTTGTGCTGGTGTCAGCACTCTGGGCTTGCTGAAACTGATGAATTATGACTCCCTCTGACCCCAGTCCTCTTCCTCTTGGTTCCCCAGCTGCTCACTGCCAGCAAGCCATGCCTTTATAATCAGAATTTTAGGTTGCTTGTAATGATAATGGATGAGGCAGAAGAATGGCAAAGGCTACATCTGAAGCCCAATCATCAGGCCACACAGGGAGCCTAGTATGATCACTCAGGCCCCATCGTGCTCCCTGGAGGGGCTCTGGAGCACTTCTCAGTGTTCTATTCATGGGTTCAGAGCAATGGTGCCCACATGCCAGGTATATCTAATTAGACGTGGGACACTTACCACCACCATCCCACCTTACAGCTACCAACTCCTCACCCTCTTGGCCAGACACCTGAGGTAGGTTCTCTTCTCAGCTGGTGCTTCCTCTTTCAATGAACGTGTGTTCACTTATCTACTCAGCCACTCATTAATCAGACACTCATTCATTTATTTAAATTGACAGAGCCACTGGAATGATGTTACCAACCCTTTCGAATCAGCCCCAACAAGGTTCCTCCTTCCTAGTGCTGATCAAGCCAATAGAATGAAACCAAGTTCTGTGAAGAAGTTTCGTTCTTTGGCCAGAGAATGGAGAGGTGCGAGCTTGCGCTCCAGAGCACAGGCCCTCCCCTCTCCCTGACAGGCTCGCTGACAGGCCGAGGGTGGGGCTGCTTTATAGGGCGCTCTTCCGCGGGGAGGGGGCGGAGCTCTTGCGGGTTGCGCACAGCTGTGCCGCGCACACTCCAGATCCGGGTGCACGCGCAGCGTCTCTGCACTGGCCCGCGCCCACCGCGCCATCTTGAATCGCAGTGATGTGCGCAGCGTGTCTGCACAGGCCCGCGGAGCTATCATATCTGCGCAGCCGTCTAACACGAGGAACTCTGGTCTGAAGGGCCAGGTGCGAGGCCTCTGAACGCGGCACCTTCTGAGCGAGTGAAACTGGCCTAAACACAAAGGAAAAGAAAAAAAAAAAAAGGTTAGCGTTTATTTTATTACCCAGATTCTATTTTCATTTCCCAAGAATTGTTAATGGGCTTTGCCGGTGACAATAACACATAGTTTTTTGTCATCCCTCACAATGCTAGGCACTTTACGTAGCTGATCTTACTCACTGTGGTTAGGGGTGTAGGTTCTGCAGTCAAAGTGCCTGGATCCAAATCCTGAAGCTTCTACTTATAGCTGTGACCTGAGGCCAAATCCTTAACCTTTTTTTTTTTTTTTTAAATTTTTATTTATTTATTTATTTATTTATGGCTGTGTTGGGTCTTCGTTTCTGTGTGAGGACTTTCTATAGTTGCGGCGAGCGGGAGCCACTCTTCATCGCGGTGCGCGGGCCTCTCACTATCGCGGCCTCTCTTGTTGCGGAGCACAGGCTCCAGACGCGCAGGCTCAGTAGTTGTGGTGCACAGGCCCAGTTGCTCCGCGGCATGTGGGATCCTCCCAGACCAGGGCTCGAACCCGTGTCCCCTGCATTGGCAGGCAGATTCTCAACCACTGCGCCACCAGGGAAGCCCTCCTTAACTTTTTTGGGCTTTCCTTTCTTCGTTATTGGATTGGCCAAAACGTTCATTCGGTTTCCCCATATCTTACAGAAAAACCTGAACGAAATTTTTGGCCAACCCAGTATAAACTAGAGACACAAATACTACCTACAGGATAATAAGTGTTCAGAGAATAAATGAGCTAGCATATAAAAAATGCTTAGAACTAGACCTGATACATAGTAAATACGCAATAGAAATTAGCTATTATGACTAAAGCATGCAACAGTCGTGAATACCACTATTACCTCCATTGGGAGATATAGAAACTGAGGTAAGAAAAGCTGGAAAATCATCCAGCTTTAAAGAACTGATAAATAGTAGAGTTGTAAGTCAAAACTAGGCCGTCTTATTTATGATCTGTAATTTACTTGGCAGAGGAATTGGGTGGGGTGGCAAGCGTGGTGGAGAGAAGATTATCTAAGATAAGAAAAATAAATGCTAGTGCAAAAAAAAAAAAAAAGGCAGATGATGTCTCGGATATTTCCTGCTCTTACCTTCTAACTATATTCATGACTTTCTGAAACAACCCCTTTCCACCTATGACTTTCTAGAAGAATCCCTCCTCCAGCCAAGCTGCAGATTCCTCTCACGTTCGCTGTATTGTTTTCCTTACCTGGAACACCATTTCTGCCTGTTTCTGGATGAAGCTGGATTGACCCCATCCTGTTTTTCTTGGCTTAGCTCACACCCTCTCTCCCACATCTTCTGTTCAGCTGTCAAATGCTCTCTGGAACTTCCCAGAGACGAGTATCTTGTTCTGTCAACACCGTCACCACCAGCCTCACTGCCTTTGCTCTCGATGTGATTTCAGCCTAGAATCCTCTCTCTGCCTCTCTGCCTATGAAAGCTCTTACTCTCCTTTCAGGGCCTAACCTAAGTGCCTTTCTCTCTGTGGTCTTACAGGGCTCTGCAGGCTGAGTTAGTCAGTCCATGCTTTGTGTGCCCCATTCCTCCTGAACTCCTCTCTCACAGCATTTATCACCAAGTTGTCACTGTCTATTTTTAGGTTTCTCTCAGCTTAGTGTTTGAGGTCAAGGATTGTGTCTCATTCATATCAGGGGCCTTAGCACCCAACATAGATCTGAGGGATCAGCAGGTATGTGTAAATTAGATAAAGTGAAAGAAATTGCACTGAAGTGAGCTGGGTCTTTGAGCATGAGTATGAGGTATAAGTGAGAGAGGCTAAAGGCTCAGTGTTCATTAAACACAATGCTAGATTCAGGCTGCTTTTAAAGGCAAGCCTTTGGACCTACCCTTCCTTCCTTCCTTCCTTCTCTCCTTCTTTCCTTCCTTCCTCTGTCCCTCCCTCCCCCTTCCCTCCCTCCCTCCTTTTTTCCCTTCCTTCTAGAAATGATTAAATGTCTTTTTTGTGTGTTTAGTGCTGGAATATAAAAGAGTAAGCACTGCTCCTTACCTCATATTACGCGTTCATGGGGCTTCCTCAGTGATGGGCTCCCTGGGGGCATCCCTGCCTCCAAAGACTCCCTGCATCCAAAGTCCTCTAACATAGCCCCTCAAGACCCTCTCCCTCTGTCTTTTGCAGAGTTCTAAAATAGCCCTGGTATCCACTGAGAGTCATCATCAGCCAGCAACGCACTGGCTCAATCCTTTTTCCCAATCTTCTTTGTGTAGGCTCCAAAATAGGGCAGATTGACAGTGTTCAGAGCATATTCATACCATTGCCTTATGCCATGTTTAGTCTTGCTGGTGCAGAGGCTAAGAGAGGATGTAATTTATTCCTTACAGATAGAAAAACCAGGGCTCAGAGGACTTGTGAGACCCAGTTTCTGTTCAGATCTGTGCATGGGCCTGCTGAAATGCATTTCACCATGGATGACCTAGCTTTTTCATTGGCAGAACCATTTTCAATAAGATTAAGGCTATTTTACACTAGAGAACCAGCACAGTCTGGGTTGGCAAATGGCAAATAGAGATAAAATGGTGAGAGAGTTGCTGCTGAGAAAATGACATGTTCAGGGTTGTGTCCCAAAGAGCAGTAATTGCTGACTTCTACATTTTTGTTTTTGTTTTTCCACTTCACTCCCCATGCCTTGGTGTATGTAAATGGTTAAGACTGACTCCTTCCTGAGAAGATCTGTGATTTACTGGTTTCCTTTCATATGTAAGGCTTCTCAGTCAGACCTAAGGATACCCTAGGAAACTTGATTCATCCATCATGTTATCGAGTATTCCCTGAGTCCCTGCTCCATTCCAAGCCCTGTCTGGACACACTGAGAATTATTAAAAAGCATGACACAGTCCCTGCCCTCGTGAAGCTCACAGTCCAGTGACAGAGATAGACATATTTGCATCAAATAAAACTGATACAGAGAAGACACAATTGCACCAAGTTCAAGACACAGTTGCAGGGTTGTGCCAGGGGACACAGAAGACGAAGGAGCCACTTTCCATGCGGTATCAAGAAAGTCCTCCTAGCTAGAGCAATCCTTGCCTTGAATCTGGAAAAATTCATAAAGAGGTGTTACCTGGGTATTCAGGATCAGGAAGGGCATTCCAAGAAAAAGCAGCAGCATGTGCCCAGAACTAACAGGTTGATGTGTTTCAGAAACAACAAACAAGTTCAGTCTGGCTTCTCCTTAAACTAATGAATAGTCTTGGGAGGAGGTAAGGCTAGATAAGTATTGGGGGGGGGGGGTAGGCCCCTATCACACACTACTACTTTGTTGGCTTGTCCATAGGGCAATGGAAGGTCTCAGAAGGGAAGTGACTTACCCAGTTAATACATATCTCTGTCTGTCAGGAATGGAATGGGATGAACCCTTGTAAAGGGGCTGGAAGATCTGCGTTCTGCCTCTTTCTCCATTCCCTGCAGATTGGGTGAAAATGTTCAAGTCTTGTAATATCGTCAAGCCTGTTTCTTCACTTGTAAAGTAGGAATAATATCTGACCTGCTCATCCTATAAGGTTATTTTGAGAAGAAAGTGAAGAAATGGGTATGAAACTAATTTGTGAGTTATAAAAAAATTTGTCATTATTATTTATAATATCTTTTTTATTACCATATTAAGCTTATATTCTCAATAGACATTTTAATATCCCTCAAATAACAGAAGTAGTATCTGCAATAAAAAGTTTTATGATTACTTTCCTGGGATATAACTTAGAACTAAATTTAACACTATTACAAGCATAGAGATAGGGTAAAAGAAGGGAAAGAAAATATTTATTGAGCACTTACATGCCAAGTGCTAGACTAGATTCTTTACTCACATTTAAATCATTCAGTACTCCCATGAGAGCAGGGATTATTATTTCATTTTATAGATAAGGAAACTTAAGGCTCAAAGAGTTGTAATAACTTATCAAAAGTCACTCAACTAGTGAATGGCAGAGCCAGGATTATAACCCAAATATGCATTAACCCAAATCTTTCATTCTTCTCTATACATTTGGTTTGTTGGAGAAAGAAGACAGTGAGGCAAAGGAGACAGGAGATGTTTGCAGATGGGAATAGATATGGCATGCATTTGAGAGAGTGAGGAGCTCTTCCCAGCTCGGAAAGAGGAGGTGGGTTTAGGATCACTGAAAAATTTTAGCCAAAAAGTTTTGAAAGCCATGCAAGAGTTTTTTGGGTTTTTTTTTAGCTCTTGACTTACAGGCATGAGTGACTGGACATTGTTGAGTAGAGGAGATCTAAGTAAGGCTGTTTTGAGGGGAAGATTAGGTCAAATGAAGAAAGCTTCAGAGAAAAGCAATGATCTAAACAATGTTTTAGGTTTTACTTTATTTTTTAGTTTTATTGGAGATGCTAGGTCTTTACTAAGTTTGATAAAAATTATAGTTAAATAATACATTTTATTATTTTATTATTCTGTTTATATCTTTTAAGATACCAGATTCCCAGAGTATATAGCCAGCAGAATATTTATCAGATTCTATAACCCTGAAATCATTAGAAGTTGCACAATTTTCATAGTCATAATCTTAGGTTCCTAGAAAAAAGTGTGAGCCACTATGGAAAACAGTACAGAGGTTCATTAAAAAACTAAAAATAGAGCTACCACTCCTGGGCATATATCTGGAAAAGATGAAAACTCTAATTTGAAAAGATACATGCACCCCAGTGTTCATAGCAGCACTATTTACAATAGCCAAGGCATGGAAGCAACCTGGGTTCCTTCAACAGATGAATGGATAAAGAAGATGTGGCTTATATATAAGCACATATATATGGCTAAGTGAAACATTACTTAGCCATAAAAAAATGAAATATTGTCATTTGTAGCAACATGTATGGACATAGAGAATATCATACTAAGTGAAGTAAGTCAGACAGAAAGACAAATATGATATCACCTGTATGTGGAATCTAAAAAATAACACAAATGAATCTATTTACAAAACAGAAGTAGACTCACAGACGTAGAAAACAAGCTTATGATTACCAAAGGGGAAAGTGGGGGGGGATAAATTAGTATGGGTATGGGATTAACAGATATACACTACTGTGTATAAAATAGATAAGCACAAAGATTTACTGTATAGCACAGGGAACTATATTAAATATCTTCTAATAACCTATAATGGAAAGTAATCTGAACAAATACATATATATGTAGATAACTGAATCACTCTGCTGTACATCTGAAATTAACACAGTACTGTAAGTCAACTATACTTCAGTTGAAACACACACACACACACACACACACACACACACACACACACACCCCAAAAAACAAAAACAAAAAGCACTCCAGCTGAATTCCTAGCCTAGTTTCTTTCAAGTCCCTTTCCTGTAACTACACTGGACTATTAGGTCCCTTGCCTGAAATGTTCTTCCCTTCTTTTCTATTAACCAATATTATGTCCAATTATTGACTCAACTCTTCTTGAAGTTCCTACCTTGACTTCATGCAAATTTAACTACTCTTTCTTATATTTCCAGTGGCTTCTCATTACTCTTAAAGTAACATTCAAATTGCTTATCATAGTCTTTAAGGCCCTGCGTAATTTAATCTCTGCAATTTCATCTTCTTTTTCCTTCCCATGTCTCATTAAGCTCCAGTCATACTAGCTTCTTCAGTTTTCTCAAATATTCTAAACGTATTTCCTGGATCAGAGTCCTAGCAGGAATTTGAAGAGAATTTAATATAGGGACAATTTACAATGGTGTTGGCAAGATATAGGGAAGACACAAGGTACAATTCAGTACCTGGAGTTATTAATACTAGGGCACTGTTACCACATAAGACCTGAAGAAGCAAAGGGAAGAAGTGGTTATCAGACCCCAAAATAAGAGAATTCTTTTGAGATAGTCACCTGACAGGAACTGAGAAAGATAGATTGAGGCACACAACTAGCTTAATGTGACTCCACAAGGAAGGATCCAGGGAAGTAAATAGTCAAACAATTCTCTCCTCTCTCCTTCCCTTATATATTTCTGGGACTCCCCATTGTCTAAACCCAACCTGGAAGCTGGAAAGCCAGGGAGCCCTTTTTATTTAGTAGGTTGAACCAATTGCCAAAATCAGCAGTTCCATAAGTTTCAATTCATAAGGTTCACTACTGTATTGCACTTAACACAGTACCTGATGCGTGGTTGGCACTCAATAATTCTTTGTTAAATAAATGAATGCATTGCTCCTTCTTTCCACAGAAGCTTGTACTTCTTTCATAGCATTATCACAATGTGACTTGTACTATAGTTGTTTATATATCTTTCTTTGGTGAGCTTCTTGAGGATAACAACATTATTTTATTCTTTTTAACTCCCAGTATCTGGTAGAGGGCCTAGAACATAGTAGGAGATAACTAAAATTTTAAGTGAAATAGCAGTCCACCTTAGAGCAGGAATTTGACACTGGGTACATGCCCCAGGGCATTCTATTTTGAGCTCATAAAACTATCTTATATTACTACCTAATTGTTGACTGTATATTGTCACCTCAGTTCCTATAAGGATAGCCCCATGTTTTCTCCTCTTAGGTCCTCCAGAGCATCCTTATAGTCTCATTTTGTGTTTGTTGATTCCTGCTTTAGACATATTTCTAATTAGTTTGGTTGCTGGCTTCATAGTCCACAGTAAAATATAAGAAGGGACACAGGAAAAATAAAGGGCTACTATAGCAAGTAGATTAATAGCCGCATGAGCAACAGCCAATAGTCTGACAGCAAAATGGGAAACAAAAACAACTTGAATTCAAGCTCCACGAGACTATGGACCATTATTCCTATTACTTGTCTCCCAAATATCTAAAAAAGTGCATGATATGTGGTAGTAATAATAATTATGATAAAAAATAATAGCATAGGGCTATGCAGATACCTGAATTATATCTAGACTTTGGTTCCAGAGTCCTTGCTCAATAAATATTTGTTGAATTAAGGAATAAATAAAAGAATGAATGAAGTGCATTACTTCCCAGTCTCCAATTCATTTGATTTCATCATTGGATGGTGTTTATACTTGAGAAGAAATGCAGTTTACATTGTACTTGCAAAGTTTGTTAAACTGAGTATAACTGAATCTAAGTGGGGTAAAATTAATAAGTCCCTTCTTGTGTAATACCAGTAAATGTTACTGTGCATTCTTGTTGTGTTTAAATATAAACTCCATTGAAACTGTGTTTCTCCCTTGGTTGTGTATCTCAGTAATTAAAGCAGTTTCTTAACTCTCAGAAATGGCACCCACATTTTAAAGCCCCAAGAAGGAGTACAAATATTTAGTACGAGTTTTACATGGTGGCAATTTTCCCTTAGGCACAGTCCCGTTACATTTATAGCACTTGCCAGAGTTGTGCCAGTCACATGGCTCCAAAAACTACTAAAAAAAGAGGACTAAACTTTAAGCCTAAAAATAAAAGAAAAGGGAAAAAATCTGAATGCATGTCATATCACCCTGACAGCACCTGCAAGTTCTATTTTGATTACATTGCGTGCAGGTCAGTGGACACACCTCAGAAATCCTTGTCTCCTGTAACTTGAGAATCACTAGCAGTTAAGTTTTGTCAAATACTTTGCCAGCTGGCTTTGTTCATCACCAATAAAATCCCTGGAGCCTTGACAGCTCTTTTAGATGGCAAAATATCTCCTTTTGGAAATCTGTGCAAGTTGGAGGGCGTATTTTTCTGTGCTGGCCTGTCCCAGTGCAATGAGTACAATTGTGGATGCCCTGTCTTAAGAGGATCATGCTGCTTTCCTGGGACAGTTTAGCTTGAGAGAAGAGGGACATTGAAATGAAGATGAAGGAACCAGAGATGTTGAGTTTGAAGAAAAGACTGGCTTCTGAATTTGTTAGCTCTGTGACCTTGTGCAATTCTGCACATCTGAGATACTCCAGGCCTATGTTTCCCCATCTGTGATTTGTACATGTACTATTGTTGTGAGAATAAATAGAAATAAGAATATAAGTTATTGAAAGTACCACATCAGTTATAAAGTTCTACCTAACCATTATTATTTTATTATTATTCAAATATCTTGTGAGGCCAAACATTAAGTCAAAAAATAGTATATCACAAAAACTGTTAGAGTGCTAGTCCATAAAACAAGCCTTGGTAAATTTAAGAAAATTGAAATCATATTAAGCATCTTTTCTGACCACAATGCTATGAGACCAGAAATCAGCTATAAGAAAAAAAGTCTGCAAAAAACACAAATACATGTGGAGGCTAAACAATATGCTACTAAACAAGCAATGGATCACTGCAGAAATCAAAGAGGAAGTAAAAAAATACCTGGAGACAAGTGAAAATGAAAACACAATGATCCAAAATTGATGGGACACAGCAAAAGCAGTTCTAAGAAGGAAGTTTATAGTGATACAAGCTTACCTCAGGAAACAAGAAAAATCTTAAATAAACAACCTAATCTTACACCTAAAGGAGCTAGAAAAAGAAGAACAAATGAAATCCAAAGTTAGTGGAAGGAAAGAAATCAAGTTCAGAACAGAAATAAATTAAATAGAGGTGAAAAAAAACAATGGAAAAGATCAGTGGAACTACTAGCTATTTCTTTGGAGAGATAAACAAAATTGATAAACGTTTAGCCAGACTCATAAGAAAAAAAGAAATTAAAATCAGAAATTAAAAACGAGACATTACAACCAACTTCACAGAAATACAAAGGATCATTAGAGACTACTACGAGTAACTATATGCCAATAAAATGAACAACATAGAAGAAATGGACAAATTCCTAGAAATGTGAAATTTCCCAAGACTGAACCAGGAAGAAATAGAAAATATGCACAGATCAATTACCAGTAATGAAATTGAATCAGAAAAACGCACACAAAAAAAACAATTCCCAAAAAACAAAAATCCAGGACAAGAGGACTTCACAGGTGAATTCTACCAAACATTTAGAGAAGAGTTAACACTTATCTTTCTCAAACTGTTCTAAAAAATTGCAAAGGAAGGAATGCTTCTGAACACATTCTGTGAGGCCAGCATCATCCTGATGCCAAAACCAGACAAAGATATCAAAAGAAAAAGAAAATTACAGGCCAGTATCACTGATGGACATAGATGACAAAATCCTCAGCAAAATACTAGCAAACCAAATCCAACAATACATCAAAAGGATCATTCACCATGACCAAGTGGGATTTATCCCAGGGATGCAAGGATTCTTCAATATACACAAATCAATCAATGTGATAGACTACATTAACAAATTGAAGAATGAAAACCATATGATCATCTCACTGGATGCAGAAAAAGCTTTTGACAAAATTCAGTACCCATGTATGATGAAAACTCACCAGAAAGTAGGCATAGAGGGAACATACCTCAACATAATAGAGGCCATATATGACAAGCCCACAGCTAACGTCTTACTCAATGGTGAAAAGCTGAAAGCATTTCCTCTAAGATCAGGAATAGGACATGGATGCCCACTCTTGCCACTTTTATTCAATATAGTATTGGAAGTCTTAGCCACAGCAATCAAACAAGAAAAGGAGATAAAAGGAATCCAAATTGGAAAAGAAGAAGTAAAACTCATTGTTTGAAGATAACATGATACTCTACATAGAAAATCCTAAAGATGCCACAAACAAATTATAAGAGCTCATTAATGAATTTGGTAAAGTTGCAGGATACAAAATCAATATACAGAAATCTGTTGCATTTCTATATACTAACAATGAACTATCAGAAGAGAAATTAAGGAAATGATCCTATTTGCCATTGAATCAAAAAGAATAAAATACCTAGGAATAAACCTAAGGAGACAAATGTCTGTACTCAGAAAACTATAAGGCACTGATAAAAGAAATTGAAGATGATGCAAACAGATGGAAAGATATACTGTGTTCATGGATTGGAAGAATTAATATTGTTAAAATGACCATACTATCCAAGGCAATCTATAGATTCAGTGCAATCCCTGTCAAAATACCAATGGCATTTTTCAAAGAACTAGAACAAATAATTTAAAAATTTGAACAGAAACACAAAAGACCCCAAATAGCCAAAACAGTCTTGAGAAAGAAGAACAGAGCTGGAGGAATCACACGCCCTGACTTCAGAATATACTACAAATCTACACTAATCAAAACAGTATGGTACTGGCACAAAAACAGATGCATAGATCAATGGAACGGAATAGAGAGCCCAGAAACCCACACTTACTTGGCCAATTAATCTACACCAAAGGAGTCAAGACTATACAGTGGATAAAAGACATTCTCTTCAATAAGTGGTGCTGGGAAAACAGGACAACTACACATAAAAGAATGAAATCAGAACATTCTCTATTACCATATACAAAAATAAACTCAAAATGGATTAAAGACCTAAACATAAGACCAGAAACCATAAAACTCCTAGAAGAAAGCATAGGCAGAACACTCTTTGACATATATTGTAGCAAAATTTTTTGAATCTGTCTCTGACAGAAAAAATAAAAGCAAAAATAGGCAAATGGGACTGAATTAAACTTAAAAGCTGTTGCACAGCAAAGGAAACCAATGATGAAATGAAAAGACAACCTACTGAATGGGAGAAAATATTTGCAAATGCTATGACTGATAAGGGGTTAATATCTAAAGTCTATAAACCGCACATACAACTCAAGAGCAAAAAAACAAGCAACCCAATTAAAAAATGTGCAGAAGAACTGAATAGACGTTTATCCAAAGAAGACATACAGATGGCCAACAGGCATATGAAAAGATGCTCAACATTGTTAATCATAAGAGAAATGCAAACTAAAACCACAATGAGATATTACCTCACACCTGTCAGAATGGCTACCATAGAAAAGAACATAAATAACAAATGTTGGCGAGGATGTGGAGAAAAGGGAAGCCTCCTACACTGTTAGTGGTAACATAAATTGGTGCAGCCACTGTTGTAAACAGTATGGAGGTTTCTCAAGAAATCAAGAATAGAACTAGCATATGACCCAACAATTCCACTTCTGGTTATATATCTGAAAAAAATCCAAGACACTAATTTGAAAAGATACATGCATCCCAGTGTTCATAGCAACATTATTTACAATTGCCAAGATATGGAAGCAACTTAAGTGTCCATCAACAGAGGAGTGGATAGAATACTACTCAGCCATAAAAAAGAATGAAATTTTACCATTTGCAACAACATGAATGGACTTGGAAGGTATTACGCTAACTGAAATATGTCAGACAAAGACAAATACTGTATGGTATCACTTATATGTGGAATCTAAAAAATAAAAGAAACTAGTGAATATAACAAAAAAGAAACTGATTCACAGATACAAAGAACAAACTGGTGGTTACCAGTGGGGAGAGGGAAGAGGGAAAGGACAAAATAGCAGTAGGGGATTAAAAGGTACAAACTACTATGTTTAAAAAAAACCCAGAAAACAGCGTCAGAAGGCCTGAGCCCAAATTTTAGTTAGGCCACTTGATAGCCATGTGACTTTTTGTTATTCACTTAGCCTTCTGAGCTTCAACTTTCTAATCTCTAAAATTGGAATTCATAAGTTCCTTCAAGAAACAGATATTAAGCCCCAATTTTGTTCGTGAACCTGGTCATATACGGAGATAAAAAGGTAGGTGCTTTTATCTTGTTAGTGAGACAGTAAGTAAAAAGAGATAGGATCATAACTTATAACCAAGGGTCATTGCTCTGTAGAGAAGTGTATCTATCCCAGCCTGATGCATCATTGCTTATTTCCAAACAGGATTTGAAGCAACAAACAGTAGAAATGTTAAAGAATGTTAAAACAGTCCCTTGCCAAGACCCTTTTCACCATGGTCTCATTTGATCCTCATTATAGTCATACAAGGTAGGAAGAGCAGCACCATTGTTGCCTTCACATACATCCACCCACTTACTCATTTAACACATTTATTGAGGGCTAAGTACTGCACATAAAGTGCTGTAGTTGCTGTCTGACTGTAAATATGTATCATTTCCTCACATGCTTTTCATGCACAAAAATATTTGAAAAGGTCCTCATTGGATGTCCCCTTGCACTGCATGGAGAGGAAAAGATCCTTGGACTTAAAGGTGACCAGCCTAGGGTTTAAATTCCCGCTCTACCAGGACAGACTGAGGAGCTCTGGCCTAATTGTAGAGCTGGCACATAGCAGGCTCTCAATAAATAGTAAAAGAGTGGGTGAATGAATGGATGATGAATGAATGATGACATTTCACATCTTTGAGCTTCAGTTCACTCACTTGTAAAATGGAAATAATAACTCCTGGATCCCAAATATGGTTGTGAGATTTGCATAAATTATTGTACTTAAGAAGTGTTTCTGTAAATGGTAAAGCAACAAGTATGGCTCTGCTTGGACTCCATCCTCCTCTTACCCAGCACAGATAGCCATAGTTCCTCCCTAGAAATTACCTGCTCTGGACTAGCTTGCCTGAGTATATTTTGGACACCTTTCCTTTTGGCCAGACTACTCTGGTTGCTGTGTTGATAATAGACTATAGGGCTACAAATAAGGAAACCAGTTCTGATGGTATTTCTGTTATCTAAGCAAGAAATGGCAGTGACTTGAACCAGAGTGGTAGCAATAGATTGATTGTTTATTGAATGTATTTTTAAAGTAAACCCAGTAGTATTTCTTAAAGGGTTGGATGTGTAGTAAAAGATAGAGAGGAGTCAAAGATGATTCAGGATTTTTGCTCTGAGCACAACGAGGATGGAGTTGCCATCAACTGAGATGGAAATGACTGTACTTGGGGTAGGTTTGTGGAGGTCAGATTAGAAATTCAGTTTGGGGCATGTTAAATTGAGGTGTTAGAATCCAAGTGGAAATGTTGAAAAGGCAATTGGATGTATGAGTCTGGAGATAGAGAGGGATGTTTTAGCTAGAGATATAAATTTGATGAGCAGCACCACAGGAGGATTATGTGGGATGAGGACAGCCATTGCCTTTGGCAACCGGATCACAGGTGAGGTTTTCAGAGCCATTTCAGTGGCGTGATAGGGAATGAAGTCAGACTGCAGTGTGTTAAGGAATACACAAACATCAAAAAAGTAGCAATAGTAAATGTGGATTACTCTTTTTAAGTATTTCAATAGTGGAGGGAAAGAGCAAGGAGGCAGGAGTTGAGGGAAGAGAACTGATATTTTAATTAGGCTATAATTTGGGGCCCATTTTTGACTCCATATCTCTTAACACACTTTTCTCCATTAGCTTCATCAAAGTCTGTTTCCAACTGTTCCTTCTCTGGTTTTCCCTCTGGCTGCTACTTAAAGGTTCTGACTGCAGTAGTCTTCTCTTTGGACTTTATTCACCCACCTGACAGAGAATGATATAAAAGCCTAGCCTGGCATTCAAGACTCTCCAAGATCTGGCTCTGGTGTGTTAATGTTAGTTTCTTCCTTCCACACTTTCTCTCCCATACAACCTAAGCTCTTTCCACTCTGGATTGTTTTCTAGTCCCCGGAACTTCTCACTTTCACGCTTTCATGCCCTGAAGCATGTTCTTCACTTTGCCTAGAAGCCCCACCTGCTCTCTTTCTTCATGTATGTAAATCTTCTTTTTTAATTGAGACTCTGCTCAAATGCTGTTTCTTCCAGGTAGCATCAAACTTCCTTCCCTCACCTGTAGGAATTAGAGCACAATTTCCCTTTTTCTTGTAGTGATTACTTTCAACTTGTCCAAAAATGGCACACATTATTATATAATAATTATTTTATAGGTATTGATAGAAATGTTCAGGATGTTGAACAGTTTCTTTCTGAAGCTTTGAGATTCTGTGATTCTTTTATTACCAAGTGCCATGAAGATGCCAAATTCTGACATCATCTGCCCACCTACTCACTATATCATTTAGCTCACTTCCTATACAGCTACTCTGTGCCCTTTAGAGCTACTCCACTGGACTGAGGATGAAAGATCTGGATTTTAGTTCTCAATTTATTGGAAGATCCTGAGTATCAGTATCAACATCAATATCATGAGTACTAACCTGGGTATCAGTCACTTTATACGAAATGAAGATCACAGTCTCTATTGTAGAAGAAGGTATTACAATCATATCCTTCCGAAACCAGTGATTACACAGACTATTTAAATGTCACCCCCTTCAGGGAGTTTTCCTGGTGTTCCCATACCATCATTCCCCACATCTGTGTTTCAACATCGTTTTGTATAAACTTCTGTCAATACATTTATCACACGGTATCACTCAATCTCTACCATACAGTTAACATCAGAAATAGTTTAGTGCATTGTTAATAGCATGGGCTTTAGGTTTATGTAGATCTAGGTTCAAATTCTTGTTCCGCTATTTTTTAGCTGTGTGACCTTGACTAAAATTATGTAATACCTCTGATCATTAATATCATGACTTATAAAATGGGGACTTTATTTGGAAAAGGTGAAATGCTAAATATAAAACATCTGGCAGACTGCTGGATACATATTGAATTACTTAGCAAATATTTGTCAATTTGATTTCATTGAATTGGTTCAGTTCATAAAGCATTCTCTCTGCATTCTAATGCCACAAACTATTGGGGAGATGAAATTAGATCATTGATTTCATTTTTATAAGTGAAAAGGGTTACAGTTTTAACCTGCTGTGAACCTCAAAAGTGGACTGATTGTCTGAAAGACTAGCATATTTCTTGTATTTAAATAGAACAAATTGAATTACAGCTTGAACAGCAGTAGAAATTCCCACAGAGTAGTATTTTTTCAATATAAACCATTATCCCTGCCAGCCATATGTATAGACATGGCAAAGCTTATGTATTTTTTTTCATTAAAAACAAAATGATTAATTTCACAAGTTAATTTATTGTATTTGTCACAACAGCCAAATTCAAATTAAATATTCTAGTGCTTAGAGATATTAAAGACTGGCTTATTGAAAGGAGTCTGTAGTTCTGGTGCTCTTTTCTTAGAAGAGCCTGTAGTTGTTATTTTTTAGCAAGAAATCTAAAAGGGTTTTACAGCACCATTTTTCCTGATGTATTATTTTTAGACTTTAAATTGGTCCCTGATTGCTTTCAGAAATTGAATTCTCTAGTATAATGTCTGTTAATCATGGGAGCAGCAACACATAGTGGACAAGATGCTGCTTGAAAGTTGGAAAGATCTGCATTTGAATTCTGGCCTTAGGCAAATTCCTTAATGTCTTGGAGTACTTTTCCTCATCTGTGAAATGGGGATAATGAAACTTAGTTTTCAGAGTAGTTGTGTGAAATGAGTTGAAGCAAGTGAAATGCCTGGCGACAGGTAAATGTTCTTTTTCAAATTGTCTACACTTACGTTTATCAGTGAAACAGGATTTTCTTACTTGCCAGGACAGAGGGTTTGTTGTTGCTCTTTTTGCCTCTGTGCTTGTCCTTAAATAATCATTACAACCTAGTGAGAGATCATATGAAAATTTAAACTTGGGATCTTGTTTTTAGCAGCTTTGGAATAAAAATATTTCTTTATAGTTTTGACTATGTCATTTTTTGCACAATTAATTTATCTGGTCGTTAAAGTAATATATGTTCACTGCAGCAAGTTTAGAAAGTACAGAAAGTCCTAAAGAAAAAACAAAAATCATCTGAAGTCTCACAATTCAGTGACCACCACAGTTAATACTATAGTTTGATCCACTAATTCATTTTGTGTACATGCACGTGCTGTGTGTATTCATGTTTGTGTGTGTACTTTTCATTTTATAAAATTGAGATCGTAAAAATACTCTGGATTTTTTTTGTTTTTTTTAACAGTTTTTTTTTCATATAGCAATATATCACAAATATTTTATATATAATTACAGTTTTCAAAAAATACTATTTTAATGGCAATAAAGTATTTTATCATATACAATAGCTTATTTAAAAGAAATCCATACTTTTTAACCATTTACATTGGTTGTAAATATTTGCTCTTATACATAACCTGGCATCTCAGCAATGAACATTCTTGCATGTGAACTTCTGTGCAGTCATAATTGTTTCCATAGGATAAATATTTGGCATGGTAATTACAGGGTCAAAGGGTATGAACAGTCACATATTGTCAAATTTTGTCCTCTAGAAAACTATTTTATCGATAGTTAGTCCCATTGAACTGTGTAGAAGAATATTCATTTCTCAACTCCTTGCCACACTGGGTATTATGGCATTTTTAATAGTTGGCAATTTAATATAGGAATATGGTATTTTAGAGTTTTCTTTTACATGCATTTAAATAATAGTGGGATTAAAACCTTTTAATATGTCTATTGGCATTTTTATCCCTTTAATGAATTGCCTAGTCACATCTTTCACCCATTTTTCTGAAAATATATTCATTTTTTTCTTAATGATTTAAGAGATCATTTTACATACTACTAACAATAATGCCAAGCTCAATCCATAACATGAGGATAAAAAGCATTGCTCATATGAAGTCCTTTGATGTCTTCTGGCTCTAAGATAGATGTCCCCAGTGGAGCTGAATTTGGTCACTTTTTAAGATCCCTTCCATTTCCAAGTCATATGACTATATGATTGATAATCACTGTGATTCTCCTTGGCTTCACTTACGAAGTGACTTCAAGTCAGAAGTGTTGCCCAGACACTTAAGATTCTCCTTATTCCTCTGAGTCCTGGGTCCAGCTAACATGGGACTTTATAAATGATAATAAAGTTGTCATCATCTCCTTTTCAGAACCTACCTGCTCCTTCTCATCAACATTTAAAATACTTAAGACATTCCTGTACTTTAGAGGGAAAAGCCCTTGACTACAAAATTCCCTTGAACTCTTTCCTGGCAGGCAAACATTTTGAAAAAGTTTTCTGTATTTCCTATTCTCATTTTCCGTTTTTCAGTAACTTCCACCAGTTGCTACCAGTTACTACTTCAGTAGCTTCCACCACTCCAATGAAACTGCTCTTCACAAGTCAACAATGACCTTGTTACCAAATATAATACATGGTCTCATTCCTTATCTTTTAATCACATTTGATCCTGTTGACCACACTGTACTGAATGCTTGAATTCCATGAGACCACTCTCTCCTGTTTGTTTTTTTCTCACTACCTTCTCCAAAAGTTCTTCTCCCTTTGATAATTTCCTAAATATTGGTGATCTTTAACTTGCTTGGTCCTCATCTTTTCTCATTTTTTGAACTGTACTAGGGAAGTTAATCTAATTCGTTGGCATTAATTATAACTGCATGTTGCTTCTCTGACTTTGTATGCAAACCTATATATATATATATATATCCATATATGAGTTTCATATCTCTTCTTTGGTATATTGCAGGTACTTCAAATTCCATTCAAAAATAGACTTATCTATCACCATCCCGATAAACTGATGCTCCTTCAATGTCTCTTATTTCAGAAGATGCCACTACGACTCACCTCGTTATTCAGGGCAGAATTCAGAGCATTATTCCTGATTCTGATCTTTCCAGAATTCAATCAATCACCAAATCCTGTCAAGCTTGTCCGTTCTCCTGCTTCATAAATATCTCTTCAAAACAAAAACAAACAAACAAACAAAAAACCCAAAAAACACATGTTGTTGTTGGTAGTAAACGTACCATTCTCTCTTGCCCCAAGCATTTGCACATGCTGTTATGTCTATTTTACAAAACTATTTTGATGTCTCCTTCAGATCTCAGCTTCCCCTGAGAAATCTCTGTAAGCCTCTAATTTGGGTTAGTTGCTTCTATAAGGTACTCTCATTGCATCTGGATTTCCCCAACATAGTATTTAACACACTTGTTATTGCTCATTTGATTCTCCCTCTTACAGTAGATGAGCAGCTCCATAAGAACTTTGTTCTTTTAAATAAAATAACTTTACTGATATGTACTTACATACAATAAATTACTCACATAATAAGGGTAGAGATCAATGAATTTTGACAAATGTATACACTCATGGAACCACCACCGTGATATTTCCATCACCACCAAAAGTTCTCTTGTGCCTCTTTCCTGTCAACCTCCCTCCTTGACCCCCTCACCCAAACAACCACTGATCTGCATTCTTCTATTGTAGATTCAATTCATCATTCCTAAAGTTTAAGATAAATGGAATAATAAAGTATGTATTCTTTCATTCCTACCTCCTTTACTCAGTACTGTGTTTTGCAGGTATTAGTAGTTCATTTGTTTAAATTGCTTAGTAGCATTCCATTCTATAAATATATTGTAACATTTTTAGCTGCTCATTTGTTGATGTAAATTTGAGTTGTGTTCGTGAATAAAACTACTATGGGTATTCAGTATAAGTTTTTGTGAAGGCATATAATTTTATTTTATTATTTTTTGAAATTTTATTTTATTGTGTTAAGAACACTTAATATGAGATTTACTCTCAATACATTTTTAAGTATACAATGCAGTATTGTTAACTATAGGGACAGTGTTGTACAGTACATCTCTAAAACTTACTCATCTTGTATAATTGAGACTTTATGCCCATTGTTTAGCAACTCCCAATTTCTTCCTCCCCCCTACCCCTGGGAACCATCATTCTACTCTCTGATTCTATGAGTTTGACTATTTTAGATACCACATGTAAATGGAATCATGCAGTATTTGTCCTTCTGTGAGTGGCTTATTTCACTTAGCATGATATCCTCACAGTTCATCCATGTTGTCACCTAATACAGAATTTCCTTCTTTGTTAAGGCTGAATGGTGTTCCATTGTATATACCACATTTTCTTTATTCATTCAATTGTTTCTAGATCTTGACTTTGTGAACAGTGCTGCATATGGGAATGCAGATATCTGAGATCCCAATTTCAATTCTTTTGGATAAATACCTATAAATGGGATTGCTGGATCATATGGTAGTTTTATTTTTTATTTTCTGAGTACTTTGTATGTTCTCCATTATAGCTACACCATTTTGCATTTTCACAAACAGTGTACAAGGGTTCCAATTTCTCCACATCCTTGCCAACACTTATTGTCATTTTTTTAATAACAGCCATTCTGACAGGTGTGAGGTAATATCTCATTGTGGATTTGATTTGCATTTCCCTGATGATTAGTGACATTGAGTAATTTTTCATATCCATTGGCCATTTATTTGTATGTTTTCTTTGGAGATATGACTACTCAAGTCCTTAGCCCATTTTTAATTGGGTTACTAGTTTTTCATTTTTTGTTTTTTACTATTGCATTGTAAGAATTCCTTATGTATTTTGTAGATGAACCCCTTATCAGATATATGGTTTGCAAATATATACTCCCGCTCTGTTACCTTCCACTCTGTTGATTGTTTCCTTTGCTATGCAGCAGCTTTTTAGTTTTAGTCCCATTTGTTTGTTTGTTTGTTTATTTATTTTTATTGCCTGTGCAAAGCACAGGTGTCATCTCCATGAAATCATTGCCAAGACCAATGTCAAGAAGCCTTTCCCCTATGTTTTCTTCTAGGAGCTTTACAGTTTCATGCCTTACATTTAAGCCTTTAATCTATTTTGAATTGCTTTTTAGTATGATGTAGGATAAGGGTTCAATTTCATTCTTTTGCATGTGGATATCCAGTATTTAAAAATTTTTTGTCCATGAGTTGTTGCTGAATCAGTGTGTTTGTGGGTGGAAGGAGGGTCCAAGGCTTCCTATTCCATCATCTTGCAGACATCACTCCTCAGTACCATGCTCTTTTAATTACTCTAGCTTTGTAATATTTTTTAAAACCAGGAAATTAAAGGCATACCATTTTATTTCCACTTAGGAATGAATTAATGGGTTATACAGTAAATATATTTATTAACTTTATAAAAATCTGGCAAACCGTTTTCTAAAATGGTTGTATGTACCATCTGTATATTCCCACCAGCAATGTATGAAAGTTCCAGTTATACTATATCCTTGTCAACACTTGCTATTATTAATATTTTTAATCTTAGCCCTTCTAGTGGGTATGTAGTAGTGTGCAATGTAGTTTCTATTTTCATTTCCTAGTGGCTAATGATGGTGAACATTTTTCATGAGCTTATTGTGCATTTGTTTATGTTCTTTGGTTAAAAATCTATTCAGATCTTTTGCCCATTTCTGATTTTATTGTTTATCTTATTAATGAATTGTCTGAATTACTTATATTTTCTGGATACAGGTTGTCAGATACATGATTTATGAATAATTTCTCTTTTTCTGTGGCTTGTTTTTTCATTTTCTGAGTAGTTTCTTTTATAGAGCAAACATTCAATTTTCATATTATCAATTTTATCATATTATTTTCTTTTATGGTTCATGCTTTCTGTATCCTATCTAAGAAATCTTTGCCTAACCTAAGGTAAAACATTTTTCTCCTATATTTTTTTTCAAGAAATATTGTAGTTTAAGCTTTTACATTTATATCTGTGATTTCAAGTTAATTTTTGTATATGGTATGGTATTAGGGTCAAGATTTATTATTTTTTTCCATATGGACATACAGTTGTTTCAGCATCGTTTGTTGAAAAGATAACCCTTTTCTGATTGAATTATACTGGCTGTGATGTTAAAAATCAATGACCACATTCCATTTCTATTCATATCCTCTTTCTGGACTCCACTATGTTCCTTTGATCTATATCTATCCTTAGGCCAATTTCACACATCATTGATTACTTTAGTTTTACAGAAAGTCTCAAAATCAGGTAGTTTAAGCTCTCCAAACTCGTTTTTCTTTTTCAAAAGAGTTGTGGCTATTCTAGTTTCTTTGTATTGCTATATAAATTATGCAATCAATTTATCAATTGGGATTGCATTTAATCTGTAGGTAAATTTTAGGATAATTGATAGCCTAACAGTATTAAATCTTTTAATACATGAACAGTGTGTATATCTTCATTTATTTAGGTCTTCCTTAATTTCTCCAACAATGTTTTGAAGTTTTCAGTGTTCTATCAATTGATGATAAAGGATTGTTGAAGTTTCCAACTATAATTGTGAATCTGTTTTTTTTTCAGTTCTGTCAGATTTTACTTTATGTATTTCAAAGCTGTTTTAGGTGCATACATTTTTATGATTTTTGTCTTCTTCATGCAGTGATCCCTTGATCATTGTGAAATTTTCTCATTATCCATGTTGATATTCTTTCTCTGAAGTATACTTTATTTTATGTTAATGTAATAATTCTGCAGCTTTCTAATGATTACTGATTGCATGGTATATATTTTCCATTCTTCTTACAAAGAAATGCTTGTGTCTTTATATTTAAAATAAAATTCTTGTAGGCAGCATATAGTTCAATGTTGATTTTTAAATTCAGTCTGACAATCTCTGCTTTTAATTGGAGTGTTTAGATCATTTCAATATAATGTGCTTGTGAATTTGGCTGGGTTTAAGTCTATCATCTTCCTCTTTGTTTTCCATTGCTTCCATTTGTTCCATCTGTTCTCGGTACTTTTTTTCCCCTCTGCTCCTGCTTTCTTTTGGATTAATTGGAGTATTTTTAAGGATTCTATTCAATCTTCACTGTTTGCTTTTTAGCCAAACCTCTTTGTTTTACCTTTTCAGGGTTGCTTTGGGGTTTGCAATAAGTATCTGTGACTTATCACAACCTACCTTCAAATAGTGTTATAACTGCTCGCATATACCGAAATATCTTTAAAGCAATATACTTATATTTTTTCCTGTTCTTTTGCTATTTTTATCATAGATTTTATACCTACATATCAACCCACAATACATTGCTGTTATTTTTGTTTTAAACACCTAAACCTGCTGGTCACAAATTCTCTTAATTTGGTTAGCTGAAAAAGCTTTCATTTTGCTTTAATTTTTAACAAAGACTGAGTTATTTTATTAAGAAATGTTTAATTATGTCACTTTTAAAAAAATTAATTAATTAATTATTTATTTATTTTTATTTATGGCTGTGTTGGGTCTTCGTTTCTGTGCAAGGGCTTTCTCTAGTTGCGGCAAATGGGGGCCACTCTTCATTGCAGTGCGCGGGCCTCTCACTATCGCGGCCTCTCTTGTTGCGGAGCACAGGCTCCAGACGCTCAGGCTCGGTAATTGTGGCTCACGGGCCTAGTTGCTCTGCGGCATGTGGGATCTTCCCAGACCAGGGCTCGAACCCATGTCCCCTGCATTGGCAGGCAGACTCCCAACCACTGCGCCACCAGGGAAGCCCCAATTATGTCACTTTTATTTTGAAACATTTTTGCTCTAATTTTAAGTTGACTGTCTTTTTCAGCACTTTAAAATGCTGTTTGACTGTCTTCTGGCTTACATAGTTTTGATTAGATTTCTGCAGTCATTCTTATCTTTATTTCTCTTTCCATAGTCTTACTTCTCCCCACTTCCCTTGCTGCCTTTAAGATATTTCTCTTTATCACTGGTTTTCACAAATCTTATTATAATGTGTCTTGGTGTACTTACTTTATGTTTATTCTACTTGTTGTTCACTGAGCTACATGGATCTATGGGTTTATATTTTTCATCAAATTTGGAAGAATTTCAGCCATTATTTCTTCACTAACAAATATTTTTTCTGTCCTTTTTCTCTCTCCTCTCCTCTCCTCCTGTGATTCCATTTACATATGCGTTAGACCATTTGATATTGCCCCAAACGTCACTGAGACTCTTAATTTTTTTCACTTTTTCTTTTTCTTTTTCTTTTCTTTTTTTTTAAATCTCTGTGCTTCATTTTGGATAGTTTTTATTGCTTTGTCTTCAAGTTTTCTATCTTTACTTCTGTAGTATCTTTTCTGAAATTAAGTCTATCCTGTGAATTTTTTTTTTCAGATTTGTATTTTTTATCTCTAGAAGTTTCATTTGATTAATTTAATATCTTCCATTACTCTAATTATGACTATTTTCCTTTAGTTAATGTTCTTGTATGCTAACTTCACTATATCTACAATTTATGAGTTTGTTTCTATTGAATTATTTTTCTTATGATTATTGGTCACATTTTCCTACTTCTTGATATATCTTTAATTTTTGATTTGCTGCTGGATTTTGTATGTTTGTACTTTGTTGTCTTTCTTTAAAGACCTGGGTTTTGTTTTGGCTGGAAGTTGAGTTGCAGTTCAGTTTGATCGTTTTATAGTTTGGTTTTTAAGATATTTTAAGGAAGAGTGCCTTTACTCTAGAAATAGTTTAACCCTGTTTCTGAGGCCTGGCCCTTTTATGGTGTCTTTTGCAAATGACTCAAGGTATCAGTGAGGGCTCTCCACTCTTGGAACATGACCAATTCCTAACCTCTCTATGATCTCTGGAAAGTGTTCAGCTAACATTTTTCCCCAGTTGCTCTTTTCCTGATCTCATGGAGTTTCACCCTTATGCATGCATTTGGAGACAGCAAAGACTCAAGGCACCACTGTGCAAATTTCTGAAGACCTTTTTCTGCAAAGCCCCCTCTTCTCAAGCACTATCCCTCATTATTTCAGAATCTCTGGATTCTGATCTTTATCTTCTCAATTTTGCAACACCATTAGGCTATGCTTGGTATCCCCTCATTTCTCCACTATCAAAAATATGCCTCCAGGCAAAAAGCCTAGTTGATTACAAGCCTTACCTCACTTTCCTCTCTTGTTTTACACATGAGAGCCCTGCATTGCCTATTGTCCAATATCTGAAAACAATTTTTTAATATCTTTTGTTCATTTTCTAATTGTTTAAGACAGTAGGGTAAATCTGGTTTCTGTACTTGCATCATGACTGGAAGTGAAACTGCACACCTCAGATGGG